>NC_053163.1:36943353-38273353 GCF_016835505.1 Polypterus senegalus
TATTTTGGTAAATGCCTTTACAGTGTATTTGACCACTGCCCAATTGCTTTTGTTGTTTTTGGTTTTTTTTTTTTTTTTTTTATAATTGTGCCTGTCACCCATCTTAAAATTTTTAATTTCCATTCACAGATTTTTAATTGTTTGTCTTTGACCGACTCTGAATTTTTACATTGCCTTTGCAGAACAAGGCAACTATTTAATGTGTCAGTGTGGCCATTCTTTTTCTTCAGCAAGTGCTAACATTAGATCCACATTCACAAATGAAAACATCCTTTAAAACCACATTTGACTTTCAAAATATCCCAAAAATGTAGCGCTCCAATTACATTATTATTGGTTTTACCACAGATTTGAGTGCAGCAATATATTTCCCAAAACCATGTTTTCATAACCAAAACTGCTGTCTGCTCAAAAGAATGTTGCTAAATTTTGAAGTGTCCTCCTTTGTTAGTTCATGTTTTTCTGTGATAAATGGCTGACAGACTTGCTGACTTGATTTCTAGTCATCCCCTTCTTGCTTTGTGCAGTTTTGTTTCCAGAATGATAAACCACAAGTAAATCTTTAACTTTCCATCCGCAGTGTACACATTTCTTTGAGCAGTATTGGTTTGTGGTGCTCATCATCTTAGTTAAGGTTTTTGAATGTGTCATATGATTGCCTAGATAATATTTAGGTTTTCTTAAAAGTTAACATAAATGTTTTAACCAATTCTTGGTACAGCTAACTATAAATGTTTTTGTATTTTGGCATTACAAGGTTCTTGGTATTTATTTGAAAAATGCATTGTGCTGTATTTCCATTTTTATTTTGCATTTCTTTTTCATGACATGCAAGACACAAAGTTCTGAACACCATATTATAAACATTAAAAGATTTTTTTTCATTAAAAATGTATTTAATACACATCCGTTAGTGCTTTTTGTTAATAGTCACACTTTGAATATTCTTAATTCTGATCACAAAGAGATTCATGGATTCAGTGTCTTTGTTTCAATCCCATACCAATTCATTTTTATTTGTAGTGTTCACGCTTATGGCAGTAGTTTTGTTTTTTTGTTGTAGCATCCCCAAAGACACCTGTATAGGCATGCAGGTTTACAGATAGAGTAGGGTTGTGCATTAGTGGGCCCTATTATGGATTGGAACCCCATTCAGAGTTTGTTTCTGCTTTGTTACTGAGATAAGCACCTGCTTGACCCAGGCACTCCCACCCAATACTCCACACTACACCACTTTGTGTGAGTATGTTATGTTGGTTAAGCTATGTTCAACTAGGGACATGCAGATTACCTTCACAGACATTATTCTCAATACTATTGACTGTCAACATGTGAGAGAATTTCATTCAGTTTTGGAAGTGAGGAAAAATTAAGTGATGTTAAACCCTGGTGATATTTTTGAGGATGTTGCAATTAATTATCCATCCATTATCCAATCCACTATATCCTAACTACAGGGTCACGGGGGTCTGCTGGAGCCAATCCAAGCCAACACAGGGCACAAAGCAGGAAACAAACCCTGGACAGGGCGCCAGCCCAACGCAGGCAATTAATTATACAACAGGCAAATATCCTTTGTAGTTGCCTTTTTGAAGCCCTTTGTCATAGTGCGTACAGTGAGTTATAACATGTAGAAGAGCTTATTTTCCCAATTATTAATTCATTTTAACAAATTCTAGCTTGATGATTAGAAACCTTACATTTGTGTTACTTTATTTAACTGATTATTTTATACAAATCTGCCATTATTTGTTTTCTACAGAAATGTAATTCTTGGTCATTGAGACTGCATTTTGTCCCAAGCGAACAACATAAAAGTAATTTTATATTATGAGAGAGAACATTTGAAAAATCCATCAGATTTCTCCCAGATAACCTCAAGTCAAGTTTTGAAGGTTCCTAAACTTCAACACTACTTGGTAATTTATTGTACAGTATGTGTCTTTGGAGATCCTTGAATGGGTAAGAACAAATAATTTGTGTCATCATGTTTTAAACTTTCCTCTTTGACTTCGACTTTAGGTTTCTGTTCAAGCTTTAAAGCTTTGGTATTAATGTCTTTATGGCTTTGATCTATTTTTGGCATAGACTGCATTTCATCTCCTGGTCCCTTACTTTGTCTTATTCAACTCAGCCTTGAGGCTGTACAGTTATTCATACTTAGATTGTTTATATACATAGTGTTGCGTTGTGATTACTCATACAAAATGGACAAAGTGGTGTGAGGTCTTCATAAATACGCTGGAAAGCAGTTTGGAATCCCCAGCAACCTGCCCAGAAAAGGTGCAGGCACACATGGAGGCAGCCAAAGCTCCCAATGTACTGGCTGGTTTTAACCTACATGGCTGCCAAAACTATCAATTAGCTTCAAAGCTCAAAAATGTAATAATTCAATGTTTCTCAAAGAAAAATGTAACAACCTTGGAAAAAAAACCTTTGCCATGAGCACAAAACAGTCCTATAGGCAATTTGAAAAAAAAAATAGTCAAACTGTAATCCTTAAATCATTAGAAAAAATTGAGAAAAATTCAACAAAAACACAAAAAAGAAAGCAATACTATACTCAGAAAAGATGACCAAATTCCACCAGAACACATTCTAATGAAGCACAAAGGGACTTCACTTCCCAGCCTGCCTTTATTGGCTGGGGGTAATCCATTTAAGGTGATGGGCAGGTGACCCCCACCTCTTAAGGATTCACCCACAAAATACCTGCAGCCTTGTGCTTTCCAGTCCATTTCCTTAAACACAAGGCCACACTGTCTGTACAAGGACAAAAACACAGACACATACATATAATACATCAACTCCGTGTTAACACCAATAATCTGCTCCTCCAATCACCCAATTATGCGACTGAAATTCGGTGTATATAGCATGCAGATATGAGTGAAGTTTTGTTACCGTTCAACCATTCTTTAGAATGGGCATTTTCTAAACAACTTTGCATGTGGTATAATGATAGGTGTCAGACTAGGGGGATCCAGTATCTTAGAAATTGTTGCATTCCTGGACCTCTATATACTTTGGTTTTTAGAGTGTACAAAGAATGGTTTGATAGATGAAAAATATCCAGTGAGCAGCTGTTCAATGTATGTGAATGAGGGTGAGAGTGAATGAAATTATTAAAGCTAGCAAAAATACAGCTAATACTTCAATACAGCATTTCCACTTCTGTCAGCTAAAAACAGGAAGTTGAACTATAAAAAACATTAAGTTGATGCTATAATTACTATAATAACTGGATAACTTAAGATTGGAAAATTATCATCTGGTCTGGCAAATCTCAATTTTTGCTGAAACATGTAGATGGTTGTATCAGAATTTGACATCGACTGTATGAATCCATAGATACTTCCTTCCATGTGTCAGAAGCTGGCAGTGGCATTTTGTAATGGTATGGGGAATGTTGTTTTTTTCTTTTGGCACACATTAGGACCCTTACTCCATATTCAGCATCATATGAATGCCTGACTGCTATTGCATACCTAAGAATTGTTAAGGACCAGGAACAACATGGGTACACTCTATAACCTTTATTTAAATTGATAATTCCAGCAGGGTAATGCACTACATGAAAATATAGTCATAATTTTAGTTTGCTTATTGGCTTACCATGGGTTGAAATCCCTAAAGAATGTTTGTAACACCTTTCTGAATCCATTCCTGAGATAATTCAGGCTTATCTGATGATTAAAGGGGCCCAACCTGGTACTGGATATGTGGACCTAATAAAGTCGTCAGTATAACATAACATTTTTAGACTGGCCTAGTCCAAATCAGAATCATTCCCTTTTAATTTTTTGACTGCCATTTAACAAGTTTAATAGTCACACGAACCGAAACTAATGTTAAGTATTCTTATGCTTTTATAGTACTATTTTGTAGGAATACAATATTTTTTGGTAATTTTCAGTTGACTTTCCCTCATATAAAACATAACTTAAATAAAAGTCCAGAATTATTGTGTGAAAGCTGAACTTAATTTTTAGACATTCAGGCTTAACTTTTATAAAGTAACATTTAAAATGCAAATAGTAATTGGTTTCAGTATTGGTTTCTAGGACGCAGAGAATTTATTCCAAACCTTCAGTGCTCTCAAAGCCATTTATAATGGCAAGTATTTTATGAGTTTCATTTTTTCCCTATCAGTGGTTCGTATACATATATTGGCAGCAGCAAAAAAAAAAGTGTTTCTCAACTGTTGCAGCTGCAGTCACGAAACAACACATAAAGACAGAACATAAGCTGACCATGTGTTATTCGCTGAAATGTATAATTGCAATTTTATTTGATGCAGATCTATTCTGAGAATCACTAGAAACACTCAGACAGATAGAAAGATAAAGTTTAACCAACTCTGGTATTATAGTGTTGTTCCTTTTTAAGTAAACCTTTGTTAAGCGAGTGCTGCTTTTGCAACAACTAAATCTGTTAATTCTGATGTGCCATGTGTTCCCTTTTTATTCGTAGGATTGTGTGCAGCTGAGGATGGAGTGTTCGGTAGCGGAGGGGGACGAGGAGCCCAACCTGTGTAGGGGTGTTTGAGATGGTGTGGGGGGCAGCCCCGAAAGATGAGAAGGCAGAGAGAGAAACCAATAGTGACAACACTTCTGGCGCAAGGCAGGTACAGCAGCGACAGATCCTACCAGGCAACCAGCATCCAGAGTTTCGTCAGCCTGACACACCCCATACAGTACAATTTTTTAATTCCAGGCTCTTGAATCCTCCAACTGAAGCTCAATCATTCAATTGGTCAGCTGTGCAGGAGTCTTCATTATCTGGACGTCCTCTGAATAGTCTTAATCTACATTTAAACCCAAACTTAGACCAAGAATCATTGCTAAGCAACCATCATCTTAACAGCCCTTCAGACTTGGGACACAGACCGTTTTTGGTTGATCAAGTGAAACAACACAATTTGAATTTTCTTCCAGTGAGCCAAAGGCACCATCAGATCTCAATAGAAAAAGCAGAGAGGCAGACGATCCCAGACCACAAGCCAATAAAATGTTTCAGTCCCCTGCAAATTCCTGTCCATTGTTGCTGGCAGAGACAGTGTCCTCTCCATGGTGATTGTACACAAGTGGATCCTGATCAGGAAAGCCATGACTCAACCCAAGCAGTAATACAGTGCAGTTTAAACCTTGGTGTAGACAAGCAAGCAGTATGTTCTGATGACCATCTTGAACCTCAACTCTCAAGTCCCCAGCATTCACAGCCAAGCCTTGTGCGATTTACTTCACAGCTACAATGGAACAACTTTAATAGTTCACCAACAGATCCAAACATTGAAGCAGTAAACCCGTTAACCCACTATCGCACATTTCGTGGCACTGAGCGAGAAACCATCGAGAAAGCAGTGCAAACTCTATTGGCTGGAGACATATACTGGGGCCCACTGCTGGTTGAGGAGGCCCATCGCCTTCTACTGAATACCAGAGTGGGTGTATTTTTGGTTCGGGACAGCATGCAGGGAAATCATTTATTCAGCCTAAGCGTGCGTACCAGTACTGGACCACGCAGCCTTCGAATTCCATTCAAAGAAGGACGTTTCTGGTTGAAAGACCTGAGCGCGGACTGTGTAGCACGCCTCCTTGAAATGGTTGTGGAGCGCACACGGACGCAGCCCCTTAAATGTGATGAAGGGATTCATATTGTGCTCTCTAGGCCTCTCAGAAAAAGCCCACTTCCCAAACTTCAGGAGCTGTGCCGTCAGGCAATAATGGAAAGTTTGAGAGGCGCAAAAACAGAGGGCAGCTGGGCAGATTTGATTGCACAACTTCCCCTGCAGCCAATGCTCATCAAGTACATTCTGGAGTTTCCCTTCAGACTTTAAAGAGTTCTCATCAAGTAGTGGATTCAGTGATCTTTCTGCCTCTTTCATTATGCTGCCTATGCTCTGGTGCCTTTTGAGCCTAAAGTGGACATTTTGATCTTCTGCAGCACAGCTTTTACATAATAATGTGTAGCGTAGTCAAAATCTGCCTCAAAAGCAGAAGGCTTCCTTCAGTTTGGGTTTTATTTTGTTCAAACCTTCTCTTCTGTTGTGCCTGCAAAATGTAGTAAAGTTTGATTCTTTCACTGTATATCGTGAGCGTGCAGGGATATCACACAATAAGAGCTGAACTAGTGTGGATATCTCCATATGAAATTGGTTTTGTAAAGTAATGAAGGGGATCACCAAGAGAAAATATACAAGAAGCATTTGCCCAAGACTTAGTGAGGTCTTTACCTTTATTGCATTGCTACTGATCTTTGTAAACAATGCAGGTTTTCTGTACATGCAAAAATGTAGATGTCATTGGAAAGTTTAGTGTAAGAGGAACGGTGACAAAGACTATGTTGGCGGGGCACACGCAGTGCTTTTGTTTTTCTGCATTAAATTGGCAATTCAAGTAATATACTTACTCATTAGTCATGTCTACTGTGTAGCACCATGACAAGAAGTCTTTCACTTTTTCTCTGCTCCTCTCCCTCTCTCTTTGAATCTTACACACTCTTTGCAGATGACAGACTGGGCTTTAACAATGGAATCAACATTCATGACTCAGGTTGTTCTACTCCTTAATTTCTCATTTCCACAGGCTAATTGCTTTCTCCCCATCAAATGGTTTGGACAGATCAGAGTGCCTATAAAGCTTTGGTTTGTTAACTTGCCTGTTGCCAACAGTAGCTTTGACTGATGCAATGCACAAAAATGAGATCATTTTGTTGTACCATTTTGCAGTGTGTGCTAATATTTTATATATATATATTTTTATGGACAATTTCAGCCTTTGTAAGCTATACACCAGTAGAAAGCTAGTGCTAATTTTGGTGGTTCGCAGTGAGATGCGTTGAGAACATTTCTAGCTTTTCCCATAAAATTTTTGGATGTGTGTTCACTGTCAGGTTTGATTTTTTTCTCCAAAGGGAATATTATATTTTATTAATAACAGTGCAGTGGTAAGAGACATCTGGAAGCACTGCAGCTGCACACGCCTTTTGCCTCTCTGCAAACTTCCTTTCATTTTAATACAGTCTTCAGGTGATGCCAGTCTTAATGTGCTTGATAGTCTTCTTGGCATTGTTAGATGTAGCCATATCTAATAATAGTTTGACCCTGACATTGCAAGTCCATGAATGAGAAGTAGCTAGCTCTTCTTTCCTGTTAGGGTAGCTAAGAGCTCATTTGTCCCAGTCACGTTTTATAGCCAGGGTATGCACAGCGAGTTGTGTGTGTGTGTGTGTTTTGTTTTTTTTTTTTGTTTTTTTTTTTCTTCCCCTTCCATCATCTTGAAACTGTCTACAAGAGACACAAACTTTGTGGCTCTTGTGGGTGCACTAATTCTAAGTATTGAAAGCAGGACTATTCAGTTCCAGACCTCAGAGGTTTTACTACCACTTAGCTAAAAGAGTCACATGCATACAGTATATATTCTTGTTTTTCTTCCATCCCGTGTCATTGGCAACTTTAAAAATTGCAAGTAGTTCACGCTTTAAATTTTCCGATAAATTAATGAGTTATAATTAATAAAAGACAGCAGAATGACTAAGAGAAATCACTGCTGTAAAAAAAGAACACAATGAAAGAAAATAGAAAGCTGGTGTCTCTTGCTTTGCTGCAGGCAACTTGGGTTTCTCTAGTTTCCCCTTAAAAAGGAGAACAACTGGATTAAGAGCTTTTCAGCATATTAACAGATTTCCTAAAAATTGTTAAAGTGTATAGAGATGAAAGGATACAGAGTTTGGATGAACGAAGAACTGGCATCTTGTTTGTAAGCCTATTCTGAACTATGGGTTAAGAAAAAGAACAAGGATCTGCCCAAACAACTGGCGATGAGGAGCTGGAGTAGGACACATCACAACCACTGTGCATTTTCCAGGCATGGGCAGTACACAGTACCATAAATGTACTGGTGAAATCAACTGAATTCTGTTTTTACTTGAAGCCTTCTCACTATGGTGTGGCTGTTAATCTTATTAACTTTTGACTTGTATATTGGCTCAGCTTATCACGCTAAGATTTTAATTTGTTGTTTTGGTGTTTTTAATTTTTTTTTTTAATTTTAAATCATGATGAATGGAAAGAAAATTACAAAAAAGCTTAGCAACTGTAAAGTTCAATTAGCTGTCACCCAGCAAACCATATTGTTTTGTTTCAGTGATATGTCATTTCTCCTAAATAATAAAATTATTTTATAGTACAATTTTCTATCTTCCTGTTTCTCTGATACATGTACAATTTAATTTCTCTGTTTATTGTGCTACCTACTCGGGTTTTCAAGGCAATGTGCTCGTTTTTTTGTTTTTTTTTTTCTTTCATCCGTTTAATCTGTTCACCCCAATTTCCAGCTTTTTATTTCCCCAGGTTTCTATTGGCAAAGTCCATATGCCGTATTTAAAACTGGATACATGCCTGTGTCGTAATGAGCATACAATAGACCACCAGCACTCTCCTCTCATGTTCATCTGGGTCTCTGCATTCACTAAAATGAGAGAAACACCTGACATATTTTTGTATTCCTTAGCTCCTTTTCACCGAACAAATGTGCTCACTGAGCAACAACTTCCTGTTTACTCCTTTATCACTTCCTCACAGGAGCTGAGCTGTCAGCTGAAAGGGGAGGTGTGGGTCATTCAAAGACTGGACCAAGGAAACAGATGGAATAATGAGGTTGGGTGCAGTCCCAAACTTTGATGATGAATAAGCATTACCCGATTGAATGAATATGTTGGAAAGAGATGAACAAAGCTGACAAGGAGGGAGGACAAAACCAAGCACAGCCGGGCCAGGCAGAGAGGCCTGTACTGTAGTAGCTGAGGTCACCCTACCTCGAAAGAGTACAGACAGCCTGGCGCAATTCCTGGAAAGTTGTTTCAGTGAAGATAAACATAAGGGGGGCTTTCTAGAGAACTGAAGGTGGAGGAGGCTCATTTCAAACACTTCCTGTCTTACCTTGAAACGAGCTGCTTTGCACATGAAATGTTTTTAAAAGCTGCAGAAGTGTAAAATTAGTGGTGAGGCACTGACCTGAGGCTATGTTCCACATATGAAACAAGTTATTTGTGCAATATGCTCCCTTTTGGTTTTGTTTTTTTTTTTGGTTTTGACAAAGTCATCAATGCCTGCAGTGTGAGATCCTGTTTTTTTTTTTTTTTTGGATGCTCCCTCCAGTTTTGCACCTCAATTCTGTGCATTTTTCTCCCAGACCTTTCCTTTACATATGTATTTGTACTGAATATTAATCTTGCTTTTTTCATAAATCAAATCTCTTAAGTGTTATGCAAAGAATGCCATCTGAAAATGAAACAAGGTCACACTCGCCCCACTTAGCCCACTGGGCCTGAGGCTGCAAGGTCTCTTCATGTTGTGAAAGCTGATTCAACCAATTTTGTCCTTGCGTGCCTTTGAGAAAACAGCAAAATTGGTCCATATTCAAACATTTTTTTAGAAAAATATATTGGAGACCTTTGTTAAATCTGAATGAGAAAAGGTAGCATTTAAAAACGATTTTGGGATCCACCAAAACTGGGGCAAAATTAGTTTTACTGTTCTAGCTAGAAAATTTTGTCTTTGGTTTTTTTTTTTATTTTTTTATTAAGGAAGATGCTTCCTCACTAACATTATATTAAAATTCAATAGCAACTAGGAACCATGACTAAAAAAATCTACAATGGATTTGGTAAGTGTGGTTTGCCTGCATGCACTTTGTGGGCTTCTAGTCAGAAGGCTCAGTTTACAATTTCTGAAACCGATGCTGAAGAAGACTTCAAATTACAAACCAGTCCATCTTGTAAGAGGGATCAAGGGATTAACTGGATTTCTGATCCTCTTGTCATGTTACATTTGAATGCTTAAGCACTGAGAGGGACTATTTTTACAGTGCTCCGTTTTTACATTTAGAATCCAGTTTTTTTGCCAAAGAAGGCCTGCAGTTGCGAGGGCCCAAGTCAAGCATTAGATGGACAGTGATGATGATATTTAGTGACCCTGGGAGACATGTCATTGATGTGCCAAGCTTGTAAAGCATTTACTATGTTAATGAATGTGCTGACCTGCCACCTTTGAGCATTCCTTCAAAGTTGAGGTTTTGAGTGGGTGTTTTTAAATTCAAAACATATCATCTGCATATAAAAGGATTTAAAAAGTTCTCAATATAAGGATCTGATGTTCTTGTTGCAGCAATTGTTACCATAAAAAATAAATCATACCACATGAAAATGGCTCTATTACATAAAGTCACAAAAATTTTACAATCTTTCAGCTTGCTTGTACAGCAGGTCGCCTACAGTGTTTGTATGTATCCATTTTCTAAAATCGCATGTTATTTGTTTTTCTCATATGGAAATGTTACTTTTTTTATATGAGGACATGTTCCTGTATTTGTGTCTTGGTGGTAATTCAACATTTGAAACAAAAAATATGGCCAACGGTAAAATTAGGAATATGAAAATGTGTGCAAAACAGATTGGATACGTTTTGGCATGTGCACTACAAAGTATTATTAATGTAGGTTATTACTGATTTCTTATTTATAGAGCGTAGGAGGAGAATGGGACAGGAGGCCAGTGAGATGACGCAAGTGAATTTGCTGGCGGAACGGGGAAATAAAATTTGTACCTGGCCAGTATGCTTTATCAGATGGACTGAGAAAATCTGAAGTTCGGAAGTGGTTCCATCCCCCTACACTAGGTGACAGTGGTCCTCATATGGTATTCCAATCCGAACACCCGCATGGGGTGCTTGGGAGTTGGAAGTCCAGAAATGTGGTTCTGTTGGGGTCCCTGGTATTGATGTAGGGCACTGTCGGGGGAGAACCCTCCTACTTTTTCTGTGGTTCCTCAAGGGCACAGCATGACACCAGAAGCATTTCCAGGTTCAGCTTAAAAGAAGCCCGCTACCTCACATTGGGGAGTTGGAGTTAGGAGGCAGTGGGCAACCCTCAGCGGAGGACTGATGGAGGGAGAATTGTTTATTTATATACTTGTGGCTAATTTCTGGAGAGGTGATTGAAAGTGCCTTGTAACAATAAATATCTTTTATTTTGTTCTAAATGAGTTTGTTATATTGCTGTGTCTTGGGTCCTGGGCCCTGTGGTGCCCCCTTGTGGTCACAACAGTTTTATCCATATTCTGTAATAAAAATTCGAATTCCTTTCACATTGATGTGATCATACTCTTCTTCTTTTGGATGCTCCCATTAGGGGTTGCCACAGCAGATCATCTTACATATCTTGCTGTCCTCTATATCTTGCTCTGTCATGGCCATCACCTGCATGTCCTTTCTCATCACATCCATAAACCTTCTCTTAGGCCTTAATCTTTTTCTCTTGCCTGGCAGCTTTATCCTTAACATCCTTCTCCCAATATACCCAGCATTTCTCCTCTGCACATGTCCAAACCAACGCAATCTCGCCTCTCTGACTTTGTCTCCCAACCGTCCAACTTGAGCTGACCCTCTAATGTATACTCATTTCTAATCCTATCCATCCCTATCACACTAAGTGCAAATCTCTAGAGTATAATTCACTTTGTGCTTGATTTTGTTCTAGTATCAGCACATTTATGATGTCCTGCCTAGGGATGCAAGGTGTACTACCAATAAGCTGGAATGTTGAAATTCTGACTTTATCATTAAAAAAGAGGAGTCTCCTCCCTCTTGTATTATTCAACTCATATTATCATCTTGGTGGTCTAAAGAGAGTTGAATTTCCCTAGAGTTTCTTAACTGATCAGGAGACAGTCCAGTTCTTCTACGCCTGACTGCCTTTAGTAATTTACAGGTAATTTTTTTGTCTATCAAGAATCATACAGGTTAGTGGTTACAACAGCTGCTTAGCGGCTCCTGAGTCCAGGCTCAGTATCCTGGCATGGTCACTATCTGCCTATGGTTTGCATGTTCTCTCTGACTCTGTGTCTGCATCTCCTATATCCTGAAGACATACAGCTTAGGTTGATAAGTGACTAAATATGTGTGAAATTTTCTTGTTATGCACTGGCATTCCATTTGGGTTTGTTCCTGCATTACATCTGATGCTGATGGAGCTAGACTTCGAGGATTGGACAAGCAGGTCCAGAAAATGAAAACAAAAAGGAGCACTGATTTCAAGGTTGATAATGCAATGCCAATCCTTCAACAGTGGACTTTTAGACATCAGTGCAGCTGGTAAGTTATCAGTTACCATAACTGTTCACTCAGATTACCATTCAAGGGCACTTACATACAAGATACACCAGTAGTAGACATTCTTCAGCTACAGCCTTTTTGGGCATTTATAAGAAAGAGTAAATGAGACCCAAAACACAGTTTGAAAGAGGAGGGTCTATTCTTGAGGGGCACATATTTCAGATTTGGCCTGGAGTAAAGCTTTACATATAAGCTAAAGAAACACTGAAGTTGCTTCAGACTCAGCCTTGGAAGACTCTGATTGTCCTGATGTTCTAATTTTTGGGTAGGTGTTGCTCTTAGAAAACCATGCCCCAACCTTTATTATCTTTGGAGTTCTTTTCCCCTTGGCTTTTTTTGCTTTTGCCTTTGTTTAATACCATTATTATTGTAAAATGTAAATCTGCCATCCATAAGTTTAAAATTAATCTTGTTTTGTTTTTTTTTTTTGTTTTTTTTTGTTTTTTTTCTTAAAGGACAGACCTTTGGGCTGCTATCATTCCATGACACTCTAAACGCAGAGTATATTGGCTTACTTTACATGCCTGGCAGACTTAATGTCTGCTCGGCAACTGTATGTGCCATTCTTCTTCAGCCTATCAGCCTGGAAAGTGTTGTTTCGGTACTTGAAAACCACTTCACAAACAACCACAGGTCTTTTTAAAGCTGAGAACGGTCATGCTCAGCATTTTGTAAATACATATCAAAGTGTGATGCTAAGCACCTGGCCTGATTTGTGAGTATCTCCAAGGCGTTGCTGCCTGAATGGTCATAATAAAGTGGGGCATGAGAATGCATTTGGGCCACAAACCATGTGTGAACTGACAGAGGGCTATAGTTCACTTTTGACTTACTAAACCAAACATTGTGGTCTCTGAAAAGAGGAAAACAACCACTTAATGAAAAGCATCTGGAAGAGAGAGCCGTTCATTGCAAAAAGCAGATGGCCACTTATTAGCTGGTAGTAATCTGCTTGATTTTGTTCGTTATCGGTTTAAAGGCATACAGTGGCTAACGTGGCTAGCTAACTCTTTGGAAGTTCTGGGTTCAAATTCCACCCTGATCTCTTTCTATGTGTTGTTTACATGACCTTCTCGTGCATTAATGGACATTTCTCCTGATTATTTCAGTGATATATATGTTAGGTTAATAGGTAAATCTATATCAGCACGTTTGTCCAGTTATACACTGGTTCATCTTTTAGGGTGAGTTCTTTCCTTGTGATCAATTCCCCTAGAAGTCACCACCAATGGAAAACAAGGGTTCAGAAATGGAAAGATACATACTAGATGACATGTGGTGAATTAGTGTTCCCTGTGAGGATCTGACATCCAGTCCAGGTCTTCTTCCTGCCTTGTGCTCAAGACTGCCAAAACAGGATTCCCCAGGGAATGATGTGGTAAAAAAAAAAAAGGCTTCAGAAGGTTGATGGAAACAGTCCTGGTCTGACAATGTTTCTGTGAGTGTGTGTAAGTGAATGCACTGGCATGCCTTTTGGAGCAGGTTTGTGCCCACCAGCTCTTGTGTCTGCTGCTGTAAATCTGTTTTCGATTATATGGCTTCATAAAATAAATAAATGGAAAATAGTCTGGTATCAGTCATTATAGATGTGCATGATGAACTGGTGCATTGGAAAGTGCTGGTTCCTACCTATTATCAGCATAGAATATCATGGATAAGAAGGGGGCATAAACTATGTTTATAAGGGTGAATTGGCCTGGCGTATGAGTGAGTATGGCTGTGAGCAGGTACCCTACAATGGATTTTTATCTCATCAAGCATTCCTGGGTCAAACCCTTAATAAATAAAGAAGGTCAATATAATGGATGGATGGATGGAAATTGGCTTGATCCGAGTGAGCTTGCATGCTTGTGCCCCATAGAATCTTGCGACTGATACTCCTAAGGTAGGATCCCAAAACATTGATAAGGAAAAGTGTGTTCAGATGATGGATCGATAGAAATTGACTGCATTTGAGGGAGCATGTGTGAGGTTGGCTTCTTCATTAGAACTGGTTTTTATCTTGTACATGCTGTTATGTTTATAGAATGACAGGTGAACACAGATAGTATATTGTATATTTAATGTGCCCTACAGTATATTGACACACCTGCCTGAGATTTCAATCCCCTTGCAATGCTTTAGTGGAAGGATAAATACAGGAATTGGACTGTCATAAGTCAGTTTCCATGTGTGTTTGAGTGTAACCCATGAGAAGCTGTTATCTTTTCTGGGAATGGACATGTTACCATTATAGAACCCTTGTAGCATGAGTAAGGAAAAGAAGTTTTCAGAAAATAGATGAAAGATGGCCTTGTTTGAATATTTATGTTTACCCTCCGGATCATTGGCCTTACTTCCAGGATTCCTCCCTGGCCTGCACCTGTGTTAATGTTCTTAAAATGTATCTTTCTATTATAAAAGAAAATCTTGAGACGAGACGAGACTATTGCCAAAAGATTTTTTCAAGTCCCGCCCTCCTCTCAACCATTTACGGTTAACGGCCCACGGTCCTCTCACCTCTCATTCATGTGAATGCTTTTGTCAGACACAGTTCCTTTGCTCTCAGCTCTTATAATTTTTTTACGTTTACCTCACTTTAAGTTCCCAATAAAGAAGACTTATTATCTCCAAATCTTATTGAAGAATTTCATCCTGATTGGTTATCGACAGAAGAAATGAGTACACAGACAATCATAGCACAGAGAAACGATGAAGTCAAACGAATTAACGTGAAAATTGTTGACTGGTTGCACGGCAAATTGGTTAAATGTGTAGCAATAGACTCTGCTGAATCAGTTGGTGGTGATTGTACAGAAGATGAAAACATCAACGTACAATATCCCATAGAATATTTACAACCGTTAACACCGTCCGGTCTTCCACCGGCCGAATTACTGTTGAAGGAAGTATGTATCGGAATGTTATTGCGTAATTTATGTCTGAGTGATCGGCTATGCAACAGGACAAGATTAGTTGTATTCAGAATTGGTCGAACAACCCCCTATTTTTAAAAGTTTTACTATTGGCAGGGCTGTCTTAACTGCATCATATACTGCTAGGGAAAGTAGTGTGCTGGGGCTCCTGTTTTGACGGCAAAACAGAAACATACATAGGCATCAGAAACATTGTGAGCCCCTATGCTCCTGGGGACCCCGGATAGTGTCCATTGTGCCCATACGTTAAGATGGCCCGGACTACAGGAGAAGACCTGGCACTCTGTCCAGGGCTGATTTCTGCAAAGTGCACGATGCTGTAGGCATAGACTCTGAATACCTATGACAGCATGAATTGAAGTCGTTGCAGTAAATTGACTAATGCTTGAAATAGTAATGTCGGTGGGATGGTATATTTCATAAAGGGTGCTATAAATAATGACAGATGCAGTGGCTTTTTAGAGCGCTTACAGTGCTTAATATACTGCACAAACCTATTAGTGCTGCTTAATATGTAAAGCCTGGAGTACTTTTTTTTAACACACCCCATCAACAAACCACTGACTCGTGGACCTATAATGAGATTGCTCATAAAAATTAAAACTGACGAATGGTCCCATCGCACACACACCACATTATGCCACTATATTATGTCAGTTTGCAGACGGTCCATGTCCCAAGGCTGTCTGCAGCACCCAAAAGGTATCCAGTTTTACTCTGAGACCTCAGGGTTGATCTCATTATGCACCGTTAAACGGTGCAAGCAGGAAAAGCTCCGTTCTTACTACGATCTCTCACTGACAGCATAATTTAAGAACAATGAGCTGAACGCTGTGAAAAACCGCAGCTTTGGTGCACGGCCGATGTTCGGCAGCCGGTATTCAGGTTAGCAAAGCGTTCAATAACAGCCGCTGCTTGCGAATGTGCTTTTTTATTTTTAATCATATCTTGTTTTCTAAGAAATATCTCAACCACAGAGGAAACCAGATGAGTCTACAGGACAAGCGCATTAACAGACCTGAGAACCAAAACGAGCAGAGCTCGAGCTGAGCGCGGGATCCGAGCAGCCTGGCGGTGGGTGAGGGGCGGTGACCCTGCCTGCCTGCAGATACTGACGACCACGGCCTTTCGAGGCCCCACAAGTAATGCGAACGGGAGAGCAGTGTAAGGCATTGACACGTAAGGCCAATTTCGGCGATATTTCTTGATGGTGGTGAAATAAGTGCGGCGTGAAATAAAAACTTTATAAAGTTCGTTTTAGCGTAGGCGCATCATTTTCATACTTCATAGCCGGCAGCGTGCGCGGCCGACCAGGCTACTGTGTTTACCAGCAATGCTAAAATGCAACTTTTTCTGCATTCCTAACAAGTAACGTTCTGTTTTGGGTGTTGTCTGTGTGTATGAATTGACATTATTTTTAAGATTGAAATAAATCAGAAGAAATGGCAGTCAGATAGTGGGCCGGGGTGGAATGGGAGGGGCTGATAAAAATGGAAAAAGTGACGTGGAAATCCTGTGTTCTTTTTGTTTTTGTGCGGCGTCACGCAGCTGCAGTGAGTAATTGTCAGTGCCTTGATAATTGATATTTTCATCAATATGTTACTGAGTCCAAGGGGAGATGGTAGTAAAATGCCCAAGAGATAACAGACTGTCCCTAGAAAGCGTCAGTCTTATGCTTTTGTGGACAGAAGCGCTGGTCAAAAGATGACTCACTGCCCTTATCTCGTGAAAGGCATTAATTTCATCTAAAAGAAACACATTGGCGCTCTCTGACACATGGGTTCCTTGCCTGGCCTCAGCAAGAGTCATTTCGATTTGCTCATTGTGCCTTGTCTGACAACTATGTAACTCCTAAGTGTGGGCCAATAACTATGTGTGTGACTATCTGGTGTTATGCATGGCTTTTAATAAGCAACATCAAATTCCAGAAGCATTAACTGGCAAGACAGTGTGAGCTTTTGTGAAGAAAATGGGCAAGGCCAGCTCAAGGCTGTAGGTCGCCTTCCATGTCTGGTACATTTGCCTCTTTAAGATAATTTTACAAAAACTATCCCAGCGTAATCAAATCACTAGGAGTACCCTAAGTCAGGCATGTCAAACTCACTACCATTGGTGGGCCGCTTCGACTGCCATACGTGTGTCAGCGAGCCGCACTGTAACAAATACTATTATACAAAGTAACTAGCTTTCTTTCCAATACTGAAAACTTTAAAAAATGTAACACTTAAAGTTTAAAGAAAAGCAATTTATTTCCATAGACTCTCCATACAACAGCGTACAATTAGAGTCTTTGCCTCTTAGCTAGGTCCTTATATTATATTCATTGCTTATATACAGTACAGTAGGAGTCTTACAATGTGAGATCTATTTCTTTTGTCCCGACACTTGGCATCTCTTGTTAGTAACCAGTTTGTCAATATCAGGCTTGAAATCTTGTGCAGCTGCAACTTTTATGAGGGATTAAGGGTGCTCGACAGTAAGTCTTAAGCGATGTGGGGTTTTGGTAGCTTTCATTAATGAAAACAATTGCTCACAAAGGTAAGTGCTTCCAAACATTGACAGTACTGTCGATGCCAACTTACGGATCTGCACATACGAGGATGGGAGGTAAGCATACAAGTCTGGCACACCAACTTCGTTGTATTTTGCCATCAGAGTAGAATCTGACTGCAGTTCAATCAATTCCATTTGGATATTCTCAGGCGCATTCTCAGCGTTGTAAGAAAACAGCGCAAAGTACTGTTCGTGTGAACTGAAATCACGAAAACGCTCACTGAATTCATTGCTCAGTAATTTGAGTTGGAAAACAAATCCTCCAAAAATCTCATTTTACTTTATTAAGTTTACTTCAAGGTTTATATTGTAAAATACGCGATATGCAAAAAGCCACCTGACCTACACTAATTTTACAAACTCAGAATCACAAAAATATATTAATAAACAACTTACCAACTTCTCGCGTCCACTTCAGATCTTCAGCTGTAGTCTGCACTAACTGTTCATTACAATACTAGCACAAAATTACATAAAATTAGAGCAACAAAACGTGAAAATATGAGAGCTATTACTACATGTGATGGTCAGTTCTGCTCATTGGCCAGTCTCAGCAGCCCAGCCAGTAGAGTAACCTAGCAGGGGCGGCTCTAGGCCCGTGGTGGCCCTGGGCAGAGAAACAATCGGCCCACCAATGTCAGTATGGTGTCTTATGCACAGTGGATGGCCACATCCATTGCGGACACTGCATGGCCGCCTCGTGCTCATGACACGCTGCTATATGCGTGTGTCTGTAACTTGAAAACCAAGTGGCGGCCCATGATATTCTCATTACGGCAGAACGTTATAATACTACATATAGCTTACTGCTCTGATTCTAGCGACATTAGTAAATACAGCGTACAAATTAGCAAGAAACACAATGTTTTTTGGCCACATTGCCATCAGCTGTGTCATTATTTTGTCTTTCTGTTTAATATTCAATATATATTGGCGTGGCGGTCCTGTGCAGGTGCACAGTTTGCACATGCCTAAGGCCGCCCCTGCTGCAGCCTATCACTTCAGTTGTGACGTTGCGGTTCATTAACTTTGGTCAAGGCTCGTGGCTATAATAGCAGATGACGTTTCCGGTACTGTAATGCCATGGGAAAACGCGCTTTTGTCAGAAGGCAGAAATGATTCGATCACAAACAATAGTAATCATTTTGTACAAGTTCAGTGCTAACTAGGATCTCATGCGGGCTGCACTGATTTCTGTTGTGCGTGAAATTTCCGCGTGTTTGACATGCCTGCTCTAAGTTGTCACAGTCGAGGGTGGTCCGCCTAGAAGGTATGTGTGCATTATAATGCATTATATACCAGTAACGGCGCACTGTGCGATAATGTACAATGAATACATTTAACTCAATCTCTGTACGTTTAGCATTCGTTTGCTCAGAGGTTGATGCGCGTGCTGCTTCATGAGCAGCTCTTCTCTTCTCCACCTTAGCGGCCTGCTTCTTTTCTTCTTTCATCAGCATCTTTTCACGTTAAAACTGATTAAGTCAGTGCTTGTGTTGCAATTACTTTTTCCTTAATTTTTCACTTAAGATGGCACTTAAGTCTTCAATCTGCCTCAAGAATAATTTAAGATATAAAGAGGTAAAGGAAGTGACGTCGAAGGTGGTAGGGATGAGAACGGCGCTCGTATGCATGCGTCGCACAGCTGCCCTACTGGCGGTTTCCGAGAGTTGATTCTACAATAAAATAAAATAAAAATAAAAAGGAATAAACTTGGAGGTCAATCATCATCCCAAAATCAGATAGTAGATGTCATGTAATTTATGTGTACCGAATTTCAGGTCAATAGGTCAAATGGTTTGCGAGCTACAGGTGATTTAAAATACTGGACAGACAAACGGACAGCCAGAGTAGCATATTATATCGATAGATGAGATGTAGGCTGACCAGATTTTCATTGTTCCAAAATGGGACACAACTCATTAATCCAACAAGTGTGCAAGACGCAGTTTATATCAAAGAGTGGGGAGGATGGGATAGGTGGAGTTTCATGCACTCTGTTGTGGCAGGTGGTCTGCCTGAACCCTTACCCGGCCGGGATGCCCAGAGTGTGGAACCAGGGGAGAGAGCATTTTCAGGACAGTTTCCCCCACGGGCTGACAGGGGGCAGCCCCCTTGGTTTCCAGCATGACCATGGGTTCCAACAGGGTTGAGGGTTGACTTGGGGCAAGGAAGGGACTGTTGTGGTCATGGTGCTGGTGATTGTGCACTTTTATTCTGTAAATAAACATGTGCTGGGTGCAAAACGTGTCTCCTGCCTGACTGTGTCCGGGTTGGCTTCACACTATAAAAATGTACATGAAATCAAATGGGTGGAGGTCCTACGTTTTGTTTCAACCGTCTGACAACATTTTGTTTAGCATACAATGCTAAAAACGGGACTGTCTCAGAGGAGAATGCAACATTTGGTCAGATTAATTAGATGGCATTGGCACTTACTCATAGTAGCTCATGATATCAAAGAGAGGGAGAACACCCTTTTAAATTACATGCAACACGACACACTGACAATCGATTGAGAGCAGGGTGGAGCTTAGAAAAACCTTGGCACCTCTAGGCTGGGGTCTACTTGATCCTAGAGTTGGTTGTGGAGATGGAGATTTGAAATGTATGGCTACCTTGGTCCCAAAAAAACAGGGACATTCATTAGGAAAGCCTTATTTCACTCCTTCACCTTCTGTGTACCTCTTTGTCACCCCAGCCTCTGTAGGATGACTTTAAAACAGGTTTCATGGAGCAGACTGTCTTTCACTGTAATGAAAGTGTTAAATATTTCAGCCAGGGTCCTTCCCTGGCTGGGGTTCAACTGTTACTTTTATGTCTTTGTTATTTATTTTTGATTCAATTTCTTATGTTATTGTTGTTGATTATGTAGTTTCCATATGTTTAAACATCTTGTCCCGTGTACCAGGGGCCTCATGTGTAATTCCATGCTTAGAATTCACACTAAAACTGACAAAAATAGATATGTTCATACTCACAAAAAAATGCACAAAAAGATGCATAAAACGGTGCGTAAGCAAAGTTCCATGCACTTTCCCTTTATAAATCCCAATCAACTTAAATTTTTTTGCACATGCATCCACCTACAGTCCCACCCCTGACTTCTAGAATTATGCCAATTTGAATATGCAAATCAACATAAATAACTCCTTCCATTCAGTGTTTTGTTAAAAGACAATGGCAGAAGCATGTGTAAAAAAGAAGAATTACAGCGAATGCGAAATGGAGGTCCTGTCTCAGTGAAGTGGAAGCATGGGACAACTTACTATTTGGTGGCTTAAGCAGGGGTATAAGCAATAGAAGGAAATTGATGGAGTGGGAGAGCATGGTGGAGGTACTTAAAAGTTCAAGTTCAGAAAGTCACACACTGCTTGAAATAAAGAGAAGTGGTCACATATCAAAGTCGACGTGAAAAGCGAGTCGCAGCCCACCGTCTGAAATAAAGGTCTTTGTCGAGGTTAACATTGAAATGTCAACTTTAATCTTAAAATT
The DNA here is from genome assembly GCF_016835505.1 of Polypterus senegalus. NCBI lineage: Eukaryota > Metazoa > Chordata > Cladistia > Polypteriformes > Polypteridae > Polypterus > Polypterus senegalus. The sequence continues at coordinate 36,964,489 of NC_053163.1, forward strand.
TCCACTTTTATTTTAAAGTTTGTTTTTAGTTTCAAAGTAGAACATTGTAAACTTGTCATCTTAAAATCAGTGTTTATTTTACTGGAGTTTCTTAAACCCCATCATTACTAAAGTAGCACATTAAATGTTTTGCATTCTAAGTATTCTCAGACCCTGTCATTTATCAAAAATGTGCTTCTTAAATGGGCTTTCTCTTATGCCAACAGGAGCATGCAGGCAGTGATTGCCACGCAGAAACATTACATTCATGATATTACAGCTCTCTTAACATTTTAGAATACTAAGATGTATACTTTTTTTTATTCATGATGAAATTCATTGAACATGGTGGGGGCACGATGGCATATCGGTAGTGATGAGCTGGCATCCTGTCCAGGGAATGTTCCTGCCTCGCACACAATGTTTGCTGAGACAGGAGCAACCCTGGATGGAATAATTTATTGCAGCAGCATTCTCTCTGTAAAATGTTCTAACCAATTCCAGTCCTTCTGTTTTCTTTCTCCACGTAGCCAATTACCACACAATAAACATTTGTAATAAAAATAAAACCAGCTGTAAGCTTAGAACGCTGATCCTTCAAAATTTTTAAGGAACATTAAAAAATCTTTGCTATAAATGTTTAATTATTCCATCCATCCAGCCAGGGTTGCGCCAGTCCCAGCAAGCATAAAGCATGAGGCTGGAACAATGCTGAAGACGGGACACCATCTCATTGAAGGGTGAATACGAACACACACATACATTAGTAGAGTCAATTTAGCATCACCAGATTCTTTAACCTGCATGCCTTTGGAAGGAAACCAAAGCGTGCATAGGAAACCCACCAGGAAAACATACAAATTCCAGGCCAGGGACACCTAGGATGTGACCCCCTTACTGCAAGACAGCAGCGCTTCCACCGCACCACTGTGCCCCCACTTGTTTAATTATTAACAGTATATAATATATAAATGAAGCTAACAATTTTTCTTTAAAATGTAATATACGTATTTTAATGCATTTCATCATAAAAATGATATCAGCTATACATCCTTGTAATTCTAACAGCATGCAGCTCTTGGAAGCTCTTAGAAATCTAAATCAACTTAGAAGCGAGTCATCATCATGGGACAAGCAGTCTGTATGCTCTCTTCTAATTTTTCCATTTGTAATTTCTTCTCACAACGCTAAAGTAGCCATGGTAGTTGGAATAGTTTGGCCATTCTGTGCACCATTATATTGTTACACATTGATTATAATCAAGTGCCTTAAATTTGTAAATGATATGCAATTTATTTCGGTATATTGGATAAATCCTGCATTCATGGAAGCAAATATTAAAAAGAAAGGGAAACCGCACAAAAACAGTAGCACTGCTTTAGTGCTAGGTGCCACCCATTTGCAAAACTGAGCAGAAACATGCTTATGCATGGTCTGAGGCTTCCATGAAAATGTGCGTAGCTTTATGCCAAGTTTATTTTTTATACATCTCAAAGTGATTGTGGAAATTGGCGTATGCAACATTTTTGTGAGTACACACTGTTTATATAAGAGGCCCCATTTGTTTTATGGCTCACCTCTCAAAGACTGCCTTCAGGCCTGTTAAGGCAGGGGTGACCCACAGTCACTTGCAGTTCATTCAAATGTGCTTGGGAGTTGGTGAGTTATTATTGTGATTTTATGTACTTTGTGATTATTGGATTTTTTTTTAACCCGTGCTGTTTTTTTAACTTTCTTAACTGGAATTTTGCTTAGGACTTGTTTGCCTTGACTTACCTTTTCCTTTGTAAAATGTCTTGTTGTTACAGAGTGTTTTTTGTGAACGATGAATCTTTTTATTAATAAAGGCTTTATGGATTGCCCTTGTCACTAGTCAGGTTTGATGGTTTTCCAAACTAGTGGGCATTTTTGGACGTTTTTTGGGACTTTATGCGTCTTTAGCTCTTCAAGCACATAGCAGAAAGAGAGTGATGACAGTGTCCACTTTTCAACAACACCATGTCATTGGCCACATGGCTGCAATCACCCTTCTGAGCTTGCATGCATGGAAGACAGATGTTGAAGAATCAAGGTTAAAATGAGTGAAACTGCATTCAGATTCTCTAAACCATCATATGCCAAAGGAAAGCTTGAACCATTTCCTTCTGTTGAAAAAATGTCTTGTAAGTAAAGTTGTAAAAGCAGTTTTTTCTGTAGTAGGTTTGAACCTCCCCCATCCTCACAAACTATGCTTTACACTGACATGAGCATTCTTTCGAAGGTGCCAAGGCAGTAAAAATAAAGGTAGTTCAGTTTATATACATAAATACGGCATTTAAGGATGGTGACTGCTGAGCTGCTTTCCTTTCCAAACATTTTCCAGGCATTTCATCTGTTTCTCTTCCCCAACACAAAGCTGTTGCTTTTTCTCCTAAAACGGAGCTTCTTAGCTGCTGGCAGTAGTCTGTCTTCCATACCTAACCTTGAGATTTATCTATGGTCATCTGAATGTCTGAGCATGCATCACTTCTTAGTTCTAGATAATATGTTTGAATAACTAATGATGTTTATGTCTAGCCTGGCTCTCTGTTAAAAGTTTACCATTGTTTTATTAAGATTTTGACCCACTGATTACATACGGTATGTGCTTCCTGGCTGTTTTACTTCATTTTTTTATCAGATCGATAGACTATGTCTCCCTGAAGTTTATAAGGTGTACACAGTGAGTACTACTTCTTAGTGGCTCTTTATTTATTAAGCCATGTAATCATAATGCCCAGTTTGAAGCTTAACCTGATTGTAGGGTCCTCCTCTCATCACTATAGGTCTGGTTAAACTGTAGTCCTTATCTTTCCCACATCCTCATCCCGAGATTATAACCTATCTGGTATCTGTAACTGACTGTCTACACCTTAGTCCCACTATTTGTGTGACAAATAAAGTAAAGCAGAATTTTGATACTTAATAAATGTATTTATTTAAAAATATGCACTATGCAATGTTCCTGGTGAAAACACAATTGCCTGTTTGTAATTAAGAAATAGCTTATATTTCTTTTGCTGCAATAATTTCAGCCAAATATTTCTTGTAGTTCTTGATCAGCCTTTCAAAGTGCTGTTGAGAAACAACCTGATCTTTCTTGAAGAATTCTTCGAACTAGGTGACATTTTATCAGTTTTTTGAGCAAGAAGAGCTCATTTCAGGTCTTACTATAACATCTAATGAGGCTGAGCACTTTAATTAGGTCACTTCATTTCTCAGAATGCATGTTTTTGTACTGTTCTAAATGAAGAATTGTTTCCATGTTTTAAATTATTATCTTGATATGTGACTTCACTCTGTTTCAGCTTCCACTTAATTGTGATTGGCCTGTCATTCTCCCTTTCAATATACTGGTCAACATATAAAAAGAAAATATGGTCTCAGCATTCATCTTTGAGGGACGCCATATTTACAGTATGTGGGATGTGTATAGGATTTAGGTAGAAATGAGAAAATGTTTTCATTAGACAATAAACCACACCAAATTCTCTGCAAATAAATCAGTCCAGTTTGGTTCAGTTCCATGTCATTTCCTGTGTAGAAATCAATCTCACACAGAATTAATCTACTCAGTGTCCATTATATAATCCAACTGTCTATTAGGCACTCCAAAACACCATGGTGCAGGTGAACATTGATGGCTTTAGTGGAATACAATAAAGACTAGATGTCAGGTAAATCATTGGTGGTGACTAGTAATGAGCAAACTCCACTGAATTTGCTTGGCCTTGAGTTTGGTGAAAATGTGGAAAAGTTTAGGAATTTTGCTGAACTAGGTAAAATGCATTGAAGTCCTTCTGGGAAGAAGAAAGTGAACTAGTTTTGAGTGGTTTATAATGACGCATAAATAATACTAATTGGTCTTTTCAGTGTCCAAGAGGGCCAGGGAAGCATTTGCCAACTATTCTGGACTGATTATTTGGGCCAAATGTGACCTGAACTGTAAGGCAGCAGGGCTAACCACTGTCCCACCGTACATCCCTGGGATAAAATAATACTCTGAGCCCAGGGTACTCTAAGTCCTTTATGTCTGTATTGGCTGAGCTCCTATCACTATGACTGAATAACATGCACAGAGCCTGTGATACAAGGGATCAGCAATATATATTTAGGGGGCTGTCCCTGTCACTTCCTGATCTCTGCTACAAAGCAGGGAGCATAACAAATTAATCTAGCAGTGAAGACAAAATTTTACAAAGAATCTATACACAACACAACAAAGCATAATAATAATATTCTTATTATGGTCAGCTAATGTACCCATCAAATGAAAAAACTACATTCTGTGAGATGCAAATCCAGTGATGTCCTTACCCAGTCTGGAGAACAGGATGGGGAGGGACATCACATATGTATGGACTGTATATGCCTTAAAATTATTCATGCATGTGCAAAGCAGATTGGGCAGGGGGTAAAGTAATGCAGTGGATTATGCTTACGGTACACATACATAAAATTTATGTTCATGTGCAACACATGCTTTAACAAATTTCACCAGCCCTAGTTGTGACACATCCATCCACAGTTCAAAAAGAAAAAGCTAATCAGAACAGAAATGATTCAAAAAGCCACTACAGGAAACAAAAAAGATAAAGGTAATTATTACCTCAGATACTATAACTCATAACTAATAACCTACGTATTTAACCTGCAACTAACAGTTTCAGTGTCCAGGGGATAATACACTCACACTGGGTTTTTATGAAGATTTGTTTTATCTGTTATTGTCATATACTATTTAAACTGTGCATAGTGAATTTGTGAATTTCCCCTTGGGATTAATAAAGTATCTATCTATCTATAAAGTATCTGTCTAGTGTCTATATTACTTTTATTTTAATTGATACATTTTCATCTGAGCTGTTACACCAGTTATTACTGTTCATACTGTCTGTTGCATTTAATTTTATTTACTATTTTATTGTATTGTCTTATTTTCAGGTAGCTCTATTTATTGATGTTCTATTTTTATTTTATTGTTCTATTTTTATATTACATATTGAGTGTGGAAGTTGTAAATGAAATTTTGTTGCATTTGTGTAAAAACAATAAAAATATTCTGTTCTATTGTAAAAGATAATATGAAGAGTCTCAGTATCAGCCATGATAAGTGCATGCTATTCTAAAATAATGATTCTTTAGCCTGAATTTAAATACTGAGACAAGCATGTCCTCTCAGATATTGGTAGGCGGATAATTTAGGTGTCCTAAAGTTTAACGGCTCTCCCTGCTACAGTAAGTTTATCAAGTATTGTTATGTTTCCGCCAGGGTGTGTTTTCTTTTCTGGGCCTTCTTCGTTAATTAAGTATTATTTGTTATGTTAACTGTAATTGTATTATTTCTTAATTTTGCTTTGTTTATTTAAAATTTAGTTTGCATGCATTTTGTATAGTTCTAACTATGTTCCTTGTAATAATAGTAATAATGATAATAATAACAATAATACATTTTCTTTATATAGTGCCTATCCTATGTGCAAGACACAACTTTGTGACTGGAACCCTGGAGAGGCGTGTCTGCTTTGATATAACCACTGAAGAAGTGCCCTCAGCCTTTATATTCTAAAGCTGAGAGTAGATCCTTCAGTGGTTCATTGATGCTCAATGAGTGTAGATATTTGTAAGTACTGGATTTTCTGGTTTATTGAAATGTTATTGCTTCTGGCCTTGGGTTTTGAGTTTTGGATTACTTATTGGGTATTTTTGTTCTCAATTACTTTTTTGTCCTATTTGTCATATTTTACTCTTTTATTATTTCTAAATATATTTTGCATTTATAAAGATCCTTCATTGCCCTCTACCTTCCTAGCAAAAGATTTTAAAAAGGTTCCTTTATCTAGATGGGAATTTGTGTATTTTGGTGGTATGTTTTTAAATATTAAAGAAGTGTTTGGAACTTTGAAGCTAGGGCCCCATTTTTGTCCTGGTTAGGCGGAAGCAGCCTGTAAATTATGGGATCAGGCTCCCTGGCGAAAGCCTTGTGTGGATTTAATGGAGAATATACAACCTCTTGGTATAGTAGTGCACTTTAATTATAACAAGTGCAGGCAATAATAAGCTTTCTAAGGTAATAGCTGACATAAAAGTATCATTCAGTTATATTAACACAAATCAGTATCCTCACTTTACAAATGAAAGTTAATATTACCTTTCTGAACTATAACTCAAATTGGCAACATGTTAAGAGAAAAAATGGTCCCTTCAGCAAACCCTGAGGGATAATACTAGACTATAATGACGTCATATATTTATTGGACATCTGCATTTATTGAAAATTATTTGATAAAATGAATTGAATCATCTAAAAATAAATGGTTGACAGTACAAGTATATTGTTGAAACTGACAAACTGCCAATAATACAAAAACTAGATCCCCAGGCTTATGAGCCTGTGCTTAATTCTTTACAAGAAACTGATAGAGAAACTTTAAAGAATACTTCAATAACAAAACAGTGGTGTTTAGTGTAAATACAGGGTTTATTTCAAAAATAAAAAACAAGTAAAAAGTCAGAAATGCTTTCCAGAATGGTAGGCTGAAAAGATACAAAAAAAATAAAGTTCATAAACTAGAAAATCAGAAAAAGCACCTGCAAATACCCAACAATGAAAATCTAAAAGCTAATTTCAGGAAATGGAGAACCAAACAACAGAAGTGAAAACTAAAGACACAGCAGAGAACTAAGGTTTTTGAGGCTGTTCAAACAGAATTAAAGGCAGTCCATCAGCTGTAGCATTAGGGGTCACAAATTCAATATACAGTCTAGAAGGCACATAATACAAATAATGAAAAAATACATAACCAATATACTGTAAAACAATAAAACATAATAAATCAATGCTCACTAAGTAAAAATGAAATGCAAATAGAAAAAACAAAAACATAAATTAATAAAGATTATTCAAAATATACAGTTGTGCTTGAAAGTTTGTGAACCCTTTAGAATTTTCTATATTTCTGCATAAATATGACCTAAAACATCATCAGATTTTCACTCAAGTCCTAAAAGTAGATAACAAGAAACCAGTTAAACAAATGAGACAAAAATATTGGTCATTTATTTATTAAGGAAAATGATTGAATATTACATATTTGTGAGTGGCAAAAGTATGTGAACCTTTGCTTTCAGTATCTGGTGTGACCCCCACTTTGCAGCAATAACTCCAACTAAACGTTTCCGGTAACTTTTGATCATTCCTGCACACCAACTTGGAGGAATTTTAGCCCATTCCTCCGTACAGAACAGCTTCAACTCTGGGATGTTGGTGGGTTTCCTCACATTAACTGCTCGCTTCAGGTCCTTCCACAACATTTCGATTGGATTAAGGTCAGGACTTTGACTTGGCCATTCCAAAACATTAACTTTATTCTTCTTTAACCATCCTTTGGTAGAATGACTTGTGTGCTTAGGGTCGTTGTCTTGCTGCATGACCCACCTTCTCTTGAGATTCAGTTCACGGGCAGATGTCCTGACATTTTCCTTTAGAATTCTCTGATATAATTCAGAATTCACTGTTCCATCAATGAAGGCAAGCTGTTCTGGCCCAGATACAGCAAAACAGGCCCAAACCATGATACTACCACCACCATGTTTCACAGATGGGATAAGGTTCTTATGATGGAATGCAGTGTTTTCCTTTCTCCAAACATAATGCTTTTCATTTAAACCAAAAAGTTCTATTTTGGTCTCATCCAACCACAAAACATTCTTCCAATAGTCTTCTGGTTTGTCCACGTGATCTTTAGCAAATTGCAGACGAGCAGCAATGTTTTTTTGGAGAACAGTGGCTTTCTCCTTGCAACCCTACCATGCAGACCATTGTTGTTCAGTGTTCTCCTGATGGGGGATTCATGAACATTAACATTAGCCAATGTGAGAGAGGCCTTCAGTTGCTTAGAAGTTACCCTGGGGTCCTTTGAGACCTCGCTCACTATTACATGTTTTGCACTTGGAGTGATCTTTGTTGGTCAACCACTCCTGGGGAGGGTAACAATGGTCTTGAATTTCCTCCATTTGTACACAATCTGTCTGACTGTGGATTGGTGGAGTCCAAACTCTTTAGAGATGGTTTTGTAACCTTTTCCAGCCTGATGAGCATCAACAACTCTTTTTCTGAGGTCCTAAGAAATCTCCTTTTGTTCGTGCCATGATACACTTCCACAAACATGTGCTGTGAAGAGCAGACTTTGATAGATCCCTGTTCTTTAAATAACACAGGGTGCCCACTCACACCTGATTGTCATCCCATTGATTGAAAACACCTGACTCTAATGTCACCTTCAAACTAACTGCTAATCCTAGAGGTTCACATACTTTTGCCACTCACAAATATGTAATATTCGATCATTTTCCTCAATGAATAAATGACCAAGTATAATATTTTTGTCTAATTTGTTTAACTGGTTTCTCTTTATCTACTTTTAGGATTTGAGTGAAAATCTGATGATATTTTAGGTCATATTTATGCAAAAATATAGAACATTCTAAAGGGTTCACAAACTTTCAAGCACAACTGTAACAATATACACCAAGGGGAGCATTTGCACAGCCTTAAATACCTTCAGATAATGAGGTTGCTTTGGTAGTTACAAAATGGCTGTCAGTTGAAAGCAAAATGGTGACAATTAAGAACAAATACAATAATTTAAAATCAGAAAATAAACAATAATGAGGTATCACAGCAGTTGCAAAAATTAACATTTCTGCAAAACACTTGAGAAAATAATTACAGTTATACAACTCAGTAAACCATCAGACATAGCTTCTAGGATGAAGCTTGGGAAGAGGTTGTGGGTGGATGTTTAATTTGGATGGCTCAGGAACTTTACCAGAGGAGTGTGATGTGTTTTGTAAGGAAACTCCTGCTTTGTTTACCAGTTGCAAGTAAACACAGAGTTGTCACTGCTACTAGATACTGTCAAATTCAGGTGAAATGTTCTGTGTTCAGCCAGGTCTTCCTTCTTTAACTACTGTGTAAACTCCAAAATTAGGCAAGTTCACACTGGAGTATATGCATCTTTCCAGTATAACTGTGATTTTTATTATATGTGAACTGCCACAAAATTTTCACAGAGTGGATTCTACAAAGTAGCACCCAGTAACTTTATATGTGATATTTTGGTTTCTGAATGAACACTGAATGCTTTTACCTGCTTGTGTGTGTATCCCCCATCCAAACCCCCATCCCAATTATTACAGTTTCTTCCCACTATCCAATTCCTGGAAAATATATGATTTTGCACACTTAAATGGTTCTGTTTTATTGAGTACTTCATTTGAAGAGTGCCCTGTCCAGTGGTATCTCTTGTTTTTGCCTGGGATAAATCCTTGCTATCTGTGGCTCTGTATTGAATATATGCATTCCTACTGTAAAATCAGTTAGAAAGTGCTCCTTATTTTTCTCTCCATTAGACATTACAACATAACTTTGAAAGAGCATAGAACCATAGCTTATGATATAATCTAATAGAAAATTAGATTTGAAATACTAGAAATTCTCAACTGGCTTATTGCTATTTTTCTTGGATTTCTGAGAGGCACACACTGTGCCAAAAAAGAAAAGTGACCTGCTTCACCTAAGAAAAACAGCAAACATTTCTTGGAAAACATCTTGTCCTGATACTTAAATTAATAAATTAGTGTCTAGGTAATATTTATAGTACATGCTATTCTGTAGCTTGTAGTTAGGAAGAACTAAAGAATCTTTTTTAAAAATGTAGTTCTTGTTACAAAGGAGTGATTCTGACAGAGTATAAAAATCTTTCATTTCACAAGACTGGTTACATTTACTAGAATAAAAAATACCTTGTTTTACTAAGATTTTTATTCAAAGCAGAACTGTTAAGGTCTACTTCTTACAAGTCTATTTAAACAGTATAGAACATAAATGGAAATGTACTCGTAATATAAAATGACAATGTAGCATCTGCATTAGTTAACTGTTGTGGTTTTACAATATTTTTGTCATTTATTTGGTGTTCAAGTGGTCCTATTAATTGTCATTTTATATATTATTAAATTATTCTATTTCTAAAACCACAACCATATTGAAATATAATGGAGAAAACAATGATTGACAGCTGCTGGCCCTTTGAGGTATGAATTTCTGTTTCAGTCAAACATTTACAGGTTGTGTCTGCATATAGAGAATTACACTCCACACTGTTTGTTTTGGTTTCTTAATATATATATTGTCACACACGTGCGACTAGGAAGACATTGTATGGACCAAGCAAAGGTAATTCCACGCCAGGCAAGGGGGTGGCGGGGTGCACTAAACCTTCTCTTGTTACCTCTACAGACCAGCCGCGGGAAAATCTGTCTGATTTAATGCAGATGACGTCACTTCCGGTTCCAGCGCCTAGAAGAATATCACTTTTAGTTACGGCTGACTAATGAAGAAACATCACTTCCGGTCCCCTTACATCACTTCCTGTCCTAACCCTTAAAGAAGCCATCTTGTCAATCCTTCTTCAGTTCTGTTTTGGACTCAATATAGAGAACATCTCTGTATTTTCAAAGTTTCTTTTGCAGCCAGGAATAATATACGGGTGGCCGCCCCAAACCTTTTTAAGTGTGTTGAGTGAAATCCTTTTACAGTGGCGTAGTCGGCAGGATGGTGACCTACTGGAGAGAATGGAAGTCCGTACCAAACAAAGACTCGACACACTACACCAAATTCAAGAAAAGTCAGATAGGTAAGTACCGCTCCCGAATTGCCTAGTGGGGGTCAGTCGGGGCATGTCAAGGAAAACTTGAGTATGCTTCGACCCATCATCCTGTTAGAGGTCCAGGGAAAAGTAGAAACGGGAACTACAGGATAAAGCCTGGTGTTTCTGTGGACACACTGAGGACTTATTATGGACTCCTGAGCATGGGGACTGCCCCTGAATATCCCACAAAAGGCAAGCCTTTTGATAAAGATGGGAGAAACCCAGGCTAGCAGGTGGAAAACTTAATGGCCTGGACCTATAAACCTGATACATCTGTGAAAAAACAGGCCATGGCTTTGTGGGCTAAGGTGGTCAGGTGGTTACAACCACACAAGAAATCGAGCCATCAAATAGCAGAGCAGGTGGCCTGCACTTTGCTGCTTCATGCCCTACCTGGAAATATCGCCCAGCCAGCCTGGGGCTTTACTGATATTGTCACGCTAGCCGAGGCAATCGAACTCCTCAAGGCAGAAACCGGCTTGGGAGTATCAGAACAGGACTTGTGTGAACTCGGGGGTATTTGCGTCCCTAACATACAGTCTTGGAGCTACAATGCGAGGCATGCTTGGGTGGAACCTGGGACGCGTCGGCCGGCTCCGCGAAGCAACAACGGGGTCTGCAGAGTGATATTGGGGGAGGCGTGGTGTTCACTCCCTAACCCTCTGGCCTTTACACATACGGGAGAAGTGTTAGTCAATGAAGTTAAAACTGTAACTTTATTTGATTTCGGCAGTAACATTTCCATTGTTGCTCGCCATCTGGTACTACCGTGATAATGGTTAAAAATCAAAACCTGCATTCACAGGGATGTTCGGAATTATAAATCCGCCAAATGTTTTATATGCCAGGATGGTGTATTGAAAGAGTTGACGGTGGCGGTGATGGATAATCCTCCTTTCCCCTGGATATTAGTCAGGGATTGGGTAGACATTAAAAGTGGTAAAACAGACGTTTCTTCCCCAGAATCTCTATGTCTAGTCACGGATGCGGAATCAGTGCCCTCAACTTCTTCCGCACTGTGTATACACCCGGTAGGGGAGCAGAGTTCGGCCTCTGGTGATGACGGGGCGACACCTGGGACATCTCAGCCAAATACGTCATTATCAAGCACGGAGTCGTCTTGGGATGAAAACCCGCCCCTTGAGGTCGAATCCGATCCCCTCACACGCCTGCAGTTTCAATTTAGGCAGACCCCAGCTTCATTTAAAAGGGAGCAGTGGAATGACGACTCCCTTAAGTTTGCAAAGAATGCAGTCGTTCTGATATAGATAGCCAACGTACATTATATCCAATGCCACAAGGTCCTCACTTTGCGTTAAATAACGATCTGTTATATCGGGTAGCTAACCATGAGGGGGAAATTAGGTCATTGTTGTTAGTACCACGGACTTACCGGCGACAAGTCTGTGAACTATCACATACCCATATCCTGGGAGCCCACTTGGGAACCGAAAAAACACTTGAGTGAATTAAGCTCAGATTCTTTTGGCCCGAAATTAATGAGGAGGTCCGGCGCTTTTGCACATCCTGTCCGGAGTGTCAATTAAGGCAGATTGCTAGGAGGGACCATGCTCCTCTTGTTCCACTACCCTTAATAGATGTCCCTTTTGAGCGTATTGAGGTCGACATAGTAGGACCCCTGGAACCCTCAGCCAGAGGTCATAAATATATATTGGTCCTGGTAGATTATGCTACCCGGTTTCCAAAGGCTGTTCCACTGCACTCAGCTACTTCAAAAGCTATCGCACGGGAAGACGTTGATAGGACCAAGCAAAGGTAATTCCATGCCAGGCTAGGGGGTGGTGGGGTGCACTAAACCTTCTCTTGTTACCTCTACAGACCAGCCGCGGGAAAACCTATCTGATTTAAAACAGATGACGTCACTTCCGGTTCTGGCACCTAGAAGAATATCACTTCCAGTCCCGGCGCCTAGAAGAATATCACTTCCAGTTACGGCTGACTAATGAAGAAACATCACTTCCTGTCCTATCCCTTAAAGCTGCCATCTTGTCAACCCTTCTTCAGTTCTGTTTTGGACTCGATATAGAGAACATCTCTGTATTTTCAAAGACTCTTTTGCATCCAGGAATAATATACGGGTGACTGCCCCAAACCTTTTTAAGTGTGTCGAGTGAAATCCCTTTTACTATATAAAATATAAAATATATATATACAGTGCATCCGGAAAGTATTCACAGTGTAACACTTTTTCCACATTTTGTTATGTTACAGCCTTATTCCAAAATGGATTAAATTCATTTGTTTTCGTCAGAATTCTGCACACAACACCCCATAATGACAACGTGAAAAAAGTTTACTTGAGGTTTTTGCAAATTTATTAAAAATAAAAAAACTGAGAAATAACACGTACTGTACATAAGTATTCACAGCCTTTGCTCAATACTTTGTCGATGCACCTTTGGCAGCAATTACAGCCTCAAGTTTTTTTGAATATGATGTCACAAGCTTGTCACATCTGTCCTTGGCCAGTTTCGCCCATTCCTCTTTGCAGCACCTCTCAAGTTCCATCAGGTTGGATGGGAAGCGGTGCACAGCCATTTTAAGATCTCTCCAGAGATGTTTAATTGGATTCAAGTCTGGGCTCTGGCTGGGCTACTCAAGGACATTCACAGAGTTGTCCTGAAGTCACTCCTTTGATATCTTGGCTGTGTGCTTAGAGTCGTTGTCCTGCTGAAAGATGAACCGTTACCCCAGTCTGAGGTCAAGAGCGCTCTGGAGCAGGTTTTCATGATTCAGGATTACTGCAGAGATGGTTGTCCTTCTGGAAGGTTCTCCTCTCTCCACAGAGGACCTCTGGAGCTCTGACAGAGTGACCATCGGGTTCTTGGTCATCTCCCTGACTTATGCCCTTCTCCCCTGTTCGCTCAGTTTAGATGGCCAGCCAGCTCTAGGAAGAGTCCTGGTGGTTTCGAACTTCTTCCACTTATGGATGATGGAGGCCACTGTGCTCATTGGGACCTTCAAAGCAGCAGAAATTTTCCTGTAACCTTTCCAGGATTTGTGCATCGAGACAATCCTGTCTCAGAGGTATACATTCAATTCCTTTGACTTTATGCTTGGTTTGTGCTTGTGTGCCTTTCCAAATCATGTCCAATCAACTGAATTTACCACAGATGGACTCCAATTAAGCTGCAGAAACATCTCAAGGATGTTCAGGGGAAACAGGATGCACCTGAGCTCAATTTTGAGCTTCATGGCAAAGGCTGTGAATACTTATGTACATGTGATTTCTCAGTTTTTTTTATTTTTAATAAATTTGCAAATACCTCAAGTAAACTTTTTTCACGCTGTCATTATGGGGTGTTGTGCGTAGAATTCTGAGGAAAAATTGAATTTAATCCATTTTGGAATAAGGCTGTAACATATCAAAATGTGGAAAAAGTGATGCGCTGTGAATACTTTCCGGATGCACTGTATCTGTGCATTTAAATAATCTCAATCTCTCCTTGAAAAGGAAACATTTTTATATTTCAATGTGAACACCATAGTTGCAAAACTGCAGTTGTTTCATAAACAGTAGTGGTGAATGAGATTTCTATCCACGTATACAAGAATTATTAATAAATGTCGTTAATTTATCAGACAAAGACATGTTGCAAAACTATGAAACTACACTAGGAATGTGATTTTCAGAAAGACCTCTGCCAGTATCTCCCTAAATCAAACAACACAATACTTTCTGGATGCACTGTAGATATATATATATATATATACTGTATATATATACTGTATATATATATATATATATATATATATTTGATTAATCTTTTATTTTATATACCTTGAATAATGTGTTAATATTCCTATTTTTCTTTTGCAACAGGTTAGCTTTCCACCTATATATTAGCGTTTTTTCTGCTTTCATTTTTAGGGGTTATATTGTCTTTCAAAAAGCTGATTTGGGAAATGGTATGAGGGACTTAGTGTCAAATAGAGTACATTTGTTGATTTGGCCCAGTCTAAATGTATTCCTCCAGAAATATAACATGAACATGATCAGTGGCCAATGCCAGGAGTCAAATCCTGGGTCATGAAGACATTTACCAGCAGTGCTAGCTATGGCATCACAATGTTGCCACTTGGGAAGGAACATTGAAGTAACCGGATTAAAATCCAAACATAGAACATATGAAATATACACAGATCTACTATAGATAGATAGATTATTAATCCTAAGGGGAAATTCACATAAAAAACAATATTAAATTAAAGAGTGATAAAAATGCAGGTATAACAGACAATAACGTTGTACTTTATACTACTTAAGAAATGACACAGTATTACTAACTGATTAACCATCACACCACTCCAAATATGACGAATAAAAAACTGATGCTTTGCAACATTATCAGTTTGACCAGTTCTATACATCTCTAGTTTCACTGTTATTTTAACAGAACTAGTTCATGATTTGATTTTCTAAATGCTGTAATAACAATGTGTAAGTACAGAAAGGTGATTGGTCTTTTTACAGTTAAATAGAGAAATATAAAATAATATAATAGTATAGACAATAGACAAATACTGTGTAAATCTGCAGTTAACCTGAGAACACAGGACCATTCTGCCACGACTGCAAACAACAACAACAACATTTATTTATATAGCGTATTTTCATACAAACAATGTAGCTCAAAGTGCTTTACATGATGAAGAAAGAGAAAAAAGACAAAATCCATCCATCCATCCTCTTCTGCTTATTCGGAGTTGGGTCGTGGGGGTAGCAGCTTAAGCAGAGAGCCCAGACTTCCCTCTCCCCGGCCACTTCTTCCAGCTCTTCCGGGAGAATCCCAAGGCATTCCCATGCCAGCTGAGAGAGAGAGTCCCTCCATCGTGTCCTGGGTTTTCCCCGGGGCATCCTCCCGGTTGGACGTGCCCGGAACACCTCACCAGGGAGGTGTCTAGGAGGCATCCTGATCAGATGCCCGAGCCACCCCATCTGACTCCTCTTGATGCGGAGGAGCAGCGGCTCTACTCTGAGTCCCTCCCGGATGACTGAGCTTCTCACCTTATCTTTAAGGGAATGCCCAGACACCCTGCAGAGGAAACTCATTTCAGCCGCTTGTATTCGCGATCTCGTTCTTTCGGTCACTACCCATAGCTCATGATCATAGGTGAGGGTAGGAATGTAGATCGACTGGTAAATTGAGAGTTCTTTTTTCACCACGACAGACCGATGCAGAGCCCGTATCACTGCGGATGCCGCACCGATCTGCCTGTTGACCTCACGGTCCATTCTTCCCTCACTCGTGAACAAGACTCCGAGATACTTGAACTCCTCTACTTGGGGCAGGATCTCTCCCCCAACCCTGAGAGGGCACTCCACCCTTTTCCGACTGAGGACCATGGTCTTGGATTTGGAGGTGCTGATTCTCATCCCAGCCGCTTCACACTCAGCTGCGAACCGATCCAGAGAGAGCTGAAGATCACGGCCTGATGAAGCAAACAGGACAACATCATCTGCAAAAAGCAGTGACCCAATCCTGAGTCCACCAAACCGGACCCCTTCAGTACCCTGGCTGCGCCTAGAAATTCTGTCCATGAAAGTTATGAACAGAATTGGTGATAAAGGGCAGCCCTGGCGGAGTCCAACTCTGGACCAACGGTGGACAAGAATCTCCTCAAAGCCGTCCGAAAGTCGTTCTCCATGGCCTCTCCAAACTCCTCCCATGTCCGAGTTTTTGCCTCAGCAACCACCAAAGCCACATTCCGCTTGGCCTGCCTGTACCTATCAGCTGCCTCCAGAGACCCGCAGGACAAAAAGGTCCTGTAGGAATCCTTCTTCAGCTTAACGGCATCCCTCACCGACGGTGTCCACCAACGGGTTCGGGAATTGCCGCCATGACAGGCACCGACCACCTTATGGCCACAGCTCCGGTCAGCCGCCTCAACAATAGAGGCTCGGAACTTGGCCCATTCGGACTCAATGTCCCCCACCTCCCTCGGGATGTGGTCGAAGTTCTGCCGAAGGTGGGAGTTGAAGCCACTTCTGACAGGGGACTCTGCCAGCCGTTCCCAGCAGACCCTCACAACACGTTTGAGCCTACCAGGCCTGACCAGCATCTTCCCCCACCATCGAAGCCAACTCACTACTAGGTGGTGATCAGTTGACAGCTCCGGCCCTCTCTTCACCCAAGTGTCCAAGACATGTGGCCACAAGTCCGATGACACGACCACAAAGTCGATCATCAAACTGAGGCCTAGGGTGTCCTGGTGCCAAGTGCACATATGAACACCCCTATGCTCGAACATGGTGTTCATTATGGACAATCCGTGACGAGCACAGAAGTCCAATAACAAAACACCCCTCGGGTTCAGATCGGGGGATGGGCATTCTTCCCACTCATGCCCTTCCAGGTCTCACTGTCATTGCCCATGTGAGCATTGAAGTCTCCCAGCAGAACGAGGGAGTCACCAAAAATATGCCCTCTAGCACCCCCTCCAGGGACTCCAAAAAGGGTGGATACTCCAAACTGCTGTTCAGAGCATACACACAAACAACAGTCAGGACCCTTCCCCCCACCCAAAGGCAGAGGGAGGCCACCCTCTCGTCCACCGGGGTAAACCCCAATGCACAGGCTCCAAGTCGGGGGGCAGTAAGTATGCCCACACCTGCTCGGCGCCTCTCACCGGGAGCAACTCCAGAGTGGTAGTGAGTCCAGCCCCTCTCAAGGAGATTGGTTCCAGAGTCCAAGCTGTGCATCGAGGTGAGTCTGACTATATCTAGCCGGAACCTCTCAACCTCGCGCACTAGCTCAGGCTCCTTCCCCTTCAGAGAGGTGACATGCCACGTCCCAAGAGCCAGTTTCTGTAGCCGAGGATCAGACCGCCAAGGTCCCCGCCTTCGGCCACCACCAAACTCACACTGCACCCAACCTCCTTGGCACCTCCCATAAGTGGTGAGCCCATGGGAAGAAAAAACAAAATAAATAAGAATTTAAATTAGGGAACACTAATTAACATAGAATAAAAGTAAGGTCCAATGGCCAGGTAGGACAGAAAAAACAAAAAAAAAACTCCAGACGACTGGAGAAAAAAGTAAAATCTGTAAGGATTCCGAGGCCACGAGACCACCCAGCCTCCTCTAGGCAGTCTACCTAACATAAATTACTTCAATCAAAGAATGTCAGGCCACTAGTATGGTCAAAATTTAACATCTTATTAAAGGAAAGAAACATCCTCTAACAGGACAATTCAGTAATCAGGCAGGAGAAAAGCTGTTCATTGTATCTTTTAATTACTCCTCAACAAAATGCCTTGGAGGGAGCATTCTTCAAAAGCAGTCTGTTACAGCATGGCCAGAATGATCAGAATGGTCAGAGAGACAAAGAATAGAGGTTCATTTTATAAGCTGTATTACATACAGTGTCAATCAATACATACATTTTACTCTGGTTGGTTCATTGGTTTACACTAAAATGATTTATATAAAATGAAAGTCTGTTATATTATATTCTGGTTCTTCTTATACCTTTGAGTTGCGCCCCCACCCTTGAAATCTCAGTTCATTTTGTATATTACATTATCCTTTCTTCTGGTACATTCTTTATTTACTTGACCATCTCAGCATTTTTTTCTAAACCAATTCTTATATTTCAGTGTACATTTTGTTGTTCACTTGACCTTTATCTGGTTTCCTGGTGTACCTGAACAGGTTTCTGACATTTTTTAAGCCTCTATGCTATTTCTTTAAGATAAATGCTGTGTTACCCTAAAATTATTCTTCCACACTGGGGTACAAGAGAATTGGATAATACCAGAAGATTAAAAAAATCAAAAAGACATATGAGGATATAAGCCAAAAGAACTGTAGGAGTCGACAATCAAACAAAAATACTAAGCAAGACTTGAAGTCAAAATTCAATAGCAAAAGATCAGTATGCTAAAATTTTTAATTGAGCTTTCAATGCACAAAGGTTTACGGTTTATTTGCCATTTTGGGTGGCTCAGATACTTTGTTCATGGCCTTTATAACATTGCTCTTATGATACAGCATTGCCCCAAGAAAAAGACAATAGTGCCATGACAATGATATCATAAAATGGCAATGCCCATATGAAAACAAAATGGTGAAGCGATAAATATTTAAAAAAAAACTGTTCTGATAAGTATATTTATATTAATATTATGGAGTCATGAAATGGAAAGACCTTGTATAAAAAGTGTTGTCATTTCTACATGGTATGACTAAAATGTAGGCAAGTACCCTAAAATTAAAGTCTGCAATGTGCACTTTAATCATGTCTGAATTGTTTGATTTGTAATTTTAAACTGTGGAGCAGAGAGGTAAATCAAGGAAAATGTGTCTCTGTCCCAAACATTACAGTATGGAGGGCACTGTAGTTACTATGGAACCTAAAAATTTACATCACAACAAAAAAACGTAATGCTCATAAAAAATGAGCAAAATTCCCAAAGAAATTAAACAATGAAGCTAGGAAAATAAAATCATGAGAGCTACATCTAGTTTGCCAATATGGAGCAATACAGCTGACAGTTTGCTACTCTTCTGTATTGTTTTAAGAGAAAACACATAATGTCATCGCTCACATGCTTTTGTGCTCCACAACATGTGTGAGCTTGATATTATCCATGTTAATAATACAGTCATCTTGAAGTTTAAAAGTCAAGCCAGAAATGTTGCATGCTGGAATGAGGACAAAATGGGGATATATCCTCACAAAAATAACCATAAGCATTCCGGGACCTTCATTAAACATCCCCGAAGACATTCACCCCAGACTAGATTGCCCCATACAATTACCTGCAGGCTTCAGCCTGGCTGAGCCAGCAAAATAGAAATAAAATAAGAAAATGCTCAAAAGAGCCAAAAAAAAGGAGTTGACAGAAAGGCAATAAACAGAAAACAAGTCCCAATACACAATTCTTTACCAAAATCCAAGGGCAGAAGTGAAAGCTTCATAAACCTGAAATCAGAAAAGAAACAATGTTAACATAAAGTCCCCAAACAATCACAATGAACTACTAGCTGGATCCCTTGCTCTGGTGATGGTGGGATAAGCCTGTCTCCTGGGGCTCCAGGACAGTATATAGTTGCAAAAATAACAAAAAAGACATAAAAATATAAGAAACAATAATTAAAAAATAACAATAAAATACATGATGATGCGTGTCAGCTCCACACAACCTGCTGCATCCCAGGAGCCTCTTGAACCCGTTGCCACCAATAACATACCCAAGGGATTAGCCCAGCAAATGAGCACACTCTCTCAAAGCAAGGGGTAGGTGCAAAAGTGAGTAGTGCTTTTATTAAAACAATCCTAATCAAAGTGTCTAAAGTGCAGAGCAAAATCTCCAATAAATAAACAATCCATTAAAAACAGTGGCACTCTATGAGTTTAAAAGGAAGGCTGAGATGAGATGGGAATAAAAACCATCAATCATCGGGTCAGTGTTTCTTCCACACTGGAACAAGCCCTCTTTATCTCCCAGACTCCCCCATTACTTGATCAGTCGACAGACACTCCGGCAGCTATGGTCCTCACCAACCCGACCCCCCATCTTGGCTGCCTAAGACCGCTTGGGGTTGGTTGTCCTCTCGTCTTCCTTCTCACTCACTCCAACATACCTCGGATCCCTAGAGAGGATGCCATCACGATCTCACCTATTCCTGTGGGGACGATCTACCCCTAGAGTATTGATCCTTCAACCATGCTGCCTTTCATGCACAAGCGGGCAGGTTCGTCCTGCTTCTCTTCCCGGTACTGTCCTCATGACATCTCCACTCTTTCTTCATTCTTTGTCTTTTTCTGTCTCTTTTTATTATGTTTCCCCCTCTACCAGTGCAGGCTCCGTTTCCACCCTCCCACTAGTAATGAGGCACAGGTGTGCACTTGCCACTCCCTCCAAGGAATTAATGAGGTACTTGTCTGATGCACGCACTCACACGTGTCTCCACAATCTGGCAGGCCGTCCCTGGAGCAAAACACATTTGTGCACCCACTGCACCCGTTTAGAGCCTGCACTTTGCGGTGCGTGATTATTTATTTAAAATCAGCACAGCGGTCTCGGGCTATTTAGCTCAAGTTGATATATAATAAGAAAACTCATAGTAAAAGAAAAGGCAATTGAAAAAAAAATCTGAAACAGCTCAAAGGTTTATTTAGTTGACTGTTGAAATCTGCAACTGTTAGAAATTATGCAAAGAAGATCAGCTAAATGCATCCCTCGACTGAAGGGAATGTCCTACACTGCAGGTAGGTCCAGAAAAAATAATAGACTGGATGGAAGGCTATTCAAGGGATTTAAAATTCTCAAATGTGTTAATAAAGTTTATTCACTGGGTTTTTTAAGCAAGGGAATTACTTTATGTAGTCAACAACAATGTTGTGAAATAAGACTAATTATACTCATATACATTTTAAAACAAAGAATATTTACCATCTGAAACAAACTGCTGGATTGGGTATATGAAATGGAAACACTGAATCTTTAAAAGCATCTGTTTAACCATCCAAACAAGCTTGTTGGCCTGAATTGCCTCCTTTCATTTGTAAAATCAATATACATAATAGTCCATATGCTGCGGAAAAGTAAGCCCATGAATAGACAGGAACAGGCCTCTTGCTTAGTATATTATTTCAATGAATGAATGCCATAGTATGGTTTTCTACACTGCTTGCATTTTATTAAGTTTTAGTGTTGTCTATGTGGTTTTCCTAGCATGGGCATGGTAACTAGTGCTATGAGGAGTTCTCTGATCTCTGTACCAGTGTTCTCTTTCCCCATCCAATAAGCTTAAAGTAAGGTTTGATCTCTCCATAAAGCTAGGCATAGAAATGGAAACAAATGTGCCAGAACAGGCAATCAAAAAAGCAACATGGGCCAATAGAATACAATACAAACATTAGTAATATGTAATGTACAAAAAAAAGAAGAGAGACTTTTATGTGTTTGAGAGCAACTTCCACCATCTATTTATTCAAGTCAGCCTGCAAGAGGATTTAGGGCTCTAAAGGTCATGGATTGCAGAAATAACTGACCTGACAAAATAGCGTAATGCATGAATGAATGAATATTTGGCTCTGGATGCAATAAATGTTCAAAAGGTGTTCAAAGTGAAAAAATGACTCATTACTGCTTTCTGAAAGGCAGAATGAAATGAAGTCGAAAGTAAAATATATTTAATTCTGACTTTTGCAAAGTAGCTTTAATGCTACTTAATATGCTTCTGACAAAAATAGAAATCTCTATTTATAACCAAAAGTCCATTTAAAAAAAAACTTTTGGCATAGGGCAGAAGGTAAAGCACACGTACTTTGAAAGGGCACAGTAAATAACATCAGCTATACCAACAGATCACTGTTGAATAAGTTCTATCTAAAATTAGATCATTTTTCATGACTGTCTGTTTTCTTCTTCAGAATCTGCAGCTTTTTTGTTGATACCAACAGTCAATTTCAACAGGCATAGTGACTTTATTCTGTAATTTTACAAAAGCAATAACTGTCTGGAATCAGCCCCAAGTTTCTTTGTTTTCTCTCATTTGCCTTGGCCATTCTATAAAATGTGTCATTCTGAATTATGCATTTCATGTGCTGTGCAAACGGCACCAAATGTACAGTATACCACTAAGATACTATTCTGCAGAAAAAAATAACTCCATTAATGAACTTGTTAAGTCAATATTGTTCCAATTACAAAGCATGTGCTGCAATGCAAATAATATGTTGGTATCTTCTGTAAATACCAAAAATTGTTAAATATTTGGATTCTATACATTGCCATTATTATTAATTTTCACACTGTCCTTTCAGAATCAGTACTTTGAGGTTGCTAGAATTGATGGCACAAAATTTTGTTCTAAATTTTGACTAAACACAATGCTCATCTTACATCTTAGGTGGCTCATCTGCACTGCCTTCCAGTACATACAAATTTTTAATTTTAGTTAATAATAATTCTTTGCATTTATATAGTGCTTTTCTCACTACTCAAAGCGCTGAGCAATTGCAGGTTAAGGGCCTTTCTCAAGGGCCCAACAGAGCAGAGTCCATTTTGGCATTTACAGGAATCGAACCAGCAACCTTCCGATTGTCAGTGCAGATCCCTAGCCTCAGAGCCACCACTTCACCTAATTTTAACATCTTTACTAATTTCTCCAATGCTAAGGTGAAAATGAGGGCAGGCAATTTGTACATATCTACCATATATACTTAAAAAGATCATTCTTTAAGAAATTAGACTAACCTATAATATCATTCATCTGGAATTCAAAAACTCCAAAGGTCGCAAATTCAAAAGGTAAAGCTACAAAGATCTAAAGCAGAAATTGGCAAGGCCTTGCCTAACTTTCAATTTTACCAATGGGCAAAAACAAGAAAACATTCAAGTTTTAGATACTTAAAAATCTTTACATAGAAAACATGCTTGCATCTTATGAACATCTATATTCCAAATTTAAATTTCCAAGCAGATTAGAAATTGTGTTAAGCAAAACCTACCAAACTTTCAAAGACACAGAGAGCATTTCAACACTATATAAAAATATTTCAAAGTATTTACCTTTTAAAGATCCTAGGCAATGGTAGTAAAAGGACCTTTCAATTGGCATCTCATAAAAGGAATGGAACTCAGCGATATGTAGAATATGCTCTTGTTCCATATGTGCCAAGCACAGTTCAACCAAAGATCTTCAGTTGATTACATTTGTCTTGTTTAAATTTGTCCAAAATGTACTCATGGCAAGACCCAAGCTGTAAGCGCTGCTATTTACCTCTGTCTCCAGCTCCACTAGGCAATATGTTCTTGGGATTCTGGGAATGATCTAAACTATCATCATTTTGGACAAAAAACCTTTACACACTTCTCAGACAGCCTTAGAGTCACAACCACTCCAAATCAATTAACGACGATGTTTGGTGAACTTCCAGATGGCATTAAAGTGCATTGGGAGAAATGGATCGTAATGGCCTACACTATAAGACTAGCATGCAGACTTGTCCTGCTCCACTGGAAGAATTCCAACCCATGCTGTAAAACTCAGTGGGCAATCAATGTTTTATATTATCTCAAATTAGAAAAATCAGATTATCTTCTAGAGAATATGACCAACCAATGGTAAGAATGCACTAATATTATTTTAGAATAAACATGCTGATATTGTGATTGACATTTTCATGTTATTGTTTTATCATGTTTTTTAAAAAAAGTAAGATGGGGTAATTTTTTGCTTTTATAGTCATGTTTCTCTTCTTTTTTTGTTTCTCTTGGGTAGGGGTTGAATTTTGTTTTGTTTTAGTTATTTTTTTTTTGTAGTTCTCCTTTGTATTTATGGTTGTGTCTGTATATGTGTTTGATTGAATATCATGCCATTATAATGTTATACTTTTTATTTATTAATTTTATTTCAAGAAAAGATCTTGAATGAAGAATTACTTCATAGAAAAGTAAATCAAAAAGTAAAATAAAAGCAGGAACAAAAAAGATAAAACATAGCAAAACTGAATTCAGCTCCCACCTGAGAGAAAGAGAGAAGAGCCAACAGCATAGGCAAAAACAGTTTAAAATAAAGGGAAAATGTCCTTTTCCCCAATATGAATGCTTCTTCTAAAATGTTATTAATTAAATTTTGCCATATGTACTGTTTTTTAAAATTATATAAAAAAAGAATTATCAAGAAATTCTACTGTTAATTTTGTAATCATCAACAAAATTCTTAGTGTGTGCTATTTATTCACTTTTGAAATTCAGGACAACTTAAGATCCTCTAACACTATCTAATTGATAAATTGCTTAATTGATTATTTATCTTCTATTATAAACTGGATGAATATGAATTTTTTTTTTAAGTTAAACAAAGAAAATAGAAAGCAGACTACGAAATCTGGCAAAATGCTCATTATTGGTAGTGAATAAAATAAAACAAAGTAGTACGCAGACTAGGAAATTTGATAAAACACTCTAAACACAAAGGTAAAAATCTTGGTGTTATTCTATATGCTGAATTAACGTTCAAACCACACATTGACAACATAACAAAAACTGCCTTTTTTCATATAAGGAACATTTCACAAATTAGACTGTAAGATGCTAAGAAGCTTACTAATGCATACATTTTTTTCTTGGCTAGACAACTGTAATACTTTGTTTATGGAAGTACCTAAATATGTAATAGAAAGGCTGCAGCAGGTCAAAAATGCTGAAGTAAAATTCCGGAAAGAGGAAAATATATTACACCCGTCTTGGCATCTTTGCACTGGTTGCCCATTTCATTAAGAGTTGATTTTAAAAATGCATTATTGCTTTTTAAGGCACTTAATGGGTTAACATTATCATACATTTCAAAATCCTTAACTGAATATCCAGTAGGATCCAGTATCATCCAGTGCTGGTCTTCTGACTGTATCCGGAGTTAAACACACAGAAAGTGGTGAAGCAGACTGCAATTTTTATGCTTCAAAGATCTGGACCACATTACGACGGGTATCTTCTGTTCTGCATTTGTTTGATTTTA
Source organism: Polypterus senegalus (assembly GCF_016835505.1). Classification (NCBI taxonomy): domain Eukaryota; kingdom Metazoa; phylum Chordata; class Cladistia; order Polypteriformes; family Polypteridae; genus Polypterus; species Polypterus senegalus. The sequence goes on from NC_053163.1 coordinate 36,989,698, forward strand.
CTTGTTTTCTTTCTAATATACAGTTAGGTCCATAAATATTTGGACAACTTTTTTCTAATTTTGGTTCTGTACATTACCACAATGAATTTTAAATGAAACAACTCAGATGCAGTTGACGTGCAGACTTTCATTTTTAATTCAGTGGGGTGAATAAAACGATTGCATAAAAATGTGAGGCAACTAAAGCACTTTTTTAATGCAATCCCTTCATTTCAGGGGCTCAAAAGTAATTTGTCAATTGACTCAAAGGCTATTTCATGGGAAGGTGTGGGCGAGTCCATCGTTATGTCATTATCAATTAAGCAGTTAAAAGGCCTGGAGTTGATCTGAGGCGTGGTGCTTGCATGTGGAAGATTTTGCTGTGAACAGACAACATGCAGTCAAAGGAGCTCTCCATGCAGGTGTAAGAAGCCATCCTTAAGCTGCAAAAACAGAAAAAACCCATCGGAGAAATTGCTACAATATTACGAGTGGCAAAATCTACAGTTTGATACATCCTGAGAAAGAAAGCAAGCACTGGTGAACTCAGCAACGCAAAAAGACCTGGACGTCCACAGAAGACAATAGTGGTGGATGATCGCAAGCCACAAGGTGCAAGCCATTCATAAGCCTCAAGAATAGAGAGGCTAGATTGGACTTTGCTAAAGAACATCTAAAAAGCCAGCACAGTTCTATAAAAACATTCTTTGGACAGATGAAACCAAGATCAACCTCTACCAGAATGATGGCAAGAAAAAAGTATGGAGAAGGCGTGGAACAGCTCATTACCCAAAGCATACCACATCATCTGTAAAACACGGTGGAGTCCGGCAGTGTGATGGCTTGGCCGTGCATGGCTGCCAGTGGCACTGGGACACTAGTGTTTATTGATGATGTGACACAGGACAGAAGCAGCCGAATGAATTCTGAGGTGTTCAGAGACATACTGTTTGCTCAAATCCAGCTAAATGCAGTCAAATTGATTGGGCGGCGTTTCATGATACAGATGGACAATGACCCTAAACATACAGCCAAAGCAACCCAGGAGTTTATTAAAGCAAAGAAGTGGAAAATTCTTGAATGGCCAAGTCAGTCACCTGATCTTAACCCAATTGAGCAGGCATTTCACTTGTTGAAGACTAAACTTCAGACAGAAAGGCCCACAAACAAACAGCAACTGAAAGCTGCTGCAGTAAAGGCCTGGCAGAGCATTAAAAAGGAGGAAACCCAGCATCTGGTGATGTCCATGAGTTCAAGACTTCAGGCTGTCATTGCCAGCAAAGGGTTTTCAACCAAGTATTAGAAATTAACATTTTATTTCCAGTTATTTAATTTGTCCAATTACTTTTGAGCCCCTGAAATAAAGGGATTGTGTTAAAAAAAATACTTAAAAACCCCACTAAATTAAAGCTGAATGTTGTTTAATTTAAAATTCGCTGTGGTAATGTACAGAACCAAAATTAGAAAAAAGTTGTCTCTGTCCAAATATTTATGGACCTAACTGTATATAATGTCATGCATGCATCTCGGAGGATATCATCAGAAACTCAGCTGAGGTATGTAATAACCTGTCGAGGCAAGAGGGAATGGTGCTGCTAACGCTGACATTTCCTTCTTTCCCCATAGTGCTGGAAAGCTACCTGGTGATGGCATTTAGCCCCACCCTTTCCATTGCCACTGCCATAACACTCTGGGTGTCCTGAAAGGAAGTGCCCCTCTGAATGACTATATCTCAACATTTTCTTTGTTTTCATTTCCAGTTGAAGGGACACATGCCAACGAGTGCTGTTTCTGTTATTTTCATTTGGTTGTTTTCTCTTCAGACAAATAAAAGACACGACCCATTTGATTCCCCAAACTTTCTTTCTGTAGTACTGAACTCATTTCTGCACCTGGCTACAATTTTTACTGTATTTATTCTTATTTATTAGATTTTACTATTTGTTTTTTGTTATCATTGTTTTGCCTTTTAATATTTGTGAAGCACTTCATGTTTCATTTTAAATGTGTGAAATGTGCTCCATAAATATGCTTTGTTCTATCTATCTATCTATCTATCTATCTATCTATCTATCTATCTATCTATCTATCTATCTATCTATCTATCTATCTATCTATCTATCTATCACCTTTAAGTCTTAAATAATTTTGGACAAGTGTTAGGTTTAGGCTCTACCTTCTTTTAGTCAGTATAATCCCATATCACATGAGTGCTAATTGTGCTCTTCACTGGTATTGAGCTGGTGCTGACAATTTGTTCAACATCCCGGTTGTTCTGTAATTCATAAATCATATGTTCAGAACAGTTGAATGACAACTGTTGGCTTCCAATACCAATTCTCCCAAATTTTGTTTCTCAAGAATGTTTTCTGGTTGACCTGTCATTGTACTTTTTTGGTATTGCTTTCTTTAAATTTACTTCTCTGTATCTGATAACCTCTGGTTGAGGGTGATGGTTTGTGTTTGGGAGAAATAGAGTAGGCAGTGAATTATCAAAATCTATTCTGAGTACTTGAAAATGTCAACCGGTGGCTTGTGGTATTGTAAAAGACTAAAATTAGTTTTTTTTTTTTATCTACTGAGGCTTTTTCTACTAGGAATTTTATGTTCTGCACTTATTTCACAGCATGCCTATTGCTTAGAGAGTGATTAAAACTTGTAATATGAATTAATTCCCATAAACTTGCAAAATCTCAAACATTTTACATGCATGTCAGTTGATGTTTCATGTTTGAATCATGTTTTTAATCTGGGAGCACATTCCAAAATGCAATCTGTTTGGAATTTCCATAGTCAAATGACTAGTGCGAGTGCATATGGAGTACAATAATCATCTGTTGATACTGTAACAAAAAACATATCCGTTGCAGGAGTTCTGCAGAGATGAGTCACTAAGTGCACCCAGTGCTTGAATTGGGACAGAATGGACTGAAACACCATTTTTTACCTTATGCCTATTGTAAATATTCTGTGCACATCCTCTCTTCAAAACTGTGCTGGTAAATAGTCAGCACACTGATGAATTAATCAGTAACAGCCATTAATTCACTTTGCCTGGTAGAATAATGCTAACGGCCATTCACCAATCTGGGTATGTGGTATAACAAAAGGCATTCTGATTAGTGAGTAGCTGGAACAGTGGGGTGACAAGAAGTGCTCTGTGGCTGTGGCAGATGGAAGCTTATGTGTAAGGTAAAGAATTGCATTTTATCTATTTGTGTCTTCCCTTTGGCTATTTTTAAGTCTGTGATGTTACTGGCAGAAGAAAGCTGACTAGTATGTACAGGGCAAAAGCATGATGATCAACCTTTAACAGTTTCTGTGAGGCTGATTTTATCTTCTGATGCAGAAGGATGCTTTTTAATAAGCTGATTAGCCAGTTGCAGAGCCCAAAGTGTGTTTTTCTGCCTCAGCAATGAGTGCATTGAAGAAATACAAGGTACAGGCAGCATGGTGGCACAGTTTTAGCACAGCTGCCTTGCCAAAAGGAGGCCAGGGTTTATGTCCTCACTGAATTTAGTTTCCATGTTGTCCCATTGAAAAATATAAAGCTAACAATCAAAGGAAAATGTCTAAAATACAGTAAAATGCACATACGGAACGTTTGTAAGTGAGAAAACAAAACACGTGATGTATATTATAAAAATTCAGAAAAAATACTGTATCTTCAAAGCGGTTAAGAAAAAGATTCGAGCAATGATAAAGAAACATATGTTTCTGAAGTATTATTTCACTTAAAGACTAACAAGAAACAATTCAAAACTACAATGTGAAATCAGTCACTTTCACTTGCATTAGATCTCATTATTACTCATCATGCTAATGTTCACACCACAGTTATCTGACCTGGTAATTTATCCATTTCAGCTCACAAAGCGTCATGCACTGAACATTCTGGTGACTTTTGCTTTGATTGTGTTGATTGTAGTTTTATTTGTTTATTATTTTATCAGCTATCTTTATATCATAACTTCATCAAAATGAAAAGACACTGATGTCTGAAATTTAGCAAAACATTAAAATTATCATTGTATTCTCATTGTACCATTCAATAGAAATTTTGCCTGGCGAGTTATATGTAATTTTAGCATACACAATATGTAATTCTGCTTTTTTATATACAATGGTTAACATATATAAAACATTTCTTCTCATCTCAAAATATTATGAGGACCGTTTGACTTACAGTGGTAGTAATATTCTGATAAAATAATAGTGGTAGTTTTGATAAAATGCAGTTTTTTTTCTGATGCAGAAGTTTGCTTTGTCTCGTTCTGTGCTTAACTCTTTTTAAACACATTTATATCCAATGAGAAGCACAGCTGCCACCTGATTTTTGCCCAGTGCTTTATTGCGTTTTCTAGAAGATGAAGGTCTTAGAAAGACTACAAAAGTGCTTGTGGATGTGATTTCACTGACTTTAGCTCAGTGCTGTTGGAAATCCCTAGTAAACAGACAGGATGAACAACAAATATGTGCCAACCTAAAAGGAAACTCTTGCAGTAGTAGGCTGTGTTATTGTTTTTCCACCACCATTTATAAGCAATGCATGACAATACAAAGCAGTTAAATTGAAATGGCTACTTGATGCCCGTATTTGAATATATTTTTTTGCTTTTAGGACATGGCTGTAGTAGTGTCAAAATATTTTGTAAAAATTAAATAGTAAATAATTGAATACGCTGCAACTCTGACAACAATAAAGAGAATAAAAAATAAAGAGAAGAATAGAAGTATCAATCTCTCAAAAACAGAAGTAACTATATAGCATAAAGAGTGGAACAATTAAGAAAAGCTAAAATGAAGTCAAATAAATTTATGATTCAATATAACTTAATATATTTTAAACCAAATAGAGGCAAAGCCAGAAAAACTAAACCTATTAATAATCCAAAACCTAAGTAGAAGTAGAAAATCTAATTGAAAACAGCAGCTAAATAACAATAATCATCAAACAAACCAAGGATAAACCAAAAAAGCAGAGATATACCGACAAAATGTTTCGACTGTGTATTCTTTGCCGGGGAAAATTGTTGTGTCTCTATCCTTATTTGTTTTTCTGAGCAAAAATAAACTTTATTATTTTTCTTTGGCAGATACAGCCTTTCACATAAAACAAAGTAAGTTTCAATATGAAAGGACCAAAGAGGCAAGTCTTATGTGGCTAGGAGCCAAAAGCAAATGCCTTGGCAAAGCTGAAAGCTGTTAAGGGTAATAGACATTTAAAGACGCTGAACCTTATCACTCAAACCTCAACTGAAAGTAATTAATAAAAAGGTGCAATAGAAATGGAGACTTGATCAAAAATGAAAAAAGGGAAGAGGCAGGGATGAGGCTTCATTGAGCAATATAACAATAAAACCATATCCTCTCCTGATTTAGAAAACGGGAATGTAAATGTTCGGAATGTAAAAATTGGAGTGTAAATGATGAGCAAAACATTTTTAAGTTTACTGATCCGTAAAATTAAAAGTATGAAAACGTCCGTATAAGACTTTGATAAGTAGATTAGAACATAAAGAATTTTTTAGTTTTATTTAAACTGTTATGCGTCAGCTGAGTATTTTCTGCTTTATTGTTGTTTTTGAATTATTATTTTTCACACGTATATTATTTCTGTTATTATTAGGTTATGATTTAACAAATGTACTGTTTCTTTAAATATTCTGATATTCCTTGTATTCTGTGGGTGGAACCTCTAGAAGTGGGAACGCCTAATGTTACTGCTGCAGAGATCTCCCTCTGGCTATATATTGAGTCAGCTTAGCAAGGGATCATTTGATTTTTTTTATTTGTTTTTGCTGACTACAAGATTTTCTTTTGGAGGTGCCATTGTATTTGTGTACTGGGACTAGTCTGTCTTCGAGGCAACTCCCTTTTTGGCTCTTCTGAGCATTTTGTTGTATTTTTCTAATTTTTGTTAATAAATCATCATTTTATAATGATTCATTGTTGCCCTTTTGTTTACAAGCCAGGGGTTTACAGTCACCCTCTCCCTTTTAGGGCATATTTGTTGTATATTAAACTTTTAAAGTCAGCTTCTCATTTGTACGCTGGTGTAGGCTGTAGCCTGGTTGATTTAGAGGAGTTTCTTCTCGGCAAGGCTTGTACAGGCCAGATCTTTTTGGAGGCCACTCATCCCTTTCATGTTGTTCGTGTCTTCTTATCATAGCATAAATAATCTGAAAAATAAAGTCATTAGAACTGCTTTCCACAATTCCACTTACTATTCACCATGGATAGGGACAGTGCTTCAGTTATTAGCCCCTCTACTTCACACCTCTGGGGGACTGGGCTTAAATCCTAGTCAGGTCACACTGGCTTTACGGAGTCCAAATATTTGCCCAGGTCTAAATGGCTTTTTTGCCAGGTACTTTGTTTTTTTCCCTGTAATTGAAATACATGCAGGTTAGGTAGAGTGGCATTTCTAAAATTGCCCAGTGTGCATATGGGTGTGTGAGAATGACTTGCGATGATACATCATCATGCCCAAGGCCGGGTTCTGTGTTCAGCCTGATGCTGCCATGCTAGACTCTGTCCCCCTCATAACGCTGTAATTAGATTAAGCTGATTTGATAATGGATGGATTGAAGTAGTTACAGCGATGAACATTTGGACTCTTTTAGTAATAAACCAGAACCTTTACATGCAATTTAAGTTGTCAGCATATAAAAACTTGTGGTGGCACTTCTTCATCACATTTCACCACTTGCACATATTGCTTTAGAAGTATTGTTTCAAGTTAATGACAGAACGGGAACGCCTATGGTCCATTGGTAAAGTCAAACCAACAAATTGTCATTACTTACAGTAATTACTGCATTCACATTGAATATATATTTTGATTGGCATGGTTCCTGTTCCCTTTGTAGGGGCTGTTGTTATATCTGCATTAAAGAAATTATATTTATAAATGTTCTCAACAACTGTAGTCCAGTTTTCAGTTTTCTTTCTAAAACTGTAGTCTCACAACTTCATTTTTCTTTAAAAACTAAAGCATTGTAATATATTTCATTGACTTTCACTCTGAGCCGTTAGTGAAATAAGCAACCTTAATTTAAACTTTAAATGACATTTTTGTAAGTGACATTTCAGTCATTATGGTTTTAAATTCCTAACTGTAGTGAATTACTATGCTGGCTTTAAAATCTACTTGGACTTTTAAGCCTTCTTCTTAGGTGACTGCCTTCATATTTATCAAATTGTTTTTAGTACATGCAGAAGTGTGATGACAGTGTCTGCACTGAGATATGGTCGTTCTCACTGTTCATTGTGTCATGACTCAGCAGGCATGGAAAACAAAAAATAAAACTGTGTAGGGGACAGAAAACGTGGCATTGGTTGGTCAAGGCTTTATCAGTGACAAGGATACACAAGAAAAGGAAAACAGCAAGAGCTGATAATCTTTCTGTATCCCCAGGTTTCCTTTTTTAGAAACAAATGCCATAGTGATGGATATTGGTGAAAGAAGATAGAATAGCCAGTCTGTTTAATTTTCTTATACAGAACTGGCTGCTGCAATTGCTAGATATTTGGGGACAAAGATGTGGGAAAGCACTGAATGTTTGCTGAGGAGGATTTCTGGGTGCGCAACCGGAAAGTGCTGTAACAATCAGGAAGTGCCTCTGTGAATGTTGGGTTTAATTTAAGCTAGTGTGCATTAGTAAGTTGGCATTTAAATTGTTATTTCTTTACTAGGAAAGCTGTGGACCTTCTCTAATAAAGGTGGTTTATATGGAGCAAGTTCATCTTTTCCATGTTGGCAAGACAGTATTTTATTTTCACTATGAAAAAAATACAGCTTCACAGTGATCACTTTGGTAGTGTAATTTTCCTAAGTAGTGCTTGTTTGTTGGCATGTGTTTCACTCGTTTTCTCATTCTTTCATTCTGTATCCTGTATTAAACAACCTCTGTAATGCACCTGATGCCCAGCTGATGTTGTTCCTGTTCATTTTATTTCTTCCTATGATGGGGTACTTTGTCATGGTTGATAATCAATATACACAATACTTACTGTTGATTTTGAATTTAGAAGAAGTATGTAGCATGTCCTGTGGGGATTATCATCTTTTATTACAATAAACACTCAGTAGTACATTCAGTAGATCCACTTTTCTTCCTGCCATGTCATTTTTTTGATCACTTAACGTTTCCAAGGTTACTATAACCTCAATTATTTTCATTTTTCAAAATGTATCATGTCATAATACATTGGTTAAGACCAAGATCAAGGTTTTTCCCCAGTAGTTCATGAGTGCCAGCACATTTACCATGTGCTTGATAGTCACCAGAAGGTACAGCTGTCATCTCCTTCTTCTTTCATGTGATTGGCTTCTGCAATGTCCATTACGTTCAGCAGATGTCACTGCTCTTCTTAAAGGGGGTTCAAACAGAGCAAACTGAACTTTTCCATTTTGGCAACACATTTTTCACCATGAAATATCACAGCTTCACAATGATCACATTGGTGATGTAACATTCCCTAATGCCCGTCTGCTGACATGTAGTTCTCTGTAGTTCTTGTTGTTGCATTCTGTATCCTGGCATGTCATCGGCCACCATGATTTCACTAATACTCTGCTGTTTTAATTTCTGCAATGTCACTTTGTTTGTCTACCACTTTACTTTAAGAAACCCATGAGCACAAATCAGTTTGGTAGGGTTGCCGGTACCTTACATTTTTTGCAATACCAATACATATCACGTTGTAAGCATTTGATCAAGACCTAGATTAAGGTTTTCACCCCTGCAGTTTGTGAATAATCTTGTGACAGATAGACAGACCTTAGCATTCTTTAAAGCTTTGTAAGAGTAAACATTGACTTGTTCTATTGAGGTAGCTGCAATTTATAATTATTTGGCATTCATACAGTATGCAGAGGTGTTTTTGGCATGAAAATTTTGGTGGGGCCATACTAGAATTTTCTTATACATGTGCAGACATCTCTAATGTAAACATTAACTTACCTAACCAATAATGTCTGTTCCTCTTATAACTGGCAAAACATACAAGATTACATACTTAGCATGTCACAAAGAGACAAACAATGGAATACTAGTAACTTGTCTGTTTCTGTTTGCATTGGATCATTTTGGTACCCTCTGACATCATCATCATCTGACAAAATCTAGCCATATAAAGCAAGAGCCTTGCAACCATCTGCTTCTGGGATATTTCTTTGTCTATAAACTGACTAAAATAAAACTGCAACATTTCATATTTAGAATGCAGTAGCTTTGAGGTAAAAATGACAAGCCACAATAACACAAACCAGACATATAATCTATGCACACTGCATGACTTAAAATCATGTCCAGTAGCAGCACTGACTACTGTGCAATCAAGTGGGGCTACCAGCGGGCGCTCCAGCTCCCCAAACACCTAACACAAAGGCTCAGACACAAGTATAAAATGAACAAACCAGTTTTATTCATGGGAAACATTTTCCCAATTGTTTCCCACACCACAGTCACAGTCCAAAGCGGCACACAGCAATACTTTGTCTCTCCGTTTTCTTCTCACTTTCTCTTCATCACTGTCCTCCCAACAAGCTTTATCCTCCTTCCTCCCAACTCTGGCTGTCCGAGCTATGGCTGGCAGCTTTTTTTTTTATCCCCGAAAGTACTTCCCAAAGCTTGGCCCGGGAGCTCCAGGAATTAAGGCTCCCAATCCCCACAGCACCCAAACAAACCTAATAGGGCTGAGCCGGCAAACTCCAAGTCCCATGATGTCCTGTGGGAATCTGTGGCAATGCTGCAGTCTGTGGGGTCTGCCTTCTAGTGCCCTGGGGGAGACAAAGCCCTGTCAAGTTTTCAGCTGCCATCCTTCCACACTGTGGGAGTCCCAGCCAGGTAAGGTTCCTGGGTGGTGCCCTTCACACTAGTCAGCATGAGACCAGGAAATAACTGAAAAAAATGATTTTCTACATACATACTTATGCTTTCAAAACCAGATTTCTGTACTTCTTTAAAAAAAGGAGCATCAAACTTCTGGCTACTTTTCCATGTAGTGGAAGGAGAACAGATACAGTAAGCTTTATAGTGGCTTTTACTAGTTTTTTGCAGTCCGCCACAATGGTGGGTGAATATCAAGTTTAATTGTTATGTACAATACAATACAATACAGTTTATTTTTGTATAGCCCAAAATAACACAGGAAGTGCCGCAATGGGCTTTAACAGGCCCTGCCTCTTGACAGCCCCCCAGCCTTGACTCTCTGAGAAGACTCCCAAAAAAAACCTTGTAGGAAAAAATGGAAGAAACCTTAGGAAAGGCAGTTCAAAGAGAGACCCCTTTCCAGGAAGGTTGGGCGTGTAGTGGGTGTCAAAAAGAAGGGGTCTATACAATACAGTACACAGAACAGAACAAATCCTTAAAACAGCATAATAATAAAACTTTTTTAGAAGTACGGAGCAGAATTTAACAGTAGATGATATCACATAATAAGATTTGGATATTTTTAGAGTCCTGGAGACCTCAGCCATCAAGCTGCCTCCCCATTTGGCCATTCCACGGCTGAAGCGTTGCTCGGCCAGCCAATCCGATGAAAGGACCCCTTTTTCCCATGATTCCTGTGATCCTCCATCAGGGATGACTTTACCACAGGCAGGCAAACAACTTGGCAGGTGGGCCGTGGCACCAATTGCCACATTTGAGTACCGAGAACAGAAACAGAATAGGTGAGGGTTAGTAACAAATTCTAACAATCATGTTACTTATGTTTTAGTGCTAATGACTAACAACAGAGATGCAGTCTGTACAGTTAATCAGCAGCTCTAGTCAGGATATGGTAAATTGAAGTAGTGAGTCTTCAGCCAGGATTTAAAGGCTGGGACCGAAGGGGCATCCCTAAAAAGGAGCATCAAACATGTCTTTTAAATGATGCATTCCTGATTTTGATCTCCTTGGCTATCTTTAAGAGAGCAAATGGTATTGGACTTTCCAGTATCCCCTATTTATTTTTCATATTACTCTTGTTGTCTTTAATGATTTGATTGTTTCAAATGTTTATGTCTTGTTATATAAAACTTTGCTTTTACAATGGCGGTATTTATATTTGTTATTTTTTGGAATTTCCTATGCTGTAATTTGATGAGGGCGGCACGGTGGCGATGCTGCCTCGCAGTTAGGAGACCTGGGTTCGCTTCCCGGGTCCTCCCTGTGTGGAGTTTGCATGTTCTCCCGTGTTTCCTCGCGCTCGGTTTCCTCCCACAATCCAAAGACATGCAGGTTAGGTGGATTGGCGATTCTAAATTGGCCCTAGTGTGTGCTTGGTGTGTGGGTGTGTTTGTGTGTGTCCTGCGGTGGGTTGGCACCCTGCCCAGGATTGGTTCCTGCCTTGTGCCCTGTGTTGGCTGGGATTGGCTCCAGCAGACCCCTGTGACCCTGTAGTTAGGATTCAGCGGGTTGGAAAATGGATGGATGGATGTAATTTGATGATATAATACGTTTTGACCATTCAAATTGTACTGTGACATGTGCCACTCCTATTTCGCTTTTCATACCTTTATGTTGGCGTCTGCTGCATGCCTTCAGCTGGGAAAAGCATGGACCAGGAGTGCAAATGTGAATTCAATTAAAGAAGATAACAACCTGTTGCCCTCATTTTTATACGGACCGAGATCTTTAAGCCCCTTCGCTAAACTGTAGCATTCACACTGCATATGTGCACACACACCCCTAAAGGTATGGAGAAAACTGCAGCACCAATTGGTCCAGCCCCTCATCTGGAAACAGTTTGCAGCACCCTGGGTAAAGATGATTTCACATACTCCAAGAAGCAATATTTTTCTAGATTACATTGGGTATGCAAAACTCAGTGAAAAGTTGCTGAAAAAGGCAATGCTGCAGCTTGTTGTGAATATTTTAATAAGAAGTTTAATTACTGAGGAAGGCTATTACTTATTTTTACTGCATAAATTGCTGCTTTGTCCCACTAGCCCCTAATTTCAAGAAACAACACTATATAATACTAGAATAAACACAAATGTTCACTAATACAATAAAAACTAAAATTAATGTCTTTTTTGTGTGGCCTCCCTTGGGAAACAAAACTATAGCAGTTCACTTTGATTTACTGCTTTATACTTTTTTAAGAAATTCTGTCGAAAATTCTTCCAAGCTTCTTGTGGGATTTCCCATAACTCCTCTTTTATGTCTGGATTCTTTTTTGTTTTCTTTTTCCTGTTCAGCTGATCACAAACGGCTTCAATTATACTGAGGTCAGGTCTCTGAGGTTGCCAAACTAATACTATTAGCATTCCATCTTCAGACTGCTTCAAGTTGCAGTGTGTTTGGGGTTGTTACTGTGCTGAAAGATGACATTTTGTGAAAAAATTCCTTTTCTTGAAGATATAGCATGATGAATCAGAATCTGGCTCTAGTTCTCGATGTTCACAATTCCAACAGTTTTGGCCAGATCTCCTACATGGCAGAGTCATCACCATGCATCTCAGAAAGCAGCAGATGGGCACCGATACACTTCTCACTACTCTTCTAATGACACACTGAGTTCTGGCTGTTTGTGTACCAAAAACTACAAATTTGGATTCCAAATGTGAATTAATTGCTCCATAAGACTTTTGCCCACTAGTTGTGTCTTCATACTTCATGGTTTTTCACATACTACAGTCTGTTGTTTGTTGCATTTCCACAAGAATGGTTTCTTAGCTGCAACACACCCCGTAAGACCCCTTCTTTGAAGACTTCTTTTCAAGGTCAAAATGCTAAGGAAGAAGTTCAAGGGATTTCCTTCTGTCCTTTAAGTTAATGACCTTTAACTTCTGCTGAGTAGATGCAGACAGCTTTCTGGGTTTTCCACTGCACTTTGCCTTCTAATTTCCTAGTTTTTTAAAATGTCTTTATGACACTTTATGGCACTTGAATGCCACATCTTAAGAATATGGATTGCTTGATGACTGTTGCCTATAATTTCATGTCTGTTAAAATATGCTTGCTTAGCCATGTCCAAACCACTTCTTGAGGCACCTCAGTAGTAGTTGTAGTAGTAGTAGTTGTTGTTGTAGTTTATTTATATAGCGCCCTTCCTAGACAAAAGGTCACAGAGCGCTGAACAGCAATACAATACAGATAAAACAGTTAAAACAAAGCATCCATCCATCCATCCATTTTCCAACCTGTTGAATCCAAACACAGAGTCATGGGGGTCTGCTGGAGCCAATCCCAGCCAACACATAGCGCAAGGCAGGAACCAATCCCGGGCAGGGAGCCAACCCACCGCAGGACACACACACCGACACCCACACACCAAGCACATACTAGGGACAATTTAGGATCACCAATCCACCTAACCCGCATGTCTGTGGACTGTGGGAGGAAACATAAACAAAACCAATAAAAAAACCAAACGGGAACTACTCAGCACTGATTAAAAGCCTTTTTAAAAGGAAATGTTTTCAGTTGCTTTTTAAAAGAATCAAAAGATTCACCTGACTATAAGGCAGTCTTGTGAATTTCCCCTTGGGATTAATAAAGTATCTATCTATCTATCTATCTATCTATCTATCTATCTATCTATCTATCTATCTATCTATCTATCTATCTATCTATTCCATAGTTTTGGTGCCACAGACTGAAAGGCACAATCCCCACAAGGTTTTTAGTCGGGTGCGTGGGACAACTAGAAGGCCCTGTTGCCCAGATCTAAGAGTCTGACAAGTTGTATAGCGTTGGAACTGACTTGTTAGGTCCTCAGGAGCTTGTCCATGCAAAGCTCTGAAAGTAAGTACCAAAACTTTAAAATGAATTCTATAAAACACTTGGAGCCAGTGCAGTGTGTGCAAAATGGGAGTAATATGATCACTCCGACTAGCACAAGTTAGGAGCCTGGTAGCTGCATTTTGGGCTAACTGAGAAAGAAGACTTACTCAAACCTGTATAAAGAGCATTACAGTAATCAGGTCGTGATGAAATAAAAGAATGAACAAGCATCTCCAATTCTGACTTTGAAAAAGCATTTCTTAGTTTAGAAAGATTTTGTAAATGAAAGAAACATGAGCAGCTGACTGATCTTACATATGAATCAAAAATAACCCCAAGGCTGATGAGCAAATAAACAGTTACTTCCCAGATGCCTCGCTTTAAATATGATTCTTTTACGTGGCCTAAAAGTTTTACACAGTACTGTACCTGTGACCAACAATGAAATGGAAGGTATGCTTTAGTGTCCTTGGGAAGATGGCACTAAATTTTCAAAAACTTGGGTCACCACTGGAAATGCTTCATTTGTGAAATACCTGGATATCTTTCATCTAATTGCTTAAGCATATTTTCAGAAGTTCGACTAGCCATGAATACTCTTGAACTCCATAATATACGGTATATATCCATTCTGCACACTCTTTTCATTCTTTTTCATCCTTTTTATCTGTTGGTCACCCTATAAGGGCCTTAGTACAGAAAGTATTAGCTCTTTGTTGAGTTTGCTTCTTTTGCTTTTATTAGGTTAACGTTAGAGTATTGCTCTTTGTGTTTAGTGGTTAGTGTTTCTGCCAATTGTTACGACTCCTACAACAGTGTAATACTTCCCTGTCTTGTATACAATTTTGTGTCCATTGCTTGTCATTTCCACAGCCTGTCTCTGAATTTTTGCTTTCAACTTTTGTGGTAACACTCTCCTTCAATTAAAGATTGACAAAAAACATTTCTGATCTGTTACAATTTAAACTTTCTTTTATCATAGCACCTAATGATATTTTAGGACTCCAAAGTGACTCTTGGTCTGCTTTTCCTCGTTCTGAGCATTAAATTACAAGACATAAAACCAATAGGCCTTTCACTTCTGTTCTTTGTTGAAGAACTGAATCCACTTCAGAAGACACTGTGTCATACAAAAAGATAAATTTCTGTTTAGGATAATGGGGAACTGATATTTCCGTAAATGGAATCCCATTCTCTGCATAATAGTGTAAAAGGTTGACAAATTGAAAAAACGTTGTTATAATTATTTAAATGTGTTTAGACTCCAGCCTTCCATGATTTTGTATTAAGATAAAGAAGTTCAGGAAGTGGATGAATGGATATTAGAAGGAGCAGGTGCTTTTTGATTTACTGTTATCGTCTCTTTATTTGGGAATAGTAGCCTAGGAACGTTTCCACTCCATAACTGTGCATTTTACATCCCTTTAGTCTCAAATTAGTATTTTTAATCTTTGCTGAACTTCCTCTAACATTTTACCAACAAGGAAAGCATCACGTGAATAATGTCTTGCAAGAGGTATTTAATGGTTCTTAGAAATTTTACATGACTTAAAGATACTTTTTTCTTTGAGTAAATGTGTATTGCTCCATATCTTTATAGTGAGTATAGAGCTTATAGTTACCCTAAAGTATCTGATATAATTACCAATGGAGCAGCCAATTAAGTGATTTTTACAGGCTCTTTATAATTGAAACACCTATCCAGTTTTTCTTCTATTTTGATTCTAGTAGTGTTTGAAACTCCTTTGGCTTAACAGTCTTTGATGCTGCTTCTTTCTCTATGTCACTTTAGATAAGACTTCTTTTTAAGTGCCTGCTCTTCCCAGAAAGATCTTTCATGTGTGATCATCACCTAATATATGTCTTTATTCTTTATCTTTGCCAATTTGATTTATACTACTTCACGCCACTTCATTAGGCCATTTCACCCTAGAAGATTTGGTGTTGTTTCATCTAAAGTGAGTACAAGTATTTTTTACTACCTCCCTATGTTGTAGTGTCACATTAATAATAATAATAAATAATAATAATACATTTTATTTATATTGCACTTTATATTTAACAATCTCAAAGTGCTACAAAATAAGAATAAATTAACAAACAAGATAATCTATAGAAATAATTTAACAAATGCCTTTCTAAAAAGATTCGTTTAAAAGCATAAGTCAACTGTGGGGCTCTCAGGCAATCAGGGAGAGAATTCCACGGCCTCGGCGCCACTGAAGAAAAGGCCCTATCACCCATACTGCTAAGCTGAGTTCTGGGAACTTGAAGAATGTTATTATGCACTGAGCGGAGGGTGCGTGAGGAAGTATGAGGAATAAGGAGTTTCAGTAAATACAGGGGAGCAGATCCATAGATGCACTGATGGGTAAGGAGGGAAACCTCCTTGTAACCACTTTCTGACCTGTCTTCAGCTTAATAGCACACATGTGCAGCTCAAGCATTGCTGCTGTTACCCCAGACTGAGAATAACTATATGTGTAATTCACTAAGGCAAGACAACCACAGAAAGCATGCCGGAAGGGGCGTGGATTAACTGAGCCGCTGACAAGTAAGACACCTATGGCACACGCAGGAAGGAGCCACGCCCACCAACTCCTGGCACCTCCGAGCCACCTTGACTGTTCATAGAGGCATGTTTCTTGCGGAGGTGAGTCGCCATATGCAGCGTGTAAAACGGTTTGCGAGGGGTATCCCATGGGATCCTTAAAACAATCCTTTACAACTGAGGTTAAAACACAATGAAGTAAGCAGTCTTTAAAAAACGAGTTTTCAGTTACGACGCACGACCGTGTGCACCATAGCAAACTGTTTTATACGCTACATACAGCAATTCGCATCCGCGCCAAACATGCGTCTTCTTAGATGCTCCTGCAGGAACACGGAAAGTCTACGTGAGTCACAGGTGCATCTGGACTGTGCAAAGACGACAACGACTCAAGTGACGAGTTGGAGGTGGGCACATGAGCAATGGCTGTCCACCAGTTTTCAGTCACGGACGATTGTGTGTTGGTTCATTCCGTGCATTGTTATAATGTTGCTTTTCTTGCTGATTTATTACATTAACGATTTTTCAAATGTTAATTTTCTCCCTGTGCTTAAAAATCATTAAAAAACCGGCCTGTTTTTTGTGGCATATGGTTGGCTAGTTCTGTTGTGTTTGTTAGAGACGCTCTAAAACTAGTATTATATACAAATCAATTAAATTCAATTAAATATGGTTCAATTAGTTCATACATCTATTTCATGAAATTTAAATAAAAGAAAAAATAACATTAAAAGATAAGTTTGGTATTTTTAAAGTCAAAGTTATTTCTTTATAATCATAGTATATATGAATTTGCCACATGAAATTCTGATCTAAAGTGAAAAATGTTTTATAAATTTTAAAAAATAACCAGTCTGCATTTACATTTTATAATTAAGCTTGTGGGTCCAGGGGTTCCATTGCAAGAAAAAAAGTCTTTAAAGTAGCAAAGGTTTCAATTTAAGTGCTTTCTGACACAAAAATATACAGAAATATAGGAATATACTGTAAATAACAAGCTGGTTAAATTTGCAGATGACACCAACATAGGTGGATTGACGGGTAATCTGTAATCTGTTAATTGATTACAGAGGGACTTGGACAACATACAGGCTTGAGCAGATTTTGTGGCAAGTGAAATTGTATGTCAGTAAATGTAAAGCATTACATATAGGAAGTGAAAATGTTAGCTTTGAATACACAATGGGTGGTCTGATAGTCGAAAGTACATCTTTATGAGAAGGATTTAAGAGTCTTAGTGGACTCTAAGTTATCAGCTGCCAGACTGTGTTCAGAAGCCATTAAGAAAGCTAACAGAATATTAGGTTATACAGCACAATGTACAGAGTACAAGTCCAAGGAGGTTCTGCTCAACCTTTATAATGCACTGGTGAGGGTTCATCTTGAGTACTGTGTGCTGTTTAGCTCTCCAGGCTACAAAAAGGACATAGCAGCGCTAGAAAAGGTCCAGAGAAGAGTGACTGGGCTGATTCCAGGGCTACAGGGGATGAATTATGAGGAAAGATTAAAAGCAGGACCATCTTACCGCATGGGCACGCCGGAGGCCCCGTGCTAATCTATGTATGGTGTGACTTGCTGAGAGGTTGTGTAGGTAGGGGCCCCAGTGAACTGCTGTGCCCGGGGGGCTCTAGTGCTGTTAAGACTGCCCTGATTAAAAGAGCTGAGCCTTTTCAGTTTAAACAAAAGAAGATTAAAAGGAAACATGATTGAAGTGTTTAAAATTCTGAAGGGAATTAGTCCAGTGGATCAAGACTGTTATTTTAAAATGAGTTAATCAAGAGCACAGGGACACAGAGATTTGTTAAGGATAAATTTTGCACAAACATTAGAACCACAGACACTTGGAATAATCTATGAAGTAGTGTGGTAGACTGTAGGACTTTTAGGGACTTTTAAAACACAACTTGATGTTATTTTGGAAGAATTAAGTAGATAGGACTGGCAAGCTTTGTTCGGCTGAATGGCCTGTTTTCTTCTAGATTGTGTCAATGAGATTCTAATAAGATTCCACATTTCTGAGGCTTGCTTGTGAGAATAAAGTGGAAAAAATTATTTTGCCACTGATTCTTGTTACTATTTTCTCAAGGACAGGATATGTTTCTTGCTCACTTGTCTGGTCACAGCTGGCACTGTGGGTACAGTTAAGACACACTGCCTACACACCAAGCTATATCCTGCTTATTCTCCTCTTTTTGCTTCTTTGATTTTGTTTCTTTATCAGTTATGTTCTGCCATAGCTTTAAGTAACAAACAGATATGCACCTAAATCATATGATTATTTTTTCCTATCCAACTCCTAATCTTTTTTCTATTACATTCTTTCTCTTATTATTTTATATAGCCTACAGAGTGTGATTCATGCCAAGCGGCAGTGTAGTGAAATGAGTACATTTGAGTCGTATTGCATTTTGTACAAATAAAATTAAATCTGACCTAAACTATTTACACTACATTTTTTTAATAAAAGCGTTAGATTTTTGAAAGAATTAAGTCACTTGCACATAGCAATCTCTGAGTCATGTTTTGTGCACATACAATAAAAGAGAACTCAGAAATTGAAAATGGCAGGTTTGCTTTTTTTTTCCTTTTTAAAATGTCATGGATACACATTTTGGTAATATGTGTTAATGTCAAAATTTTGTCCTATACTCTATAACAGTTTTGGCTTCTAAAATTGACAAATTGAGTATGTGAACTTTAGAATGCAATTTCATGTGGCAAATTTATATAGCACATGATTCTTAAGAATTAACTTTGTCTTAAAAAAATAACAAATGTACCATTATACTGATATGTAGAGCAACTGTATATAAACATGGTCACGCATGCACATCAGTTGGTCACTCACCAGGCTCATCTTAGATATGCACTACCACCCTGGGTCAAGAGGGGGCGCTAACTAGACATTTTTCTATTCTGTCCACAGTACTGAGAAAATGCTAAGTGAAGGCAACTGACTCCAGTCGTCCAATCCTGAGGCCACTGAGAACAGAGCACACTGCAGGACGGAGCTCGTACCTGGTGCCTGACAGAGCACACTACAAAGTCTGATGGCTCGTTTGTTTGGTTTTTGGACTCTTGTGTTTTATTTTGCACCCAAAACTTTTTGTTTGAATTATTTTCATTTTAATTAAACAGGGATGGACGGATAGGCACCCCAACATTTGTAAAACTTGCTGGTCTTCCCTCAAACAAAACATATATATACTGTACATATTTATGTATACATGTAATGTATAAAATTATTTATATATGCAAACATGTTTTCATCTATGTAATATTTCAAAATCAGGAAAGCTATATAGATCTATAGTATGTGTCTTTAATATCAAGTGGCAATTCAGGGCACTGAGGAAAAAGAGAATGAGACAGACTAAAGATAGCCATCTTTTTCATTTGCAGCTCCGAAGTCTCTGACTAGGAAGATAACTCAGGAACCTGTAGCCTACTCCATGTATCTCTTACACCAAGGACTCCATTCACTATCCAGCAAAGGCTCAGATTGTGGAGGATCTACACTGTGCTTCTTTCCGACAAGCCTCTGCTTATCAGTAAAAACAGAATACTCAAGCTGGATGTCCAAAGTAATAAGGTAAAGGAAGTAAAGCTGTTCACAAATTTATATATTAAAAAGAAAGATTTGAAGATGAACTCTAAACTTAACTGGAAACAAATGTAGAGATTTTAGAACTAAACTTACATAGCTGTACTTCCTAGTTTTAATTATTATCCTTGCTGTAATATTTTGAATTAAACATAAAGAAGTAAGAGAATGATTTGGATACAGTTTGATAGTATACTATTAATAATACTGTGTTAAGGACTTCAACATCTATTGGAGAAGAGATAGAGAAAGTCTTGAAATATGAGGAGAACTCTTAAGAGTACAGTATACTGTAGATTTCTTTTTCACTAACTGTACATGGTAGGTTGCATTCCCTTTGAAGTATCATTAGTAACATTTCACGGACATCAATTTTCTCTCACTTTTCTGTGCTAAACATTTAAGCTCTCAATAGCACATCAGTTGGCATAGGGCACTGCCTCACCAGATGTTGTGATAGATAAGTAATAGGCTTTGCCAAGTAATTTATCATTAAAATGTTTATAACAAACTTCAGCTTTATTATCATAAAGAATTTTAAAACATTCTATCATATGCTTAGTGAGATTATTTATCTAGAAGAATAAAGCTTTTTGTAGTATGTGAAATTCCCTGCTAGAAGTGGGAGCAATTGGCCCTGCAGAATTCTCTATGCCCTTGACCAACTTGAACTTTCCAATTTAGTGATAATGTTTGAAGGTCCTCATCTGCATTAAAATGAGGACAGCCTGTTGTTGTTTTAATAGTTTTTGCACTCGTGGTTCAAGGTTTCTCCAGTCAAGGTCAGGCAGCACACTTCACAAGAACTCCAATAGTATTTGCTGTTTTAAACGCAGTCGTAGTGATTTGAAAAAGAAAAAAAAACAAACGAAAGAAGATCAAGTTGGGGAATACATTGTTCGTAAGACATTATTTTGCAGCTCGATTTTCACCCACCACTGAGAAGACCCCTGTATTTGTTGCCATTACGTGGCTCCAGGAATTGGTGATGCCATGACATCATCAGAATGTCGCTATTTAAGGTGCCATTACACTGTGGTCAGTTGCCTGAGTTTCCAGATATAAACTGTTCAAAAAAAGTTAAAGGAACACTTTTTAATTAGAGTATAGCATCAAGTCTGTGAAACATCTGGGATATTGATCTGGTCAGTTAAGTAGTAGTGGGGATTGTTAATCAGTTTCAGCTGCTTTGGTGTTAATGAAATTAACAACGGGTGCACTAGAGGGGCGCAGTTACTCTAGGAGAGCTGGACAGGGCCGTAGAAGGTCCTTAACCCATCAACAGAACCGGTATCTGCTCCTTTGGGCAAGGAGGAACAGGATGAGCACTGCCAGAGCCCTACAAAATGACCTCCAACAGGCTGGCCACTGGTCTGAATCTCTCTGACCAAACAATCAGAACCAGACTTCATGAGGGTGAGCTGAGGGCCCGACATCCTCTAGTGGGCCCTGTGCTCACTGCCTGGCACCATGGAGCTCAATTGGCATTGGCCATAGAATACCAGAATTGACAGGTCCACCACTGGTACCCTGTGCTTTTCACAGATGAGAGCAGGTTCACCCTGAGCACATGTGAGAGATGTGAAAGGGTCTGGAGAAGCCATGGAGAACGTTAATGCTGTAATATCGTTCAGCATGGCCAGTTTTGTGGTGGGTCAGTGATGGTCTGGGGAGGCATATCCATGGAGGGATGTGCAGACCTCTACATGCTAGACAATGACACTTTGACTGCCATTAGGTATCAGGATGAAATCCTTGGACCCATTGTCAGACCCTGTGCTGGTGCAGTGGGTCCTGGGTTCCTTCTGGTGCACGACAATGCCCAGCCTCATGTGGCGAGAGTATGCAGGCAGTTCCTAGAGGATGAAGGAATTGATAGCATTGACTGGCCCCCACACTAACCTGACCGAAATCCAATAGAACACCTCTGGGACATTATGTTTCGGTCCATCCAACGCTGCCAGGTTGAACGGCAGACTGCCCAGGAGCTGAGTGATGCCCTGGTCCAGATCTGGGAGGAGATCCCAACAGGACACCATCCGTCGTCTCATTAGGAGCATGCCCCGACGTTGTCATGCTTGCATACAAGCACGTGGGGGCAATACAATCTACTGAGTATGATTCTGAGTTGCTGCAGAGAAATTTCAGCAAAATGGACGAGCCTGCTGCATAATTTTTTCACTTTGATTTTCGGGGTCTCTTTGAATTCAGCTCTCTGTAGGTTGATAATTTTAATTTCCATCAAACGATGTGGCATCCTTTTGTTCCTAACACATTACCCAGTCCATATCAGTAGAGATATCCTGTATGATTTCTTTCCCATTCCCATTATTATTTTGGTAGAACAAGCAGCCATACTTCATCTACTGGATCAACCTATCAAACCACAGAAGATATTTCATGCCCTTTTATCAAACAAAAGTTTATCATTACTGGCCCATATTCACTATCTATGAAAGTGTATCTGTTTTTGTTTTTCATTCATCTGTAAGAATACGTTTTAGTAACCCTGTTGTATTGGAAAAATGTTTTTCCATTAATGGAACATGATTTATCAAGACAGCATTTGAAAACTTTATTAGTATGAATGATAGCTTACTTGCAATATTATCAGTTTAACAATCTTCAAGCCATAAATTACCAGAACACAGAAAACAACAATAAAAATGTGACAGGAAAGTGTGTCAGTACTTTAATAGCAACATTGGTTTTGGTTACAGAACACCAGCATAGCCAATGAGATATTTAGTAGCAACAGAAATGGTGTATGAAAACAAATTAAGAAGACATTTAGATTTGATTAACCAAAACCTAACCAGGATGGAAAGAGAAAATAAGTCAAATAAAAATTGTACTATGATAAGAAACCCCATTGAAAAATAATAGATAGGGTAATAACAGGCAGTTTTAGCAATGGACCTGAATGGATCCCAGTTTTTATGGATAGTGTCACAGGTTCAGTATCATAAAAAGTAACATTAGCCAGTAATAAAAAGAATCAGAAACAATCTGTGAATGGATTAGGAAATGTTTTCTTTGTCAGTGTTTGACCATTGGGATTGTACTCCCTTCCATTCCCAAAAAGAACAGCACTAGGATATTACTTTAGGTAAAACCTGACTATAAACTTCAGTAAAATATAAGGTCATTGTTTTAGTTGGACATTAGTTCTATACATACTGTAGATCTTGTTGGAAAAAGTTGTAAATGCATTGTCAAATGCATGAGTTTGACATGACTTTTATTTGGACCCATTTTAGATGATATGCATGGGAAAGGTTTGAATGTGACACTACCACTTACCTGATTGTCTACTCCCCCTCCACCCACATAGACTATTGCTACATTCCATTTACCTTGGCTATGGGATGTCGGAGCTGGGAATGATGTCACAAAAGAGTCGATCGTGTTCCTGTAAAACATTCGGAGAACCAATATGGACAAGTCCAGGAAAATCTTTGTGACGCTTGCTCCTTTGTAATAAACAGCAGCTGATAACAACACCTTAAATAATAATTAGCGCATCCATAGCAGTACTGTGTGTACAACTGATTTAATGAGATACAAGTAGACAAAACTGTTAATACACATTATAATGCTACAACTTTCACTAAAGGTTATGGTGTAGGTCACCGTTTTGGGTTGTCGTCATGATCTGAACTCAAGCAAACTTAGGCTTGACAGACCAGCCCCAAGTTTCCAAGATGGAAATCTGATATAAGGGAGTGTTCTAGCTGAATATTCTGACTAGGAACTCAGAAATTCAGACTTCAAATGGAATGCAGCAAAAGACCAGTTTCACCTCTTCAGGTCTGGAGCATATAAAAGTGATGTCTGACAACTACCTGGTGTTAGATTCGAATACCTTGTGAGGAAGGCTCATTGGTGATGCCCAGCTCTGACATTTCACACCGTTTTTTTTTTTTTAGTTCTGTTGACTTGCTTTCTTACAGTTTTCTTTACTACATCGCATTATTCAAAGTTCAGTTTTCTGCACCATTTGGCATAAACACAAAACACAAATGGCCTTACTGACAGGAAAATCCATACACAGTATGTCTACATGTGACAATTTTGGACCCAGAAATCTCCAAACTAATTTTATTGCAGTTACAGTAGTTAAATCCCTTGTAGTTAATAGTTTTTTTATTGAAAATATACATATCATTTTTTAATTTAAATATAATTTTTAATGTAATATACAGTACATTTACAGTTTTTATAATGCATTAAGTATTAAGAAATAAATGCAGCATTTTCTTTAGTCAAGATAAAATATTATTATCACTACTCCAGACTGAGAGCCTGACAACCACCTGCTACCCCAGAATATACTGTATATTGCCTATGAACTACTTAAACTGAAACAATAACACCTCAAATGTAGACAGGAGTAAGTCTGAGATGTGTTTTGTCTTGGTAGAGTAATATATTACTCTACTTTCCCCTTTTGTATTATTAATATGTAGTCTTTGTCAGAATGACTCAAATCTCACAGACCTACCACTGTTTATAAGTTGTTATAGTATATAACTTCTCCCCTCCTTCCCTTCTACATTTATAACCTCAGGCAATTAGGTGTAGTAAAAGACAAGCAGGAGTTAAGTGACACTTTAAATAATGTCTTACTGGTAATATTCATAAATAATAACAATATGCAAAGTACATTTGAATATTGGCAACCATACAACCTGATTAAATGGTGATGTATAGTTTAAGGAGGCACACAGACTCATTAGTTACTTAAAATGTTTCTAGTTAAGTCATCATTTGTGGTCAGCTTTCTTCAGAACAGGCTGTATGCCTGTCTCAATATGACTGCTGAGCTGTGCTCTTCATTGTGTTTTCCTTTTCAGTTCACGGTGTGAGATGCTCTTTCATCATTTGGTGAGAGGGAGAAAGAGAGAGAAAGAGAGAGGGGGGTAAAGCAAGCAAATTTGTAGATTTTCTGTCAAACCCCAACAGCCAATAGGGCGTTATGATACTTGAAGGCTTCTGATACAAGCCAATTCCAAACAGCCATACTTCAGACCAATGGGGCATAGAATATCTTCACACCTGCTCCAAAACCATTTGTTAAGGTGAAGCTTGCCAGGGAGTCAGTCTGGCTTTCCTGTCGGGGTTGATTGAGAGAGCCCCGCAGAGAGACATTTACCATACGTGTTTCAAGAACTTCCCCCAACCCTATTGCAAAATTACAACGGACTGGTTCTTCCCACCTTGGAAGGGGTTCTTAACCATCTAACCATAGCTGTTCTGATCAATGGCAGACATTAGTGTTAAGTTACCAATAAAGACATACAAAGTATTTATCAACTTTTATGCAAAATTTCACACAACAGTTGAAAACGGAGAAGCCACAATAACAAAGGACACACAGACTACACACACTGCACAACATGAACTCGGGGCTCTGGGGTTGTCCATTGGTAGCACTGACCAGTATGTGGCCAGGTGTTTGCTGTACAGTGCATCTCCGTACTTCTTTAAAACAGGGGCAGCATACTACTGCCGTCTTTTCCATGAAGCTGAAGGAGCAGATCTAAAGCTTTCCTCTGTCACTTTTTGAAATTTGGCACCTCAGCTCCTTTCTGATTGGGAAGTCGAAGATATTGGACTTGTCATAACATTTGCTGGCTTGCGCTGCACACCCTTAACAAGGAAAAACTCAAACTGAAAGTACAAATAGGCATTTTTTTAAAGGTGATCTTCATCTTAATATTAAGAATAAAGAGATGCATCCTTCATGTCCAAGTCATGGGACATTGGAAATGGGAAAGCTTAGGTTGCAAATGTGCATACAAACCTTATGGTAAGCCAGGAAGCAAATTTACAGCACTTAGCACAAAGAGAGTTTCACATGCTACAAAAAGCAATATTTACTAAATTAGCAGCATGATGACAAAGATGAAGGATGCTCTGACCAATTTAATGATATGTTAAATTTCTTATTATTTATTTTGCACAGCATCTGGTGTGGCTCTGCCCCACTGACCTTTAATAGAGAAACACCACTAAAAATAAGTGCTATGACCAATGCTAAATTAATATCCTGAATATTGCAAAAAAAAGTCAAACTTGTAGATGCAGGGCCAAAGCGAACTGAAAGGTGTCCAACACCCTTGGCCCACAGATCACACTCACAGTAGGATTTAAGAGATTATAACAGACCAATGGCTTTAAACACAAGATAAATCTCTCCAAATAGTTGTTGAAACAGCTAACCAAAATTAAAAAAATCCTATTCTGCATAAAGTATGATTAAGTAAGGATACACTAAGAAATGAGGATCTCTCTGCAACCTACAATACTTTATCCTAGATACAAAGAATTCTGTGATCACTGATTTGTTTTTTATAACCACTTCTGTGCCATATAAATCCATTAATTGTGTGCGCTGCTGTTTTTTACATAGCAGACTGCAGGTTTGGGAAATGAGTGGGTGAAAGTTAGTCTATTTGCCAGAGTGTTAAAGGGACAGAGTTATCTTATATATGTACAAGCAAGTGAATTTGAGAAAAGTTTCCTGTTTATTGATACCTACTGTATTTCAAACAAGCTAACATGCACCAAACAAGCAGCAGTTTGATTAATAAAATATTATTAGATAGATAGATAGATAGATAGATAGATAGATAGATAGATAGATAGATAGATAGATAGATAGATAGATAGGGGGCGCTGTCGTCCCCTTGAACCCTCAGATCAGATGCCAGACACCAGATAAAAGGCCAAATACTTGTTTTATTCCACTCCACAATACTCATAAACAAATACCAATAATAAATCAATAATCAATCCTCCACTCCCAGATGCGTTGTTCACTTCCTCCCAACTCAGCTTGCCCGTCTGGGATCTCCCACAGTTCTTTATAGTCCTTGACCCGGAAGTGCTTCCGATCCCTCAGTCCATGTGATTATCCAGCACTTCTGGGTCAGGTAAAAACTCCTTTTCTTCAACCCAGAAGTATGTTGTTTCTTCTGTCCCCGTGACTGTGACATACTTCCGGGCTGTATTGAAAATATAAGTCTCTGGGCCTCCCTGCACCATCCTCTGGCAGCCCCAATGTTATCCAGCAGGGCTGTGCATTAAAACTCCACATACAATGATGCCCTGCTGGAATTCGGGGCATCTCTACGTCACAGGGAGGGATCCATCTGGCGGCTTGGGGGTGTTGGCCGAGATGGACTGCCGACCATATATTACAATATATAGACAGATAGATAGATAGATAGATAGATAGATAGAAGTGTAAGGTACTATATGATAGACAGACAGACAGATAGATAGATAGATAGATAGATAGATAGATAGATAGATAGATAGATAGATAGATAGATAGATAGACCCGTTGGTCTGAAAACACACTGGAATAAATATAAAGAAGCCCCGGTGTTCATGTGCAAGTGTTCACATATCCTGATAATAAATTATGAGTCTGCTCTGCTGTATGACAAAGTCATTGTAGCACACTTAATAATAATCAGGTAACAGTCCTTATAATATGTCAAAATGTATAGAAAGAACAATACAAATGTCAAGAAAACTTGAAATAGTGATAAAATTCAAATCAACCTAGAAGCTATCAAGCAAACTTCACTAACTTCACATTGAGTTCAGTGGTCTACCTGCTAATACTACTTCCTCACCGCTCCAGGAGACTATGTCAGTCCCAACCTGGTAGTTCTCTGTGTGGCCTGTGTGAATTTTTTTATGGATACCACATATTTGTCTTCCACATCTCAAAGGCATGTTTGTGGAGTTTACTGGAGGCTATAATTTGGCCATAAATGAGTGGTTGTGCCCTGCAAGTGGGGTTGATGTTGGAACCAATGCTCCCTAACATTAAATAAAGGAATGTCACTAAATATGCAGATGCATGGAGAGCTATGGAATAACAATGTATTAAACTTAAATTGCATTTATATACTTTTCATAGTAAACATAAAAATATAATATTTTTAAATAATTTAAATGTATATTTAGCATGCCAATCAGTCAGTCTCATCCTACTTAATTCATGGCAGGCTTAGAGGTGATGGATTCTATTCCCACAACACTGAAGTCAAACCTGTAAACAGTCGTGAAGAGGGTACCAGTTCATCACAGGGCCAATTTAAGATCAAATAATCAAAGTGAAAACTCTGATTACTAATAAAAAAAACTATGATTAATATTAAAAAATAGACTTGTGTAAAGGCTAGGATTCCATTTCTCCACACAAACCATGTCAAGAATCAAACAAAATTCACTTTCTGTAGTGTATTCAACTTTGCAATAAAAAAAACTTGTGACTATTTTAAAAATATAAAGAAAAAACTGTGGTTTTCATAAGATGAAGGCCATCCAAGATTCTGTCAACAGTCATACCTTTAAAATATAAAGAAAAAGCAAGTTCTACTGTTGATTTCATAAGATGAACGCTAGCCTAGTTTCTATCAACAGTCATTTTTTTTTCCATTCTGCCTTGTTTATTAACTCAGCCTTTTCACCTTGTTGCTCCGCCCCAAACCCTCCCACTCCCACCAATCAAAGAGCAAACATTTTAAACAGATTGTTTTTCTCCATCCATACTGACATGCCGGTCTGTGCTGATGAATTTTCAAAGATTTTACAGCAATATTTTTGAATGAGTCTTTAAATTACTTCGTTATAACTACATTGTCTTCCAACTTTAATAATGTTCTAAATAAAGGTTATTTAACTTAGAGTATTTTGCACACTTTTTTCAGTTTTGTGTAATTTTTTGGAATAATTATTAGTTTTTTTGTTTTGTTTTTCTCTTCATGACATCATTGAGGTGCCATTTTAAGTCCACATTTCTTCCACGACTTTTTTGTTGGTAGCAACAATGTCCATTATTGGTCACATGATTTACATCAATGTTGTGTGTGATATAATTGCTAATCCTATTTAAGATAACATCACATTAATGTGACTGTCCATGTTTTTGGATCAAATCAACTATTTTATTTTATTATTATGTGATTTAAATTTAAGGAAAGCCTATTTAGTCAGTCCATTCTTTAATTCTTGTTTTGTGTATTGGGCTTTGTGAATCAGTAATTTGCTTTGTTTGAGTTGGCTAGAACTTTGACTAGTGTGGAAAAGAGACCAGAGAGATAGATTAAGGGTTGGGGAACCATCCCCATATACTATAGGTGAACCAGAATATTTGCTTTTTCGTACAGCACTGCAGCATGGCATTGATACTGGAAAGGGGGCTGGTTTTATGGCGGATGGACTGGAAATTGGTTCAAATGTGAGATAACATGGACGGGATGTGACAGAGATGATGTCATCAGAGGGCGACCAGGTTGAAGTCGTCACATGGAAACGGCCGGAATGCGGAATGTCATCTTATATACCCATCCAGTGAGTTTTCATGTTCTGTTGGTCCTTCTGGCTGCCCCCTAATCCTTTTGCTTCATCACTTAAGGCTTCACGTCCGAGTCCATTTTCAGATAAAATCCGCAGTGTCCTTTGAGATGAGCACTTCCAATTCAAAACAAATAGTACATGTTCCCAAGAAGTCTAAAATCACTGGTTTAGATAAGTGTAGGCCTATCCCCTGACATCATTGCCAGGAGGATGTTTGAGAAATTTGTAGTGGCTGACCTCAGGGCAAATACTGACAACCAATTGGATCTTCAGCATTTCTTCTACAGCAAACAGGTGGTGAGTGAGGCCTTGTATTTCATGCTTCGACAGTGGACCATCCAGGGACACACATAAGAATGATTTTTCTTGACTTTCACTCATCTTTTAACAACACCTTTCCAACCCATTTTCAGGCCGAGCTCTGGTATCTGGTTTTTCCTGACTCTATTTGTAGGTGCATTAACAACATCTTAATTGAGTGTGACGTAACAGTTTAGGGTTTTGACTTAAAATCCTGAAGTTGAGGGTTCAGATCCTGCTACTGACACTATATGCCCATGAGCAAGTCACTTCACCAGCTTGTGCTCCAGTTGGAAAAACAAAAGAAATGCAACCAATTATGTATTAAATGTTGTGAGCTGCCTTGGATAAACGTGTTAGCTAAATAATAATTTAAAATTGGGCAAGCATACAGTATACTGTATCAGATACATTGACTCGAGCACCACAAGGACATGTGCTATCTCCTCTGCTTGTGAGCCTTTACAAAAGAACTGTATTTCCAAGGAACACTCTATAAAGCTCATGTCATGAAGTTTATAGATAATGATAAGATCATGATAAATGGTCTTATCTGAGTTTGTGGCTAGTTTGCTAATAGGAGGCCTTCCTACTGTAGTCAAAACAAACTTAACCACCATGTTCAGGAGACACTTGAAATGACTGTGGACTTCAGAAACAGGACCTCATCACTCCTTCCATGGGCCTCTGTGGTTCAACAGTCACCACTGTGGCGCTCCTGGAGATTATAATTTCCCAGAATCTCAAATAGGATACTAAAATCAACTCCCATTCTTTAGAAAACTCAAAAGAAGCTCTATTTCTTGGACAATTGAAAAAAAAATAAAAATAAACTGACAAAGCCATTGCTGGCTCAATTCTACACTGATATCATTTAGTCCTTCATTACCTCCTCCATACCCTTTTGATTTGGAACAATAACTGTTGATAATTATAACACATTATTCAGTCAGCACAAGAATACAAATGGATGTGACTTGCCTAAAATCCACAATATGTACAACATGAATTCCAAGAAACATGTAAGTAATATTGTTGCTGACTTCTTCCCATTTTGTCTCTCAGAAGTGTTTAAGGTTATTGAAGATTAAAACAGTTTTTTTTTTTTTGCCCAAGGCATGATTTTTTGAACTGTTTCTAATAACCCATATCATGTTAAAATGGTCACTAAATTATGTGTCATAAATTCTTGGTATTTAGCACCTGAACTATAATTTGCTATTTAGTACATCATTTCATAAAATTCTTACAGCCACCACATAAAATTCCACTGATGCCAGGCATGTAGCAGGGAGGTGAGCACTGAACAAAAATTTCAGTGTCTGTCTGCAGCTTAGCACCACAAGAAATAACATCCATCCATTTCTAACCCGCTGAATCTGACCACAGGGTCACGGGGGTCTGCTGGAGCCAATCCCAGCCAACACAGGGCACAAGGCAGGAACCAATCCCGGGCAGGGTGCCAACCCACCGCAGGAAATAACATTATCCTTTATTTTAAAAAGTTGCTTGTCATGGTGTACTTTATATATGGCATGGGTGCATTCACAAATAGGAGTTCCACTTGAGGACATAAACCTAGAAAACTCCCAAGGTATCCTCATACTTCTGATAAAAGAAACAACGACAAACAATCAAAACAATCAACAAAGATAGTATGACATTGGTAAAGTGTTTGAAATAAAGGTGGCAATGTTTGCCCTCTAAGTTGATGCGCAGACTTACTTTGGAGCAATCCCTTTAATTTTTAAAAGTAAAACAGAGGGTGAATATTAAAAACATTTTTCTCACTGCCCAGTAGTAGATAGATTTGGCAGTTTTCTGCTCCAAAGTCCTGTGATACCCACACCACTGAGCTGAATTTCCTTTAAAAACTTTACTATGTCACCCCATGTAACCCTGAATTTGATTATGTTGTTTGTGAATGTTGTATTATTTTAATATCTAATTTTAACTGTAAGAATTTCTAGAGCATTTGATTTTCACTTTGTAAAGCATTCTTTGTGGTGGTACGGTGGCGCAGTGGTAGCGCTGCTGCCTCACAGTTAGGAGACCCGGGTTCGCTTCCTGGGTCCACCCTGCGTGGAGTTTCCTCCGGGTTCCCACAGTCCAAAGGCATGCAGGTTAGGTGTATTGGCGATTCTAAATTGTCCCTGGTGTGTGCGTGTGCCCTGCAGTGGGCTGGCACCCTGCCCAGGGTTTTTTTCCTGCCCTGCGCCCTGTGTTGGTTGGGATTGGCTCCAGCAGACCCCCGTGACCCTGTAGTTAGGATATAGGAGGTTGGATAATGAATGGATGGAAAAAAATTCCCTGGGTGAAGGTCCAGATTAACAAAAAAAAAAAGACTTGTGTAATATTGTCAGCATATTTATAAAGTGTTTGCAGTGAATGTGAAGACAAAGTGAACAACAAAAGGAATAAGAACAGAGACTACAAGGCATTTGTTTTAATGCATTGCAAGACTAACAAAATTTAGCTACCGTATATGTTCTCGTATAAGTGGGTCTTGAAACCCAAAAAATCGATCATAAAATCAGACCTCGACATATACGCCCATTCAAAAATGCAACACATTTTTTTTTTTTTACATCTTCTTGCCTCCTTCAATCTCGCACCATTTTCTCAGACGCATCAAATTTTGTTGCAGCAGCACAGTTGCCAATTTCTTTCGCCACTTCAATGACTTTTACTTTAAAACCAGCTTCATATTTTCCCCTGATCAAATGTTCCATTGTAGATAAGGGATGCTCTTACAATAAAGATGCATGAGGGTGTGAGATACAAAAAACACAAATCAGTACAAATGTTGCTTCAGAATAGTTTGGATATTACCGTGTGGTCACGTAGGCACAACAGAGTGAGAGAGAGGTTAGTTAGGAGCACACGCTGATACAGTACATTACCGCACCCACATAGAAAAAAAGGCAGTGTGCGCCATGGTTACTCTCTCAGGTGTGCTTTAGCTTATCATAATCTCTTGGACCAATAGCATGAGTTTTCCACATTCGACTTATACAACCATCATTATAAAATACCAGAAATTATATGATAAAATCAAGTCCCGACTTATCCACGGGAGAACTTATCCGCGAGTATATACGGTAAGTCTCACTTGCTGGCTACGGTTCACAAGGAAGTTCTACAGATACAAAATTAACTTTGAATTAACCTAAAGTTCTATCAGCTTATCAGTACTGAACAGACTGCAGAAATCTCCAAATAAACCTTTACTACCCCGAATATTTGAAAATGTTGTTAGGCGTGATTAACCTCAAGACTTCTTGCTACTTAATACGCATTCTGTTTTGGGTCTAAATGGGATGTCACCTTCAGGTGAGCAAGCTTTAATGCATTTTTCAAAACACTACCTTGTTACTGAAACTTAACAACTTGACATGGATCATTAATTATCCTTGATGTATTGTTCAATGGCACAGGGACGTCCCTGATCCACTCAAAAGGTTAAGGACTACCTCACAATCCACTAAAACAGATTCTAAGAAGGGTGTGCTATTGGGTCTGCTCATGTTTTTATAGTCTTCAAAGTACTGCAGTACCATCTAGGCCATGAGATTTCTTGGTTTTCCATGTTTTAAATTCCAATCTTTTAACATCCTTAGTTATTTCATTGTCTATGGTAGCTGGAACATGACTTGAATGCTGTTAGCCATTTGTAGCTGCTTTTGTCCAAAATTACCAAAGTTCTTCAGCTTTTAGTTTACTTCATAGAACAGTTCAGGCAATAGTGTGATGTATGTTGAATTAATTCCACAATCCAAGCATCTTCATTTTAAAAGTTTTAGTAAAATTCAAAGCAAAACACTTCACACAAAAATAGACAAAAAATGGTATTGCTAAGCTAAGAAAGTTTTATTCCAGTTAACTTACAGGGGAGTGAAGAATATACTGTAATTTAAGTAACCACAAGAAACGGATATTCGATTGAAATTAAGAAGACGCTTATGTAGATTTAACATTAATATTAACTTCCTAAGACTGGCTCTAACAATATTATCTGTTCTAAAATAAAGTCATTACTAATAAACCTGCAGTCAGAGTGAATCAGATTGCTTGCCAATAGAAGATGATTCTCCCCAGTAATACTACATCTCTGGGGTTTACAGACAGTTCTTGTTTGTAATCCTTGCCGGACTTTCTGTTCATCATTCTAAACGGACGCTTTTAGATTAACTTCATATTGAAATAATGTTCTCCATAATAAGCCTCTGCATAATTAAATTCTCACCTCCATTTGCTGCAGGAGACATCTTATGTAACTACTAACACATTATTACTTTTGTTTGTTTGTTTTTCTTTCTGATTACTCCAGTTTTCCTCACAATCCTTAAAGAAGCGCTTGTTCGATTAATCAGTCAGTCTAAACTGGTTTCATTTGAAGTGTGAACTCTGTCGGGAGCTGACGTTCCGTGAATAGTTTGTTCCTGTCTACCTTGCAGCACTGCCAAGAGAGGCACCCTGCCCATCTAATCCTTAATCAAGCTGCTTTACAAAAAGGATGCATGGATAAAATATAATTAAACTCAAGTTGTCAAAAATACTTGTTGCAACAGTCATCCTTTCACAACATTATTAGAAAAAATTATTGGTATTTCTTATCTTCCTGTGTTTGGTGCAGAAAATACAAGTGCCTTCTTGCTGTCTGTTTTTTTTTTTTTGTGTAGCACTTTCCACCTCATGACATCTGGGATTTTCTTTTCTGATATTGTTGCCAAGTCCAATTAAATCATTTACATCAGGCCTGTGCAATAACTAAAAAGGAACAGAGCTTAACCATGTAAGCAGAAACATATATATAGTTAGTTTACAGTGCTTATTCACCCCCTTGTAAGTTATCACATTTTATTGATATTTAATTTGGCTTTTCTGACACTGAACAACAGAAAATGACTTTAATGTCAAGGTGAAAACAGGGATGTACGGGCAAGGGAGGCAGTCATCATGAAAAGTAAAAAAACAAACAATGATAACATACAATAAATGTGTCCACTGGTCTGTGCTATAAATCTGTTTTCTGTATGATTCCAATAATTTTGATCATTTATATAGTCAAAATCGCTGAATTGGCACATTTTCTATTCAAATACAGGGGAGAAATGCGAGGTGTGGCAGTGACGAGCCTCACCTCACCTCGGACTGTGCTCTCCCACACACTCTGGATTGTATGCAATTAGAATGTGCCTGTCGCTGTCTCTCTGTATGTCGCCAATATAACGTTTGCACACACGTTTATTATACGCCCTGACTTTCCACAGTCTAGCTAATATCTCTAATAATTGTGTGAGACATATTTAGTCTTTCTGATCAGACATTAAACCACAGTGAAAAGGCACAAGGTGAGGCAGACAGTACCGTGCCGCACTGAAGGGGGCGCATGTGAGCCCAAAAGGTGTTTGTTGCTGCTGTTCTTCAACACAGAGGCGCCAATAAATTACAGATTTCATAAAGTCCAGTGCACTGCATTGGTCTGTTTATTTTTATGTTTTGTTCCGACTGACTGCCAAAATGGAAGATTGACTTTTAAAACTAAAGGAAAATAGTGCTGAAGATTTTTGTGGAGATGGATAGGTGCATGGACTTCATTTACAAATAAAGGTAAGACCATAAATAGTTTTCAATTTTATAAAAAATGGGATCAGACTAAGAAAAAAAATCCAAAATTTAATCACTAAATTTTGACCTTAAATAAAATATTCCTTTTTTTCTTGTTATCCTTTTGTTGAACAGTCTGTATTAAAATTGATTAAAGCATCAGAATTAAAAGCTTTTAAAAACAACAAAATATTTTAATTAAGGTCAAAATTGAAATCCGTTTTTTTTGTACACCACTGTATACTTGCATTTGTTTTAAATGAGTATGAATTGTGGAATTGCAACGGAAAATTTAGAATACATGGAGGGTGCCGAGCAAATGAGCTCTTTCTACTTGCTCGCTGCTATAAATCTAATGTTCTTTCTTAGCCAAATATGCACCTTACTTATGTGTGTGTAAAGAATGCTAATGAGATATGAAACATAACCAGTAGTCAATGTGCATGCTGCCAAATGAATGGTGAACAAGCTACTCTTTTGGTTTCATATATTTGTAAATCTGACTCTGAAGGAGTCCGTGCCTCACCAGCCATGAACCTCACCGCACGTCACTGGGTGAAAATGGATCTGTGCAGAATAGTTTAAATTAATTACAAATTTAAAACACAAAATGATTGATCACATAAGTATTTGTCCCTTGAAGTCTGTTTTTAGTAAATGCCCCTTTGGCAGCCACGACAGCCTTAACTATGTGTTGCCAGGTCTTGCAAACCTGGATACTACCATTTTTTCTTCTTTGCAAATCTGTTTAAGGTCTGTCAGGTTGCATAGTGTCCAGTTCAGTGGCCTTAGAATGGTGTAACTGCTTTTTTGCTGACAACATGGTGTTGTTGACTTTATCAGGCTGTGAACTCCAGTGAACATTTGGGTGTTTTGCAACCGACTGTGAAGCGAAATGGATGAGGATCAGGATCTCCAAATCTGAGGCCATGGTCCTAAGTAGGAATAAAGGTGGACTGTCTTCTCCAAGTGAAGGGTAAGTTACTGCTTCACGTAGAGGAGTTTAAGTACCTTAGAGTCTGGTTCATGAGTGACGGGAAAAGGGATGGAGAGGCTGACAAACGGAGAGGGGCGGCAACACAGTTATGTGGTCCCTATACCAATCCATAGTGGTGAAGAAGGAGCTGAGCCAAGGTCTGAATTTAGCAGTCGATCTACACCACTACCTTTATCTATGGTCATGAGCTTTCGGTAATGGCCAAAAAAATGACATTGTGGGTAAAAGTGGAGAAAATGAGCTTTCTCCACAGGATGGTTGGGCTCTTCTTTAGAGATAGCATGAGAAGCACAGACATCAGGGAGAGGCTCAGAGTAGAGCCATTGACCATCTGCATTGAAAGGGTTCAATTGACATAGTTTGGGAGGTTTTAAGGGCATGAACAGCTGGGAGGAGGCCACAAGGAGGCTGAGAGGATTATATCTCTTATATGGTCTGGGAATGTCTTGGGATCCCTAAATATGAGTTAGCAAATGTGACTTGGGAAAGAGATTTTTTGGCCACATTGCTAAGACTGTTGCCCCTGCAACTCGGTCTCAGATAAGCGGTTGCTTGGGGATTGTGAGTGAACAGCGTTTGTAAAGTTCGGCCACAGATTTTCAGTTGGATTGAGATCTTGGCTCTGACTCAGCCAGTCCAGAACATTATCATTGTTGCATTTCAGTTACTCTCGTGTAGCTATGGCTTTGTGCTTGGGATAATTGTCTTGCAAAAAAACAAATCTTCCTCTAAGGTGTCCATTTCTTACTGATTGCATCTGATTTTTCCTCCAGGATTTTGTCATATTTTGCTGCATTCATTTTATCTTCTGTAGCTTCAGAACTCTTTTAGGACCTGCTATAGGGAAGCATCCTTGCAGCATGATGCTACCACCACCATGCTTCACAGTGGGGATGGTGTGTCTGTGATAATCTGAAGTGTTCAAACATGGTGATGAGTCTAATAACCTCATTAGACCATTGAATCTTTTTCCAACTGGAGATCTGTAGCCTAAACATCGTGAGTGTTTTTTTTTTAACAGTGGCTTTCTCTTTGTCACTCTCCCACAAAGTTGTGACTATGAAGCACCCAGGCAACAGTTTCTAGTCTCTTCCACTGTAGCTGGTATCTCCTTTAGAGTGCTCATAGATCTCTTGGTAGCCTCCCTCACTATTCTTCATCTTGCACCAGCACTCTAGGCACATTTACAGCTGTGCTGTACTCTTTCCACTTCTTACTGAGGGATTTAATTGGATATTCAGTGACTTGGATAGATTCTTGTGTCCATCCCATGACTTTTTACCATGTTGTTTTGAGTGTTTTTTTGTCTTTATTTTGTAGGTTAGGCCATCATATTGACTCACCATAATTTGGACCTTCCAGATAAGGTGGATTAAATCCTACAACCAGTTGAAACCCAGACAGGTGATGTCCACTGAAGCAATTATGGAACCTCTGAAATCAATTGGCTGTGCTAGTGATGATCTAGGGATGACATATTAAAGGGGATTACAGTGTATTTTACATTTCTACATTTCAATTTGATCCGTGACAAAAAAAGCCAAATTCCATCCACTGTGATTCAATGTTGTACACTATTAAAATATGAAAACTTCTAAGGAAATTAATACTTTTTGTAGGTACTGTACAGGCAAAGCAAAGAAATTCAATCTGAGCTGTATATAGCAAGTTTTGAATAACCTGCAAGAATATCTAATTCTGTGAAAAGTTTGCTTTGTTCAGTCCCAGCAGCAGTAACACATGTGATGTGCATAAATAAGTAGAAAATGAAGAGGCCAGGAAAGCCTTGGTGGCAGATATGATAACTTGTTTTTTACTAGCCATGTAAAAGACAGGTAACAGAATAAATGTACAAATATTTGATGTATTTTGTCCTACTTACAGTACCTACCTTCATCACCTTTCCTCTGTACCCTAGTGTGT
Organism: Polypterus senegalus; assembly: GCF_016835505.1. Classification (NCBI taxonomy): domain Eukaryota; kingdom Metazoa; phylum Chordata; class Cladistia; order Polypteriformes; family Polypteridae; genus Polypterus; species Polypterus senegalus. The sequence continues at coordinate 37,027,764 of NC_053163.1, forward strand.
CTGAACTTCCCTTGATCGGCATTCCCTCTGTTGACATGTTCTCGTAAACCCTGCTTCTCAGACTCTGCCATTATTTTTGAGGTGCCTTGTTCACCTCCTGTCTGCTTTTATGCTTTCCGTCTTTGAAGGCGACTCTCAGTGGGCCTTCTGCACCTTGAAACCTCCTTGTGTATCTGACACTTGCACTTCCACTTTAGATTGCGTCACTAAAGCCAAACTGACCAACCACACAAGCTAAACTGATTGCTTATAGGGACTGGGCACACACATAAACCTTTGTGTTTTACTATATAGTAGATTTCCATAATGGCGTAGTGGCAGTGCTGCTGCCTCTCAGTAAGGACAACCTGGGTTTGCTTCCCGAGTTTGCATGTTCTCCCCGTGTCTGTGTGGGTTTCCTCCGGGTACTCCAGTTTCCTCCCACAGTCCAAAGACATGCAGGTTAGGTGCATTGGCGATTCTAAATTGTCCCTAGTGTGTGCTTGGTGTGTGTGTGTGTGTGAGCCCTGCGGTGGGCTGGCGCCCTGCCTGGGGTTTGTTCCTGCCTTGCGCCCTGTGTTGGCTGGGATTGGCTCCAGCAGACCCCCCCGTGACCCTGTAGTTAGGATATAGCAGGTTGGATAATGGATGGATGGATAGATTTCCATAAATAAAGACATCATCCACTAATACAGGTAACATATGTTGCATGTTTTATCCACTCTCATGTAACAATTATATAATATGAGTTAATAAAAAATGAGATTTTGAGCTATATTAAAGAAATTCAAAACAGGATTCCTAAACGTACATAACATTCAGTTATTCTAGTAGTTTATGTTATTCTAGCTGTGCCTTCTGGCATTTTCATTGTGGTAAATTTTACTTTACACGCATCAGATCAAGTGACATACAGTTGATTGTGAGATACGAAAATTAACTAATACAAACAGTCAGCAGTTACTGCAGCCATTTGCAACTGATGAGGCGATTTGACAAAATGAGAAGTATTCAGTGTTAGAAATTCACAGGCTGCCCTGAGCTGCTCCAGTTGGACTGTCACCTTTAACCAATCAGTTTTAAAGTTATCCCCTGACATCATAAAGGACAATACAGTCTAGAAAAATATTAGATTCGCCTAAGCTCACTACTACATCGAGATGCCATATTGCCTGTATTCTGTGTTGGACCAGAGTGATGCCTGAACAAACATGCAGACAGACTCAATGTCAGCTTTATTTATGTAGCTGTGTTTCTTTTCTTTCCCCAGACATTATTTCAAAAGTATCCTGTAAAGTTCAAGTGGGAAAATTATTGTGTTTGGACTAAATACGATTGGCAAGAGATGTGACTCTGATGTGGCGTTATGACTACATGTTAGCAGAATCCGGCTTCGAGTATGACAAGTTTGAGATGGTGGGTTCATGGTGAGAGATTACACTTGCAACCAGTAACCACAAATTGAAATAACTCCAGAAACAATATGACCCAGGGATATTTGGCTCCACATCAAAAACAGTGACTGATAGGCATGATTAAAGAAAAGACTTCAGAGCATTCCCTGCTTGAAAGGCAAGATTTCTAGCCATTACTCTTCCATTGCAACCTGGGGGGAGGTTTGAGGTTGGGGGCATTCTGTTTCTCTGTGGACAGATCTGGCATTAAGCTGCCTGAGCAGCCCTTACAGGGGATCAGGTTAAAAGTCAGTAAGTCATCATCCAACCCGCTATATCCTAACTACAGGGTCACGGGGGTCTGCTGGAGCCAATCCCAAGGCAGGAACACCAGCCCACCGCAGGACACACCCACACACCAAGGACAATTTAGAATCGCCAATGCACCTAACCTGCATGTCTTTGGACTGTGGGAGGAAACCGGAGTACCTGGAGGAAATCCACGCAGACACGGGGAAAACATGCAAACTCCACTGTGCCACCGCGCCACCCCAGGTCAAAAGTTATATGTCAAAAACCTGACTTGTGATGAGAAGTTTCTGTCGGCTCAGCTTTCAAGTCGTTGGCATGAAAAACTAAACAGCAAACAAAGACAAAGATGTTGAGATGTATATTGATTTTTATAATTTGCCTTGGACAGAGGCATCTGCTTTATACTATCAATAACAATAACCATAATATCCTATCATCTTCCACACTACATATCCACTTTAGGGTTGTCTATCCTGTTAGTTTTGGATGCAAACCATGAACCAACCGAGGGCAGGGTGCCTGTCCAACAGTGGATCCAAACACACACACAGTTACCCTCACACATTCTTAGTTAGTTTAGAGTTGTAGATTAACCTCACAAGAATACATTTGGTATGTGAGAGGAAAACACAGTATCTGGAGAAAAGGAGGGGAAATAAATTAGATTTTTTTTTGTTCTACACATTTTCCTGTTTGTTTGCCATACACACATTTTTATGCTTTATAAATGAGGTACAGGGTGTGTATTGTTATACCAGACCCAATGGACAATCCATGTATTAAATAAAAACATAAGGCCTATGTTGATTACTTAGATTTCATCTCATCTTAGACAGGGAGCACAGCTAGTCTACTCCATACATGAGTGTAGTCAGACATATTTTCATTATAAATTATCCTGCTACCTTGTTACCTTTTTCCAGAAACTGACAGTAAAGTTTACAATTGCTCATAATTCTGTTTCTGGGGTTTTGTAATCTCCATTACTTATTTAATGTGAAGTATGTGTCTTTTCCAAGCTGCAGAGCAGCAGTACTACAGTAAAGGCTTCCAATTCCTAGTAGGACATCCTGATAAGTCAAATTAACAGCATGGAGTAAGAATGAGTTCAAACATTCAGTGTGGTGTTGTGGTGAAGGCTTTGGACTTCAAATCCTGAGGTTGTGGGTTCAAGTCCTGCTACTGACACTGTGTGACTCTGAGCAAGTCACTTCACCTGTTGGTGTTCCAATTGAAATGTGACCAATTGTATCATAAATGTTTCAAGTCACCTTAGATAAAAGAATCAGCAAAATCTGTAAATCATTAATCACTTTTTCTGCGTCACATTATGTCCTTCTGTTTTTTAATATCCCATTTGTCTGCTCTGGTTTTAGACACCTATTACAAAGACATGCATGCTAGATGTATTGGAAACACCAAGCTAGCCCTGTGCGTGCCCACTGCATTCACACCAGCCCTTCCAGAGCTGATTCTTGCACAAGGTTTGAAGGTGAAGTGTCAGACTCCTGTAGTCCTCAGTTGGAGAATGCAGCTTCTTGAAAAGAAAGGATTCAGCTTTCCTTACTAGCGGCCCAGTCTGGGAGACAGTACATCAGTTGCCTTTTTGTGTTTTTCTTTTTTTAAGTGACGCTGCCCTAATATAAACTAAGTATACGTTCATTGTGAATTCTAGATAACTACACAATCAACTGAAGTAGTCTGTATAATTCCTATGTGCAATTTTGAAAAAACTGGCTGTACGTGGTGCCTTTGCAAATGAAATGATTTTATATATCTGTTGTTCGCTTTTCCCCTTTTACTGTAAAACGTTAACAGGATGAACTCCCAAATGCTTAATTTTCTCCGGTCAACTTAACTAGTTAGGAGTGCTGCTCCTTTGTTTCATACAGAGTTTGTGAAAAGTCTTAATGAATTGTCTTCTAAACTGATTAACTCATCCCTAACTTACCATGAAGTTAAACCATTCAAGAGGCAGGTGTGCCATCTCACCTTCCACCTCAAATGGTAACAGACAACACAGGATTGAAATATATTTGTAAAGTGCATTCATTGTGAGTATTTACATTACACAGCAAACATTTGGCTTGGCATTTTGAAGACTTTTGCCGTAATTCTGCTCCTTGAAAAGTTTTGTTGGCCACAGGGTTTGGAAAAATTCATACCTTTGTTCCCATTTCCTCGAGCATGTAAAGAATTCTCTACATAAAGAGACTCATCTGTTCTTCATTATACTCCATTGTGCCACAGCCTCTTTCAGTTTAAAGGTTTCCTCGCTAAATATTAAGTTTCATAATTTAAAAAACCATAGTACTGAAAGTTTTACACACATAAACAATGTAGCCTATAAAAAAACTGACATGGAATTGTCTCAGCGAGTCAGCAACTATAGGATGCCACATGAATGGTTGCTGTACTTTTCCTCTTTATTTATTATACAATGGACTAGCATCCCTTCCTCACAAACCAGTGTGTTTCTTTGTGCCGGTCCCAAGCCTGGATAAATAGGGAGGGTTACATCAGGAACGGCATCCGGTGTAAAATTTTGCCAAAGCAATATGCGGACAGCAATACAAATTTCCATACCGGATCGGTCGAGCCCATGGTTAACAACGACCACCACCAGTACTGTTAGACAACAGGGTGCTTGTGGAAATTGGGCTACTGTTGGCCGAAGAAGAAGAAGATGGGGAAGACGTGTCCGAAAGCAGAAGGAGAGGAGGAAAGTAAAGGAGAGTGGAACTCATGTTAGGAACTTTGAATGTTGACAGTATGACTGGTAAGGGGAGAGAGTTGGCAGATATGATGGAGAGAAGAAAGGTTGATGTATTGTGCGTGCAAGAGACTAAATGGAAGGGGAGTAAGGCCAGGTGGATCGGAGGTGGATTCAAATTGTTCTATCATGGTGTGGATGGGAGGAGAAATGGGGTAGGGCAGCGTTTCTCAACCTTTAAGTACTTGCGACCCGAGTTTTCATAACAGTTTTAATTGCACACCCTAACGTTTTTTTGAAAGGAGCCCACTAATACCAATTTGTTCTTGTTTAATTAATGATATATCATAGATGCATATTTTCTTATACCTACTTAACTTTTATCGACATTTATCTAACTCTATATTTATTTTTCTAGTATCAGAATGTAGTTTAAGTTAATTTGTTTTGGTTTCAATAGATGTATTTTTCATATTTTTGATTCTTGTTTTCTTTCTTTCACGTCTTCATGTCCCCCTTTTTGTTACTTCGCGCCCCCCTAGGGGGGCCCGCCCCACAGTTTGAGAGCCACTGGGCTAGGGGTTATTCTGAAGGAACAGTATGTCAAGAGTGTTTTGGAGGTGAAACGAGTGTCAGGCAGAGTAATGATTATGAAGCTAGAAATTGGAGGTGTGATGATGAATGTTGTTAGTGCACATGCACCGCAAGTTGGGTGTGCAATGGGTGAGAGAGAAGATTTCTGGAGTGAGTTGGATGAAGTGATGAACAGAGTACCCAAGGGACAGAAAGTGGTGATTGGAGCGGATCTCAATGGACATGTTGGTGAAGGGAACAGAGGAGACAATGAAGTTGATGGGTAGGTATGGTGTCAAGGAGAGGAATGAAGAAGGTCAAATGATAGTGGATTTTGCCAAAAGAATGGACAGGACTGTGGTGAATACGTATTTTAAGAAGAGGGAGGAACATAGGGTGACGTACAAGAGTGGAGGAAGATGCACACAGATTATATCCTATGCAGAAAAGTCAATCTGAAAGACATTGAAGACTGCAAACTGGGGGAAAGTGTAATTAAGCAGCATAGGATGGTGGTCTGTAGGATGACATTGGAGATCATAAAGAGGAAGAGAGTGAGGGCAGAGCCAAGGATCAAATGGTGGAATTTGAAAAAGAGAAACTGCAAGGTTGAGTTTAGGGAGAAGGTGAGACAGGTACTGGGTGGCAGTGAAGAATTACTAGACAGCTGGGAAACTACAGCAGATGTAGTAAGGGTAACAGCAAGAAGGGTGCTTGGCGTAACATCTGGACAGAGGAAGGAGGAAAAGGAAACCTGGTGCTGGAATGGGGAAGTACAGGAGTGTATACAGAGGAAGAGGATGGCAAAGAATAAATGGGATAGTCAGAGAGATGCAGAAAGTAGACAAGAATACAAGGAGATAAGCCTCAAGGTGAAGAGAGAGGTGGCGAAGGCTAAAGAAAAGGCATATGATGAGTTGTATGAGAAGTTAGAGACTAAGGAGGGAGAAAAGGACCTGTACCAACTGACTAGATGGAGGGACAGAGCTGGGAAAGATGTGTAGCAGGTTAGGGTGATTAAGGATAAATATGGAAACATACTCACAAGTGAGGAGAGTGTGTTGAGCAGATGGAAAGAGTACTTTGAGAGAAGGGGGATGTGCAGAACTGCAGTAACTACAGGGGAATAAAATTGATGAGCCATAGCATGAAGTTATGGGAAGAATAGTGGAAGCTAGGTTAAGAAGTGAGGTGATGATTTGTGCGCAGCAGTATGGTTTCATACCAAGAAAGAGCAGCACAGATGTGATGTTTGCTCAGAGGGTGTTGATGGAGAAGTATAGAGAGTTGCATTGCGTCTTTGTGGACCTGGAGAAGGCATATGATAGTGTGCCTCAGGAGGAGCTGTGGTATTGTATGAGGAAGTCGGGAGTGGCAGAGAAGTATGTAAGAGTTGTACAGGATATGTGCAAGGGAAGTGTGACTGTGGTGAGATCTGAGGTAGGAGTGACGGATGCATTCAAGGTGGAGGTGGGATTACATCAGGGATCGGCTCTGAGTCCTTTCTTATTTGCAATGAGGATGGACAGGGTGACAGACGAGATTAGATAGGAGTCCCTGTGGACTATGATGTTTGCTGATGACATTGTGATCTGTATCGATAGTAGGGAGCAGGTTGAGGAGACCCTGGAGAGGTGGAGATATGATCTAGAGAGGAGAGGAATGAAAGTCGGTAGGAACAAAACAGAATACATGTGTGTAAATGAGAGGGAGGTCAGTGGAATGGCGAGGATGCAAGGAGTAGAGTTGGCAAAGGTGGATGAGTTTAAATACTTGGGATCAACAGTACAGAGTAATGGGGATTGTGGAAGAGAGGTGAAGAAGAGAGTGCAGGCAGGGTGGAATGGGTGGAGAAGAGTGTCAGGAGTGATTTGTGACAGACGGGTAGCAAGAGTGAAAGGGAAGGTCTACAGGATGGTAGTGAGACCAGCTATGTTATATGGGTTGGAGATGGTGGGACTGACCAGAAAGAACAAGACAGAGCTGAAGGTGGCAGAGTTAGAAATGTTAAGATTTGCATTGGGTGTGACGAGGATGGATAGGATTAGAAATGAGTACATTAGAGGGTCAGCTCAAGTTGGACAGTTGGGAGACAAAGTCAGAGAGGCGAGATCGTGTTGGTTTGGACATGTGCAGAGGAGATATGATGAGTATATTGGGAGAAGGATGCTAAGGATAGAGCTGCAAGGCAAGAGGAAAGCATAAGAGAAGGTTTATGGATGTGGTAACAGAACAAGAAGCAGAGGACAGAAAGATATGAAAAAAGATGATCCGCTGTGGCAACCCCTAACGGGAGCAGCCGAAAGAAGAAGGACTAGCATCCCTTCCTGCAATGGCTCCTGCTTTAATTGTCCTGCATGGCATTTCCTCCAGTGTAATTGAAAATACAGCTTAACTAACAGGTAGAAAGAACAAATGCCTTATTTTTTGGTTGCTTTAAAATGCTGATGAACGCCTTCAATAGTATCAAAATAAAATATTCTCATACCCCTAAAATATGTTGGTGGAATGACAGAGGGCCTATCTTTCATCACACACATCAGCCCCAAAAGAGATGCCAGAGACAGTGGTATGCCACACTCACATATACCCACATGGGCCAACATCAACTAAGGGAAACTTTTTTGCTATGTGGGATGAAAACGTGACACACTAAAAACAAAACTACATGCAGACTACCATGGAAGTGATAGTGCTAGTCACTGCGTCACCATGCCCATCCATCCAGTAAAACATTAGAAAAGAAATTAATTGTAAGATGAGTTTGTGTTAAGTAAGGCTCCGGTTTAGCCATCTTATATTTGTATATATCTGCAGGTTCTCCGCCAATCAGGTTTTCGATGTTTCATTTTCCTTCATTGGGTTAGTAGTGGGAGGACAATGGAGTAAGAACGCTGTCGACATAAAGGACACCTAGCCTGCAGCTGTAAATGGAACCGAAGCGAAAGTGGAGTGGTGCAGAAGTGCTTAGGATTGTGGAAGTTTCAGCAGAGCCTCAGATCACGTGTGCCCCATTCTAGCTTCGGGTCGCGCCGAGTGCAGCCGTTCACGGCACCAGGTGAGCTGAGACACTCAGTCCGCTTCTGATGAACGCGACATACTTGCGCTTCCTCTGCCCTCTTTGTCTTTGCTTCAGAGTTGCAGGCTGCTAACTCGTTCGTTGTGTTAAGTGGAAGGTTGAAATATTAATAAGCATTCTAATGCTACGCAGTTACATCTTATATTAACCATCATGAAACTTTAATTATTTCTTATCGATGTTCAGTTCTGTTAACTGTTAACGCAGATCAGTCAGATTTCCTCTAAATACTGATCGATAATAAAAAATGTATTTAAACCAAGTGCACAATCAATTAGTGGTAAATGGATTGGAATTCTCACAATTAAATCTGACGATGAAATTCAATTAGAGCTAAATTCCCGCCTGTGCAAAAAGAAGCCGGATGCGATTGTCCGTGGACCGAGCCGCGAAAGAGTCGAGCAGATGAGGCAGTGCCCTCTCGGGGGTCCTCCAGTGCTGAACATGCCTGAGTCGTTCATTTCTTTTATGACTGACATAATAGAGATTCTGGTGTGCCTGGTGACGCAGCGAGTAATGCCTTGGGAGACGAACCATAAAAAATATTTGCATTGTTTTAGAATTAAAATCGTACTGCTACATAGTTACTCTTTATCTAGTCACATATCAGAAATTATTCGTAATATAAAGTTACAATATAACCTAAATTTCACTTAGGATAATGTTTGAGTTTCAAATTCTGACAAAGTACACAAGCTCCCTTAACGATATTTAAACAGCAGAAAACTTTTTTTTGTCTGGTTATTGTAATTCTGGCAAAATAACACATTCTAATTTTTTTTTACACAAGTTAGAAAATGTATGCATGGCATTGAGTGTTTCCTGGGTTTGGTTAACTTATTTGAAAGGTGGGTTGGCGATGCTAAATTTGCCCTTGATGCTTGTAAGTGTGTGTTTGTGTGTGTGTGTTTGTATGTGTGTGTGTGTGTATTTATGTGTGTGTGTGTTTGTATGTGTATGTGTGTGTTTGTGTGTATTTATGTGTGTGTGTGTGTTTGTATGTGTATGTTTGTGTGTGTGTTTGTGTGTGTGTGTTTTCCCTGCCATGGGCTGTCATCCTTTCTAGGGATTTTTCTGTCTAACGCCCAAAGAGTTTCCCTGTATCTTGGCAGTGGAAAAGTGGGTTTATGGAAAGTTGGAGTAAAAAAAAAGAACTTTTTAAAACAATTTATTTACTTCATCAAAGAGACGTTTTTGTTTAATAATGATTTTGTTACGGTGGTGTGTGTGACGTGACTGAGGTTTGCTCAGACCGCCGTATCACTGATTGTACAGACGACACATCCAGACATAAGACGCAGACACAGGGACAGTGTGTAACTTTGCGGTGATTTAAACAGTTGCTGGAGAATCTGTTTGCCACCATGAGTGGCTATTTCACATATAAAGTACGATAGGGCATCTGGTGGGAGCGCCATGACACCCCAGCCAGCCCCCTTAAACTGTGCGTATATCTCTTAGACTCTAAAGTTGTCAGTGTGAAGTTTGCATGCGTGCCACCGTGTAGATTTGTGAATTTCACATTGGCGCAGTGTGCGTGTGTGTGGCCCCCGAGGTGGACTGGCACCCTGCCTTGTGCTGATGCCATGGGCTCTGCCCCCCACAATCCTGAGTTACATTTCGCAAGGTTTGATGATGTCATGCTGGTATATGAGATCCTTGCTTAAAGAAACAACACATTTAAATGAATATGAAATTGGGCCAGCAAGATTTTTTTTTATCAATTTTGTCTATTCCTTTGCATTTTTCTTTATCTAATAAAAATAATTAATTTATTGCATGCTTTCCTAACTATTAAAAGCGTTTTACATAGACAATGTGGAGCCCCTTCATCCACCACCAATGTGTAGCATCCACCTGAATGATGCAACAGCAACCATTCTTGTGCCATTACACTCTCCACACATTAGGTAGTGAAGGGATGAGAGAGATAGTTAGCCAGTAAGAGACAGGGGATGATTGGGGGGCCAGTACGGACAAGGCTGTGGTGGGCAATGTAGTCAGAACACTGGGAAACACCACACTCTTTTTAAAAGATGCACAGAGATCTTCTCTGACCACAGTGAGTCCGGACCTCAGTTTTATGTCTCATCCCAGGGACCGTGTCATTTTTACAGCCAACACTGCACTGGGGTATCGGCATCCACACACAGGTGCCAGAGCAGGCGATGCCCCAACAACACCTCTTCCAACAGTAACCCAAGCTGTGGTCTGTCATCCAAGCACTGGTTGGCCCAAGCATGTTTAGTTTCTGGTGGATTACCTATTCTGAAGAGCAGGTTAGTGTACTGAACTCATGCTAATACAGGATTATTGTCACACTCTACTGATAGATATTCCTATGTACCCTACAATACTGATTCAACACTCTATTAACTTGTAACAAAGCAAGTCATAATAATAAATAATAATAATAATATATTTTATTTATATAGCGCCTTTCCTATGCCCCATGGTAAAATCAGCTGCACAAGAGAAATGATCATTAGAAGAGACAGACATCGTGGCACGTCACTGCTAACCGGATTGGCGTTCTCCATCAGTCTGCCCAAATGAAACAACAACGCCATTGCATTTGCTTTTCAGCTGCAGGGGCCGGAGTTCAGTTCCCAGCCGGGGCACAGCCTTAGGGCAGCTGGAGTTTTATTCAGGTATGCTCGTTCCCACCCTCATTCGAAAAACACATCTCATTGGTCTAAATCATGGGAGTCAAACTCCAGGCCTGGAGGGCCGCAGTGGCTGCAGGTTTTCATTCTAACCATCTTCTTCATTAGTAACCAGTTTTTGCTGCTAATTAACTTCTTTTGCCTTAATATGAATTCACTTGATTCAGGCCCCTTAGTTGTCTCTTTTTCCTTAATTAGCAGCCAAACAACAATGAGACACGAAACAAGCCGCCCTATGACCAGCTCACCTGTGCCCATCACACAATATCTGAAAATAAAGAAAGGTGAAGGTCTCAGGAAGGTTGATCTCTCAGGTCACCAACAGTTTTGGAAATGTCTACTGTGGCAGAAGTAGAACAGCAATGAGCCATGGAATTAAATAACGGGCTTAATTAATAGCAAGAATCGACTTCTCATTAAGAGATTGGTTGGGGTTTGAAATCCCAATCCATTGGCTTGTTTCACGTCTCATTTCTGTTTGGTTGTCATTTAATGAAGAAAGGAATAAATATAGAGGAATGAATCGTTAAAGACAAGGCTATTAAAATGAATGGAAGTAGTGAAAACTGGTCACTGATTAGGAAAAGGGTGAGAATGAAACCCAGCAGACACTGTGGCCCTCCAGGCCTGGAGTTCAACACCCCTGATGTAAATTGACCCTGAAATAGACTGATACCTGTAACATACGTTTAACATGTCACTGTCCTCTGTACAGATATATTTTATAAATCTACTTTTCTTTCTACTCACATGCACTGTTGACACAGATTTAGCACAGAGGCTCATCATTTAGAACTGCTAGGCAAAGCATAAGACAAGACAGATAAAGACAGACTTATTCATCTGTCAGAGTCAGCAGGAAATTGTATCTTCTTTGCCTTGCTTGGAATTGTATTATTCACCTAAGTGGGGGTCTGCACTTGAAGAAAGAGTATAAAGCCTTGGAACCTTGCATTTATATAGCGCTTTTCTCACTACTCAAAGCGCTCACCAATTGCAGGTTAAGGGCCTTGCTCAATGGCCCAACAGAGCAGAGACCCTTTTGGCATTTATGGGATTCGAACCGGCAACCTTCCAATTGCCAGTGCAGATCCCTAGCAGATCTCTAGCCTCAGAGCCACCACTCTGTCTGGCACGCCTTTGAAGGTGACAGACAGATGGGAGATAATGTCATCCAATTCTGAAAATCCTTCCAACGCAGCGATGAGAATGGCAGACACTACTCATCGGGCCCCCACTCCTGGGTTCTTGTCATGGCTTTCTTCATCTGTTATGCAGTGTAAGCCGTCAGTAAGGAAAGCCAAGTTATTTCTCCTATGTGATTTCTTATCGCCGTATCACTAAGGGAGAGGTATCACCTTTTTATATTATATCTATATAGGTTTGGTTTATGTAACACGCCACAATCACAAAAGAACTCATTCCAAAGCTGGATACAATACCCTACTGCCGAGGCAGGCTCTGACCTCTCGCGACTCTTAATTACATCTGTGAGGGCCACAGTGCCTGCAGATTAATTAATTTCTTATTTGAAAAATGTTTATTTACTACGTTTTTGGGGGTGGCTTCGTTTTAGTTGACTCACTTGTTATGATTTAGAACCCTTAATTCCCTCCTTTAGCTTTCAACTGCTCCATGAAGGTTTAATTGTTGCCTGTTTTCTTAACCAACCATCAGTTAATAATGAGGTGAAAATGACAAAGGAACCACCAGCTCTCCAGCTATTGTGCTTCCATTTAAACCTGTGCATATGCATCATGAAGTGTCTGTGTTAATACAATGTCTGGAAATAAATGAAATAGAAAGGATGGACCAAGAACTAAGTACAGAGACCACAAAACATATGGATAATGTTCTCAGAAAAGTAAAAATCTACAATGCGATAAAGATTCACCATGGATGATGTCTTTCACCCTAATTTTCCCTTTTGGAATTAACCCTTCTCTTTCACCCTAATTTTCCCTAACGTAATTAACCCTTCTCTTATACCCTAACTTTCCCTTTTGGAATTAACCCTTCTATTATACCCTAACTTTCCCTAATGGAATTAACCCTTCTCTTTCACTCTAATATTCCCATCCGGATGGAATGAAAGCACTAATAAGACATATCATTAAATACCAGGTTTTCTTATCTGCTGGGTTTGGCTTCTAATTACAAAACTGGAGGAATGAAGACTTGCACTCCCTGTGTACAGTCCAGGACCAAAACCGAAGACCCCTGGATTAGGCTGTCTGGGTAATGGGGTAAGCTAATTTAATTATGCCGTCCAGCTCTTGTTTTTGATGGTTGTAGGTTCTTGCTTCTCACAACCTAATAATGAAAAATCAAGTGCATTAACTGGGTCGATGAGTTGGTTGGTTACTGTGGAACTGTGCCTCCAACAATGGAAAACACAGGTCCTAAAATGGATGGTTATATCATGAAACAAAACGAGCACTCAAACTCAGATTGCTTCCATTTGTACAGCACCTTTCATGGCAGGCTCTAAGACAAATAACAAATGTGGTTGACATCACGGCCTGGCACGCACTCACTGATGGACGTGTAAGGCAGTAACCATTCAGGATGAGGGGTAGCAGTCCGTCACTTACTGCCGTGTAACAACAGGCTCAGTTACTTTGAAAAAGTGTTCAATAGATGAATCCAACTGAATTTTATTGTCACAAGAGGGAAATTTTGCTTGTCAGTAGGTTTTACAGAGTGATAATGACATGACATTAAAAACACAACAGCAAAGAACGCAAGCATCAAACATAAACTTAGTACAAATAAATAAAATATAGCGGTGAGCGTAATACTTATGGTAAAACATTCCATCATTCATCTCAGACATAAACAATCATTGAACATTTAGACTTGACTAGTGAGTGATGTAAATTCTACCTCTTCATCCTTTGATTAAGCCCATGGATGTTTATTAAAATTCAACTTATTTAGAAAATTAATAGCAGTTGACATGAAAGAGTCTTTGAACAGGTTGCTTTTTATCCTCGTAACCTTAAACTCGTGACTTGATGGCAGGATGTTGCGGGTGAGTCCTTTATGAGAGAAGACACTCTGCTGTGCTTGCTTATTAAACAGGTCTATGAGATCGGACTGTTGACACCTTGTTACAGTTTTCTTGCTCCATTTTACAATTTGATTTTGTTGCTGACATTAAGATTTCCAAAGCAGGCCAGCAGAACATAAATAAAGACCGACAAAAGAGTGACATAACAGCAAGGCTCGCATAAAAATCCTCTGCCTCCTCGAACAGTACAGGCACTGCTGTCCATCTTTGCAGATGGCTTCTGTATTTTCCTAATTTTGAGTCGTTGATTGTCAGTCGATATTAAACCTGTCGACAATGTCCACTGTCTGGTCTTTGATGAATGTTTCTTGTGAGTCAATGGTGTTTTCTCTAAAATCCATTATGAGTTCTTTACTTTTTGTATCGTTAAGACTCATCACACCAGTTAACAAAATTGTCTACCACTGGACCATGATGTGTTTTGTTCTCATTCAGTAGGCCGACAATTACTCATTATCAACATATTTTAAGATAAGCCTGTTTTTAAATTTACAGCGATAACCATTAATTTTCGAGGATGTACAACAGACGTGAAAGAACAGAGCCCCGAGTGGGCGCTGCGGATGAGGACTGCGTGTCATTCAGACAACCACTGACTTTCTGTCCTTGAGTCTGGTTTGTTAAAAAGTCAATCAGCCACCCCATTAAATTGAAGTCCAAATTAAAATCTTGGCAACACAAATGCAAAAACACATCCATTCCTCCCTTACACTTATGTAATAAGACCTTAACAAAAACTTCTTTGGGTCTTCATAACATGTACAAACCATCGGTAAAGTATCACCGCAGTGATAAGACGCATCACTGGTGGGGATGAGGCGGCCTACACGAGGGAGGTGGACAGTCTGGCGTCATGGTGTGAGGACAACAACCTCACCCTCAACACAGACAAGTCGAAGGAGATGATAGTGGACATGAGGAAGGAGAGGAGACGTCACCGCCCACTGTTCATCAGAGAGCTTGAAGTGGAGAGGGTGAGCAGCATTAAATACCTGGGCGTCTACATCAGTGAGGACCTCACTTGGACACTTAACACCACACAGCTGGTCAAGAGGGCTCAACAGTGGCTATACTTTCTGAGGAGGCTGAGGAAGTTTGGTATGTCGTCTAAGATCCTTGGCAACTTCTACAGCTGCATTGTTGAGAGCATCTTGACCAACTGCATCACCGTGTGGTATGGCAGCACTACTGCTATGGACCGCAAACGCCTGCAGAGAGTGGTAAAGACTACTGAGAAGATCACCAGGACTCCACTGCCCTCTCTGCAGAGTCCACAGAAGAATGGCCTCGATCCTCAGGGACAAACACAAACTGTTCACACTTCTACCCTCATGCAGGAGGTACAGAAGTATGAAATGCAGGACTTCAAAGCTAAAGAACTCTTTCTTTCCCAAGGCCATTAGACTCCTGAATAACTGACTGGAGTTT
Organism: Polypterus senegalus; assembly: GCF_016835505.1. Taxonomy (NCBI): domain Eukaryota; kingdom Metazoa; phylum Chordata; class Cladistia; order Polypteriformes; family Polypteridae; genus Polypterus; species Polypterus senegalus. Next base: position 37,042,981 of record NC_053163.1, read on the forward strand.
ATAACCATCACTCACCTCATTCTATCTACCTCACACAACTGTATTGGACTTGGCCATCACACACCTACCTGCACATTTACACTTTATACTTCTATTCTGTTTTTTTATACTTTATGCTGCCCTTGTTACTTATTAATTTGCTACTTATTATTTATGTTGGTTTGTTAACCATTGGCATTTGGTGTGGACAGGAAAGAAAGAATTTCATTGAAGAGGGAAACGTGTTTCCTTACTGTGCACATGACAATAAACTTTGAATTGAATAAAGTGGGTATTCATCTCTGCAGTGTGACTTCACTATGGAGTGGTCTGAGGTGGCTTATCTCAATATTGCACATGTAGTCTAAGACCTGTGATTCCTTCATATTAACAAGTTATTTTACCGTCTTGTCAATGTGCCACACTGCACGGAGATGAATAACTGATCTACTGATGTTTTGCAAGTGTTACAAAGACTAAAAGAAGCCTTAGTTAAAGTCTTGTAAGTGAGTATTAGATTAGCACGTTTTCTGTACCTAAACTAAAGTGTTACCCAAAACTTTTTATAATGGTGGGGCTGAAAAAGCTGAAGAGAAGTCACCTTGACGCCCTCCACATGGTCATATAACAAATGGAGTAAAAGGACAATGGCACCATCTGTACCTCCACAGTAATAGACTGGTAGGCAAATGAAAATGGATTTAGCAAAGCCCGAGTTTTCTCTGTTAGCTTCCCATTTATAAGATTTGCAAATGATTTCATAACCAGTAATGTTAACGCTGCCACTGATCTGAAGTCATTTAAGGTTTTAGTTTTTAGCTCCTAGAGTTACTGTTGCCTGTTTCCATTGTTTTGGGACCTTCTGTTTTTGTATTGCCAACCTAAAAAATGAAGTAAAATAATGGAGCTGACCTGCTCTGTGCAACATCTCAGACACTATGGGGTCAGTTTTGGTTTCAACCCACCTAATAAATTAAAAGACAATAATTGCTCAGGCAACATATTTGTGTTTCATTTGATTTAGGTTGCCTGTTAGGCCTCCCAGGCCTTAAATGCTCTTTTTTTATTATTTTTAAATCGTAAACAGCTGCCTTCTCTGTTTTTAATCGTTTTAACTGGCGGCCAATTAACACGGAGATGCAAAGCACAAAGGGCCCGCAGTTTGCCGTCTCACTCATTACCATTTACACTTGTGTCTTCTCATCATGAAGCATCTGCTTTAATAAAATATCTGAAGAGAAATGGGGGAGGAAAAGTGGAAGACCGAGAATTGCCAATCTACTCCAAACCACAAATCATTTGGATGATATTCCCGGAAAAGAAGTCCTACAATGTAAGAATGACCTGACTTGGCAGAATTAAAGAGGAGACAAGCTATAAAATGTAACAAATTCTGTTATTTAAGGGTTGGCTTCTGATTTATGGAAAATATTTTAGAGAAAATTAAACAAATATACAAAAAAATCACCAAATATATTTTCTTGCTTTTTTCTTTATGTATCTATTTAATTATTTCTAATTTATTATTTCAGCAACTCCTCCCACAACATGAAGTAAGCCCTGATGTGAAAACTGTGAAAGCCAAGTCCTGTTCTTTAATTGATGAATCGGCCACAGAGTGGCTGTATTTGCTGTGCTTGATTCAGGAATCCTGTGGCTCAGGCTCAGAGTTGTGACTGTGCACCTCAGATACGAGGGAGAGAAAACGTTGTTCAGAACTTCTAGGTGAAGCAACTCCTCTTTATTCAGATCCAACAATAGGAGTTTGCTTTGTAAATGTCTGCTGTAAATGTGCCACTTGATCTCTGGATGTTTGCCCTCACGCTGCTGACAACTCACCAATCAACACCGCACTACTCACGTGAGCCCGCCCACTCTGCTTTGACGAGCGAAAGTGACAGGCGGCATCTTAGGGCCAATTTCACGTTGTGTGAGTGTCACTGAATAAAAATCAATGAAGAAAGAGAGGAAGAAAAATATATTTCATGACACGTTTAATTTTTTATACTAATATGTTGTTATTATGTATTTATTGCCACATTTTACAGTAGTTGCAATGGGCACTGTAATGGATGCTAGCTATGCCAACTTCTTCATCGGCTGGGTAGAAGAGCATGGGAAAGATTCTATATAAATAAAATGTATTATTGTTCTTATTAGTTTTCTCCCTACCTAGACTTTGTACCAGACCTGTACAAATGATATATTGATTATTATTATTTTTTTATTATTATTATTATTAGTTTTCTCCCTACCTAGGCTTTGTACCAGACCTGTACAAACGATATATTATTATTATTATGATTATTATTATTATTATTATTATTATTAGTTTTCTCCCTACATAGGCTTTGTACCAGACCTGTACAAACTATATTATTATTATTATTATTATTAGTTTTCTCCCTACCTAGGCTTTGTACCAGACCTGTACAAACGATATATTATTATTATTATGATTATTATTATTATTATTATTATTATTAGTTTTCTCCTACCTAGGCTTTGTACCAGACCTGTACAAACGATATATTATTATTATTATGATTATTATTATTATTATTATTATTATTATTTTCTCCCTACCTAGGCTTTGTACCAGACCTGTACAAATCTTATATTTGATACGTGTAATACGTATAATATTTGATGCTTCACAGGAGCCTTTTTTTCTGCACTCTCCCTTGATCCTCTTCCATTGCCCGCCTAATCTTCACAAACTTCATGTAGGCAGCTTACTTCAACGAGGAGAGCCCCATTCCTCACCAGGCACTTTGAGCTGTGACATGAGCAGCGGTGTCACTTGCAGATACATCACCAACAATACCCTTGTATCGAGTCCCTCTGGTAAATGCAGTATTAAGTAACGGACCTCGCATGACTCTAAACACCCTATTTACTGTACCTCTTGTAGGAAGTGTCCAGCCATCTACAAAGGTGAAACAGGGAGATGGTTAGCTGGCCATTTCAGGGAGCATATTGGAGCCACAAAGACCTCACAAAGCCTGTTGTACAACACATGACACCACTTGATCACAGCCGCACTGATCTTTCTGTCTGTGTTCTTTCACAGGGCTTCAAAGACACTTTCACTTGCTCACTCTGGGCCTGGGATCACAAGTGTCTGCAGGTCTTAATGACCAGCTAATTTTTTAAACTCTCTCTTCCTCTTCTCTAATGGCAGTGTTTCCATTCCTACTCTCACCGTCTCTTTTTATCTGCCTTGGCTTTATTCAACACACACACAATATATATGTTACCTGCTTTTGTGTTCATAAGAATTACTTATGAGAGCTTTGAAATAATTTCAGTTTTATTTGCCTACTTAATTAACTCAGTGGTAAACAAAACCCCCCAACTATGACATACCACTCGTACTCGTCCTGATGTCTAGTTGTGCGAGACATCAAACATCTTGGAATTCCCCCCATTTTGGGCCCTCTAGGCACAAGACACCCTCACTTTTAGGCCATTTCTGGGCCATATTTTGAGCAGAATGTTACAACTTCATGATAAAAAGTCAACCAATCGGTGCCTTCAGCAAAAATAATCAGAGCCACACCAATCAAACTCAAGCGGTTCGCTGCCTAATGGGATACAAGGGGTCAAAGTTACTCCTATCCACACCACTTAAAAAAATGGTGATTGGTAACATAAGCACGCAGAATGTCATTTTAGGATTTCAATATTGCCAATCATGAATATGATAATGTGGTTGATATTTGATCCTATACTGGTGGTCGTAGCCCTTTAAGACTCCCAGAAGGTTAAAGGTCAGTGATTACGAATATGATGCTATTTTTGATGTTTGATCATTACTAGGGAATCGAAACCTCTATGGACGTCTGTTAAAGAGTGGAAAATAACACATTTCTATTACAATCGAGAATATTTAGACACTTCAATTAAAGCACACATTTTAATATTTCAAATATGTGAAACCACTGTTCTTGTTCATCATGTGCTTCTACCTCATTCATTACATTTCGTATCAACACCCCGAATTATGGTGCCCAACGCTAATTTTTCCTTTTCAACTGCACACCCGATGAAGACGACACAGCCAAAATGTTGGCTTTTATACCTTCTTTCCTTTTCAGCGTGGAAATGACCTTTTAATTTTTTGTTTCTTTGCAGACTCACACTGACACAGTCCAAACCTAGCCAGGGCCCTCTTAACAGCATCACAGACCCCCCTAAGGCAAAGTAGTGTGCTGGGACCCCTATTTGGATACCAAAACAGAAACATACGTAGGTATCAGAAACATCAGAGTGCCCATTGCCCCCATACAGTAAGACGGCCCTGACTAAATTGCATTTTTATTTATGTGCATGTTAATTTATTTTGCCCTAAATATCCCTCCACACTGATTATTCAATTGGGTTTGAGCAAAGACCTCCAGGACCGCATGTGAGTAACCTTGCAGGTGAACAAACCTTTACAGCTCATATTCTAGGGAGTCGTCACTGCTGTTGAACATTTCTGTACTTCTGAAGCCTTCGAGCCCACTTCCATCACTCTGCATTCTGAACTATCATATTCCGGAACAAATCCGAGACAGGACGCTCGCGTCTTAATGCGCAGGTGCCCGCAGGTTTTGACACGCGGAGAAAAGTGCAAAGTGCGCCTGCGCGGAAATCTCAGCTCATTCGGGTGTTTCTTGCCGGATTTGTTTTGGGCGCTCGGTTCTGATGGGATGGGATGGTCTCTGCCTTCTCGTGAATGAAGTCAATGGATGGCTGGATGAAACTAATGAGCTGGGAGGAAGGCTCCTGTTACTCTGTCGTCGTGCGTTGACAGCGCTGTCCACTGCGACACCGGGCAGCTCGTGAGCATATGCTTCTTTGCAAATGATTTTCGAATAATTTTTGTCCTCTGTTACAATACAATTCAGTAATATACAGATATTGGCAAAACCGGGCAATACTCAGTCATTGCATACTGTCGCCAACATAAAACCAACGCTGATTTCAAATCTGTGGACCCTCACGCAAATTGCTGTTTATGGAAACGCACGTGCTGTATAATGCATATCTTGCGTGTATGTGGCATGTTGAAATTCGATCTCCTATTTGTGCTGACATCCATCACTTGGAAAATTAAATAGATGGATGTTGTCCATCTGGACAAGTAAGTGCCTGAACGAGAACGAGGAGGCATTAACCGTTTGATTTGATTATGTCATTTACTGGAGGCCATTGATTTCTCAAAGGGTTAATTTCGTTTCCTGCAAGCTGAGCAATGCAGTGAAATTCCGAGAAACACACGAGGATTCCCAGGAAAACATTTGTGTTCTGGGAAGGAGAGACTATGAAACGGGCTTTCCTCTTAAAGAAGCCGCGCTCATTACCGCTGGCCACGATTTACGAGTCTCCACGGATCGATTCGAATAAAAGATCCGCTTCTGTGCGTGTGCTCAGTACGAGCGAGCGAGCCACCCAGCGCTACCAACTAATAGGAGACAAGGTCGCGAAACACCCGACAAAAACCCGAAGATGTTTAGTGGGAGCGCGCACACGTCGCTTATTCTCTTTCTTTCTTTCTTTCTTTCTTTCTTTCTTTCTTTCTTTCTTTCTTTCTTTCTTTCTTTCTTTCTTTCTTTCGAAGAGCCAAACAGAGTCCCGAGGATGTGCAAGTGCCCTGCCCTGCCCTGCCCTGCCTTGGAGAAAGCGGCAGAGATGCAGGAATCACCTAACAATCAATCGCCTTTCACTGTGAGCTCAGACTCATTTCAGTTCGGACCGGTGCAGGCAATGGTGGCTGCAAGGCTGTAACCTGCCGGGGGGTCACACAGTCCACCCAGAATCAGGCTAACCTGCACTTCCTCGTTGAGCAGAAATGCAAGGAGAGGGTGAACACTCCATGTGTCCGTAAGTATACTGTGTAACGCAGAGGTTTGGGGGTCCTAACCGTAGCACAGCAGATCGGAGTCCAAGTCAACCTCAGGAAACACGCGGGGTCAGATTAGAGATGCCAATCAAACAAAACAGCAGTATGTGTGTGTTAGGAAGTTATAGTGGAAAACTGGTGAACCCGAAATCCCACATGATCACGAGGAGAACGTGCCAGCTCGTCGCCCACATTGTCCGTGAATACTTAAGAGTTCCATCCATCCATTATCCAACCCGCTATATCCGAACCACAGGGTCACGGGGTCTGCTGGAGCCAATCCCAGCCCACACAGGGCGCAAGGTCGGAAACAAACTCCCGGGCAGGGCACACACATACCCACACACCAAGCCCCAGACACCAATCACTCACTAGGGGCAATTTAGGACTGCCAATGCACCCAACCTGCATGTCTTTGGCCTGTGGGAGTATACTTCAGAGTTCTTACACCCACGTAATCCAATTCGGGGCCGCAAGAAAATCGTTCTGGTATGGCAAGCCGAATTAACATTTAGGGATATCAGAAAATGAATTTTAAGATATCTGGAAATGCATTTTAGATATCTCAGACTAAATTACAGATATCTAAAAACGCATCTATTTTAAGATATCTAAAAAGCATTTTATGATATTTCAAACAGATTTCAAGATATCTTGAAATGATGTGCTGTATATTTTGAAATATCTGAAATTTGAGGATATCTTAAAATAACTTCCTGTGCATTTCAAGATATCTCAAGTACATTTTGAGATATCTCGAAATCACTTTCTGTAAAATTTCCTGTTCTTTCAATGGGACTTCCTGTCTATTTTCAGATATCTCAACATCACTTCCTGCTTATTTCAAGATATCTCAGATACACTTTAAGATATCTTATAATAAACAAGAAGTTCCATGAAAATAATTGGCAGTTTTACAGGAAATGATTTTGCGATATCTTAAAATACATGAAAGGCCAATTTAAGACTTCTGAAAATTCATTTGAGATATCTTGAAATGCAGACAATTATTCTGAGATATTTGAAAATGTATTGCAGATATCTTAAAATGTGAAGGAAATGATTTCCAGATATCTCAAAGCGAGTTTCAGATATCTTAAAAAGTAAATTACATTTTAAGATATCTGAAATTTATTTGGAGATATTTCTAAATATTAATTCGACTTGCCATATTCTGGACAAGATGCCAGTCGAACGTAGGGCACCCCGGCCCACACTAATGATTTAGACTTGCCAACCTAACCTGCATTTCTTGGGAACGTGGGACGAAATCACATTCAAACACGGGAACGGTCTACCCGAGTGCTGAATCCTTGAAGTGGCAGTGCTACCAGCCGCACCACTGTGTCGCCCAGCGCCAATATGGCTCCCTATAAGCGTTAGTCAAACAAGTTTAGTGGCAAATGCTTTATATGAAAAGTTTAAATGTTTTCAATACGCAATAAAATAAAACCATGGCAAACACTGTAAAAAAAAAGTCCACAATATACCCCAACAAAATCCGAAAGCTGTAGGCGCGGGGCGGCAGTGCTAACCACTGCGCCACCATGCCACCCTCTGCGATTATAGCAAGTGACCGCCGCACGATTTTAGGGACAAATTTGTAATATAATCAATGTGGTAAAATAACTAAAAAACAAAAATTACGGTCTACAGTCTCCGAGTACAATGACGGCTTATTGATCTCTAATAAAATGTTTCCAGAAATATTAATGGGTGGATTTTCAAGGCAGCTGTTACTTATAAGGATCGTAGCTCGGCCAAATAAAAAAAGCACACCGCTGTTATGGAGAAGAAAATCCACTGACATCCAGCACCATATAGATCGCCCACATTAAGTAAAAAAACAGATGTATTGTTTTAGTATGTTTTACAAAGATATGTCCAGTCGTCTCTGGCCAATTACTTTGAACAGATTTCCGTTGTACGTTGAGCAGGTAAGTGATAATGGAAATCAAGCAATCATCCCACCATTATTGAGCTCCGTTTAATTTCGTTCGGTCTTGGGTTTCGACGCCTACGTGTAATTGAAATGCTGACAAAACCGCAGAGCAGAGTTGCCGTGTTGAATTAACGTTTAAAGTGTGTGTATGGAAACATCGAGTCAGTGCTGTAAGCCAGGCCATCACTCACACGGGGCTAATTCTGAATGATCAGTTAGAAGAGGAGAAGCAGCCCATAGGGACCTTAAATACACACACACACACACACACACACACACACACACACACACACACACACAGCGAGCCGCACAGACTAAGCGAGAGGGGTCAAGACTGAGGCGCTCACAACTACTCCGTCACTCAGCCGTCAGTATCAGTATGATCCCATTGTGCCTAATTCTGTATCTCAGCCATTCATTAACAGTATTTTCCATTGCTGAATGCTATCTGGATTGAAAACAAAAACAAAAACGAAACCGCGTGTCGTTCGCTTTACCGGTGACGAGTTCAAGAACAGGACTGAAAAGTCAGGGCTCGCGCTGACGCGATTAACGGCACTGCCATCTGCTGGTTGCGTTTGGGTATTGCACAGTTCATTATTATTAGGCTTATTTAGCCATACAATGTTGAATTAGAATGTTAATTAGTCCTAAAACATAAGGTGATAGAGCGTAATGACAGAATAGATTTCAGAGTGTGTAATAATGATGAAGTAGAAACTAAAAATTTCAGTAAACGTGTCTGAACTTCAGAGACCCTAACATTCATTTCAAGAGTTTGTTAAAAACCGAGTTGGATTCTGTGCAATGCGTTAGTGCAGAGGGCCGCTCACTCGGCGCTGGGGACCCTGTGTGGCTGCAGGCCAACTGCTGGTTTGAATTGGACTCCTAGGCTAATTATGCAAACGTTTTCCCCCAGTTTATATCCTTTGAGATAAATGTTAAATGAAAAAAGAAAAAAAAATTGGTACATTTTTGGTGGGTTGTAACACTGGCAGTGGATTCAGAAAGTGCTCAGACTTCTTCACTTTATGTTTCAGCCTTGTACTAAAATCATTTAAATTCATTTTTTCTCTCATCAAGCAAAGCCCAAAGCCCCAGAATGACAAAGTTAAAAACAGGAGTTTATACATTTCTTGTAGATTTATTAAAAACAAAAAATAAAAACAACATGAAATTTCCCATTGACACAAATATTCAGACCCTTCACTTAGTGCTTTGTTGAAGCCCCTTTGGCAACGATTACAGTCGGGAGTCTTCCTGGGTATGACGTGACAAGCTTTGAGGATTTTCTGCCATTCTTCTTCTGAAGAAGAAGAAGATCTGAGAGGTTGGATGAAGACTTGTCAGTGCCTAGCTGTTTTCCGGAGTCTTCAGAGATGTTTAATTGGATTTCAAGTCTGAGCTCAGGCTGGGCAACTCAAGGACATTTTCAGAGATGATCTTACACTATGCCTGGGTTGTTATTGCTTTGTGCTTAGGGTCATTTGTCCACCTTGTGCCCAGTCTGAGGTCCATAGTGTTCTCAAGTAGGTTTTTATTAAGGATATCTCTGTGCTTCGCCCTCTCTGAATTTCCCTCAGGCCTCTCTAGTCTCCCAGTCACCTGCTGCTGAAAAGCAACCCCACAGCATGACGCTGCCACCACCACGCCTCACGGTTGGAATGGTATTGTACAGATAGATAGATAGATAGATAGATAGATAGATAGATGTGAAAGGTACTATATAATAGATAGATAGATAGATAGATAGATATGAAAGGTACTATATGATAGATAGATAGATAGATAGATAGATAGATAGATAGATATGAAAGGTACTATATGATAGATAGATAGATAGATAGATAGATAGATAGATAGATAGATAGATAGATAGATAGATAGATAGATACTTTATTAATCCCAAGGGGAAATTCACATAATCCAGCAGCAGTATACTGATACAAAAAAACTATTAAATTAAATAGTAATAAAAATGCATGTAAAAGCAGATGAGGAGCGATGCCTGGTTTCCTCCAACCATGACACTAATCTTGGAGTTATCTTGATTTCTCACAGTCTGAGTGTCCTTTGGGGATCATTTTGCAAACTTCAATCTGGCTTCCATGTGCCTTTTACTGAGGAGAGGCTTCTGTCTGGCCACTCTGCCACAAAGCTGAGATCTGTTGCAGTGATGGTTGTCCTTTTGAACGTTTCTCCCATCTTCACAGAGGTTCTCTGGAGCACAGGTGTAGCGACCATCAGGTTCCTGGTCATCTCTTTTACCATGACTCTTCTGCCATGATTGCTCGGTTTGGCCGGGTTGGCCAGTTCAAGGAAGGGCTGTGGTTGTTCCAAATTTTGAATTTCAGAATACAATTTATGTTTGTATCACCCAAAATCACACAAGGAGTGCCGCAATGGGCTTTAAGAGGCCCTGTTTTTGACAGCTCCCCAGCCTTGACTCTCTAAACATGTGGTAAATAAAGTATCTATCTATCTATCTATCTAGACAAGAAAATCCTCCCAGAAGAAAACCTTTGAAGGGAAAAACAAGGAAGAAGCCTTAAGAAAGGTAATTCAAAGAGAGACCCCTCTCCAGGTAGGTTGGGCATGCAATGTGTATACAAAAAGTATACAGAAGACAAATAATCCTCAATACAATGCAATAGTACAAAAGTAATAGTATAAATACAGAGCAAAATAATAGCACATAATACGATTCCAAGACCTGAACCATCAAGCTGCCTCTCTCTCCCCTACTAGCCATTCCACAGCTGAGTCAGTGCTGGGCCAGCCAATCAGATGACAGGACCCCACTACCTGATGATTCCAGTACTCCTCCATCAGAAATTACTTTTTCTTAGGCCGGTAAACAACTTGGCAGGTGGGCAGTGGCACCAAGTGCCACATTTGAGTACCGAGAAGAGAAACGGAATAGGTAAGAGTTGGTAACAAATTATAACTATCATGTTACTTATGCTTTAATAGTAATAATAATAATAATACATTTTATTTATACAAGGTGCCTTTCTGAGAACAAGGACAAGGAACAAACAATAAATAAATAAATAAAAAGACACATTATAAACAACTTAAAACATCAGAAAAAGACCAGAAGATATGAAAATTGCAAACAAAGCCACTGTAATCATAAAGAAAAGGCCATTTTAAACAGATGCGTTTTAAATTTACATTTAAAGGCTGAAGATGATTCAATATTTCTGAGCTCAGTAGCTCAGCGTTTCTCAACCTTTAAGTATTTGCGACCCGAGTTTTCATAACAGTTTTAATCGCGCTCCCCCTAACATTTTTTTTAAATGTAGATGCATATTTTATTATACCTACTTAACTTTTATCAACATTTATCTAACTCTATATTTATTGTTCTAGTATCAGAATGTAGTTTAAGTTAATTGGTTTTGGTTTCAACAGATGTTTTTTCATATTTTTGATTCTTGTTTTCTTTTTTTCACATCTTTGTGCCCCCCTTTTTGTTACTTCGCACCCCCCTAGAGAGGCCCGCCCCACAGGTTGAGAACCACTGCAGTAGATAATGAATTCCAGAGCTTGGGAGCAGAACGGCTGAATGCTCCTCTCCCCATGGAGGTTAGACGCGCGAGAGGGACGGTCAGGTGGATGGAGGAAGAGGATCTAAGATTACTGGAGGGAATGGCAACATGAAGAAGGTCAGACAGATATGGGGGGGCGAGGTTATGAATGGCCTTAAATGTTAATAGCAGAATCTTAAAATCAATTTGAAACTTAATCAGGAGCCAATGAAACTGCTGCAAGACCGGAGTAATATGGTGAATAGATGAGGTTGAGGTAATGATGCAAACTGCAGAATTCTGGACTAGCTGAAGCTTATGAAGAGATGTATTAGAGAGACCAAAGAGGAGTGAATTTCAATATTCCAGACGAGAAGTAACAAGACTGTGAACAAGAATGGCAGTGGTATGGGGAGTGAGGGGGGGGCGGATGTGATTAATATTACGTAGGTGGAAGTAAGCAGACCGGGTGATGTTATTAATGTGAGATTGGAAAGATAAAGTACTGTCAAAGATGACACCCAGACTCTTAACCTGAGGTGATGCGGAAACAACGTAGTTATCAATAATAAGAGAAAGATTATCGGCTTTGGATAATGATGATTTTGAGCCAATGAGGAGAACCTCAGTTTTGTCACTGTTTAATTTAAGAAAATTTGAAGAAACCAGGATTTAATTTCAGCAATACAGTCAATAAGTGAAGATGGTGGAAAGGATGAGGTGGGTTTACTAGCAAGGTAGGGCTGAGTGTCATCAGCATAACAGTAAACATTAATGTTATGTTTACAAAAGATATTGCAAAGGAGAAGAAGGTAAATAATAAAAAGAAGAGGCCCCAGGACAGAGCCCACCTGAAGTAACAGTAGTGGGTTGGGATGTGAAGGTTTTAAGCTGAATGAACTGAGTGCGGCCTGAGAGGTAGGATCTGAACCAGTCTAGTGGAGTGTGGGTAATGCCAATCAAAGATAATCTAGTAAGGAGAGTGGTATGACAAATAGTATCAAAGGCCGCACTCAGATCAAGGAGGATGAGAATAGTAATTAAACCGGAGTCAGCAGCCATAAGAAGGTCATTGGTCATTTTAACAAGTGCCGTTTCTGTACTGTGAAGGGGGCGAAAACCAGACTGGAACTTTTCATATAGATTATTATGAGATAAGCGGGAGTGAAGTTAGATAGCTACTATTTTTTCAAGAATTTTGGAGATAAAGGGCAAATTAGAAATAGGGTGAAAATGATTGAAGTTAGCAGAATCAGCACCAGGTTTTTTCAATATTGGAGTTATTGCAGCAGTTTTAAAAGATAAAGGAACAATACCAGTAGTGAGAGAAGAGTGGATTATAGCAGAAATGAGAGGGACCAAAGAGGGGAGGCAGGCTTTAACCAGAACTGTAAGGAGGGGGTCCAGCTGACAAGTAGATGACTTAGATTTACAGATGAGATCTGAGACTTCTGAGGAAGTGGAATGCTGGAAAGAAGAAAAAGAGTGAACAGGTGAGTGTAGTTCAAAAGAAATACAGAGAGGATCTGGACTGAGGTGCTGATGTATCCTCTGGATTTTCTCATTAAAAAAGGACATAAGAGAATTACAGAAAGCAGTTGAGTAAAGGTGACATGGTAAAGAGTCTGGAGGTTGTGTAACATTATTAAGTAATGAAAACAAAGACTTGGTGTTACCTTTATTACAAGAAATTAACTGAGTGTAATAGTTAGATTTGGTTTGTGCTATACAGTCCTTGTAATAAAGTAAATTATTTTTATGCATCTCTTTGTGGACAAAGGGTCCATTTTTTTATATAGCCATTCAAGTTGTGTGCCCTTTGTTTTCAGAAGCCGAAGTTCAGGCGTAAACCAGGGGGCAGAAAAAGAAAATGACCTGGTTTTAGAGCTAATAACAGAAATGCAGTCTGTACAGTTAATCGGCAGCTCTAGTCAGGGTGTGCTAAACTGAGGCAGTGAGCCTTCAGCTGGGATTTAAAAGCTCTGACCGAAGGGGCATCTCTTATTTTAACAGGAATACCATTCCACAGTTTAGGGGCCCTTTAACTAAAAGCTTGACCTCCTACTGTTATTTTATTAATCCTTGGAATCATAAGCAGACCGGCATCTTGAGATCTTAATCATTAAGGCAACTGTCTCCTTGGGAGCCAGGCCTGAAGTGCCTCAAGATACATGTGGAAGTGCCGGTACTTTGTAATTGAGACTGGTTCATTCAATTAAAGAACTGAGAGTGGGAGCTTTGATTGCCATGATACAGTTACATTCTGATGATAAAGGGGGCTATGGGAGTTTCAAGCACCACGGTACAATGACACTCAAGTTGGGGTTTTCTTGGTTATGCATGTTGTGAGCCATCCCTTGATCTGTCTTTACACTTCTGCAGGCAGTTCCTTCAACATCATGGATTAATTTTTGTGGAACTGTGGGACCTTCTACAGATAGATGATTGCTTTTCCATATCAGGACAAGTCAACTGCACTGACCACAGGTGGACTCCAGACAAGGTGCAGAAACATCTCAACATTGATGAGTAGAATGGGACACACCTGAGCCACCATTCAAGTGTGATAGTAAAAGGTCACAAATGTACTTGTATAAGTGTGATAGTGCAGGTTTTTTTTTAATTTTTTAAATCAATTGTGAAAAATTTCCAAAATTCTCTTTTCATTTGATCTTTCCGGTGGGGTGAGTGTTGGGGGAAAAACAAATTTTAATAATTTTAACACAAGGCTGTAATGTAAAGAAAGACGAATGAGATCAGTCTGAAGCGAAACGACTCACTGATTGTGAAAAAGGTGGAAACAAAAACCTGCAGTCACAGGGGGTCCCCAGGATTGAGCAGAGCCAAGACAAATAATAAGTCATGCGTAACACCACTAGCAGCCTACAGCTCAAAGCATTTGTCTAAATTTGCACTTTCCTTCAGCATGTGCAGAGGAGTACATACAGGCCATATTATAAAGTTCAGGGTAAATTATACACCTCACATGCAAAATATTTATCACACACACAGAATATTGTAGGAGCCAAGGTAGATGGTCTGGCATCCTGACCACGATAGAGCATAGTTTCTTACCTGCTATGGATGGCAGGCGTCCCAGCCGGGGAATTTGCAGGTACCTTTCCTAGCTGGATATAACAGAAGGACAGGGAAGGACTTCCTCTGGTGGCCAGGTAGTCAACCAATAAACCAAGTAGCAGCATCCCTCAGGTAGAGCTCCCATTTGTACACCTGCAGGACCCCTTGAGAATTGTAGTCCTACTGGACAGACCTGTCAGGGTATATGGATGCCACCAGAGGGAGCTGTAGGGAGAGGACTCACACATTTTAAGGCGGTTCGACCTGACCCGAAAGTGCTTCCATGGTGTAATCATGTGGCACCAGACATACGCCTGGGTCTGGCATAAAAGAATCCACTCAGCCTCATCCATGTGAATTGAAGTTGCAAGGTGGAGGATAAGGCTTGCCCAGCAGAAGAGAAGAGATTTGTTATTGTGAGTGCTGGTTTTGGAGGATGAATTTGTGAAGAGTGCTCAGTGTAATAAAAATACACTTTGGCTGTGTTTTTGTACTTGTGTTTAGAGTGTGGGACTCTGGGGCTCCCCCTTTTGGTCACCGCATACACACTCACCTAAAGGATTATTAGGAACACCTGTTCAATTTCTCATTAATGCAATTATCTAATCAACCAATCACATGGCAGTTGCTTCAATGCATTTAGGGGTGTGGTCCTGGTCAAGACAATCTCCTGAACTCCAAACTGAATGTCAGAATGGGAAAGAAAGGTGATTTAAGCAATTTTGAGCGTGGCATGGTTGTTGGTGCCAGACGGGCCGGTTTGAGTATTTCACAATCTGCTCAGTTACTGGGATTTTCACGCACAACCATTTCTAGGGTTTACAAAGAATGGTGTGAAAAGGGAAAAACATCCAGTATGCGGCAGTCCTGTGGGCTTAAAATGCCTTGTTGATGCTAGAGGTCAAAGGAGAATGGGCCGACTGATTCAAGCTGATAGAAGAGCAACTTTGACTGAAATTACCACTCGTTACAACTGAGGTATGCAGCAAAGCATTTGTGAAGCCACAACACACACAACCTTGAGGCGGATGGGCTACAACAGCAGAAGACCCCACCGGGTACCACTCATCTCCACTACAAATAGGAAAAAGAGGCTACAATTTGCACGAGCTCACCAAAATTGGACAGTTGAAGACTGGAAAAATGTTTCCTGGTCTGATGAGTCTCAATTTCTGTTGAGACATTCAAATGCTAGAGTCAGAATTTGGCGTAAACAGAATGAGAACATGGATCCATCATGCCTTGTTACCACTGTGCAGGCTGGTGGTGGTGGTGTAATGGTGTGGGGGATGTTTTCTTGGCCCACTTTAGGCCCCTTAGTGCCAATTGGGCATCGTTTAAATGCCACGGGCTACCTGAGCATTGTTTCTGACCATGTCCGTCTCTTCATGACCACCATGTACCCATCCTCTGATGGCTACTTCCAGCAGGATAATGCACCATGTCACAAAGCTCGAATCATTTCAAATTGGTTTCTTGAACATGACAATGAGGTCACTGTACTAAAATGGCCCCCACAGTCACCAGATCTCAACCCAATAGAGCATCTTTGGGATGTGGTGGAACGGGAGCTTCATGCCCTGGATGTGCATCCCACAAATCTCCATCAACTGCAAGATGCTATCCTATCAATATGGGCCAACATTTCTAAAGAATGCTTACAGCACCTTGTTGAATCAATGCCACGTAGAATTAAGGCAGTTCTGAAGGCTGAAGGGGGTCAAACACAGTATTAGTATGGTGTTCCTAATAATCCTTTAGGTGTGTGTATATTCATTTATACATATATTTATACAGAGTGGTCTCAACTCCAAATTCCAACCATCCCAGGTCAACTGTTATCTCGAGAATTCAATAGGAAGATGATGACAATATAATTTGGATAAGACATCTACAAATAGATGTGTGTCCACAAAAAGGTCAACCTGAAGGCCACTATAGACACCAATGACAGCAAGAAAATGTTTAAGACCAAAAAAGAGAAGCTACCATGAATTAAAAAAATCAGAATACAGGCTAAAGTGAAACAAGGGGACACAATTGGAGACTTGTTACTTGTTCTAAAAAAATGTTAGGTGTTCCTTCACCATAGACACGAGGAATATATTACCAAGTGGTGCTGTGGAGAGTAGGACATTAGGGACCTAAAGTTGATATTATGAGGGAGTTTCCACACTTTTATCTTTCCATTGGAAACAGTGAAGGCAGGAGTAGTAGTAATTGGGCATTAAAAAGGTGGTACGACGCTGGGAAAAGGTGACTTTGTAGAAAAGTGATGTCATTTGTTTTTGAAATTCTTCATAAATAGAGTTAAAAAAAGGATGGAAACTTTATGAACATCCGTCCCTCTTATTTTGGACAATCTAGACGAATAGGATTAGCAAGCTTCTTGGGCTGATTGGCCTGTTCCCATCATAGTTGTTCTGATGTTCATTCTAAACCAACTCAGTGGTGGCTGTAACAAGTGAAGGCTGTGCACGGGCACAGGGGTTTATAACCTTTAATTACATCCACACTTCTATGCTTTCATTTAAAAAACTACTTTCATGATGATCATTTGAAAAAGTACTTTTGTCCATATTAAAATGACCAAAAATGCATATGACGTAATGGTACACCTACACTGGGCATGCACGCAGCATAGACGTCTTTAACCAGGCAAATGCTATACGATTTTAGCACGATTTTTAGCTCAAGTTGCTGATTGATTTTCTGAGTCAGTCTGGATCTCAGATTAATCGGCTGTCGTTTCACATTCAGAACTGGTGGGGTTGCAATGCCTGACTGCATCTTATGACTGGGCTTTGAGAGGAATTTCCTGTCATGTCAGAAATTTCAGTTGGCTGTCTTGCATTGTGAGCAGTCTCATGAAGCCAATCTTTTAACGTTGCCATGAAATTTTCTAAAAATTATTGTGCAGTGACCGCTATGAGAGTCCACTGCACACATGTAGTCTCAGCACTCTCGTCATGGGATGAGAAGCTTTCTGAATGGGCTCATTTAGTCTGAACACATATAAGGCTGCCGATTCTATCATGCAGTGCGACTAGTCACTTGACCACAACTTCTAAAAATCACTCCAAATGCAATTTAGAAGCATACAGGTAACCAACACAACACGCTCCATGGAAAGCAACTCTTCTGTGCCTGCTGTGTCGGAATATGATTGTCTTCTGTGAAGGTTGATGAGATGCTGTAATAAGCAGGATCCAATCAGGGAAAAGCCACATAATAAGCACAAACCAACCAGAGTGCGATGGAATCTGCGTTTCAGCAATCTTTGTTTTTCACCCATTGACCCTGGGCATTTTTTTCAAAGAATCTGGCTCTGGAAAGTGTTTTCAGAAGTATTCATTTTTGTGAGCTGTAGTGTTGATGAAAAACGAAAATGGAGACAAAAGTATGTAGTCGTGGCCTAAGTTATATGAGACGAGTGGGGCTTATTACTTACAGGCAGACCATTTTAAAGTCAGGGTTGGGGTTCTGAAAATATAATATACTAGAGGGTTCTGACCCCTGCTTTCTTCTCTCGCCAATCCCCGGATGGGGGCTACGCGTTATCCACTTTGCGGATCTGCCGCTTGCGTATGGAGAAGCAGATGTACAATTTAAACATTGTCATTTTCATGGGAATTTTTACATATGCATAATATAACTAACTATATTACATTACAGCAAGTAATTAACCATACTAAAAAATAGTAAAACATAATAAATTGAAAGAAATTTATGTTTTCATGTTACGTATCGTTGCGTTATATGTTTTCGTTCTGTTTGGCTTTGAAATTAACACACAAATCCTTTTTAAACTTATACTTTTGCTGTAAACTTCAGTAAAATGATTTTTTGAATTTCATGAATTTCGCATTGAATTTTGATTCCGTGTTTGGACTTACAGCATGACAACGCAACATATAACTGCCCGTGAGTGAGTGTTGTTTTTTTTTTCTCTAATAAATAAATAGACTTTTTCGAATGTTTGTCCCTGTAATTTGTTCATTGTCACAGCAAAAACTATTCTAAACGGGAAACTGTAAACATTTTAATATGAATGGCATATCAAGATCTCCTTTGGTGTCTAATGTTAGCCGCGGAAGTTGTACTACATTACCTTTCTTTTAAAATTTTACATGTCAAAATTGTTCGACAGCACAGTCTATTGATACTCATTTAACCAATTTGCCGTGTAACTGATCAACAATTTTCACGCTAATTCGTTTGACTTCATCGTTTCTCATAATTGTTCTTATTTTATTGGGAACTTAAAGTGAGAAAAACATAAAAATTTATAAGAGCTGACAGCGCAGGAACTGTGTCTGACAAAAGCATTCACAGGAATGAGAGGTGAGAGGACCGTGGGCGTGGTTGTAAATGGATGAGAGGAGGGCGGGACTTGGAAAAAAAATCTCTTGGCCAATAGTCTCATCTCAAGATTTTCTTTTATAATAGAGAGATATTGTTAGCACCTTTCAAAAGAACATAAAGAAGCTGTCAGAGTGGGTACCCTATTTATCTGATGTGCTTTGTTTCGGGTTTGTTGTGTAATAGTTTAAGGTTTAACGGCACAAAGTGTCTGATTCTCCTGCTGGTCCATATATCTTCAGTTTATGTTGTAAGTAAATTTGCTGTTTTTTAAGGAGCCTAAGTTTTTTGAAAAAACTTACTGCTTTGCTCCCTCCCCCACCATAACCTATCATCTATGAGGAAGGATCGAAAGCTTTAGATTCGTCAAATATTTCGATCTATGGTTTTCTACAGATCTCGACATTGATATCTCGATGATGGGTTTGTGTCTGTCTGTGTGTTACAGTTTCTTAAGGACGATCTAGAGCTAAAACGGCTGGATGGAAAAATACCAGACTGTTATGAGATGACAATGTGCTGATTAGCTTTTGGGCCAAATCATGCAAAAGAAAGAGGCACTCTAGAGGAACCCTCAAATACCTTAATTCTGCAATTACTTATGTATTCTTTTCATCAATTGCTTTCGTAATGACATATTTTATGATTAGAAAGATCAGCATCAGAGCGGTAAATAATTACTGAAATGTTAGAGAATAGTTTGGCTAGCTTGGTTCTTGGGCACAAAGCCTATTGATGCTCACAACAAAATATTTTTTCTTTCCAGTTATTCTGGAGTTAATACCAATGAGATTCTCCCCTTTGCCTGTGACATAAAGTATATAATACTGTGAAAGTCTTTAGACTCTCTGAAAATATTTTTAAGCCATTTATCTGAGCAGTAGAAGTTTATTTGTTTGTGAAAATACAATGCCAGTTTCGGCAACCGAGGATCGGAACGCCAGAGAGTCAGCACCTCTAAATCCGAGGCCACGGTTCTCAGCTGGAAAAGGGTGGAATGCTCTATCCGGGTTGGGAACACATTACTGCCTCAAATGGAGCAGTTCAAGTATCTCATGGTCTTGTTCACTAGTGAGGGAAGAATGGAGCGGGAAGTTGACTGACAGATTGGTGTGACATCTGCAGTAATGCAGGCTCTGCAACGGTCCGTCGTAGTGAAGAGAGAGCTAAGCCAAAAGGCGAGGTTGTCGATTTACCAGTCGATCTACGTTCCTACCCTCACCTATGGCCATGAGCTTTGGGTAGTGACCAAAAGAGCAAGATCACGGATACAAGCGGCCAAAATGAGTTTTCTCCACCGGGTGGCTGGACACCTCCCTGGGGGGGTGTTCCGGGCATGCCCCACTGGGAGAAGGGGAGGGATTATATCTCCCGGCTGGCCTGGGAACACCTTAGGGTCCTCCCTGAGGAGCTGGAGGAGGTCTGGGCTTCCCTGCTTAGGCTGCTGCCCCCGCGACCCGTCCTCGGATAAGCGGTGGATAATGGATGGATGGAAAATACAATGCATAAGTTTTGAATAAATACAAATAAGCATCGACACAATACAAAGTAACAAAGAAGTCTTATGTTTTCCAAAAACTTACTGATATCTCCCGAGTTGGCTGGAACATTGCAGATTTTATTCCCAAACCTCTCCTTGAAGAGCCCCAGCCATTCCATGTACAAACGTCCGCCAAGAGCACACCTGATTCATATTAGTGAGGTATTGATTGGATGACACGCCTGCTGGAGGTGCAATTTAATACGTAAACAAGTGTACTGGATGATGGCCATAAATACTGGGGTGCCTCAAGAAAAGCTTTGGAAAAGCTAAGCTAATACACTATCAAAAATCTAACAGTCAGCAAACAATAGCCCACCAAACCCTAATTTCAACATCTGCTCAATTTGTCATAAAGAAACTAGGAAAGGTGAAGGTGGGAAACGTAGAGGAAGGTCTCACAAACTAACTGCATCTAATGGAAAGGACTTAAAGGTCACTTCCTTAACAGACAAAAGGAAATTCGATAGATTGCTTGCACACATTTGTTAGAGTTGTCTGGCACCAACTGGCCATGTGAACAAGTCTTTAATAAAGTGTTCTTGGAGGGCATGGTGCAGCTAAGAAAATATTCTTTTGGCAAAACAATACGAGAAAAAAACAGAGAACACAGAGCATGAAGCAACAGCATCTTATGAAATGAGAAGTCCAAATTTCAAATTTTTGTTTCACAAAGATGCCAGTATGTCAGAAGAGTTGTCAAGGAGTACAGCAATGTCTTTCTGTGGCCTTCTGTGAAGCACAATTGCTTTTCTGTCATGGGTCTGGTCAACTTCAGATGATTAAAGAATGCTGCAAAATATTAACCATTTTTATTCATCATGCTGTGTTTTTGACAAAGTCAGAGTACAGGAAGGTTTTGGAGGATGTTGTCTTGTGGTGCAGGGACAACGACTTGCAACTCAACGTCAGTAAGACAAAAGAGCCCGTTGTGGTCTTCAGGTGTGCCAAAGAGCCTCTAAGAGCTGTCACCATCCAGCCTTCCATATGCTGAAGAGAAAACTTAAAAGAAGAAACCCCAAAACAAGCTGCATTAGAGGCTTAGCAGAGCATCACCAGAGAAGATGCTCAGCACCTGCTGATGTCTCTGAATCACAGACTTCAAGCAGTCACGGCATGCAAGGGATATGTGGAAAAGTACTAAATATGACGGCGTTAATAGAGCTGCCATTGCTGTGTCCGAACATGAAAGTGACCTGAGATGGGGGAACCATGTAGAGAAAGTGCCATTTGTACATGGTGTGACCAAAATGAATACAAATCCCCTTATATAAAAGTCTGCAATGTGCACTTTAATCATGTCTGAACTGTTTGGTATGTAATTTAAAACTGTGGAACAGAGGGGTAAATCAAGGAAAAAATGTCTTTTTCCCAAATATTATGGTGGAGACACACACACACACACACACACACAACTGCACACTGATTTTTTTTCTTTCTAAACCTTAACCTCCTCATTACCTTTATGCCCACTTCCAGCATAAAACACTTTTAAAATTGGGAAAACCTGCTTGAATACATACACAATTAACGACTCTTAATGTATCGGCCAACTCAAGGTAAACTTTATCATGCTATCTCTTAATGTATCGGCCAACTCAAGGTAAACTTTATTATGCTATCTGATTGTCTACCTGGATGACATCGAGAAATTTGTCTGTTTATGTGCCTAGCAATCAAATGACAAAAATAGGTGACGATTAACACAGCGAAATATACAAAGTCAGCTGCAGAAACATTACCTGCACCTGCGTACAACACACATGGAACTGTACGTCCCCTATAGTAGGGTGTAGCGGTGCACTTGTTTGTGCTTCTTCCTGACATATCCAGGGCTCTAGGATCGATTCCCACACTCGGCCTTGGTCTGTGTAGTTTGCCGCCCACATCCCTAAAGACATGCACGGTAGATTAAATGGCCATTCTAACCTGCACTAGCGCATGCAGGTTGTATGTGTGATCTGGTCCAGTGATGGCGTTTCAGGGCAGAACTCGACCTCAGATCAGATCAAGCATGTTTGAGAATGTTATTTACATTCTTCTATCATCAAAGCAGATTAATCCAGCTCTAAGATTTTTTTCTGAATTTATCATTCCTATTCAGGTGTGTTAAGTCGAGATTCAGACTGTCAAATGATCTCTCACATCACAGTGGTGGACTCCACAGTTGCAGGAAAAGCAGTAGAACATCTTTCAAAGACAATCATGTCAGTTCCACCTCCTCCAAAATCAACTGTGTTTAGACAGGCAGCCAGGCTTTAGAATTTTTGAAGATCTTTTCACTAAATAAACAAATCATGTGTCACAACATATCAGTTTAAATATTTTTGGTGAAACTGACAAAATGGTTAGCAAATCTTCAGCTGCTGAGATTTATGGGGATTAAGAATTTGTGTCAAATGCAGGTGTTTGAGGGCCAAAAAGATTTTGTGGAGGTCGAGAGGACATCAAAGACGATGAACAACCCGGACACCCACCCACGCATTTAAAAAAAAAAAAACAAGCAGATTGTGCTAAACGTCCAAGATATTGTTTACAATGATCGGCAACAGCATCAGAATGATGGCAGAAATGGCCCACATCAATAAAGAGCTTGTCAGGCAAATTTTGAATTTGTCAGAACACGACAAAAGTTGGTGCCAAAGTAGTCCCAAGGCCTCTGACCCACCCAACCAAAAAGAACATTGCAAGCGAATTTGTGTCGATATTTTTGGGGAAATTGAAGCAAACTAGAAAAATCAGCACTTGCATCTTCCAATACAATATGGAGAACGAAACAACAGTTAATGCACTGGAAAACACCGTCAACACCATGGATGAAGAGAGCATAACAAAAGCAAGTGCCAATTCAAGGTAATTTTTGTTGTTTTCTTTTACATTAAGGTTGTTGTTTTTTTTTATTTTTGGAAATGTGAACCAACACTACAAACAGGGTCTGGTCATGACGACAACACACCGGCCCACTTGACGATGGCAGTGAAGGAGTATTTTGGCTGAAAATAAAATACATTGCTGCGCACGAATGTCCACATGAACACAACGTCCGTGTAGTTTTTTTTTTCCATTTCCCTAAAGTCAAGTCTGCACTCAAAGGAACCCGCTTCGAGTCAGTTACTGAGGTGAAGAAGAAAACAACAGAGCTTCTGAGACAACTGACGGAAGAGCGGAATGCAGCAGTGCTTCGATGAAGGAGGGTGGTATACTGAAGGCGAAAGGAACTGAAATGCACATTTTCTTAATTAAAATTAAATTACAGTACCATTCTAGTTATTAGGCACGGCATGGGCAATTAGGCAGTGCCTACGGAAGCCAATTAAAATGTAAAATTAAAACAGAAGGTTCAACTACACTACGGGTCCCCAAGTCTAGTCCTGGAGGGTCCCAGTGGCTGCAGGTTTTCATTCTCACCCTTTTCTTAATTACTGACCTGTTTTAGCTGCTAATTAACTTGTTTTTTAAGATTCGTTCCTCTGAGTTGCTTCTTTTCTTTCCTTAAATGGCATCCAAAAAGGAAATGCATTGTGAAGTGAGGGAGCCAAGAGAAGACCAATTAAGTCAGGACCTGAAACTCCAACCAATTTCACTCCAACCAGCCGATTCTTGTCGTTAATTAAACTCGTTCTTTAATCCTGTGGCTTGTTGCTGCTCTTATTGTGCAATAGCAGACATTTCCAAAATTATATATATTTTCTCTTTTCTAAGAGCATTGTTAAAATGTTTTGGGCACCTGAGCAGATCAGCATTCCCTTGACCTTCACCTTTCTTTATTTTCAGATATTGTATGATGGACACTAGTTGTTTTGGCTCATTTTGTATCTCATTATTGTTTGGCTGCTAATTAAGGAAAAATAAATAATTAAGGGGTCTGAGTCTTCAAGAGCACGTCGATTAAAAATAATTCAAAAGAAGTTAATTAGCAGCAAAAACAGGTCACTATTTAAGTAACGGGTTAGAATGAAATCTGCTGCTACTGAGGCCCTCCAGGACTGGAGTTGGGAACCCCTGAACTACACTCTCTGGACATTTTCTCTCTAAGAGTTTTCCTCCAGTTTGTAGTAATTAATCTCATCAAGAACCATAGCTTACATCAAGATGGCCATGGAGATAATGGGAAGAAGGCCAAGAGATTCAATTAGCCGTGTTGCACAGTCAGTTGTCATTATGGCCCGTGTGACAACCTTCATTAGTTTGCAGGCCTGGCTCAAAGTCCTCTCCTGCTGACTCTGTGTACTTCACATCACCGGCCAAGAGTAAGGCCATCCAGTGTGTTTGTTATTTAATTAGCAGGACAGAGTGTTCTCTGTGCGACTCATAACCAATTAAATCAGCTGAAGCAGGACTGCACATTTGCAAGCCGCTATTCATTTTATTACCCCCTTTAGCACTGTTTTTTCAGTGAAAGTACTTAATGAAAGAGTTCCACATGTGAGACACAGGATGATGGGGGGGGAAGATGACGCCTTATTAGGAGAAGTGTTAAAATGTTTCAATTTTGGTCTGTGGGGAGGACTAAAGGGTTAATTATGCTTCCTGAAAACCGAGCCGTCCTGTAAAATTCCGAGAAACTCTAAAGGAATACGAGAAAAAAGACTTTCCTATTCTGGGAATGGGTGGCTGTAAGCAGGCATCACTCTTAAAGAAACAGCAGCAGAGGTGAAGAGTGTAAAATTGACAGCCGGCTTAAATGGCAGGGAAAATAAAATGTCGCAACTCTTTGATCATCAGCCAAAATTGATTTCCATGGAACTGAATGAAGAACACATCAGATTGTTCTGCATGACTGGTTTTGAAGTGCAGCACAAGTTCACACAGCTGGCCTCAAGATACAAACCTGAGCATACCAGGAAAATAAAATGATATATGGGGGGAGAAGGGGGGTTTGGAGGGTACGACGGAATAGGAGACACTCGGTGTGATGTGGCTGGGAAGTAATCTAAACACCACACAATCAAATGAGTTTACACCTCACACAATAAGAAACCACTAAGTAACAGGATTGACTCACCAGTCTCTCCCCGAGGCTGCCAACGCCTGATTTTTCATATGACAGCTGTTCACAGCCTACAGCGGCTCAGTCTGCTGATGTGGGCTTATTTAGTGACACTTAGCCATGATATACAGCTCTACCACACTGGGCATCCAGTAACAACAATAACAGAAAACCACTGTAATGGTGGAACAACCTGCCCAGTGTATCTAGAACAGTGAATGCATCTCCAGATTCAAAAAGAGCAAAAACCTGACATGTCTCCTTCTAATCTCTACCACTATGTAGTACTTTGTGTAAATTTGTGCTTTGCATTGCTATTGGCAACAGCGTTAAGCACTTGTGATGGTGCCACACGTCTTCAGATAAGCTCTCCATTTCCCTTAAGCATGTATCCAATTCAGGGCCACTGACCTTTCCTTTATATAACCTGCTCATTCAGTTCAGTGTTGATTGGAGCTTGTCTCCAAGTAAGCAGCACTGGAAATCTAACGTGGGCATGGGAAGAACATGCCAGCTCCACACAGGCAGTGAATAAGCCAGAGATTCAAACCTGACCCTGTGATTCAGCAACAGTAACCCTTCACTCACCCACCTACCCACAAAGTCACTTCCCCTAAGATACAGTAAGCTGCAGATTAAATACATTTGAAACAAACAGGACTGGGTAATTTGAGAGTTTGTTAGTTTATATGAAATGAGACATGAATAAACTACTTTGATTTGTATACTCCAACCATAAATTCTCAAAGGTGACCTAAAAACCATTATTCCCACACTGCTGATATATGGAAACAGCATCTATCAGCGTGTATGGGGGGAAAAAAAAATCTGATAGTAATTCAAATGATATATCAACATGATATGAAGAGCAAAGGGAAGCATGGCGGCGCAGTGGTAGCACTGCTGCCTCGCAGCAAGGAGATTAGGCTTCCCACCCTTGGTCCTCCCAGTGTGATGGAGTGGTGCATTGGTTTTCTTTGACAGTGCAGAGTCATGAAGGCTAGGTGGATTGGTGATGCTACATTAGCGTGTGTGTGAGATGGACTGGCACCCTGTCCAGGGGCTGTTTCTGCCTTGTGTCCTGTGCTTGTTGCTATAGGCTCCACTTGCCCCGAGACTCTGCTCAGAATGAAGCAGGTTTGAAGATGGATGGGATAGTCACTGTTGACAGGTGGATAATGAAAAAAATAACTTTTGCGTCTATCAGACATACATGACAAAATGTTAACGTATGGAACAGAAATTCATTACTGTAATTGCAAATCAATTAATATCATAACAAGGAAAAAGGTTACACTTGAGCTTTCTGTAAACACGCATATCAAGTTCAACTGCATGTTAAGTGCCGAACCATTAAAGGTTCCCCTGAACCGCAGCAGTGCTCAGTCTGAAGTGGTTTTTCAAAACAAATAAATGGAATGGAAATCTATTCACTGCCAAGACAAATTTTGAATAGACTGTTTCTGCTCTGCTTGGCAAAGAACAAAGTGCGGAGGGAGAGAATAAAGTGCTCTTCTCAAACACTAGACAATAAATAATGTTTGTTTGAATCATGTAAGCAGTATGTCTTCATTAACATTTTGCTTTTAATCAACAGATCGAATTCTGGTTTCTATTTCTCAGTCATATACAAAAATACTGCTTAATATTAATAGAATGATTACTAATATATACTGCACATTTTAGGAAAAAGCAAGAGATTCAACTAAATCAGACTAAATTGCCAAAATCATCATCATCATAATGAAAACAACATACAAAAATACTGTGCACCTGAAGTCATGGCTGTCCCATCAATCCCATGATGACTCTGTCCATTCATTTGTCCACCTCTTACACCTGTGTTGTCCTCTGGTGGGTCAGCAGCCCAATTCGGTAAAGGCTGAACCTGAAGGCACGAAGAGCAGGGGAATTGCTTCCCTGGAGCAGTAGGTCAGTCAGAAAAAGGATATCCTGCTGCTCTCTTCTTGTTGATGGGTCTGTTTTGGTTTGAAGTGACATACTCCTTCGATGTCAGACTGTCAACAAAGTGTGTGTTTCCTAGCAAGTGTCTTGAACTGCCAATGTGGAATGGAGCAGGTCTTGCGCAAATGCTTCAAGTGGAACTTCTAGTGTTTCTTCAGGCTACCCTGAGGTCGAATTCACCATACAAGACCAGTTGGGGAACCCGAGACTCACCCATGCAAATGACACACCTGGTCCAGCAGAAGGCACAGCTGAGCAGCATTCCAGAATTATAGGCAGTTGATGTGGCACACTTGTAGGACATGTATTTGCTATCAGTAGGCAGTCCAAGACTTGCATCCATACAGGAGAGTTGATATACACACGGTTTGAAAAACCACAACCTTGGTTATTAGGCAGAAAATCTTTTTAGAGAACAGATAATTGTAGATTCAGCCGAAAGCTGACACGGCATGATGGTAGCAGTATGCAATCTCCTCAATCACAGAAGCATCACTAGGGATTATACTTCCAAGGTACAGTAAGGATTGAGCGTTTCCCAATTCTTGATGTGCTTTTGGAGGATCTGTGTGCTTTAAGGCAGTCTGAATGGTTAGCGTCTTGGAGGTGGATGGAAGGAACAGCCGGCGCAAGAAAATTGTTCATATCAGTGGTAGTGAGGGTGCGCAATCCTCAAACTTGTTGCTTCACTTCCAGTTGGGATTCCACATGGAAAGCCATGTGCAGGATGATGAGGGATGGCAGGAATTTGCACCTGTTTGCCTTGTTGACATGAGTGGCCCTACAGAAGTACACAACTCTCGATGGCATTGCTTAGGGGTTCAATGATCATCCAAACCATTCTGCAATTTTAAGGTGCAATGGAGGGACAAAAGGTAAGAATCAAAGTGTAAATATCAGCGTTTGGATTCGAGTGGTCCTGGTTACAGGGAAGAAAACTTTCAATATATGCAAAAACAAAAAACCAAGTTCTGTGCAAAAGTTTAAGTACTTTAGATAGTTCACCAAATTTGTGTTAGATGGGTTATTTTATGACTTCTTGATTAGTATGTCATTAGGAAAGAGAATATTTGAGCCACAAATATTCCTCTTGCAAAAATGGTCGAGAGAGTATCTTCCTGTAGCAGGCTACGGAAAACAGAGACATATATAGATAGACGCCGCATTCACTGTGTTGCCCAGTTGACACAATAAGTCAGCGCGTCCGCCCTATTGCAAGTGGTAAAAGTGCCATTTAAACTAATACAGGTAGACGTGGAAACCGGGTTTTCTGATGAAAAAACAATAACGTTTTCAACAGTATCATTTACATACAACAGATTTTGGCGAACCGTTTACATACAATTATTTATATCCATTTATGCACCAATAATGGAAATTATTTAAATAAAATAATAATAATTATTATTATTAAATAATTCCTCCTGTATAAGTAACATTTCTCAGACTGCTTTCTTCCATCTCTGAAACATTTCTAGACTTCGTCCTGTTCTTACGCAACACAGTACTAAAATATTGGTTAATCCCCGAGTCACCTCACGTATAGATTACTGTAATGGTATTCTATCTGTCATCCCACAAAAATGCATCCATCGCTTACAATTTATTCAAAATTCTGCTGCCAGGATAACAACCTGCTGTTCTAAATCCACTAAACATACTACACCTATTCTCTCTCAACTTCACTGGCTCCCTGTTAACTACAGAATACAATACCAAATACCGCTCTTAACATTTAAAGCTCTCCACAACCTCACTGATCTCCTACAGACTGACACTCGTCTCACTCACTCTGATTCTCATCAGCAGCTGTACTTTCTGTGCCACACATCAAACTCTGTGCTATGGGAGCTTCAGCGTCTCTCATAGTGCTCCTCAAGTCGGGAATTCTCTCCTCTCTCCTATACATCAGCTCGATTCAATAACACATTTTAAAACTACCCTCAAAACTTATCTTTTCAAACTGGCATACCAACTGTGAATTTTGCACTGTTACTGCCAGTTATCTTTGTTTGTTTGCTAATTATTGCTGTTTGATCGAGAGCGACAGTGGACGCGGAAGTAGGATTAGAGATGGCGGGCGGGGCTCTGTCGTGTGTATCTCATGGTCTTATTGGTGGGCGGGGCTTTGTGAGTTGGCGGGCGTGGCTCTCTGTCTTGCTTGCACTTAGTTAGAGTTGGTGGGCGGGGCTCTCTGTCTTGCGTGCGGTGTAAAGTCAACGTGGCTCAGAGGTGCATGTGGACTTTTGCACAGACTAAAGTGACTGAGGCTGTGTTTGGTGAGTTGTTGCGTGCCTCGAGAGTGACGCTGGACTCGGGAGGACAATCACAGTTGCTGTGCGTGGCTCTGTCGTGCGTATCCCATGACGTGGTAGGAGGGTTAGAGATGGCGGGCGGGGCTCTGTCAAGCATATCCCAAGGTCTTAGAGTTGGTGGAAGGGACTCTGTCTTGCTTACACTCACTGTCTTGTGTGCCCTTAGTGAATTAACTTATATATATATATATATATATATATATATATATATAGATATAGATATATATATATATATAGATATAGATATATACAGTAGATACTTATATAGACATAAATAAAAGTGCTTGATTAATCAAATGTAACAAACACTGACAGGAACAAATGATCTGTGATATCATGTGCAGGATGAATCAAAGTGATTCACAGAAACAGAAATGGCTGTGTAGAGGGACTAAAACGTGTGCTAGAAATGACCGTTCAGCAAGGAGGACAAGAGGAAAATGAAATCATATACCCCAAACTTTATTATAAAGCAATGTAATAAAAAGACTTCACTATGGTGCAAGAACCTAAACTAGGAAGTGCATTGGTTTAAATTATGTTTCTTATTTATGCAAAATACTCTCCTCCTCCTAGTTCTTCATTATCTAATCTCCATGCCCAACATCATCTAAAGTCCATCACCTGACGAGAAACTGACCATCATTACTTCATACTCTGTGCAGGAGTCCAAAACGTATTCATTGAACATTTCCCACCGTTAGAGTCAAGACTAGCAGGACCCTCAACTGTGATAATGTTTTCTTAAGTATTCTTATATCACACAATGTCCTTGGCTTATTATCACCTCATGCCAGTGTCTGAACAAGCAGGCAAACAAGCCTTTAATAATTAACTCTTATATAACCTAATGCTAGCTAATGCAACACATTTTGCTTTAACTTAGATTGAGAATGCACGGATACATAAAATCTCTATAAAAGCAGCTTATCCGATACTAATCAATACCAAACGTTAATCAATTAGGATAATTCCACAAAAGGGGAGGCTTGGGTAGATGTGACATTATGCATAAACAGAGTATTGTGGAAAGACACAAGGCTGTCATCCTGCAGCATCAAGGTTTCTCCCAGACAGAAATGTGTTTGCATATGTGCTGTACAAGCTCTTCTTCAGAAGCACACATGAACAGGCAAAATGTAACAGTCAGTCACAGAAAATTAATGCAGCAAACAACAAATACATCAAGAACTGTTCCCTTTGAAATCAGAACCACTATCAACGCACAACTGGCAAAAACCACTGGGACCCTGGTACACCCATCTACAGTTCAGAGAAGTCTTGTATCAAGGAGGATCTGACACCAAAAATACATTAGTCTAGCAGGAACATAAAGATAAATGATGAACCTGAAAACACAGTGACTGGCGTGTAGGAAAATGGCAGCAGGTGCTCTCGACTGATGAGTCAAAATTTGAAATTTGTACCTCTAATAGAAGGAAGTTGTCAACAGAAGAGCTGGGGAATGGTACATACATGAATATCTGCAGCTAACATCAAGGCCTGGGGATTCCTAGCATGTTTTGAAATGCATCTGCACAGATTTTGTACATTTGATCAGTATGGGTTGTTACTCATCATTCACGTGAAAGTACAGATTGCATATTTGTAACTAGAAATCCACAAAGGGAGAAAATCAATCATGTATCTTGAAATTCTTTTATTCCTGAGTTTGACACCTATCATTTGTTATAATCAGAGGAAAATTATTAGATATACAGGAAACAAAGGCAATACATAGCAAGGAGCAGGGCAGGTGGGTGTAAGAAAGGTGCATCAGTAAGGTGGGGTTTGAAGGGTGTTGGTCTTAAAACCTTTTTTTTTTTTTATTATTGGGATGCTCTTCCTTTTTAAGCATGCATATACTGGGTTCATGCCCAAGTGTCTGTTAATGGTGTTTTCATTTGATTGCCACGATTCAGCCAGCTCTCTGGCACTCTTAGTATTTACCCTGAACGACATCTGTACATTTCAGGTTTTTTTTTCCCCTGACGATTTCAATAGTTTCTAGGACCCCAGAGTTTTTAGCTAGTATGTATGTGCATATATAGTATATACAGTATGAGTGTATGATATTAGAGATAAGATGGTGATTGTATATTTTTATATGTAAATAAAATCATACAGGTCAGTTTTAGAAACCATGTACCACAGCATCTTGAAACATGCTGCACAGAAACACCAATATAAATTTTCTCTGAATGAAGACTCAAACTCCATCTGAAACATTCTACATAAAATAGTTTAGAAGTGAAAAATGCATTAAACTGTACTTACAGGCATTAGCATTTGCCATGAAAATGTTAGGTGAAACTGGAGCCCTCTTCTCCCTTACAGTCAGTCAAAACAGTCAAAAAAAATTAAATCAGGGCCTGCTGCCATTTAAGGCCAACAATAACAAAAAAAAGTCTCTTCTTAGAAGAAAAGGCTATTTAACAAATACACATGGAAACATCAGTGATTGCATATCTTAACAGATTTCAGTAAATCAGATATGCTAACCCACATTTTGTAATAATCTTTCTTCTGAATATGTCCCTATCTGTAGCCATTTCTTCATAGATTAGTTCATATTACAACATAGACATGTTTCAATTTAGAGCGAAAGTGCAAGTAAGGCAGTAACTCTCAAACTGTTCTCTGGAGCATAATGGCTGCAGATTTTCACTAAATTCATCAACTCAGAAACTGAACCCAGATGAAATACCAGTTTCTCTCTCTTGGGATATACACATCCCTGGCCAGATTATTAGTCACCTTTTTAATTTAAAATTTGGGAATAAATCTGCATGTCCAGAGAAAATCTACAGCAGTGAGCAAACCTGAACTCAAAACTAGCCTCATGGAACTGGGATCTGGTAGTATTAATTGACTGTACCATCTCACTACTGTAACTGCAACCATTTTTTCTTTCTTGTCCTCAAATCAACTCTTTCTGCTGTTCTTCAAAATTCAATCTGCAATGGAGAAAAGATGTACACATGATCAATTTGATGCAAATAATTTACTATTACGTTTTGCGGTGCAGATTCTTCAGAGCAAGCAATGTGCAATGAAAAATATTTCTACCAGAAATTATTACTTGTTCTCATTGAGAAAAGGTGTTAGGAACTCTAGATAACTTGTGCAATTCAAATATTGTTTTTTCTTTTTTTTTTTTTTAACATGGACATACATTGATTAAATTATAGCATACACATAAGAAGATGCCTTTTTCCTTTTATAAAGTTAACTTGCAAGAAAAGCGGAGTACAAACCTGACACAATTCAAGAAATTAAATGCAACTACATGCTTTTCTCCAAAGAGCTCTTCACTTACCAGAACTGGATGGTTTTAATAGTAAAAACACTACCATAAAGACCAAAATCTAAGCATCTTAATAATTCATTTGATGAAGGTAAACTTTCATTTCAGCTCACTTACTGCAGCACAGAAATGGCTGCCCATGCCCAAATGGTGTAACCACTATGTAACATTTCATAAGATAATGAGCTTCGTTTATAGTGCCGCCAGTTAGTCAGATGTATCAGAAGTGCAATGGAATTAAGTACTTTTCTGAATAATACTTGTAGGTAATTTTTATATACAAAAATAAAAAGGGCCTACTAGTTTGCTCAAGTGCTATACTTTTAAACATACTGCATACCATTGGCGACGAGTTGAACATTTCTGCTGTAGATTAATCCTTGCCTTCCCTAGTGACAGATGTTGGGATCAGTTGATAGTCACTGAAAAACACAATTTTAAATGAAAATAATTACCTGTCTCACTTCATAGTAATGCAACAGGAATAATGGGAATTTATGGATATACATAAATATAATTTCTCCAGTAGGACAACTTGTAAAAATGGTAGCTTTAATCAGATTTGAATGTAACGTTTTATCTGTAATCTTGTACCATTATGAAGTTTTGGAGGATTTAGATGAAAAGCAATACTGCAATTGAAACAGGACTAGCATATGGTAACACCAATTTCCTCAATGAAATGAACCTCAAATAAACATAAAAAAACTGAAAACAATGGAAAGTCAAATAAAGTACAGAAACTGCAAATCGAATGTTGAAATGCAGAATACAACTATCAGACACCTCAGCTTCAGATGTAAATTTATTACTTTGTTCAGTCAAGCATGTTTTTGAATTTATCACCAGTCATTTATTTACTGGGATGCAAAGGGATGCAGCACTACAATAGAATTCATATGATTGGATGTTTACAACTTTCATTTATTTAAGTTGTTCACTTGTACATTTGTTTTAGTACTTTTCATCAGTTGTATGTGAAAGTTTCTACTTTTAATGTTATTAATATGGCTTTACCACAAAAGCCACAGCCAGACAAATTTCATAATGAATTGTGTTTTATTTCACCATATTACCATCAGCAGTAACATTCACAGGCTGGAGATTTATGTGGCCCATGAAATGAACTGAATTATTTTCATTTTGGGGTTGTTTGCCCTTGTGAAAGTATTATAGTGACCACTTTGCAACATTTATGCTCATAGCCACAACAGATGGCACCCGGACTTCAGCTTATCTAATGCTTGTTAACCACACCTTGAGCTTTGTAGAATTTTCTTCCTGCTCACTCTCCACACCATATATCTGTTATGTCTTTTTCTTTCTTCTTTGTTCACCCTATTTGTTAGTGCCACTCTTCATGTGCCCCTCCTATTCATTCTGATGCCAGCTTTCATTTGTATAAACTTGAAAGCCACAAACAGACAACTTGTCTGTCTGGCTTTATTTCAACACTGAACCAAAAAAAAAAAAACAATGTGGCATATTATTATGTCCTCCTGAATATAGTATTATTATTATTAACAAATAAAAAAAGTGCCAGCTAATTTTCTGTTTTCCATGACATCACCAAATTTAAAAAAAAAAACAAAAAAAAACAGTCAAAACTTTTTATAGACTTTGGGAGGCTGAGATTGTACAGAGTTGTTTTTACCACTAAATATTGAAATACCAACATGCTGTTTCTTAGCATATACTAAGAAAGCTATTATCCTTGATGAACAATCCTGCCAAAATTCAGCTAAACAGGAAAAAGTGTTTTTGTTGTTGAGTATGTATGTACAGATAGATAGACTTCTAGTATAGTAGGCAGGATATGAGAGAGAGAGGATTATAAAACATTATGTACTTAAAACAGGAGTACAAAGAGAATTAAACAATGTATGCATGGGAAATATACTACAAAAAACAAAGCATGGAACCAGATACGCATGTAGACCTTCTCAGTCAATAATGTCAACATTAGTCACAAAGCAAATTATGTAAAGAGGTTCTAACCATTTTATAAATGCTTATCTGTTTAATACCTATAACCAAAAATAATTAAATGAGAAGGGTAGCATATTCAAACATGTTTAAGCAAAGCAATTTTTCTGTTTAATTGACAATTACAATAAATTTATAATGTCCTATACACAAAAAAATACAGACAGGCTATTAAAAAGCTCATAGCAAAAATATAATTTCAGCATACATGAGAGGTGGTCATTTTTTTATACAGTACTAGGTTTCAGTGATAACTCAGTCAATTTAGTTCCGTTGAACATGAGAAGAAGCTTAAAAATGTCATTGTTATACTGATCCTTGCAAACATAATTTCTGGATTTTTCTTACTGTGTTAGGACAATGAACAGTTGCAGCTGTTTCAGACCGATTTCCAAAATAATCCATCAAAGTTTACAGAGTCACAGACCTCCAAATGTCATGCAATAAATAAAGAAGATCGTAAACTTTAAAATTATCTGTGCAATTCTATTCAGAAAAATGGTGCCAAAACCATTTGGAAACTATTTCATAGAAATTGAGAAGGTGTTGTTAGACTCTGTGATGGTCATCACATGGCTCTGTTAATGTATCCGGCCTTTTCTTCTGCTTTTCTTCCCTCCTGCTATTTTATTTCTCACACCAGAGGACTGTTCAGTGTCATCTTCATCTTTGCCCTCATTCCGTGGTCTCTTTCTTTTCTCAATAGCCTCTCTTAGCTCCTGGCAAAAAAGTAAACCATACACAAAAGTAAGAAAATTATTTTGGATAGTTAGTTTGCTTTAGACAACACGCACCAAAGGCTTCTGCATTATATTTTGGCAATGAGAAAATAAACAGAAGTTTTCACTTACAATCCGTGCAAATCTCTGCGCTTCACTCACTCGCTCCACCAGTAACATGACTTCTTCCTCTTGTGTTGGGAATGCAGGCAGTTTCTTACCAATCAGGTGCTCTATTCTCTGGAACAACTCTACATCATACCTGGTGGGAAAAGGAGCAGAGTAACTCTATAGTCCAAGACAACCACTTTGTGATAACTTGGCAAATAAATAGTGTTAACTTTATTTTCATAAACTATTAAAACTACAATTTGATTAGAATTACTACATCTTCTTGGTGTAACTTGGACACAAAGCATTCAGCACAACAAAACATTCTCAAGCCCTACTAATTCCAGGGTATCAGACGGTACACACAGAAGCACTATGTGCGGAGCAAGTAACACTATTTGAACTGAGTGCCAATTCGTCAGAGGGCCCACCCAGAGGCAATATTAAGAATTTTCAGTAAAGTTAATCTTTGAGGATGTGGGAGGGAACCCAGGTACCTAGAAAGGAAAAGAAAAAAAAAACAAAAAAAAAAACACAGTGCTAGCACAAGATATGTTGTGCAGCACTATCTATTAAACTTGCTGCCCACATTCAAGATAATTAAAATGCACAATAAAATACATTTTGAAAATGTAATGATTGTCTCCAGAATTCAAACACTGAGCCCATGTCTCTGTGTGCTTTACTCCTGATGCCCAAATGTTCCTTCTACATTCCAAAAATGTATGAGATACTTTAATTGGGGGGTCAAATCATCACACTTTTGGACCTCATCATCACAGATTTTAACGAAACTTGGTCCACTGATTTGGTCATATGACTAACTCATGGGTGTGAAATTGCATGCGTCTTGGATAAATACTAAGGGAATTTTAAGCTAACAAAGTTTGAGCTTATTCGGGGGATTTGGGTTATGACTTTAAGCTATATCTCCCTAACCTATTTTGCATAAATACTATGCTATCCCCAAAATGAAAAACATCAATAGCAAAAATGTATATATTTTAAAATTAATACATTTTTACGAAAGCTAGCTTATAATATAATGAACATCTCCAGGAAATTTGGTCTTTGGTTTTTGAGTCATTGCTGAGATATTATTATGTATCTGAAGTGTGCATCATAACCACAATTCTGAACAATGTTGTTGAATACTGTGATGATTAGACATAGAATTACCCTTGTGACTCTAAATTTTCCCACAATGAATGAGATTTGGATAATGCGTGAGTGCACCTTCTAAAGAACGTGCAGTAATACAAGTATAAAATAAAAATAAGAATTGTGTTAGGTTGTTACTTTAAAAAGTAATCGGACTACATAACACGTTACTTTTAACAGGTTACCCCCAACACTGACTGTAACACTAAAAAATCTCTAAGAAATATAAAAGTTCTGAGAAATAAAAAAAATTGTTTCCCTGTAGCTCTTATGTCAACATATTTTACTGTATTACATCACTATTGACATATTTTACATAATTGTAGCATTTTGAATTTGGTCGAACGTACTGTGTAACAAAAGTGATTGATTTGCCTGATCTTCCAGCTCTTGCTGTTCGTCCCACTCTATGGATATAGTCCTATGAAGGATAAAAGAAAGTGATAATTAGTTTAAACATGTAAATCAATGTAGGAAAACAGGCTCAAAAATAAAGATATTTTACAATTTGTAAACATAAAATATCTGTTGTATAAAATGTACAACAAAAAATGTATTTGAATCTGTTTTATAACTCCAAATATTCCAAGTGAAAAATGTTATACATCTATCTATTACCAGCATCTACAGATGTCAAAACCAAGATGGCGCCTATATCAGGCTGTCCCTCTTAAAGTGTAACGAAGTTCAAAGAGGCTCTCTCTCTCGAGAGAGAGAGAGAGAGAGAGAGAGAGAGGGAGAATTAATCCCAAGGGGAAATTCACATACTGGTAAAGAAATATACAAGTGTGAAGGCATAACTCTTGAAGCATTTGCATTATGTTGGGCATAAAAGCAGAAGTTACTGGGTGAATGTTTCCAAATTAGAAAAGCTAAACTTATGCTCTAACCCAATTCACCAAAACATGGAGTAAACTTCATTGCTTTGATTGCCACTTACTGCCAACATTCTGCTCTTTAGCAGCAAAAGACAGAACTGACAATGTTAAATAAATCATACCTGCTTAAAACATGTGAATCAACTCTGGTCCAATATGAACACTTAATGAAGACTACCAAATTGGCAAAGCCTAATAATGTCAGAATTGTTTTTATTTAAACACACTTCCATATACAAATAGGAGTTAATAATCCTAAAAACATCCTGTAAGACTTGGGGGCATAATACTGCCACAAAGTTGCTTTCTCCAAGTATTCTGTAGTTTTCCCTAATTAAAAAAGTGTGGAGTCTGGCTTATTGGCAAGCTGCAAAAAGTCCCTATAAAAACTTTTAACTCTGAGGTGCTGATATAACAACAGATAAAGGACAGAGTGTTGATTTTGAATTGTACTGTACCAACCTAAGTACCACATAATCTTGCTTATCATGATTCAGACTCTCAGTGTTTATATATGGTGTGAGATGTGGCCGGCTTGTCATCCTGGTCAATACCCCCAGGCCGCCAGATGGAGCCCTCCCTGCAGTATGGTGGTGCCCCGAAGAAAAGAACTTTTACCTGACCCGGAAGTGATTGAGGATCACATGGACTGGGGATTGAGAACACTTCCGGGTCAGGGAATATAAAAGGACTGGGGGAGCTCCCAGGCGGCAAGCTGAGCTGGGTGGAAGGGTGGGAACGCGTCTGGGAGCTGGAGTATTGGTTTATTGTGTTTATTATTGTAGTTATTGTTAGTATATGAGTATTGTGGTGGAGAGTGTGCTTTGTACACTGTGGAGATTAAATAAAGTCAACATTTGGACTTTTATCTGGTGTCTGGAGTCGTGGACAGGGGTTCAAGGGAGCGAGAGCGCCCCTATCTACCACAATGGCCAAAAAAAAAAAAATCTATGAGTAAAGAATAGAAGAACTGATCAAAGCCAAGGCAATCAGGGAACCATAAAACAAAGGCATTAAACACAATGTAGCTAATAATACTTCTAAATAAAGACAGCAATACTGAACCTTGGTGGCAATGGTTTCTATTGCCAGTTTGTGCTTACCTTGGAGTGTGTGGGTATATCAAAGTTGATGACAACATCCACATGTGGTATGTCTAATCCACGAGAAGCCACATCTGTTGCCAGCAGAATTGATCGTGTCTTGGCTTTGAATTTATTTAGAGCACCCAAACGTTTATTCTAGAAAAAAGTTAATAAGCATAACATCTAAATCGCCCAATCTGGAACAGTTAAACCACCATATTAAATTAATTTATGTATCCAGTTATTAGATATCTAAGACAGAAGTCAGGAATCAGATAAATGGAGGGTTAAAAAACACTGGATGAACCAGAAATAAATAATTCTGGCAAAATTATGCACAGTTTTTCTGATGTAAGAAATATCCACTGAAAAAAAAAAAAAAAAAAAAAAACTACTCCACTGATGCATAAATATGTCTGGATACAAGTATTTTTACAGGCAAAGTTATTTCTTTACAAACATGGTGTATATGCATTTGCCTCGCAATATTGTGTTCTAAAGTTTTGTGTTTTCTGCACATTTTATAAAATAAAAAGTAATCTTAGCATTTTAACAATTTTCCAAGATAAGAAAGTTATTGAGCATTGATCCGCATATTAAGATTGCACACAAATTGTAATATAGATTATATATTTTCAAACACAAACAACAGTATTAAGCCATTTTAAAAGGAGACTGGCTATGCACGTTACCTCAGTGCTCGTCTTTCTCAGTAACAGCCTTTCACCCACAGGGGCATGGTTCCGCCTCAAAAGATAAAAATCATATTAAACTGTTCCTGCCACATGCTTGGTATCATGTTGATTTAATTCCTTGTTTATTTAAGAACTCATCTCACAAAGGCCAATGCTATCATACAACTAAATATATTCTTACCTCAAGAAAAATGATTACTTCCAGATTCCTTTAGTTGTTTCATACATGAGTACACTTCAAAGTGGACACATTTTGTGATGTTTTACGCTTCTGTTTTCTTGTTGGGACCCATGCCCCATTACTTCCATTATAAAACTCAAGGAAATGCTTCACTATATGATACAATTTTGTGTGGCAAATGTATATATACACACCATGTTTGTGAATAAATAACGTGACTAAAAAACAATAATCTTATTCTTTAACTTCATTTATCTCAGCCTTTTTGGTGTTGCAAATTGGTAATTAGAGAAATATTTGTGTTTGCCCAGTTACATGTTTTTCTGTTCAATAAAAGAAGTATATATAATATTGGGTTGCAAGGTACTAGCTTTCTTGAAGTTCAATTCTTGGTTAAAAATGGCCAAAACAAAATAGTTTTCCCAAGACGAGTCAGTCTATTGTTTTGTGAAATTAAAGTTATTTTATGCGATAAATTTAAAAGAAACTGAAGATTTCACACAAATATGTACAATACTCTCTTGAGAGAAGAGCACAAATTGGATCAAGACAAAAAAAGAAGCGGAAGGCCCAGTTGTTCAACTGGATAGATGGAGGAATAGACAGATGTATGAATAGCTAGATAAAGACAGGCATCAAGCTTCAGAAAAAGAAAAAAAAAAAGATACACCTGGTAAACACGTGATCCAAAAAAAAAAAAAAATTACAAAAAAAGAGCTTTCCAAGGCAATCATGAAAAAAGGTTGTAAATGCCCAAGTCTGAATTTAAAAAGATCAAAATGATTAGAACTCAGTCTTGCCACTGTAAGAAAAATCATCAATAAGTGGCACAGAATTTCAAAAGACTGTGGTGAGGTGATGGTTGTAGCATGGAGGACATCTACTGATTCTCCTGCTGAGCAAAAGGTCTTTATAACCTACCATTTACTTCCAGTAACGAAAGTACCACACTGCTGGTACTGTACTGTTTTAAAAATTTGCATTTTCTGTACTTTTTCAGTACTGGTATTCTGCACAACCTTAGTTGGAAATTATGCAAAATACTTAAAAAAGTAATTTCTGATAAAGGGGACAATACCAGCTTCTGGGGTCAATAGACCATTACATCTAGTGATATTTTATTGAATAAAAGTTCCTTGCATTTTAATTTTAGCATACCATCTATTTGTAGGCACCGTTTATATGAAGATTTACTGTATTCCTGTTCAGATATGTTGAAAAAGTCAACATTTTCCACCAGGTGTACTTACTTTTCCAAATGACTGTACCTTTAAGCTGTCACTTACTTATTTTGTTTTTTATAGTTGGAATTAATTTAGACCAGTTTGCAAAGATCCATTTTAAAATTGACATTAAAGAGTCTGTAGATCAGTGTCAAAAAAGCTACTGTGATTCAATGTTGTACATAACAAAAAACATGTGAGTGGGTGGATACTTTTTTTAGTCACTGTACATACAGAACTCTAAATTTATCACTACAATATCACTACTCCTACAAATAATTTTTGTCTGTCATGAAACATATTCCTAATATACAAACCGGATTCCAAAAAAGTTGGGACAATATACAAATCGTGAATAAAAACTGAATGCAATGATGTGGAGGTGCCAACTTCTAATATTTTATTCAGAATAGAACATAAATCACGGAACAAAAGTTTAAACTGAGAAAATGTATCATTTTAAGGGAAAAATATGTTGATTCAGAATTTCATGGTGTCAACAAATCCCAAAAAAGTTGGGACAAGGTCATTTTCACCACTGTGTGGCATCTCCCCTTCTTCTTACAACACTCAACAGACGTCTGGGGACCGAGGAGACCAGTTTCTCAAGTTTAGAGATAGGAATGCTCTCCCATTCTTGTCTAATACAGGCCTCTAACTGTTCAATCGTCTGTGTCCTTCTTTGTCGCACCTTCCTCTTTATGATGCGCCAAATGTTCTCTATAGGTGAAAGATCTGGACTGCAGACTGGCCATTTCAGTACCCGGATCCTTCTCCTCGCAGCCATGATGTTGTGATTGATGCAGAATGTGGTCTGGCATTATCTTGTTGAAAAATGCAGGGTCTTCCCTGAAAGAGATGACATCTGGATGGGAGCATATGTTGTTCTAGAACCTGAATATATTTTTCTGCATTGATGGTGCCTTTCTAGACATGGAAGCTGCCCATGCCACACGCACTCATGCAACCACATACCATCAGAGATGCAGGCTTCTGAACTGAGCGTTGATAACAACTTGGGTTGTCCTTGTCCTCTTTGGTCCGGATGACATGGCGTCCCAGATTTCCAAAAAGAACTTTGAATCGTGACTCGTCTGACCAGAGAACAGTCTTCCATTTTGCCACACTCCATTTTAAATGATCCCTGGCCCAGTGAAAACGCCTGAGCTTGTGGATCTTGCTTAGAAATGGCTTCTTCTTTGCACTGTAGAGTTTCAGCTGGCAACGGCGGATGGCACGGTGGATTGTGTTCACTGACAATGGTTTCTGGAAGTATTCCTGAGCCCATTCTGTGATTTCCTTTACAGTAGCATTCCTGTTTGTGGCGCAGTGTTATTTAAGGGCCCGGAAAACACGGGCATCCAGTATGGTTTTACGGCCTCAACCCTTACGCACAGAGATTGTTCCAGATTCTCTGAATCTTCGGATGATGTTATGCACAGTTGATGATGATAGATGCAAAGTCTTTGCAATTTTTCGCTGGGTAACACCTTTCTGATATTGCTCCACTATCTTTCTGCGCAACATTGTGGGAATTGGTGATCCTCTACCCATCTTAGCTTCTGAGAGACACTGCCACTCTGAGCTCTTTTTATACCCAATCATGTTGCCAATTGACCTAATTAGTGTTTATTGGTCTTCCAGCTCTTCGTTATGCTCAAATTTTGTCCCAACTTTTTTGGGATTTGTTGACACCGTGAAATTTTGAATCAACATATTTTTCCTTTGAAATGATACATTTACTCGGATTAAACGTTTGATCTGTCATCTACGTTCTATTACAAATAAAATATTGACATTTGCCATCTCCACATCATTGCATTCAGTTTTTATTCACAATTTGTTTAGTGTCCCAACTTTTTTGGAATCCGGTTTGTAAGATACATTTAAACTTTTTCATATATGAAAATTCATGTTATGCAGAGTTTATAGAGTTTTCAATGAATTTTAACACAAATCTGCTATGTTTAATATAATAGCTTACCTGGCTCATTTGTCCATGAAGTGGAATCGCAGTGAATCCAAGACTCCGGAGCATAAGGGCAACTCGCTGAGCATTGTTACATGTGCTACAGAAAATCATGAATGAGTTTCCTGCCAACTCGTTAAGAATATATACCAAATAGCAATCCTAAACCATAAAAAGAAATGGAAGGGAGGGAATACAAGTAGATGAAGTAAAAGTTACACTGGATACAATGTACAGTAAAA
Source organism: Polypterus senegalus (assembly GCF_016835505.1). NCBI lineage: Eukaryota > Metazoa > Chordata > Cladistia > Polypteriformes > Polypteridae > Polypterus > Polypterus senegalus. The sequence continues at coordinate 37,086,132 of NC_053163.1, forward strand.
GAAAACAAATTGATTTATTGATCTCTTCATAATCACTGACATGTCACTGTTTTAATAAGCACTACAACAATTTTCCAACAGTACAAGACTTTGCATTGTAGACATTTAAAACTGAGTTTAGGCTTAAGGAAAGAAACAGGGAAAAATATGTAGCAGTTTTACACTATAAAGGCTAAAATAAGGAAATTGTACATTTTAAAAATTCATAATACTTAATCAATTAAGACATTATTAGAATAATACAAGTTTGTGCTTTGTGGATGGAAAATGGTTACCTTAAATTTAGATGGAATAAACAAATAGTACTGTTGTAGTTTTTCCACAGTTTGATATTTTGTTGAGACAGCACATTTAACAGGGTCCTTCAGAGCAGCACGCTGTAGCTTCTGAACCTGAATGAAAAACAGTCATAAATACTATCATTAAAAGCTGTAAAATAAAAATCACAAAACTGATATACTTATCTTTTCATTATTACTGAAATAGGATTGTTAAGTAGCACTAAAGCAAGTGGCAAAATCTTAGAAACCAGGCTGCATTAAAAAAAATATTTTACTGTACAAAGCATAAACATTTTCATTGGGATAAAAAATACAAATGCAAATAATAAAAATAGAAAATTAGCTTGGAGGCAAACACCACCAAGGTAAATGCAGAAAACACTAAGGTGATGTTTGGACACAGGTTCAGGAGGTATGAAAGAAATGGATATTGTATAGCTGTGAGAAATGCTAAGCAGAGGTGTTGGGTGACACTCAATTCAAAGCACAGTTTGCGGTAAGTGGATATATTATTTCTTATTATTTGACTGACACCTTTATGCAAGGAAAATTAACATCTGAGATAGTGCTTTGTAATACCCAGGTTGCCAACAATTGGCATACTTTTCCTTGAAACTGGAACATTGATAGTCATAGACCAAGATGTACTAGAGCGAATGAGGGGACGCAACAGGAGATTTGCAAAACAGTGAAAGTATTTATTTTAATCAAAGTGTTCAACAATAAAGAAGGTGACTTGCAGCTGAAATAAATAAGTCAATGCAAAGGTCCAGGCTTAATAGTATTTATTGTGCAGGGAGGGGGTACCACTCAGTGTCCAGAGAACACCTACCTCGAATTACCAAAATGTTGCCCCTTGGTGTACACTGTGCATCCAGGCAGTTAATATTGCAGAGCACACAGTACAGGCCAAAAGTTTGGACACACCTCCTCATTCAATGTGTTTTCTTTATTTTCATGACCATTTACAGCACTCCATCACTCTCCTTCTTGGTCAAATAGCCCTTACACAGCCTGGAGGTGTGTTTGGGGTCATTGTCCTGTTGAAAAATAAATGATCGTCCAACTAACCTGACTTCTGCACAACACAACTGCTGGTCCCAACCCCATTGATAAAGCAAGAAATTCCACTAAATAACCCTGATAAGGCACACCTGTGAAGTGAAAACCATTTCAGGTGACTACCTGTTGAAGCTCATCGAGAGAATGCCAAGAGTGTGCAAAGCAGTAATCAGAGCAAAGGGTGGCTATTTTGAAGAAACTAGAATATAAAACATGTTTTCAGGTATTTCACCTTTTTTTGTTAAGTACATAACTCCACATGTGTTCATTCATAGTTTTGATGCCTTCAGTCATGAAAATAAAGAAAACACATTGAATGAGGAGGTGTGTCCAAACTTTTGGCCTGTACTGTATGTCTTGAGTTACATAAGCGGCACCCCTCAGTATCATGACTACATGCCCCTTAACTTTCAGGAACAGCTCCCTAGGCAGCCACTGATGTCACCTAAATGATTGACCAGCTCTGTTACCAACAATCTACCTTGAACAAAGAGGAAAAGTCAGATACAATGGCGTTCATGGTTACAAAATATCAAGAAGTTACCACAATTATGGAATCCAGTCCCAAAAAGAACAAATACTATAAACACTTCCATCTACTGTAATATACAAAGGAGTAGTGTACAGTTTTGCAGAAGGGTGATGGGTGTGGCTTGATCGAGAGTGGAAACATAGTGTAATACAAAGGAAAATCAAAGGGTTGTTGTTTAACTCCTGCTTTGTTGGCAATTTTTCATAATTTAAGTACTACAAACTGTCTACCTTGAACGAAGAAGAGGACTCAGACGTAACAGCATTCATAGTCACCGCTGAGGTGCCCAAGCCTGGTTCCATTACCTCATCACGTTTTCTTGGTTATCTGTAGGACAGTCTCTAAGGCCCTTTGGCCTCTCCTGCTCCTTGATTGCCCAACAGGAGCAACCTACCACTGGGGAACCATCCACTCGCTCCCCATGGACCAGACACCTGACCACCATGCCTCTTGCCTTGTGAAGAAAGCTTTCCAATCTACCTTTATCATCAGATGTCTCCTCCTTGATTTTCTCCCACACATCCTTCTCTTTATGCTCTCAATTTTTTTTTCTCTCTCTGCCCTACTCAGGCTCCTTCTATACTTCAGTGGGCACATGTGAATAATTCCACACCCTAGAGCATTAATGATGAAATCTGCTAAACTGCACACATCTACACATGAATGTGGGCTTCACCAGTTCTCCCATCAACAACACAGGGCCACTCGTCCATGCTACTGTATGCATCTATGCCCAAAAACACTGTTTTTATTTTAAAACTGCACACTGCCACAGACACAGAATGTGTTTTACTACACGGTTACAATTTTTGTTTTTTCAATTGGAACATAAACAGGTGAAGTGAATTATTCAAGGTCACACAGGATCAGTACCAGTCATAGGTCTAAAGCCTTAACCACTTTACCACTCTACCTACCTACATGCATAAAAGATGTAGTGGTGTAAAGGGTAATCTACAAACGGCAAGGTAGACCTTTGTTTGTAGAAAATTTGTGAACGGGGTGCAGACTGCTGATGTAGTAAGTGTACATTTAGATATTATTAATGGAGTTGTTCTGAAGAAAAAAGTACAGAATGTGTATTATAAAGGTGATATGTTTTGAACACACAAATGTGTGGGCAGTGATAGCCAGATTGAGATGTGTGTGGAAGATATTCTGGCAGCTGCATTCCATTTAAAATTTGAACAGTTTCTCTCTCTGGCATTTAAGGGTAAAGTCTGTCAAAACTGTGTGAGGAAAGAACTGTTCTGTGAGATGGGCAAATGGCCAATGAAAGCTAATCAAAAATCAAACTAAAGGAAGATGTGAAATATCAGGTGGATTCGTGAAGTGTCATGGAGTTGAGAGGAAGATGCTGAGTTAAGACAAAGGCTTGGCTTGGATTCAACAGGTGCTACGCTGGAGAGAAACAGACGGATGGTTTGGGCATATCAAGCTATAGTCAGAGGTTGACTGAACCACAGAAAATGGGAGGAAAAAAATGTAGGGGCAGCTGGCTAACCAGTGTAAACCTGTAAAATGGCCATAACAGAGCATAAGTGTATTTATATAAACATACATCTTTTTTATGATGTCAAGATCACATAATACTAACCTTTTTGGTCATAGTTGCTGAAAACAGGAATGTTTTCCGATCACGTGGAATAACCTTAAGAATCTTATCTACCTAAAATGAGAAGAAAAACAATCACCACAAAAATTACAGTTGCATTTTACACCTTACCTGAAGAGGGCCCTGAGCTGAGTCAAAAACTTGCATATTGTAATTTACTCAATATGCTAATAAAATGTGTCATTCTGCTTCAATTATCCTTGGATATATAAATATCTAACATGGTACATAATTCCACTACTACTACCGAAGTATTTAGAGAAACACATTTCCTTAATATCTCTGTACACATGTTATTGCCTGAAGGACAATTCACAATACAATATTTAATACAACACACCACCATACCAAACCTTAAATGGAACCTTATCTTATTTCCTTTAATTGTGTCTATTGAGTTGTGGCATTATGTGGTCATAACCCATCTGTACATGGCACACCCCAATTCCTACCTCAGTCTCAAAGTCCATGTTGAGAATACGGTCAGCCTCATCCATGACCAGATAACGCAAAGCTCTCAAGTTAAATCCTTTGGTATTCTCCAAGTGATCAATAAGACGCCCTGGGGTTGCTGCTCAGAATGAAAAAGTGGAAATTTATGAATTAAACATCACTGATCAATTGTCAAAGAAGGTAAAATTAAAATTGTTTTGAATAAAGCTAAAATTGTGTGTTTTGTAAACATTATGAATTTGGACCAAAGGATGGATCATAATTCAGGAAAATAAATTTGTATTGCTTATTCCTGTAGAGCGTCTTGGTCAAATAAAACAAGATTAAAAGGGAGAAGAAAATTAGGATGTTCTTTTAACTCTTAAGTAACTTCCATTTCATAATTAACTTTTTAACTTGGTTTGTCTTCTGTTAATTTCAGTCATCTGTCACAGTACTACGCACATCTATGTATTCATAACAGTACAATTATTGCAATTCTTCTTGTAATAGCTGAGACAGTTCAGACACGTTCCGCAGGCTGATGTTATAATAACACACAGAATATTCCGAACCCAATCAGTTCAATATAATTGTGATCTTAAAAATCCTGTTTATGGTCTATAGCTGTCCTGTGGCTTGTGAAACAATAGTTTAATGACATTAAAGGATTCGGTAACATACAGTGCCTTGTAAAAAGTATTCAGTACCAAAATCATTTTCAGAGTCTCAGATTCTAAATTTACAATGTACTAAAGTAAGAATTTTTCCAGGTGATCTACAGTGTACAGTATGTAAAAAAAAAAAAAAACCTGAATGAGTTTACCCTATGTAAAAATAAGGCGAACTGTTCAGGTGCAGTGTATTACCTTCTCAATTAGCAGATGGCCTACACCTGGTATAGGAAGTCAGTAGGGTAACCTGTTCTCTTTATTTATTCTCAAAACTGAGATTTTTCACAAAGTAAAGCAAAACAAAGAGAGAACCCAGTGATATAATTATAGAGAAGCAGAGATTTGGCAAATGGTACAAGACCAGCTGACAGACACTAAAGCAGTGGTCTCAAACTCCAGTCCTGGTGGGCCGCAGTGGCTGCAGGTTTTCATTCTAACCCTTTTCTTACTTGGTGACCTGTTTTTGCTGCTAATTAACTAATTTCCTTTCATTTTATATGACTTTTTTTTTTTTTTTAAAGATTTCTTCCCCTAAAATTCTTCATCGTTCCTCTGCATTGCTTAGTTTCTTTCCTTAATGGGTATCCAAAAAGAAATCAAATGTGAAGTGAGTGAGCCAACAGAAGACCAACTAAGGCAGGGTCTCAAACTCCAACCACTTTCACTCCAACCAGTTGCCAAATTAAGCAACAATTCCTGTTGTCAATTAAACCTGTTCTTTAATTTCATGGCTTGTGGCTGCTCTTATTGTAATATAGCAGACATTTCCAAAGTTGTTAATTTTCTCTTTTTTAAGAGCACTGTTAAAATGTTTTGGGGACTTGAGCAGAGAAACATTCATCTTTCTTTATTTTTAGATATTGTATGATGGACGCAGTTTGCTGGTCATGTTTTGGCTCATTTTGTATCTCATTATTGTTTGGCTGCTAATTAAGGAAAAAGAATCAATTAAGGGGTCTGAGTTTTCAAGAGTGAGTCAATTAAAATTAATGCAAAAGAAGTTAATTAGCAGCAAAAACAGGACACTAATTAAGAAAAGGGCTAGAATGAAAACCTGTAGCCACCGAAACCCTCCAGGACTGGAGTTTGAAACCACCACACTAAAAGTACGCCAGTGCTCTGTGCATTCCACCATATACAAGTGTAAAAAACAAGAACCTGCCACCCTACACTTAGCTGTCAACTGTCACTTTGATGGAGTTGCAGAAGTCAATGACTATGACTAGAGAGGTTGTTCATGGCTCAGCATAAAAAGATCCTTTACAGAAGTGTGGTAGGATAGATACCCTGGCTGAACCAAAACATTTTTGCACATAAAGAATTTTCAGAATATTGCTTAGAAAATACTCCAAAGATGCAGAAGATCTTGTGATCAGATAAGAGTAGGTTGAATATTAAGGGCATGTGTAGTGTAAATCTAACACTGTACATCAACCAGATAACACCATCCTCACTGTAAAATGTGATGACGGCAGCATCATGCTGCAAGGATGTTTTTCAGTAGAAGAGTGAGGCAATCTGGTCAAGACTGAGAAGATGATGAATGTTGCACAGTGCAGGCAGATCCCAGAGAGAAAGCAAGCTCCCCTCTGCCAAAAAGCTTAAACTAGCAGGGAAGTTTTCCCTTCAACAAGACAAACACCGAAAGCACACTGCCACAGTAACAATGGAGTGGCTTGAAATGAAGAAAACTGACGTTCTCACATAACACAATTTTGAACATGCGTGGTGAAAATAAAAATGTCAGTGTCTACCACTGCTCCGCTACTAACCTGGCACAGCTTGAGCAATTTTTTGAAGGAGAAAGGGCTACTTTTGCTTAATCACATTATGCTAAATTAACACAGACTTATTCAAAAAGACTTCTTTTTGCTATATTTGTGAGAGGTGGGTCAGTCAAATACTGCAAAGGTAGATCAGCAAAATACTGCATGGGTGCATTAACACTTATAAACTGTTGACACTTCCCTTTTAAGAATTCAGTTTTTTTATGGTTTATACATTTCAGCCTTTTTGGCAGGACTGTGGAATTTTTTGATTTACAATTATGCATTTCCAGGAAAACTGATCAAAACCCCAGGTTTCAACAATCATTCATGTGAAAAATCTTTGGAGGATCAATATTTTTTCAAGACACTATAGAACATTAACATTTTTTATTTCTTCATAAATATACACTTGAAAATCTCATTTGTGTTTGCCTAAAAATAAAAATATATCGTTATGAGAAAGTATTTGTCTGTTTCTCAGTTTTGAACATTGTTGTGCATTTTTCAGTGTTTTTATTTATTTATTAAAGAGCACCCAATGTCACTTGCTAGAGAATCATTAACCACTTGAAGCGATGGTGTCACTGCAGGAGTGTATATAGCACCGGGTGACACCACAGCGATGGTTTACAATATTTGTGTGCAGTGTTTCAGGCTGAAATCACAAAGGGGGAACTAAACTAGATGAAACAATCTAGTGTGCGCAGAGCTGAAATCACAAAGTGAGACAGCCACCCTCATACAAAGTTCAGTAAAACTGCTGAGTCCTCGTGGGATAAAAGCACCAAGCAGGATGTCCCATGCATGCAGCCCACACTTGAATAGCCACACACCATTAATAGTGGGAATTAGTGTGCTGCATAAAGTTTAAAGTATGATCAACTCTCTGTTTATTAATTGAGTATCCCAGGGACTTCTGGAGCTCTTAATCCGGCCATGGTTACCACAGTGGGTGACCCCAACCCTAGTGACACTACTTTCTTGGAATTATTTGGCTATGCCAACTTAAGCAGGAAGATCTGCAAATAGAAGTTTATTTCATCAGTCATCTACAGAGTCGTGGCATAATTATGAAATCCTTTTCCATGTAATAATCTTTAATTCAGTGACATATTTAGGTTATTAATCATGAAAGGACCATTTAAGGTTTTAATAAAGAATCCCAGTGAAGTTTAAGCCTGCATGATTACTAGTTCACAAAAAAACTGTACATTTATTTTTCTTCAGTCGTTCTTATTTAGACTTGCTTCAGGAGTTTCAGTATTATATCTGGCTATGCAGCTCAGCTGTATTTTAGCTCCTACTAATTGACAGATGGCCTAACTTTCTATTAAGAAATCTTTCAGGGAAGTAAAATTCATGGTCCTCTCAAAAACAAAGTATTTAGTCTTTACCTGTGGAATGCATTAATATATTTTTGTTACGTATAACAAGTTCCAACTTTCACTCATATTTTAAGTAGAGCACTGTCTTAGAATTCTTGAGTAAGTTATTATTAGTAATCAATGGTGGTGTCCAACTTGCTATACGACCATAGATTCATGAGTTTACTTTGACTGTAGCATAAATCATAAGAAAAGTTCTGACCAAACTCAATAAACATTCTGCAGAAGTAATGAAAAAAAGGACAAAATATTTCCTATGGTACTTTAAATGCTAATTTTCTGTAAAATTTATTTCTAGAAGATAAGGTGCCTTGAAATATCAGAATGTTACAGAAATGTGTCAGTTATTCAACAAATTATTTATGTTATCAAAAAAAAAAATCTTAAAATTACATGCCTCTCCCTACACAAATCAAATAAAAATTAAGAACTGTTTAATACTCATACCAATTATAACATGTGGTTTCTTCGCAAGAGCCAAAGACTGTGACATCATGTCAATTCCACCCACAATTACAGCTATGAGAAGAGAAAAGAAACAACAATAAGCAAAAATAACACTGTTTTGACTTTTGCTCTCCTTCTCAAAAATGTGCTGCATGAGGATCATGGTATACACACACTTGAAAAAAGTTATATATAAAAAGTTTCATAAATCAATATTGACCCCTCACCCATTAATCAATTAAACCACATAGGCCAAGTATGTGTGTGTGTGTGTGTGTGTGCACAGCATAGTAAAAGTACACCAATATTCTGAAAAATAGACAAAACAGAGAAATTACAGAATTCACTTCAATAGTATTTAATTATTCCTTGTATCACTGTGGGCAGCATTTTAGCTGTGGGTGATAAAGAATTAAATTATTAGATGAAGGAGATGTTGAGTATCATTAAGAGTGATAATTATTTTAGCAAAAGACTGGTAGCAAGTAAAAAGCAAAGCAGAAGGCTTTGTCATTGTCATTGTCATTAAACCAGGTATTGGTACTTTTGGCAGTGTGGGTAGGTACCAAGTCCTTCTGGAAAATGAAATCAGCATCTCCATAAAGCTTGCCAGCAGAGGGAAGAATTAAGTGCTCTAAAATTTTCTGGTAGATGGGCACGCTGACTTTGGACTTGATAAGACACAGTTGACCAACACCAGCAGATAGCATGGCTCCCCAAATCATCACTGACTATGGAAACTCCACGCTGGACCTCAAGCAACTTGGATTCTGTTCCTCTCCACTCTTCCTCCAGACTCTGGGACCTTGATTTCCAAATGAAATGCAAAGTTTACTTTCATCTGAAAAGAGGACCTTAGCCCAGGTAAGACACTTCTGATGTTGTCTCTGGTTCATGAGTGGCTTGATACAAGGAATGCAACAGTTGTACTCCTGGTGAATCTCACCCAAATTCTTGAATGGGATGTGATTCACAAACAGTCTCAAGGCTGCAGTTAGCCCTGTTGCTTGTGCACCTTTTTCTGCCACATTATTTCCTTCCACTCAACTTTCCATTAATATGCTTGGATACAGCACTCCATGAACAGCCAGCTTCTTTTGCAATGACCTTTTTTGGCTTACCCTCCTTATGGAGGGTGTCAATGACTGTCTTCTGGACAACTGTCAAGTCAGCAGTCTTTCCCCATGATTGTGTGGCCTACTGAACCAGACTGAGAGACCATTTAAAGGCTCAGAACACCTTTGCAGGTGTTTTGGGTTAATTAGCTGAGTGGACTGGGACCCCATGAGTCTACAATATTGAACTTTTTCACAATATTCTAATTTTCTGAGATACTGAATTTTGAGTTTGCATTACCTGTAGGCCATAATCAGCTAAATGACAAGAAATAAACGATTGAAATATATCACTCTGTGTGTAATGAATCTATATAATATAGGAGTTTCACTTTTTGAATTGAATTACTGAAATAAATTAACTTTTCAATGATATTCTAATTTACTGAGATGCACCTGTAGGAGCATTCATTGTTGTACTACTACACTCTAAAACAGTTTCCACACTCAGCCAACCAACTATAAATGTATATAAAATTATCTGCTTGATTTGTTATAACACTCCATTATGTAAACACCTATACTAACAATTAATCTAAAGTAGTAATTCAGGTTAACAGTCTAATTGTTACTTATTTGTTCAAATTTGATACTGATTTCATAGCGATATTATTAATTTAGTACTGTTACTTAAGTTATGTTATTTCTTTATTTACTGTCACTACTCTGTTTAATAAATTGTATCTGCTGCATTTTTCTGCTAAACAATTTGTTAGCCCAGTGTGTTTTTATGTGTCAGTGAACCTAGTAACAGATTAGTTTATATTAATCGAGATTGCAATTAGTGTTTCAGCATTGGCTTCTCTATCATAGTGCTGCAGAGTGGTTTAATGTTTATATCCAATACTGGTGGGATAGATTTGGGTACCACGACAACTTTGGATTAAGCAATGGTAGTAAATCAATGGATAATTCAGTTGAATAACTTAAAAGGATGTGTAACATTACTCAAAGCTATTTTTAAACTACTGAAGCTGTAAGAGTTTTTAACTTATTTTAAAAATTTGAAGGTAAAATGAGGAATAATGAGTGCACCTGAAACACTTACCACTTTTAACCCCTATTGAAGAGCCTAGAGCCTCAAATTGCTCAGAAATTTGAAACGCCAGTTCTCTTGTAGGGGTCAGAACCAGGGCAAAAAGTCTCTGTGGTGTATCCAAGAGTGTTTGGAGGATGGGCAGAGCAAAAGCACCAGTTTTGCCTGAGCCAGTCTCTGCCAAGCCAATTATGTCTCGACCTGGGAAGGAAAAATATAGGTAATTATTCAACAAACAACAAAAACATTTTCAACTCTTTTAAGACTTCATTAACTTGTTCATCCTAATCACTGGCATGGTTACTGTATGTTGGCATGCAAACTGATGATAATCGTATAGGATGTGGCCTTTGAAAAAAATCACCTGGTGCAGTTTTTATTCCTACTGATAACACATTTTTTGATGAGCCTACTGCATCTTCTCTTGTCTCTTCTTTTTGCTTAACACTTCTCTGACCACATTTTTCACTACTGCCCCTACCAGTTCTGGTACATACAGAGGACATGCTGGGTGTTCACGTCAAAACAAGATAGTTTTCAAAGAACTAACTAGGCTTCTGGCACTGTCAACAACTATGAGACTGAGAGATGCAGCAATGTTCAAAAGTTTGAAACGACCCAGAAATGGTAAAGTTTGAGATGTATACTTTATTAAGCTTCCAGAAATCTTATTTAAAAATACTGCTAAAGCATTACTAATGTTGAAATGACTGATTTTTAATGTATTATTCACATGAGACTGCAAAGTGTCATTTTTAGCCGCCATTACTCCAGTGTCCTTAATGGTAAACTCTTCTAGATCATCCTAATTAATCATGTTTAAAGGCTACTAGGCTGATCTTTGTTTGTGTTAGCATAGTTGAAACCTATTATTCTGTTTAATAAAGCAAGGGTTGCAAGGTATTGGAATTCCTAAACTTTAATTCTGGGCTAAACTTGTCCAAAACTAAATAACTTTCTCAAGAAACTCAGACTACTACTGTTTTGTGAAATGAAGGCTATTCTATAAGACAGACTGCCAGGGAAGCAAAGATTTCATATAAATACGTCCACTATAGTCCTCAGAGATGAAGGTAGACAACGTTCTAAATAGGACATCAAAAATGGAAGGCTGAGATACACAAATCTATACATTAGACCCTGTAGTTTGAGAAACATATGCCTGTAAAGTCATTAGCTGGCTGCTTCCTTAAATAGCTAAAACCAAATACCAGTGTAATTTGCAACAGTGAATAGAGGACTCCAGGATGGGCTTTAAAGACCACCCTAAAATTGGCAAATAAAAAGAAAAGGCAAAAATATACAGAAGTTTGGCATCATCTAGAAATCCATTGATAAAACCACTTTTTTTTTTTTATTTTATGCAGGTTAGGTGCATTGGCGATCCTAAATTGTGCCTAGTGTGTGCTTGGTGTGTGTGCCCGCCCTGCGGTGGGCTGGCGTCCTGCCTGGGGTTCGTTTCCTGCCTTGTGCCCTGTGTTGGCTGGGATTGGCTCCAGCAGACCCCCGTGACCCTGTTGTTGGGATATAGCGGGTTGGATAATGGATGGATGGATAAACCTTTCTTGCATGCAATGGGAAAGTAGGAAATTCACAATTCCAGAGTTAGCCTGTCTGACAGCAGTGTAACTTTATAATCTTGGTGCAGTGCTCGGTGTCAATTCAGTTATGCAGAGCCATGGCTATCCTGGAACAGCTAAAACAATCTGCTTAAAAGGTACACAGATAAAGGTGAAATCTTGGTGAATAATCATGTCCACCTTCAATATAGTCTATAGTTTTGAAAGAGGTTTTTGAAAGGTTTGAAAGACAAAGAAATGGTAGAGGAAAGGATCATAGACTGGGATTTTAAAATACAGGGCAGCGGCAAAGATGACAAAGGGGAACTGGATCTAAACCAATGAGGTGACATCTCCGAGGAGTACAACATAAATTGCGGACAAACAAATTGTATGTGATGGGGATTAGGATTTTTGAAAGATACTGAGGTTTTGAAAAATTGTATTCCAGCACAGCACCAGGCTTAAAGAAAAGTCTGTAAGCCAATTAGATTTACTAGAAAAAGGCTTAAGGAAAACTTTGCAGAAGTGCGAACGGAAGCACAGTTTTGGACTTAGGAGAGACAGCTGAAGTAGAAGAATACAAGGAAATAAAGCAGGAAATCAGGACCAATCATACATCTCGGCTGCAGATAGACATAAAAGTGGGTCCAAGAAATTGTCCCCCTAGACCAGAAGATGGAAAGATTCAAGTCCCAGCGGAATAGAAATGTCACCAAAAGTGGAGATACCTTAGATCATAGAGAGGATAGAGTAGGACAGCCACAAGTACAAAGTTAGGTCCATAAGTCAACTCATCTCTTATGAGTTTTATACATGAAGATGATATGGCCAACAGTATATGAGAGTTACTTTAATTTATTAGAAAGAAAAGGGAGATGCTGGACAATAGTGCGAGATACATTTTATTTTAATCAAAAGCCAGGAAGGAGGGGTACTTGGGAAGATCTAGCAACAGATCTGCCGGAGGATAAGGCACAATTGTACAATTCAATGTCAGTAAGATAGACACACACATCCAACATGTCATCAATCAAAATAGAATATTGTATAAACTGGACCCTGAATTCACAAAAATGTGAAAAAAATTAATAAATTCTAAATTTTAAAAATATTTTGTTTTTAGTTTGAATGGAAAGAAATTAACATTTATGCCTTATTTAAAAGTCAGTGTTACAAACTTTGTGCCCACAAGAGGGTGCTCTTCACCAAGAAACAATACAACTACTGTGCACTTAATTAAAATATGAAATCAACTTCAGCATCTTGTGAAATAAAATGCATGTGCACTATAAAAAAACAAGGTCTTGAATTAATGTTCCCTTGCAGGATCAGATGATCCAAAAACAATATTTCGTTTATCTTTATGGATGATGAAAACTGAAAGGAACTGATTGAGTGGTAGGCAACCAGCTTACAGGAAAGGAAATAGATACCATTATTAGCATATGACTTCACAGATAGAAAATATTTAAGAAATATGTTTAGAAATGTTTTAAGGGAAGAAAGAGACAAAGCCATCAGTGATGTGAATAATGGGGATAAAAATAAGAAACAGGGTTTAGGCTTGACAGTGGTGAAAGACCAGAAGCAATAAACATGGTAGAGCTCAGGAAATATGTATATCTGGATTTGGAAAAAGAAGGTGAACAGAGAAGAAAATTAAAAAGATGTTGGAGCCAAGCGGTGGAAAAACAGATTTATGGGAGGAAAAGTCAAATTACATGCAAAAAAGCGATCAGAGTGAAGGAAGGCTGAGTGAGTTGGAAGAGAGGCAGAGACATGAAAGGGGACTGAGGAAGTACATAAATGAAGCTGGACATTAAGAAATTAGTTGAACTGATCTAGGTGATGAGGTTCCCTAAAAGAATGACAGGAAAACAGAATGAGGAACATGATAAGAGGCAATAGGGAAATTCAGGAAGAAAGTCTTTGATATCAAACAGCAGGATATCATATGGAAACATCACATTCAAAGGTTAAATGTGAAGGCCTTTTCTTCTTATAATGAAATGGATGGATGGATGGATGGATGGATTGACAGACAGACAACTGCTTTATTAGTCTCAAAGGAAATTGCAGAGTTACAGCAGCAAAAATATACATATAACAAGAATTATCCTAATATTAACTATGCTAACAAGGTTCAAATACATAAGAATTATCTATAAGAAAATTAACAAAGTGTAGGTGTTCACCAAGTGTAAAGTGATTAGTACTAGTCACAGTTTTACAGTACAAGATGTCATTGGCACAGTACACTGCACATAGTGTCACTATCAAGATGTCTTCTAAACAAGCCAAGTACCATTTAGCACACAGGCAACAATACCAGCTCCAGCGAGAGGTAACTCATCATAAAGTCTGATAGCTGGGGGTAGAAACAACCACATATAGCTCTCCGTGGAGTAACAAATGTGACTCAGTCTTTTACTGAATGCACTCCTCTGCTTAGCCAAAACCTCATATAAGGGTTGAGAGATATTTGTCCAGAATAGTTAGAGGCTTCCTAATCCAGCGAGTCCACCCTGACCCTCAAGATTGTACTAGCCTTTTTAATCAGCTAGTTTACTCTCTTGGCATGACCTGCAATATTGTCATTTCACCAGCATACTACAGCACAGAAAAATACACTGGTCACTGCTGACTGGTAGAAAACATTTAAGACTGGCCTGCATATACTAGAAAACAGAGGTGACCCTGACCCTTATTGTATACAGCCTCTGTGCTGGTACTTCAACTGAAGACAGTGGGTTCAGATGCACCCCAGGGTACTTGTCCTCAACACTTCGTCATCAATGAGAACTCGGCACAGGAGTGGGCTTGGGACTCGTGAAGTCAACGATTAACTTCTTTGTCTTACTGATGAGGTGTAAGTGGATCAATTTGCATCATTCAACGAAGTCTTTCACTGGTGTCCTGTATTTATTCCCCTACCCATTGTTGATACATCCAGCTATGGTTGTGTCAGGAAATTTCTGAAGATAACATAACTTGGTGTTTATGTGAAGTCTGAGACATACAGCAGAAAACTGGAAGGGAGCCAGTACAATTCCCTGTGCTATTCTTGACCATGTCCAACACAAAGTTCTTAGGCTGCACAAACTGATCTAACAGTTAAGTAGTCCACTTTCCAGGCATCAACCCTCAATGAACAGAGCCTCCCCCGAGGCAACTTGGACTGTATGGTATTAAATGCACTATAGAACTCAAAAATCAATATCCTCATCCTGGTACTCTGTTTCTCAAGATGGAAGTAGGTTCTGTTCAGCAGATAAATTATGGCATCGTCCATCCCTTGGTGGTTCTGGCAGGGAAACTGCAAAAGATCCAGGACTGTTCTGACAGCTGTTATACAAGTGAGCCAATAGTAACCTTTCCAAAGTCTTCATAATGTGCAAGATCAGAGCCACTAGTCTGTAGTCATTAAAGACTTTCAGCTGCACTATCTCGGCAACTAGTACCACATAATGTTTTCCAAACAGCAAGAATCCTTTGTAAGATTAGACTCAAGATGTTTCCTTGCTATTGATCACTTTGCTTGGTTACAAATCAAGAGATGACTCCTTATTTTGTTTCAATTTCCACAGCAAACTTTCAAGTGAACTAAATATATTAATGTACACCCAGTGAATGTGTCACGGATTTCTTTCATTGGGCAGAACATTTTTTTTCCTGGGAAAAAATAATATCATGAAGGATCAAACTAGTGCTGGGAGCTATACCGGTCCATACCAAAACCCGTTTTTTATTTTTGTTTTAAATAGCCTAAACAACGTTTGGAATGTGGCGCTGCGGGAAACTGTTTAAGGGGGACCTTTTTCACTGTTACACCGCTAAACACGCATGCAACAGAGTACATGCGTTAGTGGAGGTATTGAACGGTGCAAATGGAAAGAGAACATTCCAAAACTGAAGCTGTAGCAGACAATAAAGTTGAACATAATGACACAGAAGAACTTTTGCTGAAAAAAGGAGTCATGTCTGTTGTCTGGAGATACTTTGGTTTTAAAAGGTCAGATGTGAACCATTATTATGTTCAAATGTGTGAATACTGTTTCTATACTACTGGACAATACTGCAAGCCAAGTTGTACTTGTTTTATTTTTTTTCCAATACTGTGTAATGTACCTGGGTACTATGTAATAGTGTGACAACATGTTGACTTTATTCTCGACATTTCCACTTTAATCTCGATGCTTATGACGAGATTAAAGTTCACATGTTGACTTTCTTCTCGTAATTTGTCATTTAAGTAGAACATAGTAAGCTAAACTACATCTTAAAAAGAATATTTAATTTACTAGATTTTCTCAAACCCCATCATAAGTTATGTAGCACATTAAATGCTTTGTGTTAAGTGTTCCCCGAGCCATGGGAATTGCTACGTGCTTCTTAAACCGATTTCCTCTTGCACTAAGTGGAGGTGCAGGCAGCAATCGCCACACAGAATACATTAATTTCATGATATTCCTGCTCCCTAAACACTTAGAATGCTAAAATAAATACTTGATATAATTTTTATGATGAAATGCATTAAAGCATGTATTAATCATGTGGGGGCATGGAGGTTGCACTGCAGCCTCCCATTAAGGGGGTCCCAGGTGTTCCCTGCCTTTTCGGTTTTTTGGTCGGGTTTAATTAGCATGCTTCAGTTTCCTTTCAAAGTCATGTAGGATGTGAGGTTTTGTTATGCTATATTGACCCTACTAGTGTATGTATTGCTCGTATTCACCCTGCGATGTGCTGGCAGCCCATTCAGGATTTGCTCCTGCCTTGCAACACTCCATGGTCTAAGTTTATAACTAGTTTTAATCTCACAAAGATGTTTATCGTGTGGTGATTGGTTATGTGGAGAAAGAAAAAGGAAGGATAGGAACTGGGGGTTTGGTACGTCAGACAGAGACAGCACGCATGCATTAAAGAAAGCCCGCTCAGAAGAACATGCACTGAATTCTGTGTTAGTGTCTCCGACCAACCGGATCACAAACCCAACATCTACACAATATTTAAGTTAAACCTGTGCAATACCCATTCATACATCCAGTTTTTGGAGCCTCATCACACCTGCCATAAAGTTCTCTACACTGAACGTACACTTGGGGACCCCTTACTGTGAGGGAGCAGCACTACCGCCACACTACCGTGCATGTTTAATACCTGCTTTAATGCATTTCATCATGAAAATGATATCAAGTATTTATCTTAGCATTCTAAATTTTTAGACAGCAGAATATCATGAAGTGAATGTATTCTGTGTGGCGATTGCTGTCTGCGCCTCCTCTTAGTGTAGAAGAAGTCAGTTTAAGAAGCACGTAGCGATTAACAACTGGGTCGGGGAACACTTAACACAAAGCATTTAATGTGTTACATTAACTAATGACAGGTTTTGAGAAAATCTAGTAAATTAAATTAAACATTGATTTTAGGGTGAAGTTTAGTCTACGACATTCTACATTAATGACAAAATAAACTATGAGAATAAAGTGGAAATGTCGACTTTAATCTTGACATAAGTGTCGAGATTAAAGTGGAAATGTTGAGAATAAAGTCAACAAGTCAAAATAAAGAAACTTTTTATTGAACAAATTTTGCAAACAACTTAAAGTTAAAACACTTTCCTTCAATGATGACTACACTTGGTCTAATCATTACATTTGCAAGTAATGTAGCAATTACATATTTTTACTTCTGATCTTCTAATATAATTGGATAGAATACGCATACATATGTGATTTCATTTACCACCAACCATTATCTGTGAATGTTGTTAAAAATTGTGATCAGATTAGGAAAGATACACCCAAACCCAAAGTTTGGAAGATGCTTTTGTGTGCAAGTTATCAACAATCTCCAGGGGTCTATGGAGGTGCTTTCAAGGTGCTACAGATTACCTAACATGTACCAAAAATACACACATCTTAGATAGTACTCCAAATTGTCCTGACATGATTAAGCATAATTAAGCATAGAGTACTGTATCTGCCAAGTATGCTTTACATTGACCTTGGCATCTCATTTTGGGTTTTTTTGTGCCTTGTGCTAGATACTGCTGGGTTAAGCTTTGTCTTCCTGCAAAATAATTAACTTGGCTTAACATTCTTTTGGCTTATGCATGTTAGGTTGTTGAAGGTATATAATATGATGAAAAATTATGCAATTTTTAGAAAACTATTTGATCAAATAAAAGAAAAATGCACATTTGTCTTAAAGGTGTTACTAGGGCCCTATGGAATCAGTTTTATTTTTTCACAAATTCAGTTTTTTATTGATTTTCACCATTTTATTTTTCCTTGGTTAGATTGTGTTTTTACTTTTTTTTTACTGCAAGAAAGTAGCAACAGCTACAACAAAACAAACAATAATGAAATGGCAGTTTACATTCCTTTTAATGAAACAGCACACTAGCACAACTAAACCTTATTTTGTAGTCCCGTTCATCAGGTAAGAGCCCAGATCCTCCATGATGCTTCATGCTGAGACTACAGTAAGACAGGGAGTGCCTTCCAGAATAGTAAGAGCTGTTACTAGTTTGAGGTATCCTTCTGGGATGAAGGTTAACTTCACTTTTTAGGATCTAGGATATTTGTAACAGCCTGAGCTGATCTGTTCTCAGCCAGAAAGAACTCTTTGTAGAGGTGAATATGTTCAGTGTGGTACCCTACTATGTTGAACCAGCTATTCCACCAGGTGTTTACTGCCTCAGAGTTTGTGGGGGAACAGACTTTGGGAATTAAACAGAAAAAAGAAAGAGAGACCCACTTTTAAAGGCTCATTGCATCTGGGGAGAAGCCTGCTCTTTTGCCCAGGTTTGTAGGTGCAGAGTTTATAACGGAAGGGCCAAAAGTGGACCTTGTGTGCCTCGTCACCGCAAGGCAAAACATTAATTAAATCCAGAAACATTGTTAATTTTTAAAAGGGAACCCGTTACTAACCAGTCCCGTTTGCCAATAACATTTTTCTACGGGATAGACTGTTAATACCGGTTAAATACATTTTAATCTGTTAAATGATTTACAGTAAATACATTGTGTACAATTAGAACTGCCTACATAAAAGAATTAGAGAATTTGAGAACTATGTGGTCCCGGCTAGCAGTAGTTTTAATCAACTACAACATAAATTTTCTTGCCACAAATATTTTGAAGAACGGCATCCATATGTTGTTCAATGACATGGGGGAAAAAAAGAGTTTGACAAAGACTGCTCATTTTCTAGCAGTACTCCTCCTTGTTTACAATGCCTAATAAAGGACGCATCTTCGCCATATTTCAAGTGGTATGTCTGACTCACATGGCCACAAAGTGGCTTCTTACATCCGACTATTTTGTTGTTTCATCTATAGTTACCTGAAGGGGAACACTTTATCTTTCTTAATTTCTCCTTGTTCTTGAGATGGGTTTTAGATTTGACATGGTCATTCCAGGTATCTTTTTGTGTACAGCCTATGGTATGCTGCCAACACTTGCAGAAAAGTTGTTGTCCGGATTCATAAAAGTTGCCGGGATACTGTTGTGCCCTCATTTCTACAGTTAAGCTCATGTTTCTTAGTTTTATCGACATAGGGTATCCGTTACTGCTCACTTCCAACATTTTTGTCTCATGCAACTGACTAATTTGTGTGCCTTTAATGAGAAACCATACAGGAAATACACACATAAACAGAAGCACGACTGAATTTCTAGGACGAACTGTGTTCATTTGAAAAACAACAAACTAGAAAACAGTATCTGAATGATAGAACTACAGATTATACAATCATTTAATTTATTGGGAAGTTTTGTATCATCCCTTCGGTCTCTAAATTCCACATATTTCCATTTTTAAAACTAAAATCTGTTTTTATGCATTGATTCCATGATTCCGTCAGTGTTTTCTGTATCTCAGAAATCATAGGGCCCTATGTTACCAACAAAACAAATAAAATACTGCTGCAAATTTCAAAAAACATCACATTTCAAAACATGAAATTGCAATTATTACAATCCCTGCCACCTTACTTATGATTTTGGTATTTATTGATTTTTAAAATTAATGGTTCAACTATTTAAACTGACAGCATTTTTTTGTCCTTGGGGAGGAAATTTGTTTTTTTTACAGAAAGACAATAAATAAAGTTTTGTATTATGACAATAAGCAAAGCCCCTCTCAAACACGCACCAGAATGGCTAAAAAGAAAAAAAAAATGTCTGTCTTGGCTAAAGATGAGAAGAGCAGTAAATATGCATGTAAATAAGCAAATACATTCCGACTAATTTTCCACCTTCTGTTGTGAAAGGATCACAGGAGAAAAAGCCTTACCTTGAAGGGCTACAGGAATTGCTTCTATCTGAATTTTTGTAGGAGACTTCCACCCCAGGTGCTCACAAGCTTCACACAGTACTTCGGTCACCCCCTATGGACAGATAACAGACCAAAAACATCATCTATAAATTTATTTTATAGCAAATGGTAAGAACAAACAATGTGAATAGAAAAATGTTAAAAATAAAAACACATTTGGAAACACAGTATTCAGTACATTCAAGATAAACATTACACTATTGTAAAATCAAAAAAGAAAAGAAAAAAAAAACAGGATACACAGAAAAGTAGAAGGCATTGGTATTAAAGTAAATATGAAAGTGACAATAACCCAAAATAGAAAGGAAAGTTAGAAGTGTCTACAAATGTAAAAAAGTGTTAGTAAGACTATAAAAAGAGCAAAAAAACAAAAGCATCCTACTTCCATGCACTGTGAGAAAGGTAGGGAGGGGAACCCAAGGGTCAATGTTAGTGGGCTCTAGTTGCACCAATGACTTATATACAGTCTTTTGCACCAATGACTTATATACAGTCTTAATATGTGTAAATATGTGTAAATGTTACCATAAAACTCATAACTAATAAATGAAACAAAGTAAAGCAAAAAGAATTTGGACTTTGAATTGAATGTTAAGTTCAGAGTATTTAACTGTGGTCACTTACAACTATGTGGTTATTTACTGTCAGAAAATAGGATGCATATAGAAAAAAAAAATGTTCACAATGAAACAAAGCAAACGACTGGTTATGTTATGAGGATAAGTTACTGGCACTGACTCCAAAGCTCTTAACAAGATTTATGGTAAAGAGCAAAAGCCCAGTACTAGTGCATCAATTGGTTACCAATATATATGCAGTATCTATTCCTAATAGTTATTTCATTCGACTCCTATGGTGACAGGCAATAGCAAAATCTGAAAATCTGAACTGCAAAGGCCAAAGCAACATTCAGTAAGAAATTATTAAACAAAGAATATAAATGGAGAACTCAAGAAAACAATTATTAAAAACAACAACATGGAGCATAGCTCCAATAGGGCTACAAACAAGAAGGAAGCAGTTAGAGACATTATAAAAGGAGACTAAAAAGTGAAGCAGGCACAATAAAGAAAAACAAATATGTACTTCATTCTGTATTCAAAGCTATTATAACACATTTTCAGCACCAAATGTAGATAAAATGAAAAAAGGCAATAAAATATTTCATTAAAATCCTTTATAGCTGGTTAGAAGTCTCCAAAACAGTGACAAGGAAGACTTTAAGATTTATAAAAAGAATGAGCACAATGAAGACATTATGGAGCCTTATGATCTATAACTGATTCATGGACAACTGTCTTAAAGGAAACTCTCACAAACCTAGCCCTCATTTTCTCAAAATGTAATATTACAAATGGGTATTATATTCTAGAAACCTATTTCATTTACTGGTTTTCTGTGCTCGACTTGCATTGGCAGCATTAGATTTAAAACAGGAACCAGCAGTAGATCGGGTGCGAGTCCAAAACAGGGTGCACTCACTCGCTCAAATGGGCCAGTTTAGCAACATTAATTAACTAAACATTCATGTCTTTGGGATACTTCAGGAAAGTCCAGGTAGAAAACACCCAAGGCACTGACAGGAGTCAAAGCCTGAACTCTGAAGATGTAAGACAACATCACAAGCCAATATTTAATTGTGTTGTCTTGATACATATCTCATTAGATAAGATAATTAGTTATGGCACACGAACAGTTTATTTGTAAAGGTGTGAACCGCTCTGCCATAATATGAACCAACAGCTGAAACTGAAATATTTCACGTTTACAAATTATTTTATTTAGCTGTTTGGAAACGGGTTAAAAATTTTTGGTAGGTACACTGACACTTTCAAATAAGACTATTGATGCTTGCAAGGAGCCCATTATTGGGCTGTTTTCAAAACTAAACATTAAACTTTCAGGTCACCTGCCAAGAAAATAATACATCCTGAAAACATACTTGGTTCTCCATTACAACAAATGCAAGCATCAATTAATTATCTACTTTGTTCATTTTGTTCCAGCGCAGGAGCAAGATCAGATGGCCAAACATTACACACCTGTTCCTAATTCCAAAGAGTGTGTTGCCAAGGCACAGCATACTGCCTAATTTGAAGAAAACTTGAGCTTTTCCTCCAGCTTCTTCAGCTGCCAACATGTAACACACCCACAAGACTTGGCACATTCATTTCCTTCTCCATCTCAGACAAAATAACATTTTTATTTCTATGATACATTTTCATATTAACTAAATAAATATATAAAAAATAATAAAAAATCAATATACATCTATATAAGACAGATGCACAAGTAGTAGAATTCTAATTTGAAGATAAGTTTTTAAGTCTATTATGTGCAATCCTATAGTCAGATGGCCAAGGAGCACAAAAAAAAGCAAACAACCCCACACAAACACACTCCAGGTCAAAAGACTGCCCAGCCACCCCTGGGCATTCTACCTAGCATAGAAAAAGGTAAGGCTGACTTTAGCACCTTTAATCTTCATACCGGTCAAAAATGGCACTCTTCAGTGAATTTAGAAGACTGTTCTTTGTCACTATCTAACAAAAATACAAGTTGAAAGTTCTTGGAAATGATGCACAAAAAGCCAAGTTAGATGGAAGAAAATAGGAGAATCTTACAATGTTGCATCATTGAGCCGAAAGTAATGCAAAGCTGAGTGGTGAGAATTTAAATGTTTAATTTAGCTTTCCTTAATTATGTATTAATATATACCTGAATATATGCAAAATTTACAAATGAATGCGACAATCCTACTTATTTTTTAACTTGGTTTGAGGGAAATGGTCAGTAGTTTGAAAATTTCAGTAACAGTTCAATAATTTGCTACAAATTATGGAGTAAAGAGATAATTACAATCCTGTATATAATGCTACCCTTGAATATAAAATGCTTGTTGAGCACTCCAGAAGTGATAAAGGATTAGCGCTGAATTTCTCAAGTAAATGTCATTTATTCACAATTATGGTCTACAAGATTTTGTCAAATGAAACAGCCTTTAAAAGTGAAGCACATTTTACAAATTTTAAAAAATAACTAGCTCACTCTTGAATTTTATAATGCAGCTAATAATGAGTACCAGAGTCACAAATGAAAAGTTTTAAAACTTACAGAAAACGTCCACTTTTAAGTAGTAAAGGTTTCCAATCATAAGCCATTTTTGCACTCAGTCCATTTGTTCTGTTTCGAATCTGGGGATGATTCGTTACTTTGTTTCAATTTCCACTTAGTATAGTTGTGCTTCACACTGCAAACTTTCTAGCAAACTAAACATACAGTGGGATGCAAAAGTTTGGGCAACCCTGTCAATAGTGATTATTTTCCTGTATAAATCGTTGGTTGTTACGATAAAAAATGTCAGTTAAATATATCATATAGGAGACACACACAGTGATATTTGAGAAGTGAAATGAAGTTTATTGGATTTACAGAAAGTGTGCAATAATTGTTCAAACAAAATCAGGCAGATGCATAAATTTGGGCACCGTTGTCATTTTATTGATTCCAAAACTTTTAGAACTAATTATTGGAACTCAAATTGGCTTGGTAAGCTCAGTGACCCTTGACCTACATACACAGGTGAATCCTATAATGAGAAAGAGTATTTAAGGGGGTCAATTGTAAGTTTCCCTCCTCCTTTAATTTTCTCTGAAGAGTAGCAACATGGGGGGCACAAAACAACTCTCAAATGACCTGAAGACAAAGATTGTTCACCATCATGGTTTAGGGGAAGTATACAGAAAGCTGTCCCAGAGATTTAAGCTGTCTGTTTCCACAGTTAGGAACATATTGAGGAAATGGAAGACCACAGGCTCAGTTCAAGTTAAGGCTCGAAGTGGCAGACCAAGAAAGATTTCGGATAGACAGAAGCGACGAATGGTGAGAACAGTCAGAGTCAACCCACAGACCAGCACCAAAGACCTACAACATCATCTTGCAGCAGATGGAGTCACTGTGCATCGTTCAACCATTCGGCGCACTTTACACAAGGAGATGCTGTATGCGAGAGTGATGCAGAGGAAGCCTTTTCTCAGCCCACAGCACAAACAGAGCCGCTTGAGGTATGCTCAAGCACATTTGGACAAGCCAGCTTCATTTTGGAATAAGGTGCTGTGGACTGATGAAACTAAAATTGAGTTATTTGGGCATAACAAGGGGCATTATGCATGGAGGAAAAAGAACACAGCATTCCAAAAAAACACCTGCTACCTACAGTAAAATATGGTGGTGGTTCCATCATGCTGTGGGGCTGTGTGGCCAGTGCAGGGACTGGGAATCTTGTCAAAGTTGAGGGGCGCATGGATTCCACTCAGTATCAGCAGATTCTTGAGACCAATGTCCAGGAATCAGTGACAAAGCTGAAGCTGCCGGGCTGGATCTTTCAACAAGACAACGACCCAAAACACTGCTCAAAATCCACTAAGGCATTCATGCAGAGGAACAAGTACAACATTCTGGAATGGCCATCTCAGTCCCCAGACCTGAATATAATTGAAAATCTGTGGTGTGAGTTAAAGAGAGCTGTCCATGCTCGGAAGCCATCAAACCTGAATGAACTAGAGATGTTTTGTAAAGAGGAATGGTCCAAAATACCTTCGACCATAATCCAGACTCTCATTGGAACCTACAGGAAGCGTTTAGAGGCTGTAATTTCTGCAAAAGGCGGATCTACTAAATATTGATTTCATTTCTTTTTTGTGGTGCCCAAATTTATGTACCTGCCTGATTTTGTTTGAACAATTATTGCACACTTTCTGTAAATCCAATAAACTTCATTTCACTTCTCAAATATCACTGTGTTTGTCTCCTATATGATATATTTAACTGACATTTTTTATCGTAACAACCAACAATTTATACAGGAAAATAATCACTATTAACAAGGTTGCTCAAACATTTGCATCCCACTGTTATCAATAAACAAATGTATTTCACTGGGCAGAAACATTTTTTCTAGGGAGAAAATATCATAGACGGTCAGCAACAATTGTGTTTGCGCACTGCTCCATTTTCCCAAATTATTTGTTGTATTTACCAAATACAGAAGTGTAAGCAAAACCCTATTATTGAACAAGTGGAATTATTCGCTACTACACTTAGTACAAAAAGGACTTTTCTGAAACAGGCGAGTTTACAAAAGAAAGATGGCTTGACTGAAGGTATGAGTTTCAGTTTTATGACAATAGATCTAACAGGTTAAGCTTCATACAAACATATGATATCATATTTAATTTCAAGAAGCCAGCATATGAACATAATCTCAACTGGGTTTATCCCAAATGACATGACTGCTGTTTTAACTCTTGTGCATATTTGTAAATCATTTCCATTTTGAATTGATTCATTAAAATGTAATGATTAAAATTTAATGCTCATGTCAAAGTTAGTATGTGCATTGAAATGACGCCCCACTTCACCCGCATGCTTTACTTTCATAGTGCAAGATTAGGTGGTGTGCTTGTCAGTCTCACAGGGCACTGCTGATTATCATTCACTGCCTGTGTATGAGTTTTGATCATCCCAATTACTAGAGAAAAGAGCAACAAGCCTGATCAGGTGCTTTGCTTGCACTAATTGACTGGTATTGTTTTATGCTAATTGTGCTACATTTGTGCCTGTGTGTGTTCTTAATTGCACCTTTTTATTGTTTTCGATGCTCCATGTTAACTCTCCACTAATTATGTTGTGAATGACATTCCTTATTACCGAGAGAAGGCACATAAGCATGTTTACCACAGCATACATAATTTCACCCATAATGCACAGAATTTCATGGAGATTGATCGTGCCCGTGTTTAATTACATTCGTACCTCATGCAAACTGCTTCAGGATTCACCTGGTACTGCAGCAAGACCACCCTTTCCAAAGGGTCTCGGTACAACTGTTTTAGTCTATATCATGGTGCAACTGGAGTCTTCACATCTATCTAATTGAACTGGGCATTTGTGAAAACTACAGCATAGTTTAAAGAGCTATATTCACAGCAGGAAGAGTGTGAATTAAAGCCCCCACACCACCTGTGTAGACACTATATGTGGTGTGTGGGTTGAGCCGCTAATTATTCATAATCCATCTTTCTATCCATCCATTTTTCAACCTGCTGAATCCGAACAAAGGGTCACGGGGGTCTGCTGGAGTCAATCCCAGCCAACATAGGGCACAAGGCAGGAACCAATCCCGGGCAGGGTGCCAACCTACCGCAGCCATCTTTCCATGTCCCTCAAAAAACACACCTCTCTGCATAAGTGATGATATCATACATCATCAGTGTTCCGAAATGACAATGTGAATTTCAGACATCATTCAGTCCCAGCTCTTATGTGACACAGAAGCTACCCTATTAAGTGTTTCCCAAACTGTCCCTAACTTGTGAACTTTAATGAGTAAATACAAATTACTAAAGACAGCCCTTCAGTTACAAACAAGTTTCATTCTCACTGATATTCATAACCCAATTTTGGATGCAAATTAGAACTTGCACTAAAAATTTGTATTAATGTAAATGCTGCAAAATGCTTTGTTACTTATTTTTTCAACTTATTCTTAAAATGACACTAAAGCAATATTAATGTGCAATTTGGTCATAGTGATATGGACTTAAATTGACATTGTGAGACATTGCAATTTTTTTTGACTCAAAATGCATTATTGTAGACATCTCAATATATTGTCAAAACACCTGAAAGGGTGAAGATCAGCAACACCATACATACACATATATGCACATTTTCTATATAGTGTACAAACATGGTATATTTTGACAGAAAAATAAAATAAAGGTTAGTTAAGGAAACAGCTTTTTGTTTTCAAAATTGAACTACTTCATGAATACCTAGATCTTATCAAACCTAAAAAACATAAACCTAAAAATCAAAATCAATGAAACCGCAACATTCATTTTCCAAACTTTTTTTTTTTATATAGTGGCCAGTCATTAAGCTTTGCTTGCTCTTGCTCAATCTCTCTTTCCGTATTTTACATAATGAAAGACAAATGCAATTTAAAATACAGTGATCCCCCGCCTTTCCGGAAATGGCTCCAGACCCATCAGCGATAGGGGTGAAAATGCGCGATATAGAAAGACATTTAAATAAACATTTTTTTTATAGTTTAAGCTTTAAAAAAAACCCTCCCACACACTTTAAACACATGTAAATGTATTAAAACACACTTTGTAAACACATATGACATGTGGATGTTGGGCTAAGGATATGAGTAACATCTCTCTTTTATAAAAAAAATCTTGGCAGGGAGACGAGACGTGATCTTCTCGGAAGACAATTTGATGTCACGCAAGACAAGAAAGTGAGACAGAAGGACAGCTGCTGTACAGGCTTCTAAATGATCGACACACAGAGCAACAAGTAGAACACGCACCTTTGCAGAAGCAGCACAGAGCCAGTAGCTGATCTGTTCACTTCTCCTTAGCGTGCGTTCAGCTCCCCCCCTTTAAATGGAGCGTAGCGTGCCTCCGGGTGGGCTGAGTGAAGCGATCGAGACCAGATCATCTCAGAGAAACACTTTGACGACATACGAGACTAGACATTACAACCTTAGGAAGCAAAACCCGTGAGGCGGTGACTTTTGCATGTCACGCCCTACTTACAAACAATTTAAAATAAGTTCACAGCCATCTAACCTAGCAGTTGTTGGGAATGCTTTTGGCAGACACACTTCAGGTGCTCCTAGCTCTTAAAACAACGACAAGCAGAACATGCAACTCGACAGCAGCAGCAAGCCAGCAAATGATCCGAGTGCATCTCCTTAGCGTGCGTTCACCCCTCACAGAGCCGCCACCCCTCCTCCCCCTTCAGAACGCTAGCGGCAGCTGCTGCACAAGCTTTTAAATGATTGATGCAAAGTGCGGCAAGCAGAACACATGCCAGCAGCAGCAGCAAGACAGCCACTGAACCGATCACATCTCTTTAGCATGCGTTCAGACCGCCCCTTCACAATGCGAGCAGCATTAAGTCCTGTGAGAAAGAGATGTAACCACACACAGGGCAGGAAATAAAGGGCAAATGCTGTTTTTACAAAAGTTTTAAAGTAAAAATGAAAATAATGCATATGTAACAATTCCCATGAAAATAACAGTCTCTTTAAATTGTATATCTGGTAAACCAAACCCAGGGGTGGGCGAGCGAAGCAAGCAGCGGACGGAGCCCCCTAGTAGTAAAAATAATAATAAATCCACGATATAGCAGAAGTGCGATAGCTGAAACGCAATACAGCAGGGGATCACTGTATCTAAATAAATAACCGTTTCAAATACATATTTAGGTATTTTTTAAATTTATTCTTTGCCATTTAAAAACCTAATTTATGCTTATTTTCAATCTAATTAATGACTTCTCCTCTCCCGCTATAGCAGTTCAGACTGTGCAAATAAGCTGAGACATGATTTCATGTTTCCCTACTTTAATAAATAATAACTGTTACTTTTTAGCTGTTTTGGTATGTTGTCTTGCAACAATAGTCCAAACAATGTATTGGCTTTCCCAAATATTATAGCAACCCATGGGTAGCTTAGTGTTGATTCTCTTATACAAAACTGTTCAATAAACTAACTAAAATAACTTTATATACATAAGCAATTATTAAAACTGTTTTATTTGTAATTAATCGCATAGTTATTTCAGGTCTACAGAAAAATGTTAATAAGCTTGCAGGTTCACTTGTTCTGTTTCATTAAAAGGAATGTAAAGTGCCATTTACATGTGGCATTCCATAGGGCCCAAGAACATTTTAGGGAACTTCACTTAGTGGAAACCCATTTTGCCAGGGAGGCAAAGTGCACATAGCCAGCACCACACATGCCAGAATGATCTCTTCATATGCAGCTACACATCTTCTCTTTAGAAGTTGTACTGCTTGAACTGTCATTCCAGGTAAAACCAAACAATCTGCAAACAGCAGAGCCAGTCCCACCTGTTCTAAAATGTTTCTCTTCTGTTCCTCACTATTTTTTTTCACACTCAACACTGACTTGGCAACATGGGTGGAACTGACACAGAAAGAGAGCTGGAGAATTTATGGACTTTATTTACAGTTTAAAAGAAATCATGGAAAAATCAAAAGCGCTGAAAATCATGATGTTTTCATTTGTATATTAATTTTTCTTAAATATCAAATTAAATCATAAATTTGGGAAAGTTGGCCAGCCTTACCTTAAATCACACAACACATAATTAAAACTAAAATGAACCGCAAGCTTGGAATAAGACCTCCTGCAGTTATTGAAAATGACAAAGCCTATCAGAGCACTGGAAAAGAAATAATGATGGCACAAAAACCCAAACCTAACTTGCGATAGTTGCCTTAGAGGTGTCATTTCTTTGCTGAGAGATTGCTTAGCTGTAGCTGCTTAGCACAGCTGGGACACACACTTAAGAAAGTGCGAATTACAAGTAACGATTTGTACCTCTCCAAAAAAAAAAAAAGAAAAAGAAAAAAAAGGCCATCTGCTGATCGAACTGCTTACCTATGACCGGGTGTATTACACAGCTGCATGTGCTGCAGGTTACATTCTGGAACGCATGCACAGGACAGCACAAAAAGATTGAACATGGTGACAAATGTCAGTGCAAAATACTATTTCTCACTGTTAGTGAAGACTACTACATATTCTTCCAAGTCACAGCTAGTTTGTGAAATGAAAATTAATTAAGTAATTAATTAAATGAATCAATTATCATTCAGTTGACAAGAAAAATTAGGCTCTTTTACATGGTCATTTACATATGCAGAATTACTATTAGCACAGACCTGCCTGTACTTTATTACCCTCACCCCTGAGGTCACCTACAAAAGGTGTGTAACAGACAGATTGACTGAAAGACAAAACATTCACAATACATGCATTGTATAGTGATTTTTATAGTTCTTTAGTGGAATTACATAAATTTGTACAAAGTATTATGAAGTAAACATGGCATCATAATTTAATAAACAATAAAAAAGCAGATAAGTAGCCACATAACAGACACTTATTTTTAATAAGAAAAATGTATACACATCTAGTCTAACAAATCTTTTTTTTTTTTTACATTTTTTAAAATTTATTTAAAATCAAAAAACATTCCATACAAGCAAGTCAAGTTTACAAAACTAGGTTTGAAACAAATCAACCACTATCCAGGAGAGAGAGAGAGAGAGATAGGCCAACAGAGTAAAACTTTAATAGTAGGAAAAATAAATAAAATATAAATAGAATAAAAAAGGGAAGAGAATCCACTTCCTTGATTTAAATTCTTATTCTAAAATGTTATTGATTAGATCCTTCCAGGTTTTGAAAAAGTGAGAATCGTTTTTTTTCCATATTCAAATAGTATAACATCGGTTACCCACTGCCTTAAAAGAGGCGAGTTAGGATTCTTCCAGTTGAGCAAGATTAGTCTACGTGACAATAGTGAAGTAAAGGCAATCACAGTTTGTTTGTCCTTCTCCAGTTTAAGCCCATCTGGGAGTACACCAAACACAACCGTTAACCTTGGTTGTCACAATCCCTCCTAATCCACTGTCTGAAAGGCATTTAAAGATTTTGGTCCAAAATTATGTTAATTTGCTGCAGGCCCAAAACATGTGACCTAGTGAGGCCAGAACTTGATTGCACCGTTCGCAGGTTGGATCTTGCCCGGGAAACATTATGGACAATTTTAAACAAGACAGATGCGCTCAATAGATAGTTTTACGTTGAATAATTGTACTGTATGCTTTAAACATATGGAGATTGAGTGAATTCTGTGCATTGCTACCTTCCACTCCTTTTCTGAGATACTGAGTGAGAGATCCTTTTCCCACTGTACCCTGTGATCTTTGAAAGGGAAGGGAGGGACCTTAAAATATTTTTATATATTACAGAAATGCTGTCTGAGTCCTCAAGACTGATCAATATTTCTTCCAGAATAGAAGTAGATGGGAGGTGAGGAAAATTGAGCAGATTTTGTTTAGTAATGTTTCTAATTGGAAGTAGTGAAAGAAATGTGTTACTGGAAAGTTAAATTGGGAGTGTAATTGCTCGTAGGATGCAAAGACATGCATGTACAGATCTCTAAATGACCTAATCCTTAAAGTTTTCCAGACATTAAAAACTGCATACGTTTGAGAGAGTTGAAAAACGTGGTTCTCATGCAGAGGTGCCACAGATAAAAGCTTCTCTGTCTTGAAATATTTTCTACATTGGTTCCATATTCTGAGTGAACGAAGCACAATTGGGTTGCTAGTATATTGGCGATGACTTGCATTTATTGGGGCACAAAGCAAGGAATATAATGAAGTACTGCAGGATTTTATTTCGATTGTGGACCAGGCCTATGTATGTTCATCTATTTGTGTCAATGTCCATGTTTTTATAGCTTGTGCTATATAAATAAATGTTGTTTTTGTTGTTGGTGCCCAGTAATAAAACTGAAAAATTAGGTAGAGCCATGCCATCTTCTGCCTTAGGTGTTTGTAGGGTCGCCCTTTGGATACACGGATGTTTTGAATTCTAAATAAATGAGGTTATGATTGAATCTAACTTCTTAAAAATTACTTATTGATGTACTGTATATTGGGATGTTTAGAAATAGAAAAAGTAGCTTAGGAAGGATATTCATCTTGACAGTGTTAATTCTTCCAGCTAAAGTGAGATGAAGGGTAGACCATCTATGCAAGTCTTCTTAATTGTGTCTATGCAGACAGCAAAATTTTCTTGATAAAGAGCTTTATGTTTACTCCTAGGTATTTAAACTGATCTGCGATGATAAAAGGGACAGTGCCAATCTAAAATTGTGTGCTTGAGAGTTCACTGGAAAGAGCACACTTTTATTCAAATTAATTCCAAGACCAGAAATATTTTGAAATTGTGTTAGTGCTGTTAGGACTGCAGGCACAGTATTTTGTGGATCTGAGATGTATATAATACCAATCTAATATAAATCTTAATAAGCTAAATTTTCAGAGAACTGTCAGGACATGATTGTAATTCACTCTGCCCATGGACCATGTCTGTCACTACAGTTGGCGAAAGCATTTGCCAGTTTAAGCAGTTAGCAATTAACAAGTGAGTTAGAAAGAACATAAGATTATGATGGATTTAATATGCTGCATTATGAGCATTTCTCAAAACCCATCACACCTAAAGTAATAAGTGATCTTAAGATGAGGTTTATGATGTTCTCAGCATTACTATACTCTTGAAAATGCATACCTGAGCACTTAGTTGGTGCTTTAGAAACAAAGGCACTCTTATCACTGCAACGTTTGATGGGGTGTACCCGGGACAATACCAGTGAGAATGCACAGAGGGCATCAAACATTTAGAAAACCTCCATATTTTTTGCTGTGAAAGCTGAGTGCAAGTAGTAGCTAATCTAGCTAAAGGAATGCCAGGCTGTAACCTTTTCCACTGCAGCACAAACATACTTTACCTGCAGGGACTGTAGCACACGTATAGCCTAAATATCAGGCCTACAAATACCAGATAAAGTAAACAGGATGAAAAATGAAAATTCCTCCAAAACCAAACATTGCTTAATTAATTTAACTTAATGAGGTTTACACTGTAATGTTTATTCTTTTGGCCATGGAATCCAACAAAATGATGTACGATAATATCTTAAACTAAAATACTACATTTAAACCATTTTAATTACAATTAGACTAATTCTTGACTATGTATTAGCTGCAATTATACTGGTTTACTAGTTACAGTAAAAGTCAAGAATAAAGAATGCAATATTAAACCGGAGAGGGAGAAAAACTAATTACTTTTTTCCACTAGCCAGCATGAAGATAAACTAGACCTTGAACATAAATAATCACCTATTTATTTTACCATCAATGACAGTACAGGTTGGAACAGCACAAACACAAATCTCTAATGTTTTTTAGCAATACAATAACACCGGAACAAGATAAGACAGAGCAACATAAAGCATGTTTATTTTGAACCTTGCCATAACATCGAAAAGGATTTAAAAATAAGCTTCTTAAAAAGTTAACGTCGCTCTTTGAAAAGCATTCATTTAATCACAATAATTAGATAAGTAGGCTAATTATACTGAATATAATAATACTTGGTTACTGCTACTTTACAAAGTCCACAAACAGTTTATCCGACTTTGATGCTTTTTTTTAAACAAAGGAGCTATATTATACTTGAGGAGGTTTGAACAAAGGTCCATGATGAGATTTTAAAACTTGGAGCACGTGCTTCCCCAAAAGTTAACCAACACAGTTTAAGATCTGGTGGATGGTGCTAATAAAGCATGGCACCATCAAAAATCTGCACACAAGAACAACTGTCACGTACACATCATTAAATGGTGATATCTAAGAGATCAGAAGCACTCAGTTCAGTTTCTACGAAAAATCGTCTAACTCTACTGAAAGATATATATATATATATATATATATATATATATATATATTGTTTTTAAGAATACATGGAGACACTGACCCTTATTTCCCTCATGCGCAAGACTAGACCGTATGCAATACAGCATTGATCACGTTTTTGTTGCCTCTGTATAACAGACGTCTTTTGTCCAGTAAACTCATAAGAAGCAAGTATTACACTCTTACCAAATCCTTGAATGTTTTTGGTGATTCTTTCTCTTCATTTTCGTTTATTTGCTCCTCCGACTCCTCGGCAAGTAACTCATTCTCCGCCATGTTTGAAAAAGAGCGTGTCTGAATGCGCTGTGCATTGTGGGAGGCGTGATTAATATCACTGAATTGTGGGAAATGTATTTTACTTGTGCACTCGTTTTGCACATGTTTAACGTAGCCCGGGGTATGTCTTTCATTCCAGCGACCATCATCTTATCACCGGCAAAATATTTAAAAGCTGATTTTTTAGTCATAGCCGCACATTTCTGAGATTCTAAATGTGGAGAATGAATGCTCTTTCTGTGTCTCCATGGTTTTTCCTCTGGGTACTCTAGATAGCAATGCTATTTTGATTGACTCTATGACTAATTGGCTTAAGTTTGATAATCTGTTGGGCAGTTTTAAAACTATGTTTTTCCAGCTAGATCTATGCTGTTCTGTTCCTGTCTGTGTTTCTATGTATTTGTCCCCAGAGTCTGTTTTTTCATCATAATCATGTATTTCTTTTAACACAATTGTTGAACTACAGTTTCTTGTGTACATAAATTTATTGTTTCCAACATCTTAACAAAAACAAAATTTCAAAAATGTTATTATTAGTCTGTGCATTACCAAAATAACTTGGTGATTGTGATTGGTGACATGTGCCTTGACATCACATCCTGCATAGTGCAGATGCCTTAAAGTCAGTCTAGTCATGTGTTAATAGCAAACGAGGTCATTAAATATCAACTGCTACGTTTGGAAACCACCAAAATCTGTTATCATGGATGTTAAGGAAGAATGGTGCCATAAACAATGTGAGAAAGTGAAAAGGTACACATACACACAAGAAAATTTAAAGTTAAAGTTGTTGATGTGAGTGAGAATGAGTCCTGTTTAATGTTCTGCTCCTAATTGAATTTGACATTTCCTGCTTATTTAGGAATATGAAATATTTTTTTTGACACTTACTGTACATTTATTTGGCAGGCATGTGCTGCTGCTGTTGTATTTAATTAGAAAATTCCTTGTATACCTTATTAAACATGTCTGTGTTTATTTGGTTACATGGTCTATATCTTTTTTAAAAGATAGAGTGGCAACACTGCTGTTGGGGATTCCTGCTTTGTACCCGATTCTAGTCGAATAAGCACTACTAGTGGACTATTTACTAGAGGAACTGAACTGAATGACTTGCTTTAAAAGAATGAATTGATAATTCAATGGATAATATTAATATGTGTAAAAATAAAATACAATCAATTTCAAAATAAAACATAATGATGTAGAAAGTACCCAACAGAAGGGCAAACTGTTTATAACCTGCATTTTTATCACTCTTTAATTTAATATTGTTTCTTTGTATCAGTATACTGCTGCTGGAGTATGTGAATTTCCCCTTGGGATTAATAAAGTATCTATCTATCTATCTATCTATCTATCTATCTATCTATCTATCTATCTATCTATCTATCTATCTATCTGAAAGAAATACCAACAGGGGAAAAGGCATTATACGTTAGAACTGGGTTTATAACATTTTAGCATGCATTTGCATGAACTAAACTAATTTTTGATTTACTGTAACTTTATGGTAGTGGGTATGGCAGGTGTCATTAAAGACTAAAAGTTTGTTGCTAACTCCCATTGCAGTTTGCATCTCAGAACTGAGAGTTACTTAAATTGTGTATTATCTTGGACAAGTTCGGGAACTGGTATAGATGTGGTAAAATGGTTGTACACTCTATAGTGTTCGTCTAACTTCCTCTTCTTAACCAGTTTATCAAGGGCACTGTCACAGGGCAGTTGGATTTTATCTCTACACTCATCAGGCACAAGGTAGGAATGATATCTGGACAGGGATACAGAATCAATGACTCATATTTGAATTCATTACATTCTTAAAACAATTAGCTTAATCATATACACCATTTTTATGATTTATAAAATGCATGTATTGCTTTACCTGGCTTAGTGTTTACTACAGCCGCCTCACAGCTCCAAGACACCGGGTGTCAATCCTGGCTTGGTCAATGTCTGTGTAGAATTTCCATGTTCTTCTTATTCTTAGTATACATCTTTAGTTCTTTTCTTTTGGTTTTGTGAAATTTTTATTTTTTAATGTATTTTGATATATTATTTAATTTCTACATTCCTTGTGTAATTATATGATATGCATTCTTTAATAATAAAAGTATTTATGTTTTTATGTATAAGGTGTTTTTGGTTGTTTAAGCCTTTCTGTTTGGGAATAAAAATCATAACACCTATTAGATGTCTTCTTCTATTGTCGTGAGCTGTGAAGTAAGGACCAAAATAATGAGATTGCAAGTACAAGTTGCAGAAATGAGGATTCTTTGCAGGGTGTCTGGGCTGACATTCAGTGATAGGGTGAGAAGCACAGTGATTTAGAGGAGACTCAGAGCAGAGTTGCTGCATATCCTCATTGAATGAGCTTACCCAATTTTACACACCTCCCACCTATTTCTATTCCAGACAAAAATACTGAGTAGTCTTGAAGATTCAGACATCTAAACAATATATAAAAACATACAGTATTAAAGTTTCTCCCTTTTACAGATCCTAGGGTACAGTGAGGAAAGGATCTCTCACTAATATCTCAGACAAGGAGTGGAAGGCAGCCATGCATAAAATACACTGTAGCTCCATATGTGCAAAGTATTCAGTTGTTCAACTTAAAATCTTCCATCGATCACATTGTCATTTAAAGTGCACATTACAAAACTATCCAAAACATGTTTTTTCCATCTTACAAATTTTAGAAAATTAAGGTGTTTTCTAAACATGCAGGATAGTGAGAAATGCATTCACACATTTATTTCTAGTAGGATTAACTACTGAAATCCAGTGTTCACTGGCTGTTCAAATTGTTCTTTACACAGCTTTCAGTTAATTCAGAATGCTGCTGCAAGAATTATTACAAGAACAAGAAAATACAAACACATAATTACAGTTTTTAAATTCTTACACTGGCTCCCGGTTAAGCTTAAGGCTGATTTAAAAATCCTGTTTTTAACATATAAAGCCTTAAATGACCAAGGTCCGGCTTACTTATATGAACTTACTTGCAAACCAGAGCGCACATTAAGATCTCAAGATACCACTTTGCTTATGATTCCAAGGATTAATAAAATAACAGTGGAAAGTCGAGCTTTTAGTTGCAGGTCCCTGAAGCTGTGGAATGGTCTGCCTGCTACTACAAGAGATGCCCCTTTAATCTCAACTTTTAAATCTTGGTTGAAGACTCATTACTTCAGTTTAGCACACACTGACTAGAGCTGCTGTTTAGATGTGCATACTGCATCTCTGTTTCTGGTCATTAGTACTAAAATATAAGTAATATGATATTTATAAACTGTTACTAACCCTCCCCTGTTCTGTTTCTCTTCTTGGTATTATCATGTGGTACTTTGTGCCACTGCCCACCTGCCAAGTTTTTTCCCTGTCTATTGAAAAGTCATCCTTATATATAATTTGATGCTATCCGTATGTATGGTGTTCGTGTCAATACCTCGACTCAATACAAGTTAGAACCATGCAATGGGACTCTGCCTCTGTAGTTAGAACATAACTATGGCGTTATTTCAGTGCCACTATTCTGAGCACACGTAAAAAAATATTGAGCGCACGTAAAAAAAGATTGCAAGTGCAAGTGTTGCATTTTGAAGAGAAATTTATTTTGAGCGTACAAAAGCTGAATTTGAGTGAACAAAATTCATTGCTGCGTGCAAAAAATGTATTTCAGTGTTTGCGCTTATCCATATACACACACACAATAGCACCCCCTCTCGCTCAGTTTTTTCATTTGCGCTTGATCGCAATGTGTTGCTTGCGCTCACAACATTCTCTGCTACGAGCGCTCAACTCTCTGTACACCGTTATAAGTGTGCCACAAAACCAACCAATCACAGACTTGGTTTCAAAAATTCTGATTGGCTCTTACGGTCTCCAATCAGCTCGCTAGCTGCTGCATTCCGGAAACAGTCAGTTGGCATGGTTGTATAATGCAACTACATTATACTACACCAACGATAGTCTTAACAAATAATATATTTTAAAATAAAATAATTAAAGATATTATCCGCAAATTGGGGTTTAATTGAGTTTAGCTGGATTTAGCTACATTTCGGACTGTTTCCGGAATGCAGCAGCTAGCGAGCTGATTGGAGACCGTAAGAGCCAATCAGAATTTTTGAAACCAAGTCTGTGATTGGTTGGTTTTGTGGCACACTTATAACGGTGTACAGAGAGTTGAGCGCTCGTAGCAGAGAATGTTGTGAGCTAGCAACACATTGCGAGCAAGCGCAAATGAAAAAACTGAGCGAGAGGGGTGCTATTGTGTGTGTGTATATGGATAAGCGCAAACACTGAAATACATTTTTTACACGCAGCAATGAATTTTGTTCACTCAAATTCAGCTTTTGTACGCTCAAAATAAATTTCTCCTCAAAATGCAACACTTGCACTTGCAATATTTTTTTACGTGCGCTCAGAATAGTGGCACTGAAATAACGCCATACATAACGTGGCAAACGTGGAAGCAGTATTGCATGATTGGCTAAGAATGTTCGAATGCTTCAGTGACGCCACTGAATGGCCGAGTATAGTAAGTCGGTGTTGGTTCGAGCAGATAACAGTAAGTTCGGTTGTTTTTTGGAACGTTGGTTTGGTGGGGCGTACTTTCCAGGACTTATATCGTCGACTGACTTAAACCCTTCGACAGTTCCGTAACCGTAAGTAATTTAGAACATAATGCCATTTGCTTGTTACGTCGAAATCTACCTTTGGGCAGTTCGGTTTTGGCATCCGTCCTTCTGACATCTATTAGCAAACTGAGTAATGACGGCTGGGTATTAACAACGGTCATTATTTAAATTCTCGCCGATTTTACATCTAATATGACCACGGCAACATAATTATTACTCCGACTCTGATTAGAGTCGTAAAATACAGTTTGTTTTCAAAATTTCAAAATCAAATGAGGTGCGCTGAAGAGCTGAGTTCACGTCTCGCAGATCCGTTTAAACAGGAACCTCATCATTACATCTGCTGAAAAGGTCTATTTTAAGCACAAATCAGTGCCATGATAACAAAATCATTTCAAGGGCTTAAAAAAAGAAATAATTCTTTGCAGAGAACGTATGGATTTCACAAACATAGAATTTGTAGCCCGATTCGATCGGGCTCCCAGTCGCTAGTTTCAGATAAAGGAACACTGGAATCATCAGGTAGAAGGGTTCTCTCATCAGATTGGCTGGCCCAGCCTTGACTCAGCTGTAGAATGGCCACTATTTGGGAGGTGGCCCTGGGTGTCTGGCTTGTCTGACTCCTTTTCTACAATCTGGCAGTGGTTCTACAACAATTAGCTGATGGGCAAAAATTTTTTGTTTTTTATGTTAATTAGTTTCTACTTTGTTGTTGATGTACTTGAATAATGTGCCTGACAATATGAGAAACAAAAATGCTCCAAAGGTGGAGTTCTACCTTATAGCCGAACACACCAAAATTCACTTATATATAGGCTAGAAGTGTGCATTATGTACTTGGATGAAAAGAAACCTAACTATAGGTGTAAGAGCCAAATCTCTTAAGTTAATTTTAAAGGTAACTTTGCTTTAGTTTGCACTTGAATATAGTGTAGCTTTACTATAGATAATGAAATACTCAGTCCTTTAATGTTAGCTTTGTGAGACAAAAGATTAGCCTTTAGATTGAAGAAAGACAGCTGGAAAGAAACATGAACTGTTAGTTAGACAGACATTAAGGGTATATAGTTTTTTGGTCAATATGTAAGTAGGTCAAACATAGTTTAACATTATTCTTTGAATTTGTTTTGAATTTCACTAACATCTTTAAAACAAAGGAACTTGGAATATAGAATTTTTGTACAATTAGTCATACCACTGCTGAAATGCATTTCTGGAAGCTGCATTTGAACTATTTTCAATTACAGTATTTGGAAATCCTTGGCAAACATAGTTGAATTTACATACAGTATCAATTAATGCATTCATTTTACTCTGGTTGGTTCATTGGTTTACACACAAATGATTTATATAAAATAAAAGTATATTATATTCTGGTTCTTCTTACACCTTTGAGTTGCGCCACCACCGTTGAAATTTCTGTGCATATAACAATTGTCCATTCTTGTTTATAGGACATCTGCTGATTTCTTAGTCATCCTTCAGTTTTTTGTATATTACATCACCCTTTCTTCTGGTACGTTATTTACTTGATCATCTCAGTGTTTTCCTAAACCAATTCTTATATTTCAGTGTACATTTTGTTGTTCACTTTACCTTTATCTGGTTTCCCAGTGTGCCTGAACATGTTTCTGACATTTATTAAGCCTTTATGCTATTTCTTTAAGATGAATGCTATGTCACCCTAAAATTATTCTTCTACACACACCAGACCAGGGGCTGGCAGAGTGTGCTAATCCTTTCTCTTTTCCATTGTTTACCAGTTATGGGAAATTCCGCCTGGCCCTGTTGACGTCACTTCCTCAGCCTTCCTTTAAAAGTGCCATCTTTGCCTCAGCCAAATCAGTTCTGTTTTGGACTCCAATCTGTACACTATTATGCAAACAATTTAACATTTTGCAGCCGAGTTCAAGTATACGGGAGGCTGCCCCAAACCTTTCTTTTGGCTCTTTGTCTATTCTTTGACAATATATACAATTTCTGGTTTATTATTTTGTCAACCTCATACATTTTTGGGGCATATTCACTATTTTTAAGCTGTCCTTGGTTGTAATTGTTTTAAGGATCTGGCAACTCTTATACTGTATATCTATAGATACATAATAGTTGGACTGACATCCTGACTGTGAAGAACAGTGGTCCCTTAGCTGGCTGGGTGGCCATTATGGAAGGACAGCATAAACAGATATGCAACCTGGCTGAGATGTTCCCTTTCCTTTTCCCAGTCAAGGAGAAACAAATAATGGATAGACTGAGGTAAACTGTCTACCAGAAACAGTTCATCCCCCAGTTCATCCTATACCATCCTCTGGTATGGTTACAGTTAGCACATCTGCGGTGCTGCATTGGACTCCTACTTCAGGAAGGCAACTCCAGCCAGAGGGTGCTGCTGGGAGAAGACCTTCCTGTTCTCTGGAGTTTCTGAATGACCTGGAGGTGCTTCCTCCATGCAATGCTCTGGGACCAGAAGTACTCTTGGGTCCAGCATAAAAGGAGCCACTTCACCTCAATCTGGGAGTTGGAGTTGGAGTCAGGAGGAGGTGGACAACAATTTGCCTGAGAGAATTGGAATGGAGTGAATGGAAGTGAAAGGAATTGGACTATTTATTGTAGTGTTTTGGAAAAAAAAAAATTGGAAACATATTGTGATAAATAAATCAAGTATATCTGAATCCAAGACTTTGGCTGGGGCTCTGTGATGACCCCTAGTGATTACAAATCCTCTTTAATAAAACCCCTGTGTGTATCCAGGTGTCCGTGTGTGTGTGTGTCTTCTGGTGAAGTGCGCATGCGCGGGGCCACACGGTATGTGTTCAGTCTCTTCCTGTGCATTCCCTGTGTGTGCAGACAGAGAGAGAGAGACACACGCACAGATGCGTGCACGCGAGAGACAGACAGACATGCAGGCCTGCCAGAGAGACCGACAGACAGACAGACAGACAGACACACTCGCACGCACACACTCATGCACGCACGCACGCACGCACGCACGCAGGCAGGCAGGCAGGTCCACGCGAGAGACAGACACGCACGCACGTACACGCACACACACACACACACACACACAGGCAGGCCCGCATGGGGGACAGACACGCACGCACGCACGCACGCACGCACGCACACGCACAGGCCCGGGACAGAGTCAGACACACACACACAGGCGCACGCGTGCATTGTTGCAATGTTACTTTTCTTGGTTGTTTATTAGATTACGGATTTTTCAAATGTTCTTTTTTTTTCCCTGTGCTTAAAGCTCATTAAAAAGGTGTTTTTAGCGAGTGGGTCGTAAGGCTATAGCGCGAACTCTTGCAGTGTTAGTTTTCTCTGTTGTTCAAGGTTTTCTTAGTGTTATTCAATGTTTTTACATTTAGTTTACTATTACGCTGTGCATTCAATGGTATAATTAAATTAACTATATTTGTGCTTAAAATCTAAAAAAAAAATATATATTTACATACAGTTCATACGGCCTGGAACGGACTAATTGTATTTACATACAATCCTATGGGGGAAATTACTTTGATTCCACCGAGGTTCCACTGTAT
This sequence comes from Polypterus senegalus, assembly GCF_016835505.1. NCBI lineage: Eukaryota > Metazoa > Chordata > Cladistia > Polypteriformes > Polypteridae > Polypterus > Polypterus senegalus. Next base: position 37,128,233 of record NC_053163.1, read on the forward strand.
TACTGTCCGACAAAATTACAGGCATTTTACGGAAATACAAACCAGTATTACTGAGAGAGAAAATTAAAGGCACACAATACAGTGATGCCTATTACAGCCACATATAAGGTCCCTTGCCATTTAATATAGACTGTTCATACAAATGTTTATGCACTACTGTTCTAGTGTTGTCTAGTATGTATATATATATATATATATATATATATATATACAGTCGACCCTTGACATGCGAACAACTTGATTTACGACCAAAATTTTTGTTTTGATTTACGACCAACATCTTGCGTTACGACCCGAATGCGGTCACGTGTATAGATCGTTCGTAAGCGTCAGTTGGAGCCCAGATACATGTGTTTGTGGACGTAATTTCGGTCAGTGCAGTGATTTATCTATATACTGTATATAATTCACTAAGACCATGGCAAGCAAAACGCATAATTGCTAAGGAAGGAAGAGAAGGTAACTAAGGTAAAGAAAGCGATTGTTCAGGGATGTTAGCTAGCAGGCTGGCGCGGCACATAATGATGTCATCAGGCTGAGTCAGCACCGGCTTGCTTTGGAGTGTATTATTATAGCAGTTCACAACACGGCCAGCTTTGAACTGAGTGCTCGACTACTGTCATTATTAACTTAAGAAACAGAGATCACAATCGAAACAAAGAAGGAAATTGTGCGGAAATATGAGAGTGGCGTTCGTGACCGATCTCGCTAATATGTACAGCATGTCGAAATCCACCATCTCGACAATTTTACAAAGAAAAGATTTGCATAAGAAGGCTCCTTTTAAACAAAAACCACCTTCCATTTCATTCTCCTCCTCCTCCCTTCCTGCAGCCCAAAGATGTCAAATTAAATGGTGAGTACAGTATGAAATTGTGGTTTCTGGTAGGCTAGGCACTTTTTATAACTTTTTGGTTAGTACAATAGAAAAATTATTGGTGTTTTGGTAAATTATGCGCATTATACAACCCTTTTTTATTATGAAAAGGTTAAGTAAGTGTTAATGTGGGAGGTTCGGAGCGCATTATGGGTATTACCATTATTTCTTATGGGAAAAATAGTCTTGACTTACAACCAACTTAAGTTACAACCAGCCCTCGCGAACGAATTGAGTTTGTAAGTCAAGGGTCCACTGGTGTTTGTGTGTGTTTTCTTAAGATTAATTTAATTCTCAACAGCTTTATTAGTATAGAACAAACTTACCCAAAAATAATTGTTTTTAAGTTCACAAACATGAACTCAAGAAAAAAGCAGTTTTGAATTTCAGCGATTTGTATTTTGAAAATTGTAAACAACTTTACTTATTATCTACTTTTTAAAACTGCCATTTTGTTTGTAAAATGAAACTACCATCAAGCTAATAACCTGTTTATTATTATGTTATACTAGCTGAAATACCTGGTGTTGCCCGGGAGGAAAATAAGCTGTTTTTCTTTTTTTAATTGTTTGAGAAGATATAATTAAAATAACACAACTTTAAAAATAAATTAACAAACAATGAAGATTCACTAATGTCCTTTTTTACGGTCTTGTATGTATGTTATCATCCAGTTGACGCTCAGAATCGGCCAACTCTATTTAATTTCAAAAGCAACAGGGGCACGGTGGCGCTCAAACATAAAGAATGCCGGTAGTCACCTCCAGTTCGCCCTCTGGTGGTCGTTCCGAATGTCAACTGAATGATAACATGCATAGAAGACCGTAAGATCACCACCCACCCTACCCAGAAGGGGGAGGGTTACAGCTGATTTCACCCTACAGTATTTTTAGTGGACCAATGAGGAACATGTGTACCAAGTTTCATGAAAATCGCTCCAGCCGTTCGGACGTGATACTGGAACATACATACACACATTGACTTTTATATATATAGATAGATTGTTAATTTGACATATAATTATATTTGTGTTTACTAATTTTGTAAATAAAAGTAATAATTTCTAAAATGCTAAGTTAAATTTATATTCATTTATCTATTACTTGTAATAAATTGATAGTTTTCTTTGACGTAATTTACCAAGAATTGTGAAATTTAAAAAAAAAATCATACACATACATGAATGTGAATTAAAGGGGTTTTGTGGATTTTTGGAAGGTTGTAGAATTCTGGGCAGATCCATTTAAACTGCCAGATTACAAACAAAATGTTCTATTGGTAATACTGTAAAGGGTAAAATAGCAATAATTCTATATTATTAAAAAATTCTTATGTCATGAAAATGGTCATATGATTGGCTTTATTGTTACCTTTTACAGCTTTGCCCAGGGCAGCAGAAATGCTAGAGACGACCCTACATACGCCTGGAGCTGTCTGGTATGTAGATCTCTTAAAGGATGTGGGAAACAATATGGGAAGATGCTAGTTAACACATATTCCAGACTAATGCAGTCTTATCTGAGTGCGAAAGCAGACCAAACAGCTGTTTTGCAGGAGTTAAACCAACTAGTAGAGAGCTATGGATTGCCATTAGATATGCCTGGTGATCGATAGGTAACTTTCTGGAAGTGATGTCCAGGAGTAAGCAAAAGAACTAAGACTCTGATGGGTGTTCCATATCTCATATCACCTACGGGCTGCAAGGTTGGCAGTAAGAATGAACAGTTTGTTAAAACAACAGTTGGAAATGTTAACTTAACAACTGACCTCCAGGCGATTCTATACCATTTGATAGATTGTTAAGAGCTGGTGGAGGAGGATCCCTTAAAGATGTTAAATTACTTGAGAGTAAATTTAGAGACCAAGGGAGGATATACCTGTATAATGTCAAGGGCACTTGGAATTTGATAGTGGGGTTTTTAGTGCAAAGAAGCCAGCTAGGTGTAAAGGGAAAAGTGACTGTCCTGATTATTAGTGAGGTGACAAGAGAACCAGAACTAATGTTAAGGGGTGAGCAGAAATGGAAGGGGCTTGGACTGTCTTAGTAGGAACTTTCCAAGATATTAAAATTAATAAATAGAATATGCAGTTTAGTTTATGCAGTACTTGGGTGCTGGAGATAAACTAGTAAGTGGTGCTCATTGCTTACAGCCTGAAGATGCAGACAAAGGCAAAAACTAATTTTAGTTCAGGTATACTGATATGTCCCAAAGGAGCAAATCCTCAAAAATGTACTTAACCAGTTTGTGTCACAGGCTAGGCAGCCATATCTGATGGTGGCTAAGGGACATTTTCTTTACCACAGAGGTAGAGATGGCAGCTTTAATTCCAGTGATCTGTGTTCACATCCAACTTCTACCATCTCAGGGTGGTCAGCTAATGAGAGTAGGTGAACACTATAAGCTACTCCTGGTCAATGACAATGCTGCAGTTATTTTAGAAATGGGACATAAAAGTATTAGAAGAAGTTTGGAACATCTAGTTGAACCAATGGTGTGTTTCTGTTCATATGTGGTGAAGGCAGAGGCTACAATATGTTAACAATCAATAACCTTTGGGCATCACTGATATACACTCCTTCAGTTCATTTGTTGTAAATATTTTTAAAGCTTTGTTTCGAGGGACATGACAATATATTTGTTTTGGATAATTCTTTTGATTAGGAAAGATTAATATTTCTTTTATTTAAATTTAAGTGCATCACACTACCATTTTAGAGTCCCAGCATTTGCTTGGTGAGTTGGTAGGACACACTGCACCATTGTAGAATAATGACTTCTAAGAGGTTGATATACTTAAAAAAAAAGAAGCAGCCAAATTTTAACGACTTGTCTGTAGATTATCTAACATAGTTTTTAAATAAGTATAACTCAAATAGTTCTTCAGTTACTGCCTCGGAGTACTCAATGTTACACACGTGAGCCTGGGTTGTGCTGCATGGTCCTGAGTGTATTCAAAAAGGTTATAGGAAAGGCTTGTGGTGTGACACACCAGATAACACCATTTCCATTTTTCCTACAGAGAAGGAGGTCTCTCAAGAAGAAAAGTGATGTCACTTCCAATATCTTAACTCCAATCCTGGAGGTCTCTCAAGAAGAAAAGTGATGTCACTTCCAATATCTTAACTCCAATCCTCCCCTTCCACGTTTCTGCACTTCAGATACTGGCACCACCGGAAGATCTTGGTCATGTGCAACCTGAAATCCATCCTGGGCATCACTAGTGATAGAGTTGTCTATATTCCTTTTTTTTTATTTCAATACTGGCCATTAAACATGGTTACCCTTGGTGCCCCAACCCTTTATCTGTTTTGTGCTTTACCTTATCAATATAGTTATCGAATAGAGGTGCGGGTTCACAAACCTGGTGATGCACAAGCAGGTCTCAGGTGATACACAAAGGAGCATACAGAATGGAAAATTGGCCTTTAAAACACAGCAGCTAAACTGATGCCTCCATGTTTGGCTTCAATTCCATTTCTCTCATCCACTCCATCACAACCCACCTCATTCTCCTTGTCTATGTCCATTGCCTGGCACCAGTTTGAAGTTTTCCTCTGGTTACATGGGCTTTGACATAATTCATTTCTTGCTCCCCATCACTTTTTGAGTTGATCCATACCAGAACTGAGACTGCTTGGAAATCTTGTGTCAAAGCTGAGAGATGTTTGTGAAAAAGAGCATCTTAACATGAGTACTCTCTTCCTTACCCCTTCACTCCCTAATGAGAAGATTACACAGTGTGTGTATGTATCTGTCTCCTTTAGGTCCTGTCAACAACATTATAGTATTCCTGACTTGCACAGCACCATGAAAATTAACTAAATATTTCAGATGAAGAAAGTAAATCCATTTAATGGTACTATGATTACTGCGGTGGGTTGGCACCCTGCCCAGGATTGGTTCCTGCCTTGCCTTGTGCCCTGTGTTGGCTGGGATTGGCTCCAGCAGACCCCCGTGACCCTATTCGGATTCAGCGGGTTAGAAAATGGATGGATGGATGGTACTATGATTAGGGCGAAGACGTACACTAAGCAAAGGCTAGGAGGCAGAATAGCATTAATAGCTTAGCTATTAATATGACTAAATGTGATAAGTCATTATGATTTTTATTGGTTAAACATGCTATTTTGATTCGAAGGTGCACCTCCTGGACACTAGTTTTGATGAGCCAGGTGTCAAGGCAAGTTCTTCATCCAAAAAAAAAAAAAGTCTAATACATAGAATTGTGTAGCTTGTAGAACTGAATAGCTTTACTTAATACAAACCATTAAATCCTACAGTATGGTAAAAATTTTTATTAAGTTATACAGCAAAACCTGCTAAACTTTACATAGGTTGTTTGCTGTTTGAGTGATTCCTGCACTATACTAATGCAGTTCTAGAGATTGAGTGTATTCAAAGTTCAACAGTTTAAGCCAGCTGAGATGATGTTTGTTTGAATAAGCAGCCTTTAGTTTATGGAAACAGGTTTGTCAGCTTTGCACAGTTGGGACACTGAAATCCCCCAATATATTTTCATCTTTGCAAAACTTTTAAATCTCTTTTATGTTGCACAGAGACTACGAATGAACAGCTGTTTTCCAAGTCCAGATACAAACTCCCAGTTGGAGCAAGATGTGAGATTTGGTTCCACCACTCTAGAAATGTAACATTTTTTTTTTTAAGTGATTCCTGTGTAGCTTTGACTGAAGAAAAAGCTCCCAAGGTGCATACCGTATTTCATGCAGATCGCATCAGGATGTTCCTTGATTTTGCTGAACCAATTTACCCTCATTTCTACCCTTACAAGCCTACCTGAAGTGTTTTTTGAAAATATGTAGTGCAAAAATGCAATTTATTCTGATGACCGAAATCTCAATTTTGGTCTCATCAGACCATAGTACAGTAATCCCTCGCTATATCGCGCTTTGACTTTCGCGGATTTTAAATGTAAGCATATCAAAATATATATCACGGATTTTTCCCTGGTTTGCGGATTTCTGTGGACAATGCGTCTTTTAATTTATGGTACATTCTTCCTCAGTTTGTTTGCCCAAGAAGCTACCCAATCAGAGCACGTATTACGTATTAACTAAAACTCCTCAATGATATATGATATGCTTCCCGTGCAGTGCTTGATTGTTTGCTTTTCTCTGTCTCTCTCACTCTCTCTGCTCCTGACGGAGGGGGTGTGAGCAGAGGGGCTGTTTGCCTAGAGGATACGGACGCTCCTCTACAAAATGCCGCTTTATCGGGGTGCTTCGGCATACTTAAAAGCACGTATTGATTTTTTGATTGTTTGCTTTTATCTCGCTCTCTCTCTCTGACATTCTCTGCTCCTGACACTCCTTTGAAGAGGAAGATATGCTTGCATTCTTTTAATTGTGAGAAAGAACTGTCATCTCTGTCTTGTCATGGAGCACAGTTTAAAATTTTGACTAAAGGGTGTTATTTCATGTCTAGAGGGGTCTAATAATGTTAGCAGTGTGGGAGAGTTTATAAGGGCTTAAAATATATAAAAATAACTATACAAACATATGGTTTCTACTTCGTGGATTTTCATCTATCGTGGGGGGTTCTGGAATGCAACCCCCGCGATCGAGGAGGGATTACTGTACATTCTTCCAGCTGACTTTAGTGGCTTTTTCTTCCCCACTCTCCCATAAGCCTATGATTTGTGAAGCACACAGGCAACAGTTTTTGTCTGCACTGTCTCTCCAATCTAAGCCACAAATGGACTCCTCTTTAATCGCCTTCTTTCACAATCATTCAGTTGTGGGTGGCCTCCTCTAGGCAGATTTCCACATGTGCCATACCCTTTCTATTTCTTGATGTCTGATTTAATTGGATTCCAAGGAATATTCAATGAGTTGAATATTTTCTAGTCCCCATGTGTACTTTTCAATCACCTTTTTACCAAGCTGGTTTGAGTGCTCTTTTGTCTTAATTACGTAGATTAGGTCATAATACTGACTCACTACAAGCTGCACCTTCCACATGCCAGTGTATTTATAGAGCAGGCAATTCAGACAACAGACAGGTGATCTACACTGAACTAATTATGGGAGTTCTGAAACCAAGTGGCTACACCAGAGATGATTCAGGAGTATCATATTACAGGAGATAAATTCTTATGTGATCATTTATTTTGTGTTTTAGAAGCAGAAACACACATTTGCTTCTCTCATCAGCAAACTCAAAATGACTTGGGCAGACAGAACAAAAATTACTAGAGTCAAGCAAAGACTTCATAAGCTGTGGATACATAGACTTCTTCACAAACATTTGTCAGAAAGTTACGTTTATTTTTTGTAGATGCACTTAAGTAGCTGGGGAAAACACAGTACATCATTTACGGTAGCTTTCAAATTTCTTACATATATTTTTGTGGTAATGTTTTTTTTTTTGCCTACCATATTCCGAGGAAAACATAGCTGCACAGTTTTCAAAAATCTAGATGTGATCAGTTCTAAATAAAAATAAACACTAGCAAGAATATCTGCTGTAACATTCTTAAAAGTTTAAACTGTGACTACTGATGAGACCAAGTCACATGAATCCAGTACCCTATGGTTAGGGCAGTCAAGACATAATGATGGACCAACAGCCACGAACCATAATGTTTTAAACAGACAACTAAATTAAAACAATTTTCACTGATCCATAATGACACACTATTAAAAATCTTGAGGAAAAATACAAAAAATAAGTTTATTTTATCTGTACATCAATTAGAAGCATACAGAACACCCACTGCAGCAAGGAAAGCTGCCTCATTTTATATAATACATTATCAGAAGACTTTAGATTGAGACACAGGAGTCCGGTTTCTATTATTGAAATTTAGTGCAGACCAATTAAATAGATTTCATGACCACACTTAAGTCCAAGTCCATGGAAAAACAGAACCCCCCTATAGTAGTCCTTGCATTTCTTTCATAAATGCCTCATAGACATCATCCTTGGTCTGCATGGCCATTACTGAGGTGCTAGCAGGATTGCCACTGATACTTGCTGGCTTGGCAGCACCAGTGCTAACCTGACTATTTCGCTGGCTACTGGCACCAACTCCTGCCAAGTGGAGTTGTTCTTCTTCTCCTTTCCTAAGTGCCTGAACACTAGGAGTTCCCATCTGTTTTTCTCTGCGAACTCTCAAAGCAGTGGGCACAAACCGGGTTACTTCTGCCTTCGGGTTGGTGATCTGTGGTTTGGCACTGATAGTGGCCAGATTTGTGGTTGCCCGTTTCTCAATAGTGGCTCCTCTGGTGTCTAAACCAGTTTCATCAGACTTAGGCCGGTGGATTAAACTGGGTGGAGCACTTAGCACCCCTGGGTTCACAGGGGGTGGGAATAAACCTGGGGGGGCAGGTCCAAGAGGAGGGGCCATGGGGCGCAGCATTGTGGGGCGTGGTGGGGGTATACCTGGAGAAATGAAGAAGTAAATATCAACCACAGCACCTACAACTCAATACCTAACATTTAACAATATTACAACAAATGCATTAACACAAATGTTTGATGCGTTACTCTTTTTTGAAAGTGTAATAACAAAGGACTGATTAGTTACACAAGAAAGGATCAGATGAGTGTCTAGGCATAATGTGTTTTATGGTTTTACTAGCAAAATACCCGCGCTTCGCAGCGGAGAAGTAGTGTGTTAAAGAAGCAATGAAAAGAAAAGGAAACATTTTGAAAATAACGTAACCTGATTGTCAATGTAATTGTTTTGTCACTGTTGTGAGTGATGAGTGTTGTTGTCATATATATATATATATATATATATATATATATATATATATATATATATATATATTTACACACACACACATAAACATATATATATATACATATCTATACATATACACATATATACACACATATACATCTACATATATACACACACATATATACACACATATACATACATACACACACACATATATAAACATATATATACATATACATACATATCTACATATATACACGCACAGCTATTTCAGATCAGTGCAATACGCTGTTTGTTAAACGGTTGACTCCGCTCTTACATGCAATAACAAATCAAATCATTCAGTTGTCTTTGCTCATATGTCATTTTAGAGCTGGACGCCTGGCATCTTTTTGGCCACAAGTTCGTTTCTGTTTGGTGTGAGGTTCTGTGTTGTGGAGATTCTCAGGATGGATTGCAGGTGCTCATCAGTGAGGCGACTCCTGTGGGCTGTTTTGTTAGTCTTTATCACTGAGAAGAGCTTCTCACACAGATATGTGCTACCAAACATGCACAAGGTTCGAGCCGCATGTAGACGGACTTTTTTTGTTCTTCAAAGTCACCAAAGCGCCGTGCAAACTCAGTGCGCAATAACTGTAGTAAGCGGTAAGTGTTCGGCAAGGCAGCTGAAGCGCTGCATTATGGGATCTGTAGTTTATTGTGTTACCAGCGCTTCATATACCGGGCTTTAATAACAATAATACAGTATATAAAATGATCTTGCGGGCGGATATAATTACACGCGGGCCAGATGTGGCCCTTGGCCCTTGAGTTTGACACATATGGACTAAATAGAACTTGAAAAGATATATTTTTTCAAATGTGATCGCGCAATTCAGATAGAGTTGACGCACACTACAGCCTGCATGCCTCAATGAGTCATCCTCCCTCGCTCTTACTTTTTACCGTTCATCTAATGAATACACTGAGTATGGCTTTACCAAAACAATCATTGATGGCGAATAAAGTATCCATTATTCGAGTATGTAGAGCGGGATATATATATATATATATATATATATATATATATACACACATATATATATATACACATATATATATACACATATATATATACGTATCGCAGCGGAGAAGTAGTGTGTTAAAAAGGTAGAAAAAGAAAAGGGAACATTTTAAAAATAACGTAACATGACTGTCAATATACAGTATTTGTTTTGTGAGTGTTACTGAGTGTTGCTGTCATCAAGGATTTGATTATCATTATTTCTTTCAATCAGGCTCGTATTTGTAGGATGTGTTGTGTTCAAGTTACATTCCGTGTTTGTCAATCGTTGTAAAGATGACAGGTTTCATTCATCGATTCGTTTCTTACTGCATCAATAAACAGCTCGTCTTCTTCTTTATCTGAGACCTGACACACTGCATGCATGGGTTTTTTTTACACTGTCTTCCTTAAGCGGGACATTGACTTTTTCCACCGTGTGCTTTGTTTCCACAGTAGCTGCATTTATGAATATGCTTATCAGACGCTTCATATTTTTTGCCTGCATCGAAGGTTCCCAGCTGTGCTGGTGCCATCTCGTGCTATGTCCATAGCTTTATTTAATGTTACCTTAGTCCTGGCACTTAAAACTTTCTCTCGCAGTTTCGCTGAGTTTGTGTCAAACACCACCCTGACCATCTCATCTTCCTCTCCATAAGCACAGTCCTTTACCCGTGAATATTTACCCGTGGCAGTTTGCTATTGGATTGCCGCTGACGGACGGCCTTATATGGGCAGGCACTAAATTACAAACGCCAGCGCAGCCTGTCTATGAACTTAATTTAAAGTGTAGGTTTACATCGTGCTTTGTTTCCGAAGTAGCAGAACTCATGAATATGGTTGTATATGTCACTCGCTCGCTTCTTATTGTTTCGCTGCCTTCTCAATTATATAATGCATGTTTTCTTGAGCGCTTTTTTGAGGTCTTCCTGGTTTTCTATGTACTGCGTGATTACGTGGGAGGCGTGATGATGTCACACGAAACTCCGCCCCCACGGCGTTGAAGCTCATCTCCATTACAGTAAATGGAGAAAAACTGCTTCCAGTTATGACCATTACGCGTAGAATTTCGATATAAAACCTGCCCAACTTTTGTAAGGAAGCTGTAAGGAATGAACCTGCCAAATTTCAGCCTTCCACCCACACGGGAAGTTGGAGAATTAGTGATGAGTCAGTCAGTGAGTGAGTGAGTGAGGGCTTTGCCTTTTATTAGTATAGATTAAGCTATTAACTATCAAAATTGCCACTGCCCAGTTTTCAACAGTATATTTCATGTTTTGTTCATAACTTTCAAAAATGTTGGAAAACATGATCCAAGGCTTACACTAATGCTATCCAGTAAAACCTACAGTTATTTACAGCCTATACACCTCTGTTAATAATAGTGGTTTCTCTGTACATATATGAAAGAAATGTGTGACCAAGTCAAATAAAATTAAAACCAGCTTCCTTAACTGAATCAGGATATGATAACTTAACAATGGAGTGTTAAAGAGCTTGGAGGAGTGAGAGAACTACAAAGCAGAGTTGCTGTTCCTTTGGCAGTACAGCAGAGTTATAAGCTACATTCAGAATGATCACTTCTAGATGTGCTTGTCAGAGGGATCTCTCATCTGAACCAGAAATCCCTGAATAAGAAATTAGATGGGGAGCCATGTTACTACTCCAACTCCACCCTTAAAGATTAGGCACTAATGAAGAAAGCTCTACAAGAGTATCCTGTAAATGGTTACACATCCAAGGACTGGAGGATGCCCAGAGGAGGCGTTTTGGGCTTGAAACCCCACAGGTGTACTTTCTCTAGCATCCTACTAAGTTAAGTTTTCATTTTCCAGTCTTCCATGGTCACACAATCTGACTATAAGTTTGGTTATTAAGCTGGGCATTACAGTTCTCTACTGGTATAAATAAATAATAATTCCTAATTTTTCCTTTCTTTTTTAACTGTTAAGTCAATATCATTATAAAGAGGTGCAACCCAGCCAGGATGGGTTTCGGGTCTTGTGCCAGACGGATGGAAAAGATAATGAATGAACTAGAGGACATATGCTATCAAGCAAAATTTATACCCCAGTGTGAGAGGTGGCAGTATGCTTCTAGCTTGGTTCCTGCTTTTGCCTGGGGTGTGTAGTGTGGAGACGAGGTCATGTTGAGGTCCACCAAGGTATGCTATAGGGAGAGAACTTCCCTGGTGCATGCAGCTTCTGTTTGGCCCGGAATTGCTTCCAGCAGGCAATGCAACTACACCACATGTACTCCAGTGCCCTACATAAATTGAGCCACTCTACCTCAGTCAGGAGGTCAGAGTTGTTAGGTGGAAGACAACACATAACAAAAGAGGACAGGAAGGAGACGGAAAAGTTGCCATTATTGTATGGCACAGTGTTGAACTGTGTTTAAAACCTGTCAAGATACCATTGTGTAATAAATATCTTTATTTTAACCTAGAATTGTGTTTTGTGGAGTTGTGTCTGGTGTTCGGGGCTCTGTGACACACACCCTACTAGTCACAACGCACACATATATACATACTGTATACACACATATAAACATACTATATATATATTATTCACTCACTGGCCACTTTACTAGGTACACCTTACTATTACTGGATTGGAAACCCTTTTGTCTTCAGAACTGTCATAATTCTTTGTGGCACAAATGTTGCTGGAAACATTCCTCAAGGATTTTAGTCCATACTGACATGATAACATCACATAGTTGTTGCAGATTTGTCAGCTGCACATCCATGATGTGAATCTCCTGCTCCACCACAACACAAAGGTGCTCTACTGGACTGAGATTTGATGACTGTGGAGGCCATTTGTGTATAGCAAACTCATTGTCATGTTCAAGAAACCAATTTAAAATGATTTGAGCTTTGTGATATGGCACATTATCCAGTTGGAAGTAGTCATCAGATGATGTCATAACGGGATGGACATGGTCAGCAACAGTACTCAGGTAGGCTGTGGCATTTAAGTGATGCTCAATTGGTACCAAGGGGCCCAAAGTGTGCCAAGATATCCCCCTCACCATTACACCACCACCACCTGCCTGAAACACTGATACAAGGCAGGATGGATCCATGCTTTCATGTTGTTGACATCAAATTCTGACCATACCATCTGAATGTTGCAGAAGAAATCGAGACTCATCAGGTCAGGCAACATTTTTCCAATCTTCTACTGTGAAATTTTAGTGAGGCCATGTGAACTGTAGCCTCAGTTGTCTGTTAGCTGACAGGAGAGGCACCTAGTGTGGCCTACTGCTAATGTAGCCTGTCTGCTTCAAGGTTTGACATGCTATGCATTCAGAGATGCTCTTCTGCATCCCTCAGGTTGTAAAGACTGGTTATTTCAGTTACTGTTGCCTTTCTATCAGTTCAAAACAGTGTGGCATGACCTCTGGCATCAGCAAGTCATTTTCGTCCATAGAACTGCCGCTCACTGGATGTTTTCCTTTTTTGAACATTCTCTGTAAACCCTAGAGATGGTTGTGCAAGAAAATCCCAGCAGGTTAGCAGTTTCTGAAATACTCGAAACAGCCCATCTGGCACCAAAAATCATGTCACGTTCAAAGTCAATTAAATCACCTTTCTTCTCCATTCTGATGCTAAATTTGAACTTCATCGGGTTGTCTTGACAATGTCTACATTCCTAAATGCACTGAGTTGCTGCCATGTTATTGGCTGATTAGATATTTATGTTAACAAGGAGTTGAAAGGATGTACCTAATAAAGTAGCCATTCAGTGAATGTATTTTATTCACCCCAAAGGGAATTCACATGCATACAACAGCAAAAACAAACTTGCCGGACAAATAATAGAGCCAACTGATATGTAAACAACAATAAATATAAATACATAAATATACACACAAACACAACATGAACAAGAATGGGTAGACAAAGTGAAGGATATTTACCAGGTGGTGCAGGAGGTGGTAGCCGAGGAGGAGGTCCACGGGGAGGAGGACCTGGTGGCAAACCTGGAGGAGGACCTGGAGGTGGTCCCGGTGGGCGACCAGGTGGAGGGCCAGGAGGAAGCAATCTTGGTGGCGGACCCCTCATTCCTGGCATAGGTGGTCTCAGGAAGGGGGGTGCACCTAATGTTGGTAAAAGTAAAAATGTTGTGTTACAATTTTAAACAAATACTAAAATAGGTTTAAAGTAAATAAGCACAAATAGGCCGATACTCTTCAGTAAAACGTTAGGGTTAAACCTACCAGGTGGTGGACCTGGAGGTGGCCCAGTAGGTGGTCCTGGAGGTCTTATTGGTGGAGCTGGGGGTAGTCCAAGCGGAGGTGGAACAGGCATTGGTGGGGCCTGCATGTGTGTGGGAGGTGGCTGTGTAGGAACTCCAGGCACAACTGGAGGAGGAAGTCGTGGTTGACCAAGGGGTGGAGGTGGCTGCTGTGGAGGTGGCTGTTGCTGCTGTGGAGGCTGCTCTGAACCTGACTGTTCATCTGTGTCAGAATCCTCAGATTCATCTGTGTATTCTTGCTCCTCATTCTCATCTTCTTCTTCTTCCTCTTCTTCATCTGGGATAGACTGACCTTAGGGGTCAAGAAAATACATTTTAAATTAGTACAATCTTCTACAATATGGCCTTTACATATCAAACACTAATTGACACAAAACATATTCACCTACCTAATATGTAACAGAATTAGATTTGAATTTTATATAAAATTAAGTCACCTAAGAAGACAGATAAGGATAATAATTTTTCTGTTTCGTATTTTGATCAAATTAAGCTTTATAAATACTGTATCTTCATGAGGTTATTATTTTTAGGTTAACTATTTGTTTTTAAGCTTGGACTGTTTCTTCGCCCAAAATAATTTCAGTGGGATAGCATTCCATTCCAACAAAACAAAAAAGTAAAAAAATAAAATTTGCCAATCATATAGTCTTTCAATACATATTGCTTGGTGTTACATTCTAACAATTGATCTACATTACTAAATGAAGATTTAATATTTGCTTAGTTAAATGCTATGGTGTCTTTTGGGATTATTCTCACAAGAACTACTGTGAACAGTACTCAAAAGTAAAACTAATATTTAGCTGGACAGACTTATTTGAGTTCAGTTGCTTTTTTCCCCAAATTCCAAATACATCATGTAAGAAAAACTACTATAGCATTTTATAAAGTATTAAGTCCTACTTATTAAGCTATAGTTAAAAGTGGTCAAAGGTAACAAAAGTACAGCTTTCTAAAAATAAACATGAAGCATGTTAACTATAACTAAATAAAACTTATGTTTCACTTACAAACTCTCTAAAATGATGATAGTGAACTATACCGATGAAGATGTTTCCAAATTTCTGTGATGACTTCAGAATGATTTCATGTTTAAATGAATAAGTCATGTAAAGTACAAAACAACGCCAAGAATATCAGAGCATTGGCAAGGAGACAAAAACAAACGTTTTATTCAAAGAAGGAAATAAAAGCACCAAAGTTGCCAAAGATTGGTGTTTCTCATATCCAGCCAAATTGATATACGCACCAGCCATTCGTAACATCATAGCCTGTACAGGAGTGATCTCCTTAATCTTCTTCCTTCGGTTTTTCTTTGACTTCTCCTGAACATCAGCAAAGCGCACACTACGTCCTGTAAAGAAATGAAGATGACAAACTTTTTATAGATAAAAGCTACATAACAACAAATTAACAACAATTCTTAACTAGATTAAGTGGGATGTAATAGTCAGTACTATGGCAATAAGTCTATATTTAAAACTATGATAATTAGTAGCTATTAATATCTCCGTAACTTATCATTTTACATTTGTTGGTAAATATATGTTTTGAGACCAAAGCATCTGCTCCAAGCCTCATTTAGGGAGGCATGTTGGCAGGGGTGATAGTGGAGATGTGGGGCATCTTCTGAGGAAAAGGAAGTTTCATTTACTTTTATTCTGTGCCAATACTGTCATGCAGCTGAAGAACTACTGGCTGCAGGGCTTGGTGGCTGAAGCTTTCCAATAATTCATAATGATAAACAAGATGAAGAATGTCATTGAGGGTTAAAAAAATTGAAAATATGCTATTTTTATTTTTCTATCTAGAAAAATAAAGTGTAGAAATAAATTCTAAAATACAAAATCCATACAATATTAAATAATCTTTACTTTTTATGATGGGATGTCAGTGGTTTCATTCACCATGTCATCAGGAAAAAATGCAATCACATCCCAGTTGTTTCAAATCTGATATTTCATTCTTGCTGGAGATCCATTTAAATAGTAAAGCGTTAACCAAAGTAAAAAAAAGAGACGCACATGTTTTTTACTCTTAAATAAGAACCCATTTCACATCACAAGTACAAAACTGGCCTCTGAATGGCACTATATTATGGTGATGGGTAAAATGAACAAAACTAAACTAACTTTGTTTAGCATATACACCCCATTGGTATAGCAAGGAACTTATAGTCTGTGTTCTTTCTATAACTTTGAACAGTCATTCTTATAAACTTAAAATGACAAGTTCTAAATGTGCATTAAAATCCCACTTTAGACAGGTCATCAGAACCTGCAAATACAATATGTAAAATTAATAAGCTATTGTTTTATCAAGGAGGACTACAACCAACCTGCACCCATATTTGAGACAATCCTTTTCTTGTTAGTGCATGACAGTTGCTCACCATTTACTACCTTCTGTATTACTGATTGAACTTTCAAAAAGCAATCCAGTAATTTATTTCATATTAACTGACAAAGGTTTAATTAAAATACAGTAACTTTTGGACAAACTGAAATTTTTATAGAGACAAACCTATCTGTAAATATATCTGGGGGAATACTCTGGTAAACACTTAAAATATTTTTGAGGGACAAATACATTTCTTGTTTTGTACAAATATAAATTTTGAAATAGGGGAGCATTAATCAGTCACCGAAATGTCTAAAATCAGTCAGAAATATGCAAGATCTTCCAAAGTTGAAAACTTTGTCATTACAAAGAGAATTCTATTTTTCACCACAAGGGAAACTGGACAAAATCTTATGTGGTCACTTTCAATATTAATACAAATACAATTTTCGATCAACAAGTACAAAAGAAGGAACTTCAGAATACAATTACAAAAATAGTCATGCAGTTTAAACTAAGGTTACTCAAAGATATAAACAACATATTTAAGGCATATTATATGATTTTTGTACATGTCAGAACACAATGCCAAAGCTCTCAATGCAGTCAACACAGAAGAACTGAATAAATCATTGATGACCATTACAATCCAAGATGATATTAACTCCATACAAAGCAGGAAAGTCAGAGCTCCACTTTAGAAACTGCTGAATTTTTACAGAAAGCTGTTTGTTAAATTAGACCCATTAAAACATTTTGTATTTAAGCAACCTGGAAAAGGTAACACACTACTGAAAAGATTACTTCCAGCTACATGTGCCAACTTTTGAGAGTCACAGGGGTTATATATCCATGGCCTACTGCATTCTTTTTACCCAACTTTTTAAGCCTCTTTCATTGCAGTAACAAGAACTTTGGTGTATTGAATCTTTTCTTGCATTATTTTTGCATGAATTTGTATTTTCTGAGTTATTATTTCTGTCTATTATTTGAGCTCCAGGGCTCCTATGGAACTTGCATCTAATCTATAAGCAATTACCACCATTTTCTCAAAGCAGATAAAAATCTCTTAAAGAGTGTACTTCCTACAGACCAATTTTTCTAAATGACTGTAATGGCAAGCCATATGAAGATATTAATGTTCAAAACTCACAATACTGAGCTGTCCTTTAATCAATATATAAAATAAGAAAAAGGAATGAAAAAGAGAACTCTTGTTTTCATGTCAAACACAATCTGTGTATATTTTTAAAATAGCTGCTATAGATTTATTTTAAACTCTGAAATATAGAAAATGTGATACAGTACCTTCACACTAACTTGCTTTTATGAAACAATTATAACTTTAGTCACAATAGAACTTTCACTTTAAGAAACGATGCCCATGAATGACAGCATAAAAATTTGCAGTATCAAAGTTCAAAAAATCCCAGCTCCATTTCAAAGTCTGCTCCATGATACTAACGATTGTTAATTAGTAGAAACAAAAATAAACAGATACATCCAAACATAATATCAAATCCATATTAATCTAATTCAGTGTCACAGGGCTAAAGCATATCCTAGCAAAAATGATTATAAGGCAGAGTGAAATGTTACAATGTCTCAAAATCCTTACATACAGCATTTGCTAACATTTTTACACTTAGCCCCAAATATATATCAATACCTTGTTTTTCTGTGGTGCCATCAGAAATTATACTTCTCCCAAGATCATCCTTAAGTTCAATTTCTTCATCATCATCATCCTCCTCATCACCTTCTTCATCCCGGTCATCATCATCTGTCCGGTCATCTTCCACATCTTCTGAATCACTGTTGCTATCACCTCCACTGCCTCCACCCCGACCACCAACTTCCATATCATCATCCGAGTGGAAACCTTCCATTTCATTTTCAGCTATGACAAGAATAAAGAATTTTGTAAATAAAATAGCTCCTTTTATTTATTATAGCTCCGCAAAGTACATCAAGCTGTACAAAAAAATATTATAAATAACAAATTTCATAAAATGTAACCACTATTTACCTGCCTCTGGGTCATACAATACTCCTTCATCCTCCCTCCTATAGGTACCTCCGTGGCTTTGGAGAGGAGTAAATCCCAGTTTGCGGCCATACATTTGGAGTACTTGTAAAGGCGGAGGTCCTGGTGGAGGACCAGGAGGCTTTTTAAAAGGGGGCAATCGAGGTACACCTACTGCTGGTGGTGGGACTGTCAAAGACAAAACTGATTTGCCAGATGGCCTTAAAGAAATGGAGACAGAGAGAAAAGGAAAAAAAAAAAAGAATGTGAAACAACCGGGCAAGCAGGAAAAATTCTACGATTTAAATAATGAACCCTACAAATATTAACAGCATTTTTTCAAAAATAATTAGTCAATAATTAGAGACAGCAATGTATAAAAATAAAAATACCAGTTATAAGACAGGGAGTATGACTAAGGAACTGGACTACAAAATGCTGGGTTCTTGGATCAACACAATCAATGACAGTTTATCCACTGGTGCTCTGACAATAAAACAAATTTACACATATTCTATAAATAAAAATACTGGCAGATTTGCATAAAAATGACCTTCATCACAGAAGACCAATAAACCACTGCCATAAGGAAGTGAAAAGGTTTAGGGTTCTCATTTAGAGAAATTACACTGGGCCCTCCATTGTCACAGGGGATGATAAGACAATCAAAGGCAACAGTAATATTCATAAATAAAGAACCAATTGTGGACACGATTATAGTTTATTAAATGACGCAAAAGTATTTTTTCACAATGAATAATAAATTCTTAATAATAGGCATTGTAATAGTTAGGAGCATGTGCTGATAGCACATTGCCATACCCACTACATGACAAACCACCTGAATTGGGACCAAGTGCAGTTCGCGAAACCTCAGCTCCACACTGGTGGCTGGAGTACCAATTCTGCCACCAACCCACAAATTTACCCTGGTTTGCAGGGTTGGATGCAGATTAATGCCATACCTAGGATGAAGCAATTAAAACAGCTTTTTTTTTTTTTTTTTAATATAAATACATTCTCTCCAAAATGCTAGTATAATGAGATACTCAAAATTAGAGCGTAGCCTCCTTTCTGCATCACACTTCCACTGTTTTATTTTTCATATAACACTATATACTTGATGCTTGACTGTTATTAAAGTATTCAGCAGATGTGTGTATAGTTTGTGTTATAGTAAGAAGAGGATATGCAGTATATATCTGGAAGGGAGAAAGAGCCTGAAACTTAGTTCTATTAGAAGAGTACAGCAAAGGTGCAAAAAAGTATGTATCAAAATCATACTGATCAATGTATCAGTGCATGGTTTTAACCAATCATTAAGATTAGCATTTTCATGTTAAAATATGTACAGTATATGTTTCAATGTTTTTCAAATGTGGGGCAACAATTATGGGGGCTACATACATATAGGATTCTCAAAAGTATCAAAATATTGCTAAGTATTAATTTTAACATTTTAAAATTGCATCAATACTGTACTTTTTTTCCTCAAGTTATTGATTTGATAGCCTAAATTACAAAGGCCTTTTCAAGTTAGTCATTGCTTGAGTTGTAGCCCCATTTCCACCCACTCACGTGTTAATAAGACAGCAATTTCAGAGCCTTCATTTGCACACTTAACTGACAATTAGGGCAGCCAATATCTGGAAATACTATTGTATTATTTGTAGCAAATGGGGACACAAAATCACAAGATACATGCAAGCCTCTAATTTAGCTAGTTTAAAACATCAAGACAGGGATCTTCAATTATTACATGTGGGTCACTTTTACTCTGCCATTCATTTTGATTTTTAAACTCTCGCCACAAAGTCTCCTGTTGTAGGACATTATTTTATTACATGCGATTTTAAAATTAGATTTCATCAAATTTACTACGTTTCTTGAGAAAAATGTGGAAGTTATCAAGACATTATAGATTGCTTTTCTGAACAATTATTTAGAAAAGAACAAATTAATGTTTTTGCAGTACTTGAATGTTTAATGCTAGTTTAAATATTTTTAATATTGTTTTAAATATATTTATGTATACTGTTTACAAAATACTGCAAACATTTAATGTCATTTGTAACATTTCACTGTACTAAGTACCTTTATTTTTTTTAACAATGGTGGTTAAAAAAAAAAAGACTGGATATAAACTTATTTACAGAACTTTATCCTTTTACAAAATATCACACTACTTATATATGCATAATAACTAAAATTTCTATTTGTTTTTTAAGATTTGAATACATACAGAACTGCAATTTAAATACATTTTTGAGTTAGATAATGTACTATATTGGGTATTAAAAATGGTATTGAATTTCAATACTTTTACTAGCATCATATCAATGTTTGAAATTTTGGTATTGTGACAGCCATACATAGATTTATCTCCCATATAAGGTGTACATAAATAGGTGATAACTAATCTGCTGCTTTTACAATAAACTAAACTTTCATGTATTTGACAGATTAGGGCTTGTATGTTAAATAAGCAACTAAGCATGTTAATTAAATATCTAATGATTTCCTATCTTTTCTCTTTCCTTCTTTATTTTGAATTACTTTCTTTTGCTTGTTAAGCCTCATTCTAGCTAATCAATATTTACAGTTAAGGAAAACCTCGACTGATCAGAAAAATAAATAAATAAATAAATAAATCTTTCTTTGCACTACATGTAGCAGGTTTAAACTGCCCCACAAGTATGTTCTTCTTAAGGTGTCACTACTGCTGGCAATTTTAATTCAAAGGCAGGATGGTACTAGGACTAGGTATATTTTTTCCTTCTCTGAAATACCAAAATCCAACTCTTTCTCACTTAGCAGAAGACTATTTCATATTTGAAGCAGATATTGTCCAACCAAAAAATTATGGGATGACTATGGGAACATGTTACAGACAGCATTCTTAATAATTTGGAACATCTTGGATAAACCTGAAGTTTTCAATACATTTTTGAAAATTAACACTGTAAAACACAATAGAATATACATACAGTATGAATATCCCTATGCTGTAGTATACTGGAGTGTTTGATCTGCAAAAGGTAATGTTTAATATCAAACTCTTTCTTTGCCATGAAACCCAAAATGAAACTAAGCCCTCGACTTAAATACGGACAGAAATATATTTTATCGAAATCTCTGTTTTTAATCACTCCTCTTAAAGAAATAATGAAAAATTATTAACAGGATGTCCCCATTTAAACAGAAAAGATTTCAGTGCACCAAATGAGACATTTCAGAAGTAATTGTTTGGATTAACAGATTAAAAAGTGAAGTAGACATAATTTATCTTTTTGATGAGAAGACGACACTTGCAGGAAGCCAAAAAAGTATTAAAGCTGGTATTAATGGTTTTGCAATCCCGAAGAACCTCTATTGATCGCATTCACTTTTGATTTTTTTTAATAATCATTTGATTACAGTTACCTCTGTCCATCCCTAACATAACACAAGACACTAGCAGACAGTAGCACACAAATGTATTACCATTCAATGCTAAAAATGTCTTTTTCACTTTATTTTTTTAAATATCTGAAAATTATGAAATTGATAATAATAAGCATAAATGCCAACACTTAAATGCATTCGCAACAGGCCAAAAGTATCCAATTAACATGAAAGGATCAAGATAGGGTTATACTATCAGCTGCCACCTCCTTTACTTGCCACTTACTGACAGCAGTAGACAATTAACTGGTCACAACCAAAACTACTCACCCATATGCAGATGTTTTTTTTAGAATTGATGGTGGTTGAGCTCCAGGAAGAGGGATATCTTGAATTAGGATGCTGGAAGGAGCATGAGGCATATCAGGCAGAGGGATACTTTCAACTTCAACTAACTCTGCATTCTGGAAAACAAGTTTACCAAAAAAGATCAGCAATTAGCTACAACTGTTTATTTTAGTAAAATTGGTCTTGGCACAAATGTGTGTAGCATTCTTTTTAATTTACAGTATATATTAAATTAACAAATTGTTTTTAGGTATTTCTAAACTAATACTCTACTGTATATTTAAAAGGTATACACCATCCAAAAAAAGATTTTTAATATTTTATTTAACCCATGTAGTTTGCAGGGGTGAGCAAGAAAAATTTTTAATGTTATGTTATGAAGACAGTCTAACATATAATGGAAATTAATGGTGACCCGCTCTGTTTAATGGAAAACAATTTGAAAAAAAGTCTACGGAAAAAAGAAAAATAAATCTCATGTAACTCGTGTCACATAATCCACATGGCTGTTACACATTCATATGTTCAAAACATATGCATTATATGCAAAAATTATATTAATACTTACAGAAAACTCAGTGTACAAGACAAACAGGAAAGACATTCCTATAATACTGTATGTCTAAAAAAAGGACAGGACTCTTGACTAGTGAAGGGTGAGAAGCAGATCTTCAGTTCAAATGAACAGTATTATGGGAATATATCTTTCTTGTTTACCTTGTATGGTCAGTCTTCTGGAAGCAAGTTATTTTCATATCATTTACAGTTGGCCAGAATAGGTCACCATTAAGTTACATTATATCATAAACTGTTTCCACTCATCTATTTGTAAATGTCTCCAAAGAATTTTTTATATAACTGAGATTTGGAGTTTTGACTCTTTTTACTTTTGCTAACACTCCTGTATTTGTTTGTTCTGTTTCTTCAGAGCTGTGCTCCATCCATTTTCCCCAACAACAGTTATCAAATACCCTCTCTCTGTTGATGAGCTATATCCCACAGCATAATACTACAACCATTATATTTTAAAATATGTTTCTTGGAGCATGGAGTTTTTGGTGTTTGACCATTTTCTGAAAAAAAAAAACAAAACTTTACCATAAAAATATAACATTTAAGGGGAATAATATGGGCTCACAAAGCATGAAGCAACACTTAATACAGACTTCACTAAAAACTTCTGTAGTGTCTTCAACCTTTTTTCAATAAAGTCTAAAGAGTGTACAGCTTGACTACGAATTCGTGAAGTACAAAAAAATTAATTACTGTATCCAGGATGATGATAATCAGTGATCTGGTGATTAAAAAGTGATATCAGGACCATTTTTCGGTTTACTTTCAGTAAGATTCAATGACCAGACAATAAAGATAGCTCTTATTCAAAGTTGGAATTTTGACTTAAATGTTAGACATTAATTTTCATTAAATGTCTTTCCTGATGCCATATGTACAAACTTTCACCAAGTGAAAATGTACTATATACAAAAAAATTAAGCATCATAATGGGAACTATAATAACATCATAAAAATACTACATGGAAAAAATAAAACAACTGTTTACATATTTAAAATAAAAAAATTCACTAGATAGGCAAGCTACATAACAAAACCCACCTATTTAAAACAAACACTCTTACCTTAACAGAATCAAAGTACTGGCTGAGCTGACTACGTTTGCTTTCATATTCAAGCTCTAGTCTTCGCAACTCCTTGTACATGTCAGGGTTTTCTTTTTCATACAGTCGCAGAATACGTTCAAATGTCTCCCGAAGCTTCTTTCTTTTGTCTTTTAGCACCTTTTCATTCAACTGAGGCTGCTGCACGGGGTTAAACTCTAAAAAAAGAAACATATATTTTTTACATCTTAAGTTATTTTTTTCCATAGGAAGATTTTTTTGTATACTATTATTTCCATTTCTATTTAACCAATTTGAAGCAGCTCTCAAAAACTGACTAATGAATGCTACAGTAAAGGAGTTATGTAGACTAATTACCGTATAACGTTGATTCATTACCAATTTACTTTATTGAGGTAACCCCTCTTGTTTTGTCTTAGAATATAATGTGGAATACTGATCTGTGAAATCAACACAAATAACTTAAAATAAAGCCATTGGATACTTGAACTTGGTGTTAGCAAAACTACCCAACTATTCATTAAAAGAAATATGAAAGCCCTGCAAAACAAGCTAATACATCATACATCACAAAATGTACATTGATGACAGAGAAAATCTCAGGATTTACTATGATATATTGTAAATGTATTCTGAAAGAATGATGTGGAAGGTATACACACTTAAATATCAGAAAGCTAGCAAAAATGTGCTGCAAGCGAGTGCAAAAAATATTATGCAGTAATATTATTAATTAATAATTAAATATTAATAAATATTAACAATATTATGCAATCATATTTTTATCAAAAGCCAAGAATTATCAGACCTAAACAGATTCATTAACATAACTAAATTCTCACATTCCAAGATCAAGTAACAAATACAATGGATATGTCTCTAGGTGTATTTTAAACCATCCACCTTAATAAAAGGACTAGAGTATGTGCATCAGTATGTATGTCCAGTTGCTATGTTTTTGTTATATGCCATTTGGTAAGGGATTTGTAAAAACAGTGCTACTGTTTGTGATGCACTATCCATTGAAATAAAAAATTAAGTGCATTTTATTACTAGATGCATTAGAAAATAGAATACAATAGATGGTGCACTACAAATGTTGACACTGAGCACATACAACATAGAGTAACTAACTGGGTGGATAGAAATCTTATCCACCTTAATAAAAGGCTAACTGTCTGTGTTATGTGTGTGTCTGTCTGTAGAAATAGGCAGAAAAAAATAGGAAAAATATGTAGAGGGGTAAAAAAAAATCAAAAATAACAATGGTCAAAAAATAAGAAAATGGGTCTTACTAGCCTATTCTGTTGTCTCAAGGTATACACCGGCAACAGAAGTGTGGTAATGGCTTTCTTGCACCCACTCAGTCCATATGAACAAGGTTTACAGCTGTAATGCTAATGACTGATAACTTCACGTGGTGTGTAATGGGTGGGTGAAAATAATGATAAAATGACAGACACACATCAAGAAACGGAATCCCTAACACAACTAGGTTAGAGTCATTAAACCAGGCCTGTTTGTTAGTGGCTGCTGCCGCACTGTTCCAGCAAAACACTTTGACCGTAAGGATGATCAGTTTAATGAGCAATACCAAGAGGAAGCTCTATCCAAACAGTAAAAGGCAGCTGCAAGGAAAGGGGATGGGGTGTGTATTTTACCAGACCAAATGTACAACCCATGTATCAAATAAAAAAACACAAGGTCTATACTGATCACTAAGATTTCAACCCATCTTAGACAGATAGCACAGCTAGTACTGTAGACACTATAAATCTCTTAGTTTTGATATTTAGACAATTTCTACTTAAATACAAAAAACTGGACATTAACTATTTTAACTGATATACTACCAGCTCCTAACAAGTGATACATTACCAAAAAAAGAGCAAGCCTTCTGGTAATACCACTTTCTAATAGTGTAGTCTACTAATTCAATGGACAAAACAAGGTTTCTTTACAGCACTTACAGAAAAACATCATACCTCTTTGAAACTGACATTTTTTTGACTTACAGCTTGACATCAAAACCCAGTAAAAATATCTTTTTCCCACCTTCAACGACACATTCTGCATTATCAAATTCAAGTAACCAAAAAAAAATCAATAGCTCTGAAAAAGTCAATAAAAACTAGATTGAAAGGATTGGAAAACTGATCAATCCTTTGATTTAATACTTTGTAGAGCCACCTTTTGCTTTAATGACAGAGTTCATTTAGTTTTGTGCACTTAGACTGGGGAATATCAAGACCATCCACAGATTTTCTATCAGTTTTAAGTCAGGGTTCTGACTTGGCCACTCAGTCACATTCATCTTCCTATTTTTAACCAATTCCATTGTGTTTTTTTTTTGTGTGTGTGTATCGTCATGCTGTTAGCACAACCACTTGCACATCTTCAGCTGTATGGCAAAGGGCCACTGGTTTTCCTCAGTAATTTGTGTGTAATTGCCAGCATCCACTTCCACAGATGTGTGGAATGGTGTGCATGGTGTGTTTTGGGTGGTGTGGTTTGTTTGCGAATAGCATTCGGTACAGAAGTTCAGTCCAAAAAGTTCAATCTTAGTCTCATTTGACCATAAAACTTTCTGCCAAATGACATTAAAATCTTCCAAGAGTTTTTCTGCAAACAGCAACCCTGACATATAGGCCAGCTTTGTGTAAAGCTTGTGAGATTGTTGTTATATGCACAGACCAACTGGTCTCAGCCATGAATATTTTTTAAGTCCTTCAAAGTTACCATTAGCCACTTAATAGCGTCCCTGATCAATATCCTCCTGGCTCAATTATCCAGCTTGGCTGTATGGCCTTACCTACAAAAGATGGTGGTGCGATACGCTTTTCACATCTTAATAACGACCTGAAAGCCACTCAGAAGAATACTTAAAAGTCTTAGAAATCTTTTTGTATCCTTCTAACATATGCATTTAAACAACTTTATTCCAGAGCTTGCTTGAAAGCAACTTTAAACCATGACAAATTATTTGCATTGCTAAGCACTACTAGGAGTGAAATCTTCAAGTAAAAGTCATATTTACTCTTAACTAATCAGAATTACTACTGCTGAAGTCAGGTGGGGGCAAGTTAGTTCTCAGGCAGTACCCGAGAAAGATAGCAAATGCTCCTCTGAAGGGCTGTTCACTTATCCAAACCAAGTATTCCACTAATTAAATTTTAATTTGTTCAGAATTTTTAAAATGTTATTTTCATTTTGATGTTGAATGTTATTTATTAATACAATTGGAAATAGTTATATATCACATGATTTTCACATTTTTTTTATATCACAACATACTTTGCTTCATAGTTACTAAACAACTTTTGTATCTTAAAACAAATGATTAACTGTACTTTGAAGGAAACACTAAAAATCTATCTCCAAGGAGTAAGTCTTATTAATTGATTACATATAACTTGTCTTTAGTGTGAAGCTATCCACCATCTATTTTCAAACCAGCTTTTCCTAAGCAGGCTCTTGGGGATGCTGGAGCTTTCCCAGCAAACATCAGATGCAACCCAGTGTGCCATTGCATTGCAAGGTGAACACACACAGGCCAATCAGACATAGACCAGAATCTCTTACCCATTTCATCCAGCTTCTCCATATCTCGAATTATTTGCTTTGGGTCTTTCATTTTCAGCACTGCTGCTCTTACCATCATACGTTGTTTCTTGTTCTAGAATTCAAAAGTAGTTTCAATTTAACTGTAAATAATTTGTTGTTATGGGAGACCCAGTCAGTGTCAAATCAGCAAATAATAATTCAGATGCAAATACTGCTTTTTAAAGAGACTCTATTCAAATAAATACAACATGTATAAACATTTTCAAACCTGCTATAATGTATGTAGCTGAGCATGATTATGATATTAGATCAATAACGGAAACCTTGCTAAATAATAAAGACGGAGATGAGTATAACAGAGGGATACACATTTTAGGAAGGATAGACAGAACAGAAAAGGAGGTGGAGTTGCTGTTTATGTAAAACAGAATCTAAATGCAAGTCCTATTCAGTTGGATGATTAGCCCCATCTTAGTACGTATGGCTTCACCTGGTAAGCATTAGGGAAAGAGGCCATATTTTAGGAGTGTGTTATAAACCATTTAATGCAGACAGTAATTTCAACCTAAATCTATTTAGGTAATTTTAAAAAGGCAAGTTTACAAAGGGATATTATAATCATAGGGGACTTTAATTATCCGAATATTAAATAGAATAACCCTGCAAATGGAGGAGAACAAGAGCAGGAGCAGAAGTAATAAGTGACTGTTTTTTAACACAGTATATAAAAGCCCAAATGTGGGCTGAAGCTTGTCTTGATTTATTATTTTGTAATAATCAGGACAGAATTGAGGGTGTAGAGATGATTGAACCACTAGGGTCACATGACCATAAAATAATACAGTTCTGTGTTTTGTAAGAGTGTGGATGCAAAGACTAAAACTGTTAAGTTTAACTTTGGCAGGGCAAATTTTGAGCAGATTTGGCAAAGTCTAAGGATAGACTGGGATAAGCTTTTAAGTGTGGGGACAGTCGAAGAGTAATGGAACAGGTTTTAAAACGTTTTAAATGTAATGCAGGAAAGGTACATACCTAAATTTGGAATTAATAGGAAATAAAAAAAAATCCATAGTGGGTTAATAGAGTTAAAAAAAAAAGAAGCTGCAAAGGGAAAAACAGCCATATAAGGCATGCAAGATTAATATCTCCAAAGTGAATCGTAGGGCATATGAGAACATGAGGGCAACCATTAAGAAGGATATCAGTGAGGCTAAAAGACAGCTGGAGAGGAATATAGCAGAAAAGGCGAAAGATAACCCTAAGAGATTCTTTCAGTATTTTAGTAGTAAAAGAACAGTCAAGGAGGCGGTGAAGTGCATCAGAAATAGTAAAGAGGAATTAAAAGATACAAACAGTGGATGCTCTAAACTTGCATTTTTCTGTGGTCCTCACAAGTGAGGAAGTGGATAACCTCCCAGAGGTAAACAGGACTAGTAAGGACGTACTGAAGGATTTAGAACTTGTAGAAAGAGAAGTACTGCTCATGCTAAATAGGCTGAAATCAAACAAATCACCAGGAACAGATATTTACCCTCAAGCTCTTAAGGAGGCTAGCAAGTGCACACATAAACCCGTGACAAATATTTTTAGGAAGTCATTGCACACTGGGAAGATTCTTAAGGACTGGAAAATGGCAAATATTATCCCGTTATATAAAAAGGGTGACTGGGCAGATCCAAGCAACTACAGGTCAGTAAGCTTAATGTACATCAAAGAACAATTAATGGAAGGAATTACAAAGGATAATTGAGCGGCACATGGCAAGTTCAGGAGTTTTTCTGAACAGTCAACATGGGTTCAGAAGAGGGAGATCATGTTTTACTAACATGCTGGAATTCTAAACAAAAGCAACAAAAGGATATGATCAAAATGGAGCATATGATAATATTATTTATCTTGTATTTTGGAAAGCATTACATAAGGTGCCACATGAGAGCTTGGGCATCAAACTAAAAGAAGTGGGAGTTCAGGGTGATGTTTTTAAATGGGTGCAGAATTGGCTCAGAAACAAGAAGCAGAGGGTGATGGTGCAAGGAACCTTATCAGAATTGGCTGATGTTAAGAGTGGTGTTCCACAGGGGTCATATATGCATAAATGACTTAGATAGGAATATAAGTGACAAGCTGGTTAAGTTTGCAGATGATAGATGGATTGGCGTATAATTTGGAATGTATTAAATCATTACAGAAGCTTGGGCAGATTTGTGGCAGACAAAATTTAATGTCAGTAAGTGTAAAGTATTACACACAGAAAGTGAAAATGTTAGGTTTAAATACACAATGGGATATCTGAAAATCGAGAGTACACCTTATGAGAAGGATTTAGGAGTTGTAGTGGACTCTATGCTGTCAACTTCGAGACTGTTTTTAGAAGCCATTAAGAAGGCAAACAGAATGTTAGGTTATACAGCATGATGTATGGAGTACAAGTCCAAGGAGGTTATGCTCAGGATTTATAACACACTGGTGAGGCCTCATCTGGAGTACTGTGTGGAGTTTTGGTCTCCAGGCTACAAAATGGACAGAGCAGTGCTAGAAAAGGTCAAGAGAAGACCGACTAGGCCGATTCCAGGGCTACAGGGGATGAATTACGAAGAAAGATTAAAAGCAAACGAAGATTATGAGGTGATATGATTGAAGTGTTTAAAATTATGAAGGGAATTTGTACCGTGGATCGAGACTGTTATTGTAAAATGAGTTCATCAAGAACATGAGGACACTGTTGGAAACTTGTCAAGGGTAAACTGCGCTGAATCATTAGTAAGTTTTTCTTTACACAGAGAACCATAGACACTTGGAATAAGCTACCAAGTAATGTGGTAGACAGTAAGGCTTTAGGGACTTTCAAAAAGCGACCTGATGTTTTTTTTAGAAGAACTAAGCAAGCTTTGTTGAGCTGAATGGCCTTTTCTCATCTAGATTGTTCTAATGTTCTATTAAGAACATAAAAAAAATTAGCAAAATCTTTGATTTTTTTTAAATATTTAAGGGTGACCAAAGCTGGGGCCAATTCCAGCATTATTAGGCACAAAGCAGAAACAAAATCATGGACATTGTGTTAGCTCATCACAGGGTCAATTTAAAGTTAAAAATGACCAAATATGCACATTTTAACTATTTAAGAAAACAACAATAAAACAAATAGACGCATTAAACAGTTTTAAAGAATAAGTTTGGTAGCTTTCCAGTTAAATATATTTTTTTATAATTATAGCATATATTAATTTGCCACCTAAAATTGTGTTCTAACGTAAAGCATTTTTAAAAGCAACTGACAATAATTTACACCTGGACAACAAGCAACAAGACAGGATTTTTTTTTGAGGTGGGGAAAAAAATTAACAAGAAGAAAGCAAACCCCTTTTGGTAAAAGGTTACTATAGAGAGAGAGACAAGAATTGAGATGAATGTGCAGCCAGACTTCTTTTAAAAAGTCAGAATCTCAAAAAATTTGCACATTTTTCTTTTTTTTTTAAATGACAGATACACTAGTTTAAAATGTGTGCAATCACATGATGCACATAAATAATCACATTCTAAAATTTAAAAAAATGGAGGAATTAGGCATGTTTAAACACTTCTGAATCCTATTTTAAAGAATGGCCCTGACTAAAATGTATAAAAAAATTCTTTAGCACGCAATTTCATGTGACAAATGAACATACACTATGACACTATGGGACAAGAAAAATACAAAACATGTCATTTAAGAAACAAGAATCTAAATGAAAGTTAATTTGATCACAGAATTACTGCAAACCTGAAGTACAGAAAATATTTTTAAAATATTCTTTAACTAGAGTGCACATGCATCAGTTCATCCATATAGACAAACCATAAACCAGTGTACAGTATTGGCAAAAAACACACTTGCAAGAGCAACCAAAGTGTTTATTGTTAAGTTCTGTCTGAATATAATATTAGTAAAATAACACAAAGCAGAATATCAGTAAAGAAAAGGGTGTTTAAAATAAATAGCTGAACACCTGAAGAACACCAGTATTTTATTATTTATTTTTAGAAATATCTGTACTTAAAAATACATTTAAACTATTACCTATCAACTAATAAAACTTTCTCAACAATAATGTTGATGTAGAGAATTGATTCATCAGACAGGGTAGTATAGTGACTAAGGCACTGTATCTAACATTACTTCAACGAGCAACTTTTATTTTATCAGCTTACTTTGTAGCTCAACTTAAGTTATTTAAAGCTGCCTGTGCACCAATTGCAAAAAAATATAGGTAAAAATGTAACAACTTATGAGGTCTGTTGATGTTGTCAAACACTTTTTAGCATGAGAAGGGCACTCATTAAATAAAAAGTATTACTATTGTCTGACAGTTTCATATGTGAACACATACATCTGAGTTGTCACTTTAAGCAAACAATCATTACAAGTTAACTGTGCAAAAGAGAAAAGATAGGACTGGGACGGTTTCACTTAATTACTTGAAGTACTGATCAGTAGTCTGGGGGAGGGGGGGCAAGCAGAAGCACAATAATTAAAATTAATATTTTATAAACTCAGACATACTAAAAATGTTAAACCTATTTAGTATAACCAGGTTTTCAAATAAAACATTCAATATATAATTTACAACAAAAAAAAACTTTAGCACAATTGATTTGAAAATTTAACAGACTGAACCAAAAACAAAAGAAATGTAGCACTTACTTAGCCAATGCTTAATACCTTTAAGCATTTTGTTATTTATCAAAAATGACAGCTTTAGGCATTTCTTATAACCAGCCAAGTCACTTAAAAATTAACATAAAATACAAATTTGTAAAAAAAAGTTTCCTTGAAACCCTCTTACCTTTTTTAGCTCCCTTTTCCGAGCCTCCTTCCCTGTTAAAATGAAAACATCAGATTTTTGGTCAGATAAACATTAACCTACTTCAACTCAATTTAAATATATCTGATTAAAAATATTTAAAATTAGAAAACAAACTAAAATGAAGTCAAAATTACACTTTTTGCTGAATATGTGTGCTTTGCGTTTGGAACGAAAATATGAATAGCAGGCAAATGTACAATATATAACCCATTATTTCTACAAATGAGCCAATTAAACTATTAGATCAATGCCATTGTGTATTGTGTCACATCTCTATTTTCAACTTGTTGTCTGTAGTTTCATTCTGGACAGGTGTCTATTGTTACATAGACTGGCATTGCGCAAATAAAGAGCCATGTATGAGTAGCGCAGGATAAGCCCTTGTGTTTCTATTTGTTGGTTGCTTTTGGAGTAAGCAGGCACAAAACATGCAGCCAAGAAAACAAAGAAAATCAAATTGTGGCGATACTAAAAAAACAATTAGTAGGAAAAAAAAAACATTTCTTGCTTAAATCACAAGCAGTATAAATAACAAAATCTAATACTGAAGATGACTTCAAAAAGCCAGATTACAAATAACAAAAAGTAAACACTCATCAGAACAAAAGGAGGAAAGTCAAATTGAAAAGTGCTATAAAATGAAAGGTACGTCAGCAGAAATCTTACACAAACTGATTTTGAAAGAAGAAACAAAGATAAAACTCTACTCCAATTACAATCAGCACATCTAAAACCTTTTCACTTTGTCTCCAATAGTCTTAAGCTTGTTTTGCAACTTTGTTTTAGCTGAGGTGAATGTAGGAGCATTGTGCGTGCTTTTTTTTGCAAACACAGATAAACTGTTTTAATGCTCTTTAATGCACAATGCATTTTATCTGCTAACCCACCATGCACCACTCAGTCTTTCTTTTTTTTTACCCCCTAGTGTGTATGGGGAGAACCCAAGCTGTAGCAATTTATAGTTACACGCAGACATCTTGTTTAGTTGAGTAAAGTGTATTATAGTCTTATGATGCCAACAGTACCAATTAAAATGTCAATTCATGGCTATAGTTATCCTAAACGTTCATCAGAGAGAGACTGATAATATTGGGTACACTCCTTTACACTGCTCGGTTGTGTATGTGCTCAACCTGAATTGCAACAAACAGGAAACAACAGAGGAAGGTTAATAGGGAATGACAAGAAGTTAGCTCCCTATATTGTGTGTTTTTGCAGTGTAAAAATTGCATCAGTATGCATAACGGTGCATCTTCATGTGTCTTCAAATGGAAAATATGCAGCATGTCACATATCTTTAAATGCACTGTGCTCCTATGTGGTATAAAATATAGAATATAATTGATTTACTGGTTGGTTGCAGATTACCTGCATTATGTGGCTTCAGAAATAAACGGTAAAATGCAGTCGTATGAATGTGCTCTTACATCTTGGGCATGCTTGGTCACCTCTTTAAGTAAATTATATTTTTGATTCCTAATGGATTTGCATGGTTATGCAATAGACGGCCACTCTGAACTTATTAAACAGCACAGGCAAGGAGTAACCCCAGGGAAAAAGTAAACGTTTTTGATTAGCCAAATTAATTTTCTGGCTTAAATTTGAAAAATAAAGTCAAACTTACTCCAAATCAAGCAGCACTGAAAATAGTGGATGTAAATTCTCTGCAAAATGTTTCAAAAGAACAAAAGAAGGACATGGTGGCACCAGTGGACAACAAGTATAATGCACTTATTGCTACAAAAAATGTCAAGCCATATGTATGTTTTATTCTGCTTCATTTCCTTGATGGTTAACTTCAAGTAATTAACTTCATTGTAATAAAGCCTAATCAACTGTTTTATTCTAAAAACATTCAAGCATATTAAAAAAACGAAAGTGGTAGTGAGCACATTTACCTTTAAATGTTCGGGTCTGAACAGCAAACATAACTGAGCTGATGTCACTGTTGTAAGAGTTAAATAGGACAATACATTTACAACTTGAACAGAGGCTGAAACTGGTCAGGAGAATCTGTACCTTCAAATCTAAAATACTCCAGATTCACTATTAGTAATTTAAAATAAAAGTGTCAACAAATTAGATAATTTATGCAAAACTAAATACAGAGCCTTGCAAAAGTATTTATCCCCCTATATATCTGTCATGTTTAGTTGCATTACAATCCGGAATAATATGGATTTTTACTTGGATTTTATGCAAAGGACTTAACAATAAAATCAAAATTGTTGAAGTGAAATGAAAATCTTCTTTCGGCTGCTCCTGTTAGGGGTTACCACAGCGGATCATCTTCTTCCATATCTTTCTGTCCTCTGCATCTTGTTCTGTTACACCCATTACATGCATTTCCTCTCTCACCACATCCATAAACCTTCTTTTAGGCCTTCCTCTTTCTCGAATGAAAATAAAAACTGATAAGTTGTGATTGTATATGTATTCATCGTCTTTGTTATGAAACCCCTAAATAAGATCTGGTCCAACTAATTAACTTCAGAAGTCAAATAATTATTCGATTAGGGTCCATCTGTGTGCAATCAAAGTGTCATATGGTCTGTCACATGATGTCAGTTTAAACAGACCAGTACTTAAGTCCCCCCCTCCCCCAATCTCTGCAATACAACTAAACAAGCAACATGAAGACCAATGAGTACTCCAAACAGGTCTGAGACAAAGTTGTGGAGAAGTATAGATCAGGGTCGGGTTATAAAAAAAATAAAAAAAACTCCAAAGTTTAAATATCCCACAAAGAAAATGAAACAATATGGCACCACTACAAACATGACAAGAGAAGATCTTCCACAAAAATCCACAGACTGGGCAAGAAGGGCATTAAACAGAGATGCAACAAAGACACCCAGAATGACACTGAAGGAGCTGCAAAGGTCCACAGCAGAGATGGGACTATCTGTACATAGGACCACTTTAAGCTGTATACTCCACAGACCGGGGCTTAATGGAACAGTGGTCAGAACAAACTAACTGCTTAAAGGATAAATTAAGAAAACACATTAGGAGTTTGCCCACCATGGGGAGGACTCCCCAGACTCATGGAAGGTTCTCAGGTCAGAAGTTCAGATAAGAGAAAAATGTAACTTTTTTAACCATCATGAAAAACCATGTATGGCGCAATCTCAACACATTCATTATCCTGAGAACAACATTCCCACAGTGAAGCATGGTGGTAGAAGCATTAGGCTGTGGGGATATTTTTCATCGGCAGGGACAGGACAACTTGGTCAGGACTGAAGGAAAGATGAATGGCACTAAAATACAGGGGATTTCTTGAGGAAACCCTGTTTATGTCTGCCAGAGATTTGAGACTTAGACGATGGGTCACCTTCCAGCAGGACAATGACCTTAAACATACTGCTGGAGTGTTTTAAAGGCAAATATTTACATGTCTTAGAATGACCTAGTCAAAGCCCAGATTTCAATCCAATTGAGAATTTGTGGCATGAAGTGAAAATTGATGTAGACCAATGCAACCCATCCAATTTGAAGGGGATGAAACAGTTTTTGTCTTTAGAGAATGGACAAAAATCCCAGTGGCTAGATGCCAAGTGCTAAGCTAATAGAGACATTACCAAAAAAACTTGCAGCAAAAGGTAGATCTACGAAGTATTAACTTTGGGGGTGGGGGGGTTGAATACTTATGCAGACTAAAAATGTTATTTTTTTTGTCTATTTCTTGTCTAATTATTGATTGTATCACAATAAAAAATGCACCTTCAAAGTGATAGGCAAGTTAAATAAATCAAATGGTGCTAATCTATCAAAATTTGCTGCAATGTTATAATGCAACAAAACGGGGCAAATACATGAATACTTTTGCAAGGCAATGTGACTATGGCATTTAGTGATATTGCATACCATATTCAAAGCCTACTTAATCCCAAGCAGGGTTATGAGTGGCTGGAGCCTTTCCCAGCAAGCATGGGACAAAAGGCAAGAATAATTCCTGCACAGGGCACCAGTCCATCTCACACACACACAAATACACACACACACCCTCTAGGGCCAATTTAGTGTTAACAGCCAACTAATCTGCATGTCTTTGGACAGTGGAAGCAAATTGGAACACCCAGAGGAAACCCACGCAGAAACAAGGAGAACATGCAGACTCCACAAAGGTAGGACATGGGGCATCAACCTTGGTCTCAAGAATGATCTTTTTTTATAATAGTAATAGAAACCACTTACTGGCTTGATCAGTGGGGTTCATAAACTTTCCACTCTTGGTGGATGAGGTTGATCTTCTCCCCATGATGATATGTAGTGTCCAAACCTAAAGAAACAAAAAACATCACAAACTTTAGAGGGTTACTTTAAGTGTTTTTATTTTACAATAATAAATACTGAGTAAAGAAAAACTTTATGAAAGCAGCATACAAATGTAATAATAAATCACCATAAAAAAAATGTAATTCATCGGTAAAAAATAATTCACAAATACAACTTAACATGACATTGTCAGTTATACCAATTTTTTATCACAGGTACCTATTCCAAACATCACTAGACAGAACACCATGTAAATTTTTACTTAATAAATCCTTAATTCTTAAGAGTAGATTCTGAACTTTTCTAAATGTTTACATTTTCAGAAGAAATAACTTAAATAGCTGTTTTGAAAATTTTAAAAGACTTTGAATACAGACAACAGAGATACTCTTAACTATTTTTTACATAAGTGCATAATTTGACAATGTTTCAAAGAATCCACTTATTTCAAGTATGTTTTTCTGGACTACCAAATATAAAATCCTATCAGTGTAAGCCAATATGAATGTGGGTATGCCCTGTAATAGTCTAAGGACAATTTCTGCATTGGAAATTTTGCACTGAGATTTGGCAACCCTGAAACCCTGTCCACACAAGAAACGGGTGAATAAACTTCACAAATATTTTATCTAACACCTTTCAGAAGGAATAAAATCCAAAAGCACAGATGCACACTGTTTAGCACTAGATGTGTATACTTGATCAATTTAAGCATGAGCTCTTAAAATAATTTTCTAACAGTCGCATAGTAAGCAGTGCTGGGCTTTCACTTGAGGACCTACAGTAGGTGCAGATACCACTAGGCCATGACATTTACAGAAAATGCAAAGCATCCAAATAAAGATATTTAAGGCAATGAAAGCACTGTAAAATAGGTTATAATTTAAATTTGCAGATTTTAAGATAATTGTGACATCTAATGTCCCTTGTAAAAACTGTGCCTTGGGCCTATTAACTACTACATATGCCATACACAGCAATCAGATGCTTCCTGTAGGAATTCTGACATTTAAGCTCTCAAATAACCGATTCAGTCTAGCAACATTTTTGGATTATTGAACAGTGTACTGCTCTTTCAGGTTCTGTCACTAATACTAAATGAGATTTAGGTTTGGACTTCCACTAGACCATTCCAAAACTGTAAACCTCTTTTTCTTCAACCATAGTAGGTTGACTTAGTTGTGTTTTTATGACCACTGTCTTGTGCATGATTCAGTCACACTTCAATTTCAGGTCAAAGGCAGATTCTACAGGATAATCAGTTGATAAAACACAGAAATTATCGCTCTGTCAGAAGTGTCAAACCACGGACATCACCTGAAACCATGCCACTATAGTGACCGGTACTTTGCCATGGACCAAAGTCCCACAGTTGAGTGCTAAACAACTGAAATAATAAGATGTCTGACAATTACCAAATGTTGTTCTTGTGTTTATTATGGATATGTCTTAGGTTTTCATCTTACCCTTTAGAGAACTCCTGGGAGAACAGTCGACCCAAAGAAGACTAAATATCATACCAATATTTTGACAAACTATTTTCCTTAACTGTGTTGGACTGTAGCATAAGAAACTTATAAAGTCCTCATGCTGACAAATTCTGCCTGACCATAAAAAACAGGACAGATTTATATGATGTAAATTCAATCTGTTAATCACAGTACTCACACTGATTAACTAATTTACTGATTGAATTCACTAAGAGCTTACAGACTT
This sequence comes from Polypterus senegalus, assembly GCF_016835505.1. NCBI lineage: Eukaryota > Metazoa > Chordata > Cladistia > Polypteriformes > Polypteridae > Polypterus > Polypterus senegalus. Next base: position 37,166,267 of record NC_053163.1, read on the forward strand.
TCAGCACCTGAACAAAATGTGTCAAATAACCTCACACACCTGATAAAAGTAGTTTTTCCTATTTTTCACAACAACTCACAAAAGATCAGACCTAATTCACTAATAAAAAGATACAGTACTTCAAAAAAAGTATAATTTCGCAAACACAAACATACTGCAGTTTAGGGTCAGGCTTGTAGCTTAAGGACAGTTTTACTGGAAAAGCTCATTTATTGGGGCATGTTTGTAGTTTTTGAAATCTCTTTGTACTCCAGTGTACATTATCTTGTAATATCTCTTAATAACTATCCCATTTATACATTAAAAATGTATTTCACATTAAAATGAATGAGTGGGATGCAGCTGTTTTTTTGCGGAAAAACTAGAAGTCAAAAGAGAAATGTACTGATTTGATATACAGTACTTTATGAATCTCAAAGGGTAAAAGTAGCCTAAATATTTTAATACCGATTACTTTATGCTTTAAGTTGAGCAGGTCCACGGCAGCATTAAATTTAGGGCTGGAACCAAACTTGGATGGGATTAAAATCCAGTTGCCTGGAACCATTAGGCAGTTGTGCTATTACATCATCACTGAACCAACATTTAGCATTGAATTCTAAAAACATATTTGATGTTACAGTATTTAAAATGTTTTGGAATTAAGATGGGACAAATTCGTTGAACACACTGCCTAGACTCTGACAATTTAATGTTGCGGACTGGAAGAATCACATTGAATGAAGAATGATGCCTAATAAAATATTCACACGGTCATACAAATTAAATTAGTTTAAAACAATGAACTAACTTACAGCTTATCAAATAAATGATCCGGATGTAACCATAAATTTCGTTAAATATTTTCACCCACGGTAATAAACACATCCTAAGCATTTATTTCAGCTGTACATTAAGTTGCCATTTAAACTGTTCCATGTAAAGTGTAAGAATCTTATTTTCTACTAAGAACGAATGCAAGTTCAATCTTGACATAATGAATGTCAACTACAATATTACTTTTTTGGATATTTATTTATATATTTTTGTAGCATGCTGAGGAAAACCTACACATGGGCGAGAAAGCTAGAAAGGTGGGCTCCTATGAGGTGGACGACTACCCCACAGGGAAACGCACGGAAAATACTTCATCATTTTGTAAAAACAACAACAAAAAAACTGCTAAATTCAGCACCGAAGGGTCTGCGGTACCATCGACTTACAAAGTACGTCAAATCCTTCGACACGTTTAGATTAGGTTTACCCGCTTGAACCTCAGTGAATACTGTACTCACTTTTTCTGCACAGAAATTCTTCGGCGCTTAAAGCTACGCTGTACGTCGATCCCGACTTCTTTTTGTCGTGTTTCTGTTTTGCATACGTTACTATAAATTATGCTAGATTAAACAACTTAAAATCACCGCCGTTCACGTTTCTAATACAGTCACCATCTTCTCCATTTGCAGTATGAATCGCCTTCAACCGCCATCACCGGAATTACAATTAGAATACACGCAGCACGACTTCCGGAAAACCGGCAGTGTCGTGAGGCAGTCGTCCTCGTCATGTGACATGAGAGATAGTGGTTTAAGGTCGCTGTCACTTTTCATTCTGACATTGTTACCTAGGTTTTTCTGTTTCTGTGTTTTTGTCTCTTTATTCTGTTTTTTCATCACAATCATGTGTTTCGTTTAGCGCAATTCTTAAACCACAGTTTCTTAAATAAATTTATTATTTCGTACATCTTAACAAAAACTTATAAAGTCTGTGCATCTCTAAAATGTAATTATTAGTCTGTGCATAATCAAATTAACTTGGTGATTGTGATTGGTGACATGTGCCTTGACATCACATCCTGCATAGTGCATATGTCTTAATGTCAGGCAGTCATGTGCTGATAGCAAAAGAGGTCATTAAATATCAACTGCTACATTTGGAAGTCACCAAAATCTGTCATCAAAGACAGTAAAGAAGGACAGTGGCATAAACGATGTTGTGAGAAACTGAAAAAGTACAAACAGGAAATTTTAAAGTTAAAGTTGTTGAATTGAGTGAGGACAAGTCTTATTTAATGTTCTGCTCCCAAGCTTGAATTTGGCATTTCCTGCTTTTTAGGAATATGATATAGTTTTTTGACACTTAGATTTATTTAGCAGACATGTGCTGCTGTTGTATTTAATTAGAAAATTCCTTGTATACAGTATTAAACATGTCTATGTTTTTCTATATTTGTTTGATTACATGGTCTATGTTTTCCTAAAAAGTTAGAGTGGCAACACAGCATTCTGATATTCATGTGTTGTAGGACATATAGGAAATGAGAACTTTTTTTTTGGCAAATTTCAAATGAACAGTTTAACAAGTGGCACATACTTGTGTAAGAATACAGATTTTTATTGGTTCATTTAAATTATTACGTCAACAGAAACATAAGAAACATAAATAAATGTAATATAGTTTAAAAATCAACCTTTTTCAAAATAATTATTAATACAGATTTCAAACATAAAATGAGTTGTCTTTTATAAATATGACATTTCACATACATTTTTCTCTCTCAATTTCCATTAAATTGCTATAATACTGAAAAATATCCTTACCATTTCAATGTACCTTCATATTTGCTTTCCAAAATACATTCATTCTGTCATTCCAAAAAAGTCCAGTTATTTCCATTTATTTGTATTTACTTTATTGGTCAGATAATATTCCAGTGTACAGTGGATTCAGAAAGCATTCATAACCCTTCACTTTCTGCACACATTAGTCTGTTTTAGATTTAATCTTAAATGGATACACATGCCAACTCTGCCCCTCAATCTACACAAAATAATCCATAGTGGCAGATTAAAGCATGTTTTCAAAAATATTTGCTTTTTTTTTTATCAAAAGGTGAAATCACTCATTCATATACAGGTAAGTATTCTAACCCTTTTGTGGTCAAGTGCATTCTATTTGCTTTAATTCTCCCTGAGATGTGACTAGAACTTGATTAGAGTCCACCTGTAACAAATCCACTTGATTGGGTGTCATTTAAAACGCCACACACGTGTATATAAGGTCTCACAAGTCATACTGCATGTCAGGACAAAAATAAGCTATAAAGTCCAAGGGACTCTCTGGTATAAAATTTGTGGTGATGCATAGATCAGAACCAGGATATAAAACCATTTTTAAAGCTTTGAGTGTTTCTGGGAGCACAATGACTTCACTAATTGTGAAATGGACAGTCCTCTGTTGAGTTGGCAGAACCTGTTGGTTGGATGACCATCTTAGCATCATTCCCTTAATCAAGCATTTATTGTAGAATGGCTAGATAGAAGTTGCTCTTAAATAAAAGGAATCTGACAGAATTTAAAGGATTCTTAGAGCATGAGGAAAAAGATTCTTTTGTTTGAAGAGACTAAAATTGAATTCTCTGCGCAGAACTCCAAGCACTATATCTGATAAAGAGCAGGTACTTCACATCACCTGCCTAACAGCATTCCTACGGTGAAGCATGGTCATGGAAGCATCAAGCTATGGGGTGTTTCTCAATGGCAGAGACTAGTCAGAACTGAGGGATTAATGATAGCCGCTAAACACGGAGAGATCCTTGAACACCTGCTCCAGAGTGCATGCGACCTCAGACGGGGATGCCAGTTACCTTTCACCATTACTATGACCCAAAGCATTACAGCCAAGTCAGCACTAAAGTGGCTTCAGGACAAGTCTCTGACTGTCCTTCAGTATATAACGCTTGGAAGATAGAAATAGAAAACATTTTCAAATTAATGCACTTACTGATGGTCGGCACGGTGGCGCAGTGGGTAGCGCTGCTGCCTTGCAGTTAGGAGACTCGGGTTCGCTTCCCGAGTCCTCCCTGCATGGGGTTTGCATGTTCTCCCTGTGTTTGCGTGGGCTTCCTCTGGGTGCTCCAGTTTCTTCCTATAGTCCAAAGACATGCAGGTTAGGTGCATTGGTGATTCTAAATTGTCTTTGGTGTGTGTGTGTGCGTGCCCTGTGGTTGGCTGGCCCCCTGTCTGGGGTTTGTTGTTCCTGCCTTGTGCCCTGTGTTGGCTGGGATTAGCTCCAGCAGACCCCTGTGACCCTGTAGTTAGGATATAGCAGGTTGGATAATGGATGGATGGACGCATTTACTAATTACATATTTAAAATGACAGTATACATAATTTTGTGAGGCCCTAAGCTGTAGCTTGTTTAGCTCATGCCTGAATGCAGCACTGCTGTCCTTAAGTGACCCAGCCAAAGCCCAAACTTAAATCCCAAAGAGCATATGGGGATAGACCTGAAGTTTGCAGTTTATACCAGGAACAATGTAATAAATTGCCCAAATCCAGCTGTGCAATGCTTTTAAAGACTTACCCTGAAGATCTGAAGCTGTAATTGCGGCCAAAGGGACTTCTACAAAATACTAATTTAAGGGTCTGAATTCTTATATGAATGAGAGATTTTATGTTTTGATTTTTAATAAATTTGCAAACCTTTCTGAAAGCATGTTCCCACTTTGTCATTAGGAGTTATTGAGTGCAGATTGGTAGGCAAAAATGACAAAAGAATCCATTTAAAACTAAATCTACAACATAATAAACTCTGCAGAAAGTTAAGGTGTCCGAATACCTTCTAAAACCATTGTAATTTCAAAATATTTCTGCATATTTTCTGAACTACTTCTATATATTTTTCATAGTATTTCACATTGCACGTACAGTGGATGGAATGCTCATCCCTATTCATACTCCCATCCTGTTTAATCCCATCTACACCTGTCGAAAAGGGTTCTTGACACCAAATGTCCAGGTGATAAACAACTATTCTGCCCTTTTCACATACGTTGCGGACAAGTGGCTTAGGAGTACTCCTAATGCTTACATCTGGCTCAAGTCTGCATTGTGTCAGATGGCAAGAAATGGTGCGTTGCTAGTTGCTGGTTACTGAGAGACAGTGGGTATCCTCTTCACGAATACCAGCTAACTCCAATGTTGAATCCCCAAACTGTGGCTGAAAAAAGGTATAACACTTCACACCAAAGGGCATACCCTGTTTTGGGGCGCATTCTGGGCATGTGGAGGATGCAATTCTGGTGCCTGCACAAGTGCTCAGGGGCTTCTGCAACACTTCTTTATTTTTTGTCACCTATTGCATAAGTTGTTTTAACTCCTCTTTTGTCAAATGTCGTTTCCTTTTCCTATAGCTGCTCACCATTTTTCTTTTTTTATAAGAAAACCCCATTTATAGATTTTCAACTAAGATGTTAAATTAATTTGGCATTTATTTTTTGTGCTTTCATGTGTTTATATTTATTTGTATTGCATTTTTTCACAATTGCAGATTTATTGTTACTATATATACTGTATATATATATATATGTATACTCAGCAAAAAAAGAAATGTCCTCTGACTTTCAACTGTTTTTACTTTCAGTAAACTTAATGTGTAAATATTTGTATGAACACTAAAAGAGTCAACACCATAAGACATAAACTAAAAATGTTTCACAATGTGTCCCTGAATGAAGGGAGGCTCAAAATCAAAAGTACCAGTCAGTATCTGGTGTGGCCACCAGCTGCTTGAAGTACTGCAGTGCATCTCCTCCTCATGGACTGGACCAGATTTGTCAGTTCTTGCTGTGAGATGTTACCCCACTCTTCCACCAAGGCACCTGCAAGTTCCTGGACATTTCTGGGGGGAATGGCCCTAGCCCTCACCCTGCGATCCAACAGGTCCCAGACGTGCTCAATTCCTTCGACGATAAACACGAATCCGTCCATCACCCCTGGTGAGACAAAACCGTGACTCATCAGTGAAGAGCACTTTTTGCCACTCCTGTCTGGTCCAGCGAAGGTGGGTTTGTGCCCATAGGCGGCGTTGTTGCTGGTGATGTCTGGTAAGGACCTGCCTTACAACAGGCCTAAAAGCCCTCAGTCCAGCCTCTCTCAGCCTATTGCGGACAGTCTGAGCACTGATGGAGGGATTGTGTGTTCCTGGTGTGACTCGGGAAGTTGTTGCGGCCATCCTGTACCTGTCACGCAGGTGTGATATTCGGATGTACCGATCCTGTGCAGGTGTTGTTACACGTGGTCTTCCACTGTGAGGGTGATCAGCTGTCCTTCTTGTCTCCCTGTAGCGCTGTCTTAGGCGTCTCACAGTGTGGACATGGCAATTTATTGCCCTAGCCACATCAGCAGTCCTCATGCCTCCCTGCAGCATGCCTAATGCACGTTCACGCAGATGAGCAGGGACCCTGGGCATCTTTCTTTGGGTGTTTTTCACAGTCGGTAGACAAGTCTCTTTAGTGTCCTGCGTTTTTAGAACTGTGATCTTAAATGCCTACTTTCTGTAAGCTGTTAAAGTCTTAATGACCATTCCACAGGTGCATGTTAATTAATTGATTATGGTTAATTGAACATGCATGGAAAACATTGTTTAAACCCTTTACAATGAAGATCTGTAAAGTTATTTGGATTTTTCAAACATTATTGTTGAAATACACAGTCCTGAAAAAGGGATGTTTCTTTTTTTGCTGAATATATATATATATATACTATATATATATATATATATATATATATATATATATATATATTGTGGAAGACTGCCGGCTTCCCAGGCCGGTCCGCACCCCCAGGCCGACAGGAGGAGCTCTCCCGACACCAGGATCGTGCCCCGAGGTCCAGCAGGGCCTTATGGACTCTGTAGTGTTTATACACAGCCCTGCTGGATACCTTGGGGATCACCAGGAGTCGCTGTGGGGGGACTTGTGGGATCGGTTGTGCCTTATGACCGGGAGTACGCCACAGTCACGTGGCGGGAAGGAATGGCGTGCTCCGGGTGATGTGAAAGACTGATTGCCCTGACCCGGAAGGAATAAGGAACTGTGGACTGCTGGGACAGGAACACCTCCGGTCAGGGGCTATAAAGGACGGTGCCTCAGTCCAGACACTGAGCTGTGCTGGGTGGGAGAGGAGCAAAGTGTCTGGGCGAGGAGGAGAGGTTATTGTGTTTGTATAAAGAGTTTATGAGTAGTGTGGAAGGTGCTTGGTGCACTGTGGGAAAAAATAATAAAGAGTCTAGGACTGTTACCTGGTCTCCGGAGTTGTACCTGAGGGTTCGAGGGTGCACTACTGCCACATATATATATATATATATATATATATATATATATATATATATATATATATATATATATATATATTCGATTTTGATGTTCCCATTATGGGCAGTTTTATTTGCCTCATTTTGACACTGGAGAAGAGCAAACAAAACACATTTGTTAAATATCAGAAGAACAAGGGCTTTGAGAAACATTTGCAATACGTATTTTTTCTTTACCTACATTTACTGTCTTGATCATTATTCATAAAGATCGATCATTTTCGAGAAATTTACCCCAGACAGGGATCATTATAATGAATAATGAATGATTTTTATTTATACATTTGCATTTGTGAATAATGAGTAACAATGATGTAACTTTCACTATTCTTAGCATGTACCCATTTTTTCCCTGTACCATTTTATTCCAATACAGGGTCATGACTGAGTAACACCAGATTTCCTAATAATATCAGATTCAAGGAAGAAACTAAACCTTGAGGAGTAAGCAGTCCATTACAGTACTCACTCACTGACTCACTGACTCACTTGTAGCGGTGCCACATAGTGTTTAAATGTCAGTGCTGTGTGTGTCTCGTTTTCATTGTCCCATTGACTGCGTTGTGTGTATCAGTTAATGTTGTCCCCGTAAAGGAGGACGGATGATGGGAGGAGTTCACAATCACTTACCTGGAAAACACCTGTATATCAATTAATCAATTACTGCCGTCACGGATTATTTAAGGAGAAGAGGAGGAGACGAAAAAGGAGACCAGCACGAGGAGAGAGAAGGAGAACAACCAATAACGCATTCACGATTACAACCTGCCTGCCGTTTCATTCCATTGCGCTATCATCCAGTTTGTATTTCATTCATCCGGACTGCCTTTCAACCTGCTTACCGCTGAAGACCCCGGGTCGAATCATCATTCGCCGCACGCCGAGGAATCACGGTGAGGTTATTCCAAACGCCGGGAAATACGAACATTACTATCGTCATTAATCAGTACCCGTATTCAGGACATTTATTTCACGTACCGGACTCAAGTTCATGATCATTCCGTTTGCCAGCCATTTGTCGTTTGTGTGGTGTGTGTCATATGTAACGTGGACAAGGGAGGGGATTTATATATATATATATATATATTGTCGGGTTTGCTGTGGGATTGTTGGGGTGGAGGAATATTTGAGTGTACATTTGTCTTGTGGCGTGTCTTGTCCCATTTAATACATTTATTCTTGTTTCCTTTTACATTCTGCTTATTGTCTTTGCTTTTCAAACCGTCGATTGTGGGGAAAGTTAATCTGTGTAGGAGTACGGCTTGACAGGAAAAGGTTTCTCAGTCAATTATCCAGGCCACAGGTCTTGGAGGTGTAGCTGCCGGCTGGGAATAAGGGGTCGGCCGTTACATAAGTGGTGCCCTCTCTGAGGACCAGCACCTGTCAGTTCCGTTACTCCTTGGGCTGGATTCTCTAGCCACCATGAGGATGACCATCCATCTCAGTCCCAGGGGGTATACGGTACCGGGGGAAGGGATATGCGAGGTACTCACTCACTCACTCACTCACACTGGGTTAGTTTAGAATTTCTAGTTAACCTAAATTGTATGTCTTTATGTTATGGGAAGAAACCAAAGAATTCTGAGGAATGCATACAGAGACAGGGAGAACATGCTCACCTTAACACAGATAATGTGTGTTCTAGAGCTCAGCAGCAGTAAGCATTAACCACTGTACTATTGTGTCATTCAACGTTCTTGATGTTAATCTCCATATGAGAGAGAGGTTGGGAGAATGCACTGATACAGTGCATTGTGGCACTCACCACATGACGAACCATCTCAGGATTCCAAATTAGGACCTGAGTGCAGCCATACAACGGATGATACCTCAGCACCACACTGGAACAGTTGTGAGGTTTTATTACAGAGGTTGGAGTTTTCCCTACAAGTTGGAGGACATGCTTGCAGACCTGGATGCAGGTTAACATCATACCCAGGACAGGGCAATTGCAGGTTAAGGCCCTTGCTCAAGAGCCCAAAGGAGTGGAATCACTTCTAGCATTTACGAGATTCAAGCCGGTAGCCTTCCAATTTCCGGTGCATTTTCCTAGACTCAAAGGACCTTATAATCCCCATGTGCTCAAACTAAAAAGATTAAATCTTCTGATTTCTCATCTTTTCTTATCATCATGAAGCAATTTGCAGTTGAGTGGATACGGTGGCACAGTGGATAACATTGCCTCCTCACATGTTCAGGAGTCTGGATCTGAACCCCTGTCTGGTCAATGTCTAGATGGAGTTTGCATGGTTTTCCCAAAGATGTTTTTCTTTATTTTTTCTGTTTTTTTTTTTTTTACATTCCAAAGACAAAATTAATAATTAGTGACTCCAAATTCGGTTTGGAGATAAGTGTGTGTGTGTAAGAAGATGAGATCATTTCAATCTCTCCTTTATACATACTAATGTTCTTAGATCTTATAGAGGTTTTTATGGGATTATTTTAATACATGTTAGTTACAGCTGACAGTTTTATACAAGGTTGGATATAATACCAAAGAAAAAAAAGTTACAAAACATTTAGCTTATGTTACTGCGTTGTATAGTGTGGCATAGTGGAAGACTGTTTTATAACACAGTACAGTATCCCTCAAACATGTAGAAAATCATTGGTTTCAAGTGTTTTGTCCCATAGATATACACATCACTCAATTATATATTTATACATTTTAATATAAGAGGCACCCTATAATACAGTCTTTAATCATTTTAACACTTTCAAATACATTTCAAAACTTCTAACAGTCTAAAAGAACATACATATCATCCAGTACTTTCTGTGCTGACATAGATGATAACTTGTCACATTGAAAGCTTTTTTTCACATTGTACTTGGTGCAGTTGTGCATAAAATGCAGATTCTTGCTCCCATTAATGGCTGGCAAATTTAACCCCGGCCATGTTTGGGCAGATAGTGGCCTAATAATGTAGTGGTTACATAGCAGAGGGGTCAGGGTGGTTGGGCATGGGTGTCCTCTGTTATTCATATTCCGAATGGTCTAGAAAGGAATAGGTCCATAGTATTGTTGATAGGCAGCGAGGATCCCAGCAGTCTCTGCCATGTGCTCGCAAGCCAAGTTGACTTCACACACCTCACGCAAACTGGAAAAAAAAAGGAGAAAGAAACAGAGAAAAAACTAAACAGATTACTCATGAGCATTCAGGCTTCCAGACTCATTCAGAATAAATGATCATAATTGTGGTCAATGTATGATTGTATATTTTATTGGCAATTGCAGTCTTGCAGAAAAAGTATCTTTATGGATTGGTTAAACTGTACATTTTTTTGCTATGTTTTTTCCTGTTTTCCAATGCTGTCATTGGTTGATGGGGATGTCAAATCCTTACATTTACATTTATGGGGTGTTGCCTCATGCTTCACATTTTGCAGAATTTCAAACCTATCATATGTATACGGATATGAAGAATTAAATATTTTTAAGGATTAAAAACATGAAAGTATCTACACATCTATAAATAAGTACAAGGTGTGACAACTGAGACTTTTTGTGTTTAAATATTTCATGTTCTGTTTTTTCTATGAATATCCAATGCTGATTCTATAAACTAAGGCTTTTGTGCTTGGCAACCTGTATAGTAGGTAACTTTGGACTCTGTATTGTGGACATCTATTTTTGACTCCATTAAGGGTCTTTGAGTCCAGAACCTATCCTGGCAGCAACAGCCACAAGGAGGTATGCACCTCTAGTCATGCCAGGCCACTGCAGGGTAAACTCAGCTCACTCCAACTCACACTTACTCAGAGTAGTCCAATTTGGAGTTGCCAAATAAACTAACATGCAAGAATATGAGTGCCCAGAGGAAAACTGACACACACATTGGAAGTACATAAATATCAGAAAAAGAAATTGCTGAGGAAAAAATGAAAACCCCAAAGCAATAGCAGGCACCATGCCATCTCATTGTCCTCGGATAAGCATAAGATCATTTGTATGCTGTCTGGAATGATCTGCAAAAACTGTTTCCTTTCTTTTAGGTTTACTAGTGTCTGTGCAATGTTAAGAAATTAATATTTTTTAGTATACTGTAGTTTATTACCTTTCCAGCTGCTGGGGGCTGTAATTTGCATTTCTCTTCAGGCGCTTCACAAAAGAAGAGGCTGTGTCTCGCTTCACAAAGAAGTCTAAAGGAAAAGAAGAAAAAATAACAGCTTACATTAACGCAGTTCAGTTGTATCAGTAGGACAATAAGGAGATTTTTTTTTTTAACAACAGAGACTTGCTTGAACCTTGTCACATTTCAAACATTTGTTAAAACAAATCTTGTGGCATTTAGTTTGTGTGAATGTGTTTGTATTGTCAAGAATGTTAATATTGAAATAGGTCCGTGGGAACTAAATTAAACGGAACATGGAAGGTTTTTTAGGGAACACCAGAAAACTTAAGTGTCCATTTATTTCATTCATGACATGGAGTCTGCTGATCTGAAGAAAGAATGGTATTTTCTTCATTTTAGTTCTCACAAACAAAGGATAGTAACCTGAATTGTTGTTACACATTAAATCTATTTATGCTGAACTAGTCAGTCATTCAGTCAGTCATCATCCAACACACTATATCCGAACACAGGGTCATGGGGGTCTGCTGGAGCCAATCCCAGCCAGCACATGGCACAAGGCAGGAACAAATTCCGGGCAGGGCGCCAGCCCACCACAGGGCACACACACACACACACACCAGGGACAATTTAGGATCACCAATGCACTTAACCTGCATGTCTTTGGACTGTGGGAGGAAACCGGAGCACGTGTGTTAGGATAATTAGAAGAGGGCATAAAGTAGCTTCGCTGCAAACCAAACTGCCTTCTGACTCTGGTGCCGCTGCAAGTGGCAGCCATTCCAGCAGCTCTGTATATGACTTTATCTTTCTACCTTTTTTCTCTATTTCACTGTTAACTCCTACCACTTTTCTTTTATGTGAACTCGTTTCCTGGACACTTTTTACTACTCTTTTTGTGAATTTCCCCTTGGGATTAATAAAGTATCTATCTATCTATCTATCGATTTAGTTTATAATCTCTTGTTAGTCAAAGAGTGCACCCAAAAGGGAGCATTCAAATTTCTTCTTTCCATTATAGGTACAATAGTACACTAAGAAATCTACATAGTCTAGTTGAATACGTGTGTATTTTATCATTTCCAGACAGTACAAGTTTAATAAATGCCTACATTATAATTAAATCAATGATAATGTTTTAAAGTTCATGAGATAAACTTACAGCAGTAAGTAGTGAATGTCTTGGGTAATCATTTTAATTTATTCATTTATTCAATATTAATTTCAGATCAGTATAGTAAGACATTAAAACTGTATTTTGAGTTAAATGCTAAGTACTGGGAAAAGAAAAGCTTGGTAGGGAATTCCCTTTAGTCTTTGGGCACCATAAAATGATCAATGTACACATGTTCATTCTTCTTATAAAGATACAGCTATAAACAATAAATAAATTCTATTAAACCTGCTTTACTGACAGCAACATTAATATCTGTATCTGGCAGTGCTTACTATGAATGGCACTTTACAATGACTGAAAACCATATGAATTACTTAAAACATCCATTGCTTCCTTACTTTTTACTCTGCTGGTGCATTTTTCAGAATTTACAATTATGCATAAGTAATGTTTATATAAGAAAAACATTTACCTTCTGAACTGTGAGAATCAGGGGCGCTAACAGAGTTGTCAGAATCTGGAAAATATTATCATGGCATTATTTTCATTTAAACAAGCCTCAAAATACAGTATATTGTTATTTGACTTTTGTCTGTATATAAATATAGTATACATCTAACTTTACACCTGCCATGTTCTGTTCATCTTGCTATTACAGAAGCAACTGGCATAAAGAAAGAACCTAGCATAACAGGAAAAGTCTGAATCTCTCTCTTGCCTTGCCTTCCTCAGTGTTTGAATATATTATACGTAAAATATTATAAATAAAATATTTTCTTTCCCGTTCTTTGCACAACCAAGCATATTAAATATTAATTATTACTTTTAATAGATTATTCATAGCCTTTAACACATTAGTAACTATACATTTGAACACCAAGAAAGCACAGTAAAGTCTGGAAAAATGAATACAATATTAAAAATGATTCAATACATGTTACCATTTCAAAACACTATCATTATAGCTGAAACAAATAGGTTTCTTACACTGTTATTAGACCTTTATTGATTAATTAATAAATATATCTGAGCAAGTTTTTTTTAATAATCCAATAAAACACAAGCAAAGATGAAAATTTAAAGAGTGTACTCACCCCCATGACAGAGGCAAATTGCGATGACAGCACACAGAACAGCAAGTGTCAGGTTCCTCATGTTTGCCTTCTTCGATTGCTTTCTCTCTTTTGAGATGCCTTTAGATGATTTCCGTCTTGATGTGATTTCCTATCTGGTGTCCCCTCAAATTTATACTCTGCCTTGCAGTCTAACGCCCCTCTACACGCCACCAAGTCAAGTGCCAAGGTCAACCCACAATGTCCACGTCTGACTGAATTGAATAGAAAAGCCAAAACAAAAAAAAAAAGTGGTCAACCACATTGGGAACAGAGCCAGGACCTATCTGTCTTGTGTGGTGATCAGTCTCTCTTTGCTTCAGATTCCACAAATATACACTAGTATGATATTTTTTATTCTTTTTGTGCTTTTTTTCAGCCGTTTTTGGTCATTTTTTTAAATTACTGAGCAGGAAACTGCTAACTCTGAATAATATTTTAATCTTGTCTCATCAGTGAACCTAGGAAGGTTTCTCCCTGCCAGGACCATACAAATTTAGATTTGCAAGTGTTGTTAATCAAGGAAATCACTGACAGGTAGATATAATGCAGGTAAAACATGAATGGTGGATGGTGGATATATTTGATTATATTTGGTGGAAAGCAAACAGGTAAGTTTTTTTTCTTTCTTGATGCAGTTTCACACAGTAAGACATATTACAAGAAGATAAAAGTTATAGTACTCGCATTCTGCTATCTCCCTCATAAACACTTAAAAATAATACTAAATCTTTGCAATTAAAATTAGATCAGGTGTCATAATGGCTTGTTGAAAGATGAAAAATGAATGTATATGAGAACAATGTTAGGTATGCAATTAATTTCAACAACAATTATTCACATACTTAGTAAACACATAATCTAAGGAGTATTTCATGTTAAGATCATTTCTATAGACGTACAGCATTTTTAGTATTAATAATTTTTGAAAAATTTGTTCAAGTGTAATTTTCATTTTTTACGCTTTTATTCTGAAGCTAGAGTTAAATTAAATTTAGTAAATACTAGCTGTCCCCCGCAGCTCTGCCCACATAGTAGTGAAACAGACCACACTTTAAAAAGCAATAAACAAACAGGTATCGCTAGCTAAGCAGAGGCAAGGTACACTCCAGCGTGGCAACAGGCAGATTGAGTCAAATAGAGGCTGGCGCGTGAATGAGGAGGGCCCCACTCCTGATGCCACGCTTCCCCCTCCCCTCGGACTGCAGCCGCTGTCTTGGATTAACGTGAATAATTAGCTCCTGCAAGTGAACTATGATATTAAGCGCGATCAGAGAAGTCACAAAAACAACCAGAATGTTCAAGAAAATTGAAAAAAAACAATCTAAATCTGTTAAGTAGTTTTCTTGTGAAAAGTGGACAGACAGACAGACAGACACACAGACAGACATTGGATTTTATATATTGTTGCGAACAGCCGGGTCCCATGCCCGGCAGGGACGCCCCTGCTGCATCTGTTCCGGGGGAGCAACCATGGGCAGTTCAATACCTCCCCCGGGAAACTTGGTGGCAGCCTCCCTGGCAAATGGTGATCCCCCAGCCTGTCGCATGGCTACACGGGAGATGGAGTCCTCCACAGCCTGGTTGGGGGCTTGGATGGCCACTAGGGGGAGCTGCATGGAATCAGCAGCACGGCTGGACGAATCTTCAGCCCCACCCGGAAGTGCATTTAGGACTAGGTGGTCAAGCACCTGGAATGCTTCCGAGTGGGCTTTAAAAAGGGCCAGCCACCACCACTCAATGGTGAGAGTCGGGAGTGGATTCGGACAGAGCTTGGTGGAGGAGGCAAGGAGGTGGTCTGAAGGAACTGAAGCATTGTTGTTGGCCAGGACTTTGGGGACTTTTGGGGTTTGTGTGCACTTGAACTTGTAAATAGTTATGAATAAACGTGTGTTGGGTGACATTAACGTGTCCGCCTGTCTATGTCCGGGATTTGTATTGGTACAGTGGCAGTGTACATACTGCAGCCACCTCATATTTTGAGTTTGTGGTTCAAACCCCAGCCTTGCCATTGTGTTTATTGCTTGCATAATCTCCCAATTTTGCTATGGGGTTTCCCAAGGTACTTATTTGCAATGCAAAATTGTGAGATGAGAATGGAGGTAGCCTGCAATAGAATGGTGCCCAACAAGAGCTTTTTCCTGCCTTGTCATCAGTGTCACAGATTCAGTCCAGGTCCCTGTATCTGAGAACTGGAATAAGCAGGTTCAGAAAATGGATGGATGGAAGTAATATTTAAATATATTATGGAACTAAAGAGTACAAAAACAGAAAAAGGTTTGGGGTAGTCACCCCATATACTTGAAAAAGAAAGTAAGTTTAAAGCAAAGAAATGTGTCTTTACAGGTTTGAGTCCAATACAGAAATGAAAAAAACTAATGCAAATTGTGGTTATATAGGTGAACTGGAGGAAATGATGTCAGAAGGGCCGGAAGTGGAAGTGATGTCAGAATAACCAGGACCAGAAATAACATCCTTAGACTCAGGTGGGATTTCCTTCAGCTGGTCTGCAGAGGAACGAGAGAAAGGGTTAGCAAACACTGCCATCCCCTGGTCTGGCTAGTAATTGCAATCATTTGAGCCCTTTAGCTGCCTCTGCTATACGAGTGTGTGACAGTGTCTTAATACTCGACAGAATGTTGTGCCCCAGTAAGAAACAATGAACTTGACTATTCAATAGATATGGCACAGTGGTTTGTGCTGCTGCCGCACAGAATGTGTTCAGATTTAACTTCTGTTATCAGTTATTTTCTGTGTGCAGTCTATGGATTCTCATTTTGCCTGGTTGGATTCTCCCCCGGTCTTTCCTAGGATGTATGTGTTAACAAGATTGTGAATGTTGTGCTATGTGTATTTCTAAAGTATTCCGAAATCTGACACCATGCCAACTCACCACACTTGTATTCATATTTATAATGCAGATTATAAAGTTGCTGTTATCTATATTCAATTCAATGCAGCCTTGTTTGGTGCATTATTAATAATATACACACATAAAGCTACACAAGTTTATAGATGCAGTACTAAAAGCAGAACATGTAATATGTGACAAAATAGAAAAAAAGTGCAAAATATGTTATATTCCTGATAAATCGGCTGTTCACCTGGATATTTCAAATAAGTGACTATAAAAATGTACAAAAACTTTATTTTTGTGACACTTTCCTTGATTGCTGGTCTTTATATTCTTCTTATCTCTCTTAGCTCTGTTCTCTCTCTCTAGCTTCTCCCATCTCACCAGCCCCTTTAGGTGCTCTTCCTTGAAACAACCACTGACTGGTCGGTTTCACACTACTTAGTCTATTATGACAAAATTTTTTTTAAGCTGTTTCTGCTTTCCAATTATTGTGATACAATATAAAAGCAAAATAGTAGTGCATTCTTATTAATGGGATAGAGAGGTTGGGAGCATTCGCTGATAACGCGTTGCTACACCCACCACATGAGGAACCACCTGGATTGTGACCTGAGGGCAGTGGGTGACACCTCAGCACCACACTGGGACAGTGTGAGGTTTTTTGCGGTGACTGGAGTGCCAATTCTGCCACCAAACCCCAAGTTTTCCCTGTAAGTTGGAGGACCTGCACGCAGGGCTGGATGCAGATTAGCGTCATACCGAGGACGAAGTGCCTTATTTAAGGGCCCAGTGGAGCAGAGTCACTTCTGCCTTTTACGGGATTCGAATTGGCAACCTTCCGATTGCCAGCACAGATCCCTTGACCCAGAGCCACCACTCCAATATATATATTAATGGGGCCACATGAAATTTTATAAATATATTTAATCCATAAATGTATTTTTCCAAAACCTTTACAATAATATTTCCTTCTGACTAGAAATTAATCAAAGCATCAAGATTGTACTCTAAATGGGCTCACTGGCTCTATACTCTTTGTCGCAAATGCAGTGTAATCTAAACTGGAAAAGTTTCAGTGTAGCACCACATAGTGAAGTGCTTTTTATAAATATATGAGACAACAAGATTGCCAATGTATAATTAAGAATGAAGTCAGCTAATAAGGATTTAGCTACCTGCAACTGTCTACAATTAGCCACTGATGCAGCATCTTCAATATGTCACCATAACAACAAATAAACATAATTACCTATTAGCAAAGTGTCTCAGCATGGTGGCACACTGGTTAGTGGTACTGAACACAGAACTGCACATCTGTATGAGTTTTTCTGTGGGTATGCTGGCTTTCTTCCCACATCCATAAAGATGTGCAAGTTAGCTGAACTGGTGTTAAATTGGTGTGTGTGTTAGTGCACTCAGTGATGGACTGATGCCCTGTTAAGGGCTGGTTGTTGTGGCCTATGCTGCTGGCATAGGCTCTAGCCCCATGAAGTTGAATTGGAGTTAATTGGTTCCACTAAGTGGAATTGCAACTTGATTATTTAATATTAGATGAAGTCTCTTATAAAAGATATCTGCTGAATGGTACAAATTATCGATAATATAATGAATAACTTTCTTTGAATTCTAGACATTAGGAGTTACACATTAAAGATGGCAGATAAATGGAATCAAAATTTTAAGTTAAAATAGTGTTGTGAATGCATTTTTTACATCACCCATTCATCTGTTGCTTATAAATAGAAGATGTCTGTTTCACCCTTTCAATTGCTTTCAAATCTTTCCTGGAAATGATTGTTTCAGCTGTCTGCCCATTAGGTATGGCTTTATATTCATAAAATCCATTTTTAGGTGCTTCTCAGAACTATGTTTAATTTTTCCCTAAATGTTTGTTTTAGAAACATTTTTGTCAGCTCAACTAATTTACTTCAATTTAATTATGTTTCTCTCTTTCAGGTAATGGCACAGTAGTTAAAATATTTTTCCACTAGATGGCAGAAAAAGCCAAGCCAGTAGTTTCAAATTGTTTTTTCTTCTTTTTCAGTAAAGCTAGACTAAGTGAAACACCTGTTGATAATCACAGTGTAAACATCCATTCATCCAACTTTCCATTTTCTGAAAACTGAATTTTCCATTAGAGGTCCATCGAGGTCTGGGTCTTATTCTGGCAGCAACTGCCACATTAGATCCTTTAAATCAAAAACACTTTC
This sequence comes from Polypterus senegalus, assembly GCF_016835505.1. Lineage (NCBI taxonomy): Eukaryota > Metazoa > Chordata > Cladistia > Polypteriformes > Polypteridae > Polypterus > Polypterus senegalus. The sequence goes on from NC_053163.1 coordinate 37,184,773, forward strand.
TTATTGTTATACAGATAAATGCTTTATGTTGTATAAAAGCAATCAAAATGAATACACCATATGTACCTTTCCAAAACTTTATTTTTTATTGGATGTGTGTATGAGAGTGTTGGAATGGGCTTGCAAGAAGGTCCCAAGAACAAGAGCATCACCAAGTATGCACAGGTCAGGAGGTCGAACCACAGAAAACATCCAGAGAAGTAAAAGAGCCAAACGGCAACATTACAGATATTGCACATGTCACTAGGAGTGAGTGTATGTGACCCTCTAGAGCCTTTAAGTCCAGCTGTTTACCCTGTAAACGGGACACCATTAAGATAAATTAGGCACTTAACATAAGGGGTAGATCATTGGAGGGCAGGGGGACTCAACAGCTACTGAACAGTCAGTTGGCGCACTAATAAGCTTGGCCTAGGACGCACAATAACTAGCACTGGCACTGTGTCTAAAAGCATTAGGAAGAAATACTAGCATGAATATAAGAAAGAGGTGGCATTCTGGGGGAATTATGCAATGCTTCTCCATGATTCGTGAAGGAAGATAACCCAACAGTTTGTAGAGATATCTGTCCCTTTGACCAGAGGGCTTAAAAAAAGGAAAGGAACACCATGAATGGCAGCACCTCCTGACTTATAGAGAGCACATAGTCCCAAAAGTAAATGTTTTGGACAGTGTTGTCCCTCTAACAAAACAGTAACATAGATAACTGCCTCACAAAGAGTCATTTAAAGGGTAATAGAATGCTAGGTGTTCAGGGACACAAGGAGCTGTTAGCACGGTCCCCAGCCTGTTTTTTTCAGGAGTCAATGTATGGCCACCCTTACACTGGAAGTGTTTTTTGTTCTTCAGCAGAAATCACTCTGCCGCAAAGGTTGCTGACTCTAAAGCTGGGAAATGAAAGTAAGGTAACGGTGCAACTGTCAGGTGAAAGGAAGGCCTGGTTACAGATTTAGAGAAAGAAAGAGAGAAAGTTGAGGTGAACAACCCATTTTTGTTCTTTAGGTAATTCTCTCTGTATAATTTTTGTCTCCTTGGGGTCATTCTAAGTATAGTGTTGCAATTAAAATTACCGTCTTTTATGACTATTTACTTTATATAGTGGTAACAAATACTTGGTAGCAATTAAGGGGTCAATAAATTATCATTGTTCATTTTTATTATACATTTGAATACAGAAGAGCAACATATTGAAAGAAAATCTTCACTGACCTTAATATTATTACATGGAGACTTTGTTCAAAGTAGTAAGCTGGAATTTGCAATCAAGTTTTAATCTCTTCCTCCCTTGGTTCTTATTTTTGTTTCACCTTCATGCGTACTTGTAAAAACATGTAGAACATTTGGGAACTCTATTTACATGTAGGAAGTTTCTTGTTTAATGTGTTTGTCCCCGTGACCCTGTGGTTTTTAGGATATAGCGGGTTGGATAATGGATGGGTGGATGGATGTGTTTGTGAAAATTTTCATATATCTGTACAACAAAAGCGGGTATTAAATAGTAGCAATAAAGATGAATATCCTATTCTTTCTTTGCTGTAAACAAAAAGAAATTGCTTAAAGCAAATGATATACTTAAAACAAAAATTACATGTCAAGTTTCGTTGGGTTACTGTACAATGTATATGATGTGTATACAATGTTTGCTTTAATTTCTAAATGTAGAGACATTCGTCTGGCAGTATAGTGGTTGAGTTTCGTGCTTGATGTAAAGTTTTCACGAATAGCCTGCAACATGGAACAAGGAACAATGGTTTGCTTCTTTGAAGGTTTATGGTCACTCCTCCATTGTCAAGAAGATTATATGGCACAGATGCCAGCAGTTTGTGTTTTATTATTTACTTTTGCAGATAGCAGATACAACATTGTCATCCAACAAAGCAGGAACCAATCTTGCTTGATTGCAAGAGGTTTTAAAACTGAAAGTAAAATACTTGAGTAGCAAATCAATTCAGTTCTTTCCATATACAGTAGCTATAACAGCTAACAACAGTTCTTACCATCATATGTACTGCAGAATCTTGACAAAAGCAAACAATCCACACATAAGTAGGGGACATTTAGCGGATGTCAGAAATGTGTCATTTTACTGCAACATATACTGAGCCCATTTAGACATCTCTGTTTGTCCCTGTGCCAAGAGTCAACAGCAATTTAATAACACTAGTGGTATACCATAATTGGCATACAATGGCATACTATGGCAAAATGTAATGCCCAACCACAACACAGAAATTCACAGACCAACTGTTTTAAGTAATTTTATCAAAACATAACATAGCACTGTTAAACATGAGTTAGATTAAATGCATTTAAGGATATTATGTTATAATTTCAACAGATGACTCAAATTAACTGTCAAGTTTGAAAAGTGGAGCTCAGTAGACCGGGATGTAGTTCAATGTAAATAGGCAATAAAAAGAAATGCAAAACAGAAATGCAGAAAGGACAGTGCTAAAATAAAAAGGTAAACTTTAAGGATGGAAAAATTATTGCTAATAAGTGAAAAACAAAAATAACATATTTACCTTTTTCGTCTACCCTGGCTATTTTCTTACTCAGGTTGCTTTGTATAGTAAGTAACCTTTCCACTTTTACACCTGATGAGAGCTATTAAGCTGAACCACTGTGCCTCTAATGTCCTCATACCATATCATATACTACACATTATGATGAGAGAATTTAACATGCACATTTGTATTTGCTATGATCATTGAAAATGAGTTTTGCGCGGAGTAATGCATACTGATGTTAACTGAAGTGCTCTAATAGAAAATAAAGCTGTTATTTTTTCTTAATTCTGCAGTGTCATTTGTGCAATTCTGATATTAGTCTCACATGCACTTTCAAGATCAGGTTAACTAGGATGATTTTAATTGAAAACATTTAGTTTCTTAACAAGGCTTTCTCGATTCAAGTGTTTTGGCCAGTTTTCTGCTTTACCAACACAATTTAGAAATTGAATTTTAAACTTTCACCACTAGTTGCTGCCTGCCAAGACCCAAAATATGGCTTAGATAAACTTGGAGGGACCTTCTTCCTTGATGTATATATTTATACTTATGAATTCCTTATATGGAATTGGCAGTCATTGAGTTTGGCATTAGCAAGTCCTTTTTACTTCTTGGATCGAAGCAAAAAAGTTTGTTTTTGGGCAGCATAAACATGATTATTTTAGGAATGAGGTTGTCTGGGTCAAAGCAATTTATATGTCTATATATCAGGGTGTGTATGTTTGCATATTTTTGAATGCAAGTGACAAAAACAATGCTTCTTGAAACATAAAATGTAAGAATAAATATGATTATCAATAGTATGTAATTGTCAATTTGTAGTATTACTTAGTTTAAAAAAGCACTAAATAAAGGCTTACTAGATAATTTCAATTTAATAATAATCCTCTTGATAGCAGTTCCTCAGGTCTCCTACTACAGCAGGCTTTCAATCTAAAATGTGCTTGTCAAGAAATTATTAAATGATTGTTTTACATTATTTTTCTTTTCTACAAAAGGGCCGATCTAAGAAGATGAAACCATTCGGAAGTCATTGGTAAATAAAAGTTAGTATTCTTTGTTGGCTCTGATACTGTGTATTATATATATATATATAATATATATATATATACTGTATAGCATCAAGTCAATAAAACTTGTGGGCTATTGATCTGGTCAGTTAAGTAGCAGAGGCTTGTTAATCAGTTTCAGCTGCTTTGGTGTTAACAAAATTAACAGGTGCACAAGAGGGGCAACAATGAAATGACCACAAAACAGGAATGGTTTAACAGGTGGAGGCCACTGACATTTTTCCCTCCTCATCTGTTTTTTTTACTAGTTTTGCATTTGGCTGCGGTCAGTGTCACTACTGGTAGCATGAGGCAATACCGGACCCTACAGAGGCTGCACAGGTAGTCCAACTTCTCCAGGATGGCACATCAATACGTGCCATTGCCAGAAGGTTTGCTGTGTCTCCCAGCACAGTCTCAAAGGCATGGGGGAGATTCTAGGAGACAAGCAGTTACTCTAGGAGAGCTGGACAGGGCCGTAGAAGGTCCTTAACCCATCAGCAGGACCGGGATCTGCTCCTTTGGGCAAGGAGAAACAGGATGAGTACTGACAGAGCCCTACAAAATGACCTACAGCAGGCAGGCCACTGATTTGAATGTCTCTGACCAAACAATCAGAAACAGACTTCATGAGGGTGGCCTGAGGGCACGACATCCTCTAATGGGCCCTGTGCTCACTGCTTGGCACCGTGGAGTTCGATTGGTATTTGTCAGAGAATAGCAGAATTGGCAGGTTCACCACTGGCACCATGTACTTTTCACAGATGACAGCAGGTTCACCCTGAGCACATGTGACAGATGTAAAAGGGTCTGGAGAAGTCATGCAGAATGTTATGCTGCCTGTAACATTGTTCAGCATGACTGGTTTGGTGGTTCAGTGATGATCTGGGGCGGGCATATCCATGGAAGGATGCACCAAGACTTCTACAGGCTAGACAACGGCACCTTGACTGCCATTAGGTATCAGGATGAAATCCTTGGACCTATTGTCAGACCCTGTAGCGGTGCAGTGAGCCTCATGTGGTGAGAATATGCAGGCAGTCCCTGGAGGATGAAGGAATTGATCCCACTGACTGGCCCCCATGCTCGCCTGACCTAAATCCAATAGAACACCTCTGAGACATTCTGTTTCAATTCATCCAATGCAGCCAGGTTGCACTTCAGACTGTTGAGGAGCTCAATGAAATTTCAGCAACATGGACTAGCTTGCCGCATCATTTTTTCATTTTGATTTTCAGGGTGTTTTTGAATTCAGCCCTCTGTAGGTTGATAATTTTCAGTTCCATCAAACGATGTAGCATTCTTTCATTCCTAACACATTACCCAGTTCATATCAGTATAGATATCCAGCATGAATCTTTTTCCCATTGAGATCTGATGTGTTTTCAAAGTATTCCTTTAATTTTTAGACAGTAAACTATGTACTAATCTGCTTCTCGCAACTGAGAGGGCACCCGTGGCAGACCAACTACATGCATTATCTGGTAGGTAACCACCCATACAATCAGATTGGGACTCAGACAACGGATTCTATGAATATACAGTGTATGTATGTATGTATGTGTGTATATATATATATATACCTTAAAGGAGGCATAGTGGTTCAGGTTTATTGTCACATGTACAAAATACAGTGAAATTCATAGTTGTAGTCACGAAAAGTGGCCCACAACTCCATAGGACTTACCTTATATCCTGACTTGATATCTATGTCTGTGCAGCATGTATGTTCTCTCTTTGTTCGCATGGCTTTTACTTTCTCTAGATGTTCTAGTTTTCTTTTTGAATGCTAAAGATGTAAAGGTTGTCTAATTGGTGACTGTAAATCGATCCTGCATGAGTGAATGTGGTTATGTGCATGAGTATGCTATGCGGTGGACTGTTCACAGTCAGGTCTTGTCTTGTGCCTGATGCTGCTGGCCTAGGCTCTGTTTCTCAACAATATTGATATATATAATATATATGTGCTGAATTGGGTACACTGAATTGCTGAGGTCAGTCTTACACTCACATTCTGGAATAATCTACCCTCCAAGTAGTCTCGACGTTTACAGTAAATCAATACTGAAGACTTGTTAATGTAGCAGAACCAACTTTTGTTTAAGATGCTGCAGGGTTTGTCTCATATAATTTTTATTTCATATTATCTTGCTTTCAGCTAAGTACAGCGAATTATCGTTCCTTTAGGAGTTTTTCGTTAGACTTTTTTTTATTATTACCATTAATAAGTCTTTTCCAATTTGCTTTCTCTTCATGGTGGCAATAAGCCTGCCTAGGGGTGGATGTGTTGTTATAAATAATACATATCCTTTTCTATTCAAATGAAACTTGTAATTATTTGCCTATATAATGAAGGGTTTTTAAATCTGACATGGGGTAGTTACAGTTTGGGCTTATAGCCACCATATACTGTGAATCTACAGTATATAAAACCTTATACTGTAAACAATCAAGGGCAAGGCTGAGCTATTCCCAAACCCACATGAAGTAAACAAAGGAAAAAATACAATAAAAAGGTCTTTATTACAAAATGTAAGAGTTTAAAAGACATAAAGGTACAAACAATGGGAAAATAACACAGAGATCATCACTGCAAAAAATTAAATCTAAGTGGAAAAGTATTTATATCATGCCATTAAATTTTGTTTTGCTTATTGTAAAAGTTGACTCATCAAAAGTTTGTATTGACAATTATTTAGCTTACTTGAAGAAATCTTGTCAAGTAAATTTTGCTTACCCCATTGGCAGATTTTTTTTGCTAAATAAAAGCAAAACAACTCCCATTGAAAGTTTTTCTGTCTAGTTATTGCATATGAATGTTTCACAGTGCTGAGAACCTAGCTACACATTCTAAGCTCATTGTAATAATAACCAGAAGGTGCTTTTAAGCCTTATGTAGGAATTCTTTCTGGGATGACCGCCTGGATAAGTTCTAGGTTTGAAATGAACTCTGGGTCTACTGAGGGTGTCCTTCTGAAACTCCATCTTGGGCTTCTGGTGTTCCTGCACATTTGAACCTCAGTCTGAACTAAAAGAAACTGCAATCCCACAGAGGTCTGGCTACTATATTGCATAACAAATGGTTCCCTACCTTCCATCTGTCAGATTAGAGGACTCCTAAAACATTTCCCATTATTCCTATTAGTACAGTATGTACAAGTACATATGATAATAAATAATCCTGGTCATCCCTGGAAACACACCCTGTGCTTCCCCTTAGCAGTAATACTTGCATCTTCTTGAACACTTGACGTCCCCAGTACCCCTTTACTATATGTATATACTGTATTGTAAAGAGTTTCCATATATAGTACAATTCTTTCCCAGCACAAGATTACAGAGGATAAGAACCACTGCTCACAGAAGAAAACCTTAAAAGGACTCTAGCTCATGAACAGATGCTGATGCATACAGCTGTATTCATATAGCGCTCTCTCATTCCTAAGTATCCCTAAGGGTTTAGTGATATTATAACTCCTCTTTTATCTCTGTATTTGCCAGTAGGAGATGTCATTTGGAAACATAGCATTAACTTTCATTTGTATGTTAGAGACACTCGGCTGTATTTATTAAATGAATTGAAAAATGTCTCAGTTGTGTTATAGCTTAATTGTTTTGGAGAGGTAAAATAGAAGATAAGATAAAATTATATTTGTCTTTAATGTTGGAGAAAAGTAGTTCTTTTAACAAAATGTAACATTCTCAAACCTACTTAATCCAAATTATGGCTGCGAGGTACCACAGCCTATCCTTGTAACACTATGTGCGAAGCTTAAGCCAGTTTCAGCTAATGAAAAGCAAAATCCATCCATCCATCCATTTTCCAACCCGCTGAATCCGAACACAGGGTCACGGGGGTCTGCCGGAGCCAATCCCAGCCAACACAGGGCACAAGGCAGGAAACAAATCTCGGGCAGGACGCCAGCCCACCGCAGGGCACACACTCACACATAATAGAAAAAAAAATTTGTATTACTTATATGCTGTCACCACTTTTAAGTAGTGAATTTTACCAATGTTCAATGTTTTTTTAGGCAGTAGGTTTTTATTATTTTGGACCATTAAGATGAATTACAGTTAATACCTCCCATTATCACAGTTCAGAACACCACCAATCACAGGAATAAACTATTTTCTTCCCTGGAAAAAATGTATACTTACCTTTCACTATATTTTTATTTTATTATGCCCGTGGAACCGATTATAGCAAAAATTGAAGCTCAACACAAACTTCGAAAAGATTTTTATCATGCCTCAATACCTTAACAAGATTTTGAGACACAATTATATAAGATGTATGCTTTTTGCCCATTTTAATTCTTTTTTTTTATGTAAACGAAATGATTTTTTAAATTTTAACATAACAGTTTAACATCTGTTTACTTTCTTAGTGACACAATTCACTTTACTCTCCTAGCTATTTAGAGAGAAAACAGTAACAAGCAAGATGACTCCGATATGGCCATGTAAAACACACCACTCTTGGCAGGTTGTACATTCTCTTGTTGTTTATGTAGGTTTCCTCTGGGGAACTTGGTTTCTAACAATAGTCCAAACACAAGCTGACAGACCATAATGTTAGCATGTGGTATTGCAGGTGTTTTTGGCTTGTTTGTAGCTTCCTGGAAATCCTGAACAGAATGATGTCAGAAATTAATTTGTGTTTAAATGATTAACAAAGCGAAATAGGAATAATCTACAATCTGGAAACCATGGTTAAGAATCTGGTTATGAAGCCTCTGGACTACAGGCTCATTGTCAGGCCTATCTTCATAGTTAATTTTGGACAGATCACTTGCCACTGTTTAGTTTTATGTTTTGTGAGGGATTGCCGGCCATGTATCCTGGCCAACAACCCCAAACCGCCAGATGGAGCCATCCCTGCAACATGGAAGGGCCCCGAATTCCAGCAGGGCATCATGGAATTTGGAGTTTTTCACCACAGCCTTGCTGGATACCATGGGGGCCACCGGAGGACACTGCAGGGAGGCCCAGGGACTTATACTTTCCTTATAGCCCAGAAGTAATTCACAGTCGCGGAAATGGAAGAAATGATATACTTCCGGGCTGAAGAAAAAGAGAAAATTACCTGACCTGGAAGTGTTGGATAATCACATGGACTGAGGGCTCAGAAACACTTCCGGGGCAAGGAGTATAAAGGACTGTGGGAAATCCCAGACGGATGAGCTGAGTTGGGAGGCAGGGTGGCTAAGCGTCTGGGAGTTTGGAGGATTGGTTTATTGTTTACTAGCAGAATACCCGTGCTTTGCAGCAGAGAAGTAGTGTCTTAAAGAAGTTATGAAAAAGAAAAGGAAAAATTTTAAAAATAACGTAACATGATTGTTAATGTAATTGCTTTGTCATTGATATGAGTGTTGCCGTCATATCTATATATATATATATATCTATATATATCTATATATCTATATATCTATATACTGTATATATATATATATACTGTATATATCTATCTATATATATCTTTATATATATATCTATATCTCTCTCTCTCTCTCTCTCTCTCTCTCTCTCTCTCTCTCTCTCTCTATATATATATATATATATATATATATATATATATATATATATATATATATATATATATATATATATATATACACTAGCAAAATACCCGTGCTTCACAGCGGAGAAGTAGTGTGTTAAAGAAGTAATGAAAAAGAAAAGGAAACATTGTAATAATAACGTAACATGATTGACATTGTCATTGTCATGAGTGTTGCTGTCATATATATATATATATATATATATACACACACACACATTAACATATATATACATATACACACATATATACAGTATATATATATACATATACATCCACATATATATATGTGCACAAAACCACGCTTTTATCAAGTCTTCCGTCAGGTTGTCTTTTGAAATGAAATTTTCCTCCAATCAGTCGTAGCAACTCGCTTTCTTCCGACTGTTACATTTTTGTAGCTCTGATGTGTGAATAATCGGTGTACCAGGAAATCATGCATTGACAGAAGTTCCCCTTTGCTTGGAATGCAAAGTGTGATTAAATGCGTTATTTTTTAACGTGTTATGGAGCACATGCATCGAAGCTTCTCAGCTGTGCTTGTGCTAAAAAAAGGAAACATTTTAAAAATAACGTAACACGATTGTCAATGTAACCTTTTGTAAGTAGTGCCTGGAGGATTCAGAGTGTGGAGAAACTCTAGAGACAGCGTGTGTATTAACTTGTGGATTTTTCTGTGAGTATTTGGTGGCAGCGTCACAAAGTTGCTTCCGCAAGACTGCATTAGCTGAGGAGTTCAGCTCAGAGCGAAATGAGGTGAATGGGAGGGGAGATGATGACGTGAGTCCCCCACCCGCCTTAACTGTCAATCCCCCACAAACACAGTCTCTCGGAATTTGCATAAGCACAGCCCTTTACCAGCAATTTTAACTTAGTTACAAAGTGATCAAAACTCTCGTTTATGTCCTGCGTCCTCTCATTAAACTTGTATCCCACATTAGCCGTGGGCATGGCAAACGCCAGCGGCAGCCTGTCTATGAACTTAGTTTAAACTTTAGGTTTACACCGTGCTTTGTTTCCGATGTAGCTGCACTCATGAATATGGTTGTATGTGTCAGTCGCTCACTTCTTATTGTTTCGCTGCCTTCTCAATTGTATAATGCATGTTTTCTTCTTCGCTTTTTGGAGCTCTTCCTTGTTTTCCACGTACTGCGTTGACAGTCAGTTCACATGATTACGTGGGAGGTGTGATGATATCACATGAAACTCAGCCCCCCATGGCAATCGAGCTCAACTACCTTACAGTATATGGAGAAAAATAGCTTCCAGTTATGACCATTGCGTGTAGAATTTCGAAATGAAACCTGCCCAACTTTTGTAAGTAAGCTGTAAGGAATGAGCCTGCCAAATTTCAGCCTTCCACCTACACAGGAAGTTGAAGAATTAGTGATGAGTGAGTGAGTGAGTCAGTAGTGAGTGAGTGAGTCAGTGAGAGCTTTGCCTTTTATTAGTATAGATTGTGTATTTCATTATTGAGTATTGTGGAGAGGAGCGTGCTTAGTGCACTTTATTATTATAATAAATCCTATTATTGGACTTTTTCTGATGTCTGATGTGGTGTCTGAGGGTACAAGGGTGCGAGAAAGCCCTAAACTGTCACAGTTTGTATATGCATTTATGGTGTCATTTATAATAAAAAAGTATGAAATAACTAGAAAGAACTGAACTAGATAGTAATAACGGAGGATAAAAACTGGGTCAGATGTATAAACCATAAATGAAGATTTTGTTTCCTGAGCATATTAAGGTGTATCTTAAGGAATTTGGTCTGCTGATCATAAAAATCACCTTTACATTTTTCCTAACATCTATCATATCCTAATATTAGGATAATGTTTGGATAGGTGTTAGGAATCCTAATAATACAGTTTTATTGCAATTGCCTCTTTTTTGCAATTTTATTTTATAAGTAGAGAGTACAAAACTACAACTAGAACATCTGTAGTAAAAGCAGTGGCAGTGCTACTAGGAATGCAGTTTGGATATATATATATATGTTTCATATCAGTATGCTGCAGTCATGGTAAGGGATGTGATATGTTGTTGGCAGACTTTTTTAAAAAGTTATTGGAGATATAATAAACTGGGGTGTTTAACAAGTAGAGATGATCATCATACTTATAGACAAAGCAAGAATGTTAGTCATATAGGCTTAGGTTAGGAATCTGTCATTTTTATTCTCAAAAAACTTGAAAATTTCCTTTATGTTTATTTAAAGTGAACACAATGAACATCTGAAGTTGGTTGTTCTTAAATTAGATGGTGCCTGACAAATCACCAATTTATGTATTGTGAGCTGGGACCCGGACACAGGCAGACGGACAACATAGTTCCACCACACACCGTTTATTTATAGTAATATATACAAATTGTGCTTACGTGCACCCCCAGTGCCTCTCGCACCGTTCCCCCAACTGTCCAGGCCACACAAGTCCTATGCCTTTCTCCTGGCTGCCTCTCGTCCTCTCTCCAGTTCTGTCCTCTTCCACCCGACATCCACTGCTGACTGGAGGGAGACGGCCCCTTATATGAGAACCCGGATGGGCTCCAGCTGCTTCCCGGCAATCAGTCATAGCCACACCCCAGTGTGGCGGAAGTGCCAGCTGTGCACCCAGAAGCCGTCCGGGTGTCCCCGGTCGTCTTCCCCCCAGCACTTCCTGGTGTGGCGGAAGTGCTGGGCTCCAGGGATATGCAGGCATTGGGGCACCGCCTGGCGGTGGCCATAGGTCCCTACAGGGCTGGGCTTCCAAGCCCTTTACCCGAGGCCCTTTACATAACCAGGACGGACGCCCCCTCACGGTCTGGAGGAGGCACAAGCCCTCCTCCGGTCCTCCTGGGCGAGCCCGGCCGGGCTGGACCACAGTATATAGTCACCAACAGCCCATTATTAGGAAAGTGTGTGTAGAAACCATTGTGATGAGTGGGGTCAACAAAAATACTACAAAATGAAATGAAAAACACATTGTTAGTTAAACTATACATTTTCTGATGCCTTAGAAGACATCATCAGTCATTGGGTGTTTTGAGACATTCAACATCGGACAACTTCGCCCAGGAGACCCTACCAAGGTTGGTCGGGTCCTTCCCTGTATCCCAGTTGCACTCACATTCCATGGCTCACTTCTCCTGATCCATAGCTATCTAGAGTAACATTTTTCCACCTCTAATAAAAAATAAATTTAAAGAAAATTACATGAGTAAAACATGTGCAAAGGTACAGTTCCAATATTATCTTAAACAGGTGAATATCCTGGAGTTCTCTAAGGATAGGTTTGGGTATACCAGGAGTCTGCAGGGTTGCCTGTCCTTTAATACCTCTGGAGAACAATTCATGTGTCAGGTTTCACAACTGGATAAGTCTTATTTTTTTATTCTAAATAATTGTCTTTTGCTGTGATAAAGATTTGATATTGTTCCAAGGATTGCAGTTGGCTAGTACATAATGATGTCAGAGGGCAATTATTCACATTTGATGAACATGTGGGCATGGTCATGTGTTCTTGGTGACCATTCTGTCTAACTAAAAAAGAAATGCTTGCACTTTAGTGAGACTGTCAGCTTTTCCAATCACTTTTAAAAAAATACTCACCATCATGTTAATGACTTTTATGGCTTTGGCTGCTCTTTTGGATGTTATTTTCTGTATTTAGAATATCGTTTTTGTGCTTATGTCAGTTTTTTTTTGATTAAATCTGTTTGGCTCTTCTCTGTGTGTTTTTTTTAAATTGATTAGGGGTTACCTAAAACAGGCAGGTAATCTCAATGTTTGTGCAAAATCCAAGGCTGAAGTAAGTTATTGCCATCTCTGTTTAAAACTGCCATTTAGCTTTCTTTTCATGCTCAGGATAAGGTCTGTTAGGGTTTCTTCCATCACATGCTGTTTCCTTTGCTGTCACTGTTATTCCTTAAATTCTGCTGCTCCTGTAGTACTTTTTTGTTCCACCAGAACATGTATTTATATTTTTATTTTAATGTGTATGTGACAGCATGATTTGGCCCAGGCAATCTTCTCTGTTGCCTTGACCCCGCTTGTTGCCTTTCTCAGGTACCCAGCACACACACAGAGGGATTTTTTTGCCCTCTATTCACCCCAGAAGTTCAACACTGGGATGTTCAGGACCTTTTCTGCTGGTAGGATGAATCTCTCTGTTTATCCTGGAGTTTTGTGGCTGCCCCATGCCAGTCTTTTGATACCCCTGCCTCTGAAAGTATCTTGCTGGAGGGACACCCCCTCTTATAGTTTTGTATTTATAGAACAGCGTAAGGTTCTGAGATACATGCCGTTCAAAAAATGATTACACACACAAAATAAACGTTATTCTGAGAGGATTTAATTATCCAAAGTTGTTTTGGTATTATGAGACTAAATACTAGAGTTACAGTTTATTATAGTCAATCAGAAATTACTATGCACACATTACATTTATAATTTTCTTGCTTGTTGATAGCTGAATAGACTTACTTCCTTTAAATGATTTTCCAAATTTTCACACTTGTTTTTCAAAACATGTTAACCACATTGCTGGCATTTTTTAGTTGTTCCTTTGTTGCAGGACAGACACTTAAAAAGTGGCACATATTTTGGAACAAATTTTGAAACAATTTTGCAATGTGTTTATTTTCCAAACATGACAAAAGCATTTATTAATGTGTGCACAACATACATATTGATACATGAATGTACATTATGATTTCCATTTTAAAGCTATACACTTACTCAATTATTTAGTGCTCTTGGTATTTACTGTATAGGCAGCTACACTTACAGACATTGACTAGGAACGTCCCAAGCATGGCATGTTTTAGTAGAGCTGTGGTCTGTCACCATTGTTAACTATGCTGTCTGTGTGAGTAGGTCTTGATGTGTTATCTTTCAGTAGCGGTTCCTCGTGGTCTGGCCTGGCTTTCCAAAGAAATGCTGGTAGGCTCTGTTGTAACCACGGAATCTAGCAAAGTTTTCACAAGGACTATAATCTTCACATATCTCCCTTTGACGTTCAAAAGGTTTCTTGTAGGCATTCAACAGCCTAGCAAAACACAGAAGTACACACAGAAAATTAACATTAAAAGATATGCTCTGAACCATGAAACAATAACAGTTTTAAGGAACATAGAATATTCATTTGCACATAGTGCCTGAACAGCAAGTGAATCTTTATTTAAATGTAAACCTAATGGGCTTTCCCCTTCAGAGATATGCTTAAAAATGTATTGTTTAAAAGGTTAAAACCCTATGCCCTTGTTTGTTTCGGGTTCTTACACTCTTCCCTCATGTATTACTTTTATGATATTTATCAAAGACCTTTAAAAGGTAGAGAGCTTAGTTAAATTGACAACACTAGATAGAGGCTGAAATGTATGTCAGAAAAGTGGAGCAAGACCTATAGTATAGCGCTCTACAGTACATTTGTGTGTTGCATCTGACAAATATAAAATAGCAATGATGTCGATGCCATTGTTAATGTCAATTTATTTATAGAGCACATTTCAGACAACATCAGTAATGCTGTAGCCAAAGTGCTTTACATTAAAACATACAATGAACATACATAAAATAAATAGAAATAAAGTACAATAAAATAAAATGAAACACAGCCAGTGGTGAGTTAAAGAAAAGAAAGAAGATGACAAAGAGTAGGAAACCATCAGTATCAATGAAGGTCATTGAAATCTAGAGAACAGAAATGAGTCTTCAATGTCATTTTAAACAGTTCATTTGGAGGTGACTCCTTAATGGAATGAGGTAAAGAGTTCCTCAGATGAGGAACAGCTGCAAAAGCCTTGTCCCCCTTAATTTTACACTTAGAAAGAGGGACCATAAGAGACAACTAACCGGCAGATCTAAGCAATTCAGGTCAATAGCCAGGAGCAATTATTGTTAGAACTGTATGCACTGTGTCTTTTAAGAGTAGGTTTAAGCTTGTACTACATAGTATTTCAAGAGGCATGTTTTACTTTGCTGAGCTTTGACGCTTACCTAACCAACACCCAAGTCTTTAGGAGACAGTGTTAAGTAATGTCTCAGGATGGGGAATTTATGGCAGAGGCATTGGGGGTATACATCTAACTAGTCTGGCTAAGGTGACTTTGTTCTAACATCACATGAGCCTCTAAGCCATTTTTTGCAGGAAAGCCATAAGCTACCTAGCTAATATGAAGCAGGGTCTGGAGGACTGAAATGTGGCTGTTTGCAGTTGGCCATTCTGTACTCCATTGGTCCAGTCATGTCAAAACAGGACTGAATGAACTAAGGGAGTTGCCCGCACCCATTGATCTAAGATTTTAGATTGGAGTTGGTCACTAAGCCTCTCTAATCTCTCTTGCCATCTTGCCATGAAGAGAAGACCACCTCTCTCTTTTGCTATTCCTACACATTGAGAAGACAACTGTGTCTCAGCAGCCATATTGAGAAAACAAATTGCCTGGGCCTGTGCAGATGAAGAACTGACCAGAAAGAATTGAATGTAACTATAAGTTAATGCACCACTGGTGAGTACATATCTAGCATTTTTAACTTATATTGGTTTGTAACCAACACTCGTATTGTACTCTGTTTATGTTTCTTTATACTTTGAGCGTAATATCTATAATAGATAATTAATTAAAAGTGTAACTCTTTCTCTTGTTTGCTCTATTTCTCTATCATGTTGCCTGAGGCAGGGGTCCTCAATCCCAGTCCTGGAGAGCCGCAGTGGCTGCAGGTTTTTGTTCTGACCTGGTTGCTTAATTAGAAAGCAATTCTTGCCAATAAAGCACTAACAAGCTATGAAATTAAATTAACTATGCTATGTCAGGTCATTCTCATATCCTAGATTTTCTTTCCCTTTCTATCATGCAAATGATTTGAAGGCTAAAATGGACGAGTAATTCTCAGTCCTTCACTTTTTTCTCTTCATTTTTCTTCCAAGTATTTAATTAAACCAATAGTGCAGATAAATACACACAGGTGTAAATGTAAATAAGCTAAATGGAGAAATGCTGCTCTCTCTTGTCATTTGCATGTTATTGATAATAAGGAGCATTTAAAATAGCTGTTTAAGACAAAATTAAGCAATAAGGGCTCAAAATCACTAAAGTGAAGCAGAAGTGTTACTTTAGCAATAAGTGCTTTTTATTAAGCAACTGGGTTGGAGCAAAAACCTGTAGATTGAGGACCCCTGCCCTGAGGGCATACTGTAGGTCAGGGGTGTCCAACTCCAGTCCTGGTGGGCCGCAGTGGCTGCAGGTTTTCATTTTAAACCTATTCCTAATCAGTGCAGCAGTTATCACTGCTAATTAACTCCTTTTCCCTTCATTTTAATAGTCCTGTTTTAAGGATTCAGTCCTCTGAATTGATTCCTTTCCTGATTAAATGGCAGCCAAACAGAAATGAGATGTGAAACGAGCCGACAGATGACCAGCTAAACTGAGGATACAAACTCCAGCCAATTTCATTCCAACTAGTTTCTTAATGAGAAGCCAATTCTTGTAGTTAATTAAAGCCGTTATTGAATATCAGGACTAGTTGCTGCTCTCATTCTGCCACTGCAGACTGTTGAGTTTCTGTTTTTTCTAAGACCAACGTCAAGATGTTTTGGTGACCTGAGCAGACCAACATGACTGAGACCTTCGCCTTTCTTTACTTTCAGGTCAGCTGGTCATGTGGAGCCTTGTTTTGTGTCTCATTATTGTTTGGCTGCTCATTAAGGAAAAAGAAACAACTAAAGGGTCTGTTAAGAAGATAGTTAGAATGAAAACCTGCAGCCACTGTTATGTCACAGCTTTTGATGTTCATTACATACAGAAAAGTCCCTTCACTCAATGTCTGAAACGTGTAGTATCTAATGGCAGTTTAGGAAGGAAACCAAACAACCAGATATTACCCACATATTACACAATTGCAAACATTAAGTCATACAGAGATATCAAGTAAAATTTATCATTAGTCTAATGATCATAAAATAAAATCAAATAAATAAGACTAGAAAATACTAAACACACAAACAAACGATAACCAAAGGCTAATAAATTAAAAGGACTTTCTGCTAACAGAAAATCAAATGCTTCATGAAAGTACAGCTCAAATGGGCTTGGTAAAGAAGTGTTGCTTAATTGGAAACTGAACAAAAACTGCTGCATCACACATACATAGAGGCCCATACAGTAAACTACAGAACCAAGTTAATTCATGCAATTCATGATTCATAATTCATGATTGCCTGTCTGTATTCATCACAACAGAAGGCCTCATTAACAGTCCAGTTTAAAAATGCATCTCAGTTTCTTAGAATCATGAAATGGGGTTCCTGCACATGTTGTAAGCCCCTTTTTATGTTCATGAGATACAAATACAGGCCTCCAACAAGTGGAATGCAAACTTCCACTAAAAGATGCTGTAAGTAAGGAAACATCTGATCTGTTTAAAGCACAAATAATAATTTACATATCTAAGAAATTTTAAATGGGTATTTGATTAAAAACATACATTTTGTGTGTTGTCTTTCACAATCCAGGAAATTAACATGAAGTACTGAGTATGTAATACTAATACTGAACACAAGATGGCAATATCAACATTAAACATTTCTTTTCCAGGTGACATGTTAATATTGAAATACACAAATGCACATGTTGTTATATTCCCCCTTTATCCAATTCAGTGGACCAAAACTTATCAAAGAAGCCCTGACAACAAGGCAGGAAATAGCTCTGAACATGGGGCCAATTGCTCACAAGTAACACCCCAACGTAAAACTAAATTAAAGACAGAAGTCAACTTCCTTGACACCAACATTCACCTGAAAGATAAAACCCTTGTGACATCTAATTTATCATAAAGCAAATAACAGATGGAGATACCTGAGAGGTGATGGCTTCCACCCCAAAACATATAAGGCGCTCCATCATTTGGAGGCAAGAAATAGGTTACAATCATATTTGCTCAAACCTGACAAACCGGGATAAACAATTGCAGGAGCCTAGACAAGATTTCATTAGACAAGAATATACTCCCAAAACAACAGACACTCAAATAAGAGGAGCTACTGCCATATGACAATCTTCTGGCATATAAAAACAAAGACAAAACAAACCACATCCCCCTTGTTCTCACCTATAACCCACATCTTGAAGTAGTTTGCAAAATTATAAGACAACTTCAGCTGATACTAAATAATGATGACACGTTGAGAGATGTATTTCCAGAACCTCCTCTCCAGGCATAGAGACAACCATCAAACCTGCAAAAACTAATTGTTTGAAGCTCCCTGTGTAAACCAACAGAAAATGGTACATCTCCCTGCTTACACAAAAGATATGACATGTGCTCACATTTATAATACAGATTACGTAGTCCCGTCACACTGCTGACAAGGGATCATGTTGCCTACAGACCATCTAATGTGGTCTGCCTAATTCTGTGTATGAAATGTCCCAACACTGCACTCTATGTGTGCAAAACTGGACAAACCCATAACAACATACTTGCATTACATTTTATCTGGCACATACATCCTGAAACCTGTATTCTGTCTATGTCTTTCTATATTGATTGAACGGATTGTAGATTATCCGTTATTCCATCTGCCTTGGTATCACCTGCAAACTTCCTATCCAGATCATTTATATATATTAAAAATATAAGAAGAGTTGACCTCTAAGAGACACTACTTTTAACATCATCTTATCCTGATAAGGTTCCTCACACCATAGCCCTTTGCTTCCTGTGATTTAGTTAATTTTCTACCCATCTTCAAACTAAGCTCTGAACTCTGACTTTTTTTACTTTGATTCTCAACCTCTCATGTGAGAGTTTATCAAATGCTTTCTGAAAAAATAATGTAAATAAAACCATATGCACCTTTTTGATTATATCTTTTGTTGCAGCCTCATAAAATTTCAACATAGTAGTAAAACATGTCCTCCAATCTGAACGCATCGACTATTCGCTAATTCACCTGTTCTAGACATATTCTGATTAATCTTTTCCCTAATTTTTCCATTAATATACCTGTGGTACACATTAAACTTATTGTCCTATAGTTACCTGAATGTGCCCACTCACCCATTTCAGATTATGGGATAATATTTGCTATTTTTGCAGTCGTTAGGAATCTCTCCAGTTGGTTGAGGATTTATTTTTGCTTACTAAATTGTGATGCACTCAAAGACAAATGTTATCTGGTCTTGGTGATTTGTTAGTATTCACCCTATTTAGTCTAAATAGTACTCCTCCCTCCCTGATTTCCAAAGCACTCTGTACCTCCTTAGTAGTCCCTGTTACTGCTGGGAGGATATTCACTGCTTCACATGTGAAAACTTTAGAAAAATCAAAATTAAGAGCATTTGCTATTTCATGCTCTGTAATATTTTAACTCTGCCTTAGTGTTTATGATACACTTTCCCTCCATCTTGACTGTTCTTTTAGTACTAAAATACTTAAAGAATCTATTTGGGTCACCTTTCATCTTTTTACAATTATTCTCTCTAACAGCCTTTTAGCTTCCCTAATATCTTTTTTAATGGGTGCTTGCATGCTCTCAAACAACTTACTGATGGTACTGGAGTCATTGGTCTTATGTGCCGTATACAACTGATTTTTAGGTTCTTTTTGATCTCCTTATTTTCTGACTGGAGAGTTTGCCTATTTCTTAAATGTTTCCAGATTTTGGAATGAACTATTATATGCAAAACATTTTAAACCTGTTCCACTGCCCCTTGACTGTCTCAACATTTAAAAACTTATCCCAGTTAATCCCTTTCAGATTTTGCTGCATCTACTCAAAATTGAATCTGCTAAAGTTAAACTTACCAGTTTTAGTTTTGGCATCTGTTCTCTGCCAAAACACTGTGAAGTGTATTATATTATGGGTCATCTCACACAAGTGATTGAATAATCTCTACACCCTGAATTCATATCCTGGATATTAGAAAATACTAATGTTAGACAGACTTCCTCTCTTGCTGGTGTTTTAAGCAACTAGGTTAAAAACAGTCTCTGTTTACATCTAAAAACTCCTGCTCTTTTAATCTATTTGTAAGGTTAGCCCAATCAATATTTGGGTAATTAAAGTCCCCCATCATAATAATATCTCAGTCTAAACCTTCTGTTTTATATGATTAAAAAGAAACTACTGTCTGCTTTGGAGTCTGTAACACATTTCTAAAATAAGGCCTCTATCCCTAATGCCCTCTACAGCAGTTAAATACAGTCCTAACATGACGTCCTTCACTATGATGAGGCTCATTATTTTACCGAATTCTGATTATAATTGCTGTTCTTCTAAAATGGCAAAAGGTAGCTGTAGAATAAATTATAACTAGGTTATGAGACAAAAGTGAACTCAAGGACAGGCAGGGGTCAGTAGCCAAAAATAAATAAATAAGTAAACAAACAAACACAAACAAACAAACAAATAAATAAATCAAAGTCCAATGTACAAACCAAAAATGAAGTCAAAGAAAACATGTGAGGTCCTAAGCTCCTCTAGTGAGGTTTATATAGTTAAATGCACTGTAAATATTTGCACAGTATCCAGAAACTTGGACGTTGGGAGTAGAAAACTAAAGTCTTGTTAATAAATTGATGTCTCTACCAGTTGTCACATACTATCAGGGCAAGCCATCATTAACACACAGTTCAGTCATGACCATTAAAAAATACACAGCATGGTAACATTTGCAATTGAAAGCAATAAAAAGAATGGCAATGTTACAAAAATGATGCTAAAAATATATCATTGTCGAACAAGATTATGCATACAATTTAAGTACATAAATGTATTTTACGCATTCATAAATCCCTAAACCACAATACACATATTTCAGACCCTATATGGACGATATGAGAACCACCTCCATCCTGGCCCAGGTGAAAGTTTTGTAACTTGTGCAGTAGAATGCACTGCTTCCTAAAAACTGAATGGGACTAGCAACTCAAAATAGGACATGAATGCCTGACCTTCAGTTAAGAGACAGCTAAAGTGAGAGTGAGAGACCCCCTGGCTGATAGGTGCAACAACATGACCACTAGCAAGAGAGGCTGTGAGCAGGCTGTGTTCATTTGGAGGATGGCTGACAAGGAGAGGTGGGCCATTGAGAGGGATAATGTTGCTTTTTGTATGGAGATATATCCTTGGACACACTACGCTTTGAGGGCAACTGAGTGCTAAAAGGTGTAGAGACTCCAGGGGCTACTAGAGGATGGATCTGTCTTGGTGCTCCTTCAGAAAATGCATAGGCTGCATGTCACATGGACAGGATGTTTAAAGATGCTCCATAGGTGAGAATACTTTGAGTGCAGAATTGGGAGGAGAGTTTTGGGTGAAGACAGGAGGAAAATGAAAAGCTAAGAGAAATAGATGGGAGGTAAGAAGGGAAGAAAGTGCTTTTGTGTACTTTTCAGTTGTGCATATTGGTGAGCGACCAAATTGGGTAGACAGTGTTGTAAAAAAGGAACATGACTTGTGTCTTCTTATTCACTAAATATACCAGCTTTACATGTTTTAGTGTATGTGGCGTTGTTCTATGCTTGGAAGCCTAAGACAATATAAAGGCAAATTAAATAAGTATTAGTATCTTATGTAGCATCCATTCCTGCCTTTTATGCAATTTTCTGGGATATATTAGGTCATTATGTATACTCCAAGTAGGGTACTGGGTGATGTGCGTTCTATCCTAGCAAAATTGGATGTAAAGCAGGAAAAGAAAACCCTGGACAGCGTGCTAGTTCCTCCTGAAAACATAGTATTTATTTTTAGGCTGGTTATTATGAATGTTTTCTACAAAGTAATGCTTTGCTGGCAACTCTAACCTTCCCATCTGAATAAGATATTTTATGAAGATGCAGGAGGAAATGACAGTATCTCACATAACCCTACATAGTCTTGGGAAGAATGTATACATTCCACACTGTAATTTGAACCCAGGTCTGAAGAGCTGTAAGGATGCAGTTCAAACCTCTGTACAAACCATTTCTGATATTTCTGAAATGCACTTTTTTTGCCTCAAAGAAGTAAGCTCCTGCTTATGTAAAATGTAATGTATAAGTCTGAAAACTACACCCTAATTAATTTATTGTAAGTGCTTCAAACCTCTTCTTATGAATTAAGGAAATTATAATTTGGGTAATGTGCATAAATGAACCTATCATGCCAGTTGACATATAATTCTTTAAAATGACCACTCTCAAACTCAATTCAAAATCTATCAATTCATTTTCAAACAAGATACTCTTATAGCCTATCCCAGGGAAACTTATTTTAAATCACAAGCCCATCACCAGGCATACTCAAGCAAATACTGATTAATACAGGATCAATAAGCTTTACAAATAATTTTAACAAAAATTCCTTTGGTACATGGAAGAAAAATCTGACCACCCGGAGAAAATCCAATACAGTCACAGAAAGGATTTGTGAAATCCACAGAGACAGTGGCTCGGCCTGGATTCAAACACAGCACTCCAGGGTTGTGCGGAAGCAGTGGAAGCTACTGGGTCACCAGGACGTAAAGAATGCAGACTGTATGAGGTGTTTCATAAGCTGGATGCATATTTTCTAGTTCAATTTATTATCTTTCTTTACATTGTGTTAAGCCTCTTAAAACTTGACAAAGAGGCCACATTGACTCTGTGTCTAGATACATGAAGGCAGATATTGATAAAATGGATGGTTTTTATCCAATTAGTTATTCAAACCAAGGAAATATAAACTAACACAAAGTTCAAGCACTGCAAAAAGTGAGAAGAACAATTTTATTTACCTCTGCCGATAGTTGTATCTGTTCATGAAGGAGTTGGCCTGATAGGGATTCATAAAGATTTCTGCACAAAAATAAGGAAGTGATTATCAAAATTCACATTCAGTTATTTTCTACAGATTCTATCCTAGAACTAGGTGCACATTTGATCACAATGATGGGGCTAAATTTATTTTCCAGGACTGCATGAAGTTACAGTCTCCATTAAAGTCAGTCAAGAGCAGAATTTTATGTTAAATTATTTTCCAAACAACTTTAGAAACTACTTGATGTGTCTGAATCTCAGAATTCTTAAACACTATACTATATTTTACTTTACTATATTTTAATTACATATTTTGGCCTGGTGGCTTCGATATTGAATTGTATATTGTTATGTTTTTGGTTTATTTCTCACTCTTGGTTTACTGATGTATGTAATTAACAAAAACACTCCAATAAAGCCTTACCTTCCCTGGATTCAATACTCTCATGGGAATCTACAAAGACAAAAGAATGCAAATTAGGAACCTGTCAAAGGCACAGTAAAATCTGGAAAGCCACTATAGCAAAAATTCAGCAGTGAAAGAGAGGCTCATCCCAAACTACTGTCAATAGGTAAGGATGTTATAAGGAAGTCAGACAGCTATATCTGAGTCAGAAACGGCCAAAGCCTGATCCCACGGCCAAACCTATCGGAGCTGGAATTTGTATTACAGCCCAAACAGTCGCTCCTAGAGGTGATGGAGCTTTTGCATAAGATGACCCTGATGGTATAGAAGATGGCAAGGCTCCTCTGAAGGCTTTAGATGGTTACATGTACAGACCTGGCCTGAGAATCTCCTAAAGTCGATGTAGTGGTACAGGTGAGTGTGTCCCATACTGAACCTGAAAAAGGAATGCAGAGTGAAAAGGTACCGGATGGTGCTGACACGTACCGAGTAGCTGGAATTCCAACAACAGATAAGGGTGTGATGACCAAACGCTTGGTGGTTGAGCCTCCAGTCAGGGACGCCGCAAGAGATGTGTTTGAACACAAACAATTGATTTCATTCCTGTAGCACTTCACCTTAGCTGTTAAATACAGTATGCAATTGCCAATCCATTTATCTATCCATCACTTAATCCAATTTAGGGCTGATGTGGTGCTGGCACCATTAACACATCGCACACCCTCACTCTTTCAGGTTCAGTTGAAAATTGCCATTTAACCTAGCGTTCATGTTTTTGTAATGTAGTAGTCAAACCAATGTGCCTGGATTAAAAACACACAGACACGGACTGGTTAAGAATTGAAATCCAGTATTGTGACGCAGAAGAAGCATGACCTACGGTATTTGGTCATCTTGCCACTTTGTCAGTAAACAATTCTTCTGGAGCTGTTTGGCAGTCTAGTTAATCTCTGTCTCTCCACGTCACTTTTGGTGTAATTATTTGTATTTTATGAGATATAAAATACAATAAATACTGATGAAATTAACACGCTCCGGGGATCCTAAGCTCATAATATACAACTACATAATATTTAAATTCAACATTGACAGGTTAGGAAATATTTTTAAGAGACTGAAGTTGAGCAGTACAGTAATTCATGTCCAGGTGAACAGTATTGTCATGACCTGTTATTCCAGAATTTTACACTATAAGACCTTAGTCAATTGTCATCTGACCTGTTGTTCTTCATTGGTACAGCTATTTAACAGAGGGTATTAGGGACCCTTGTGACTTATATTTAGCTGGGGTGGCACTTCCACTCCCTCAGTAAATCTTTGGCTTAACTCACCACTTAAGTACTAGGCTTGAAAGTGGATGTGACTCCTTGAAACGCTCAATGGCTAATCACATGCTGCCCACGTGACTGAGAAAGAAAAATTGAGAGGTCTGAGTCCTCTGTGGCATACTCCCATCTTTTAATATTTAGTAAAACACATCAGCAGTTATTAACTGGCTGACAAAAAAGTGTATTGCTTGTGGTTTTGCAACAACGAATAATTCTAAGTTTTCAAATACTTTTGTAACTGCCCTATACCTACTGGGCCTCACCCAAGCCTTGTAAATTCAGTCTAAGTTTAAAGATCTGAGTCCAGCCCAAAGAGATAGGATTTTGTAATTCTTGCCTAGTGGTGCTTGACTACAGTTCAGATCATGTTGCTGTGTGGCTGTTTTATGCATAGAATATTGCAGGTCCTGAGGGTAGATGATATGAACAAAGGCAGGACTGAGCAGGTTAGAAGAAATATTCAAGTAAACATTTTTCTAGTTGAATACTTGTCTTTTAGATGCAAGCAGAAACCAGCCAGACAACAAACCTTATAACCAAAGAACCCCAAACAAGAATGTAAAGAAAACAACCAAAAACACAAAAAGGTGCCCACAAGCTCAAGAAATCAAAAGACTTTTTGTAATTTCTGATTTGTCTTGTAGTTCCCAGGCTGAACAAGCCCCTCTTGTGGCCAATAGCATACCATCCTGTAAATTTACAACAAGGATGTTATAACAAGAGTCATGGGGTGCTGTGACTCAAGTTAGGGGTCAAAGGCAC
Organism: Polypterus senegalus; assembly: GCF_016835505.1. Lineage (NCBI taxonomy): Eukaryota > Metazoa > Chordata > Cladistia > Polypteriformes > Polypteridae > Polypterus > Polypterus senegalus. The sequence goes on from NC_053163.1 coordinate 37,210,153, forward strand.
AATGTAAGTATCAATCCCAGACTAGAAGCCATTTTATTTTGAAGTACATACACTATACTGTACTTGTTTCTTACCCACCAGCTGAAGAACTGTGTGGCCACAATGTTTAAATCGGAGTTAAGAGTGACTGTTCTGTTTAGTGCCCTAGGGCTCTGTGAATTACCTGGCCAACAGGATTCAGGTTTGGTATGATCCACCTTTACATATGTGTGTGAGGGTGATGTGAGTGATACACATCATTTATACAGTTTATTTTATTATGAAATGATTTATGGCTGTCTCAAGGGCATTCTACAATGACACTTTATTGTAAAGCTACTGTAACTTAATACCTAGCTTTAACAAAAATCTCATTAAATCCTATACAACTGATGTATTCATATGTCATGTTATTCTGGTAATAAGAAACATTCCAAAGATGTTAAGAATGCAGCATCTGCAGTTTATCATTAATTGATCTAACACTGTGCTTCTGGAATAATTAGATTCTTAAGACTAAAAAAAGCTCCCTACTTTCCAAGGTAAGTTTTGATTCAAATAGGTTTGAGTTGAGCATATGAAATTATTTATCTGAGACTTTCAGAAAGCATTTGATAAGGTGCCACATGAGAGGTTAGGGTATCAAACTGAAAGAAGTAGGAATTCTGGGTGTAGTGTGTAGATGGTGTCACGCACACGCGAGTAGGAGACCGCGGACGGATTCGAACGCACCTGGGGACACATTCGCCGGCAGGGAATGGCGGGGTACTAACTTTCTCCCTCTGCTTCCTCATAGGAGAAAGGACCTTCCTCCACCCTAAGCCGGGTTTTGACCGGAGTACGGTACTTCCACCCTTCCTCCTCCATCTTGTCCTGACGTCATCAATCCCATCCTCCCTCACGGTCCTTCCCAGCATTCCTCCACTTCCGGCTCCTCCCTAATAAAATGGCCGCCGACGCCATGATACGGCGTCACGCATATGAACTGTTTTGTTTGTATTTTGACCTGCTTTTTTTCTTTATTGTGGATCGTCTGCAATATACGGGGCCGGAAAACCCCAAACCTTTTTGCTGTCTCCTTTTGAATCTGTTACAATGGGTACAGAATTGGCTAAAAGACAGGAAGTAGAGGGTTATGGTGTGTATCGGCTAACGTTAAGAGTGGTGCCCTACAGGGGTCAGTGCTAAGGCTGCTTTATTTTTAAAGTAAATAATTGATTTAGATTGGAATATAAATAACTATTGTGGACCCGGCACGGACACAGACAGGCGGACATGTTATTAATCACCACCACACGTTTATTATATACAATATTTACACAAGTTCAAGTGCCACACAAACCCCAACACAGTCCTGGCCACTCAATGCCTTCCCTTTTATTTGATCCCGGATGAGCTCCAGGTGTTTCCCGGCATTCTCCCTGGACACGCCGGAATATGGCGGAAATGCCGGCTGTTCTCCCGGAAGCTCTCTGGGTGTCCCTCTTCTTCTTCATCTCAGCACTTCCTGGTGTGGCGGAAGTGCTGAGGTCCAGGGTCCCCAAGGCATTGGGGCACCCCCTGACGGTGACCACGGGTCCCTACAATGGTTGGGCTTCCAAGCCCTCTACCCATGGCCCCCAAAGCAACCAGGATGGCAGCCCCCACGTGATCCCAGTTGGACGCACGCCCAGTTCCGGTCCCTGAAGGTGTCCTGGCCGGGTCGTCGCCCCTGGCATCCTTGACACTATATATATTTATATATATATACTAGTGGGGCAAGCCCCCCCGGCGCCTCGACCTTCAGCTAACTAAATCACCTAAATACAAATGTCAGTGTTATGAATAGGTAATTTTTTGTTAATAGTTTGTTTCTGTGAAAGAAAGTTTACTCGATCAAAAATAAAAACCATGACTTTCTTGATATTTTTGTTTATAATTTAAAAACGGAATAAGAACCTGAAAATCTAACAACATCACATTAAAGTTTAATAAATTCTGAAAAGAATGATACCAGACATATATATGTTGGTTTTTAAAGCATGACATAAAAGCGTCACATAAAATCGTTGCACTTTTAGGCTTAGGATTTTATATATATATATATATATATATAAATATATATGCTGTATATAAATATAAGCTAGGTGGAATGGCAGATAATCTGGAATCAGTTGAGTTATTACAGAGGAACTTGGACAGCACACAGTCTTGCGTAGATCTATGACAGATAAAATTTAATATAAGTAAATATGAAATATTACATGTAGGAAATAAAAATATTACTTTTGAATACGCAATGGGAGATCTGATAGTCTAAAGTTCACCTTATGAGAAGGATTTAGGAGTTGGAGTGGACTCATCACTATCAAGTGCCAGACAGTGTTCAGAAGCCATTAAGAAGGCTAAGAGAATGTTAGGCTATATAGCACAATGTGTAGAGTATAAATTCTAGGAGGTTGTGTTCAGGCTTTATAACACACTGGTTAGATCTCATCTGGAGTGCTGTGTGCAGTTTTGGTCTCCAGGGAACAAAAATAACAGAACAGCACTAGAAAAAGTTCAGAGAAGGGCCAATGGGCTGATTCCAGGGCTATAGGGGATGAGTTATGAGGGAAAATTAAAGGAGCTGAGCCTTTTCAGTTTAAACAAAAGGAGATTAAGAAGAGACATGAGTCAGTTGTTTAAAATTATGAAGGGAATTAGTACAATGAATCAAGACCATTGTTTTAAAACAAGTTCATCAAGAACACAGGGGCACAATTGGAAACCTGTTAAAGGTACATTTTACAGAAACATAAAGAAATTTTTCTTCACACACAGAACCATAGACACATGGAATACGTTACCACGTAGTGTAGTACTAGGGTGATGTACTGTGTTAGCCATAATGAATGCAGTGAGAGGTCAAGCAAAATGACACCTTTTATTGGCTAACTAAAAAGATTACAATATGCAAGCAATATGCAAGCTTTCGAGGCAACTCAGTTAGCCAATAAAAGGTGCCATTTTGCTTGACTTCTCAGTACAAGTAGTGTTGTAGACAGTAGAACTTTAGGGACTCTCAAAGCTTGACTTGATGTTATTTTGGAAGAATTAAGTAGATAAGGCTGCTGAGATTTGTTGGGGTGAATGGCCTGTTCTCATCTAGATTGTTCTAATGTTCTAAAATACTTGTAGTGTTGTTCAAGCCTATGGAATATATACTGTACTTCTTACTATTGGTGTATAACCAGTGTGAAACTTTAGAGCAAACCACTCTGAAACAGAAGAAAATATTTTTACCGTAGCAAAAGGTTATTGCAGCCAGCAAAGATAAGAGCGTTGCCAAAAGCAGGGTTTGCATTTCGTCTTCTTCTTATCCAATCAGTCTCCCTGGAAAACAGAAATTAAAAAACTTGGCAAGTAGTATGTTAAGCTGTGGAAAAAATGGTCTTTATGTTGTATAGTGAAAGACTTGCTTTCAACTTTGAAACACATTAAAAAAGTTTAAAGAGTTCTGCCTTTGTAAACAGTCTACTTTAACAAATTAAGTCACACGCCTGGCTGTGAAATATTATTTGTCTCAGCTTCTTATCCTATAGAATTGCTCATAAATACCTTGCTAGTAAAACTGATTAATTTACCATGTGAATTGTAATTGATGGTGCTAAACAGTAATCAGTTGTTATTCAATGCACCCAAATTATCATAAATCTTCTAGAGTCTTCTAATAAATTTCAATTTTAAGAATAGATTTATTCAGGCACCTAAAAAATATATGCTATCATTACAGAAAATTGGCCCTGTGATGTGTGATGCTGTTGCATAGATGTATTCTCCAGGGTATGAAAACCGTCTTCAAAGCACCGTGATATCCCTACACTGATGGATTAAAGGCCGAAAGTCCACATGACCATCATCATGGAATCCTTCCATGAGAACCCTGAATGCAATGAGGACTGTTTCATTTATGTTAGGTAGAATGCCTAGAGGGTGCTGGGCGGTCTCGTGGCCTGGAACCCCTGCAGATTTTATTTTTTCTCCAGCCGTCTGGATTTTTTTTTTTTTTTTTTCTGTCCTCCCTGGCCATCGGACCTTACTTTTATTCTATGTTAATTAGTGTTCTCTTATTTTAATTCTTACTTTGTCGTTTTTTCTCTTTCTTCATCATGTAAAGCACTTTGAGCTACATTATTTGTATGAAAATGTGCTATATAAATAAATGTTGTTGTTGTCTTTGTGAAGTTTGCATATTCTCCTTAAATATCCGTTGTGTTTTTTTTCTAAGTATGCTCTGGTTTTCCTATGAAACCCTAAAATGTGCTCATGAGGTTAGTAGGTTCTTTTATGATAGTGTATGTGTGGATGAAAGAGTGTGTCCTACAATAAATTCCTTGTTGGCTTGCTTGCAATATATTCTTCATGAACAGACTCTGGCTCTCCATGACCTAGATATGGATTAAGCAGTTGAGGGAAAATGAATGGATGGATGGATTATAAAAGTCAACACTAATTTATCTCTCAGGCTTGAACTGGCTGACTACAAATGGTTGCCTACTGAATGTAATTTCATTTTTGGCTTCCATGGTGCAGCAAACAAACCTAAAGGACGGAAACTTAGGTGATGCTTAGTTTTGCAGTGTAAGCCATGGTGATGCAGATCTAGATGAGATAGAAAATTCAAAGAAGTAAAAATAAAATATTACATGCTGTGATCTCCTACCTCAGTACATAGGAGATCAAAACATGTGAAGCCTATCTTGAAACACAAGAATAACCTAAAGGATAGTATGGAAGAATGCCAGACCGTACCACAGACAGAGACGCAAACTCAATGTCCAAAGACACACACTTTTATTTTGCCTTGTCTTCTTCCTTTTTTGCACACTGTACACAAATCACCACAATAATGCTCAGTCCTTTTCTTTCTCTTTACTTTCTTCTCTACTTTTTCTTCTCCTGCCACCTCCATGCCTCTCCCGCAAGCTCAGTCTTCTAAAACCCAAAACTCCGGCTCCCCGAAGGAAGTGAGGCGGCCTCTTTTATACTGAACCCAGATGTGCTCCAGGTGCTCATTGATGGTCTTCCTGCAGCTCATCCTGGTGTGGTGGAAGTGCTGCAGTCCGGGCTTAACAAATATACAGGTGCCTGCTAGCGGTGGCCATGGGCCCCCACAGGGTTGAGCTTCCAAGCTCTGTTCCTGTAGCCTCGACACCCACCAGGATGGCAGCCCTCTTGTGTTCCAGGGGAGATACTGCTCCTCTCCCGGTCCTTTCAGTCTACGGGCGTGCCGGCTAGGCAAGGGTCCCTGTGACTATTACAATAGGAAAGGAGTCAAAAACATTAAAAAGTAAACCATAGTAAAATGACTTCTACAAAGGGCAATGAAACACAATGGAGAAGCATTGAGGGCATAAATCAGGGTGCCAGGTAAAGAAGGCAGATTATCCATCTATCCATTATCAAACCCGCTATATCCTAACTACAGGGTCACGGGGGTCCGCTGGAGCCAATCCCAGCCAACACAGGGCACAAGGCAGGAACAAAACCTGGGCACGGCACCAGCCCCCACACTAAAAGCACACACTAGGGACAATTTAGGATTGCCAATACACCTAACCTGCATGTCCAAAGACACTCACGCAGACACGGGGAGAACATCTAGGCAAACTCTATGCAGGGAGGACCTGGGAAGTGAACCCAGGTCTCCTAACTGCGAGGCAGCAGCGCTACCACTGTGCCACCATGCCGCCCAAAAGGCAGATTAGCAAGGGAGAAATAGCAAGTAAAATACAGGCAAAAAATTAAAAAGTACAGGACAGCAGTCCCATGCAAACAAAGTGCAGAATTACAACTTTTTTTAACCAAAATCAAACAAATACATTTCAGAATTTTACTTTGCCCACAAGCATGTTTACTGAAGCATGCTGCCTACTATAGAATAGCTGAAGTTAGGGCTGGCTTAGCACTAGTCAAAAAAGGACCAGGCAGATTACAACGAGTGCTTAACATCTGTGTCAAAGAGCTGTCTGGAATTGTCACTAAAATCTTCAACTCATTCCTAAACATGTAACCACCCCACAGGGTTTCAAAGAGACCAACATTGTTTCCGTGCCTAAAAGGCTCAGAGTTACATGTTTGAACCATTACCGCCCTGTTGACCTCACCTCAGAGGCCATGAAAAGTTTGGAAAAGCTTGTGCTGTCATATGTCAACAGCATTATTCCTGTCTTATGGATCCCTTGCTGTTTGCTTACTAGCCAAAGAAGGTCTGTGGATGGTGCCATATCACAGGCCCTCCCCATTGCTCTTCATCACCTGGATAGTCAGAACATGTATGTTAGGGTGATATTTATTGACTATTGCTTAGCCTTTAATGACACCATCCTTGCCAACCTGAGTGTAAAACCCAGGGAATCGTGCCTTCACAGCTCCATCTGTAAGTGAATACAGTTAAAAACCAGGTAGACTTCAGGTAGTTAGGATGGAAAGAAAACATCAGCACTACTGTTAATGAACATAGGAGCTCCACAAAGCTGCTGTCTGACCCCAAAGCTCTATTCACTATTCACTTATGACTGTACAATTGGATATGATTCTAATTACAGTACATCATTAAATTTAATGAAGACACCACATTCATCAGATCATTAAGAACAATGAAGAGACTGTACACCATTAGGAGATTAACAGTCTGGATGACTGTTTTCTCATCAACAACCTCACCTTGAACATGAACAAGACTAAAGAAATTTTTCTGGAATTGAGGAAAGGAGAAGAGATACACTCCCCACTCTGCACTGAAGGGGCAGTGGTGGAGAGATGTCCTTTTTATGGGTTTTTGATTCTTTTGTTTATGTTAATAATGTTACTTGTGTTTATTATTCTATATTTCTTATTAGTTTTATGTATTATTTAATAACTATGCGTTGTGGTCCAAGGCCGGCCATTTATCCTGGCCAATACCCCAATGCCGCCAGAGGGAGCCCTCCCTGCGACATGGAGATGCTTCAAATTCCAGCAGGGCATCATGGACTATGGAGTTTTCCTGTAAAGCCCTGCTGGATAACATCGGGACCACCAGGGGTCGCTCCAGGGAGAACCAGGGACTACTATTTGCCCTAAGCCCTGGAAGTACGTCCGAGTCACATGGACAGGAGGAATGACGTACTTCCGGGGTGAAGAAAAGGACTTTTGTGATAAGGAATCGTGGACTGAAGGATGGGAAACACTTCTGGGTCAGGAACTATATAAGAACTCTGGGAACTCCCAGACGATGAGCTGAGCTGGGTGGAAGGGTGGCAACGCGTCTGGGAGTGAAGGATTGATTATTGTAATTGATAGTATTGGTTATTATATGAGTAGTGTGGACTGGAGGGTGCTTGGTGCAAGCAATTATTATAATAAAAATAATAATAATTGGACTTTTACCTGGTGTTTTGCGTGGTACCTGAGGGTTCAAGGGAGCGATAGCGCCCCCTACTGTTACAGCGTCTATGCTTGTTCTGTTATGTCCCTTGTATTTTGTGGGCAGAGATGGGGCCACCTGCCCTTCGCCTTCAAGGGAATGCCCTCAACACTGTAAAAGTGAGGAAAACCCGCAGTACCTTAATTCATTGAATGCCCTAAAATTGGTGAGCTTCCTTTTGTGATTTTTATTTTCTTTTGTGAATTTAATACATTTTTAACCTTATGCTCTGTTTTTGACTTCATATTTTAGATTTTTGGATTTGTGAATTGGGGTTTTTTTTGCCTTGGATTGCCCTTGCCTTTTCATGCTGTGCCTTTTGTACTTTTCTGAGCTTCACTGTTTTCAGAACGTTTTTTTCTGTTAATACTAGGCTCTACCCCCTGCTCGCTTCGCTCACCAACCCCCCTATGGGCCCTATGTGCTAGTCATTTCCCGGATCTGCCGCTTGCAACGAATCATGCTGTGCTTTTGGATAAGCAAGAATATCAGCTCTGTCTTTGATATCTCCGTCTTGTGAAACTATTCATTATAAAACAATTCGTCACATATTGGTTTGTTATATACGTGATCTTTTGGATTCATAAAGAAATCCAAGAAAACTTCTTGAATTAGATTAAAAGAGTTTAACAATGTTTTGTTATGTTATATAATGAAAAAAAGGTACAAATTCCTATTGCTCAGCTTGCATTATAGTGCTGATATACAGTACATACCTCAGTTTTACTTACTAAAGGCAATTTCTTGCCAACTTGTGTTTATTTTTCAAACCTTCAAAATACTAGCACATGAAGAAGATATTTTACATAGGACAGGAGACCATTAAATTTATTTTTCTCATTTTTAAAAAAAAATGAAACTCTAGGCTGAATTAAAGTGGTGTACTCAGATCCTTTAAATGCATCTCAGTTGCAGCAAAAGGCAAATAAGCCTCAATTAGAGTTGGCAGAGTTTTAAAAGAAAGAAAGAAAAGGGTAAGAAAGATGGATCGTGTGCACTTGTTGATTAAACAAATGTTGTTCCAAGAAAAATATAGACAGTGAAAAGTTTAGCTTAATCCTGAACACGATTTCATATTACACAGAATCTGAGTTCTACAGTGTAAATATAAGGGCTTGTTTTGGCTTTCTTCAGAGTTTCACAGCACTAAATTTACTGTCAGCACATATTTAAAGAGATCCCTCCATTACAGGTCCAATGAAAACAAAAATAAACATTAGTTGAATGGTATTTCACTGGATATAGTGAATCGTTTTCTATTGATATGAAATATTGTATGGTTATTTCAGTTTGAAATTGTTAAAAAATATCTACCTGTGTAATCTTACCTTACTGCAGGTTTACCAGCTCAGATGCATACGATTGTATAATTTTTATAAAACCTTTCATTTAGGTTTATTCATTATGTGATATAAATGGCAAGTTACAATGAATGGAGGTTTCCAGTGGGGGACTGCAATGAAGTTAGGTGTGTCTGGCTGGATCTTCTTCCCTTTATACATTAGTGTCTGAATGTCTCCTTTATGCATAATGTAACATTAAATGAGAAGCAGGAAGGTGAGTGTACATGCTGGCTTTACTTTGAGCAGAAATGGGAACAGTGTGAAGGAGAAAAATGGTGGCCACATTAAACTGACCAAATGAAGGACTTCATCCATTTACGTCACACACACACAAGCACACATATTTGTGTTAAAATCTGTGGAATCTATCCACCCTTTAGAGTAGGAGTACACCATAATGGTGTATATAAATTGGTATTTAACTGCTGTTTGTAGCCTTCTAGAAAGAAATGACATCACAGTAACAGTAATCGTGTTCCTATCTGTTTGAAAAGTAGAAAAAACTTTTCCCTGTTTGCACTTCATTTGCCATATGTGACAGCACATCGTTGTTTTGTACTTTCTTTTGAAATATTTATTTTATATTTCAGTAGTGTGATGTTTCCAGTCCTCTACGATGCATAAGATAATCACTGTACATTTGATAAATTGCCACCCTTATTCAGCCATTTTGCAATTTATAATTTTATCAATAAGAGACTTAATATCTGATCAACTATTCGCTGCTCTGGGAAACATAATAATTTCTGCAAATCAAAAATTGAAAGGCAAACAGAGTGTTACAAATTTAATTTTAAAAATTGTTTCTTACTTTGCTCATTAAGCATAGTCTAAAATACACATCCATGCATCACATTCTTAAATGAGGGCCATGAGGGACTGGTACATATCCAAACACAGCACCAGGTAAAAGGCAGGCACCAACCACGGACTGTGTAAGAGTCCAGTATAGGAAACACTCTCACACATACTGTGCACACACACACACACACGCATTGACAGTGAACCAATTGAAAATGTGGCAAGTTTGTGAAAGCCCCAGCACTCAGAAACAAGGCCATGCAGATTTGGGGGAAAATGTGTAAATTCTCCAGAGATAGTAGCTTGACCAGGATTTGAACCTGGTACTCTGGGGCTTTGAAGTACCAACAGCAATTACCACCATAAAACCACATCCATCCATCCATTTTCAAATCTGCTTAATTTAGTTCAAGAGTTCAGGGGCTAGTGAGACTTTCTCAGCAGCATCTGATGTAAAGCAGGATGCAAAACGGGATGCAACCAGAACACAAACCCTATAACTAAAGTACCCCAAATGAGAATCCAAAGAAATGAACCAAAAGCCACAAACAGGTCCCAACAAGGTCTGTAAGTCAAATGCCTTTATGTAATTCCTGTTGGCCTTGTAGTTCCCAGATCGAATAAGCCCCTCTCTTAGCCAGCAGCACACCCTCCAGTAAGTTTATAATGAGGGTAATTCTACTGAATTTTGTGCATTCATCCATTGTCAGGACCTATACAGAGTCATTTAAAGCTGTAGCCTAACAGTGGGGGTCTATTGCACACTCACGCACACTCCCACACTGGGACAATTTATGGTTGCCAATTAACCACAAAACTGTGTCTTTTGAATTTGGAAAGAAAAACAATGTTCTCAGTGGTAAACCCACTTAGACAAAATTAGGGAAAACATGTAAATTCAACACCAGCGCTGCCTAGTCCAGAATTCACAGTAAGGGTTATGTAGCCTTATAATAGCAGTACTAAAGCACTAGGCTAAATGCGGTTCCAATATACATCATAATCTGTAAATCATGTTAAAAAGTGTAATGTAACTTGATAATCTGGGCAAATATTTTCATTTCACCTGAATTTTTACATTTTAATTATTAAAAAAACATCAAATTAATTTAAAAGCCCTTGGCTCTGATATTGCGAAACTTTACAAATTACCATAGTTTTTGAATACAGAGCAGGGTTGTGGATGCCAACCCAGAAGCATAGAGCACAAGACATAAACAAAAATCTGTAAAGGATGCCAGAACATCAGAGGGTGAATACACACACACACACACACACACACACACACACACTCACATTAGGTGGAATTTAGCATCGCCAATTCACCTAACCTATATGCCTTTAATGTCTGACTTTAATTAAACCCCATATCTGATCCCTGTTTTCTGAGCAGTATTAACCACTGTGCTAACCTCCTTAAATACAATTTTTACAGAAATGACCTTACAAAATAATTTTAATTACATTACAAACTTAAACACATTGCCTTGTGAGCCTTTTTTGACATTTAAATGGCACTTGGTTGGTAATGTTAAATAAGGTGCTTTGCACCTTCAACTCTCACTTTGTGAAACATTACAAAATAATGAGGATCGCATGCAAAAGAAGAACATGTGATGAAAGGGTCTTTAATGATTTAAATCTTCACATCTTCACTAATTATAGAATTGAGGTTGAATCATTTTAGATTTGTGTAATTATAAATGAGCAATAAGCAATCATTTTTTTTGTTGTAGAAGAACACGTGCCATCAAAGTTACTTATTTTCTAGAACTTAACAATTTTCGTCATGTCACCTCTCAATCCTTGTCTCCTTCAATGTTCCTCACAGCATACCTGATACTCCACAGGCCTGGAATTTTTCAAATATCATTTCTTGCAACATGGATCTCAAAACTGGACACAGCAACCCTGATTTGGTCTCTTAAATTCATCATTTTAGTTTTGGTATAACCAGAGCAGAGATGTATGCATGTTGTATGGTACACATGCCAATGAAACTGCCAATAACAGCAAACACAGTAAATTGCAGAAAATGTAAACAGTATTTAGGTATACAATAATATGAAGTTACTTATATTTTCCTTATACCAAATTTATAATATATTGCACCCCCTATAGGCACAGAATATGTTAGATGTCTTATAACTTTAAGCAGATTTAATGTACAATTCAGGTTTTACAGGCAGCAGTATCAGTTCTGCGTGTGTGTCTTAAAGTCATTTCTGTTTCGTTAGTGTACTCACTGTACTTGTCTGGAACAAAAGCACTGTACCACCACCAACTGGCTCCAAAACCTTGGTGATCCTTGTTTTCCAAAACCTTCAGTCAGAATTAATTGTCTAGAGAAAACATTTCATTTTAAATGCAGCCTTTTTATATATTATGCCAGTCCCTCACAGCACCCCCCCCCCACACCCCACCCCAAACTGGCCCTCATCCCAAAATTAGAGCAAACACACCTACTTGATTACTCATGCTGGTATCTTATCCACTACGTAAGACCCTCCCTCTCCAGCACTAACAGGATTTACAGGCAGTTATCCACTAGGAACTCTTACTGCAACAAGAAAGAGAACTTATTTGGAGATTTCCAGAAACAGATTTTATGTGGAGGAAAATGAGACAGACAAAGCATATGTAATTTCTTTGACCCATGGAAGATCGTTGTCCAGATTGGCACACATTGAAAAGCTTGATGTCAGTCTGCATGTCAGACAGTGAGGACATGGAAAAATGTTGAAGTTTGGAAAGAATATAAAGAATTTGGGCAACAAAGTGAGGATTCCAAAACAAAAGCTTCCCTGCCTTTCCTCCATATAACATGTATCATGGATGGAGATAAAACATTTATAGAATTGCTACTTTATACTGTATTTATTTAAGGAAAGTAGATGTCACCTGAATAGGAAATTGTGCAGATATTCTCACCAGTGATCATACTATAAATTCTAAAAACTGGGCAGCTACTGTACAGAGAAAAATATGACATGTTCATATTTTGAAATATTACTTAACTGGTTTCAATTTTATTTATAAAAGAATGTATTCAAATATGACTGTGTAAAGATACAAATAGAAAGCAACTAAAAACAAACTCAAAATTTTCTGCTTCATTAACAGACCCGTAGGTGCAGACATCATGGTATGTGGTGAGCAGCTGGTCTCAGTATGGAGCAGACATGTGGGGCTTGATTTGCAATATTTTGGCCAGACACCATGAATTAGAAAATAATATGATGATATCACTAGACTGAATGAGATGGGCAGAACTAAATTTTTAAAATCAATTTTTGCTAGTGGTGAAAAAAGTTTGAAGTTGAGTGATTCACATTCGGTACAGTCAATGTTTCCATGTTAATCACTACACAGAGAATTCAAGGAACATGTTTTGTAACCGGGCAGCATGGTAGCATAATGGCTTAGTGCAAGTCATTGCATGAGTGGAATATGTACATTCTCCCTGGGCTTTTGTGTTTTATTTTTTCCCCTCGAGTAGTTTAAGTTCTGTTGGAATGGAACTTGACAGGAAATATATGTAAAACAGATCAGGAGATAAAAAGGCAAACTCATAGACAAAAAATGTGCAGAGTTCCAAGTCAGCAGAATCAAAAGAACTAATAGCCAAAATAATAACCAAAACACCTAATCAAAAACATGCACAAAGTTCTGACTCACAAAAATTGAGTTATTGTTAGCTAAACCTGCAAAAAAAATAAAATTTATGATCTCAAATCATCTTAAATACTATCTGCGCTATAATGTCACATGACGCAATTTCTTGTCACGTGGCAGCAATGGAGCACCATCATGGAAAAATGCTCAAAATGATGGCACCTGTAATAAACAAAACTTGATGTTAAAATAAATAAAAATTATCATAAAATGTAATAACAAGTGTGAAATATACATACGGAGTGGAAAAAATTAGATTGCCAATATTCAAACCCCTCTGTCACAATGTTGGCTTCCTGTCCTGAAGAGGGGACACCTGCCATCCCGGTTAGGAAGCTGATCCACTGATACTGTTCACCAATTTTCCATCCCTGCCAGCATGCCATCCTTTTCTTGCATTCCATTTCTAGCCATTCACTATAAGTTTGTCATACTTAAAACTACACATCAGAGTACTACATTTTAGAATGTAAAAACCTAAAGCTATAGTACAATCAAAGTCCATTTTCCTTATATACACTCACCTCAAGGATTATTAGGAACACCTGTTCAATTTCTCATTAATGCAATTATCTAATCAACCAATCACATGGCAGTTGCTTCAATGCATTTAGGGGTGTGGTCCTGGTCAAGACAATCTCCTGAACTCCAAACTGAATGTCAGAATGGGAAAGAAAGGTGATTTAAGCAATTTTGAGCGTGGCATGGTTGTTGGTGCCAGACGAGCCTGTCTGAGTATTTCACAATCTGCTCAGTTACTGGGATTGTTTTGCGTAAACAGAATGAGAACATGGATCCATCATGCCTTGTTACCAATGTGCAGGCTGGTGGTGGTGGTGTAATGGTGTGGGGGATGTTTTCTTGGCACACTTTAGGCCCCTTAGTGCCAATTGGGCATCATTTAAATGCCACGGGCTACCTGAGCATTGTTTCTGACCATGTCCATCCCTTCATGACCACCATGTACCCATCCTCTGATGGCTACTTCCAGCAGGATAATGCGCCATGTCACAAAGCTCGAATCATTTCAAATTGGTTTCTTGAACATGACAATGAGTTCACTGTACTAAAATGGCCCCCACAGTCACCAGATGTCACTGTCCTGTTCCACTGACAGACTAAAGAGATCGTTCCTCCCCCACACTATGCGACTCTTCAAATCCACCCGGGGGAGTAAATGCGAACATTAATTTTATTTTAATTCTTTTCATTTTTATTACTATTTAATTTAATATTGTTTCTTTGTATCAGTATACTGCTGTTGGATTATGTGAATTTCCCCTTGGGATTAATAAAGTATCTATCTATGTATCTATCTATCTCAACCCAATAGAGCATCTTTGGGATGTGGTGGAACAGGAGCTTCGTGCCCTGGATGTGCATCCCACAAATCTCCATCAACTGCAAGATGCTATCCTATCAATATGGGCCAACATTTCTAAAGAATGCTTTCAGCACCTTGTTGAATCAATACCACGTAGAAAGGGGGTCAAACACCGTATTAGTATGGTTAATCCTTTAGGTGAGTGTATATATGCCTGCAGTAGAGTCCCGCTAATCCGAAAATCCGCCTAATCCGAACAGGACTAGGGAAAAAAAAATAATTTTTATAAAATTTCTGAACTGGGAAAAGTAAAGAAAACAAGTTTTTTCAAGTTATGTCGTACGTTTAATGTACATTTAAGAAACTTGTAATTTTTCAATTTCGCTGTCTAACTAAAAATCCAAAATACAGCCTTACTTAAAATTGAAACAAGTTCGAATTTACTCACATATGTAGAATCCATGTTCTGTACAGCATTTACACAAAAAGTAAAAAGCAAACCATTATCTAAGAGATAAAGTCAGCGATCTTCTTCTGACGCAACAAACTAAAACGGCTTGAAGAAGCAATGTTTCGCCAACGCCGCATAAACATAACATCTGTTGGGGTTGCATCGGCGTGCTGCTCAACGTATCGCAAAGCGAGATCAAGGGCACTGGCTGCGGCAGTGTGTGGAACAACATCAGTCGGCGCGTCCCCTTCCTCCTCACTGTCGTCTGCATCGAGATCAGCTGACGTTCCCTGCACAGCTGCCACAAGACTTTTGGTAGGCAATGCTTTAAAGTTAAGTCCTGTCTCATCTGCGTTGTAAACTTGCTGGGGCGAGTAGGAAGAAATGATGCATTTGAACTCCTCAAGGTATTCAACAGCCGCTTCGTTGTCCGCTGACAATTTCTCCCCAGTTATTGTAAGCTGCCTGATTCCGTGTCTTTTCTTCCATCGGTCTAAGAAACCACAACTAGCCGTAAATGATACGTCACCGTCCATGAGCTTGTTCAATTGAAGCGCCTTTTCTTGAATTAGAGGGCCAGTGATAGGGATTCCTTTTTGTCTTTCTTGTGTAAGCCATAAGAAAAGTGCTTTGTCCAATTTTTCGTAAGAAGACACTGTTGTCTTGCTACTATTTTCAATCGTTTTTTCACTTGTGGTAGTGCAAAACTGCTCAATTTTACGTCTGTTCTTTTTCCAATTGGAAATTGTTGCTTTCCCGACACCAAATTCCTTCGATAACTGAGTGGCACTTTCACCTTTGTCAAGTCTTTTCAACACTTCCAGTTTTTTTTTTAATGTACACGAGTTATGTTTACGTTTGCTTGCCATGATGATTAACAGCAGGGACAAGCACAGAATGTAAAGAAACCACACTACACACCACTCACAAGGACTCACAAAACACAGGGCAAGTGCATGCACACAAACAATAACATTGCAAAAAACACATCACTCAGCAGTAGCGGGTGGCACACTGACTCAGTGACTCATAGTTTGGGAACGGAAATCAAGAGGAATGCGTAGGTCTAGGCAGGGGGTCTAGGTCATTGCCCTTCCGCTACTACTCACGTACCACCCGTCATATCGATTTTACCTCTGATCACAGTCACACTACAGTGCAGTTTAAATTGCAGTGTACTAGAATACGTAATTTCTTACCTTTAATTCTTGACACATCAGACGCTTAATACGCCTCATAAAGTCAATATATGGCATTATATGACAAAACTCCGCCTAATCCGAACAGGGTTTGGTCCCAATTAGTTCGGATTAGTGGGACTCTACTGTATATATATATATATATATATATATATATATATATATATATATATATATATATGCGAGGCGTCCGCCCTGGTTATGTTGGGGGCCTCGGGTAAAGGGCTTGCCTGAATATCCCTGGAGCCCAGCACTTCCGCCACACCAGGAAGTGCTGGGGGGAAGACGACAGGGGACACCCGGACGGCTTCCGGGTGCGCAGCTGGAGCCCATCCGGGTTCCTATTTAAGGGGCCGCCTCCCTTCAATCGATGGTGGAAGTCGGGTGGAAGAGGACGGAGCTAGAGAGAGGACGGGAGGCGGCCAAGAGAGAGGCATTTTGACTGTGTGGCCTGGACATTTAGGGGAACGGTGCTGGAGGCACTGGGAAGTGCACTGACGTCACTATTGTAAATATTAGTATAATAAACGTGTGTTGGGTGAACATAAGATGTCCGTCTGTCTGTGTCCGGGTTCAAGTTCACTATATATATATATATATATATATATATATATATATAATACAAGTTATATGGCTTGTGGTTGTCAATCTGAAACACTTGCCACACAAACACACAACCCAAGCTTATAACTATGTGTTTTGCTAGTGGAAAGCTAAGTTTCAAGTGCTTGAATGTACCGATGCACATACAATACCAACAAGGTCAATAATTATTTACAAGAATTACACACTTTGTCTTCTTTTTTCATACAACCTGTGCATGCAGATTTTTTCTTCAGTTTTCTATTTATTGATTATTTTGATGCTAAAGAGATGTCCACATTCTCACTCTACTAGTTATGCTTTGTAGAAATATGCTACCTTGTACTTTTTTAAAAAGCCTATACAAATGCAAATGGCTCCATACTGCACTCAGTGTAATGGAAAGAAGAGCACATTCAACATTTTGTAGTGTCACATTTACTGATCTATTTTAGTAAGAATGTGGCTGTACTCACTTAGCCAATTTTAAAAGCCGTTGTGATGTACTGTAAAAGTATTTTTGATCTTCATAATTTTGCCTTTTTATTTTCTTTGTCCTGTGGACAGTTGTGGAAATCTTTTTTCTTATCACACAGTATCTCACATTATGTGTGATACAAGTTTGTAGATATAATAAAAGACTTTGCAGTTTAAGATTTCATTTTCCTTGATGTTCCTTGTGTTGTGTTTTAGGCTCTGGTCTTTTGAAAATTTGTGTTATGATACTCTTGCCACTACAAAACTAAAAAAAAAAGTAAGCCAAAAACACACAGAAGAAAGCCAGACCTACTCTGAATGAAACAGGCCTCACCCCTGGCAGCCAAGCCTCAAATTCAACAGACAGGCTTCAAATCTGCCTAGGCCAAAATGAGGCCAAGGCTTAATGAATCACAAACTGTCCTGATATTAGAATAGGAAAATCATAAAACTTAGATTCAAGACAAACAAAAACTATGTTTGTTTTAATTTTAAGACTGTATTCAAGAATTTAACAAGGGTGCAATAAAGGGCATACAGGGAAAAAAGAAAGAAAAAAGATTTTGCCCACAAAGGTGAAAACCTAAAGCAATCAAATCCAATAAACACAAGAACAGAGTTAGTGCCTTACACAATTTCAGGAACCAATAATCAGGAAGTCTAAATAAAAATATTACCAAAAAAATCAGGAGTCAACATCAGAATGTTGAAGCTGCTTTGAGAGCCATTTAAATTTCTGGGACAGTCTTCCAGCTGCATAATCCAGTGGCCCCACCTCCTTGGCCTCCACTTCAAGGAGGCATAACAGATAAGTAAGTAAGCCATAAAAAATTAACATAATACAAAATGTAAAAGTAATTAATAAACTTTAATATGATGTAAATACAAAGAAGATACATAACAAAAAACAAAATTAACTACAAAATATACAAAACAAGGTTTAAAAACCAGCACAAAAACTAAAGGAATACGATATAAACCTGAGCTAAAGTTAGGTTTAGTAATTTTCGATTTCCTGTTTTTACCTCAGCCTGTATTTTTGACTTGCCTGTCTACCAGTGGTCTCATCATCCTAACTGCATATTAGCAATTGGAAGAACATAATTACACCAGTGTATTGTTCCAACAGGATGCCATAAGACAACTATCCTAGTAGGAGTCTGACCTAAGAAAAGAGAGGCCAAGAAAGGTTTGAAATCATTAAGGACAAAGGACTTAAAAATCTTTAAGGAGTTATTATTGGGCAACAGAGCAGCTTTACTGGTGACATAAGGTAGTGGAAGTTTGGGTGTGCAGGGACATCAAGAAGTGCTGGAGCAAGTTCCATCCTGGCATCTTTGTAACAAAAATGTTTTGCTACTAACTCATCTGTGATTTTGTGTTTTGCCCAAAAGTGGGGAGTGTAAAGTAATTTCAAGCTAGAGGTGTAGTTGAGTTTCATGTTTAGATGAGAACTAAAGTGAATGATCATGGGTGAGGGGAAGTGACCAGGTTTATGAGAGGAAGAGAGAGAGATAAAGAGGTGGGAAGCGAATGGTTTGATAGTACAACTACATTTTTTGATAGACAAACATTTTTCCCAGTGCCCCATGATACTTTACAAGGCCAGCATGACATCACAAAGCTATAGCAGATCTTTCATGCATACATACTGTAAGCATACTTCATGTTGCATTTTACATTTCTGCATGATTTACTATGCCCATGCATGATGTCACTACCCAATCTGAACTCCAATTGAATTTGCACTCTGCTTGCATTTAAAAATAAAACAAACAACAAAAAAAAACCTTACAGTATTTTCATTTGAGGTGTACATTAGTTGGTCACAATGTTAACATTATGAGTACTGCCACCGAATGTATAATATTTCCACTTACTAGCATTTCTAAAGCACTTTGAATTATACTGTGTATTAGAAGGTGCTATATAATAAATGTTGTTGTTGTTGTCATTTACAAAGTGGTGAAAAAAAATATCCTCTGTTCAGGTGAGTCAACCTTCATATTCTTCTGGACAAGTATGTGTATGGCTCACACTATAATGAAGAGTTCTAGTATTCCGGAAATCTGAATGATCACAATCACCTTACATGAAACAATTCTGTTTTTACAGTAGTGGAATATTCCAGGATGGCAATGCCAACACCCACAGGACACAATGATGGTACATAATGTTTTGAAGAGCATGACAATAATTTAATCCATATGTGACATGGCTGGACTAATCTTAGTTTATTAAACCAACTGAACGTTTTCTGGAGAAGTGCATCAGACAGTGTTTCCCCTCAGTCTTTGAAACACCAAATACTGGAATTTCTCATGGAAAAATGGTATCATATTTCTTCAGTACAGTTCCACATACTATGACAAGGTTCAGTGAAGTGATTCTTGTGGCCTTCAATGTTCCAACACCATTCTGATGTAATTTGAAGGTCTTTCCTGTTTTTAGTGGATAGCTTAAAGCCCTCTCAGTACCACTGGGTGCTTGGCAGGTGATAGCCCTGAAGGAAATAACACTCACACCCACACTCACGCACAGCAGACTAGTTAAAAGCTGGAAATTAGTCTAACAGGCATACGATGTGATATATGGAATTAAGGAACTAGTTAAACTCAAGGGAATTTAAGAAAGTGTATTTGCAAACTGTACCTAGACAGTCATTGGCAGTGAATTAAAGACATGTTAACTACTGTTTTACCCTGTAAATGGTATTTATACAAACAGACAACTAACTACACTAGCAATCAAAATTAGAGAACAATTTCTGAATCAAAATTTAAAGTCATAGTAAATATGATTATTGTTCTACTAGAACATTTTAAAAAATAATCAAGATAAAAATAAGTTATTCAACAAAAAACACATTTTGGAAAACTGCACTGATTATAATTAGAGAACTGTTACAACTGTATTGCAAAAGAAACTGGCAAATGAATTTTGTCAATGCTTTTGTGTGATAACAGCTTTCAAAATTTAGTAGGATGTGTAGAGGCCCTTGATTTCAATGACTTTGGCACATCTGGGCACACAAGATGCAACCAGTTTCTTGCACGACTTTGACTTGATTTTGTTCCACTCATCTTCCAGCTTCTTCCACAATTCAGTAACTGCAGCAAGTGTCGTAGCCATAACTTTGTCACTCTCAAGCAGGTTCAGATAAACACTCTGGGCTTCCCATTTCATCTTTGAAATTCTCCACTTCTAAGAATTGCTTCCCATATTTTGCAGTGTGGCAAGGTGCAATGACATGCATAAAAATGGCTGGCTGATTTGGTGGCATATGTGGAGAATGAATCACATGTGGCTGAAGGAGGTTCTAATACACATTAACATTCCTGTTGCCATGTAACTGTATGAGAGGTGTGACTCCTGCTGCAGAGAACATTACCCACAGCATGATGTTTCCCCTTTCAAACTTTACTGACTTCTTCACACACTTTTGGTTCAGTCTTTCCCCAATTTGATGCTGGACATAATGTTTGCCATCTGAACCAACTAAAGCAAACTTGCTTTCATCACTGAAATGAACCGTGGACCAGTTCTCCTCAGTCCACACAACATGCCTCTTGAGCAAAGGCTAGTCTAGCGTATTTACTTTTCTTGCTCCTGAGAGGCTTGCTCATAGCAGAGTAAGCCTTCCGTCCCAATTCTCTCAGATGACATAACACAATGTCGAGACAAACCCTTGCTCTGTTCAGCACTGAATTGGCGAGCAGTTTCAGCTGTTGCATTGAACCGATCCACTACCGAGAGTTCTCCGTATCATCCTGTTTTCTTGTGCAATCGTATTATGTGGGTGACAGACCTTTTTTCAGGACTTGAATGACTTTGTTTCTTTGTACAGCTTCAATATTTGACAATTATACCCTTAGAATGATCAGCATCTCTTCCAAAGGCTGACAGGGTCATTCTATCAGCCTTCAACTGAATAACCTGATGTTGCAGCATTTCACTTACCTTAACCTACCCATGTTGACTAATTGGTTGGCATTGCCTGGTATTTCAAGACACTGCTAGATTAGAACCATCTGTTAACTTGTTAACTTGCTGACCTTACCTGAAAATCTCAAGGAGAAAATATTTTTGATATAGGAAGCATGTTTAATAAGGCAAAACAGTTATAGCTAATTTTAATCCAGGTTTATTATTATTATAATTGGCTGTTCAATAACCTTACAAACTGTGGACAGGGACTTTCAGCTGGCTAATAACCTTCACCTTTTTTATTTTTTCAGTGTTGTGAATTCTGGCTAATTTGATATGCATGCAACTAATAGAGAGCCAATCATAAATGTTTCTATTATAAAAGAAAATCTTGAGACCAGACTATTGCCAAGAGATTTTTTCAAGTCCTGCCCTCCTCTCAACCATTTTCAACCACTCCCACTGTCCTCTCACCTCTCATTCGTGCGAATGCTTTTTTGTCAGACACAGTTCCTGTGCTCTCAGCTCTTATAAATTTTTACATTTTCCTCTCACTTTAAGTTCCCAATAAAAGAAGACTTATTATGTCCAAATCTTATTGAAGAATTTCATCCTGAAGGGTTATCAACAGAACAAATGAATACACAGGCAATACTAGCAGGGAGAAACGATGAAGTCAAACAAATTAACGTGAAAATAGTTGATCGGTTACACAGCAATGACATGTAAAATTTTAAAAGGCAACAAGAAAAGTAATGTAGTACAACTTCAGGGGATAACATTAGACATCAAAGGAGATCTTGATATGCCATTTGTATTAAAACGTTTACAGTTTAACGTTAGAATAGCTTTTGCTACAACAGTCAACAAATCACAGGGACAAACATTAGAAAAAGTCAGTTTATTTATTAAAGAGAAAGAAACAATATTCACTCATGGGCAGTTATATGTTGTGTTGTCACGATGTAAGTCCAAACATAAAATCAAAATTCAATATGATATTGATGTAAAGTTAATTAAAATTTTTTTTTTTACTGAAGTTTTACAGTAAAAGTGTAAGCTTAAAAAGTAATTGCGTGTTAATTTCAAAGCCAAATAGAACGAAAATGTATAATCCAACTAATAACTCTAACACAACATCCATCCATCCATTATCCAACCCACTGTATCCTAACTACAGGGTCACAGGAGTCTGCTGGAGCCAATCCAGGGTGCAAGGCAGGAAACAAACCCCAGGCAGGGAGCCAGCCCACTGCAAGGCACACACACACCAGGGACAATTTAGAATCACCAATGCACCTAACCTGCATGTCTTTAGACTGTGGGAGGAAACCAGAGTTCCTGGAGGAAACCCACGCAGATACGGGGAGAACATGCAAACTCCATGTAGGGAGGACCCGGGAAGTGAACTCAGGTCTGCTAACTGTGAGGCAGCAGCGCTACCCACTGCACCACCGTGCCATCCCTAACACAACATGAAACATCATTTTCTTTCAACTTATTACGTTTTACTATTTTTTACTATGGTTAATTACTTGCTTTAATTTAAAATAGTTAGTTCTATTATGCATATGTAACAATTCCCATTAAAATAACAGTATGTTTAAATTGTACATCAGCTTCCCCACATGTGAGCATGAGATCCGCAAAGTGGTTAGCACAAAGCGCCCCGCCCAGGGGTTGGTGAGCGAAGCGAGCAGGGGGCAGAGCCCCCTAGTAATTTAAAAAAATTAGGCTTTCGTTTGTCTCAATATCTCACACACTGAAATGCAACTTTCCAACTGCAGTTAAGGCCGGCTCACGTGTTTATTTGTTTGACAAAAGTAGTGCAGAAAAAAATAATGGATAGAAATATTAATTTTGCTATGCTATATACCCGTTATTTATTGCATGTCATAAAGGTCTCTGTTGTTAAGACGATCCAGGCATCTGCTTAAACTTCCAAATGTTTTGTTATTCAAAGAATAAATTTGTAGCTGTATTGGTTGAGGGGATGGGATCCCAAAATCTTGTCTGGCCCATGAGCCATGGATTTGAGATACATGGAAACATAACTGATAAAATCTTTTTTAATGAAATGCCTCAGTTCCTTGAAAAAAATGGCTTGCACATGGCTAAAATCTTGTCTGCAGTCTCTGATGGAGCACAATCAGTGGGCAACACAAGTTAGTGCTAATGACACTTCACTGCATTATTCAACAGACAGTTTTGTGCCAATTTGTCTAGGTGAGTGAAAGACCCTAAGGGTACAGTAATGAGGCTTATAATCCTTCTGGTCTGTAACATCACCTCTTCAAAGCCCTGCTTGAAGAAACGTCACCCGGGGCCTCATGTATAAACGGTGCATACGCACAAAAATGTTGCATACTCCCATTTCCACACTCAAATCACAATGTATAAAACCTAAACTTGCTGTAAAGCCATGCAGATTTTCATGCTAGCTCAAACCCTGGCATGCACAAGTTCTCCGCTTGGTTTTGCAAACTGGCAGCACCCAGCGTCAAAGCAGTGCTTTTGTTCCAGAGTGGTTTCCCTTTCTTGTTTAGATCCACATCCCTGATGCGGCTTTATCATATACACTGAAATTAACCACATATTGTTTCATTAGTTTAAGGCATCTGATTGAAATTAACCTGTAACAATATAATGCATTGTCCACGGAATGGTCAAACTATTCCAACTACCATAGCTGCTTTAGCGTTGTTACTCTCACTGCACCTTCTTCTTCTTCTTTCAGCTGCTCCAAATAGGGGTTGCCACAGTGGATCATCTTTTTCCATATTACTCTCACTGCACCACTCGGAGTACTTATATCACTATATCTGAGTGTGGAATCACAGCTCTACAGCAGCTGATCGGAAAGAGAATTAGCGGTATACAGCATCAAGCACACGCTGTCTCAGCCATGCTGCCTATTTGAACTGCTCTCATATGACAAATGCTTCAGAGGCTTCCCTGTAGGGACATCATGGTTCAGAAACAGTTTCATCCCAAGAACTATAAACATAATCAATCAGTCCATCAAGTGCTCCTTGTAGAATTGTTTGTACTTATTAGTATAATTAACTCACTGTAAACTTGCGTTAGTTATAATATTAAACAACCTACGCCACTTTATAAAGCACATATTTACATACTGTATGATGACGATATCATTTTTAAGGTGAAATGCAACAAAATATGTTTATTACATTATACATATAAAATGTTAACATTATTTAAATAATCCATATTATTAATAATTAAAAACGTGAGGACATGGTGTCTCACCGCTAGCGATGAGCTGGCGCTCCGTTCACAGATTGTTCCTGCCTCTTGCTGTATTCTTGCTGGGGCTGGTGTGACACTGGAAGGATAGATGGATAGTAAAATTAAACATGTACTACGAAGATATTTCAGAGTTCCTTAAAAGTTTTGAAGAATCGGTGTTCTAATCTTACAGATGCCTTAACATCTATTATAGAGCTAATTGTGTGGCAATTGGTTACTTGGAGAAAGAAAAGGAAAGACAGGAAGTTAGTACGTTTGAAAGAGACAGTACTGCTGCAATAAGTTATTTCATCGAAAGTCACTTACGACGCAGCAAGCACCTTGTGGGAGGCAGGAAAATTCTTTGTACAATGCGCCAGCTCGTCACTGTCACCGCACCACCGTGTTCCGATGTTTAATAACATGCTTTAATGCCTATCAACATGAAAATGATATCAAGTATATATCTCAGTATTTTAATTATTCAGAGAGCTGTAATATCATGAATGTAATGAATTCTGTGTCCTGTTGGAAGGAAGAGAAAGCCCGTTTAAAAAGCACATAGTGATTCATATACATAGAGCCCATAGAAGAATACATACAAAACAAAGCATTAAATGTGCTAGTTTAGTTACGATGGTATTTGAGAAAGTATTAAATTAAACTATTTAAAGATGAAGTTTATGATGTTCTAACACTCTAACACTCTCTCTTTCATTCTTTCCTAGGGCATGAAGCGGAAGCAAACAATGACCAATAAGGAGATGTACCACATCTCGACATCGACATCTCGACATCCAGATCCAGAAACTCCTGTCTAGACGGAGGCACTTGAAGGATTTGAAGGCTCATCTGCTGGAAAAATCCTCCTTGACATCAGAAATTGTCACAGCAAATCGTGGTTCGGTAACATCAACTCCACATTGTGCCGCTCACTTTCAAGGCCAAGTGAGCTTCTACCCCACGCCTCGTTGTCGGAGCGACGACACCAACAATGAAGAATTTGGCCTGTTTCAGCTATGCATGCAGGGGTTTAAGGCTAGACCACCTCCATCGGCACAGGCAAGCATCTCCACCTAGAACCGGTTCGACCCTCTCCTCGCCCCCCGTTTGCCTTCAACCCCGGGTGATGTATTTGTGATTCAATTGTACGAAACCTAAACATTTCATGCCCTAATCAGAAGTCTTTTGTCTCTTGTTTTCCCGGTGCTCTTATCTGAGATGTTATGAGACGTGTACCGACAGTCTTCGAGAGGCACAAGAACAGGGCAGTGGGAGCCATTGTGATACATGGCGGGGTTAACGATGTAAGACACCGCCAGTCGGAGATTCTTCGCACCACTAATTAAAG
The DNA here is from genome assembly GCF_016835505.1 of Polypterus senegalus. Classification (NCBI taxonomy): domain Eukaryota; kingdom Metazoa; phylum Chordata; class Cladistia; order Polypteriformes; family Polypteridae; genus Polypterus; species Polypterus senegalus. The sequence continues at coordinate 37,235,940 of NC_053163.1, forward strand.
CCACGAAGGAAAGGACACCGGCTACAAGAATTTTCATCTCTGGGTCCCTTACCTCTCATTAGAAGATCGAACGAGTATTACAGTCGTCTGCTGGCGTTAAACAGCTGGCTGAAAGGCTTCTGCGAGAGTTGAAACATCAGGTTCATAGACAATTGGGACCTCAGCTGGGAGAAGCCGTGTTTCTTCAAGTGGGATGGTCTGCATCCAAATGGATTCGGAGCCCTGGTCATCTCCGAAAACATCGCTAACGTAATTCGTCTCTCTTGACTGTCTATTTTTACTTCTAATCTCTTCCGTAATGCTTGTGATAATTCGATAAGAAATCTTCAAAAGTGCACTGCATTAACACTTTAATAACTAATAATAACAGTGCATGTAAAAAATCTAGGCAGTGCAGCATAAATACGAATAATTTAATTACAATTACACCTTTAGATGAACAATGCATTAAAACTATAAAAACAGATTATAGATTAAATAAAATACATGCACAGAGCAGCGCTAATAAAAATAACTTAATTTTTTATCTCAAATAACCATAACGCACATACAATTCAGTTCTGCTCTTCTGAAACATTAAATATGGCTCTATTAAATGTTAGAGCATTAACCAACAAGATGTTTTCCATCAACAATCTTATTAGTAATAGGAAAATTCATTTTATTGCACGCTCAGATGGTGCGGCTGTTTTAATCAAATCTGCCCTTCCGAATTATAGCTTTGCTCATGTGGATCGCCAAGTAAGAAAGGTGGCCGTTTAGCAAACATTTACTTGAGCCGGTTATAGTGTAAAGATGTCGGCTTTGGAAGATTCAAGTCCTTTGAGTATCTTGCCGTTGTTATTCATGGAGTTTCTCAGTTTCTAGACCTCCTAAATACAATGCGTCTTTCTTTGAGGAATTCTCAGACTTGATGTCAATTGTAATTATGAACTATGACACACTCCTAATAGTCGGTGACTTTAACTTTCATATTGATAATCAGTGTGACCCGAAAATAAAAGAATTCATGAACCTCCTGGACTCTTTTGATTTGAGCCAGCACATTAGTCAGTCTACACATAAAGTAGGTCATACGTTAGACTTAGTTATTACTAAAGGACTAAAAGTTAATGTGAAGCAGATCATTTTCTGTTACTATTTAATATAGAAATAATGATAGAAAATATTCACGTGAAGCATATTGTTAAAAAACGCTTCTTTGATTCATCAGCAGCTTCAAAATTTATAAACATTCTAAGAAACCAGTCCCTTTGTAGTGCTTACTACAATAGTGAGAAAAATGTAAATAGTAAGGTGGAAAATATTAATATTAAGGTGAGAGCTGCTGCTGACATAGTCGCACCTGAAAAGAATCTTCTAAAAAATCTTCTAGTACTGTTGGAAGACCCAAAGAGTGTCTGATCTTAAGAGAACATGCTGGAGAACTGAGCGTAAATGGATAAAAACTAAACTTAGTGTCCATTATGAAATATTGAAGGTTAAAATAACAGAATACAACAACATAGTCCATCTTGAGAGGCGCTGTTATTTCTCTAGAATTATAAATAACAATGCTAGTAATCTCATAGTCTTATTCTCTACGATTTATTGTCTGCTAAATCCAGGTCACTGAATGGAATGCCTCCAAAAGCCTTCCAGTGAAACTTGTGAGGCTATTGCTGTATTTTTTAATTAAAAAATGAATGATATTAGAAATAATATAGTACATCTCCCCAATACTGAACCACTTAAACCCCAGTACTCCATTTTAAACAAATTAAATTATTTTACCAGGATAGATTTACCTGATTTATATAAAATAATTTCTCAACTGAGACCCTCCACCTGCGTCCTTGACCCAATACCAACAAGTTTTTTCAAAGAAGTATCAGGTGTACCAATTGATAGTATTCTTGACATAGTAAACTCGTCATTAGATACGGGGGTCTTCCCAGACTGTCATAAGAATGCTGTAGTTAAACATCTGCTCAAGAAAAATAATCTTGACTCCTCTGCTTTTGAAAATTTTAGACCTACTTCTAACCTGCCTTTCTTAAGTAAAATTCTAGAGAAGGTAGTCATTATGCAGCTAAATGACCACCTCAATAAACATGCTATTCTTCATAAGTTTCAGTTGGGTTTCAGAACAAATCACAGTACAGAAACTGCACTCGTTAAAGTAGTAAATGACTTGCGTCTAAATGCAGACAGAGGCCGTTTATCTGTCCTCATCCTCTTAGATCTGAGTGCTGCATTTGACACCATTGATCACAATATTCTTAGAAATCGCCTTAGTCAATGGGTGGGCCTCTCTGGCAGTGTCTTAAATTGGTTTGAATCCTACCTGGCAGGTAGAAAATTCTTTGTAAGTTGTGGTAATTATACTTCAAAGACACATGATATTTTATATGGTGTTCCAAAAGGCTCTATCCTGGGTCAGCTGCTCTTTTCAATTTACATGCTTCCGTTAGGTCAGATTATCTTGGGGCATAACGTGAGCTACCACACCTATGCTGATAACACACAACTGTACTTATCAATAGCACCTGACGACCCCGACTCTTTTGATTCACTGACACAATGTCTTTCTTGTGTTTCTGAATGGATGAGTAGTAATTTTCTCAAACTGAATAAAGAGAAAACAGAAATTTTAGTGATTGGCAATAATGGATATAATGAGGTTATTAGAAATAAACTAGATGCATTAGGATTAAAAGCCAAACGGAGGTAAAGAATTTAGGGGTAACTATTGACTCTGACCTGAATTTTAAATTGCATATTAATCAGATTACTAACACAGCATTTTTCCACTTAAGAAACATAGCAAAAGTTAGACGACTTATATCATTGAAAGATGCTGAGAAATTAATCCACACTTTTGTTTCGACTAGATTACTGTAACATTTTCCTCTCAGGACTACCCAAAAAAGACATAAATCGATTGCAACTAGTGCAGAATGCAGCTGCTAGAATCTTAACTATGAAAAGAAAATCCGAGCACATCTCTCCAGTTTTGATGTCACTACATTGGTTACCTGTGTCATTTAGAATTGACTTTAAAAGCCTGCTTATAGTTTACAAAGCCTTAAATAATCTCGCTCCATCTTATATTATGGAATGTCTTAAACTCCAAATCGTAACCTTAGATCATCTTTAAATGAGTGTCTACTTAGAATTCCAAGAGCTAAACTTAAAAGAAGTGGTGAGGCGGCATTCTGCTGTTATGCACCTAAAATCTGGAATACCCTGCCAATAGGAATTCGCCAGGCTAATATAGTGGAGCACTTTAAAACACTGCTGAAAACACATTGCTTTAACAAGGCTTTCTCATAGCTTCATCTTAGTTTAATACTGATGCTCTGTATATTCAATTAATTATCATTATTATCCATGGTATTCATATTCAAAATCCGTGCTAACCCCTACTTTCTCTCTTTTTCTGGTTTTCTGGGGTGGCGACCTGTGCCACCACCACGTGATCAAAGCACCGTGATGTCCCTACATTGATGGATTAAAGGTCAGAAGTCCACATGACCATCATCATCAAGTTCTTCCATGAGAACTCTGAATACCATGAGGACTGATTGAGGTCATTTATGTTAGGTAGAATGCCTAGAGGGGGATGGGTGGTTTTATGGCCTGGAACCCCTGCAGATTTTAGTTTTTTTCTCCAGCTGTCTGGAGTTTTTTTTTTTTGTTTTTTCTGTCCTCCCTGACCATCAGTCGTTACTTTTATTCTATGTTAATTAGTGTTCCCTTATTTTAATTCTTATTTATTTTGTCATTTTTTCTCTTTGTTCATCATGTAAAGCACTTTGAGCTACATTATTTGTATGAAAATGTGCTATACAAATAAATGTTGTTGTTGTTGTACTTTAATGACAAAATAAACTACGTGATTAAAGTGGAAATTTTGAGATTAAAGTTGACATTTTGAGCTTTTTTCCCATTGTCTCCCTATTTTTTTTCTTTTCTCTGTACCCTAATAAGCTTTCATTTGACACTCAGACGGTGGGCTATGACTTGCCTTTTCATGGTGACTTTGATATCTGACAACTTCTTTTTTATTTCGGGCACTGTGCGACTTTGTGAACTTGAGCTTTCGAGTTTCTCCGACACTATGTCAATCGATCAACTTCCTTTTGTTGTTTATACCACTGTTTAAACCAACAAATAGTAAGTTTTTCCTTGCCTCCACTTGGTATTCGCTGAAATTCTTCTATTTCCCCCCATGCTTTTGCAATTGCCTTATCACAGAACACTGAGCTTAAGAGCTATTTATATTGATTTGCATATTCAAAGAGGCGTAATTCTGGGAGGAGATGGGGCGGGACAGCAGGCGCGTGTACGTGCATTACTTTTCATGCTGACCGGAATTTATAGAGCGGAAGAACGTGGAAGTTGGCGTACGCACAGATTCATGCATCTGTATTTTTTTTGTGCGTATAAACATTTCCGCTTTTGTCCGTACGCCATGTTCTAGTGTGAATTCCACATACGCCGTTATGCCTGAGGCCCCTGGACATCACAGACTATTGCTGTGTAAAGATGTGGCTTAGCAACGGATGCATGTTGTAGAGAGTATGCTAATCAGCAGATTAATTTTTTTCTTGTTTTTTGCCAGCCAGCATAGTCAAAAGGTCCAAACCTTTCCTAATTGTCTTAATGAAAATGAAGAAAAAATGGAATATGTATACTTTATATAAAATCATGTCTTACCAAAATCAAGTTTATTTGCAATTGAACTCCAAGAATCATACCATTGTTGACACATATGAGACACCTGAAGATTACCACTTAAAGATGTCCCAGTACAAATGAGATCCACAAGGAAGGAAGCATCTCTTTCCTCGGCTGCAGCAACACTGTGAGAAAAACAAAAAGCAAGGGGATTCCCTGATGCACAAGCTCATGGAAAGAATGATGAAAAATTTCACAGAATGTCTTGAAAGGTTTGCTTTCTATGAAAACTGTACTTTTCAGTTTAGCAATGGGACTAGAAGGTTATATCCCCTTATTCTTAGCAGTTTTTTAAATTGCATATTTCTACTTCCAATTCAAGCTTTTCCATCTATCTTTTTGGTTGGTGTGGACCAGCTGGAGTCCTGTGTGTTCCCGCTTGGAGAAGTAGGGTGTGGACATTTGGTGTCAATAGCAAAAAAACATTGTATTCAGTAGGCTGCCCTAGTTTTTAGGTCAGCAAGAACTCTGGGAGTGGAAACCATGTGCAACAAGGTCAAGACAGAGATTAAACACTATGTGCTTCCAGCCAAGAAACCTATACTCATTTCCCCAAAAAAATCCTGATTTTTCTGCTACTTTCCTCTTTTAAATTTGTAAAACAAATCCCTTCATTTACATGTATTTTGTAAGTTGATCATTTAAGTTGTCTTCAGTATACTCACTGCAATATATGATATAAAGTTCCAAGGCTTACTTAATTTCATGCACACTACACATGTTCAATGTTTTCTTATTTTGTTGTAGAAATAAAGACCAATACACGGGTTGCACTCAATTATTGTATCCTTGATTTTCATTCTTTTGATACATGCATTTCATAATTTATATAAGTTTGCCTTCACAACTCTTTCTATCCTGAAATACATCCAATTTGTTAACAACCAACAACTGCGATTAATGTTAATTCCAGCACTGATCTTTCATAGTCCAGTCTTTCTACTAAATACTTGACCACCAGATATCACAAATAAAGTCTTGATTTTCTGCAAATTAAGACCAAAGAGAGTAACCATTCTTATTAATCCTGCATTTTTCATCCATTTATAATTAATGATAAGATTGATCATTTCAGCAATCAAGTTAACTCAAACCTAATTTCATTCTGAATATACGGGACAGTGGCATCATTAGCTACTATTTGGGGTTATGCAGTCATTTGTGATGACCATTTCCTATTTTAAAACTAAAACTCCTTGCTCTATGGCTCCATAACTCCTCTGTACACTTCGTCTTTTAAACTGTTCCATAACAATCATTCATTCTTCCACCTTTTCCTTCAGTAGAGGGTAATAAGGAGCCAAAGATTATCCTAACAGCATCATGGGAATGGCAGAAATAAATTCAGTATGGGGCATCATTTTTGTTAGAAGAAAAAATTCCTACCTGATGTTTATTTGGTATTTATCTAAATTCAAACCAATTTATTGTATCAACCTTTACATTCACTTTGCAGTATCATTTATTTTTAGCTTTATTCAGTGTGCTAGTACAATACATTATGTCCAGTATTCTGTCATTGTTTCCATTATTAAGTGACATTTCTGACCCACAGACACACCATATTTAAGAATTAAAACGCATCAACAAAGGTCTAATGAAAATATCTAACACATCTGTCTTTAAAACATTAATAACATGTGGACTGTAAAGGCACAAAAGCTTGCAGTTTTAAATTTTAAATTGGCAACAATGAACCATAGGCTTAACTTCAATAAGCAAACACCTATCTTATTACTGAATATATTTATCCATAAAAAATGATGTCTGCACTTGACACATTCCTATATATTCTGCTTCTTCATGAAATTCATTGGATGTCTGTTTCTTTAAAGGTATCTTATTTTCAATTTACATTCCCAGATCTCAGTGCTTCAGCTCAAGACTCTGTAAAAATTTATACAATAAATAGTTTAAATTCCACCCTTTCACAACTTACCACCACATACAGTATAATGACAGTCATTAATCAAAATATTGAATACCCTCAGGCTTTGTGCTATATATTTTCACATTTCTTTTGATGTTGCAATGCTTACTTTTATTCAAATCCCTCTATGAGAGAGAACATTTCTAGATCACAAAAGTGCTGCTTTTCAAGCCAATGCATACATTTTAGCATAACAATAACAATTCTAGGTATATGTACAGTATATTGATAACCCATACTTTATATTATTTTCAAGTCTTATCCTTAATACATCATATTTTTCTTTTTAAGAAGCTACTTCGGTTTTTAAACCTTTCTTTTCTAGACTGAATGGTGATCAACTTTTGTTTGTTGAAATACGGTAAGACAAATATGGCAAAAGGGTGTGAAGCCTGTAAGAGGTCCACAAAGCAGGCAAGGATCTTCACTAGTCTGTCCAAAAAAGACTTGCCTCAAATCAGTCCGCACCCAAATGCTACCCGCAGGCTGTGGCCTACACAGGCCTAAAGAAACTTAAAAAATGGTGAGCTGTCTTTAAAAGTTCAAAATACACAAAAATGCTCTAAGAGACAAGTCCACAAAGAATTCTTTCTTAAATGAAGACATTTTTGCATAATTTAAAAGAAAACACAAAAATGTCACAAAACTAAAACTTTGCTGAAGGGATGTGAAAAGGCAATCCAAAACAACCAGGTCCTAATATGCTTCCAGCAAATCAAAATTCCCAAACAGAAGTGATAAATCCAAAACCAGAATGAAAAATGACAAGGCAGTAATCACAAACTCTAGTGATCTACTGCTGGATTCCTTTCTTCAATCAAATTTAATGGTAGAGGGAGGACCCAGGAACAGTGATATCAGCGTGGCTCAGCCTCTTAGGGCTCCACCCACAACGTACAGGGAATTGAGTCATGCTTAAAAACACATACTGTACATATTAAATAATAATCCAACATAAACAAAACTACACAACAATGTACAAAACATGGAAGCACTCAGAATACAGTGGTATAATCTACTCTTGCATTTTGCTTTGTAGTTTGTATGATTGTGTTGTAATTCTGAGGTGACAATTGATATCATCTAGCTCTGTGAAGAGGATTACTTATTTTCCATTTTGCATGTTGTATGACCCCATTTTTTGACACCCATTGCACAGATTTTAAGATGAAGTTTACATCGTTCTACTTTAATGACAAAATAAACTACCAGATTAAAATGGAAATTTCAAACTTAAAGTTGTCCCAATTTTTTTCTTTTCTCTGTACCCTAATACTCTTCCATATGACACTCAGACAGTGGGCTACGACTTACCTTTTCATGGCGACTTTGATATCTGACCACTACTTTTTTATTTTAAGCACTGTGTGACTTTCTGCTCTTGCACTTACAGGTTTCTCCGCCACTCTGTATCACTCGATCAGCTTCCTTTTGTTTTTTATACCACTGCTTAAGCCAACAAATAGAACATTTTTCCTTGCCTCCACTTTGCATTTGCTGAAATTAATTTTTCACGTGCTTTGCCATTGTCTTTTAACCAAACACTGAACGGAAGGTGATATTTTTTATTGATTTGCATATTAAAATATGCAAAATTCTGGGAGGAGTTTGGGTGGGGCTGTAGGCACGTGCACATGCATTAAACTTCACGTTTGTTTGGATTTGTAAAGGGGAAGTGCGTGGAATTTGGCATTCACACAGATGTATCCATGTAGATTTTTTTGTGCGTACGCACATTTCCATTTTTATCTGTATACCATGTTTTAGTGTAAATTTTACACACAACGTTATGCATGAAGCCCGTGGTCCTTATCTATAACCCAAAATTCTTGTTGTAACATGAGCTGAGACATTTCCTGCAAGCAACTTGAGCATGGGAAAGGCCCAATATAAATAAAATGTGGCGCAGTGGTAGCGCTGCTGCCTCGCAGTTAGGAGACCCGGGTTCACTTCCCGGGTCCTCCCTCGTGGAGTTTGCATGTTCTCCCCGTGTCTGCGTGGGTTTCCTCCGGGCACTCCGGTTTCCTCCCACAATCCAAAGACATGCAGGTTAGGTGGATTGGCGATTCTAAAATTGGCCTTGGTGTGTTTGTGTGTGTCCTGCGGTGGGTTGGCACCCTGCTCAGGATTGGTTCCTGCCTTGTGCCCTGTGTTGGTTGGGATTGGCTCCAGCAGACCCCCGTGACCCTGTATTCGGATTCAGCGGGTTAGAAAATGGATGGATGGATGGAACTATGTAACATTCTGCACTCTACCACATACACTAACATCCTCTGCTCTCAAGTTTCTGGGACACTAAATATTATAAAGTTTCCTCTTTGAAAGAGCGTAGTAATTTTGCGCTTTCCCTGTTTTTTCTGGTAAAATACTACAAGCAAAGAACTTTAGAAAAATAAATGAGTGTGTATATAAAATAATAACAATGAATTTACCTCTCATTATTCCACAGCAAGCATTCCATGATGGATATGCATGCATACTCTGGAGTCCCTGTCAGGATGGGTTTAAGACCGTTACCCAGCCGGGAGGCCAGTGAGACAGAAGGACAGGGGGAGACAACCTGGAAGGGCACCCATGACATGTTAGTTGGCAGCCTCCTATAATGACACCCAAAAGACATCCTGGAAACTGCAGTTTTGTAGGGCAGCCTTGTTGGGTTCGGTGGGTACAGCCGAAGGGTTCTGCAGGGTTACAAGATCCCTACTTTGTGAAAGATCAGGTTGACTCTAGGCGAATTGGAGTCGTGTGGAAATAGGACGAAGCTTGCCTGGAGAGACAAGAAGTGTTTTTGTGATTTTCAAAGGTATTAGTGAAAATAAACCTTTGTGGTTTATTTTGTGGTGTTTACGTTTGGGGTACTAATAACGGGTCACAACTCTTAAACACAATAGATACTAAGTCAGTCACTAGAAACTTTTGATTTTTTTTTGTTTGCCAGATGTACAACTTATTATTGTTTTTAAGAAAGAGTCAGAACTGATGCTGGCGTATATCTTATAGTGTAATCTGAGCAACAACAGGGCACGAATTACCACTTCTTATTGATTTATTTGTTTTGCAATTTAATGGAACATTCCAAGTGGACACCAGTCCTCTAAATTATCCTTTAAAAACTGCCAAGAATGCACAAGCAAATTAAACAGTCTTCCTTCTTTTGTAGTCTCTGTTTCCTTTGTCATTTAGAAAAAATGAAAAGCATACATTACCATAAACATTCCATCAGCTTTGAAAAAGGGCAGTTGACTGTGTAAAAGAACACAGTGTCAAAGAAAACTTTTTAAAATGAAAGATAATTACACCATTAAAGAAAACACACAGTAGACTTAATCCCTTCTAAAACAAACATGTTTCACTGCAAACAGTAACAATTTCTATTAGTTACAATGCTCTGTGCTAATTTTAATAAGAATCATGTTGTCTTTGCACAAACCTGGCTAGCTGTAAATGCCACATCTGTATGTGGTTGATTATTAAGCAGATATTTAAGAGATTTGATTCAGATTTCCAGTAAATGCTGCTTTCTGAAGCCTTCCCGTATTGTAAACAGTCTGCCTTTCTTCTGACTTCTACGTTTACCTTGTCAGTCATGAGGCCTACCACTTACCCGTATACTACAGTAAGTACTGTTTGTTTATAGAAAATAGTATTCTAAATAGCAGCCAGCATGGGTTTATGAGAGGAAGGTCCTGCAAAACTATTCTTTTAGATTTTTTTGAAGAAGCAACTGGAATATTTGACTTAAACAAAGCATACAACATAATTTACCTAGACTTTCAAAAGACTTTCACTCAGTCCACTCCAAAGATTAATTCTGAAACTAGAAGTTGTAGGCATCAGAGGTATCCTAAAAAACTGCATCTCTAGTTGGCTAAACGGTAGGAGACAATGAGTACAGTTGCTCCAAATGGAGTAAGATCATCAGGGGAGTCCCTTAGGGCTCTATTCAATAAGGGCGCGCAGAAAAAGGCGAGCTTCAAAAGGGCGACCTCAATTGGGCGCGGTGAATAAAGGCCCGCATAAATAAAGGCGAGCTTCAAAAGGGCGACCTCAATTAAGTGCAGCGAATAAAGGCGTTCGAAGATAAAATATACGTTCCATCATTGCCTTTATCTAATAAATTTTCTGTAATAATTTTGTTGCGTTTGCTTTTATTCGCTGCGCCCAATTGAGATCGCCCTTTTGAAGCTTGCCTTTATTTATGTGCCCTTATTGAAGGATACCGTCCCTTAGGGGTCTCTCCTCAGACCATTACCTTTTCTGATTTTATATTAATGGTATTGATTCGGGTATAGCTAGTAAACTTGTCAAATTCACAAATGACACCAAAATAGGATGGATGACAGATACTGGAGCAGCAACAAAAAGAATTCAAAAGACCTGGACAACCTTCAGAACTGGACAAAAACACCTGGAAAATGCAGTTTGATGTAGAAAATTGCAAAGTGCTACACATGGGCAAAAGGAACATCAATTATAAATACAAGATGTGAGACATTGTCATACAGGAAGCAACCTCTGAAAAGGATCTAAGGGGTATATGTTAACACAACATTCTCATTCACTAAGCAAGGCACAAAAACAATTCAAAAGGCAAATAAAATGTTAGGTTATATCATGAAAATGCTTAATTTAAGTCAAGAGACGTTATGATGAAACTATATAACGCACTAGCAAGACCGCATCTGGAGTATTGTGTGCAGTTCTGGTCACCACAGTACAAGAAAGACATAGCAGCATTTGAAGCTGTGCAGAGGAGACCATCAGGTGCATCCTAGGACTTAAAGATATGACCTACGCTGACAGACTCAGAGAATTAAACCGGTTTATTCTCGAGGAGAGGAGATCATGTGGGGACCTAATCCAGGTGTTTAAAATCGTCAAATAAAGTACCGTAGATCTAACAACATTCCTTCAGCTTAAGGATGAATCATGAAGTTGAGGACATCAGTGCAAATTAAAAGGAAGTGCATTTAAAATTGAAGCCGGGAGCACTTCTTTATGCATAGAGATGTAGATGTGAAAAAAAAACTACCAACACATGTAAGTGAAGTAGAAACTTTGGCCACCTTTAAGAAAAATCTAGATGAGATATTGGGACAGCTTAGCTATTGACTAAACAAACAAGCATGATGAACTGAAAGGGCTCCTCGTATTTGTCCAATGTTTTATGTTCTTATGTTTTTTCAAGATCAAATGCAGACAATCTTAAAGTTATTGATATGCTGTTTGGGATCTTTATATCTGATATTTTGGTCAGTTTTGATCCACTTCAATAAGCTAAATAAGCTCGGCTAAAAACACAAGTTACATAAATAAACAGCATATGTATGGCTTTTGATTTGTCTTGCAGTAGAAATGTTAAGACATGCAAGATGGACTATAATGCAACTTTTTTCACAAACCAAATGCACTTTTAAGTTCTCACCATGAACAGCTGGATTAAACCTTTATATCTAATGGAACAATCGCCATTGTTTTGTTGTAAAGCCCTCATAGCACATGGCCATATCTAAAGACTTAATCAGTACAGCAGTTAAAATTAAATATACCAACAAATACTTATCACCAAACAAAAAAAAAAAAACATTTTATGTTGCTTTTTATCATCTTGTTTCCATGGTGGTCGTCCATTGTCTTCCAGAGCCCATGATGGCCTAGTCTTGGTGGTCATTGTTAAGACCAATTCAACATTTCCATTAAAAAGAAAAGATCAAACAGTTGATTGTTTTTTGGAAAAGATCCAGACATTTGCTTCAATGGAGAGATAGTGAGAGGGGGAGAGGCATGCAGGGCTCATTTAATATCTAGAGATCACTAGCAAGAAAAAAATGGCTGGCAGTGAGGAACAAAACAAATATTAAAATCAAAATAAGAACATCAAAAAATGTTTGTCTGAAAAGGTAGCTTTCCAATGTTAGGAATTTTTTTTTTAAGAACAAACTACAGTCTTTCCTTTATGAGAACATAATGTACACATTTAACAGGATTGCAATTCAGACTTACATGTGACTGGCACCAAAACTACACGAGCAGGCCCTATGATGTCACATACGCACACACAGGCCACACCTCTTAGCAACACATAGTGTCCAGGGGCGTAGTGGATGCCCCTGCAGCCCCTGCAAGGCAAGGGGGCTTCAGACCTAAAGGGCCTCCTCATCTGATCTCCAAAATGCCATCCACAAAAATATATATTTAATTTTTGAAAACATAAGAAATATTTGTGCCTTTTTTAGGTTAAACACAACAGTGAGAAGCTGCTATGTCACATCGTGTAGCATTACAGGGAAGACATGGGTTGTTGGATGGACAAGGTTAGACTTATAGACATAGAAGAGTTTGTTTGTTATAAGAAAAAGGAAGTAACAAAGATATAGCAAATATAGCAAAAGTTAGACCTCTTATATCATTGAAAGATGCTGAGAAATTAGTTCACGCTTTTGTTTTCAGTCGACTAGATTACTGTAACGCACTCCTCTCAGGACTACCCAAAAAAGACATCAATCGATTGCAACAAGTGCAGAATGCAGCTGCTAGAATCCTAACTAGGAAAAGAAAATCCGAGCACATTTATGTCTGACATCTTATCCTCCTAAGGTTATCATCGTAACCTTAGATCTTCAAAAGAGTATCTGATTAGAATTCCAAGAGCTAAACTTAAAAGAAGTGGTGAGGCGGCCTTCTGCTGTTACGCACCTAAAATCTGGAATAGCCTGCCAATTGGAATTCGCCAGGCTGATACGGTGGAGCACTTTAAAACACTGCTGAAAACACATTACTTTAACATGGCTTTCTCATAACTTAATTTTAATTTAATCCTGATGCTCTGTATATTCAATTAATTATGATTATTATTCATGGTGGCTCAAAAATCCATACTAATTCTACTTTCTCTTCTGTTCTTTTTCTGGTTTTCTGTGGTGGCGACCTGCTCCACCACCACCAAATCAAAGCACCGTGATGTTCCTACATTGATGGATTAAAGGGCAGAAGTCCACATGACCATCATCATCAAGTCCTTCCATGAGAACCCTGAATACAATGAGGACTTTCATTTATGTTAGGTAGAATGCCTAGAGGGGACTGGGCAGTCTAATGGTCTGGAACCCCTGCAGATTTTATTTTTTCTCCAGCCGTCTGGAGATTTTTGTTTTTTCTGTCCTCCCTGGCCATCGGACCTTACTTTTATTCTATGTTAATTAGTGTTCTCTTATTTTAATTCTTATTTAATCTTTTTTCTCTTTCTTCATCATGTAAAGCACATTGAGCTACATTATTTGTATAAAATTGTGCTATATAAATAACTGTTGTTGTTGTTACTAGTACTTACGATCAGTATACGGGGAGGCTCCCCAACACTTAATCTGTCTCATCTGTTTATTTTACCAGAGAAACATATAAATAGTAACATTGGGCTCTCGAAACGTTTAATTCATTAGCTCTATAACAGTAATCCACTGAATTACAACAAACTGGCCAGGCACACCACGGGTTTAATTTAATTTGATATCTGAGAAAACGTTTGTTTAAACAGTTGATGACTTCAGTAGAAAGGCAGTTGAGTTTCAAATACAGTAGAACACCCATGTGGTGTTTTTCTAGGCGCTGACGACAAGCAAACAGTGTTAAGTGCAGGAAACTGTCAATGATTTCACTAAATCCCATTAGTGCAGATCTGGTTTCCCTGATTTCAGAGTTTTTTCACATTTTCACTGCAGTTTTTATTATGATTAATAGTTAAGATCAAGTTTGAAGTGTCCTGATTTGGTCTATTTTATTCATGGAATAATATTTTTCACTTACGTGCTAAAGTACATTTGCAAAATTAACCAAATAGAGAAAATGAATAAATGCATGCATACCTGCGTGTGTCTATAGCTTTGCTTACTGCACTGTGCTTTCGTATTTCTCTCTGCCCTGTGATACAGTACTGTGAGTTTTGGTTGTATTCTACACCCATCTCTTCCGTTAAGCACTTTGTTATTACTTTTACTGTGGAAAGCGCTCCCCCTTAGTGAACAGATTAGTAGAAACTGATAAGAGGCTGTCAATTGAATTATTTATAATCTGATTTTTATGGGCCTGTGTATTTTTCATTACAACAGTATGGGATTTTTCGTAACATTGTAACAACCAGTAGATTATTTGACTTTTGAGCTATGCTATGCAAAACATAATTAGACACGAGCAGCACAACAACCACCATAGAAAACAACTCTTCTGTGCCCACTATATTGGAATAACTTTTTCTTCTGTGAAGGGTGACCAATCAGTGAATAAGATATTGTAATTCGCAGAATCAAATCAGGGAATCATCACGAACCAACCAGAACTTGATTGGAACACTGTTTTTGGAAAACTCAGTTTTCACCCGTCCACAGTGTAATGCTGACACTGCATTTACAGAAGCAAGACAGAACTGCAAAAAGTCTTCCGGTCCTGATTCATATTCACCTGCAACAATCTAACACAGTGCAAGCCACCTCCCTCCTGTCTTCACGGACATCTTTAACCAGTCTCTTGCCTGTGTACTTTTCCAGATTGCTTTAACTCTTCTGTTATTGTTCCATTTCCCAAAAAATAAAATAGGTTGTCTCGATGAATATAGGCCTATTGCATTTACATCAGGTATAATGAAAATATTTGAATGTCTAGTTCTAACAAATCTTAATTCTGTTACAGTTCCTCATCTTGACCCACTTCAGTTTGCATACAGTAGATTTGTGGATGATGTCATAAATGTGGACCTTCACTTTGTGCTAGAGCACTTGGACTGTAAAGGAACTTATGCCAGAATATTGTTTGTAGACTTCATCATTTAATAGATAGATAGATAGATAGATAGATAGATAGATAGATAGATACTTTATTAATCCCAAGGGGAAATTCACATAATCCAGCAGTATACTGATACAAAAAAATATATATATATATTAAATTAAATAGTAATAAAAATGAAAAAAACTAAAAATAAAAAAGCAGACAATAACTTTGAGTAATGTTAGCATTTACTCCCCCGCGTGGAATTGAAGAGTCACATAGTGTGGGGGAGGAACGATCTCCTCAGTCTGCCAGTGGAGCAGGACAGTGACAAAAGTCTGTCACTGAATCTACTCCTCTGCCTGGAGACGACACTGTTCAGTGGATGCAGTGGATTCTTCATGATTGACAGGAGTTTGCTTAGTGCCCGTCGCTCTGCCACAGATGTTAAATTGTCCAACATTACTCCTACAATACAGCCTGCCTTCTTAACAAGTTTGTCCAGGCGTGAGGTGTCTTTCATCTTTATGCTGCCTCCCCAGCACACCACCGCGTAGAAGAGGGCACTCGCCACAACCGTCTGGTAGAACATCTGCAGCATCTTGCTGCAGATGTTGAAGGATGCCAGCCTTCTCAGAAAGTATAGTCTGCTCTGACCTTTCTTACATAGAGCTGATATCAGTATTGGCAGTCCAGTACAATTTGTCATCCAGCTGCACTCCCTACTACTACTGTCTCTGAACTTTTGCTATCTTAAACTTCTACAAACTGATCTGAATGCCTCCACTCAGCGCTCCAACCTCTGTTTCAACCATTGTTTGTATATCAGCACAGATGCCCATCAAGGCTGTGTACTGTATGCTTGCTGTAGGTCCACAGACCCTTATATAAAAATAAAAATGACGTTTTCTGATGAAAACAACATTATTGGACTGATTAGTAATGGACATGAAGCAGCATATAGAAAGTTGGCTCATTTTATGTCTTAGTGCTACAACCATAAGGGGACTCCAGATAGTCCTAAACCACAGACACAGTAAAGCACCACACATTTATGGATAAAATAAAGGATTTTTATTCAATACCATCACATTTCCAATTATCACTTTATATGCCACAATATACAATAAATCATACAATTGTTCCTCCTTCTCTCCTCCACTGAGTCTTGCCTGCTGCCTCCTGACTCCGATTTGTCCATATGTGCCAGTGGGCTTCCTTTTATGTCAGACCCGTGAATGGTTCTGGTGCCATGCCACATCTTCCGGGAAGCAATTCTGGGCCATAATGAAAATAGGGAGGTAAACAGCACCCTCTGTTAGAACATAGGGACCTCAACATGGCTGCACTTCCAGAATCCATATTCCAAGCACGCCTGAGGGTGTTCTGACTGGGTTCTCATGTGAAGACCACTGTCACATAGCACATGAGGGATGGAATCACTCCCAAGTTCTGGCTTCTGTTGGTCCATCCATTATTTTATACTGGCTGGGCACAAAGTTATCTTTTTGTCCAGCCTGCCAATTCATCCATTGTTGTTCTCGAGTTTCCCATCCAGGTAATAAACCATGCTTATCCTTGGCCAGGATGCCTGGTCTTATCCCCCATCACGTTACAAATAATCTGTTACTCAATACCACCAAAATGGCTGAAAAGGTAATTGACTTTTTCATACAGTAGTTACGTTTTCCTTTAGAAATAAACGATTCTACTGTCAGTTTGGTGGAACCCTTCAAATTTGTGGGCACAACTATCAAAAATACTTTCAGCTGGGACACAAATACTACTTTCATCACTGAAAAGACTCAAAAATGGATACATCAGCTAAGGAAATTAAATATTTCCCAGCCCATCCTAGTACAATTGTACAAAGCCATAAAGTGTGATCATATTCTCCATTGTTGTCTGTTTTGACTCAGTAAAGTCCCACTCCAAAAATAAATTACAGGGTGTTGTGAGGTTGTTGAGAAAACAGTTGGCTCTCCTCTTCCATCAGTTGCAGACCTGTATGCATACAGTGTGATAAATCATGTGAATAGGATCACCACTGACTCACCTCACTCAGGTTAACTCTGACCAATTAAAACTAAAATTAATACAATACAAAACAGTTTATTTTTGTATAGCCCAAAATCACACAGGAAGTGCCGCAATGGGCTTTAACAGGCCCTGCCTCTTAACAGCCCCCCAGCCTTGACTTTCTGAGAAGACAAGGAAAAACTCCCAAAAAAAAAACTTGTAGGGAAAAATGGAAGAAACCTTGGGAAAGGCAGTTCAAAGAGAGACCCCTTTCCAGGTAGGTTGGGCGTGCAGTGGGTGTCAAAAGAAGGGGGTCAATACAATACAATGCACAGAACAGAACAAATCCTTAATACAGAATAATAATAAAAATTTTAGAAGTACGGAGCAGAATTTAACAGTAGATGATATCACATAATAAGATTTGGATATTTTTAGAGTCCTGGAGACCTCATCCATCAAGCTGCCTCCCCATTTGGCCATTCCACGGCTGAAACGTTGCTCAGCCAGCCAATCCGATGAAAGGACCCCTTTTTCCCATGATTCCTGTGATCCTCCATCAGGGATGACTTTACCACAGGCAGGCAAACAACTTGGCAGGTTGGTAACAGACACCTAAACAGTTTTTTTCACATAACCATAAAGCTCATAAACTAGTTATTTACCCTGTGCTACAGCTCTTATCAATGTGTTTAAACTCCCATACTATATGAAGGTGTGATTGTGCATGTACTGTACAGTTTATGTCTATATATGTGTGTGCATGTGCATACGCAGTATACATTAACACACTATACACATACATACTTTCATTTGCACATCTCCTTTATAGCTGCACTATTATGCAACTGTTTATAATGTATGTTAGTTACGTTATGTTATTGTCATGAATGGGGTGCCCCCAAAAGGCTTCACTGACCAGACCTTTCTTCCTATGCCTGTCTGGAAAGGGCCTTACCCTAATGGGCTTAAGCTCTATTTGCCAGACTTTGACTTTACAGACCTATAAGGGATTTAAGCTTCAAAAATATACTTTAAATTTACCAAAAATATATCAAAAGCCCCAAAGAGGAGGATGACCAAAAACTTTAGCTTGTGCACAGGGGGGGAGCAAAGAATCTTTATAAATAAAAGGGTTCATGTTCAAAAAATTAAAAAATGCAAAGAAAAGTTCAGAAAAGAGGCACAAAAGAGTTTAGCAAAAAGCAATTCACAAGCAAACAAGTCCCAATATATAAATCCAGAAATAAAGTCCAATTACTAGAGCAAAATAAATTCAAATAAGGAACACAATACTCACTATAACTCCAACAGACTTCAATGCACGATGTCTGAGCTAAACAGCTAGAGGGAGAACTCAGATATGGTGATGTTAAGGTCACCCCACCTCTTAGAGCTCTGCGTACAAAGAACATGGAACATAAGTAAATTCAAAGTGACACTATATAATAATAATGGAAAAAGGACAAAATAAAACACATAACAACTAAGACACAACAAGAACAACAACATTAACACATGTAATACCATTACAGTTACAAATAGTTCCAAACCTAGCTAGTTAAATTCCTGTAAATGAAGTACTAGCGAATAAAAGTGATTCTCATTAAGATTATGGCAGTTTTGCTTTAATGCTCATTAGGAGCTAGTTATTTTATGCTGGTACTCATCCTGTCCTGAGAGGACACGCTTTTTTATTTGTCTTCTTTACTTATCTGGCAGGCAGTGTGGTGTAGTGGCTAAGGCTTTGGACTTCAAACCCTGAGGTTGGGGGTTTCAAATCCTGATACTATGTGACCCTGAGCAAATCATTTGACCTGCCTGTGCTCCAATTGGAATACCAAAAGAAATGTAACCAATTTGATCATAAATATTGCAAGTCTCCTTGGATAAAGGTGTCAGCCAAATAAGTAAATACAATCTGTAAAGCAAACTGATTTTTTCATTTTTTTATTTTTAACTATTATAGTACAGGTATTATTTTTTAATTTATAGGCATTGCTTCCTTCCTCCTAGTATGGGATGCAGATGTAGCTTTAATCTCACTGATTTTCTTAGGTGATCTTCCAACATCACAAAACCATCCTGCTGACTCTGATATGCAGCATGGGTCTCACATTGTTTTAGACTACTGTATATTGATGACTTTTGCAGTGTTAATAGTGATTAGAATTGACAGTCTGTCATTGCAGAGTTTTAAAATTGTCTGTATAGTCAAACACAAAACTGATTAGCTACCTTTAACATTAACAATATTAATTGGTCTTCTTTAATATGGGCTTGGATTCACATAACATTGTTAAAATGGGTACATGGCTTGGTTGACTATGAGTTTTTAAGGACACAAGAATCGGTGGGAGTCTTCTTCTGCTGAATGAGCATTTCTTGATAAATATTAACTTGATTCTTATGTACAGACACAATAAACCATACACAGCAGCAAGCAGGAAGTAGGGAGTGTGTGCTTCTTCCACCAAGATTATCAACCACAATACAGCATAAACCTTTAACTCTGTTATGATTAAAATCAATTTTTGTAAAGAGCCTTCAAAGTTGAGGACAAAGATTGGGATATATATATATATATATATATATATATATATATATATATATATATATATATATATATATATATATATATATATATATATATATATATATATACAGTATGAATGGAGACCCAAAAATAATGAGAATGTTTTTGTGTCGGAGGTGTTAGTTCCGACATTTGCCGCCATGTGCATTGTAACAGGACGAGACTTCAGACATAGAAAGGTTTGGGGCAGCCATTCGTGTAATATGTTCCTGGCTACAAAAAGTAAAGCATTTGTAAATGCAAAGCAGTTTACAAGGCTGAGTCCAAAACAGAACTGCCCTCCAGAGGAAGGGAGTGAGGTTTTATAGGAGATCTGGTGGAAGTGATGTCGTCCTCGAGGCCAGGACCGGAAGTGGCATGTCTCAAGTTGAGGCAGTGGTTTCTGGTGGGATTTCCCAGGAAAGGTCTGCAGGGAACTTCGAAAGAGCGTTAGTGAACCCCGCCACCCCCTGGGCAGATGTGTTACCATTATTCTTCAAGCCCTTCAGCTGCCTCCTATTCACACGTGTGTGAAAGCATGTACTAGACTGCCCTCTACATCATTTGGCCAAGCGTTGTCCAGGAAGTGTTCGTGTGACTGTGTGATGCAATGCGGAGATAATTACCCGAACTGTGGCAATCAGGTGAGTGGCTTCTGCATCACGACAACCCTTCCGCCCACACAGCATTGAGAGTGCGGCACTTTCTTATTCCAAGAATGAAAAAGGACCTTAAAGGAAAGCATTTTCAGGATGTAGAGGAGGTCAAGAAGCAAACAATGGTGGCACTGAAGGGCAAAGTCAGCATTCAGAAATAGCTCTATGGATGGAACAGGGTCAGTGCTGATAATCCCACTGTGGTAAGGTTTGTATGCCTAAAGTGTACAGTGTCACATCAAAGCCGCATCTATGATAAACTAACTAACTATCACTACACAAATAATAAGTTTATATATTTAGTTTGTATTAAAGAATCTTTCAGCCTATAAAGCCACAATCAGCCCTTGACCAGAGATCTCTAATAAAAACTGAGAGAGATGAGTGCAGCAGTTAGCAGTGTTACTCTCTGCATTCCAACCATTGTGTCCTGCTATCATACAAAAATTTGGAGGGTGGAAGATCATGTCAGGCCACAATTCAAAAGCCTTAGGGTTTGAGCAGATCGGTAGTGGTGGTGCATCAACATGTCCAACAGTTCTTGGGTTTCAAATACTACACATGATAAACTGTAATGAAATATTTTAAGACAATATCATTTTGATACAATAAACCAATCAGTACTTAACTAGGAGCTTTGCCCTCTCAAGCTGGAAGGGACCTTATCATCAATTTTCTTGGCAGAACCAAAGAAATATTTTCTCACAGTGTAAAAATAAAAACAGAGGCAAGAATGTATAATAAGATGGAAAAGCAAATAAGCAATGTATGATAACAATAATAAGCAGAAATGGTACAGGAATGAATAATATTTAATAAGCAGGTCATGTGAGTGCAAAGCTTACTGAATACAAAGACATTGCATTGAATAATAATTGAACTTCTTGGCTGCCTACAAGGACACATCCTCACTTTCTGGTTCTTAAAAGGCTGTTGCGGCAGAAAGTCTGGTCTTGCTGCTGATTTCCTATTAAACTAATTTATCAGGGATTCTGGTGTGATATGAGTATTCAGTCTTGAAGCTCCGTAAATCTAAAATATTGCATTTTATGTCATTATTTCTGGTTTTATTTTATTTTTTGCTTTTCATGTTATATGCATCAGAAACAGATTCTCATTACTAGAAGTCTAAAATGCAGCTAGAGGTGAATAATGACTAACTAAGTTTTTACATTGGGTTGGCATTTGGTACAGGGTTACTCCTACTGTCTTTCAGCTCTCGCAGACTGAGTTAGAATCCTGGCATTGTCACTGTCATTGTGGAGTGTGACTGTTCTCTCCTTATTCGCAGGATTTTTGTTTTGTTTTTTCTTGCATGTTTCAAAGATGTATGTTAATTAGTGATTTTGAAAAGACCCAGCATTTTTTTATTGTTAAACCATGGCCTATTTGTAAAATCTGCTGGCAAACCAAATTTCCCTCTTGGGACAATAATAGTAAACTATATGTAGCCTGCCTTGAACCAGATGCTGTCAGGATAAACAATGGTGGACAATAATCCTAAACTGAATTATGGGGCTTTAGTCAATGGTTACAGAGATAAGAATTTCTAATTTATCATATAACATACCATATGGCCATGTCTTTTGAGGATGGTTAGGTGATTAGCCTTATTTTTTCAAATTAAAATGTAAAATATTCGCAGGAAAAAAACAAATCAAAAACACAGAATCTATCGCTAGGGTGTGCAGAAACCTTGTCACCCAACTTTTAGAAAGGTAATATACTTGATTAAAGGTTGCAGTATGAAATGTAAGATAAAGCAATTATCTGTTGACCAAGCTGATCATTACCTGACTATAAAGCAGTGCTTTAGCTGTTTCAATGCCAAAGAATGCTCTTAACTGTAAATGTCAAAATTCTTTATAAAATGTTAAAAATATCTGTCTCTCTATCCCTCCTGCTTCAGCTTCTGATCTTTTTCTGTGTTCCCCCTTTCCATCCATATTAGATATTCTTGTTGATTATTATAACTCAGGCCTCCAGTTAGCCCTAGATAAAAGAGCTCCTTTAAAACACAGGGAGGTCTCCTTTAAGTGTTTGAGCCTGCGGTCTAATCCCACATTATAGTCTATGAAAGCAGTTGGGTGTTGCCTTCAGAGAGTGTTACATAAGACTGGGCTCACTGTGCATGCCCTGGGTTTACAGAGATGCACTACCTGCACACAGAATAATAGAGAGTGGCCATGATAAATACTTTAAACTACATCTGGACCTTCTTTCATTCTTTAACTTCTTCCAAGATAAAATTATAAACCTTACTAATTCAGCAAAAACAAATTCATCCTCTTTTATTATTTTTCCCTGTCTTCACTCACCATCCAACTCCTTTTCCAAAATTTCTCCAGCTTCATCTTCTTCAATGACTCCCTCTGTAAGATGAGGCCTACTACATATGTACTGGACCCCATGTCCACCACAATTATCAAATTCTCTCATAATGTCATAATTCTTACTGTTAAGACAATAATAAATGCATTCTTTAGCACGGGCCCTGAAGATTACTTCTGTAATAGCATTGTTAAAAAATGTGGGCAATACTTACAATTTATTTCTAACGTTTCAAGCCATTGTGACTTTCCTACTCACCAGTCACTAAACTTCTAATAAGCTGATGAATCTCTTTCAGATTTGCTTTCTGGGTGACGCATGACAGCTGTGATTCTATTGCCACTGTTATTTTTTAATATGACTTATTGTTATGAAAATATTTAATAAACAAAAATGTGATACCCATGTCTTTGATGAAGTAAAATTAAAAATGCTACAACTTTTTTTTTTTTAACTCTTTGTTTTATATGGTGTCATTCAAACATCATCAATAAATGCTTCAGAAATTGAGAATATTACAGTGAAAGTAAAACAACACTTAAATACTTTCAAATATTTGTTTTTCATTTGAAGCTAAGTATTGCTAAAAAATTAATTGTAGGGAACGACAATGTGCCTAGAATTCCACATTTTGCAGAGACAGACTGTCTGCACTGTGGTGTTTAACAGTAATTTTGAAGAATTCTAAGAATACAGATATTGAATGAGAGCTATTGGAGTAGCTCATTAAATCTCTGCTGTCTTCACTCAAGTGTCTGAAAAATGCATAGCTCATTATGTGATAATAATTCAAGTTGCAGCAGGAATGCATTCATCTGAATTTTCATGTTAATAATTTGAGGCAAACGTATATTGTGGTTGGTGGACATTATGGTATAAAAGGTGCTATGTAGAAAAATATTTGTTTGTAAATGCTACCACTAAGTACCTATATAAAATTCTACACCAATTTTTCTATTACCTGCACATCCATTCTGTACCTTCAAGGCAGAAGTGTTAAAGGATAGATACATTGTAGTCATTTCTAGAGCTGAAACTCCTGTCTGCTTTCTAGATAACCTTATCTTCCTATTTTGAGCATTAATCTGCATTGCAATCTTGGACTACAGTATAGTTTAATAATTTATTTACTTATTTAGTTTGTTCATGTTATTTTGTAGCCAGAAGTTTATCACTTGCTTAAGTGTTCTTTGTTTATACTTTATTGTTATATTGGCTTTTGAAAATAAATATTTGTTTATTTCTGTAAATACTACATTGTTTGGTAATTATATTGTCATCTATACTAATAAAAGGCAAAGCCCTCACTGACTGACTCACTGACTGACTGACTCACTGACTCATCACTAATTCTCCAACTTCCCGTGTAGGTCGAATGCAGAAATTTGGCAGGCTCATTCCTTACAGCTTACTTACAAAAGTTGAGCAGGTTTCATTTCGAAATTCTACGCGTAATTGTCATAGCTAGAACCTATTTTTCTCCATATACTGTAATGCAGTTCAGCTCGATGGCCATGGGGGGTGGAGTTTCGTGTGACATCATCACACCTCCCACGTAATCACATGAACTGACCGTGAGTACGTAGAAAACAAGGAAGAGCTCCAAAAAGCGCTGAAGAAAACATGCATTATATAATTGAGAAGGCAGTCAAACAATAAGAAGCGAGCGAGTGACACATACAAGCATATTCATAAGTGCAGCTACTGCGGAAACAAAGCACGGTGTAAACCGTAAGTTTAAATTAAGTTCATAGACAGGCTGCCGCTGGCGTTTGTCATGCCCACGACTAATGCGGGATACAAGTTTAATGAGAGGACGCAGGGTATAAATGAGAGTTTTGATCACTTTGTAACTAAGTTAAAATTGCTGGTGAAGGGCTGTGCTTATGCAAATTCCGAGAGACTGTGTTTGTGGGGGGATTGACAGTTGAGACAGGTGGGGGAGTCACATCATCATCTCCCCTCCCATTCACCTCATTTCGTTCTGAGCTGAGCTCCGCAGCTAACGCGGTCTTGTGGAAGCAACTTTATCACCCTGCCACCAAATACTCACAGAAAAATCCACAAGTTAATACACACGCTGTCTCTAGAGTTTCTCCACACTCAATGTATTCCCTGCATCCCCTTTACACCCTCTGATCTCCCATTTCAATTCAGATGCCTCCAATTTCCAGTAAGGCTCTGCTTCGCGATGAGAAGTAAGAAGTCTTAGGGACAGACCCAACAAAAGGTTGCCATTGATTTCAGGCAAGATTGCTTTTCTCCTGGACAACTATATGTTGCATTCTTAAGAGTGAGCTCGCGCACCTTCGTCATATTACAACCAGAGTGCTGAACTGACAACGTGATATATAAAGAGAACTATAATAATCGTAATAAATGAACAATAAAACAACGGAGAACGCGTGGATTAAATAAAAAGGAAGCTTTCTTGGCAAAGCAAGGAAAGAGGATGGCTTTATATGTCGTTCGTTTATAAAACAGCGGACAAGCTGTGTAAAGGCTGCTTCACAAAAAGCCAGCGGAGCGCCTTATATATATAAACTAGCAGGATACCCACACTTCGCAGCGGAGAAGTAGTGTGTTAAAGAAGGTACGAAAAAGAAAAGGAAAAATTTTAAAAATAACGTAACATGGTTGTTAATGTAATTGTTTTGTCATTGATATGAGTGTTGTTCTCATATCTATCTATACATATATATATCTATCTATCTATATATATATATACCCGCGCTTGGCAGCGGAGAAGTAGTGTGTTAAAGAAGGAAAGAGAAAGAAAAGGAAACATTTTGAAAATAACGTAACATGATTGTCAATGTAATTGTTTTGTCACTGTTATGAGTGTCGCTGTGATATATATATATATAGCAAAATACCCAGCTTGCGATGTCATGTGTTAAAGAAGTTATGAAAAAGAAAAGGAAACATTTTAAAAATAATGTAACATGATTGTCAAAGTAATTGTTTTGTGTATTTGGCGGCAGCGTCAAAGTTGTTTTCGGTAGCTGCATCAGAAAATGTACCACGACGTCTGACACGCCTCCTTTTTACTGTTTTCTCACAGCTTGGATTGCTGCTGTCATATATGTACACACACACACACACACACACACACACACATACATATATATATATATACATATATATACACATACATATCTTCATATCTACATATCTATATACATATCTACATATACATATATATATATATTGTGGTCCCCGGCCGGGGCTGGAGCCGCCGGACGCTAGGAGGACGAGAGGAGGGCTGTGCCTCCTCCACACCGCGAGGGGCGTCCGTCCTGGTTTTGTTGGGAGCCACGGGTTGAGGGCATGGAAGCCCTACCCTGTAGGGGCCCGTGGTTACCGCCAGGAGGCCCGATGCCGTTGATCCCATGCAGTCGCCGGCGGAGCTGGAGCCCGGCCGGGCGCTTGGAGGACGAGAGGAGGGCTTGTGCCTCCTCCACCGCGAGGGCGTCCGTCCTGGTTCTGTTGGGGACCACGGGTACAGGGCATGGAAGCCCAGCCCTGTAGGGGCCCGTGGTCACCGCCAGGCGCGCCCGATGCCGGTTTATCCCGTGCGGTCGCGGCTGGGGCTGGAGCCCGGCCGGGACACCTTGGAGGACGTGAGGAGGGCGAGTGCCTCCTCCAGACAGAGTGGGGCGTCCGTCCTGGTTCAGGGGGCCTCGGGTACAGGGCATGGAAGCCCAGCCCTGCAGGGACCCGTGGCCACCGCCAGGCGGCGCCCCAATGCCTAATTATCCCGGGAGCCCGACACTTCCGCCACACCAGGAAGTGCCGGGGGGAAGACTTTATGTGGCGCCCGGAGAGCTACCAGGAAGGCAGCCGACACTTCCGCCACGCTGGGGCGTGGCCAAGGAACAGATGGCGGAAGCACCTGGGGCTCATCCGGGCATTATTAAGGGCGCCTCCCTCCAGTCGGTGTGTGGAAGTCGGGTGGAAGTGGACTGAGCAAGAGGAAGGACTGGAGGCGGCCAGGAAGGCACAAGAGACTGTGGGCCTGGACTTTGGGGAATTCGGTGCGAGAAGGCACTGGGGGTGCACGTGAGCACGAATTGTAAATAATATAGTGTAAATAAAAGTGTGTTGGGTGAAACAATGTTGTCCGTCTGTCTGTGCTGGGGCCAGGTTTCACAATATATATATACCTATCTACATCATATATACACACACATACATACATACACACACACAAATTATATATATGTGTGTATGTGTGTATGTGTGTGTGTGTATATATATGTATACTGTATATATATATATAATGTAGATAGGGGTGTGTGTATATATATATATATATATAATGTAGATAGGGTGTGTGTGTTTATATATATATATACACATACATACATATATATACACATACATATACTTGTGTGTATGTTTGTATGTGTCTATATGTGTGTGTATAGCTTTGGTCACTGAGTGCAAGGGAAAAATAATAAAATATAGTCTATAAGTTATTAAACAGTAAAACATTAACGTTTTAAGAAGTACAGGTACATTGAGCACTACTGGAGTGGTTGGGGTAAACTACATTTTAAAGACGGTGTAACACAACAGGTAAGTAACTAACAGCAGCTAAAATGTATATGGATCATCTCTCGGTAGTAGATCCCTTTTGAAAGGCGCTACACGCGGCTGTGGTATAGAAATTACATTTTCTATGTGAACATTCAAATTTGTGCCTCTGGTAATGTGCCTTACCGGCATTTAAAGAAAATTAGTTTTGTGTCCTCTGCAGTGTTAAGAGAGAAAGGCTTTGGTTTGGGATAAAAGGAAAAAGGTGTAAAGAAAGGAAAGTTGCCTTTTTCTTTTATATAGTATAGAGAGATGTGTTCGCTGGCGTTATGATCGCCTTTTGGGGACAGTCGCGTGGGTCTTGTGTAGACTGGTGAGGCGTCCCGCCATTAATCGGCTGTGATGGCACTGTCAGTCCTCCACTCGTGTGCGTGTCTTCATAATCCGTGATGAGGACCTCATAATCGTATACGTGCAAAAGAAAGTGTGAATCGCCTTAATATTATTTTGCCGTGGTGTAGAAAAGGGGTCCGTGTTTGCACTTGTCTGGGCTATAGCGCCAGGGGGAGGGTGAAAAAAATTTTAAAAAAGTGCTCACTTTGACTTAAGGCAGAAGCGCAGTCAGCGTCTCAAAGGCGGCACAGCTATGCGCGCGCGCTGGCTGCTCGACTTTTGCTGGGCAGGAGACCACAGTTTTTGCAGACACGTTCATGATATCAAAAGTCTCAGCGCTCTTTGGAGGTCATTCATATATTATATGATGTATATATATATCAAAATACCCCGCCTACAGCGGAGAAGTAGTGTGTTAAAGAAGTAATGAAAAAGAAAAGGAAACATTTTAATAATAACGTAACATGATTGACATTGTCATGAGTGTTGCTGTCATATATATGCCTGCCTAAATAAGTCACCCTCGCTTTGCTCTTACTATATTTACCATTCATTTAATCATGGCTAATGGCGGAAAAATTATAAAATGGAAGGAGGATGGCTTTACCAAAACAATTATTGATGGCGAATCGATTATTCATAAAGCTTGAATTGGTGATCTGTTTTTCTGTGTTAACCTCATATTTTTCATACTTCTTCTCAAACTAAGGTGGTGCGAGGGTAAAATGAATCGGGATGCACTGATCAATGTAATCGGTGTACCAGGAAATCATGCATTGACAAAAGCTCCCTTTGCTTGTAATGCAAAGTGTGATTAAATGCATTATTTTTTAACGCGTTATGGAGCACATGCATCGAAGCTTCTCAGCTGTGCTTGTGCTAAGAAAAGGAAAGATTTTAAAAATAACGTAACACGATTGTCAGTGTAACCTTTTGTAAGTAGTGCCTGGAGGATTCAGTGTGGAGAAACTCTAGAGACAGTGTGTGTATTAACTTGTGGATTTTTCTGTGAGTATTTGGTGGCAGTCTGACGAAGTTGCTTCGGAAGACGGCGTTAGCGCGGAGCTCAGCTCAGAGCGAAATGAGATGAATGGGAGGGAGATGATGGCGTGACTCCCCACCCGCCTTAACTGTCAATCCCCACAAACACAGTCTCGGAATTTGCATAAGCACACCCCTTCACCTACAATTTTAACTTAGTTATAAAGTGATCAAAACTCTCGTTTATATCCTGCGTCCTCTCATTAAACTTGTATCCCGCATTACCTGTGGGCATGTGAAACGCCAGCGGTAGCCTGTCTATGAACTTAATTTAAAGTTTAGGTTTACACCTTGCTTTCTTTCCGAGGTAGCAGCACTCATGAATATGGTAGTATATGTCACTCGCTCGCTTCTTATTGTTTCGCTGCCTTCTCAATTATATAATGCATGTTTTCTTAAGCGCTTTTTGGAGGTCTCCCTGGTTTTCTACGCACTGCGTTGACAGTCAGTTCACGTGATTACGTGGGAGGCGTGATGATGTCACACGAAACTCCGCCCCCCCGTCTTTCCAGCTCAACTCTATTACAGTTAATGGAGAAAAATACCTTCCAGTTATGACCATTAGGCGTAGAATTTCGAAATGAAACCTGCCCAACTTTTGTAAGTAAGCTGTAAGGAATGAGCCTGCCAAATTTCAGCCTTCTACCTACACGGGAAGTTGGAGAATTAGTGATGAGTCAGTGAGTGAGTGAGTGAGTGAGTGAGTGAGGGCTTTGCCTTTTATTAGTATAGATATCTCTAATCGTGATAAACAAACAAAAAATAGCCTACAAGCCGCAGATTAAATAAAGGAAATGGGTACCTGAACAGTACAGTAAGTCTCAAATAGCTACACAATAGCTATAAGAATCGTAATAAACGAACAATAAAACAGTACAGAACCATGAAGCAAGGAGAAACGACGGCCTTATATGGCGTTCGTTTATAAAGCAGCGAAGTGGCTGCGTGAAGGCAGTTACACAAAAAAACAGCAGAGCGCTACACGCTGAATGTACTCCTCGCATCACCGTTATACCCCCTGATCTCCCATTTCAATTCAAATGCCTCAAATTTCCAGTAAGGCTCTGCTTCGCGATGACAATTAATAAGTCTCAGGGACACACCCTACAAAAGGTTACCATTGATTTGAGGCAACATTGTTTTCCTCCTGGACAAAACTATACGTTGCATTCTCAAAAGTAATCTCAGTGCACAGCTTGGTCATATTACAACCGGACTGCTGAACTGACAACGTGATATACGCGGGGATTTTGCTATATACAGTATATATATATATATATAGATAAACATACATACATACATACATACATACATATACTGTATGTATATATATATATAGATATGTGTATGTGTAGATATGTGTATATGTATATATGTTTATATGTATATATGTATATGTATATATATTTATGTGTGTGTGTCTGTGTGTGTATATATATATATATATATATATATATATATATATATATATATGACAGCAACACTCATAACAGTGACAAAACAATTACATTGACAATCATGTTACGTTATTTTTAAAATGTTTCCTTTTCTTTTTCATAACTTCTTTAACACACTACTTCTCTGCTGCGAAGCGCGGGTTTTTTGCTAGTCTACTTATATATTTGTAATGGTATCTTGCCTTTTATATGTTGAAGCTACGGGAGAGGACCACCTAACTATTTAAGTGTTGGTAGTTGTTAAGTGTTTGTTGTAACATGGAGTTCCAGACATGAAAAAGGGTAGGAGTACTCCTACATAAAAAGCAAAACCAGGCCATGACCTTTACTGGCCATCCCAGAAGAGGTTCACCCTAAAACAGCCAGTCCCCAACTACTACCTGTAGGCCTTGGCCTATGCAAGCTCCAAGAATGGGGAGCAGGTTTAAAGGGTTCAACTAACAAAGACATTTCCAAACTTAATAAAAATGCCTTACAAGAGAGAGAAACCAAAAAAACTCTGGTTGGTGAAGATAATCTAATCTGTAGATTTATAGAGATTTGATTTAACACTAATAGAAAAATATCCAAAAAGAAACATAAAATGTGCCTAAAAATGCATTCCAAAGTGAACAAGTCCAGTACACAAATTCCAAAAGCAAATCCAATAAACAGACAATAAAATCCAGAACCGACAAAACAAAAAATAACAATCTCTCTATTATTTAAAAAAATCCTGAGAAGAGACAAGACTTTTTTCATGAGATTTTTTCAAGTCACGCACTCCTTTCATCCATATTCAAGCACATATTTGGTACTCTCACCTCTCATTCGTGTGAATGTTTTTGTCAGGCACAGTTCCTGTTCTCTCAGCTCTTATACATTTTAACGTTTTCCTCACTTTAAGTTCCTAATTAAAGAAGACGTATTATGTCCAAATCTCATTGAAGAATTTCATCACAAAGGGTTATTAACAGAAAAAATTAGTACACAGGCAATTCTAGCACAGAGAAATGATGAAGTCAGATGAATTAACGCCAAAATTGTTAATTGGTTACACAGCAAATTGGTTAAATGCGTATCAATAGACTATGCTGAAAAAGTTCTTAATGTATTAAAACGTTAACAGTTTCCCATTAGAATAGCTTTTGCAAAGACAATTAACAAATCTCAGAGACAAACATGTGAAAAAGTCATTTTATTCATTAGAGCGAAGGAAATGAAATTCAATCACGGGCAGTTATATGTTGCGTTGTCACAATGAAAGTCCAAACACAGAATCAAAATTCAATGCGATATTTAAGAAAATTGTATTCAAAAAATTGTTTTTACTGAAGTTTTACAGTAAAAGTGTAAGTTTAAAAAGTATTTGCATGTTAATTTCAAAGCCGAATTTGTATTACACAATGAATACTTACTTTCAAATTATTATGTTTTATTATTTTTTAATATGGTTAATTACTCGCTGTAATGTAAAATAGTTCTATTATGCGTATGTAACAATTCCCATTAAAAGAACAATCTGTTTAAACTGTACATCTGCTTCCCCATATGTAAGAGGCAGAGCCACAGAAAGTGAAGGGTTGTGAATTCTTTCTGATCCACAGTATACATGCTGTGCAAAAAGTGATATTATTTATTCCTTTGTGTCTTTTTTATGTGCAGCTTTTCAATTTCAAGTGCAACAAAGACTGATACTTGCTTACAATTGGACTAAATCCGGGAAGTATTGTAACCATTTGTAAAGAGCTTCTATTCTGCATATAGTTCTATTATGCATATGTAACAATTCCCATGAAAATAACAATCTATTTAAATTGTAAATCCGCATCCCCCATACACGAGTGGCAGAACCCCAAAGAGAATAGCACGTTGCGCTGGCCTGGGTTTTTGGCGAGCGAAGTCAGCTGTGGGCAAAGCCCCTTAGTACTTTCTTAAAATTGCAAATACAAATGGTTCACAGGAATGTACAGAGATTGCATGAGGACCAGGAAGTGGATGAGAGAGGTATGCCTGGTAAGAATTCTTAACAGAAAAGATTTCTAGCAAAACAAAACCAAAAAGGGAAATCATTAATGAAGTCAGAGAACAAAGCAAGGTCAAAGCCAAAATAAACATAAGAAAATATGCACATAATAAAGTTTTTAGATATCCACCAAGCTGAACAGTTGAAATGAAGTCTATTGTCGCATTGAAGACAACCTCCAGAGGTATGCCCCTAGCGGCCTCAGAAGTGTGTAGCAACCTACAGTAATCTACGAACAACATGGCATCACAGGAACTCAAAAGTTAATAATGTTAATCATTTTCATAACTATTGGAATCCAAAGCTATATGGGTCAAACATATACATAAAATACATGACAGTAAACCATACAAAAAATAAATAATCATTTCATAACAAGGATTTCAGTTTTATTGTGGTACTTGTGGTACTGTAACCTGGATGGATAATAAGTGGTGAAAATACCTAATTTTATAGTTTGTGACTGGAATTTGTTTATTTCTTTTGTAATTGTAAGCTATTTGTTATGAGGACGGATTTTGGTGCATTATTTTTGATTTGTAATCAATATTTTGTGATGTTGGTATTTTTTTAAGGTCTTGTTAGTAACGTCATCACAACACCATTTTGAATCTGTATCATTCACTGAGCATAACTTTTTTACCGACTCTCATTGATTGTAATTGTAATGTTCTATTTAAGATGGTGCCACAGAAACACTGGGCTTCAAATTTTTTGACTAAAAAGCAAAGTGACTTACAACCATTTACAGAAAGGACTTTTAGTTACAAACATTTGATTAAAGGTTTTGATTAATATTTTGTGTTTTGACAGTCAGGCCTTTAGACTTGCTCAATTGTACTTTGGTCCATTTACAGTATGTTCTGATTAATAGAATAGCAGTAAGGCAGTTGATTTATTGCAAGGACCAGAAAATAAAATGTTTGTCTACAACTAAGCTATGTTTGTAAACCAAGTAATTCAATGTAATGTGTTGTCAAGTAATGTTCAAGATTTGTTATGAATATTTTTTCCTCTCTGTCAGATCGATAACTTTTTACACGTTCATTGTTATCCAGCATTTTCCAATCATTTAGCCTTTACCAGGAAATGCATGACATTTTCTACCTGAATGTCATCTTCTAGAAGCTTTTAGAAAGTCTGGACAGCTCATAGACGTTTCTAAATCCTGCTGAAGTTATAAGTAGTTTCCTAAATTAGGAAAATTGATAACACATGTTTACTCTTACTCCTAAATTTGTGCCACTGTAAACTTTTTTTGAGCCAGTTAGGATCGTTTACTATACTCTGAGATGCTGGATAATTACGGACACAGGACTTGAGTTTGTTATAAGAGATTTTGTTATTGGAGGAATATAGCAGGTTGCTGATATTCCACAGCCCCTTTCCATGTGGCTCCATTTACTCTCATCTGCCATTTCCCATGCCTGCATATTAATGCCATTGGCTAGATCTCACACCACTCATTTGATGAAACACCATCTACTTCACTTTACCTGCGTCTGTGAGCTAAATCATGACAGAATCCTTGAGAAGATTTGCTGGTGGCTACAAATTTCAAACTAATGGATTTTAAAAGAGGAGATACACTTTCCGCATGCAGAAAAGTGCTCTCTATCTGTGCCAGCTCTTCTATGCTCTGCACTGGTTTATTTCATGGCTGGCTGTTAAAACCAATGAGTCTGCTACTTGTCATTTCTTTTATTCAGCTTCCACTGTTCATTTACAGCATAGTGTCTTGGTTTTGGTAAAAGTGTAACCCTTGGCCAATTGACTCCTGGCTATTCTACATAATCCGTTTTTAAGTGCTTTGGTTTTGGCAACAGTTTCTTTAATTTCTGGGTCTGACATCTACAATCATTTCTTGAGCATACAGTACAATGAACCCCATCCTAGCAGGTGGCCATGTTCTTTCTTGCCAGCCAGAAATTCAGGAGCATTTGCTGGAACTGAGAAAGCAGGTAAGAACTGTCCATGCTGCAGTCCAGCAGATTATCCCTAAAATGCATGCCATTTTAACTGGTAACTCTAAATTGTCTTGTTGAGAGTGAATATGTCTGTGTGTGTATAATTGTGCCTAGCAGTGGACTGGATCAAGGTGCTCTAACAATGGTGGATGAACAAAACAAGTCTTTTTAGCAGTGTTTCCAAATATGCATCAATTCATTGCTCACACAACTCCTAACTTTGCTCGATGAGAAGTCTAATATTATCTTGGTGAAAGTGGTTGCAACCATAATCTTCTTAAATGTGATGCACTCTAAAGCTGATGCTGCTACATTATGTTTTCAGGTGGTGACATGGTTACCAGTTGTCATTAGGACTCCCTTTGAAGAGCAAAACACCCCTGAAATTGCAGAACACTCTTTATTTTTCCCATCTGTGCACTACTTTATAGAATATGTACAAACACATCTTCTATGAAGTAGTGCTCAAATGGGAACAATAAACATATATTTAATTCTACGTCCATTAGAGGAGTGCAACCACAAATCAGAATATTTATTTTAGGCAATAAATAAAGCAACTCATCTTAACTCAATATCAGTAACATTCCATTAAAAAAAACCCAGAAAATTCCAGCAACTTTTCATTTCTGATTACATAAGCTTGTTGGTATTCAACTAATCATTAATGTTAGCACAGGTAGTGTAATATTATTTTTTAAAAATGCCTTATACTACAACTTCATTTGCATTAATCTCTGAATATGAAGGTGAGGTTATGTTATATACAGAGTACTGAATTGGAAAAACATGGTCAGAGGCTAGCAGCATGCCAAGAATAACTTACAGTTAATGAAACATAAGTGACAGTGAACAGAGCTAACTTTCCAATACTTTATCATCCCCTTTGTATGTTATCATGTACTGTATTTCCTTGTATTCTGTTTTACTTTTGTTGCTCATGTAAAGTAAACTCAGAGATTCTCAGCTTAAAGGTATATCCATTCATCCTTTGTTGAGTCTGCTCCATCTACAGTAGATAATAGAAAGGCAGATTTGTTCTTAAAAGGCCAGTGGAGAAATATACCAGAAAATGCCCCCCGAGGTTGCATACCAAAAGCATAGTTAACAATAAATTGTGGTGTCGTTAACATGAGGTCAGATGAACAAACATAAAAACAAAAAAAGAAAAGAAAAGAAAGAAAGAAAATCAAAAGAATACCTGAGAAATCAATTTGAGCATCATTACCAAAAAGACCAAAAAGGCAAAGTGCAAAAAACTGTGAAGCAAAGATTTTGTAAAATTAACAAAACAACTGCATGATGACTGTCTACCAGGCTGCCATGTTTCATACTGGTGTCACCCTGTCGTCACACAGATACGGTTCATGTGTCTAACAATAACCATCAACAAACAACTGACCAACTGGCCTGTACCTAAGAAATTTCAAAATGGAGATGTGCACAACTAAAAGAAAACAAAAAATGAATAATATAATGTGTACAAAATATACTTGTACTATAAAAAAATATGAGAAAGTCTGAACAGTTTAGGGTTGAGGAGCCTGGAGCCTGTACTAGCAATATTGGGTTTAAAGCTGGAAACAGCTTTTCATTCTGTTATTGGAGTTGTAAGGCACTATAAGTACCTAACACTCCACCAATTTGATCCATGCTTAAAGGAGTAGTAGCAGTTGTAGTAGTAGTGGTGCCATGAGTTCACAAGTTCTTGAGAAATATCTGTGGGAGAGAGGAAACAGAACTTTTTAAAAATTATTTTTAGTGTTTATAGTACTACTACAATGGCTTCCTATGGTCACACGATTTCTACCTGTAAATACTCTGTAAAAGATAATAAGTAAGGACAAAACAAAATCATTGGAGACCACCCTGGCACTCCAAGACAAGAGAAATAAAAATTTTCCAAAGACAAATATTGAAAAGACACAATACCTCAAGCAAATGCTCCTCAGATATAAAGAGCATCTGCTAGGGGACCTCCGTCCTCCTCAGACATGGGCTCAAGACTGACTGCTATGGCAGGCGGCTGGCGTCCATGCCCAGCCGGGACACCCTTGTAGTAGTAATAATAGTTTATATAGCGCCCTTCACAGACAAAAGGTCACAGAGCGTTGAACAGCAAATACAGAACAAATACAAACAGTTGAAACAAAAACATAAACAAAACTGATAAAAACAATAAATAAACAAACTGGAACTATTCAGCACTGATAAAAAGCTTGCTTAAAAAGAAATGTTTTTAGTTGTTTTTTAAAAGAATCAACAGACTCGACTCCTCGAAGACCACAAGGCAGGCTATTCCATAGTTTTGGTGCCACAAACTGAAGGGCACGATCCCCACGGGTTTTTAGCCGAGTGCGTGGGACAACGAGAAGACCCTGTTTCCCAGATCTTAGAGCCTGGCAAGCTGTATGGCATTGGAGCAGGCCGGTTAGGTACTCAGGAGCTTGTCCATGCAAAGGTCTGAAAGTAAGTACCAAAACTTTAAAATGAATTGTATAAAACACTGGGAGCCAGTGCAGTGTGTACAGAATGGGAGTGATATGATCACTCCAGCTAGCACGAGTTAGGAGCCTGGCAGCTGCATTTTGAACTAACTGAAGGAGAGAGGGCTTGCTCAAACCTGTAAAGAGAGCATTACAGTAATCAAGCTGTGAGGAAATAACAGAATGAACAAGCATCTCCAGTTCTGATTTTGAAACAACATTTCTTAGTTTTGAAAGATTTCTTAAATGAAAGGAACATGAGCGGCTGACTGACCTTACATATTCATCAAGTGTCAGGGACTGGTCAAAAATAACCCCAATGTTACGTAGACTCGACTTAATAACAGGAGAGACAGAAGATAATTTTAAACTGATCTCAGAATAAAGAAAAGGAGGAGCAACAATTAGTACCTCAGTTTTTCCTGAATTCAACTGCAGGTAATTACTATTGAGCCAGTCGTTAACCTGAGACAGACGATCAACTAAAGTGACCAAAGTATTAATTTGGTTAGGCTTAAATGAAAAATAAAGCTGTATATCATCTGCATATAGATGATACGAGATGTCCTTGAAAGAGTTAAGAATCTGTGATAGGGGAAGAATATATAAAGGGAAGAGTACAGGTCCAAGAACCGATCCCTGTGGCACTCCACATGTCAAAGGAGCAGAGTCAGATGAAAAGCCAGCCACACCGACTGAGAAACTCCTATTTGACAAATAAGAGGAGAACCAGTCCAAAGCAGAGCCAGAGACACCTAGCAGCTCTAATCTATTAATTAAGATCCGATGGTCCACCGTATCAAAAGCTGCAGTAAGATCTAACAGTACAAGCACAGAGCACCTGCCTGCAGCAGCAGCAATTAAAAGATCATTAAAAACTTTCAGAAGAGCTGTTTCTGTAGAATGTCGCCTCCGAAAACCAGATTGAAAAAAATCAAAGAACCCCTGCTTTTCTAAGAAGGCACAAAGTTGCTGTTCAACCACCTTTTCCAAAACTTTGGCTACAAGGCAGTTTTGAAATTGAAAAAACAGACTTGTACACTATATTCAGGGGGAACAGTCCTGGACAGTGCAATACACCCAATGGCTGCCCCCCTGGGCTGGAGTAGTGCCTCGGTTTCCCACAGGGCTCCCTGGGAATTGGAGTTGGGTGCAACCCTGTTGGGTCCCACAGGTACCACCAGGGGGTGCTGTGTTTGGGACTCCTGAGCCCATGTGGGCAACAGATTTGTCACACCTGGAAGTGCTGCCGGAACCCGGTGATCAAACACCTGGAGCACTTCCAGGTGACCTATAAAACGAGCCAGCAGCCACCACTCATGGGCCAGAATCGGGTGGAGGAGGACAAGGTTGCTGGGGAGGAGTGGTGGTGCCAGGGAGAAGAAAGTGCTTGTGCTTTACTGGGGAGTAATAGTGCTTGGGACTGTGTATTGCCTGTGGGGTTCACGGGGAAGACGTGCCCCACAGGTGAAGAAAAATAAAAGTCTTTATACATTACACGTGCCTCCCGTCTCCAATCTGTGTCGGGTCAGGTGCTATATAGAGCCTTATCTTATACTGCCAACTTCCTGTCTGACAATCTCTTAAATTCCCATTGGGGCAAACATAAAAACTAGGTGACATCAGAGATCTTCTCATGATTTGTCCTCCAGTTTGTGGACCAAAAAGGAGAGGAAATTAGCAACCTTGCTACCCTGCCCTGAATGTGAACCATTCTTAGAGTGTTGAAGGTACTCGTGATACGCTCTTATGTGACATCTGACATGGTAATATCTCCACATGGCATCTTCTAACCTAAGAAGTTCACCACCGCAAAGCTCTACAAAATTAGGTATACACATACCGATAATGTTGGTTATCTATTAAGTCAGATCAAATCAAATATGATTCCCAAAACAATATCAAAGTAAGTGGGTACAATAATAAACCCATCAATTTAATGTCAGCCATCAAGGGTTTAAACTTTGGCATAAAAAGGTTTGATGGCCAAACAGAGCCACTGATGCAAGTATTCTTTAGTAGTCTGCTGTGGTATGGTATTACACAGCTGTACATTGGATCAAGGGCAACACGGTGGCGCAGTGGTAGCGCTGCTGCCTCGCAGTTAGGAGACCCGGGTTCGCTTCCCGGGTCCTCCCTGCGTGGAGTTTGCATGTTCTCCCGTGTCTGCGTGGGTTTCCTCCGGGCGCTCCGGTTTCCTCCCACAATCCAAAGACATGCAGGTTAGGTGGATTGGTGATTCTAAATTGGCCCTAGTGTGTGCTTGGTGTGTGGGTGTGTTTGTGTGTGTCCTGCGGTGGATTGGCACCCTGCCCAGGATTGGTTCCTGCCTTGTGCCCTGTGTTGGCTGGGATTGGCTCCAGCAGACCCCCGTGACCCTGTGTTCGGATTCAGTGGGTTGGATAATGGATGGATGGATGGACATTGGATCAAACATGATGAGAATATTAAGACAACACGTTTACCGCAGTCAGTATGAAGCTGACAAGGTCACAATCAGCTTACATCAAAGCACAGTATTCTTTGTAATAAATCAGTTCAGTTTTGAGAGAGGCAGAATTGACTCATAGGAAGATTTTCTTTCCTTATGTAGAGAGAACTCTGTGTATGTAATAGAATCTGATTTTCTAGGAGTGGGTGATTAGAAGTTGAAATTTAGTTCACAGAAAGATTTGCTTTGTCAAAGTAAAGTTATTAAAGTGAATGCTGACCCTTTCAGTGTACCTCTCTAAGAGGGTCTAGTGGTGGTGTTCTCTTTATGTTTTAAGTTATGGAACTGGAGTAAGCTCGGCTAGAGGACAATTTTGAAACATTGAGCTTCTTCTGGAAAACAGACGTTAAAAACATTAAAATCAGGTTATGCACACCTCCGATTCTGCCTTGAAGTTTGATACTCACGTCATTGAACTACTGTATGATGCTATTTTGGCCAAAACAGGAACAGCTCCTTTTCTCTCCATTCTCCATGAACTCTATTACTTGTGCTTTATTTTCATTCTTTTACTCACACAGAAAGATATGCAGCTGCTTATTAAAGGCATATAATATTACAGGAGCTTTCTTTGCTGAGTCGCCTCAAATATCAACAGAAGATGCACTGATATCTGCTCAAAACGTGTGAGGCAACCACAGCTATAATCCAACTTATGTTCTCAAATAGCTGATGTTAAAGTCTTAGAAATAATGGAAACCTTGAAACTCCAGTTTTATCTTGAAAACCACAAATGATGTTAAATACTTCTGTTTCTCTTTCGAATAAATATACTTTTAACATTTACTGTTATTGATGGTTTAGTACCAGTGGTTTGGATTGAGGAAGACATTGTGAAAGTCAAACGTGATGGAACACCAGTCTGTTAAGAGATACCCCTTTTACTTTACTACAGTTATTGTGAAGAATACTAATACAGTGTTGTTGGATTTGCTTTTTAAAGAAATGATCCATAATAATCCAGTGGAGTAGCTGGAGCTCGTTCTGCTTGGGGCGGGGTGGTGCTTCAATTTGCCGCCCTCCAATATATCTGAATATGTTAACCTATTTAAATATAGAGGAAAATTAAGATACATTTTGCATAGATTTATTCATATACAGTATACAGAAACAGCAATAATTTTTCACATGTAATTATTTACAAGCATCAACTAGACAAGAATATAAGATATGGAAAAAGATGATCCGCTGTAGCAACCCCTAATGGTAGCAGCCGAAAGAAGAAGAAGAACTAGACAAGAATATAGTATAGACGCACTAATAAGCTGTGTTCTAATTATTAGTTTAATATAATTACGCTGCGAAAACCAGAACCAGTGTAGTGTACAAGTGATAGGTGGGGATGTTTCCTACACAGAGCAAGAATGCATTTGGATTGATAATGAAACGAAATTATATAATTGTAAATTAGTTGTTTATCTTCCTAGAAATTATTATTGGTGTAATGTTTATATTTGTTTTTGTTACTGCCTCATAAATTTCAACTTCTGTGTCTGATGCTGTCACAGAAGGACAGTCTGAAAATTATTTTTGAAATATTTGTGGATAAAAATCAGAATTTTACTTTTTCATTCATGAGTGATATTTTTCCGAACTCTGCTGCTTACATGAGAATTGTAATGAACATTTAGGCCAATAATACAGCCCCCAAAAATGAGCCGCCCGGGGCTAACCGCCACCTCTACCTGGCCTTAGCCATGCCACTGTAATAATCCCACAGCTTGAAGACTGTGTGAGACGGTGCTGATGCAGCCGAAGTGGAAGACTGTTTGGATTATGCTGGGCACACAAAGGCACACACACCCTGAAACTTGATGGCTTCTTACTGTGACTTTGGATTGAAAGGAAAACAGAGAGTATTGGAAGTAATATTTACTTAATATTTTTAATGGACACACATACACTACTTACACTATATGAAATCTGGTGGCAAGAGGTAGAGAAAGGCAAAAATCAAACTCAAAGGGCAAAGGAGAAAGTTCAGAAAGCAAAAATCCACAGTAAAACACACATTTCATGGTGACATTTTAAACAGCTGGCACCACTGTGATATGACATGTAATGAACTGGTTACTGGGCCTGCAACCACATTATTAATAAATAAGATGGAAACACCCAGTGAGCAGTAAAACAAACTGTTGGGACTGCAATAAAATCAGAATATTAAAAACAACAGCAAAATAACATTGAGATGTGCCAGTAGGCTGTTTATCTTATTTAAATAACTAACAAACTAATCCCAATGGTAGACAATTATTCTGTTGTCGTCTGGAGTGGGTGTTTGAGTGAAAGGCACTTCTATGATTTTTTTTTCCATTTTAATAAAAAGGGTAAAATCAGATCAGATTTTATTTTTAAAATTGTCATTATTATATAAGTAACAGTAGATTTTTTATAACCTACCCACTATACGGAATTATAAAAGTTGTTTGGCAGTTAAACAAACAGTGCAATTCTTTATTTAAACAAACAGTGCAGATTTATATTTAAACAAACACTTGAGTATAGAAAGCAGTCTTTAAATAACAAATAAATAAAAAGCTACATTTTAAAAAATCAAAAGTACATAATACATTTAACACAGTATACTCCTAGCCAGTGTTTAGGTGGCACACTGGTGGTGTAAATACACTTGTATTTTTCTTTTTACTACTGTTGACAGCTTTTTGGTTTTCTCCCATGAAAGAAAGGAGCCCTGTGTTGTATCCAGTAACATGCCATGTAAATATTTCACAAGTTCATTGCTTATATGCACATTTCCTAATGGAACTGCATCTGACATCTGGGGTACTTTTCTTCTCAAGAGTGCACTGACAGATTTCCTTTTGGCAGGATAGTTATTTGTCACTGCTGTTGCACCTTCCTCATCTTTGTCTAGTCCAAAATATAAGTTGTGTCTAATAAAGAACAAAACTGATGCTGTCATTCAATTTTAATGAAGACAATATGCATTTCAATTCATTTCACTTTCCCCTTCAAGGGCCAGCTTTGACTCACCAAGTAACCCAACACACACCTTGTGGGTGCAGGACAAAACGCTAAGGGCCCAGCATAAAACTCACACAGTCAAAGAGAGAATGTTCAAATCCTGCATATACATTCAATTGGTGATAAACTTCTAACCAAAGATGGTAGATAAGTAACAGTGCAGCTCTGGAAGTTAGCACTTCTTCCTTATAACTTGAAGAGACTGGGTTCAAATCCCAGATTTTACATATCTGAATGACATGACTGAAAAATTAATATTTGACTCTACAATGGCCTTGTGATGTTATTAGCTCAAATGTAAATGGAGTGATTGATGGTTGATTCCTGCTTTACCGCCAGTCTGTTATGATTCAATGCACAATAAAAAGTAAAATAGATTGAGGCCCTGAAATAGAGGTCCTTCATTTCCCCAACTAGAATAGGCCTCTCCCCTGGCAGCCTTGTCCTCACTCTACTCTCCAGGGCCAAAAAATTGGTAACAGGATTTTATAGCACTAAAATACCTTACATGCCCAAAATACATCAGATTACCTCACAAGGGAGTGGAACCATAAGACCTCTGGTTTAAATCCAATTCAAAATCTTTATAAATGTTGATATTTATTTCAAAAGATAAAAAAGACAAGTCTTTGGACTGTTACTTTGTATGATTTGTATTAATGACATAGCTAGTAACAATGGCAAACAAAGAACTTTATAAAAATAAAAAGATGTTATTTCCACAAAAATGCTCTGTCAAACAGTGAAAGGATTTGCTGAGAAAATAAAAAAATCCCAAACAAAAATAATCCCGAAAATCACAAATCTAAAGCGAGGGCAAAACACAGGGTAGAATGTAAAAAATCCAGAAATATTAAAAAGCACAGTAGAAACATGGAAACGTGCCAACATTTGAATGAACCTGTGGGAGATCCACTGGATTTACAGGGAACATAGACTACAACTCGGCCAGTTCTCCTCCTGGCAAAAACAATTTAGTGTCCTTAACAGATGTTATGATCTGCTGCGCTCCCTCAGAAGATGTCATACACTGCTGCATACTCTCGGCAGATTTTGTTCACCCATATGCACTCTTGATTAACAGTCGGTGTACTCTCAGCAATGTCTGGAGGCTCTTCAATAACTTCTGGAAAGGCCTTCTTCTAATTAACAGACTTGGTGGCTCAAAGCACTTCATGGTGAAGACCTTAATTAAAGATTGAAGAAGTTAATTAAAGAAAGAAGCATATCCCCTACCAGGACAAGTTTCACAAAACCTTTTAAGTTCAGTAATCAGGCAGGAGAACAGCTTGTCCAGCTGTGTCATTTATTACTCTTGCAGCACCAGGCTGAAGAGGGCGCATCCATCACAGCAGTCTGTTACAGCATGGTCTGCCGATCTTAGTCATCTTTTAGCACATTTTGTGTATTACATCTTTGTCTTTGTTGTTCACTTGACCTTTATCTGGGTTCCTGATAAGTCTGAACAGGTTTTTGACATATATTAACCCTTTATGCTGTTGAATTCTATGTTAACCTAAAATGATTCTCTCACAGAAGTAGGCAGAAGCACCTGTAGAGTAGACAGTGTATTGTGTCTTGGATGGAAATGTGTAATGTCTTATTAAGATCCTTGATGGAAGGGGACATAGCATATTGTAGAAATGTCTGATCTTTTACATATCATTAGAGAGAGATTAGAGAGGGGTAGCAGTAGCACAGAATACCCTCTAACATAT
Organism: Polypterus senegalus; assembly: GCF_016835505.1. Lineage (NCBI taxonomy): Eukaryota > Metazoa > Chordata > Cladistia > Polypteriformes > Polypteridae > Polypterus > Polypterus senegalus. The sequence goes on from NC_053163.1 coordinate 37,280,018, forward strand.
AAATTTAAAGAACATAGACCCACCAAGAGAATTAGGAGTTCATTGCCTTTTTTAAAAGTGTTGAATGGCAGGAGGTAGGACTTATACTTCCAATCCTTTAGATGTCACATTTGTTCCATGACTGGTAATCATGAAGCCCATGTTGTCTCTTTATCTCAGGCAGGTCAAAAGATTCCTTGTAGGCACAGCACTTTAAAGGGAAATGAAGGCTCAGCAGTGCAGGGATGCCGGGGCCATTGTAAGAGGTTGACTTAAGTATATTCTTTGCTTATTTAATCTTTGCATTGTTTTTCAAATATTATTTGGTATATTTTGTTATTTAATATGTCTTTGGTTTTGTACTATGTGTGTTTTATTTGTTTAATATGGTGTTATTTTTAAATTATATGTACTCGCTTTCTGCCTTATCTGTATGCTGAGCCCAAGGAGGCAGGATCATTTCATGATGCAGCATGATACACTATTTGTGTAGAATGACAAACTGCATTCTAGCTTCAGTTTCAGCTTTGCATCTTTGTTTTTGATTTAATCTTTTGTGATATTTGGATTAAATGGTGTTGAGCCCTGCTTTGCTCTCATTTACTAGTTGTTTGTTCTGTTTTAGATTTGTCTGCCTTAAAGGCAAAACCTATTTTGATAAGTAATCCGGCTTCAATTATTTGTGATCCATATTACAATTCTTGTTAGGACCAGAAATTTTATGGGACATTTTGAGACTTTTTGATATTGAAAGGCTTTGACCCATTTATGGGCCTGTGAAGCATGAAACCTGTAATTTGAGTTTGGGGCTAGAATGCCTAGGCTGAGGCTTGCTTAGTGGGTAAAGACTTGTGAAGAGGGCAAGTCTTGCTTTTTGTTGTTCTCTCAGGTCTGCACTTCTTTTTCCATCCATCCATCCATTATCCAACCCACTATATCCTAACTACAGGGTCATGGGGGTCTCCAGGGCACAAGGCAGGAAACACACCCCGGGCAGGGTGCCAGCTCACCGCAGGGCACACAAACACTAGGGACAATTTAGAATCGCCAATGCACCTAACCTGCATGTCTTTGGAATGTTGGAGGAAACGGGAGCACTCGGAGGAAACCCACGCAGGTACAGAGAGAACAGGCAAACTCCACGCAGGGAGGACCCAGGAAGCGAACCCGGGTCTCCTAACTTACAGGCAGCAGTGCTACCAACTGCGCCACCGTGCCGCCCTGCACCTCTTTTTGCTATGCCTAAATGGGAGTAATCATAGCAATAGTCAGGTGTTCAAGTACCAAAAGTAGCACTTGGAGGAGAGTTTGGGGCCAAAGCCCACGTGCTGGAAGAAGAAGCCTAGGACATGATGTGAGAAGGACACATGGGAGGTGAGAAAGTACGTGGTACTTGATTGATAGGCAAGTGGGTGACTCACAGCCCCACTCTCCCATTTTCTGAGTCTGCTGATCTTACGCAGTAGGCATTGAGATTCAATGGACTGCTCAGGATTGTGTTTTAAATCATATATAAGTTTCTGTGTAATTTAAGATGTATTGCATTTGTAAAGGGGTGCTGTTCTCTGAGAAATGTTATTTTATATTTTCTATGTACTTCATGTTCCAAAAATGTCCTTTATCATTTATTGACAACTTTAAATCGGCACTGCATCAGACAAGGCAAGTATCAGGCTAAAACATGCAATGCCATTACAAGATATCATTTAAAACAAACAAATCTGCAATATAGTTAAATATAAATTTGATTTGTAAAAATACAAAAAAGTTAAATCTTACAAAGTGTTGGAAACTTTCCACCACCCTTCCATTTCCAAGCTGACTTACACAATGCAAGTTTATGGTGAACTGCTACTTACCTTGGAAGCTTAGGTTACAAGGTGTGAACTGTCGACCAGTCTTTGACAGCATTCAGAGTTTAAAAATAAAAACTTAGTCAGTATACAGGTTAGTAGCCAGGCTGATGAAGACTGAAGAAGAGAATGAAGAAACAGTTTCAAACCAGTAAATATTGAAACAGTAGTTTTAGTGCCAGATGGTTAATTTTGTGATGTTAAGGGGTTAAATTTGCAACCTAAATTTAAATATTATTACAGACGGAGCCACAAAAGTAGCCACAGAAAGAAAGTTACGGAGAATGGAAGATATTAAGATCTACCAGGCTTGATTCCCCTGAGGCTACTGAAAAGCCACAAAGATCTCCTTTCTAACAAGCTCATTGTCTGGGTATGCAGCCGCCAGGTTGTACATTTATAGACCAGGTCAGGGAAAAATTTCAGGAAGCCAAAATTCATCCAACCAATCACTCTGGGTATAACACATGCTCCCTAATTTAGAGAACCATATTACTTCTTTAAGGGAATGGGCAGCATGGAGTATTGCTGGCTACATAAGGCACACTATAAGCACAAGGGTGCTGGAAAATGAATAGGGCCTTTAACTTGATGCCTCAGTATTCAAAGAAAGGCCATCACTGGCCTCAGAACTGACAACAAAGAGAAGCTTAAAGCAACCTCAGACTACAGCAACAACTAAGTTTGGGTTCAGTAAGAGAGTTTAGAGGTGATGAAGGATGGTCAGAGTTGTGAAGCTCAGAGAGAGTAGAGATGAGAAGAGTGTTTTATTTGTATTTAGATCTTATGGCAAGTGGGCATGGTGCCCCATCTGGTAGACAGGGTTTCAAATACATGATAAGACAACCTCAAAGTTGCATACATGCATACACACATATCTACTCAAACACACTTAACACTATATAGGGTTACAGGAGCTCAAACTGAGGACAGGGAACAAGGCAGAAAACAACCCTGGATGGGCAATTGTAGCCATCAAATAACTTAACTTACAAACATTTGGGGGTTTGAGACAAAAAACATAATATTTAGATGGAAACCCATGTAGACAAAGAGAGAACATGTAAACTCAATGCAGACATCTTTTCTTTGCTTGCACTCAATTTTTTTTCATATACTTTATGTCAAACAGTAAAATACATCAGGGTAAAACTCTGCAACTGCAAATTGGAAAGAGATGCCAAATAAAAGCCTATTAACCCAATAAGATGTGCGTGCCAGTGTTTAAAGACAAGGACCAGTTAACAATACCAAAATGATTCTTCATTCAAAATCCCTGTCTAAAAAAGGATTGGTTTGGAAAATTCATTTATAATAATAAATACTAATGTTGGCAGCCTATGTAACTTTATTATGATCAGTTTAATGTCTGACAGCACAAAAGCTTTGCATTTGTGAGCTGATTCACAGTACCTCTGAAAACAAGTATAACAATCCTACGCAAAGTGATTTCCTAATTCTTTTCATTTAATCAAACTTGTATGCCTTTTGTGACAGATAGGGGTCGCTATCCATCCCTTGAACCCTCGTCCACGACTCCAGACACCAGGTAAAAGTCCAATAAGTGACTTTATTAATCTTCCACAGTGCACAAAGCACCCTCTCCTCCACAATACTCATAAACCAACAATAATCAATTACAAATACAATCCTCTGACACCCAGACGCGTTGCCACCCTTCCACCCAGCTCAGCTCGCCGTCTGGGAGCTCCCACAGTCCTTTTATATACCCTGACTCGAAAGTGTTCCCAATCCCCAGTCCATGTGATCCTGTATCACTTCCCAGCCAGGTAAAATGTTCTTTTCTTCACCCCGGAAACCCATCGCTCTTCCTTTGACGAACTTCCGGGTTAAAGGGCACAAAGAAGTCTTTGGTCCTCCCTGCAGCTCCCTCTTGCGGCCCCTGTGGTATCCAGCAGGGTCTTGTATAAAAACTACATGTCCCATTACTCCCTGCTGGTCTTCGGGGCACCTCCATACTGCAGGAAGGGCTCCATCTGGCGGCCTGGGGGTATTGGCTGGGATGACAAGCCGGTCACATCTCACAGTATTCCTCCCCCAGCGGAAAACCAAGGACATCTTTCCCCAAGGAGATCCAAAGACTGGGTCCCGGCAAAGCAGTTGCCATTACCGTGTGACCCTAGGAGGAACATTGTGAAAATAAATATTTTGCTTTTCTGCCCTCCTAGGACAACCACTCCACTCGTGGCCCGGCCTGCGGCATTCGTAACACAGCCACGGTCTCCTTGGTAGTCTCTCTTGTCGAGACTTGAAGCACCTGGGCACTTCTGGCTCCGCCCCTTTCTCCGCTGGGGAGAATTCCCCGGCCGCCTTTGCGCTTTTATGGCCCTTTTCCACTTTGTCAGGAGACCTCTGTTGTATTTTAGAGATCTCCTGTTTAATCTGGGGTTTGTCCACAGTCTGGGTCTCTCTATTAAACAAAGAAAGCCCTTTTACTGTCTGCACCCCTTTATTTTTACAAATAACCGGTGGCGGTGTCTTTAGGACTGCCTCGCTTTGGAAGCCAGCACTATCCAGCTGCCCCGGCTCGACCGATCATTCCTCCAACCGGTCTGTCATCATACCAACCTCACTTGTTGGGTACGCCGTGTATTGGCACCTGCTACTCATTAAAAGCGGGCCCGGATTACACTGCGTCCCTATTACTTGTTTTATGGTACCAGCTTGGCTCATCTGTACCGCCGCATTCATCGTTACGGGAGGCTCCCCGCCAAATCGCTGCACGTAGGCCCTTACCTTCTCCAACGGCTCTCTGGCTGCAGCTCCCAACTCCTCAATAATTTTCTCAATGGTTTTCAAGACCTGTAAGAAACTACTTACGGGCTCGATTAAGCGTTCGAGTTCCTGCAAGTCAATACAATTATTTATTTCGGCCAGCAGAAGACTCCCTTTCCTGCTCGTCTTACCTGCCGACCGGGAGCCAATGAGCACGCCCGCTTCTGGCACGTGCTCTGTCGGGTCTCGCTGAGGCTTCTGGGATTTGAAGTTCTCAGAGGTCGAGGATCGGGTTGCTTCTTTCAGCGGACTGTGGTCTGTCTTTTTTAATTTATCGACATCCTGAACAGCCATTTCCCGACCCTCCTTACCTTTTCGCGGGGTGAGCGATGCTTTGCTCGCCTCCCCTGTCCCCTTCGGAATGTCCAAGTCCTTTTCTTCGGGCTCAAAGGCGCAAACAGCGGGACACGGACCTCCTCCTTCTCAGAAAGCACCGGGTTTGCTGCCGTGTCCCTCGTCGGCTGCCGTGATACGGAAGTCATCTCCCAGGTGCATTGGCTTCAACAGGAGCGTGCCATCGTCGTCGGGGCAGTCTTCTTTTTCCCGCGGAGCCTCCAGGTGATCATCTCCGAGGTACATGCACGGAACAAAGTGAGTTATTATAAACAGATTTTCAGTAACGTTCCCGGCATGTACCTCAGAGCGATCATTGGTTCCTGGAGGTTTCTCTGGACTTGTAAGGCCGCTCCGTGACTCCTCCCGAGCGTCAGCCATTGCACACAAGGCTCTTCCACTGGCGTTGTCGCTCTGCTTGCCCTTCCTCTTCCCCATTTTGGAATTGGAATTTTCAGGTTCTGGCAATGTTGTGGTGATTCCTGACGCCGTTGTCTTTTCAGGGTTCGCTGTCCACAGAAATTTTGAAAACGGGTCCTCTGCAAATGACGCTAGAGTATCCTGCTGACTATGCCACTGTGACAGATAGGGATCGCTATCGCTCCCTTGAACCCTTGTCCACGACTCCAGACACCAGGTAAATGTCCAATAAGTGACTTTATTAATCTTCCACGGTGCACAAAGCACCCTCTCCTCCACAATACTCATAAACCAACAATAATCAATTACAAATACAATCCTCCGACTCCCAGACGCGTTGCCACCCTTCCACCCAGCTCAGCTCGCCGTCTGGGAGCTCCCACAGTCCTTTTATATACCCTGACAGGTATATACCCGGGTCAGGTAAAATGTTCTTTTCTTCACCCCGGAAGCCCGTAACGCTTCCTTTGACGTACTTCCGGGTTAAAGGGCACAAAGAAGTCTTCGTTCCTCCCTGCAGCTCCCTCTTGCGGCCCCTGTGGTATCCAGCAGGGTCTTGTATAAAAACTACATGTCACATTACTCCCTGCTGGTCTTCGGGGCACCTCCATACTGCAGGGAGGGCTCCATCTGGCGGCCTGGGGGTATTGGCCGGGATGACAAACCGGCCACATCTCACACTTTTCACAATAGATCAAAATTCAAACATCATGCACATTTGAAACAGAAGACATCAATCAAGGGCCAATGTCAGGAATCCTCCAGCTGTGCAAGAAGTAGATGTATGAATCATCCTTTGACCTGTTATAGCCGTGCCTCTTTTAAAATGAAATATGAAGATTTTTATCCAAATTGACTCACAATATTTCTACAGATGGAGTAATGGGAGGTGGAAGGACTTCCTCAGGGCACCCCAAATGAAGTTAGCAAGCACTAATGTTTGGAGTAGCAGTTTATAATCTAATACTCTAACACACTCAGACCTCCATATGTCTATATACTTCAAAAGTCACATCTTGGGGTAAAATGGTGGGATACTTGTTATTACTGCCACTTTTCTAATTGTAGGAAATTCACTTTTTTTTGTCCTGGACTGTTCTCCATCTGTGTCAGGTTTACAGCCTATGTGGATTTTCCCAGGTATTCTGTTTTCCCCTCTCATTATAAAGATGTGCATGTTAGGTTAATTCAGCAGTTCTCAAACTATGGGGCGTGTTCCCCCGGGATTGGGCGCTGAAGCTGTACAAGGTTAAATTAACAAGATATCAAAATTAATTTTTTACATTTTTATTTCAAATTTAAATTTGCAAGCATACAATCACAACAAATGCATTACAACTAAAATTAAAATGAAATATTTCTAAGGCATAGATCTAATGACTAATATGTGCCTGCTTTAAAGTACATAGCCTGTCCAGGTTTGGTTTGATATTCAAGATAGACACTCTGAGCTCCTTTTCTATTTGAAGTTTGTTTCTATGATGAGCGGCGCCACTGCTGCTGCTTTTATAGTCGTGTATTTTCAATCCAGAAAGTTCGAATCGTATCGGTATCTGTCGTGAATATTTGGGTAACAGTAGATCAGGTGATAATACAATGCGACTGCACCACTTTGGCAGCGTAGCCAATATTGCCAAATTGAGTTAAATAATTTAATGCGTGTTGGGTTATTTTCATGATACAACTAACAGCGGTATAATATTTGTCGAATGAAAATACGTTCGTCTTGCGCAGATTGACTTCATCGGTGTCCTCGTTTACGAGATTTTTAAAGATTAAAACATATTTAATCATTTCTTTACATGAGAAAATAATTAAATAAGAATAAAAAAAAATATTCTTTGTTTTTGGGATTAGAATTACTACCAAAAACCACACAAGGCATTTTAACAGTTATTAAAGCACTTTAAAAAAATAAACTGCAAATATTTCATCGAAGTTAGCCGAACACATGCAAATCTTATGGAAGTAAAAATTATAGGATACTGTGACACAGCACGAGTATCATAACTTTGTTAGTTGTATCATGGGTTATTCTCATCTATCTTATATTATGCAGGGGGCTCAGAATTACTCCAGACTAGCAAAATACCTGCGCTTTGTAGCGGAAAAGTAGTGTGTTAAAGAAATAATGAAAAACAAAAGGAAACATTTTGAAAATAACGTAACATGATTGTCAATGTAATTGTTTTGTCACTGTTGTGAGTGATGAGTGTTGCTTTCATATATATATATATACACACACACATATAAACATATATATATACATATCCATACATATCTACATATATACATATACACATATATACACACACACATATATACATACTCATATATATATATATACATATATATATCTACATATACACATATACATATACATTCATATATACATATACACATTGTGGACTGGGCCTCGGACACAGACAGACGGACGACATAGTTCCACCACACACTGTTTATTTACAACTATTATAATATTTACAATTTACTGTGCACACACAAACCCCAGTGCCTCCAGCACCGATTCCCCCAAGTCCAGGCCACACAGTCCTGTGCCTTTCTCTCTTCTGGCTGCCTCCAGTCCTCACTCCAGCTCTGACCTCTTCCACCCGACTTCCGCCCATGACTGGAGGGAGGCGGCCCCTTATATACAGCTCCCGGATGAGCACCAGACATTCCCGGCATTCCTCCCTTGGCCACGCCCAGCGTGGCGGAAGTGCCGGCTGTCCTCTCGGCAGCTCTCCGGGTGTCTCCCAAAGTCTTCCCCCCAGCACTTCCTGGTGTGGCGGAAGTGCTGGGCTCTCGGGATATTTAGGCAGCAGGGCGCCGCCTGGCAGTAGCCACGGGCCCCTACAGGGCTGGGCTTCCATGCCCCTTACCCAAGGCCACCAACATAACCAGGGCGGACACCGCCTCGTGGTCTGGCGGAGGTACAGGCCCTCCTCCAGTCCTCCTGGGCATCCCGGCCGGGCTCCTGCCTCAGCCGGATGTGGCAGATGATGGTCTGGAAGTGGGGCGCCGCCTGGCGGTGACCACGGGCCCCTACAGGGCTGGGCTTCCATGCCCTCTACCCGAGGCCACCAGCGTAACCAGGACTGACGCCCCCTCACATATATAAAAAATTGAACAGGTGTTCCTAATAATCCTTTAGGTGAGTGTATATATATATATATATATATATATATATATATATATATATATATATATATATACAGTATATATAAATATATATATATATATATATATATATATATATATATATATACACTCACCTAAAGGATTATTAGAACACCTGTTCAATTCTCATTAATGCAATTATCTAATCAACCAATCACATGGCAGTTGCTTCAATGCATTTAGGGGTGTGGTCCTGGTCAAGACAATCTCCTGAACTCCAAACTGAATGTCAGAATGGGAAAGAAAGGTGATTTAAGCAATTTTGAGTGTGGCATGGTTGTTGGTGCCGGACGGGCCAGTCTGAGTATTTCACAATCTGCTCAGTTACTGGGATTTTCACGCAGAACCATTTCTAGGGTTTACAAAGAATGGTGTGAAAAGGGAAAAACATCCAGTATGCGGCAGTCCTGTGGGCAAAAATGCCTTGTTGATGCTAGAGGTCAGAGGAGAATGGGCGACTGATTCAAGCTGATAGAAGAGCAACTTTGACTGAAATAACCACTTGTTACAACCGAGGTATGCAGCAAAGCATTTGTGAAGCCACAACACGCACAACCTTGAGGCGGAAGACCCCACCGGGTATCACTCATCTCCACTACGAATAGAAAAAAGAGGCTACAATTTGCACAAGCTCACCAAAATTGGACAGTTGAAGACCGGAAAAATGTTGCCTGGTCTGATGAGTCTCGATTTCTGTTGAGACATTCAAATGGTAAAGTCAGAATTTGGCGTAAACAGAATGAGAACATGGATCCATCATGCCTTGTTACCACTGTGTAGGCTGGTGGTGGTGGTGTAATGGTGTGGGGGATGTTTTCTTGGCACACTTTAGGCCCCTTAGTGCCAATTGGGCATCGTTTAAATGCCACGGGCTACCTGAGCATTGTTTCTGACCATGTCCATCCCTTCATGACCACCATGTACCCATCCTCTGATGGCTACTTCCAGCAGGATAATGCACCACGTCACAAAGCTTGAATCATTTCAAATTGGTTTCTTGAACATGACAATGAGTTCACTGTACTAAAATGGCCCCCACAGTCACCAGATCTCAACCCAATAGAGCATCTTTGGGATGTGGTGGAACGAGCCGTGCCCTGGATGTGCATCCCACAAATCTCCATCAACTGCAAGATGCTATCCTATCAATATGGGCCAACATTTCTAAAGAATGCTTTCAGCACCTTGTTGAATCAATGCCACGTAGAATTAAGGCAGTTCTGAAGACGAAAGGGGGTCAAACACCGTATTAGTATGGTGTTCCTAATAATCCTTTAGGTGAGTGTATATATATATATACTCTTTGGGGTGCGAGCAACTGTTGCTGGGGGTGCCAGAATCCATCAAGGAAGAAAAATGAAAAACATTATTTGTACAAAATCTTAATTTATTTATCCATTCCTAAACAATTAAATGGGCAGGCTATTTCGTATCAGTGCAAAACTTGCTGCTTGTTAAAATGAATGACTCCTGCTCTTACGTGCAAGTCTGCGTGGATATTATGAACTATTGTATCTGTTCAAGTTCTATTTCAATTTTAAATAGAAGGAATTTTTATTTAGTCGACAGAAATATCTTTGGTAGGAATGTAAGTTAAATGTAGGCATCACTGCATACATTTTTCTTCACCATAGAAATGTAAAGAGTAAATTCGTCTTACATTCCAACCAAAGATATTTGTGTCGACTAAATAGAACTTGAAAAGAAATATTTTTTCGAATGTGATCGCCCAATTTAGATCGAGTTGATGCGCACTACATCGAGCCCGCGTGCTATTGTGCTTTCGCCTGCATGCCTCAATAAGTCACCCTCCCCTCGCTCTTACTTTTTTACCGTTCATCTAATGATTACACTGAGTATGGCTTTACCAAAACAGTCATTGATGCCGAATAAAGTATCCATTATTCATAAAGTTTCAATTGGTGATCTGTTTTCTGCGTTAACTGCATATTTTTTCATACGTCTCAAACCAGGGGGTGCGAGGGTAAAATGAATCGGGAAGCGCTGATATATATGTAGGTGTGTTTGTGTATATATATGTATGTATATATATATTGAAATAGTTTTATCAATCAATCAACATTTATTTATATAGCACATATTCATACAAAAAAATGTAGCTCAAAGTGCTTTACAAAATGAATAGAGAAATAGAAGACACAATAAAAGATAAACATAAGTCAACATTAATTAACATAGAATAAGAGTAAGGTCCGATGGCCAGGGTGGACAGAAAAACAAAAAACTCCAAAGGCTGGAGAAAAAAATAAAATCTGTAGGGGTTCCAGACCAAGAGACCGCCCAGTCCCCTCTGGGCAATCTACCTAACATAAGTCAAACAGTCCTCTTTGTATTTAGGGTTTTCATGGAAGGACCTGATGATGATGGTCACGTAGACTTCTGGCTTTCAGTCCATCAATGTTGGTGCATCATGATGCTTTGAGTAGGTGGTGGTGGCGCAGGTCGCCACCACAAAGAAACCGGAAAAAGAAACAGAAGAGAGAGTAGGGGTCAGTATGGATTTTGGAGCCACTGTGAATAGTTATTATGAAGAATTATTTATTATGAAAAATTTACTGTACTCTTAAAGAGTATGCAACACATGTTTCGCCCTAATTTTGGGGTCATCAGGCGTACATACTCAGTGCACCCCCTCTCAGGAATCGAACCTCGGCGCTAGAGGCAAAGCCTCTTCTATTGCGCCACTGCATGTGGTTTGTCTATTTGAGAGTATGTAGATCAGGGTAATATATATATATATATATACCCGCGCTTCACAGCGGAGAAGTAGTGTGGTGAAGTAGTGTGGTGAAGAAGTTATGAAAAAGAAAAGGGAACATTTTAAAAATAACGTAACATGATTGTCAATATACAGTAATTGTCTTGTGAGTGTTAGGAGTGTTGCTGTCATTAAGGATTTGATTATCATTAATTCTTTCAATCAGGTTCGTATTTGTAGGACGTGTTGTGTTCAAGTTATATTCCGTATTTGTCAATTGTTGTAAAGATAACAGGTTTCATTCATCGATTCAGTTCTTACTGCATCAATAAACAGCTCGTCTTCTTCTTTATCTGAGATGTGACACACTGCATGCACTTTTTTTTACACTGTCTCCTTTAGCTATCGCTTTCAAGTGTACCGAAATGGCCAAATATTTTACAGCTTTAGAGAACCATCAATGCCTCTTAAACATCTTACATTCACAGGTGACGATTTGAGTAGTGGACACTTTGATGTTTATAAATATTTCAACTTTTTAAAAGCTGGATGCGAAGTTATCGATGAAACCGGTTGTATGCTTACTTCGATTGACACATACGGAATGTCACTTCACAAATCCAGCTCGAACTAATTATGACAGCAGCAATCCAAGCTGTGCGAACACAGTAAAAAGGAGGCGTTTCAGACGTTGTGGTACATTTTCTGATGCAGCTTGATGGAAGCAACTTCGTGCAGGTGCCGCCAAATACGAAAAATACGCTGAAAAATCCACAAGTTAATAAACACGCTGTGGCTAAATGCTCAGAAGCAAATCCACAAGTTCATAGGGACGCTGTGGCTAAATACCCGCAAGCAAATACACAAGTTCATAGGGACGCTGCCGCTAAATACTCGCAAGCACATCCACAATTTCATAGGGACGCTGTCGCTAATACTCACAAGCACATCCACAAGTTCACCTTCTCAATTGTGTAATTCGGTTTTTGTTCAGCACTCTTTGGAACTGTTGCTTTTTGTCTGTGTACTGCGTCAGTTTACGTGAGCCGCTCGGTGTACATCGCATCGAAGGTTCCCAGCTGTGCTTGTGCCATCTCGTGCGATGTCCACGGTTTTATTTAATGTTAGCTAAGACCCGGCACTTAAAAGTTTCTCTTGCAGTTTCGCTGAGTTTGTGCCAAACACCACCCTGACTCATCTTCGTCTGCATAAGCACAGTCCTTCACCCGTGAATATTTAGCGGCAGTGTTTCTATTGGATTGCTGCTGACGGACGGCCTTATATGGGCAGGCACTAAATTACGCGGGAGGCGTAAGTCCGCCTCCCACAGGCATTGAGCAGAAGTCTATTATAGTATATGGACGAAAAAATAGGTTCCAGTTATGTCCATTACGCATAGAATTTCGAAATGAAACCTGTCCAACTTTTGTAAGTAAGCTGTAAGGAATGAGCCTGCCAAATTTCAGCCTTCTACCTACACGGCAAGTTGGAGAATTAGTGATAAGTCAGTGAGTCAGTCAGTGAGTCAGTCAGTCAATCAGTCAGTGAGGGCTTTGCCTTTTATTAGTATAGATAGAAAAGGGGGTGTAAAATACGAAAGTTTGAGAACCGCTGGGATTAATGACTCTGCATTAATCCTGCACATGTATGTGTGGGTATGTGCATAATCTACAACTGTCTCAGCTTTACTTGCAATGTTGCTCTGATAAAATCTGGGACCTTGTGAAACTGTAAAGGACTGAGTAGGATCAGAACATGGAGAGAAGGATGAAGGGAGGGATAGAACATTGGCAGGCTCAACATATATATAGTATATTAAGGACTGATATTCTCATTTATATATATATATATACTAGCAAAATACCCGTGCTTTGCTGTGGAGAAGTAGTGTGTTGAAGAAGTAATGAAAAAGAAAAGGAAACATTTTAATAATAACGTAACATGATTGTCAATGTAATTGTTTTGTCATTGTTGTGAGTGATGAGTGTTGCTGTCATTTATATATATATATATATATATATATACACACACACACACACACACACACACACACACACACATATAAACATATATATACACACACACATACTGTATATACACATATATATACATATATATACATATCTACATATACACACATACATATACATACACACACATATATACACACAAATACATATCTACATATACACACACACACACACACACACACGCACACACACACATATATATATATACTGCTCAAAAGAATTAAAGGAACACTTTTTAATCAGAGTATAGCATAAAGTCAATGAAACTTATGGGATATTAATCTGGTCAGTTAAGTAGCAGAGGGGGTTGTTAATCAGTTTCAGCTGCTGTGGTGTTATTGAAATTAACAACAGATGCACTAGAGGGGCAACAATGAGATGACCCCCCAAAACAGGAATGGTTTAACAGGTGGAGGCCACTGACATTTTTCCCTCCTCATCTTTTCTGACTGTTTCTTCACTAGTTTTGCATTTGGCTACAGTCAGTGTCACTACTGGTAGCATGAGGCGATACCTGGACCCTACAGAGGTTGCACAGGTAGTCCAACTTCTCCAGGATGGCACATCAATATGTGTCATTACCAGAAGGTTTGCTGTGTCTCCCTGCACAGTCTCAAGGGCATGGAGGAGATTCTAGGAGACAAGCAGTTACTCTAGGAGAGCTGGAGAGGACCATAGAAGGTCCATAACCCATCAGCAGGACCAGTATCTGCTCCTTTGGGCAAGGAGGAACAGGATGAGCACTGCCAGAGCCCTACAAAATGACCTCCAGCAGGCCACTGGTGTGAATGTCTCTGACCAAACAACCAGAAAGACTTCATGAGGGTGACCCAAGGGCCCCATGTCCTCTAATGGGCCCTGAGCTCACTGCCCAGCAGCATGCAGCTCGATTGGCATTAGCCATAGAATACCAGAATTGGCAGATGCACCACTGGTGCCCTGTGCTTTTACAGATGAAAGCAGGTTCACCCTGAGCACGTGACAGAAGTGAAAGGGTCTGGAGAAGCCATGGAGAACATTATGCTGCCTGTAACATCATTCAGCATGAGCAGTTTGGTGGTGGGTTAATGATTGTCTGGGGAGGCATATCCATGGAGGGTCACACAGACCGCTACAGGCTTGACAAAGGCACCTTGGCTGCCATTAGGTATCAGGATGAAATCCTTGGACCCATTGTCAGACCCTATGCTGGTACAGTGGCTCCTGGTGCACGACAATTCCTGGCCTGTGGTGAGAGTATGCAGGCAGTTCCTGGAGGATGAAGGTATTGATACCATTGACTGGCCACCACACTTTCCTGACCTAAATCCAATAGAACACCTCTGGGACATTATGTTTTGGTCCATCCAATGCCACCAGGTTGCACCTCAGACTGTCCAGGAGCTCAGTGATGCCCTGGTCGAGATCTGGGAGGAGATCCCCCACAACACCATCTGTCATCTCATTAGAAGCATTCACCGATGTTGTCAGGCATGTATACAAGAACACAGGGGCCATACAAAGTGCTGCATACAATTTTGAGTTGCTGCAATTAAATTTTGGCAAAATGGACTAGCCTGCCACATAATTTTTTCACTCAGATTTTTGGGGCGTCTTTGAATTCAGGGCTCTGTAGGTTGATCATTTTCATTTCCATCAAACGATGTGGCATCCTTTCGTTCCTAACACATTACCCAGTCTATATCAGTATAGATATCCAGGAGGATTTCTTTTTCCAATTGAGATATGTGTTTTCAAAGTGTTCCTTTAATTTTTTTGAGCAGTTTATATATATATATATACACATATATACAGTCTTTGGGGTGCGAGCAACTGTTGCTGGGGGTGCCAGAATCCATGAAGGAAGAAAAATGAAAAACATTATTTGTACAAAATCTTAATTTATTTATCCATTCCTAAATAATTAAATGGGCAGGCTATTTGGTATCAGTGCAATACGCTGTTTGCTAAAATGGATGACTCCCGCTCTTACGTGCAAGTCTGCGTGGATATTATGAACTATCGTTTCTGTTCAAGTTCTATTTAAATTTTAAATAGAAGGAATTTTTATTTAGTCGACAGAATATTATTCTGGAATAAATCAACTCAAACCTTAAATAACTTATAATATTTTGCTCTCCATAAAAATATATCCTGTCTAAATTATCCAAGTTAGAAATAAAGTAAACGTTAAAAGAACAAACATTCAAATTTCTTTACTCTTATGTAATTTTATATAAAAAATAAACTTAAATTTTAAATATCCGAAAAGATTTTGCTCTCCATAAAAATATATCCTGTCAAAATTATACAAATTCAAATATGAACATGGTGCATAACAAAACCTGGAAATATAAATAAAATTTGTTCTTTTCAGCAATAACAAATCAAATCATTCAGTTGTCTTTGCTCTTATGTCATTTTAACAGAGCTGGACGCCTGGCATCTTTTTTTGGCAACGAGTTCGTTTATGTTTGGTGTGAGGTTCTGTGTTCTGGAGATTCTCAGGAAGGACTGCTGGTGCTCATCAGTGAGGCGACTCCTGTGTGCTGTTTTGTTAGTCTTCATCACTGAGAAGAGCCACGTCCCCCTGGGGCTGCGTTCACCATGTTCATGCCCCTTCTCTCAGCTTTATTTACATCTCTCAAAACCAGGCTCGGACAAGTGTGACAGGACAGCTCTATTAATGTATGCAGAGTCGAGTTGATGACGGACACTAGAATTAAAAGGCGGCAAGCTCAAGAACCATCTCGTGAGATGGGAGTTTGTATCCTTCTGTCGTTATAGCCACTGAGCATGATCAATCACCAAGGTAAACTTACGACCCCATAAATAATAATGAAGAGACTCCACAGCCCACTTAATCTCCAAACACTCCTTCTCAATTGTTGAATAATTATGCTCCTGCAGAAGCAATTTTCTACTCAAAAACATGATTTTTTGGCTCTTCACCTTAGAAAACCTGAGACTGGACAGCGCCTAAACCAAACGCACTAGTGTCCGTCTGTAAGACAAAAGTCAGGATTGCGCAAAACTGGGTAAGAAGACAAAGCAGTTTTCAAATCACAGAAGGATCGTTCACAATCGTCTGACCAAATAATAGGGTGGTTCTTCCTGCCCTTCGTAAGAACGGAAAGAGGAACAAAATCAGGGATGAACCTTCTATAATAACCAGTAAGCCCCAAAAATGCACAAACCTGTTTCTGCGTCTCTGGACGTGGGTAAGCAAACACCTTAGCCAGCTTTTTTAGCCGAGGTTGAACCAACCCCCTGCCCATAGAATAACCCAGGAAATGAGTCAACGACATACCCTAACCTACATTTCTTAAGGTTAACTGTCAAACCAGCCTGCCTCAAGCTGTCACGAACAGCCTGAAGCCATTCCAAATGCGCGTGCCAATTATTACCGAAAATCACAACATCATCGAAGTATGCCCTGGAATGATCCTGGAATAATCCATCATGCACTGTAAATTAGTGGCACGCCATGGAGACCAAATGGGATTCTATTAAATTTGTAAAGACGGTCAGGGGTGGCAAATGCCTGCCAGTAACCTTTCATGAGATCTAACGTGGAGATATAGTATGCCTGACCCAGTTTTTCCAACAACTCGTCAACACAGGGCATTGGATACACATCAAATTTGGAGACCTTAATCAAGAGCCTAAAACTGATACAGAGCCGAATCGAAAAATCTGGTTTTTGGACTAATACAACCGGACTGCACCAGTTGCTTTTACTTTAACGAATAACACCTAGCATATGCTTGACCTCTTCGTGCACAACATTCTGCCACTTCTCTGGGATGCGAAATGGGTGCATCTGCACCTTAACTCCAGGTTCAGTAGTGATTTAGTTCCGCAAGACGAGTGATGCTCGGTAGGGCAGAAAAAAATCAGTGTTCCATCCAATCAAAGATAACAACTCCATTTTTAGCAAGTCAGTCAAATCGTCACCAAAGGCAACATCTGCTTGAGAGACGACAGCCAAGCATGCACAGACTCCTGTGGGTCACCCCACTCCTGGTACCACTTGATACGCTTGGGTCACAAAGTTGCACAGGTTCATTCAGGGTTTTCAAGAGACAGAAGCTTTATTTAAATTCAGCATAATAAAGCATAAAGAATAAAGCAGAGGATGTCTGGGAGAAGAGAGACATGGCAGTGAGACACTAGGACAGCCACGGTGCTGTCTTTTAAAGGTTCAAAGCTGTGCAAGAGATGCAGATGGCAGCAAGCAGCAGGTTAGCAGCTGATCTGCAAAGGGGAGATGAAAAGCTGTGTTTGTTTCCCATTGTATCACTGTTTAAGATGGGGTTTTGGAGGAACGGCCATGTCCTCTTGCGGCCTCGTTCACCATGTTCACAATATATAGTGGAATACCAGGGCACACACAGGCAGAGACACAAGTTCAGCACATACTTTTACTTTTTTCCACATGGGAAACACTTTCCCTCTTTTCCCAATTTCACAGCACAGTTCCCAGTACACAAAGCACAAAAAACTTCCTCTACTTGATTTCTCTTTGCCTCTCCTCAACCAGCAAACTGTCTCCCGACTGGCTCCCCGTATAGTGGCTGCTGGATCCTTTTATACAACACAGTCCCTGCAGCCCTCCCTGGAGGTACCCACGAAACCCAGCAGGGCTGTTCCAAACTCTGTTTCCCAAGGAGCCCTATGGGAGACAGAGGCACCGCTAAAATCCAAAGGGGCTGCCATCTACAGCTCCGTGAGAGGTAATGCCCTGAGTAAGTTACAATACAATACAATACAATACAGTTTATTTTTGTATAGCCCAAAATCACACAGGAAGTGCCGCAATAGGCTTTAACAGGCCCTGCCTTTTGACAGCCCCCCAGCCTTGACTCTCTGAGAAGACAAGGAAAAACTCCCAAAAAACCTTGTAGGGAAAATGGAAGAAACCTCGGGAAAGGCAGTTCAAAGAGAGACCCCTTTCCAGGTAGGTTGGGCGTGCAGTGGGTGTCAAAAGTAGGGGGTCAATACAATACAATACACAGAACAGAACAATTCCTTAATACAGTATAATAATAAAAATTTTAGAAGTACGGTTTAACAGTAGATGATATGACATAATTAGGTTTGAATATTTTTAGAGTCCTGGAGACCTCATCCATCTAGCTGCCTCCCCATTTGGCCATGCCACGGCTGAAACCCCTCTTTCCCATGATTCCTGTGATCCTCCATCAGGGATGACTTTACCATAGGCAGGCAAACAACTTGGCAGGTGGGCGTGGCACCAATTGCCACATTTGGGTACCGAGAAAAGAAACAGAATAGGTGAGGGTTAGTATTCAAATATAATTATCATGTTACTTATGTTATAGTGCTAATGACTAACAACAGAGATGCAGTATGTACAGTTAATCAGCAGCTCTAGTCAGGATATGCTAAACTGAAGTAGTGAGTCTTCAGCCGGGATTTAAAGGCTGAGACTGAAGGGGCATCTCTTATGGAAGCAGGAAGACCATTCCACAGTTTAGGGGCCCTGTAACTAAAAGCTCGACCTCCCACTGTTATTTTATTAATCCTTGGAATCCTAAGCAGACCGGCATCTTGAGATCTTAATGTGCGCTCAGGTTTGTAAGTCATGATAAGTTCAGACAAGTAAGCCGGACCTTGGCCATTTAATGCTTTATATGTTAAAAGGAGGATTTTGAAATCTGCCCTAAACTTAACTGGGAGCCAGTGTAAAGATTTAAGAACTGGGGTTATGTGTTCATATTTTCTTGTTCTTGTAATAATTCTTGCAGCGCATTTTGGATTAACTGGAGGCTGTATAGAGAACAGTTTGAACAGCCAGTGAACACCGCATTGCAGTAGTCAATCCTACTAGAGATAAATGCATGAATTAATTTCTCACAATCCTGTTTATTTAGAAAGCGCCTTAATTTCCTAACATTTTTAAGATGGAAAAACATGTTTTGGACGACTTTGTAATATGCGCTTTAAATGACATGCTAGAGTCAAAGATAACTCCTAGATTGCGGGCTGATTCAGTAAAATTAATTGGGATTCCAACTGAGTTAAATGACGACAAAATATTGCTGTGATCAGCGTCATTCCCTCCAACAATTAACATCTCTGTTTTATCTGTATTTAAAGACAAGTAGTTCTCATTCATCCATTCCTTTAATTCACTAACACAACTAATTAAAGACAACATCGGAGAAACTTCATTTGATTTAAATGAAAGGTATAACTGGGTGTCATCTGCATACGAGTGAAAATTAACATTATGTTTCCTAATGAGAGATCCCAGTGGAAGCATGTAAAGTGAAAACAGTAAAGGTCCCAGTACTGAGCCCTGCGGGACACCATATTGAACTTCTGTGTATAATGATGGAGTACTGTCTGCACATTTCTGTACATACTGGAATCGATTTGATAAATAAGAACTGAACCAAGCGAGCACGGGCCTGTAAGCCCAACATCGTTTTCTAGCCTGTGCAGTAAAATAGAATGGTCAATGGTGTCAAATGCTGCACTTAAGTCCAACAACATAATTACAGTGGAATTTCCTTCATCAGAGGATATCAGAATGTCATTTACAACCCGTGTTAGTGCCGTTTCTGTACTATGACCAGTGCGAAAGCCAGACTGGAATTTCTCAAATAAATTGTAATGCGTAAGGTGTGACTGAAGCTGACTGGCGACTACTTTTCTAGTATTTTAGAGAGAAATGGTAAATTTGAAATAGGCCTATAGTTATTTAGTATGTGTGGGTCTAGGTCTGACTTTTTAAGTAAAGGTTTAATGACTGACACTTTTAGTGCATCAGGTACGTGCCATGCAGTAATGAACTATTGATAATGTTAGAATAGGTGCTGCAAGAACATCCATTGCACTTTTACTAGTTTTGTTGGCACTGGATCTAGGGAACAAGTAGTGGGCTTCATTTTAGTAATTAAAGTTAAGACTTCCTGGTGAGTTACAGGATTAAAATTATTAAAGTGCTGAATGCAATGTGATGCAGGGTCTGCTAAGCTAGTATTTGGTTTGTACTGTGATGCTGAGATCTGGGATCTTATATTTTTAATTTTCTCATTGAAGAAGTTCATAAAGTCTGTACTGCTAATATCTGTTGGTATTTTGCACTGTTGATCTGAATTCCCATTTGTTAATTTAGCCACTGCTCTAAAAAGTACCCTAGGATTTTTATTATTGCTATCTATTAATGTAGAATAGTATTCTGAGCGAGCTTTAAAGAGGGCTTTTTATATTTATTACACTCTCTGTCCATGCAATTTGAAAGACATGTAGCTTTGTTGTTCTCCATCTGCGCTCCAGTTTTCGACACTCTAATTTAAGAGCTCGAGTGTTTTCATTAAACCAGGGAGAGTTTCTATGTGCTTTGATCACTTTTGTTTTAGGGGAGCCACTGTGTCCAGAGCATCTCTCAAGGTCACATTATAATGTGATATTAGCTGATCTAAATTGTTTTCCACGTTTACATTTGATGTTAACTGATCTAAATGGTTTTCCACAATTACACTCGACTTACTCAAGGTATCTATAAATTTTGAAGCAGAATTACAATCTAGATGTCGCACTGTCTTTGTTTTAATCTGCGAGTGCGCTGGCATGGGCAGAACTAAATCAAACGTAATTAAGAAGTGATCGGAAATAACTACATTTAATGGAGTAATATTTAAATTTTGAATTTCAACTTTGTAAGTTATAATTAAATCTAATGTATGGTTATGATTATGAGTTGGATCTTTGACAATCTGACAAAATCCTACTGAATTTAACAAATAAGTAAAACATTTGCTAAAAGTGTCAGTTTCCACATCAATGTGTACATTAAAATCCCCATCAGAACTACGTGATCATAATTTATAGCCAAATCAGACAGAAGGTTGCTAAATTCAGTCATGAACAATGAATATGGCCCTGGTGGTCTGTAGACTAGCACTATAATTGTGTTGGAATCTGTTTTCATATTTAAAATGAATGCCTCAAAGGATGTAAAGTTGCCTAAATTTTTAGGAGTGATTTGCATTTTGTTACAATGAATTATTCCAAGGCCTCCTCCTCGACCAGAATCTCTAGACTTATGAAGGAACGAGTATCCATCTGGTGACGCCTCAGCTAGGGAACAGTGTCACATTTACTAAGCCAGGTTTCAGTAAGAAGACACAGATCAGATTTTGTACTTAATATTATATCATTTACCAAAACAGCTTTAGTGCCAAGAGAGCGAATGTTCAATAAACAGCATTTAAAACTGCATGGTTCTTTCTGAACTGCTGATATATTTTTTGTTTTAATTTGAATTAAATTTCTATTACAGATGCCCCTGGTGGAGTGTCTGGTTTTATCCCTTGGTCTAATTATACACCTTATTTTTGGTTATCAATTAATTTATGGTTTGTATCAAGACTAAATTTACTGGATGCCCCACAACAGGGATTATGGGTAACAGCTTCAGGAAAATAACAGGTGGGATAAAGAACAGCCTGTGATTTAAGATCACATGACTGCGGCCTGGATGGTGCTCTAATCAGTCAACCAGGCAGTTTTGCTGCCATATTTTGGGATAATACATAAGATCCCTCCAGTTAGGATGAAGACCATCTCTTCTGAAAAATCCAGGCCTTTCCCAAAAATCATCCCAATTGTTCACAAATGCTATGCTTTTATTTGCACACCAGGTTTCTAGCCAGCAGTGAAAGGAATGCAATCTGCTATAAATCACATCCCCTCTATACAATCTTGGTAAGGGACCAGATACAATTAAATTCCGACATTTTCTTTTAGCTTTGGTGCATAGAGAGATGAAGTTCCGCTTTAATACCTCAGATTGCTGTAAATAAATATCATTAGTGCCGACATGCAGCAATAAGGTAGATACTTCATCGTCGGCAACACGGTCCAATGCGGCCTTTATGCCAGAAATCTTGGCCCCTGCAAGGCACTTAACATTAACTGCTGGTTTAACATAGTTTGGAATTCTAACATTCCGCACTATGGAATCGCCAATTATGAGCACTTTATTATTCTCAGTTTCCACAGGCGCGCTGCGGAGAGCTGAGAACCTGTTCTGGGTCCGAATTGGTGACCTGGGTGCTGGGGGACTAAATTTTGGATTCTTAGACCCCCGTCTTACTGTTACCCACTCGCCCTGTGGCTGAATTGGTGCTGCTGATTTCGGCCTCGCACTGACTACAGTGGGACCTGGAGAGACTGAAGCCAAATCAGATGTAGCCGAATTGTCTAAACAAACCGAGTCGATCCAATTTTCGGTTTGCCTAATCGCTATCAGATTCCTAACGCGGTCCTCCAATTCGCGTATTTTCCCGACCAACTCTAAATTAACTAAACATTTTTGGCAGGTGAAGCTATCTGCACTGTCGGCCGGAAAACCTGAGCTGTACATACTGCAGGACACACAACATATAAACGTGCCCTCGATGGGCAGAGAGCAGATAGAACTTACATTAAATGTTGAAGTTCTCTCCCCCAGTCCTTCCACTGCCAAGACATCCCAGCTAGATAAGGGCACTGGCTGTTCGCCACACTATATATACAGACTGACAACAGAGGCACATGTAAAAATAAACAAAAAGATCTATTTTCTTTGTCCGTGGGCTACGTATTCCTCATACCCACAGACACAACACAGTCCCAAAAACACACAAAAGCAAAATCAAACACAACTCTTTTCTTCCTACACCCCACAAAGGCAGCTTCATCCTCCTCCTCCCGAATCTGGCGCCTCGAGTAGTGGCTGCAGGCTCTTCTTATAGCCCACCCGGAAGTGCTTCAGGTGATAATTAACCTAATTCATGCTGCACTTCTGGGTGTGGCCACGGAGCCCTGAAGTCTCACACCTGTGGCCCTGATGTAACCCAGGAGGGCTGCCATCACGTGTGTATCCCATGGCTGCTCATCCGGATCCAGTGTCAAAGGGGCGTCCTGGCCAGGCATGGGACCCGTGCAGCCCGTCACAATATATATATATATATATATATATATATAGTGGCGAGCGACTGGGGGCGGTACCCAGCCGGGATGCCCGGACGGAATGGAGGAGGGATTACGCCTCCTCCAGACCATGAGGAGGCGACTGCCCTGGTGGCTATGGGGACCACAGGAAAGAAGCATGGAAGCTCAACCCTATAGGGGCCTGTGGACACCGCCAGGGGGCCCCCTAATGCCTGGAGAGCCCTGGTTGTCAGCACTTCCGCCACATCTGGAAATACTGGAGAGAAGAAGACCAGGGACACCGGGAGTGCTATCAGGTGCACACCAGGGAGTGCCAGCAGAAGCTAATTGGGAGACACCTGGAGCATGTCCGGGTGGGGGCCGCCTCCCTCCATTCGAAGGCTGGAGTCAGGTGGAAGAGGATGGAGCTCGGAGGAGAGGAGTGGAGGCGGTCATGAAGAGAGGTATTGTTGAGAGGTCTGGACTAAGGGTGATTGGTACGGGAATACTGGATTGTGTGCACTGTAAATAATGTATAATAAACGTGTGTTGGTGATTGAACCTTCGGTGTCCGCCTGTCTGTGTCCGGGTCACCTTCCACTATATATATATATATATATATATATATATATATATATATATACTGTATATAACCATCCATCCATTATCCAGCCCACTATATCCCAACTACAGGGTCATGGAGGTGTGCTGGAGCTAATCCCAGCCAGCACAGGGCACAAGGCAAGAAATAAACCTCGGGCAGGCCAGCCCACTGCCGATATATATATATATATATATATATATATATATATATATATATATATATGTATATATATATTTAAAATAAGTAAAGGTCCACTTTCTTAATTTTAAATAAAGAATGTTTTTTATGTGTTTGGGGCCATGAGTTTAACCTCAGAGTGACTAATCCTCTAGAAAAAACACATCGTTTTTGGATTTCCTTACCAAAATCTGTTAGAAGCATTTTTCTCCCACTTTCTCTCATAAATCTTCAAAGATATATAAACAGTACACACTATGTATAAATAAGTGGATATGTGATTTGCAGAACCATTTGGCTGCACAAAACAGAATCATTAATTCAATTCATTTGGCTGTTTTTCCACTGCTAAGGGAAACAAGAACACTTTCATACAAGCACAGCATTTATAGTTTTGGTTGTTTTTATTTTTTTGAGCAGATAACATTTCAAATGCCCCCCCCCTCCCCCACCCTCTTGAATGTGCAGTTAAATAGAAAACAAAGCACCTAAGAATAAAAAGGCAGTAAATGTTATACTGAGCCTATTTGATATCATCCATTAGTGACTTACAACGTGAATTGAAACAGATTTCAGATGTTCAAGTTAAAAATAAAAACAAAGCTGCTTTTTATTTTGTACTCAAAGCAATGAAAAAATTCAAACATGTAAGAATTATGTTTTTTGATTTCTTCAGTGCCTTCAGTACCATCTGGCCACTCCTGTTAAAAGGTAAGCTTAGAGCTATGCAGGTGGGTAATGGACAGGCCTCAGTTTGTGAGGCTGTGTTTCTGATGTTGTTGTATAAGATAAAAGATAAAAAGACTCTTATCTTTTTTTATCTTCACCCTGTACACCTTGGACTATAGTAGTAGAGGTGCTGCTGCACAACAAGAAGTGTCTGAGTGGCTTTCATCCAAGTACTACAGTTTCCTCCCACAGTCCAAGGTAAATTGATGTTGCTCAATTGATCCATATATGTGTATGTGTGTGTAAACCCTGCAATGGCCTGGCACCCTGTCCAGATGTTTTCTGCCCTACACCTGATGATTGCTGGTATAGGTTCCAGCTGCCCCACAACCCTGCACTGGACCAGTGGGTTAAGAAGGTGAATGGATGAATGGATATTATTTTTTTATTATGGTGGCACAGTGGTAGTGTTGCTGCCTCGCAGTTAGGAGACCCAGGTTCGCTTCCTGTGTCCTCCCTGCGTGGAGTTTGCATGTTCTCCCCGTGTTGCGTGGGTTTCCTCTCACAATCCAAAGACATGCAGGTTAGGTGGATTGGCGATTCTGAATTGGCCCTAGTGTGTGATTGGTGTGTGGGTGTGTTTGTGTGTGTCTTGCGGTTGGTTGGCACCCTGCCCAGGATTGGTTCCTGCCTTTTGCCCTGTGTTGGCTGGGATTGGCTCCGGCAGACCCCCGTGACCCTATTCGGATTCAGCGGGATAGAGGATGGATGGAGAAAAAGAGTTAACTGTTAAACTGGCACAAACAAAACCACCAGTAATGCAAGGCGAAGTAAAGGAGAAAATTAAAATGAGGAAAGGTAGCCAGAAGAAACTGACTCCTGGAGCAACCCCCAAGAAGCTCTTTACTGACCGAACAAGATGAAGTGAAGGTGGATAGTAGAGCCAGAAGGGTTTTTGATCTGGGATGCAGAAAATTCAAGAAAAATAAGACTGGAAAAATGAACACAAGGGCATGAGATTTCCAGCAAGAGGCTATGTTCACAAACTGTACCCTACACTCCAGAGACATTATCTAATGAGATTAGAATTAGATCCCCTATGATTTCTTAAAGTCCTGGCAACTTTTTCCACATTCTCTGGGAATGTGCTCCAGCTGCGGCTTCTTGAACTATGTGGCTAAATCCCTCTCTATGATTCTTTCTTTCTCCATTCTTTTGTGCCCTCAGGTTCTCCTTCTCCTAGACCTTTCTTCTACTTCCTCACTTTCCCTTTCTCTCTTAAACTACAAATTAAAGGATTACACAGAGAGGTGATACTGTTTTCGTTGTTTATTGTATTACATCACATATTGTGTTGGGTTATCCCTAATTATGTAATCACAAAGCCACTAAAATGAATAGAGAGCTTGTGTCTTGGTGTTCATGTTGTGATAGATAGACAGACAGACAGACAGACAGATAGATAGATAGATAGATAGATAGATAGATAGATAGATAGATAGATAGATAGATAGATAGATAGATAGATAGATAGATAGATAGATAGATAGATCATATGATTAGGCAATGAAACTACTGTCTGGTTCCACCTACCCCAAGGGGAAGATCAGAGAAAAACAAAATAAGAGAGAACTTAGAGAAGTTATTCATTGAACACGGCATTTTATTATTTCAATATAAAATAACCAAAAGGCAGTAGCAATATTAGACCATAAACAGTTTTCTTCTACATAAAAAAAGATTTTTAGACTTTGATAATTATTAAGATACAATTAAAAAATTGAAGAAGAATTTACATTTGCCCCTGTGCTAAGACATCCTGACTACTCACTACCTTGTGAAGTCCAAGTAGATGGTTCTTGCATCAGATTTGGTGGTATATTTTCTCAAAGCTTCTTAGAAACAAGAAAGCTTCACCCTTGTGCTTTTTACTTCATAAAACACACCTCTGTCAATGTTGGTTGATAGAGAAATGTTAGTGGTACAATTAGCACCAGAAAACCAAAGGCATTGGTTGGAGGCAGTAGAACATCTGCATGGATCATACAAATTTAAAGTCTGCCAGCAATTAAACAAATGTCAAGCCAGGTGGTCATTGTTCTTTAGTCGACAGAATGTTATCTCACACAAAGCCAGAGATAAAAACTGAAAGGCTGATGCACTTTTCCAGTAGTTTAAAGAAGGGAATGTCCCTTTTAAGGAAGAATTAATAATTCTCTCAGGAAAAAAAAGACAGATATAACCTTGGAAGAACTGGAGCACATTATTTATTTATTTTTTTTAGCAAACTTTTATATATTTTTTTATATTTATTAATTTTATTACAATCCATACAAAGCAATCAAGATTTTACAAAAAGAAAAATTGAGTTAAGAACAGATCGATCCCCACCCCTGAGAGAGAGAGCAAGCCAAATGACGTTAAATTTAAGGCTTGTAAACATACCTAATTTAAAAAGAATTCTCTGTGCTTTATAAACTTATTTTAAAATATTGCTGATTAGATCCTGCCATGTTTTGAAAAAAGTCTGTACAGATCCTCTAACTGAGTATTTGATTTTTTCCAGTTTCAAATAATATAACACATCGGTTTCCCACTGACTTAAAAGAGGAGAGTTTGGGTTCTTCCAGTTTATCAGAATGAGTCTGCGTGCCAACAGTGTAGTGAATGCAATCACAATTTGTTTGTCTTTCTCCACTAAAGTGGAGCACATTATTAAAATTATTATTAAAACGACTGAGAAGGCCAATCAAACCTCTGAAGCTCCATCTAATGTAACGTATCTACAGTACATTTATATGCCCAGTTGAGCTTTAGGCCAGTTTTATAATGATTCCTTGATACATTGAATCACAAAATTAATTAGGCAATATTTTGGTGTCTTTCTGTGTGTCAGTATATTAAAGAATACTTGTAATCATTGAAAGTCACTTTCTGTAAGTCCCATGGAACTGCTTTGGCCTACTCCACGTAAACCCTGAGAAGAAATATCACTGGGTTTCATTACAAATCTCCCTCAGTCTTAAGGTTTACTTAAAGCAGACAGATTTTTCCAGAGGCGTGGCGTAAACATACCATTAAAAAAATTACTTCCTGTTAAAGATCTTTCTGTGATATACATAAAGTACTAGTGATGTTCTGATCGTTTGCTGTTTTTGCAGTCCCTCTGGACTAGCTCTTTACAAATGGTTACAATACTTCCTGGATTTAGTCCCATTGTAAGCAAGTAGCAGTCCTTGTTGCACTTGAAATTGAAAAGCTGCACATAAAAAAGGCACAATGGAATAAATATCACCTTTTGCACAGCATGTATGGATTCAGAAAGAATTCAGAACCTTTCACTTTCTGTGGCTCTGCCTCTCACATATGGGGAAGCAGATGTACAATTTAAACAGATTGTTCTTTTCATGGGAATTGTTAGATATGCATAATAGAACTAACTATTTTACATTACAACAAGTTATTAACCATAGTAAAAAATAGTAAAACATAATAAATTGAAAGAAAATTATGTTTCATGTTGTTGCATTATATGTTATCGTTCTGTTTTGCTTTGAAATTAACACACAAATACTTTTTAAACTTACACTTTTAATGTAAAACTTCAGTAAAAACAATAGTTGGAATTAACTTTTCATCAATATCGCATTGAATTTTGATTTCGTGTTTGAGCTTACATTATGACAGCGCAACGTATAACTGCCTGTGAGTAACTATCATTTCTTTCTCTCTAATAAATAAACCGACTTTTTCGAATGTTTGTCCCTGTGATATTTTAATTGTCATAGCAAAAGCTATTCTAACGGTAAACTGTAAACGTTTTAATATGAATGGCATGTCAAGATCTCCTTTGGTGTCTAATGTTATCCATTGAAGATGTACTGCATTACCTTTCTTGTCGCCTATTAAAATTTTACATCAGAAATGTTTGACCAATTTTGAATACAACTAATCTTGTCCTATTGCATAGCCCATCACTCAGACATAAATTACGCAATAACATTATGATACATTCTTCTTTCAACAGTAATTTGGCCGGTGGAAGACCAGACAGTGTTAACGGTTGTAGATATTCTACGGGATATTGTAAATTGATGTTTTCATCTTCCGCACAATCATCATCAACTGTTTCAGCATAGTCTATTGATAAGCATTTAACCAATTTGCTGTGTAACCGATCGACAATTTTCGTGTTAATTCAATTGACTTCATCGTTTGTTTGTGCTGGGATTGCTCTTGTACTCATTTCTTCTGTTGATAACCCTTCTAGATGAAATTCTTCAATAATATTTTGACATAACAAGTCGTCTTTTATTGGGAACTTAAAGTAAAGAAAAAGTAAAAATTTATAAGAGCTGAGAGCGCAGGAACTGTGTCTGACAAAAGCATTCATATGAATGAGAGGTGAGAGGACCATGACCATGGGCTGTTAACCAGAAATTGTTGATAGTAGGGCAGTACTTGAAAAAATCTCTTGGCAATAGTCTTGTCTCATCTCAATATTTTCTTTTATAATAGGGAGATAAATTTACCATTTTTATCCATCAGTGGAAATATGTTTTCAGAAAAGTTTGCAAATTTATTAAAAATGAAAACCTAAAATTGCTCATTCATATAAGTATTCTGACCTTTTGCTCTGAGGTACATCCTGTTTGCTTAAATTCTCCCTGAGATGTGTCTAGAACTTGACTGGAGTCCACCTGGTGGCAAAATGAGCTGATTGGACATTGTTTAGAAAGGCACACATCTGTGTATAGAAGGTCCCACAGTTCACACTGCATGCCGGGACAAAAACCGAGGCATGAACTCGAAGGAATTCTCTGTAGACCTCCATGATAACAATTGTGCTGAGGTATAAATCAGAATAATAAAACTATTTTAAAAGCTTTGACTCTTACCAGGAAGTTTGGAACCACCAGGACTCTGGGTAAAGGGAGTTATCAGGCAAGAAGGACTTTGATCAGGAAGGTGATCTTAAACCCAGTGGTCACTCTAACAGAGTTTCAGAAATCCTCTGCTGAGATCAGAACTTGTGAGAAGGATGCCCATCGTATCAGCACTCCATCAATAAATCATTTATGGTAGAGTGGCTAGAAAAATGCCACTCTTGAGTAAAGGACATAAAACAACTTACTTGGAGTTTGCCAAATGGCATTTTAAAGATTCTGAGGGCATGGGGGAGAAAAGAGATTCTCTGGTATGATTAGAAAAAAATGGAACAACACACACTATATCTGATAAATTCAGGCACTGCCCATCCCTACAGTGCAGCATGGTGGCGGCAGTGCCTTGCTATGGGGTGTGCGTCTCAGCAGCAAGGATAAGGAGACCAGTCAGAATTAAGGAAAGGATCTGCCATGAGGAATAGAATAAAATGCCCAAATCCAAGTGTTCTAAGCTTGTAGAAACTTACCCAAGAAGACTCTAAGCTGTAATTACTGCTAAAGGGGCTTCTACAAAGCAGTGAATTAAGGGTCTGAATACTTATATGAATATGAGATTTCAGTTTTTCATTTTTGCCAAATTTGCAAACATTTCTGAAAACACGTTGTCATTATGGTTTATTGAGTGTAGGGTGATAGGCAAACATGGCAAATTTAGATTAAATGTTCAGCACAATGAAGTGTGCAGAAAGAGAAGGGGACTGAATACTTTTTGAATCCACAGTAACTAGTCACACAAGTTTTCCAACTGTTACACACAGGTCAGCGGAGTAGAGACACTAAGATATCTCACCCATAATGCTGGTTCCCATTAGTCTGCATTGGAGCTACAGGCTCCCTCCTGTGCAGGCACACATCTCACTATTCATACTTAAACCAAAAAACCATCACCATATACCTCAGAAGAAAATACATAGAAAAAATAGATGAGCCAAAAATGCTCCCCTCACTCCTAAACCATACCAAGCTGGAAAAAACGTCTAAAATATCTGAAAGAGCCAATGTTGGAAAGTTAATTTTAAGCTTAAAATTCACATAAGTGTTTACTTAATTTGAACAGTATCACATAGTTACTTAGATAATGGTAAAATATTTTAGTCCCCGTAAGCTATCATGTCATTGAACTTTCTCAGCTATTTCTGTAAGAACAGAACATTAGCTAGCTTAGCGTAAAACAATGGCTAATATTTCTACAAACATATGAAAGTATATAGTAACTGTATGACCATATAAAGAGAGAAATGAAGCAAGAAATGCAAGCCTTAAGCAAATCTTTACAGAACGTATTTATTATGAACCGTTCATGCTTTGAATTTTAAAAATGAAGATGCTTGGACCGTGAAGTTATTTGAATATGCATCACACTATTGCCTGAATCATTCTGCGAAGTATGGCGAAACTAGAGAATTGTTAAAACTTTGGACAAATGCAGCTACAGTATCCACAAGGCAGATAATCGATGACATATGCTCACATACTTATTTGTCCACATACTCTCATCTTCAAATTAAATACTAATACCAACGGAAATGATGGATCAAAGCTTAGGTAAAAATAAATGTATGTAACATCTAATGGCTACTACACATTGAAGAAAGATTGCTTTTAAGAAAGCTTTTTCTTTATTAATTCTTGTATTTTTATTACTCTTGTTGTTAAGTTCAAATTTAGAAGTGGCTGATTTTAACTATTTAAAATTATTTATAAGTAGAATTTGGTGGTGCTTAACATTAATACTTCATAGCTGCAGGAGCAAAAGATTAATTCCCATTCTGGTCTGTTTGTGCTATTTTTGTGTTTGTGAATGATTTCGCCATGTCACATCCTAAAGATATTTATGACAGTTTTTAAAAAGTCTGAATTAGCATGTGCTACCCTAATTCAGGGTTTTTCTAAGAAATGTAATGATTTATTTCTCAAGGTGAAAGTATATAATAAACAATCTTGAATCAGATGTTTAAAATATTTAAATGTGTGTGTCAATTTGAACATTTAAAGTTTAAACGTTCTTGATTGTAATAGTAATTTGTTATTTTTCACCCTTTTATGTGTGAAAAGCTAAAAGTGAGAGTCCTTATTCATTCATGCATTCATTTTCCAACGCTTATTCAAAGCCTGGAGGCAACAGTCTTAGCAGTGAAGCCCATAAGTCCCTTTCCCCAGCCCCACTTTCCAATTCATATTGTGGGATCCCAAGGTGTTCCCAGGTCATTTGGGAGACATTATCCTCACCCAGTGAGTCCTGGGTGTTCCCCGGGGTCTCCTCCCAGCTGGTTGTGCTCATAAAACCTCATCAGGAAGGCATCCAGGAAGCATCTATATCAGACGGCTGAACCAGCTCAATTGGCTCCTCTTGCTACAAAGAGTCAGCGGCTCTTCTCCATTGCCTCTTCTAGATGTAGCGCTTGTCACCCTATCTTAAACCAAGTGCAATTTAAAAAAATGTGATCGTCATTTTAAAATTGAGAATAAGGAGCTCTAGCCTTCTTGCCTCATTGTTAAACTGGAAAGTTCAGGTTGCACATGTGCACACCCCAATGACTAAACCGAGAACACTGCAGAGCCAATAGAGCTAACGCCATCTATGTATATATAATTCACTAAGGGCACGCAAGACAGTGAAAGCAAGACAGAGAGCCATGCCCACCAACTCACAGAGCCCCGCCCGCCAACTCTAAGACCATGGGATACGCTCGACAGAGCCCTGCCCACCAACTCTAACCCTCTTACCGCGTCATGGGATACGCACGACAGAGCCACGCAACTGTAACCGTCCTCCCGCGTCCAGCGTTGCTCTCGAGGCATGTGCACTGCCTGCTCATGTGCCCGCACACAACAACTCACCAAACACAGCCTCAGTCGCTTTCGTCTGTGCAAAAGTCCACTTGCACCTCTGAGCCACGTTGACTTTTCACCGCGCGCAAGTCAGAGAGCCACGACTGCCAACTCACAAAGCACCGCCCATGGGTTACACACAAAAGAGCCACAAACACCCACTCTAACTCTACTCCCACATCATGGGGAACACACGACAAGATTGCTCTCGAGGCAATTATATGGCGACATCGACTTCTCAACTGTCACTCTGGAACAACTCAGTACGCAGGCTATATGAAGCGTCACCAATGAAGACTCACTACACCTTAATGAACAGGTGCTGAAACTTATCCCTAATGACGAAGTAACTTTCACCAGCTTGGACTCCATCGTCACAGACGATCCTGCAGATCAACTTGCATTCCCCGAAGAATTTCTTAAGAGTCTTACTCCCACTGGCATGCCTTGGCATAAACTCAAAAGTGTTCACTTATCAATAAATAATTATATGTGGCGTATGCTATGCTGCGGGTTGGCTAGTCAGCTATAAAACAGCTTGCAGTGCCTGACACAAAGACAATTTCATATACTACAAAAAAATGTATATTTTTCTGTGACTTTGTATTTAGTATATGATGGAAAATCAGAAAACATTGCTTAAAAAGACAAAGCTGAGGGTTGTGATAAAATTTCAATATCAAGTTAAATTAATGGAAAATGCTTATTAGTCATTTTTCACAACATCTTATGCCCCATCGGCCTTTAAAACAATCAGCCAGTCATTATCCAACCAGCTATATCCTAACACTAGGTCATGGAGGTCTGCTGGAGCCAACCCCAGCCAACACAGGGCCCAAGGCAGGAACAAACCCCGGGCAGGGCGCCAGCCCACCACAGGGCACACACACTAAGCACACACTAAGGGACAATTTGGGAATCGCAATTCTACCTAACCTGCATGTCTTTGGATTCCACACAGGGAGGACACGGGAAGCAAATTCAGGTCTCCTTACAGCGAGGCAACAGCACTACCACTGCTGCACAAAAACAGGTTGATTAAGGAAAGAAACAATTAAAGGTTGTGAATCTTAAAAAATCCAGCTAATTAAAGCTGTAGCAGTGATTGATTTCTAAATTAGAAATTGGCTGAAATGAAAACCTGCAGCCACTGTGGCCATCCAGGAGTGTATGATACTCCAACTGTACGTAGTATTGGAAAAGTCTAGTCGGGTTTATTTTTATCATTTAAATACTTATTCTTGTCCGAATCTAACAAACTGGAGCAATGGAACAAATGATATGATGTTGTCTTCAATGTTATGAGTCTGAATTCGGACACGGCCTCTTTTAGAAGCTGTTAGATTTTCATTACATGAGTAATTTCCATGTTGCACAGTACAGTTCTGAAAAGAGCCAAACCAGACACACTGTTTACAGCCTACTGTCTCATGGGTCAAGACAAATGTTTCTGTGAACAAATGACTCAACATCGATTTGTATATCGAACTTCCCTAACATAAATATTTGTCATACAATACTGTAAGGTCAGTAATAAAGCAGCAAAAAAAGAAAAAAGAAAAGTGAAGGAAGTTTAAAGCAAGAATAAACAGTTTAGTGTTATTAATTATTACTGAAGACAGCAAGGAGCAGTGTAATGGCACAGTGGCTCATGGCTCCTTGGCTTGAATCCCAGGTCTGCTCATGTCTGTGTGCACATTGCGCATACTTCTTGTCTTCTACCTAAGGTTTTCTCCAGGCACTCATATCTCAAAGATGTGTAGATGTGTAGGTTCTGTTATCTGGTTGCTCTAAATTGTCCTGGTACAAGTGAATGAGCATTGTCCTCACAAGTGACGCAGTGGTGGTGCTGCTGCGTTGCAGTAAGAAGATTGTGGGTTCGCTTCCCTGTGTGGATAGTGCTTTGAGTACTGAGAAAAGCGCTATATGAATGTGATGAATTATTATCATTAGTGTTTTCTGTAAAAGAGTGGTACTCCTTCCTAAGCTTGTTCTTGCCTTGTGTCCAGTGAATCCCCTTAAACTTCAGTACAGACATCTTAACACCACTGCAAGGAAATCACCTTAACAGATTTCACAGAAAAAAATAAGGAAAACACAAAACTGGAAGGCACCCGGCTTGAATGGCGTTTGCAATTTCTGGTGTAAGAAGTTCACCACTCTGCACTCAGTACTTGCAAATAAATTGGCATACATTATACACAACCCCCAAGAGACACCTAAGTTTTTAAGAACAGACATCACATTCATGAAACCCAAGTCAAAGGACACCAGAGGCCCCAAAAACTACAGGCATATCACCTGCCTGTCTACACTTTACAAAATACTGCGTGCATAACAAACAAAACCTGCACACACACCACAAATAATGATATACAGTACTTACAGAACGACAAAATGGCTGCTGAAGACAACACAGGGGTTTCAAGGGACAGCTCACAATTGACTCTGTTATACTCAAGCAGACATACAGAAAATATATAATCCTACACATAAGATTTATTGACTACACAAAAGCATTCGATAGTATCCCACATGCATGGCTAATATAAATATTACACTTTTACAAAATACACCCTGTACTCACACTCTGCCTATAAACAAGTAATGAGATACTGGAGAACAACACTACATATAGGTATCAACAACACATCAATACGCACAAACTCAATACAATACCATGGAGCATCTTCCTGGGAGACTAAATTAGCCCTCTCTGGGTCTTACTCACTCTCAACTTATTATCAAACAGATTAAACAACACACAATTTGGATACAAAACCAACAATACACCCTATCACATCTATAAGATATGAAAGACATGCAGATATATAATGAAACAAACAAACAATTACAACAGTTACTGAAAATAATCCAAACATATTCACAAAGCATACATATGGAGTTTGGACTTGACAAATGTAAATCAATTAATGTAGAAAAGGGACTCTTTGGATAAGGTGGGTATACCCTTCAAAATGAAAATGGAATCTAGGCCATGGCAGACGTTAAACAACAGAAATACTTGTACCTTAGGTTCCAAGAGGAGAAACCTATATGTCAGAGGGGGACTTTTTTTGTACACTGAGTCATTCCATTTCTCTCTTAGGAAAAGAAACGTGTCAATATTACATTTAAAAGCCAGCAGATGAACAGGCAATAGGCACCCATTGTTGGCACTGGGGGTGAGAAGTCAAAAGGCTGTCTGCAGGATGTATGTATTGCAAAGGAGTCACCATTTTGAAGTTTTTGGCTGGTTGAGATTACAAACAATACCAAGCTGTGATAACAGAATTGCTCCTTCCTTGGAGGATGTCTGTATTTACCTGACTTGGAAATTAACATGTTTGACAATATTGGTTGCTAATCAGCAGATCTGTACTCATTAATGGTTGGTAACAATACATTTTGTTAACTTGTGTTTTCGTTAATTGTTAAACTCAGGAAATTTAGATATGCCATTGTTTAATCCAATTGTCCAGAACTGATAATTGCAGGGACTGAAGGAGATTTAAGCTTCTGGTCAGGAGAAGGCTAAAGAGGGACGGTCCACTGAGAACGCTGCTAAGACACTTGGACAGAGCACAGGGGCTCGTAGGCAGACGAGGATACCTGGCTGGCACGATGTGAGGCACAAGGACAGCAACACTTACTTCCAGGGAGGAAGAGACAACTCCACAAGGAGACGCCGGTTGTGGGTCCAGCGAGAGAGGAAAGCCACATGAAAGGACTGAGCCAAGCTGGCAGACGAGAAATGAGGCGTGCCTAGGTGACAGCAACACAAGGAGCCCAGAGTGGAAAGAAAAGGAACGATGAAGAGACGCTGACAGGGATTCAACAATTTGACACAACTTCTGTTGGGAAACGAGTATCCGGTGAACAGAGTGCATCGGACAGTTGAACAATTAAGTGTTGGGGTAACATAGTGCGCAAACTGGACTCTGCACCATTAAAGATTGTATCCTCCAATTCTGTTTTTGACAGACTTTTAGAGTGTGGACTGTGTGTTTTCCTTTTAAAAAAAGGAAATTCGTTCTTGATATTGTTAGATTTTGTTTATGTTCATTTATCTTTCTTTTTAATGTACTTATGATTGTCTGGTGTAATAGAAGTTACTGTTGCTTTTTCTGAAATTACTGTTGTGTCTTTCATCGTGTGTTTACTCATCGCCCAATTTAAAGAAAGCTGTGTGCTATTATTGGTAAATTTCAGGAGTTCCCAGTCTCTTAATAAAACTGGGTGGCATAGTCAGATATTTAACTGGTGTCTAAGTTACATTACTTGTAAGTGTGACCAGACACCTGTCACATATACAACACAAATTAAATATAGTCTTATACAAAATACTCATAAAAGCAGCATGCACACCACACAATTAAAGCCATCAATACATACCCCATACCTTCTTTTTCTTCTTTTGGTTACACCTGTTAGGGGTTGCCACAGTGGATCTTTTTTTTCCATATCGTCCTGTCTTTTGCATCTTGCTCTGTCACACCCATCATCTGCATGTCCTCTCTCACCACATCCATAAACCTTCGCTTAGGCCTTCTCTGAACAGTAGGACCAAGTTTGCATCACTCTGTACCAGTTAGGACTATTTTCCAACTCTGTGACTCTTGATAAATACAGACAATGGACACTGATTTGGACTCTCCAGAACTTCAATGTATTTTTTTAAGCAAATCCAATGGAGTTTTGGCTTTATGCTTGTCTTGCTAGAAATCAAATCCTCTCCCTAGTCACAGGTTTCTTGTAAACTGCATCAGGTTCTCCTCCAGGTTTTCCTTATATTTAGTTACTCGCAAAAGACTTCAAGGGTCTGCTATAGAGAAGCATCCCCACAGCATGATACAGCCAGCATTATGCTTCATAGTGGGGATTGTGTCTTTTGATAATTTGCCATTTTTAGCTTGCATCAAACTTTGGGTTTACTCTAATAACCAAAAGCTCAATTTTGGTTTCATCAGACCACAGAACCTTCTTTCGACTGACTTCATAGTCTCCCAAGTGACTTCTGGTTAAGTCTAGCCGAGATGTCATGTGCATTTTTTTTCCAGTGGCTTTGTCTTTGTCACTCTCCCATTAAGACATGATTGGTGAGGAACTCAGGCACAGTGATTGCTGCATGCAGTCTCTCCAATGTTTCAAATGTAGCATGTAAGTCCTTCAGAGTTCTCATTGGTTTCTTGGTGATCTTTGTCGATTTTCTTAAAGCATTGAGCTGCCCTGTGGGACATCCGGAGAATATGCAGAATACTCACGAAGTTGCTGGTTGTCATGGTCAACCTGCAGAGTGGAAGCAGAACCTCTACATTTTTCCACTTGATTCTGGGGTTTGTCAAAGGTGTGTTCCTGCACCTTCTCTGTTCAATGCTTGTGTGGATTGAGTGTTGGGAAGGGTCATGGGGTTCAGCGGCTGTGGGATGTCTGATCTTGACTTTGCTGATGATGCTGTGATCTTCATAGAGTCATTGGAGTCTCTAATTGAAACTCTTGAGAGACTGAGTGAGGAGTCTGAGTG
This sequence comes from Polypterus senegalus, assembly GCF_016835505.1. Taxonomy (NCBI): domain Eukaryota; kingdom Metazoa; phylum Chordata; class Cladistia; order Polypteriformes; family Polypteridae; genus Polypterus; species Polypterus senegalus. The sequence goes on from NC_053163.1 coordinate 37,318,007, forward strand.
TCTGTGCTTGTTGATGTGCTGGATAAAAACCAAGATCCAGGCCTTTAATGACTTCATGGGCACAGCCACCACCAGTGTGTCTGTCAGTGGAGAGAGTGTCCACCTCATCGAGGGGTTTACTTATCTCACATCGACATTCACGTCTCTGGTGACTCTTCCTATGAAGTCAGTAGGCAGATTTGGAGAGCATGGGGGGTTGTGATGTCATTGGAAAGAGGTGTGTGACGCTCCCAATATCTTTGCAAAAGTTCTAAAGAGTCTGAAGACTCTACTTCCTGTTTTGCTATATGGTTGCAAGTCACGGATGATATTTAGTGACCTAAGATGAAGACTGAACTCCTTTTCTACTGTGTGTCTTCGGATAACCCTTGGGTATTGCTGGTTTGACTTTGTGTCGAACAAGCGGTTGTTCACAGAGTCCCGAATGAGGCACATTCCCTCATTATGAGCGAGTCTCAGTTGCAGCACTACAGCCATGTGGCACGATTCCCCGATGGTGTTCCCCATTGTTGAGGACCCGAGCATCTGGACCAGGCCAAGGGGACGTCCATGTAACACCTGGCTGTGGCAGATGGAAGGTAATTTCTGGAAGGTAGGAGTGGACCGTATGTCTGCCAGGGGGGTTGCCAACCAGGATCCTGAGCCAGTTTGTCATGTGGTGGGTGCGGTAACCTGCTGTTCCAGTGCAGCTCCCCAACTTGAGCTGACCTTCCCAAACTAGTCCACTTCTTGCACGATCACTCCATTTTTATGGACAATTTACAGTTGTGCCATACTCTTTTCATTTCCTAATGACCAATTTAACTGGATGCCAAGGGACATTCAGTGACTTTGATATTTTTTGTCTTCACCTCCTGAATTGTACATCACAATGTTCTTTTGTCTTCCTTATTTAGGTTAGGCTACCATATTGACTCACCTCAAGTTAGAAATTTCAGATATGGTGGACAGACTACAATCAAATGAAAGCCCTTGATATGAACTAATTATATGACTTCTAAAACCAAATGGCTGCACCATAATGTTTCAAGTGTGCCATAATAAAAATGCAAATACTTATATGATTAATTAGATTGTGTTTTATATTCATAATTAATTTGGACAACATGACAAAGATCTGTTTTCAGATTGACATTAAGGAGTCTTTTTCTGCTGATCAATATAAAAAAGCCAAGTTAAATTCACTGTGATTCACTGTTGTAAAACAATTAAAATATGAAAACTTTCAATGGGTGAAAACTTTTTATATTGTACATACTCACTGCTTTGACAAAATAAATGTCAATGCTGAGACTGACAGCCCATCAGTGCTATTGTTTTGCTGCTCTTCACATTCGGTTCACAGGGTCATGTGTTCACAGGGTCATTATAGTCATATGTACTGAGTATAGTGATATTGTTTACTTGGTTGTGCTAATATGGTAACATCTATCAATAAAAATAACACAACAGATGTGAAAGATGCCCGGGAGACAGACAGACACTGAGACAACCAGATGTTGAAAACACACACTTTTAATTCCTGCTCACACAATACAGTCAGTGCCCCAACCCACAGTAATGGCTCACAGTCCTTTCTTCTCTTTCTATTGCCGCATCTACCCTATTCCTCGCAAGCTCTGTCCTCTCCCACCCAACTCCAGCTCCTTGAATGGAGTGAGGCAGCCTCTTTTATAGTTCACCCGGATGTGCTCCAGGTGTTTTCTGACGATCTTCCAGAACCACTTCCTGGTGTGGCGAAAGTGCTGCCTTCCAGGGCTCCATAATTATCTGGGCACCCCCTGACGGTGACCACGGGCCCCAACAGGAATGAGCTTTCAAGCTCTGTTCCCATGATCCCCATGCAGACCAGGGCAGCTGCCCTCTCGTGGCCTAGGGAACGTATTGTCCCTCTACTGGTCCTTCCAGGTGTCCCGGCTGGCCTGAATCCCCAGCCGTCTGCCACACATGATATTCTTAAACCACCTCAATCAAATTCAGAGTCACAGGGTTTTATTAAAACTGCCAGAATTAAATAAATAATATCAAATAAATAAACACTACAGCTCCACTAGGCCTTACCAGACAGGGTTTAGTTGCAAACTAGGAGATGGTGTGATTAATGCTCTTCAACAAAAAACTTAAAAATCACCAACATCTGCTTGCTTACCTTCCACCTTAATTGAATAGGCATCATTTCTTCCAAACTAATCAGAGCTTTGTCTAAAAGGTCCAAAACCATCATTTCTGTGATCAGAAGGGATTTTGATTTTAATTCCTGAACTACGTTTGTGGTATGCCAACATCAGGACTCTCCTGTAAAATTACATTTCCCACACACCCTTGCATAATGCATTAATTAACCTCACATACAGTCAGGTCCAAACGTATTTGGCTAGTGGCACAATTTTCAGAATTTTGGCTCTATATGCTTCTACAATGGATTTGAAATAAAGTAATCAACATGTGATTGGAGACATTCATCTTTAATTTAAGGGGTTTAACATAAATATCATAGGAGTAATTTAGGAATGATAGCCATTTTTCTGCATAGTCGCCCCATTTCCAGGGTCTCAAAAGTATTTGGATATTTGACAGACAAGCTGTTCCATAGCCAGATGTAAGCAGTTCCCTCATTATTTCATTAAATATTAAACAGATAGGAGGTCTGCAGTTGATTACAAGTGTGGAATTTACATTTGGAAGCTGTCACTGTCAAGCTCAATACAATTTGAGGCCCAAAGAGCTACAAGTAAAAAACCATCCATCATTAGGTTAAGAAAACGAAACACATCCATCAGAGAGAGATAGCAGAAACACCAGGAGTGGTCAAATCACCCGTTTGGTACATTCTTAAAAAGAAACACACTGGTGAACACAGCAACAGCAGAAGGTCTGGAAAACCACAGAAGACATCTGTGCTAGATGATCGCAGAATTCTCTTAGTGAAGAAGAACCCATTTGCAACCATTTAACCAAAAACCAAGAACCATCTCTGGGAGGTTGACCTATCATTGCCAATATCTACAATCAAGAGAAGACTTCATGAAAGTAAAGACAGAGGGTTTACCACAAAGTGAAAACCACTGGTAAACCTCAAGCATAAGAAGGACAGATTAGACTTTGCCAGAAAACATTTTTAATAGCCTGCCCAGTTCTGTAACATTTTTTTTTGAACAAAGGAAACTAAGATCTACTGTATATATACCAGAATGTTGGAAATAGAAGAAATGGCTCATGATCCAATGGATATCACATCATCTGTGAAACAGGTTGGAGGCAGTGTTCAAGCATTATCATGCATGGACGCAAAAGGAAGTCAGCCACTAGTGCTTATTGATGATATGACTGTTGACAGAAGTATCACACTGAATTCATGTACAGGCACTGCATGAAAAGAGGTGTATCTGTACTAGGAAACTTCTGTATACACCACTGATTTTCGGAAGTATCTACAAGTACCACTGAGCGTATACATCAAATTCCACCAACCTAGGATACTTCTGGATTGATACCAATTCGGATGTATGTTGCTGAGGGATTCTTTCATGGTACAGCCATTTGTTGCCATGGCAAATATTCCACTCAAGGCTCTTTCAAGGAGACATTCACACCTCAAGAACCATTTGCATTTTACACCGCTGCACAACTCTGCTGTTCTACATTGGTCTTTTATCTCAACATTGATTGGTTGATTTAAAAAAAAAAAAACACTTCCATTGGTCACACTTTTTATTTAGCCCAACCCAGTCCCTCATAGCTTAGTGACTTGATTGGTTATTGGGCAGGTATGTAGACGGACCATATACACTCCCCACCCCCACCCCCCACTGTACTATACATCCCGTTTAAAAAATGAGAATAAAATCGATTCAGAAATGTTTTTATTAAAATAAAACCAAACACTAATAAATATACAATGTAAGAATAAGAAAAAACTGAAAATATGGAGAAAAAAATGTGCAAATATGACGGTGCAAGTAAATTAAAAGCAATAAAAGAAACTGAAACAAACACATGCACCAGTGCTTATTAAAGTTCCAAAAATGAATCTTCTTCTGGCCCGATTCCATCAGCTCTTATACGCCAATGGTGTGTAAACCAATCTGGACTGAAGCTGCTGGCAAAGCTCAGCCAATTGTGGGTTCCTGTGAGGTGGAGACCTCACAACCCACACCGGTCTTCCATCAACAGACAAAGAGTGTTTCCTCCGCAATGTCTCATAGTAAGTCCTACAGCATGCTGAATAAAAAAAAAATTCATATAATTGACAAAACCAATTCAAATTATTAGAGGGACAACAATAAAGGGGAAATGAATATAATTATAATAACAATTCCCCTTTACATACAAATATTAAGTGTATAAATTACCCTTTATACACTCAGGGTCTGCATCCTCAAAAGTTGTCTTCAATTCCTCCAGCAGATATGCCATTACTGCCTGGTTATGAGGTGAACTTATTCTGTGTGGAAAGAGAGTAGTGTCATTAATTACATTTAAAATGATTACATAAAACCCCATACATAGCATATAAAAAAAAAAAAACACGGCTTACCCAGTTTGTGGATCATATTTATGCAGGCTGTTTTCCGAATTATGGAGGCGCCTTACAGCTTCCTGTAACATTGAATTAAAAGCGCTTTAGTAGATACACGCATACATGCAGGGGAAACAAAGAATTTTCAAACAACATCGTATAATTTGGGTGTGACAAACTGTAAATAAGCTAGACGCAAGGAACAAAAGTAGATGTGTAGCCAAGCGCTAACTTAGGCTAACTTGGCGAGGTATCATTTTCTACTATATTGTCGGCTAACATAAAGCTCAACTTACCGCAATGCCCACGTTATGCGCCCTCTTGACTCTTTTAAGCACATGGCTTGACTCTTCCTGCTGTCTTTGCTTGCCGAACTTGCGCTCAAGCGCATCAAGACTCTGGATAGCCTCTTCGGGAAGAGCAGTATGCAACCTGCTGCTAATCCCCCCACCCGGCAAAGACAACACCTCTACATGATAGTCATTAACATATGAAAGGCTTTTACACCTCACAGCCATCACACTTCATTGCTAGCTGTGAGGATTCTTTGAAACTTCCACCGATTCCTGTATACATCCACATACGTAAGGTATCTGGTTGTTTCACAAAATTTCCTTTTGCATGCTACCTTTCCAAGCATTCTACCTCATACATCTGGCAGACGTAGAGTTTAGCAGAGATTTCCCATACCATATTTGTCCGGATACAGCTCTTTTCATGCAGTGAGGGTTATACTATCTGCTCAGATTCAAGCAAATGCTGCATAACTGATAGGACAACACTTCACAGTACAGATGGACAATAATCCAAAACATACTGCGACAGCAAATCAAGTGCTTTCCAACACAAATTAGTGGAATATTCTTCAAAAGCCAAGTCAATCAATTGACCTCAGCCCAATTGGACATGCATTTCACTTGCTGAAGACAAAACTGATGGCAGAAAGTCCAACAAACAAACAGCACCTGAGGACAGCTGCAGTAAAGGCCTGGCAAAGTATCACTAGGGTGGAAACCCAGCACTTGGAGATGACCATGGGGTCAGACTTCGGGCAGTCATTGACTGTAAAGGATTTTCAACCAAGTATTGAAAATGGTGGTTATGTTTATTATTATGCTAGTTTGTCCAAATGCTGTATAAATGTTTAAAAATGTATGTCTTTTCTAAAACAACATTTTTATTAAACCCCATGAATTAAAGCTGAAAGTCTATACTTCAATCACATCTTCATTGTTTTGTTTCAAATCCATTTTGGGGTATACAGAGCCAAAATTATGAAAATTGTGTTGGTGTCCTAATACTTATGGACATAACTGTAAGTTAGAATTCCTTCCTGACACCAGTCATCTTCTGGAAAGCATTCAAATATACGTATCATATATATTCACTTTGAACTAGCAAAGGTTTTTGTTTCAGAAAATGTGCCTACTGTTTCTGAAGTATGCTTGTCAGAACAAAAGAAAACTGAAATATAATACATATTTTCAGACATTCTTGGATCTGTTTTCTCGAGACATTGATACTTTTCTTCCTGCTTGCAGCAGCTGTCATAGGTGGAATTATGACAACCCAATGCCAATCCAGCCCACTTTCCCCCCAGCCTATTACATACTGTACTGTTATTTTACGCAGTTTACAGAGTGAGATGCATAACCAATGTCAGAGTAATGAAAAGAGCAAGTATATTTTTCATTTTTCTTTGTACAAATAACAATAAGTCTAAGCTGAATTGACTACTACTGGATTGTATTGTTAATAAAAGTCTTAGATTTAACAGGTCTGCAAAATCAAACTCTTAAGTTATTTTTATTTGCATTCATGAACACAATAAAAATATAATAAGAATGTTTCCATCATGTCATATGTAAGAACAGTTTTTTTCTAGTTTTTTTCACTTTGTAGTTTTTTTGATCCAAAACTCTGTTTGGTGGCCTGTCATTGGTTTGTTGTCTCTGGTATCATTTTCAGGAAAAGATTTTCCAAGAAAAATTCCAAATACAAATCCAAAAATTGAACCTTGAGCCTGACTAGTAATTTTTCAGAATTTCTTTATAATTTGGATCTTTATTTTTATCTAAAAACACTTTATTGAATTATACTCAAGCCTCTTCTTGTAGGTCGTTCATTGCAAAATCAAATTCTGCAACAGAAATCAGTTTTCTAATATCAGACCTGGCAACAATACCCACTTTCATTTAGCCTTAGACAAATGTTTGTCACAAATTCATAAAACAAACTCTTTTGGTAAGGTTATGATAAACTGCTTCATTAAACCAGGCTTAATATGAAGAAGTAGTAGTAGCAGCACTTAATCTGGATCCCCCATGCTACATCCGATGAAGAATTGAGGACTAAGCTGAAGCCTTTTTCTAACAGGCCATTCCTTCTGAACACAATTTGCTCTACTGTCCCACTCACGGAAAAAACATGGGAATTGTGAATGGCCTGACGTCTGACCCAGTAAAATACACAGAACTTGAAGATCCCCATATATGACCTTTGCTTTAAATATTGATTTTAATATTATAAAATATTAAATTCAGACAATTTATCATTAAAATAAAATATTGATATTTAATTTCCATAATTATTTTGCAAAAACAACAAAACCCTATAATTGACAGCTAAAAATGTGTTAAGTAATGGAGAAAAATGGTTTTCATTTTTGAATTTAATGTACAAAAAATAAATAAAAATCACATGAAATAATCGAAACAAATTTTTCAGTGTTTACCATTTTTTGAACACCAACGTTTCCGTGGCATGTCTTGCTTATGATAAGATTAAAAAAACAAAACGGTTTGATAGAGCATATTGAAGCATCCCAAATGAATTATCCATTATTTTAATTCCGGAATGAGTCGCTCCTGCTGGCAATAAAACAACTGAGGATAATGTTTTTAAATAAGTAAATTCACTGACACCAATACTAATCACTCCATAAATACACAGCGAGAACATACAAACTCCACTTAGAACCTGATATTGTGAGGTGGTGATGACAGCTCTGCGCTACCATTCTGCATTTATTAAAACATCTGTAATAAGCTTGCTATACATCAACCTAATTAAATATAGATCAATCGGCATTATAAAAAATCCCAAGTTTGTGTATGGGTGTCTGTATTCACTATGTGATGGAGCAGCGCCCAGTCCAGGGATCCCACTTTGCACCCTAATAATTACTGGGATAGGCTCCAGCTGCCCTACAACCCTGCCCTGGCTACGTGGGTAAAGAAGATAAATAAATGGATGGATTATTATTATTATTATTATTATTATGCATATAAATAATAACAATACTACTACTACTAATAACAATAACTTAATATATTTGAGGGCAGGTTGGCACAGTGGTAGTGCTCATAGTGAAGGAGACTAGAGTTTGCTTCTGTGAGAAATTTGCATTTTGTCCCGTTGGCTATTCCAGTTTCCTCCCACATTCCAAAGACACGCATGTTTGAGGAATTGGTGTTGCTAAAATGGCCCCAGTGTTGTGAGTGTGTGTTAGCCCTAAGATGGACTGGTGCTCTGTCCATATGATGTTCCTGCCTTGTGTCCAATGGCTTGCTGGGATAGGCTCCAGCTGCCCCATTACCCCTGGATAAGCAGGATATTAAGATGGATGGATGGTTGGATGAATAGATGCATATAACATAAGTTGTATGCATATGTAAAAATTCCCATGAAAATAAAAAACTGTTTAAATTGTAAAACCGCATCCCCATATGCGAGTGACAGAACCGCAAAGAGGTTACCAGGGGTTGGCGAGAGAAGCTAGCAGGAGGCTAAGCCCTCTACTTGACAAAACTAATGCTTTATTGTAGTACTAATGTGATCCAATCAAACTAGGCCCTAATGACTTGTGGATATTATGGTAGGTGCTTATGACTAACTGGCATTTGCTGTTCTCACTGTGCCCTGTGGAGGGCTGGCACCCTGCCCGGTGTTTGTTTCCTGCCTTGCGCACTGTGTTGGCTGGGATTGGCTCCAGCAGACCCCCGTGACCCTGTAGTTAGGATATAGCGGGTTAGATAATGGATGGATGGATGGATGTTCTCACTGTACAGCATAACTGCACCACTCTCCTGTGCCCACTTCAAAATCACAGTACCACTCCTGCCCATCTAAATTGGCTTTGCACATTCTAATACTATACACAGTGTAATCCGATTGTTCTTTTTTTCCAGTTGTGATTTCTGTGTCTCATGTTTTGAGCAAAGCAGACAATGTAGACAGAGGTCCTAAAAATCCAATCTCACTGGTATAAAGCAAAACAAAAATAAAGATTTTCTTCAAAACTGTTTTTCCCACTGGGAAGTGAAAATATGGAGTGGGGGACTGCATGAAATAAGTAACCTTCAGAATTTCTAAAATGTTCTAATCAATGCACATCTTATTTCGTAATAAGCAGTAAGGCAACATCTGTTTTTCAAATGCGCTTTTGAGACTTCCTATATTGGCTCACTCAGCTGTCAGTCAGATTCTAGAATGTCTTGCTTCCACTCTCAGCCTCTAGATAATAAATATCCAATTTTCTGAAAGTTGCTGTAGGGCATATGAGAATATACAGGAGTCTCACATGCAATCTACAATGTCACGCCACCACTCAGAACATCTACTTGAACATCTGGAATGAATCGATTTTTTTTTCCTCTAGTTGCATAACACAATGTATTAACCCTTTTTTAAACTTTCAGTTCAATAACAGTGGAAATGTTGAACATTTTGGGGAGATCACTGTTACATTTTGTAGACAATCTGGATAATGTATTCGTAGAAGTTGACTTGCTGGATTCAAATGTGACTTTAAGCAAATCTGTAGTATTTTCTTACTGATAAATGCAAGATTAAGTATCTTTGTTACACTGCTTATTTGATTGTTTTTCTATATTACTTTCTTCATATTACATTTACAGTGGATACAGAAAGTATTCAGAGCCCTTCACTTTCTGCACACTTTATTGTTTTGTAAATTTAATTTTAAATGGACACATTTGCCATTTTTGTCCTTCAGTCCACAGTCAATAACCTATAATGACAATGTGTAAAATGTTTTCAGAAAGGTTTGCAAATTTATTAAAACTAAAAAACTTAAATCTCTCATTCATATAAGTTTTCAGACCCTTCATTCAATACTTTGTAGAAGTCCCATTGGCCACAATTACAGTCTTTAAAAGCTTCACACACTTGGATTTGGGCAGTTAACCCCACTCTTCCTGGCAGATCCTCTCAAGCTCTTCAAGGTTTATTGGGAAAAGTCTGTAAACTTCCATCTTCAGGTTTCCCCGGAGATATTCTATGGGGTTTAAGTCTGAGCTTTGGCAGAGTCACTCAAAGACAGACAGACACTTGTCTTAAGACAAGACTTGTCTTTAAGACAAGTCATACCAGCAATGTCATGGTGTGACGATGCTGGTTCTGCTCCATGGTCCCTTCTTACTTTTCGGGAGCTCTTGAACACAACACCATCAGTAATGTAACCAGATGAGCTGGACAATGAGAACACAAACAAAGCAAGGGGAAAGGTGCAAAAGTGCTTTTATTAGAAAAACGAACAAAACAGAATCAAAACAGTGTCCAAATAAAAGTGCAGTGCCTCAAAATGTTAATAAATCCATTAAAAGCAGGGTGAAATGTGAAGGTTAAAATCCAATAAATAAATCCTTTAAAAACGAGGTTAAAACAATGGGCACCAGGGTAGCACCAGGGTAGTCGCCCTACATACAGATGACCTTCTCCATGTCCGGTTGCCTTCTGTCCTCTGGCTCCTAAAGGCAACTTTCCTGGCCTGAGACTTGGGTTCCACCAATGGCCAGGACTCTCACGCTGGGGTTCCGATCCCAAATTTCTGACTCCTGCTGCCTTCCTGGTCTTATGTGGCAAGCTGTCCTTGATTGTGGTCACTCCTGCTCTTCTGCAAAAACTCAGCAGGAGTGACCCAATCCGTCTGCCCCCCCGGGTGTTGGCCAAACACCATGCTAGGACTCACTTCTCCCAGCTGCCTGTCCTTCTTACAGAGAGCCTGCTCTCGCTCGTTCGCTCACACCGGCTCCTTTGCTTCCTGCCTTTTCTCCTTCGTCTTAACCTCCGCCCTCTTTTTCCAATCTTTTTTTTTTCTCTGTACTCACACTTCCCCTATTTTTAATGGGGACATGGCACAGGTGTGGCGATTAGCAGCTCTCGGCATCAATTATGTATACGGATGATTCCTCACCTGCGCACTTAAGTCCACATTGAGTCCAAGAATCTCTCCGGCCACACTACCAAACCCCCTCTTTAAGCTGCCAGCGGCCATTATTTATTTAAAAACTGGCCGTTTCTTCTAAGCCACAGACCCGCTATACTACATATGGCTGCATGCTTCAGCTAATTGTCGTGCTGAAAAATGAACGGTCAATCCAGTCTGAGGTCTCGTGCACTCTGGAGCAGGTTTTCTTTGAGGATCTCTCTCTATTTGGCTGCATTCATCCTTCCCTCAATTCTGACCAGTCTCCTTGTCTCTGCTTCTGACAAATGCCAACACAGCATGATGCTGCCATGAAGATGCTTCGTTATAGTGATGGTATTAGGCTTGTGATGAACAATACCTGGTCTTCATGTGAAATAGTTCTTGAAGTTCTACCCAAAGAGTTTGATTTTTGTCATGCTCTCAGAATCCATGCATGTATCCTTTTAGCCACTCTTTTTCACCAAGAAGGCCCTTCTTGCCTGTTTACTCAATTTGGCTGGACGACCAATTCCAGGAAGATTCCTGGAGGATCCAAACTTCTTCCACTTTGCAGTTATTGAGGCCAGTTTAGGAGCATTCAAAGCTTTCAAAATAATTGTATCCTCTTGTTCTAATCTATGCCTTACCACAATTGTATCACAAGGATTTACAGAAAGTTCCTTGCACTTCATGTTTTTTTTTGTCCTGATATGCAGTGTGAACATTATATACACGGCGTGTGTCTTTCTAAACACTGTCCAATCAGTTCAATTTGCCACAGATAGACTCCAATCAAGTTCTACACACATCTTAAGGATAATTAAAGCAAACAGGAATAGTCCAACTTAAAAATGATATTTTTTATGTGTTTCTTACCCCATGTAGTTTGTAGAAGTGGCCAAGAAAAGAAATTTAATGTCATATTTTCATGCAAAACAGAGGGTTTTTTTTTTAATTTAATAAAGGAATCTTCACCAGTAGGAGAGAAGGAGAGGTGGGTCTTCAGTTCACATCCTTCTCATGAAGATTTGTTTCATGTTTAAGATTTGTGCCGTTTATTCTGGAAGTAACTATTTAACAATATTTTAGCAAAGAAGCATGCGTTTTCCATGTTTTGAGCATAAGACCAGTGTGGTAAATAATTAAGCCTTGACACAACAAAGAGGTTGGGGGCAGCCTCCTCATTTGAGAATTGACTGCAAATGCAAAAAGGTTGAGAAAAATGGTCTTACAGACAAGAGTCCAAAACAGAACTGAACAGGATAGGAAACATGGCAGACATAAAATTGGAAAGCAGGAAGAGGAGGGATCTTGGGACTGGAGCTGAAAATGAGGTCATTAGGAGGTGGGCTCTTTTGATGGTATGGAACCAGAAGTGGTGCCTTCATGGGAGTCAGGTGGAATTTCACACATTTGGTCTGCAGGGAGATAAGAGAAAGGATTAATGCACTCTGCCACCCCCTAGTCTGACTGGGAATTACCTTCTTTTGAGCCCGTTAGTTGCCTCCCATGTTGTACGTGTGTGATACTCGATAACTGACGTGTGGATTTTGCGACACGAGTAATATCAGTTTTATTTGTTTTTTTTTCCCATGAATGTTTTTCACATTGTTTAGCATTGTACAACACTGGTCACTATTGGATTATATTATATCATAAACTTTTTTTCTCTCCATTCAGCATGACATCATACTGTTAAAGTTTTACTATACTTTTGGGTGGAGTATTCCTTTAATATTCAACATTTTGAAGCTGATACAAACAACAACTACACCACTGCTCAGAGATTCAATTTGGCATATACATTTAAGACTTTAAAAGAAAGACTTTTGTGAATTTTAAGTAAAATCCCTTTCTTGAGCTTTCAGCTTTTAAAGTTCCAAATTTTCAAATGTAGTAGTGGCATTTCATCTTGCATATCTTTTTTTAATTTCATACTGTATATGTTGTGCCCTGGTGCGAGAAGCATCATTTTTTTTTTATTTTATTATGTGTATGGTGCTTTAATTTATTTTACCCTGGCAGCGCCTTGGACAGCAATACAGGTCTTGTGTGAACCCGCCCCTAATGCAATTGATTCGCTGCACAATCACTGACAAGGTAGTTGGGGCGGGGTTGAGACAGGAATTAAGATGGCCGCTGCTGTTTGTTTGGGGTGCTTGCTTAGGAGAAAGGTGTCCCGAACTGCTGTGAAGGGACTAAACGTTTGGACTTTTTGTAAAGTGGTTTGCTGCTGGCTGCAAGGGTGATGTCGTCAGGACCTGAAGACAGTGGACTACAGCGCGGTGGTCCAAGTCCGGAGGGAAGAGCGGCCACGGGATATTTGTCCCTTTTGTCTCTTTGTGTCCAGGTACCCGATCGAGGCGAGTGAGCGAGAACACGGAGGCTGATCGGGTGACGCTGAGAGAGATTGGGAGTGGAACCAGCCTGACGGAATGGATGGCGGGTGGACCAGGACAGAGAGAGAGAGCGACTCAGACCCCCGCGATCCCTAGTCAGCCTAAAGGGAAGTGGCTAATAGCTAGTTGAGAGTGTGTGCACTGGCCTTATGGCTGAGGAGGGGGAAAAGAGGGTCTGAGGGTTTTTCTTTTGGCTCTTTGCCGTAGGGTCCGTGATGTGACGGAGGAGAGACGCCGACGGCGGTGTGGAGCAGCAACAGTGATTGGCTGGTTGGAAGGATACCATTACTGGATTGCTGCAACTGGACACCGTTGTGGATTATAGGGAAGTGGAGAATCGGGACTTGTGAGAACTGAGCAATTGACAAAGTACAAGCCCACCATGCAATCATTTGTATAGGACCAATTTAGAGTTTCCAATCAACCTTTGGGTTGTGGAAGGAATTCAAAATACCCTGCAAAATGATCCAGACAACACAGGAAAGAGGTTCGGGGGCAGTTGCCCGTATACTTGAAATTGGCTGCCAAATGTTGCAAAGAGATGGCAAATTGTTACAAATCAGTCCATAACAGAAAAAAAACAATCAGTATAGAAAAACATGCCATTTTATATTTGTGGAAGACTGGAAATTATGTCATCAAGTAGGAACCAGAAGTGATGTTCTCGGGGACAGAACCGAAAGAGACATCCATGGAGCCGGACATCTTGATACTGGACCCGGAGCATCACGTCATCAGACCCAAGCGGAATTTCCTGTGATTGGTCTGCTAATGGAAAAGAGCAAGGATTAATGCATTCTGCCATCCCCTGGTTTGGCAAGTAATTATCCAACCTCTGCTCCTTAGGGACAAGCTGACAGAGATGAGAGTAGATTCATACCTGGTGGCATGGATCATGGACTATCTTACAGACAGACCTCAGTACATGCATCTCGGGAACTGCAGGTCTGACATTATGTTCAACACCACAGGAGTGCCACAGGGGACTGTGCTTTCTCCGATCCTGTTCAGCCTATATACATTAGATTTCCAATACGACTCGTAGTCCTGCCACATGCAAAAGTTCACTGATGACACTGCTATCGTGGGCTGCATCAGGAGGAGGAGTATAGGAAGCTAATCAAGGACTTTGTTAAATGGTGTGACTCAAACCACCTACAACTGAACACCAGCAAGACCAAGGAATGGGTGGTAGATTTTAGGAGATCCAGGCCCCTCCTGGACCCAGTTATCAGAGGCGACTGTGTGCAGAGGGTGCAGACCTACAGTGCATATGGAAAGTATTCACAGCGCATCACTTTTTCCACATTTTGTTATGTTGCAGCCTAATTCCAAATTGATTAAATTAATTTTTTTTCCTCAGAATTGTACACACAACACCCCATAATGAAAATGTGAAAAAATTTTACTTGACGTTTTTGCAAATTTATTAAAAATAAAAAAACTGAGAAATCACATGTACATAAGTATTCACAGCCTTTGCTCAATACTTTGTCGATGCACCTTTGGCAGCAATTACAGCCTCAAGTCTTTTTGAATATTATGCCACAAGCTTGACACACCTATCTTTGGCCAGTTTCGCCCATTCATCTTTGCAGCACCTCTCAAGCTTCATCAGGTTGGATGAGAAGCTTCGGTGCACAGCCATTTTAAGATCTCTCCAGAGATGTTCAATCGGATTCAAGTCTGGGATCTCGCTGGGCCACTCAAGGACATTCACAGAGTTGTCCTGAAGCCACTCCTTTGATATCTTGGCTGTGTGCTTAGGGTCATTGTCCTGCTGAAAGATGAACCGTCATCCCAGTCTGAGGTCAAGAGCGCTCTGGAGCAGGTTTTCATCCAGGATGTCTCTGTACATTGCTGCAGTCATCTTTTTCTTTATCCTGAATAGTCTCCCAGTTCCTGCCGCTGAAAAACATCCCCACTGCATGATGCTGCCACCACCATGCTTCACTGTAGGGATGGTAATGGCCTGGTGATGAGTAGTGCCTGGTTTCCTCCAAACGTGAAGCCTGGCATTCACACCAAAGAGTTCAATCTTTGTCTCATCAGACCAGAGAATTTTGTTTCTCATGGTCTGAGAGTCCTTCAGATGCCTTTTGGCAAACTCCAGGCGGGTTGCCATGTGCCTTTTACTAAGGAGTGGCTTCCGTCTGGCCACTCTACCATATAGGCCTGACTGGTGGATTGCTGCAGAGATGGTTGTCGTTCTGGAAGGTTCTCCAATCTCCACAGAGGACCTCTGGAGCTCTGACAGTGTGACCAACGGGTTCTTGGTCACCTCCCTGACTAAGGCCCTTCTCTCCCGATCGCTCAGTTTAGATGGCTGGCCAGCTCTAGGAAGAGTCCTGGTGGTTTCGAACTTCTTTCACTTACGGATGATGGAGGCCACTGTGCTCATTGGGACCTTCAAAGCAGCAGAAATGTTTCTGTAACCTTCCCCAGATTTGTGCCTCGAGACAATACTGTCTCTGAGGTCTACAGACAATTCCTTTGACTTCATGCTAGGTTTGTGCTCTGACATGTCAACTGTGGGACCTTATATAGACAGGTGTGTGCCTTTCCAAATCATGTCCAATCAACTGAATTTACCACAGGTGGACTCCAATTAAGCTACAGAAACATCTCAAGGATGATCAGAGGAAACAGGATGCACCTGAGCTCAATTTTGAGCTTCGTCGCAAAGGCTGTGAATACTTATGTACATGTGCTTTCTCAGTTTTTTTATTTTTAATAAATTTGCAAAAACCTCAAGTAAACGTTTTCACGTTGTCATTATGGGGTGTTGTGTGTAGAATTCTGAGGAAAAAAATGAAATGAATTTAATCCATTTTGGAATAAGGCTGCAACATAATAAAATGTGGAAAAAGTGATGTGCTGTGAATACTTTCGGATGCACTGTATAAATACCTGGGAGTGCAGCTGGATGATAAATAGGACTGGACTGCCAATACTGATGCTCTGTGCAAGGAAGGACAGAGCCGAATATACTTCCTTAGAAGGCCGGCGTCCTTCAACATCTGCAATAAGATGCTGCAGATGTTCTATCAGACGGTTTTGGCAAGTGTCCTCTACTACGCAGTGGTGTGCTGGGGAGACAGCATAAGGAAGAAGGATGCCTCACACCTTGACAAACTGGTGAGGAAGGTAGGCTCTATTGTAGGCACGGAGCTGGACAGTTTGACATCTGTGGCAGAGCGACGGGCGCTGAGCAGACTCCTGTCAATCATTGAGAATCCACTGCATCCACTAAACAGTATCATCTCCAGGCAGAGGAGCAGCTTCAGTGACAGACTGCTGTCACTGTCCTGCTCCAGTGACAGACTGAGGAGATCATTCCTCCCCCACACTATGCGACTCGTCAATTCCACCTGGGGTAAACGTTAACATTATACAAAGTTATTGTCTGTTTTTCCTGCATTTTAATCACTCTTTAATATTGTTTTTTATCAGTATGCTGCTGCTAGAATATGTGATTTTCCCCTTGGGATTAATAAAGAATCTATCTATCTTCTTTTGAGCCTTTTAGTTGTCTCCCATGCACACGTGCGTGACAGCCCCTAGGAAGACCTTCTTAGACTCAAGGAGATAGTGGACACTTAACTAGTATCCAACCAGACCAGGATTAAAAGCCAGTCTCTCTGAGCTGTGATGCATTAACCTTAACCACTACAGTGAAATGCTGGGAGACCAAAATAAATGAAATTAAAGTTATTTTGGGATTTGTATTGAATTGAATTCAATAGTCTACGCTGCTGGTGGTGGTGTAACAGTGTGGGAAGTGTTTTCTTTGCACACTTTGGGCCTCTTAATACCAATCAATCATTGCTTGAATGCTATGGATTATTTGAGTATTGTTGCTGACTGTGTGTATCCCTTCATAGTCACAATTTACCCATCTCCTAATGGCTAATTCCAGCATGATAATATACAATGTGACAAAGCAAAAAAGTCTTAAACTGGTTTTATGAACATAACAGCATGTTCTTCATTGGCCTTCCCAGGATCTGAATGCAATAGAACACCTTTGAGATGTGGACGAAGGGGATATTGCAGCATGAATGCACCGCTGAGAAATCTGCAGAAAGTGTATGATACAATCATGTCAACATGGACCAGAATCTCAAAAGAATGTTTCCAACATGTTGTAGAATCCATGCTATGAAGGACTGGGGATATTTTGAGAGCAAAAGGAAGCCATACTAAGTATTAACAACATCTAGAATACTGACAAGTACATTCTTGTGAAGGAAAACATTATAGTCGATGATTTCCAGAAGACATTCCTTCACACGGTATAAAAACTTTCCTCCGGGATACTAGGTGGCAGCAGTTATCTTATGCTGCTATACTGATGACTCTTCTAAAAGAGTCCATGTTTCAAATATGTTGTGGAATCCATGCCACAAAGAACTGAGACTGTTTAGAAAGCTAAAGGAGGCCATTCCCAGTATTAGTATAGCATTCCTAATAACTTGCCCAGTGAGGGTATTTTGTTATGTTTCCAGCAAGCACATAGGTTGTTGGCATTAGTTGGATCCACTGAAGTGGTGAGTGTCCTAACAGCCTTGTAAGTCTAGCACAGACGTGAATATCAGAATTCCTATAATATAACCTGGAAGAGTTTTGTTTCTTTTGAAAGCCCGTAAGTGCCATGGAGGATGGATTGGGATAGAACGTAATAATAATAATTCATTCATATAGCGCTTTTCTCAATACTCAAACGCTATCCACACAGGGAGGAACCGGGAAGCAAACCCACAATCTTCCACAGTCTCCTTACTGCAAAGCAGCAGCAGCCTTACCACTGCGCCACCTGTGAGGACAAATTCTTGCCAGGCCGGGAAGACATAATGGAAGGACAAAATGAAGGGAGGTGCATCCCAGGAGGGATGGTTATTGATTCTTATCCTAGTTGGGATAAAAGAATAATGGATGGACTAGGGGTTTCTGAACAGTTCATCCCCGAGTATGAGAATGGACAGTGCTCCTCTGGTTTGGCCTCAGCTTGGACACCCGCAGGGTTGCCATGGAATTGTAGTTTTCAAGGGGTCAATCTGTCAGGGTCCTTGGGTGCTGCCAGGGTGTACTGTTGGGAACACACCTCCCCGGTTTGGGAAGTTTCCATATGTCTTGGAAGTGCTTCTGTTATGTGAGTTTGTGGCTCCGGAAGTCCATCATAAAAAGAAGCCATCTTGTTCAGAAGTGGAGTCAGAGACAGGAGGCAGAGGGCAAAACTCAACTGGAGAAATGGAGGAAGGTATTGTGGATTAGAGATTGTGATGTGGACTTTGGAAAAGGTATTGTGGATAAAACATTATTTATTTGTACCTGTGACTATCTTGGTGTGGTTGTGCATGGGGTTTTGGGGCTCGTTGGTGACCCCTGGAGATCACAAACCCTAAGAGGCTAACGGGATTACATGCTAAAACTCAAAGTAAAGGTCATCACTTAGAAGAACAAACTTCAAAAGAAAATTACAAGGAAACACAAGGAACCAATACTATAATCACAAAAGCAAACAAACACATAGGCAAGGTTCAAGAAAACAACTCTTTAAAAGCACCAGATGAATGTCACAAAGATGACAGCAAGAAAATTTTAAACATCAGAAAATCTGATAACTTCTCTGCTGCATCCTATTTTTTTAAAAATGGAAGGACAAACTGGGCCAATTGTATCATCTTATGTGGACAGAGCTAGGGCAAAATGCCCAAGAGTACAGGTGGTGAAGGAACAGCGATTCCAGAAAATGACCTCACAAATTCAACAAACAGAACAACATGTGGGGCAGCAGGAAAGTAAAACCCAAAAGTGAGGACTCAACTGTGAATCTGACATCATTTGCTGCATTTATTACCTTTTCAGGAGATTACCATTTCATATCACTTCACAGTTAGTGGATGTGTAAATCTTCAGCAAAACATTTTCTACATCTGGAACACAGACGTATCCCTTAAAGCAATGATTTGTCAATAGTACAATAAATTATGTGTATCATATGTTTAGGAATGTACATAAGAGATATCAAATTAATACAAGCTGTGGTATTTTTCTCCGTTGTGAGAAACAATTTCCTGTACTGTGCTTAATATTGCTCCTTGATCCTTATAACTGTATGTCAGTTCAGGACCAAAGAGATACTGTAGCTAATTGATATTTAGGTGTGACCATACTGTATCTGGAGATTGAGCACCAGAACTGTTGGTCAGCGATGACCTGAGCTGACAAAATCAACGCTTTACTACATAACTACTCAATAAAATTTCCATTTTACTTGAATGCTGCCTCTATGTTATATACTGTATTGCTGTTCGCTGTATGCTACCCAGGGTAATTCATATACAGTATTACGTTCATCTCATAAATTAATGTATTCCTTCATTCACTTTTTGAAACTTATCTGTCCAATACATGCTTCAGAGTAGTAATGTATTTATTCTGGTATTTTCTCATTATCTTTTCATTTATTGCTTCAGCCTTTAGTGGAAGACACAACAAATAAAAATCTCAATGTCCTTTTGCCATACAGGGATTTAGCAAATAACATCAGCTGAACTCAACTGTTCTTGAGCTTTGAGGCTCCTTTCATGTCTTGTGTTCTGAAGGGGTATTGGAGATAGCAGTGACCTGCTTTGTAAGATGAGGCCCGCAACCTACTTTTTAATCTTGCCTTCATTCCAAAATCCCAACTGTTACAACAATAATAAATACATCCCTTGACGCTGGCTTTGGGCCAGCCACTTTTAAAACTGCTTCTATAACTCCACTGTTAAAAAAGTCTGGTCTTGATGTTGACAACCTTAACAATTTTCAGCCTATTCCTCACTTACCTTTTCTGTCAAAAGTACTTGAGTGTATTGTAGCCTCCCAACTTACCAATTACTGAACTTCTAATAATTTGATGGAATCCTTTCTGTCTCACAGTACAGCTATGAAACTGCTCTGCTTTGGGTAACCAATGATTTGATTATGGCAGCAGACTCTGGACAAACATATTAATTCTGTTAGATTTTAGTGCAGCATGTGACACTGTCAGACATGACATTCTACTCTCCAGGATGGAGAACATGCTGGGTATTTCTGGCACTGCCCTCCAATAGTTTAAGTCCTATCTGACTGACAGGCAAGAGTTTGTTAGTCTTGGCAACAGCAGGTAGAGCTCAGAGTCGGTCACACAAGGAGTTCCTCAGGGCTCTGTCCTCAGCGTTTTGCTCTTCTGTATCTATATATGCTTCCCTATCATTTGTAGCTATGGACTGGGTTATCATTTTTATGCAGATGATACTCAGCTCTATTTCAGTGCTAAAAGTAAAACTTCATCAGAGCTTTCTCATCTCACAACTTGCCTCGGTGAAATTAAAACCTGGATGGAGCAGAATTCTTTAAAATTATATTGCAACAAAACTGAGCTCCTTCTCAGTCACTCTTGGTGGTGATCTCATCAGACCCCCTTTTAATGCAAGAAATCTTGGTGTCATTTTTGATTCCTTCCTTTCTTATTCCGCTCACATAAACCACATTAAGAAACGTTCTTACTTTCACCACCGTAACATATCCTGTGTTCGGTCATTCCTCTCCTTTGCTAATACTCAGAAACTTGTCTATGCTTTAATCATATCCCACATTGATTACTGTAATTCCCTACTGGAAGGTGCTGCTTCTAATCTTATATCACAGCTCCAGTTGATTTAAAACTCTGCTAAAAAAGTCCTAACTTGGATTGGCAACAGCGAGCACATCACACCCATCGTGCTTCACTTCCTCTGTCTCCCTGTGTCTTACAGGATTAAATATAAAATTATATTAATAACCTATAAACCTTTAAATGGCCTTGCACCGGACTACATCAGTGACCTTCTCAATCACTATGCTGCACTAAGGTCCTCTCTTTCTGGAAATCTTGTGCCCCACACTAACCTGCACTCTGTGGGTGACTGGGCCTTTAGCTGTAAAGCACCCAGACTTTGGAATAACCTCCCGAAATTAATGAGACCAGCTGACTCCATTCATTCTTTTAAAAAACAACTTTAAACTCATCTGTTCAAGAAGGCTTTTCACTTAACCTGACATTCTGCCTCCTCTTTTAGTCTTCCTCTCTGTCCAGATGCTCAGTATAAATTGTGTGTGTGTGTTATATCACAAATGATGTTATTTGCTAGGCTTTCGTTTAGTATTGAATGTAGTATTTTTTATCTTTTATTCTATTTAATGCTTCTGTATATCCTGTACCTGTCTGTTTTAATGTTCTTTACAGGAAACATCTGTATACAATGTTACATATATCTGCTGTTTCCTTATGAGACTCTGTGAAGCACCTTGAGCGTGGAAAAAGCACTATATAAATAACATTGATTATTATTATTTATTAGAGATGAATCTTAAAACATTTAAAAGTATTTAAAAGTACACCGCTCTATTTTGAAGAACATTTTCTGGAAATTCACTTGTGCAACCTATGAATAAATGAAGTAAAACACAACATTTAGATGTAAATAACAATAATTATTTACTGATCTTCTAACTAGTTTACTCCAGTTCACAAGCAGTTGGAGCTGACGTTGGCAAAACTCAGTGCAAGGCAGGAATCAACAGTGGATGACATACCAGTCCATGATATTGCACACATTAATACACCAATCAACCCAACATATGAATGTCCTTGTAATGTGTGAGAAAACCAGAATATATAGAGAAAAAGAACACAGAAATAAGGGCGGGTACTTCAACTCAGAATTCTCTGTTTGTGATGCAGTAGAGCTAATCACTGTGCTAAAATGCCAACTCAACATTAGAATGTCTTAGGACAAATGTCACATTTGTAGCATACTATAAGTATGTGCCATGGGGGGTGGAGAGACATCCAGTCTGGGTTGGATAATGATTTCTTGCCTGGGCAGGAAGCCATAATAGAAGGACGTCAGTAGTCGAAACATAACCTGAACGCCTTGCAATCTTTGTACTGGCTGGGAACGAGGAATAATGAATGGACTGGGTGACGGTGGATAGCACAAACAGTTCTTTCCCCCACACAGGAGGTGGAAGTGTTCCTCTAGGCTGATGTCAATCAGGACACCCAGAGGGTTGCAAGGAAACTGGAGTGCGGAATTGCAGCCTTGTCTGGCTCCTTGGTTGCCTTTAGAGGGTGCTGCCAGGGGAGGACAACAATGGTTTCCACGTGACCTGGAAGTGCTCCCAGCGTGCAGTGCAGTGACAATGGAAGCATTCCCAGGTGTGACTTAAAAAAGAGTCCACCGCCTCACCTCAGGGAGTCAGACTCAAGAGGCAGAGTACAAATGTCATCAAAAGGAGCGGAAGGAGATGCATGTTTATTTATTTCTATTATTTATTTGAAGACGGGAACTAAAGCAGGATGATTGCCCTCGTTGTTGCTCGTATCCTGTATGCTTGTGTGCTGAAGTAAAAGCTCCTATTTTGAATGAAGCCTTAAAACTGTTCCTGGAAACCAGGTCTCGCCTTCCTGTCTCTCGTGTGACAAGCGTGACAATTTTTATGTCTGAGAACATGCTAATTACATTCAGTAAATTTCTCAGGGTCACACAGAGTTGGACCTTAAATTAATGGCTTTAAATTAATTAATGATTTAAGTTAATTAAAACCTCAGCCCTCTGACCAATGTGTCATAGTTAGTTACCAAAAATATTACTTTCACAAGGATGGCATTTTCTTTAGGTGCACTACGGTTTTCAACTGAACATATACCAACATGACAGCTTTTGAAAAAGGTCAAGTTAGTTTCATATTTATTGTCATCAGACAAAGAATACCACATCATACGTTAAAGGTTTCATCAGGTAATAAACGCAAAAAACATTCATGCAGCCAGGTTTTACCCTGGCTTTTATTTATTTTCTGACTTATTGTTTCTTTTGATTGCTTTGAATTATTATTTTTCATGTTTTTTTCTGTTTTTGGTGTTTATTATATGATAATAATATACTACTATTTTAAATGTACTGACATTCCTTGTAAATTGAGGGATTAAGCCATTGGAGGTGGGGCCATCCTGATGTCACCTCTCTCTGGTTATTTATTGAGTAAAGACAGAGGATTTCAGTAGTGAACCATTAAACATCATAGTAGTCTATTTGCAGACAAATAGAAAAAGCTTCTTGTTTGTGCGCTGTTCTGATTTTCTGGAAGTATTTATTTAACAATACTTAAAAAATGAACACACTTTGAATGTTGTGTTCAACTGGATAACTTGCAAGTGGATTATACAACATGATTTTTTCATGAATGGTTTAATATTATTTGTTGTTTTACCTGAAAACTTTTCACAGTTGTCTGCATTTGCACTCAGTGAAGAGCACTACACAACAATAAACTAAATTGAACTGAACTATTGAGGTTATATAAGTAAAAAAAAAAATTATGTCAGCTAAGGTAACTGAGTGCATAAAATTGGAAAGAAATCAATTTCACTCAGCAGCATCTGAGCCATTCTCTGTGATTCAAAAAACAGAAAACAAACAGGTCTGTTTATAATTTCATGTATAAAATAAAACCAAATATAACAGTTAAAAACATCAAACTCTTAATGCAATGGCAAAAGATGCATCTTATCATTGCAGAAAGAATGATTAAGCATGCCAGATCTGTTGAGGCCAATTCAGGACATCCATGTAGTCTAAACAAAACAAATGTAGAAAGAAAAAATGGATTTGCTAGTCTGAACTAATTTCTGGAAACAGCAAACAACTTGATAGGAATGCATGATAAAGTCCAGTCACTTCTCTCAAATACCCTTTCGCATTTCTGATGTAATCTTTCCAGTAAAAGGAAAAGATGTTAAGAAAAGATTTAATAAATAATGTGATGTCCCTGAATGACCTTGACAGTAGCAGTTGTCTCCCACTAGACAGAGGCTGTTCGAACTGTACATATCCTCTGATCTCATCTGTTAATTTAGAGGAGCCGTCGTGCTAATTTAGAGGAATGGGAGCTAACTTAACATGCATACTGCACATTATGTTTGGTATGATTCGAATCACAAGAAGATGTCAAGTGAAGACAAATTTATTGTTAGAAGGGCCACAGTGCCAGAGTGGAATAAAGGCAGAAAAAAATTGTAATAGATCAGGAGACAAAGAAATGATGAACATAGATGAATAAATGTGCTGTCAAAATAAGGAGAGTGAAGGTACTAAAATAATAAGGCCTAATGTGTAGCTCAAGAATTCAGCTAGACGTGAGTGTCACTCGGGCTGTAAAAACGTTGCTAAAAGTGTTACACCCAAGCGTCACTCGGGCAACTGTATAGACACGTCTTGCATAAGCGTTAGACCTGAGGATTACTCTGACTGTAAAACTGCCAATGGCGTTAGTGCAGAGCATTGAAACATTTTAGGGGTGTCACGCCAGTGTTACCCAGGCAACGGTGCAGTCACGTCTTCTCCTAAGAAATGTATTTCAGAAGCCCATGTGTTACACGCTCTTGACAGTCATACCAGCAGTGATGACAAAGTGGATCTGTCTTCAGGCAGTGAAATACAAACAGACACTGAAATGGAAAGAGATTCTGATGAATCCGAAAGCAATGCTCATGTCAATCGCACTTATGAAGTGTGCTATTCAAAATCTGACCAGTCTGGAAAGAAAATCCACAAGGAATCACGTTACTATTATCCCGACTATGACGTTGGAGTGTGTAAGATATACCACACAAAGAACACAGTGACGCCCAGGAGGACCAGAGGAGGGCTTGTACCTCCTCCAGACCGCGAGGGGGCATCCGCCCTGGTTATATTGGGGGCCACGAGTAAAGGGCTTGGAAGCCCAGCCCTGTAGGGACCCGTGGCCACCGCCAGGCGGTGCCCCGGTGCCTGAGCAACCCTGGAGCCCAGCACTTCCGCCACACCAGGAAGTGCTGGGGGGAAGATGACAGGGGACACCCGGACAGCTTCCGGGTGCGCAGCCGGCACTTCCGCCACACTGGGGCGTGTCTGCGGAGGAGTGCCGGGGAGCAGCTGGAGCCCATCCGGGTTCCTATTTAAGGGGCCGCCTCCCTTCAGTTGAAAGCGGAAGTCGGGTGGAAGAGAGACGGAGCTGGAGAGAGGACTGGAGGCGGCCAGGAGAAGGAAAGGTACAAAGGACTGTGAGGCCTGGACATTGGGGGAACGGTGCAAGAGGCACTGGGGAGTGCACTGTAAATAATTGTAAATAAAAACGTGTGGTGAACTTAAGATGTCCGTCTGTCTGTGTCCGGGTTCAAGTCCACAACAGTTTAACAGTATAAACAGTATTAGCATTATTTTTATTATTATTATTATTGATCATTATTATACATTCTACACTTCTGACTTAGTACTTTTAGTGTTTTGCATGTTTTACAGTAGATTAGACTTGATAAATATGCAATTTTTCAAGCCAAACAATGCAATGCTTTTTACATGTTTTTTTGAAAAAAAGAAATATAGTGCTGAGGAGGTTAAATATCCTGTGGAAAACAACATAAAACTCCAAACCTTCCAGGGGGTCACATGATGGTAATGGAATACAATTGCTAATTAGGTGTCTTCTGTAGTAAAACAAAATGACAGCAAAATTAAAAAAAAATAAACTTAACATTAAATATTTGCTAACTGGAACAAAATATGTCCAGAGGGTACAAAAATGAAAACTATATACAAACTATAAACTTTTCATAACATAGCCTTCCCACTAAGGCATGAACTCTGGACACAACCATTTGGCTCACCCAGATGTTTAAAAGAATATTTCACCCAAAAATGTTATTTTTTTAAATGTTACCCCTTGTGGCTTATAGTGAGTGTCAAGTAGAAAGTGTAATGTCATGTTTTAATGAAGAATCAGTATAATAAAGTTACTCATGGAAATTGGAGATGGAGAAATGGAAAACCCAAACTTCAGTTAGCAACACCCCTGGATACAGTAAATCTCTAGGGAATCCACAGTCAATTGTAAGAGAGAATGTCAAAGACAAAATCAGATACAGCCACAGTCCAGACAATAATGCCAACAGTTTTTCTTTTCTGTATAGCCCAAAACCACTCAAGGAATACCTAAACGGGCTTGACAGCCCCTCAGCCTTGACTCCACCCAAACCATAGCAAAAAAAAAAAAAAAAAAAATTGTAGGGAAAAAAAGGAAGAAATCTTGGGAAAGGCAATTCAGAGAGAGATCCCCCTTTCAGGGAGGTTGGGTGTGCAATGGCTGTCAAAAACTTACACATTACACAAACTAGAACACAATTAATCCTCTTCACAGAGCGAGATGGACAAGCTGTCATGGCCACCTCAGGAATACAATAAGATAGTACAAACTACTTTGTTCTTGGACAGCACTCCTCACCAAGTGCAGGTGCAGAGCGCCGCCAAAACTCTCAAGTAAAAATGCAAGTTGTATTATACCACTCACTACATACAGAACTATCAAATATAAGGGTTTGATACTCATATAAGTGTATAAATTTGTTCAAATCCATCAAAAATAAAGTAGAAACAAATACACATAAATGAAAAACAACAATATCTGTCCATCAGTTAATTGTAGAACCATGGACAGATTGTAGAAAAGGAGTTAGACAAGCCAGACACAGTCAGAGTCCTGGAGACCTTGGCCAACCAGCTTCCTCTGCCAAACTGGCCATTCTACAGCTGAGTCAGTGCTGAGCTGGCCAATCAGATGAAAGGACCCTTCTATCCAATGATTCCAGCGCTTTTGTTATCTGAGATGACCTTTCCATACAACTTGGCAGTAGAGCAGTGGCATCAAGTGTCACAAAAGGATACCAAGAAGAGAAACTGAATGGGGGAGTGGGGGTTAGTAACAGTTTACAAATATCATATTTCTTATATAGGGTGAGTTAAAATTATGTTAACAGTTGAATGAAGGAAACAATTTATTCACAAAACATACTTCATATGTTACAGGAATGTCTCAACCTGTTCACCATCATTTTCAACACATGTACCATATGTGGCACATAAATTGTCCACAAAAATTGTATATAAGTATATACATAACAGTACCATTAGTGTTAACGTCATTTTGACTCACCCTATATTTTAATACAAATGACTAATAATGGAGATGCAGAATGCACAGCTAATCAGCAGCTCTACTCTGTGTAAGCTAAACCGAGTCTCATCCAGCTAGCTGCCCACGCCCTCCTGGGCATTCTATAGCAGAGTGTGTACTAAGCCATCCATTCTTTCCATCTGATGCTTTTAACTCTGCCAGTATCTGAGGTGTGTTTTCCATGGACAGGAGAAAAACTTGGCAGTAGAGCAGTGGCATCAAGTGCCACATCAAGATGCCCAGAAGAGAAACAGAATAGAGGAGTATTAGTAATGGCTTATAATTATTGCATTACTTATATGTTTATACGATTGACTAACAAACAAAGATGTATTATTCACAGCTAATCAGCATCTCTAGTCAGGGTATACCTGACTAAAGTAGTGAATTTTCAGCATGGCTTTAAAAGTTGAAACTCAAAGGGGTATCTCTTCTATTAGCAGGCAGATCATTCCACAGCATCATGGTCATTTAACAAAAAGTTCAACCTCCCAATATTATTATAATAATCCTTTGTGGTATATGGCCAGCCATTCATCCCGGCCAATACCTCCAGGTTGCCAGATTGAGCCCTCGCTGCAGCATGGAGGTGCCCCGAATGCCAGCAGGGAATCCTGGACAATGGAGTTTTTATCCACAGCCCTGCTGGATACCATGGGAGCCGCTAGAGGATGCTCCAGGAAGGAACAAGGATTACTTTCCCTACAGCCCGGAAGTACGTCACAGTCACGTGGATAGAAGAAATGACGTACTTCCTTGTTGAAGAAAAGGAGTTTTTATCTGACCCAGAAGTATTACCAGTCATATGGACACAGAGAGAGAAACACTTCCGGGTCAAGGACTATAAAAACCTGTGGGAGATCCCAGACGGGCAATCTGAGTTGGGTGGCAGGGTGACAACGCATCTGGGAGAGGAGGATTATGTATTATTGTATTGATTATTAGTATTGTTTATTGTTTATGAATATAGTGGAGTGGAGGGTGCTTTGTGCACTGTTTAGTCCGAATAAAAATATTCATTGGACTTTTACCTGGTGTCTGGCGTCTGGTCTGAGGGTTCAAGGGGATGACAGCGCCCCCTATCTCTCACTCTTTATAATCTTAATCAGACTGACACCTTGAGATTTTAATGTAAGCTCTGGTTTATAAGTAATGAAGACTTCAGATAAGTAAGCACAACTTTAGCCATTTAAGGCTTTATATGCTCTAGCATAACTGTAAGCAGTTTAAACTGCAAACTGACCAAGCCAGAAGTCTACCCGTAATATGGTTCATAATCTTCTTAATCTTATTATATTTTAGGCTTTAGGGCATTGGTTCAGTGCAAATTGTATGTTCTTCTTATTTGCAGGCAGAAATCACAGTTCAAGAATATTGAGGATGTTAGAAAAGGGAGAAACCAAAAGGATAGTTGCTTGTTGGGCAAGAGTTCATTAACATTTTTGTCAAATAAGTCAATGACCAGATGCAAGAAAAACTGCATTTGTTAGGAAAAAATTGCAGATAGTAGAAATAATAATAATAATAATAATAATAATAATAATAATAATAATAATAGCAGCTCACTACTCAAAACACGGAATGCCCGGTCTCGAGCTTGGGACCTTCGGGTTATAAGGCAGCAGTTCTTACCTCTGCACCATTTAAGAATACGTGCAAACTTCCTGTCGATTGATGACACTCAATGATATTTACAGGGTTGTTCCTAAGAGACTTTTCTGTCATTTTTGCTTTGTGCTTAGGCTCACTGTCTTGTTGGAAGGTGAACCTTCAATCCAGAGTTTCATTTAGTGACTGCCCAAGATGGCTGTT
This sequence comes from Polypterus senegalus, assembly GCF_016835505.1. Classification (NCBI taxonomy): domain Eukaryota; kingdom Metazoa; phylum Chordata; class Cladistia; order Polypteriformes; family Polypteridae; genus Polypterus; species Polypterus senegalus. The sequence goes on from NC_053163.1 coordinate 37,347,012, forward strand.
CTTCCAGTTACAGTATGTGGCAAACAGGCAGGAAGAGGCGGGTCCAGGAGCCTCATGTATAAACAGTGCGTACGCACAAAAACGTTGCATACTCCTGTTTCCATGCTCAAATTGTGATGTATAAAACCTAAACTTGCCGTAAAGCCATGCACATTTTCACCCTAGCTAAAACCCTGGTGTACGCAAGTTCTCCTCTTGGTTTTGCGAACTGGTGGCACTTAGTGTCAAAGCGGTGCTTTTGTTCCAGTGTGGTTTCCCTTTCTTTTGTAGATCCACATCCCTGGCTTTATAAATACACTGAAATTAACTGCATTAGTTATTAGTTTAAGGCATTTGATTGTAATTAACCTGTAACAATATAATGGTCCACGGAATGGCCAAACTATTCCAAATACCATAGCTACTTTAGCGTTGTTATTCTCATTGCACCTTATTATTCTTCTTTCAGCTGTTCCTGTTAAGGGTTGCCACAGCGGATCATCTTTTTCTATATTACTCTCACTGCACCACTCAGAGTATTTATATCACAGTATCTGAGTGTGGAATCACAGCTCTGCAGCAGCTGATTGGAAAGAGAACAGCATCAAGCACAGGCTGCCTCAGCCATGCTTCCTACTTGAACTGCTCGCATACAGCAAACGCTTCAGAGCCTTTCCTGTACTGACCTCACAGTTCAGAAACAGTTTCATTCTAAGAACTATAAATGCACTCAATCAGTCCATCAAGTGCTCCTTGTAGAACTGTTTGTACTTATAAGTACAATCACCTCTCTGTAAACGTGTGATACAGTTATAATATTGCACAACCTGAGCCACTTTATAAAGCACATATTTACATAAATATGTTTATTACATTATACAGATAAAATGGTAACATTTAAATAATCTGTATTGCTATTTATTAAACATATGAGGACACGGTGTCGCAGTGCTAGCGACGATTTGGCGCCTTGTTCAGGGATTGTTCCTGCCTCACACTGTATTCTTGCTGGGGTTGGCACAACACTGGAAGGATCAATGGAAAGAAAAATTAAACGTGTACTACGAAGATATTTCAATGTTCCTTAAAAGTTTTGAAGAATCTGTGTTCTAAGCTTACAGATGGCTTAATGTCTATTACAGAGCTGATTGTGTGGCAATTGGTTACTTGGAGAAAGATGTAAATGGTCCATCATCAAAAAAAGAGAAAATCCAAAAGCCTGCTGCATATCCTAATTGTAGTGTGTCAGCACTAGATTTAGAGCATAATAACATTGAAAAAATATATATAAATAAATAAATCCAAATAATCAACCCAAATTCAAAAACTACCAACTGGTTAACTTCAACAGGAAGACAAGCAGTCATATAAAATGATAGACCTGGTCCTAAATTAAACTGAACATGATCTGCTTCCTCCTAAAGCAAATGTCTTAATGAAAAAATAACTTAAAATGTTGAGCTCTCACCAGGGATTTTAAATTTGCAGGCCCAGGCATCCAATTAATATGTCACCATGCAACAAAATATTCTGGAGAATCTCCTAAAAAAAATTAACATGGCAATAAATTCCAATAAAATAACAAAAATCAATCCTTTTGGGGAAACATTTTTTATACTGATGATCTTTAACAGATGTGACAGATAGGGGGCGCTGTCGTCCCCTAGAACCCTCAGACTATACGCCAGACACCAGGTAAAAGTCCAATAAGTTGATTTTTTATTAATTTTCAGTGCACAAAGAACCCTCCTCTCATCAATACTCATTCAATAAAAATTACACAATCAATAATCACAATCTACCACTCCCAGACGCGTTGCCATCCTTCCACCCAGCTCAGCTCAACGACTGGGATCTCCCCTTTTATAGTCCTTGACCTGTAAGTTTTTCTACTGTCTCCATCCATGTGACTGGTAACACTTCCAGGTCAGATAAAAACTCCTTTTCTTCAACCTGGAAGCACGTCATTCCTCTTGTCCATGTGACTCGGACGTACTTCTGGGGTGTAGGGTCCCTGCAGTGTCCTCTGGCGACCCCCATGGTATCCAGCATGGCTGTGAATAAACACTCCAATGTCCATGATGCCCGCTGGAATTCGGGGCCTCTCCATGCTATAGGGAGGGCTCCATCTGGTAGTCTGGGGGTATTGGCCGGGATGAATGGCCGGCCATGTACCACACTGATTATTGAAGTAGTTTTACATGAACAAGAAAATTCAACTAAAATCACAAAAATCAACTCTCATTATTTGTTAGTAATCAAAGTTAATAATTCAACTGCAAAATAAATGCACTTATTTATTATTAATGTTGCATTTTAAATTCAGGTGATGTTGCAGTGTCACGGGTGCTGGTGTCTATTTTAACCTACATAAACTTTTAGTTACCATGAAAAATGATTTCCGATATGGCATGTCTGTATATTGTATATTAATTGCTTAAAGTGTGAAAGCTATTTCAGTATGAGTGTCCATCTTATATTTTATACCTGCCTGCCTGTTGGTCACATGGTACATGCATCACATGCCTAGCAGCCATGCAGCATAGCAACCAGACACCCAAAATGGCAGTGCCCTTGACATCATCAAGATAACAATAATAAAAATCTATATATATAATTCACTAAGGCAAGACACCAATGGAAAACACGCCGGAAGGGGCTTGGATTCACTAAGTCACCGACAAGTAAGACACCTATGGCGCACACAGGGAGGAGCCACGCCCACCAACTCCAAGACCATTGGATACGACGACAACTCGCAGAGCCACGCCCACCAATTCGGATGCGATGACACAGAAAGAACGTCGTCATTTATATTCGTCTGTCGTAGAGGCCTCATGTACCTTCGAGCCACCTTGACTGTTCATAGAGGCATGTTTCTCGTGGAGGTGAGTCGCCATATGTAGCGTGTAAAACGGTTTGTGAGGGGTATCCCATGGAATCCTTAAAACAATCCTTTACAACTGAGGTTAAAACACAATGAAGTAAGCAGTCTTTAAAAACCGAGTTTTCGGTTATGATGCACGACCTCGTGCACCATAGCAAACTGTTTTACACGCTATATACAGCAATTCGCATCTGCGACAAACATGCATGTTCTTCACTCACGGATAATTATATGTTGCTCTTTCCAGAGTTCCATATTTTCATTCACTTTCTGTTGTATCCTCAAACCCTCCCTTTTTAGACAACTGTGTCTTTCCAGAAGTGTTCAACCATCAATAAATAATTATGCGGCATTTGTTATGCCGCTGGTTCACTATTGTGTTGTATTTTGCTCTCTCCAGAGTTCCATCTTTTCATTCACTTACTGTTGTATTCTCACACCAACCCGTTTTAGACAACCGTGTCTTTCCATTGAGCGTGTGTCTACCCGGCGCAGAGAGGCGTGGGTAAGCCGTTGAACCCCATTCGGGCTGCAAACCGTGGAATTCCCACTAAGTGTGACTCATACGCTCTCACTGGTTACGTCCCTACCCTTTGTACACACCCCCCCCACCCACCTTGCTACTACCGTGGTCGGGTGTCTTGGTGGATTATATATAGAAAAGCAGCCAAAACCGCACAGAACAATGAAACGTCTACGTGAGTTACAGGTGCATCTGGACTGACGACAACGACTCAAGTGACAAGTTGGAGGTGGGCACATTAGCGGGCAGTGCACACTGAACGAGAAATCAGCAGACTAGCATGACGGAGGGAGCTGAATGTACGTCCTTCTCCTCTCCTCCCATTCCACACTCTGCGACTGAGCGCCGTTCACCCCCATCCCTCCGTCTGTCAGGAGAAGGCGCGATGGCGATCCGCCAGTTTTCAGTCACGGACGATTGTGTGTTGGTTCGTTCCGTGCATTGTTACAATGTTGCTTTTCTCGCTGATTTATTACATTACCGATTTTTCAAATGTTAATTTTCTCCCTGTGCTTAAAAATCATTAAAAAAACGGCCTGATTATGCGGCATATGGTACGCCGCGGGTTGGCTAGTATATTAAAATCAAAATCATTAAAACATAATAAACAGAGACTAACACCAGAGATGAATTTATAATGCCTGCATCACTATAGTGATGAGTACAGCAGTGCTTGTTGAACTGCCATATAAATGCAAATTTATTTGGTATTGTGGTATTCCTTTTCAGTGAATCAAAATAAACCGTAAACCACTGTATACTGAATAAACCTGTTAGCCTGACTACTTTTTGCAATTTGTTACAAGAGTATTTAAAAATGTCTCTTTATTTGTGAATTACAGCTTTCTTTTTAAATGCACCGTGATTACATTTTCTGTTTTTCAGACTGTAAGGCTAGTGTAAATAATGGAATATTTTTAAGAGTGAATCATGTACTTGAGTATACCAGTGGAAATTAAGGAGAAGTGCATTTAGGATTCAAGCCAGGAAGCACTTTATTTAAGGAGTAGTGGAAATTTGGAATTAGCTACCGAGACATGTAGTTGAAGCAGTAACCTTGGCAGCCTTTAAAAAGTGTATGGATGAGACATTAGGACAGTTTAGCTATTATTATTGTTGTTATTGTTAAAGAAGGAGGGCACCTATTCACCTAATGACTGCAGACCAGAGGCACTTATGTTTCACATCATGAAGACCTTGGAGAGACTGGTCCTGGGTTATATGGGTCCTATTGTTGTAGACCACCAGGACCCACTACAGTTTCCCTATTGGACAAAGACAATGCAATTTCCTATCTGCTTCACAAGGCTTATTCTCACCTGGACAAAGCTGGCAGCACTGTGTGACTTAAGTTTTTTGATTTCTCCAGCACTTTCAGTACCATGCGGCTGTCCCTGTTTATGGGTAAACTCAGAGATATGTGGTGTATGAGCCTATGGTGTACTGGATAATGGACTATCTGTCAGGCAGACTGCAGTTTGTAAGGCTCCATGACTGTTTCTGATACGGATGTGAGCAACACTGGAGCACTAAAAGGAACAGGGCCTGTCTCCTTTTCTCCTTACTCTGTACACCTCCGGCTATAAATATAACACCAGGTCATGTCACTTGCAAAAATTCTTCACTTATAAGGTGCACTGATAAATGGCACGAGACAGAGTATTGGAGTTGGGTGGAGAAGTTTCATTTTTGGTGCAAAGAGAAGTTTCTGCATCTTAACCTTAGCAAAGCCAAAGATCTGATTATTGACTTTATCTGCACAAAAGAGTCTTTATTCAAGGATTGAATGTATAGGGAGTCCACTCTTCCAAGTACTTGAGTGTCCACACTAATGACAGGTTGGACTGGTCTTGGGACACAGAGAAACTATATAGGAAAGGGCAGAACAGGGTCATTTTCCTTTGGAGACAGTGTTCCATTAATGTGGGATGCAACATTCCTCACACCTTCTGTAATTCTGTGATGGCCAGTCAGATTTCCTAAACTGTGGTGTGCTGGGTTGGTAACATCACTTCAAGAGATGTCCACTGAATCAAGAAGCTAATTAAAAGGGCAGGCTCAGTTATGGGACATACTCAGGACCCTTTGGAGGTAGTAGTGAAGGAAAGAGTTGAAACAAAACTCAAGAAACATGACAGGGCCTACTTTCTACCAACAGCAATACGTTCCCATAATGCCTCAATTTGAATGTGACTGCCAAGACATTTCTTTTTAATTTTATTGCTTTTTAGTCTTTCTGGTGTGTGTTCAGACCATAGTATGAGTGCATATTTATTTATTTATCTACCTATTTATGCATTTATTTATTTAAAGAGCTTCTGTAAAAAACAAATTTCTCAGTGGGGATATCTATCTATCTATCTATCTATCTATCTATCTATCTATCTATCTATCTATCTATCTATCTATCTATCTATCTATCTATCTATCTATCTATCAGCTAAACAAATGAGGCTGATGGACTGAATGGTCTCCTCTCACTTGTCAAATTTCTTATGTTCATCTGGCATGCACTACTGAATAGAATTGTCCTCTGTTGTTTCATTGTCATTTTTAAATGTTTATTTTTCATATCTCTATATTATTTCTATTATTTGTGTAATCATGTCCTATTACTTTAAGTATCCCAGGCCAGGTACCACAGATATCTTTCAGATGGCCTGGATATGCCTTGGGATCCCACAGTATGAGTTGACAAGTGTAGCTGAGGAAAGAGATGTATGGGCTTCACTGCTAAGGCTGTTGCCCCCCTGACTCAGTCCTGTATAAGTGGTGAAAAATGAATGAATGAACTTTAAGTATGCCTCTATTTTAGGCATTTTGTGGGTGAAGCCCTAGGAGGCAGGGCCACTCTGATGTCCCCACTCCTGAGCCCTCCTTCTTGCTCTTTAAGGCTAGAGAAGAGGAAGCTCAGGTAGCAAATTATTGTATTCGAGGAGTTCTTGTCTAACTTGTATTACTATTTTGTTTGATTTTTGATTTTCCCATTTTTCTTGCATCTCTTCTGTGGTTTGCGATTACTAGATTGTATTTTTGGTCTTTATTTGGACTTGTTTGCCTTGGATTGCTTTTCAGGGCAAAACTTTTCTAGCTACTTTTTGTTCTTTTGAGTATTTGTTTTTTTTATTTTTCCATCTTTGCGCTAATATTTCCTTATTTCTGAAGTTCCTTTGTTCACTGTCTGTTTACAAGCCAGAAGTTTACAGTTATACTCTCTCTTATGGGGCTTTTTGATATATTCAGGGACATTTCTTTGTTCTGATTCCACAAAGTTGACAAAGAAATATTTAAATAAACGACCAGAAAAATAAGCAAAGAATCGTAACCAGGAAGACAATTAAACACTATTATCAAGCCAAATTCCAAAGCCCAAAATTGTAGCCAAAAATACTTACAGTAGATCAGAAGCCTTTTACCAGAAGCTCTAACTAAATGAACATATGCTATTCTTTTGTTATTTTTCCACAAAGACTTATAGCAACACCATAATAAGTCCACAAAGTAGCAATGGGACAGAATTCAAAATGGTGTCCTAAACTCAGCTCAAAATAATTATAAATATTCTAGAATAATCTTCTAAAATGATACCAATCACAGAATTGAATTTTGTGCCCTCTATACCCTATATTTACATAAAAAGGAAAACAAAAAGAGGTCTTAAATGTGCACAATAAAAGGAAAGTAATACCGATTTTAACATCCTTTTTTTGGGCTGTTTCAGCTGAAGCCAGCAGATAGAAGTTGGGGCCTGGCTAACTGAAGATGAACCTCTTCTGGGCACCTCAGTAAAGGTCTTGGCCTGCTTTTGGAGGCCTCGCACCCTTTCTCCATGTTTGTGACACAACACAAACATGCTGCCAAAGATACCATCACTGAAATTAACCAGAGCAAGAAAAGTACTGAAGATTCAAGTAATGTTATTTTTTCCTTTAGAAATTATAATAATCTATGTTTAGGTATTTTTACTTCATTTTTGCAGACATATCTACGCATGACTTAAGTCTTATTATTAGTGTCTTAAACTCCTCTCTTAATATGGTTGTTTTTGAACCACTCTGTGCAGAAGCATGCAATACCAGGTACCTTGTAGTAAATTGTGCAAGGTGTATTTACTCTCACATGATGAAAGGAATGAAAGAAGCATGCATGACCTTCTCTTGTGACTGTAAATCTGCTCTGTTTATTTAGTGGCATCTTCATTGCAATTAAATAAATGCAATGAACTGGCACTCCGACCAGGGCTGGTTCATCTCTTAAACTGCATGCTACTGCTAGGCTTTGTCTCCTAGCCACCCTGGATTTAATTCAGAGAGTCTGGGAATATTGTGCCATATTATGTTTATATCACTGTAATAAAAGGATGAACACAGAAAATACATCTCTCTGCTAGCGAATCTGCAAGACATCATAAGGGAGAGAAGGAGTTACTTTAAAACAATGTTATTTTCTGTTACATAAGGAGGCAATTAGCTGCTTTTGTTGTGTTCTCTTTTCAAAGTCTTTAACTGAGTGCACACCAGACCTCCTGGGCACAGTGCCTGCTTCCCCTTCAATATATGACAGAGCGTCTTTGTTTATGCAAGCAAGCAATGATGGAAAAGGCACTAACTGGTTTTTGTGCCCACGCCTTGCTTCACCACATCCTAAATATGTATTTATTCCCTTTTATCCTACTTAACAGTTAAGCTGTGGTTCTAGTTTAAGGATTGCTAAATTGTAGTGTAATAAGAGAGGCAAACCCTCTGCTCATCTTAATCATGTTGCCTGCACACTTCACACCCGACTTCATGCGTGCCTGATGAATCAGACATTGCATTGCTGGGCGAATGTGATTTTGGCATAGCAGAGATAAAAACTGAATTCAGGAGATAACAGTTTCCACCTGGTGGCAGCATATTTAACAAGGGGACGAATCTAAAGGTGTGGTAACTCGGTTTAGCTTAGAAGTAGACTACTGTGGCTGCCCTGTCTGAGGATAATAGCAGTGAATGCAGGTTTTGTCTCATTTCATTTCTTCTCGTTGGCCCTGTATTCATATGCAGTTGTTTTCAAGAATTTAGTTTCTTTCATAGTCAATAAATATATACCCTCACAGTGATGGCTGACTTTAATTTACTCTGGCCATAATGCTTTTGTATCTTCTGTTAGGTCATTTCCTCCTTACACTCAATGTTCCTGATTTAGACACCAGATTTTTGCTTTCCTCCCTTATTAAATGGTTTAAAAAAACAGATGGAAAATGTTTATCGTGTCCATTTTCTGAATTCAGATTTTCCATTACAAAACAGAATCTGGGCTTATCATGGACTTATCAGTCGCAAGGAAGAACCAACTCAGAATGGATGCCAGAACAATGAAAGTAAACAGTTACACACTCATCGACTTTCACTCATATTGGAGAAAGACTTAGACTTGGCAATCCGCATAATATGAATATTTTATGAATTCAGACTCCACAGTCACAGTGATGCACAGTGTTTTCAGAGCTGGAAGGCAGCAATGCTAACAACTGTGGAAATATGTAAATTATTCAATATAACAAAAAATAATGCTTTGCAAATACTGTAAGAAGTATGAACAAGCTTTTATTCAGAATTCTGTTTATTATTCACAGGCCAGAGTAATGGGGATTGTGGAGGACAGGTGAAAAAGAGAGTGCAGGCAGGGTGGAATGGGTGGAGAAGAGTGTCAGGAGTGATTTGTGACAGGCGGGTATCAGCAAGAGTGAAAGGGAAGGTCTACAGGACGGTAGTGAAACCAGCTTTGTTTTATGGGTTGGAGACGGTGGCACTGACCAGAAAGCAGGAGACAGAGCTGGAGGTGGCTGAGTTAAAGATGCTAAGATGTCCACTGGGTGTGACGAGGATGAATAGGATTAGAACTGAGGACATTACAGGGTCAGGTCAGGTGGGACGGTTGGGAGACAAAGTCAGAGAGGCGAGATTGCGTTGGTTTGGACATGTGCAGAGGAGAGATGCTGGGTATATAATAGGAGAAGGATGCTAAGGATAGAGCTGCCAGGGAAGAGGAAAAGAGGAAGGCCTAAGAGAAGGTTTATGGATGTGGTGAGAGAGGACATGCAGGTGATGAATGTGACAGAACAAGATGGAGAGGACAGGAAGATATGGAAGAAGATGACCTGCTGTGGCAACCCCTAACGGGAGCAGCCAAAAGAAGAAGAAGATGAAGAATTCACAGACCAGTATGAGATTCAACATATTCAGTAGCACTAGTGAGTGAATAGACTGGCTGCAGTGATTTTCTTTACATTCTTTAAAAAAATTGATTTTTTGATGAAGACTTGTGGTGTTAGCTAATACAGCGGCATTGCTTTGAATAATATTACCAAATGGATGGCACATTTTTGCTGCCCATTATATATATCCTTACTATACCGGTACTTGAGATGAAACACTTAATTCAAATACAATATATGTTGCTATATGAGCTTGACGATGCAATACATCTGGTTTGGTTTAGGTTTATTTGTCATATATAGGTTAACATAGGGTTAGCATACAATGAAATGTGCATGATGAGAAAAACAAGTCACTCAGCCTAGGTCCAATAAAGCTAAAAAATATTTTAAAATAATTAAAACAAAAATTACAAGTTAAAAATAGACTAGCTGTATAAAATAAAATGTGTATATTTTAAAATAAGTTATAGAGCAATATGAGTTGAATGAACAGCAAGTACAAATGACAGTTATTGCACAGATAATGTTTTATAAAGTACAGATGAATGTTCCAGTCAGTATTCCGAGTGTGTGCAGGTACAGTTTGTGTGTGAGTAGTGCAATGCAGGTGTGATGTAAGTGTTGTGGGTGTTCAGGTGTTGCTGTTGAGGAGTCGAATGGCCTCATGGTAAAAACTGCTCTTAAGTCTTGTATTCCCAGCAGCCAGACTCCTGTATCGTCTGCCAGACGGTAACAAGGAGAACAGCTGGCGTGCTGGATGGCTGTGGTCCTTTATGATGCTGCTTGTCTTACGCAAGCACCGATGGAGGTAAATGTCTTCAATGGCAGGGAGACTCTTGCTCGTGATGTGCTCTGCTGCCTTCACCACTCTTTGTAGTGATTTTCGGTTGCTGGCAAAGCAGCTCCCATACCAGAACAATGGAAAAATAATAAATTAAGTAAATAATATACTGTGCTATTTCTGGAAAATGTTTAAAAAAATTTTAAATATTAGCTTAAAAAAAATGAAACCCACAAAACAGGAACTTAAAACAATAAAAATGGCTTCTCTTTGACCCCTAAAACTCTATCTGTGTTGAGTTTTTACTGTTGTAAATTCAAATGCTCATACTGCATGCTTTTCTAAGTACCTTGACAGTTTCAAACTGCCCTTCATGTTAAAAGGCTTTTGCCCTCTTTAACTCAATTTGGGTGGTGCAAACTTGAGAGTCATTTAATGGATATTGTTTCATGTGACTGACACCTTAGTAACATTCCAGAAATTAACAAAATTTAGCAAAATAACAATCAATATGGGCACAATGCAATATGTAAAAAAATCATAAAACAATATGTAAAAAATGTGTATGCAGTGTTTTCATCCTTGGAAGTTCGCAGTGCAACAAGGCTATTCAAACTGCATTAAGCGAAATTTGAAACTTTTATACTGAAAATATTTCTCACAGTTTTTTTTGGCTGGACTAGGTTAGTTGGCAACCCTCCCTGTCCAGAAATTCCACAATGTATTTGCCACACTTAAGTCCATAAGAAAACAATCTTTTCCTAAAGTTCCCAGCAACACTGATGTGCCTGTGCACTTGTTGAAGTAGAAACTTTGGCAGAGTAGCACATTAGGCACACAGAAGAAAAACAAAACGCAAAAGGGTTGGTGTAAATGACAGCCACTATTTTATTTAAGAAGAAATAACTCACAAACTTTACTGCAGTGTGAATTGTAGTGTTAATGAGAGTATGCTAAAATAAATTAGTAAGTCTTCCGCTTATTTTTAAATGCTGAGATCGACTAAGTGTCCCCTACACTAGAAGACAAATCATTCCAAACTGTGAGGGCACTCATACGGCCTCTGGGAAGCTTTAAAAAGAGCTGGCTCTCATGATATCTCTCTATTATAATAAAAAAATCCTGGGACAAGACAAGACTTTTTAGCCTGGAACGAGACGTTACTTTTTTAGAGAGATACTTTCATGTCCTGCGAGACGAGACTTTGTGCCAAGAGAATTAACCACGCCCGGGGGCTGAAATAAAACACAAAGAGTAGATGACAAATTAGAACATCGTAAAGAATTCAAAAACGTTGGCATGATACACATGAAAGTACTAAAATTTGAAATTCTCAAAAAATTGCATTAGTTCAAACAAACGGAAAACATTACTTGGTGAAATAATGGAACGGTGAAAAGATATTGAATATATTGTTTGGATTTAAACTTTAAGTCGGTGACTTGTAGACTGTCTAATTCGTGTTGCCATCAGGAAAAAGTAGTGCTTCTTCCCAATAAAGATGCATATCCATGGGAATTAAAAGATTTGTTTTTTGATGAAAGTGAAATCCACATACGCGAGTGGCAGAGACGCGAAGTGGCTGGCATGTAGCAGAGGTTGGCGAGCGAAGCGATCTGGGGGCTAAGCCCTCTAGTCAATTTGTAATTTAAAGTAAGTAAAAAGATCCAAAGAAGTTAAAAGGTTTATATACTAAAATAAGCAGACTTTATTGGAAAACAATCTAGAGATATAAAAAGGGGATTGCGGTATATTGTAGTACTTTTGACAGTAAAGTCTCTTGTGGCAGTATTGTGAATTAACTGAAGACTAGGAACAATAAAAACATTTAAAACATAATTAAGCAGAATTATTTTACTTCATTCAAGGCCAAATGCAGCAACCTTTTTATTCAAGGTGACTAGAAAGTGCAACAAAAGTAGATTTACTGAATAGTTTTAATATTTATCCTTGCATGGAGATGGCATTATTTTAAACACAGTACTTTTTCTTCAGCTCAACTCATAAAAGGTTTGGCTTGGTTTTATAATCTATGTAAAATGTAATTATTATTTAGGGCATTGATATCCAAAATGCAATTAATGCCTCATCTAAATGAAATATCTCAAATCACCACTTAACTACATTTAATCTGCTCCTTCCCATCCTTAACCTGTGTGGACGAAGGTTCGAGGCAAACAGCAGATATAAAGTAAAAAGCAATTTCTTTATTCTTGGTGGCATAGAGACCACTCCAGCCCTGTCAGTTACTGTCACTGACAGTCACCAGCAATAGCCCAATCTTGCGGGGGGTGAGTTCCCTTTTTATAACAGACTTGCTTACATTTTACAGTGACAGCTTTAGCATGAGATATTACAACATATTTTTCGGAGGGTTCAGTACTATGCCCAAGGGTTACAAAATTTTGTTCAAAAATAAGTAAAGCAGAAATGGAAGTACCTGTTTGCTGCTGATTAGATAGATAGATAGATAGATAGATAGATAGATAGATAGATAGATAGATAGATAGATTATTAATCCCAAGGGGAAATTCACATAATCCAGCAGCAGTATACTGATACAAAGAAACAATATTAAATTAAATAGTAATAAAAATGAAAAAAAATTAAAATAAAATTAATGTTCGCATTTACTCCCCCGGGTGGAATTGAAGAGTCGCATAGTGTGGGGGAGGAATGATCTCCTCAGTCTGTCAGTGGAGCAGGACAGTGTGACAAAAGTCTGTCACTGAAGCTACTCCTCTGTCTGGAGATGACACTGTTCAGTGGATGCAGTGGATTCTTCATGATTGACAGGAGTTTGCTTAATGCCCATCGCTCTGCCACAGATGTTAAACTGTCCAACTTTACTCCTACAATAGAGCCTGCCTACTTAACAAGTTTGTCCAGGCGTGAGGCATCTTTCATCTTTATGCTGCCCCCCCAGCACACCACCGCGTAGAAGAGGGCCCTCGCCACAACCGTCTGGTAGAACATCTGCAGCATCTTACTGCAGATGTTGAAGGATGCCAACCTTCTCAGAAAGTATAGTCTGCTTTGACCTTTCTTACATAGAGCATCAGTATTGGCAGTCCAGTCCAATTTATCATCCAGCTGCACTCCCAGATATTTATAGGTCTGCACCCTCTGCACACAGTCACCTCTGATGATCACAGGGTCCAAGAGGGGCCTGGGCCTCCTAAAATCCACCACCAGCTCCTTGGTCTTGCTGGTGTTAAGATGTAAGTGGTTTGAGTCGCACCATTTAACAAAGTCTTTGATTAGCTTCCTGTACTCCTCCTCCTGCCCACTCCAGATGCAGCCCACAATAGCAGTGTCGTCTGCAAACTTTTGCACGTGGCAGGACTCCGAGTCATATTGGAAGTCTGATGTATATAGATTGAACAGGACCGGAGAAAGTACAGTCCCCTGCGGCGCCCCTGTATTGCTGAACACAATGTCAGACCTGCAGTTCCCAAGACGCACATATTGAGGTCTGTCTGTATGATAGTCCACAATCCATGCCACCAGTTGTGAGTCTACTCCCATCTCAGTCAGCTTATCCCTAAGGAACAGAGGTTGGATGGTGTTGAAGGCGCTAGAGAAGTCCAAAAACATAATTCTTACAGCACCACTGTCTCTGTCCAGGTGGGAGAGGGATCGGTGTAGCATATAGATGATGGCATTCTCCGCTCCCACCTTCTCCTGGTATGCAAACTGCAGACTGTCGAGGGCGTGGCGGACCTGTGGCCTCAGGTGGTGAAGCAGCAGTTGCTCCATGGTCTTCATCAGATGTGACGTCAGAGCAACAGGCCGGAAAAAACACGCAGACGTTTCCTAACAGATTATATTCTTTTTTTTTAGAACAGACTAAAAGTCAGCAGTTTTCTAAAAAATGTTGCAAGTTACTTTTTTAGCTTACAAGTATTTAGCAGAGGCAGTTTAAACAATGGCTTACTGATTATTAGTACATATTAATACATACAATACTATAGCTTAATAATGATTTTTCTTCCTCACCTGCTTATCCAGTGCAGATATTGCAGGAAAGCTGGAAGCATGCATAAGACGCTTTGCCTACTTAATTCACAGCATAAAAAAGAACATTGTGAAGTTCTGTGAGGGCAGCATGGAGCCTTACTATGCCTCATATGGGCCCTGCTATTTATTGTCACAGACAGGCATTTATGTGTCATAATGACTGAAGATTGGAAGTACTGGATCTACTTGGGGAAGATCTATGTGTACAGTATGGTCTCAGGGTTTCTGTATGATATTCAGGATGCCAGAAGTCATTTTCACTGGACAGACATGTTATTCATGGCTGGAGCTTTAAAATCCTTTCTGGTAACATAGTTTGGAATTGGTAGGTGGAAATTTGAAAAAGAGAAGCTAGAGGGTTGAGAAAAAAAATATTTGTTGAAGACAAGCCAGAAGCTTTTGAGGTGTAGGTCAGCCACCTACATGGATGTCGACCTGTATTGGTTAGCCCAGTGTGATACTAGGTCTTTTATTTTGTAACCTTCCTCATGTACTTTGTGGTTGCCATGGTGTGATCCATCACCTTAATAGGAAATCGGATACTTTTATAGTTTTAGTCTCCTTTGGAGTTTTCTCAAGTTTGAGGTTTACTGCCCCTACAGATCACACAATGTTTCACTGTATAACTCAAATCAAAATCAGTTAGAGCACAAAAACACTGATCATTTTTAATGATAGCACATATTTTCCAGAAATAGCATGCTGTTGTGATGTGAAATTTTACATACAACTTGATAAATATCTTGTATATCTTTATTTGTAACTTAGGCAAAACAATGTCATATTAGTGTTACATTAGTGAGAAGCATTCATGTTTACCACCCAACAAACCCCCAGAAGGAATGGGTGTCCTTGAATTTTATAGCAGGGTTTTGGGGGAAGTGCCTCAAATCAGTTTGGTAAATGTTTCTCTGAACTCTCTCAAACCCCACAGAAAAGCCAGGCTGCCTAACTGCCAAGCTTTACCTTAACATATGGTTTGGAGGGCAGGGGTGAAGGTATTCTCTGCCCTATTGGTCTGATGTATTGCTGTTTGGAATTGGCTTGTGTCAGAAGCCTTTAAGTACCATGACGCCCTATTGATTGTAGGGGTTGGACAGAAAAACCTATAAAAATTTGCTTGCTTTTCCTCACTCTCTCACTTACCAAACCGATGAAAGACCATCACACACCATCAGCTGAAAAGGACAACACAATGAAGAGCACAGCTCGGCAGCCATATTGAGTGTGGCATGCGGCCTGTTCTGAAGAAGGCTGACTAAATGCCTTAATTAGAGACATGTTAAGTAACTAACAAGTCTGTGTGCCACCTGAAACTACACATCACCATTTATCAGTGTGTATGGTTGCCAGTATTCAAATGTACTTTGCATATTGTTATTATTTATGAATAGTATCAAAAACACATTGTTAAAATTGTAACTTAACTCCTGCTTGTCGTTTACTACACCTAATTACCTGAGGTTATACATGTAAAAGGGAAGGTGGGGAGAAGTTATATGGTACAGTACCTTATAAACAGTGGTAAGTCTGGGAGATTTGAGGTACTCTGACAAAGGCTACATATTAATAATACAAAAGGGGAAAGTGGTGTAAAATATTACTCTACGAAGACAAAACACACGCTGAATACAAGAATGTAAATGATGAATGACTAAATACAATTTTACTGAACAACATTATTAGTTCAAATGGGATATTTCACCTGTCACAGAAATGTAACGGTATCAACTCATGAAATCTTGCACTGTTATATTAAATCACTGCCTTGGTTCCCTACTTATTGCACTGTTATACAGGCTAAAACATTTTTTGGGCTATCAGTTTCTATTCTTGTGTGGTTTACTTAATTTTTGTCAAATTACATTTAGTACTAGCGACTGGAAGCCTGATCGAATCAGGCTACAAATTCTACGTTTGATGTTAGTCCTGGAAAGTACGCCTCACCAAACCAACGTTCCAAAAATCAACCAAACTTATTGTTATCTGCTCATACCAACACCGACTTACTATACTTGGCCGTCCAGCGGCGTCACTGAAGCATTCGAACATTTTTAGCCAATCATGCAATACTGTGTCCGCGTTTGCCACATTATGTTCTAACTACAGAGTATTGATTCGAGGTATTGACGCGAACACCATACATACGGGGTATTGACACGAACACCATACATACGGATAGTATCAAATTTAATATAAGGATGTTCAGAAATCTGATGATAGAACCCCAAAATTAATTTCAGACATTCAATAAGGAATCCATTGAGGCTCGTTACTGGGGCTGTTCCTTTCTTGATGTATACCACCCTACAAAAAGATTGAGACAAAGAAATATTTATCCTTCATTTAACCCTCTGCTACACAGTTTAAAATTACAAATCAAACAATTCAGATATGATTTGAATTTAGGGTAATTGGTTATTTGCATACATCATGGTCACACCATATAGAAATTAAACACTTTTTATACATGGTCCCCTCATTTCAGTGCACCATAATGTTTGAGACAATGGCCATCATAGGTGTTTGTCATTCCTCTGGTGGGTTTCATTGCTTCTTTAGTTCAGGCATGAGATACCTAGGCTTGCTCCTACCCACAGACTACCTTTGTAGTTTGCAGTTGCCATTGTTCAACAGGAGGACATTTGCTGTGCCAAAGAACGTCAAAGAAAAAATTATGAGGCTATAAAACAAAAAGAGAACCATCAAAGACATTGGTAAAACCTTAGGATTACTAAATCAAAAGTCTAGAGTATCATTAAAAAAAAAGAACACATTGGTAAGCTCAGAAATCGCAAAGGAAGACCTCCATGCTGATGACAGAAGAATCCTCACTATGGTAATGAAAAAGCCCCAAATGCCTGTGCAGCAGATCAGACACAGTCTTCAGGAGGCAGATGTGGATGTATCAGAGACGACAATCAGCAGAAGACTTCATGAACAGAAATACAGTGACTATTCTACAAGTTGCACACCACTGGTTAGCTTCAAAAACAAGATGGCCAGTTTACAGTTTGCAAAAAAGGACCTAAAAAAGCCTGCAGAATTCTGTAAAAAAGTCTTGTGAAGAGACAAGACAAAGATTAACCTTTATCAGAGTGATGATAAGAGAAAAGTGTGGAAACAAAAAGGAACTACCTAAGATTCAAAGTATAGCACCTCATCAGTTAAACATACTGACAGTTATGTTACGGCTTGGGCATGTGTAGCTGCCACTGATACTGGCACACTTCTCTTCATTGATGATGGAATTTCAGTGGCACAATGAATTCTGGGGTGTATATAAACATCTTATCTGTTCAAGTTCCAGTGAATGCTGCTCAACTCATTAGACAGCACATCATCCTACAACATGACAATCATCCCAAACTTACTGTGAAGGCAACACTGGGGTTTTTCAAAGCTAAAAAATGGAAAATTTTTGAATGGCCAAGCCAATCACCTGATTTTAAATCCAACTGAGCATTCCTTCTTTATACTGAAGAAAAAGCCTTAGGGGCCCAACCTGACACAGACAAACAGGAGGCACACTCATAAAAAGGTTTTTTTTTTTTCTTCACCTCATGGGAAATGCCTTCCTCGTTTCCCACAGGCACAACACAGTCTTAAACACAAAGCACAAGCACAATAAGTTTCCTTCTCTCTCTCTCTTCTTTCTCGCAAAGCTCTCGGCAAGCTCTGCCTCCCTCCTCCTGACTCTGGCTACCCCATGGCGTGAGGCGGCTCCTCATTCAGATCTCAGCTCTCTCTTCCAGCTGTCTTATCACTATTACCTGGAATCACTCCCAGATGCGCTGGAGGTCCTCTACAGGGCTCTGCAGCTCCCCCTGGCAGCCCAAGAGGACTTCACCAAACTCAAGCTGCCAACATGCCCTGTGGGAATCCGTTGTGCCACAGCCACCCAGGAGGGCTGCCCTCTAGTGTCCCAGGGAAGGTATTGCCTCACCAATGCCCTCTCCCATGGTCCTTCCACTTTGTTGCTGTCCCGACCAGGTAGTGGCCATGGCTGCCCATCACAACGGCTTTAATAGACCTGTCATTGCTGTGTCCCGTTATGGTGACCTGATATGGAGGAACCATGTCGAAAAAGTGTTATTTCTACATGGTGTGACACTTTAATCTGAATGGTTTGATTTGTAATTTTAAAGTGTGGACCAAAAGGTGAGGCAATGAAATTTGTCTTTGTCCCAAACATAATGTTTTTCTGAGAAATAATTTGAAATCATACAAATTAATTTCATTCAAATACAGTTGACTTGCTGTATTTATCAATCAGACCAAAATGATCTTTTCACTTATTGCTTCTTAAACATATTAGGTATAGACCTGATTGCCCCTTGTCCTCTTTGTATACAGTAGTTTCTAAGGCTGAGGTCACTACGATGTTTGAGCTGGTGGAGCACCACCTGCATTTATATTTTTAAGCAGAGGTTCTTTAGATCAGCATTTTGTTTGGTATTGTAGTCTGACTTTGTACGTATTGGATTTTTTTTTTTTTTTTGCTGTATGTCTTGTTGCTGCTTACAAATTTGAGATATAATCTGACTTTAATTTTTCTCAGGGCTTTTATTTTTTTAATAAGTGTTTAAAATTTTTCAAAGGGCTTTATTTGAATATTTTTTGAACTACAGGTTTTAATAGATTTCTCTCCACTTTTGTGAATATTTCTTAAGATTTATTAAGGATATTTTTTGGGACTGGCTGTGGTAGGATGCTTCACCTAGAGGATCATTGTCTAAGATGTTATTTATCTTATTGGTGTCTTTTCTTGTTATTGGTGTCTTAGTGGTATCATTCATGGATAACGGACTGTCAGCTGGTGCAAGACCCCACCCTGGCCAGCACATAGTTTTCTGATGGGGGCAGTGGCTGGACTGGTATTCAGGATTTTTCAGGTTAGTTCGTGGCGTAAGTGAGTGGATGAGTGAAAGGAGCGGCTAGGAACCTATGTGCTGTAGGTCAGAAAATGTTTGACTGCACTCTCAGAATAGTTATAAAAGGGAGAGAGCTGCAAATGTTAGTATTCCGGGCAAACGATTTGAAAGTTTCATGGTTTTGTTTGGAAGATTTTTCTTTGCTTTACACGTTTGATTGTGGGGGAGTATAATACTGAACTGGGGTAACTTTTTTTTGTTTGTTGTGGAAGTTTTTATAGGACACTGTATTACTATTTTAATAATAGTTATTTACAATTTCACTTATTTACTGAATTTAAACACTTGAAACTGTTTTTAATTATTTATTCCACAATAAAAGAACACATTTTTGCATTAGCATCTCGTTTCTCTGCCTCCCTTATCGTCCTGCTGGTGCTCCACCAAACGCCCTTAGGCCCTGCAGTACCTATGGTGGAGGACCTTGAGGTGTGAAACTTGGCTTTCCCTTTTATGTGTCTGGTTTAGGGAAATTTACATTTTGGAGATTAGCCCTGTGAAGAGCCAGGCACTAGGGAGCGAGGCCTCATTTTGGCATTTTAAGTTGGGAGCATACAGGTAGGAAAGCGGGAGGCTACATTTCATAGGTTTGGGCCTAATTTTTTATTTTTATTTTTTGTGTATTTTTTTTCTGTCCTGGGTATGATGTTAAACTGCATCTGGCCTTGCAAGTGGTCCTCCAACTTGCAGGGAAAACTTGGGAGTTTGTGGCAGGATTGTTACTCCACGTCACACAGCTCCAAAACGCCAAACAGGACTTCTTTTTGCTCTCCGCGGGAGTAGCTCTGCTTCAGCCGCCCATAGGAGCCTCATCCTAGAAGAGTTGAAATTGCCAGAGAGCCAATTGCGTCAAGCCTGTTGGGGATCAGAACTGCTGTTGTGCTGAGGCATCACCCGCTGGACGGCAGCACTTGGTTCCTAATTTGAGGCAGCCTATCAGGGTAAGCTCATGAAATGCCTTGTGTCTGCGGCATGATGACCATCTTCCTCTGCTGTCAGAGGAGCTTCATGATCTCTGCATTTCAGTGGCTAAACTCCCTGAGGTATGCAGATCTGGGACTGCCAGATCTTTGTAGAAGGGTACACCTTATATTTGTCTGGTCGTTCTGATGGCTATCATATGCAGGGAACAGTGCATTTTATTCACAGCTTTTCTCAGTGATTGATGGATGCCCAAGAGGTGACACTCCTCTGGTGAAGGGTGACTTCAATGCAACCACTTGTGACATATGTGACATTGACAGAACTGGGTATGAGGATTGTGTCGGTCCCCATGGGTCTAGTGAATATGTTGAAAGAGGCTCAATGCTCTTTGAATTGCAAAAGGTCAGGGGTGCAGATCACTGGATCCAAGATCAGACAGTTTCTAATGAGTTTGCATGCAGTTTGTGTGAGAAACTTGCAGGCTTAGGTGTGACTGCTGATTGTAATGTGATGGAAGAGACCTTCTGTGACAAGATCCTGAAGGTTGTGGAAGGGATGTGTTGGTGTTGCCGGTATTCCCAGAAGGAGATATTTAATCTTATAGTCCCCCTAGATATTATCGAGAGGAGTCGCAGCACATGAACTGAGAAGGACAGCTGTGAGGGTTCTGTGGGCAGCTAAGGAGGCATTTGTTAGAGGAATATTTGAGCAAGTAACACACCATCTATGGTGTACTGACCCACGTCCTGCTTACAGAATCAAAGAATTACTCCCATATGAATCTGATTAGTTGGAGATTTGCACTCAGGGTGGGTGAATGAACGGTCCTTATGGATAACGCTGTATTTATGATACACTGGGCGGGGTACTTTGAGCAGCAGTTTAAAGCTGTTCCTCCTGCTAGGACATTGGACATCTCTGATGTGGGAGACCCTCAGAGCCAAGACCCTGAAGGCTGGTGTTGTCGGTGTTTCCAGAAGGAGGGATTTCATCTCACAGGGTAACCTGAATATTATTAAGGGGAGTCACAGCACACAGCTTGATGGCAGCTCACATATTTCTCTGTGGTCTACTGACCTACGTCCTGCTAACAGAGGAATCAAAGTATCTGTCCTCGGAGAGTCACAGTCAGGGCAGGTAATAGAATGGTCCTTACAAATGATGCTGCAGTAGTAGCTTGCTGATCTGGCAACTTTGAGCAGCTGTTCAAAGCTGATCCTCCGGCTGGGAGGATTGAAGTCTCTGTGTCCACGGTTCTTGAAGCTGATCCTCCAATTAGTTGTGAATCACCCAGTTTCATTGAGATTGCACAGGTGGTGGACCAGCTGAGGGTAGGGAAGGCTGCAGGGATCTGTGGTATCCAGTGAACTTCTCCAGGCTGGTGGTAAGACTGTCCTTCTGGCATTGCATGCAATCTTTGCTTCCATCTGGATCATGAATGTCATCCCAGCTGACTGCAAAATGGAACTTGTCCCAATCTAAAAAGGGAAGGGTGGTCACCTGGATTGTGGCAACTACAAGGTGATAACACTACTCTCTGTGCTGGGTAAGGTCCTCTCTAGGGTTATCCTCAATAGTATCTGAGATCACTTGCTCACCTATCAGGGACCAGAGCAGTCTGATTCCATGCCTAAGAAGTCTACCATCGACCCCATCCTGGAACTGAGGGTTCTTATTGAGTGCAAATATGTATATCAGCAGACTTGACCTTTGTCAATTTTCGTAAAGCGTTTGACTCAGTTGATCAAATTGACCTGTGGAACATCCTGACACTTTCCAGCATCCCCCCCAAAGTTGCTGGATATCATGGCTGGCATGTACACTGGTACTGTGAGTGCTGTGCAGAGGGGAGGTGGAGCCTGTGCATTTTTCCCAGGTGATTCTGGGGTTTTTCAGGGGTGTGTTTTTGCTCCTATTTTGTTCAATAGTTGCGTGGACTGAGTGTTGGGCAAGGTCATGGGGTCTGGCAGCTGTGCAGCATCTGTTAGTGAAAAAAGATCCATTGATCTTGACTTTGCTGATGATGATGTGATCTTTGTGGAGTCATTGGAGGCTCTGATCAGGGTGCTTGAGAGACTGAGCGAGGAGACTGATTGTCCGGGCTTGCTAGTGTCCTGGACAAAAACCCAAGATCCACATCTTTAATGACCTCTTAGGCATAGCCATCAGCAGTGTGTCTGTTTCCGGAGAGAGTCTTGACCTTGTCAAGAGGTTTACTTACCTTGGCAGTGACATTCATATTGCTGGTGACTCTTCCTATGAAGTCATTCGAAAGATTGGGAGAGCATGGGGTGTCATGAGGTTACTGGAAAGAGTGTGTGGTGCTCCCGATATCTCTGCAAAAGGACGAAGGTCCAAGTCTTTAGAGTCCTGGTGCTTGCTGTTTCCCAATATGGTTGCGAGATATGGATGCTATCCAGTGACCTGAGATGAAGACTGGACTCCTTCATTACTGTGTCTCTTTGGAGAATCCTTGGGTACCACTGGTTTCACTTTGTCTCGAATGAGGCACAATACCTGCTTTGTGAGGGAGTATCAGTTACAGCACTGTGGCCATGTGGTGATCTGGCTCATAGGATCCTTATTGTTGAGGACCTGAATGGCTGGACCAGGCCAAGGGGATGCACACGTAACACCTGGCTGTGGCAGATAGATGATCATTTTTGGAGGTTAGGACTTGATTGCATGTCTGCCTGGGAGGTTGCCAACTGGGATCCTGAGCTGTTTTTTCATGTAGTAGGTTCCGGTAACATGCTTTTCTGCTACATGCCCCCCAACCTGACTTGATCTTGTGTATTTTTAATATGTTAGGCCAGAAGCTCATAACAATAACAAGCTCTTTTTAATTAATCTTACTACTACTTTTTTTCAAAGGAAACAATTATTGCTGGAGATATTTAAAGGAGGTAAAGAACAAAATATATCCAGCTACTTTGAAAATACTTTTCATGGTGGGGGTTTGAAAGACAAAATCATGGGTGTGAAATAAATAATAATAAATAATATTTGTTGTAGCCCACCCTACTGACTAATAGGAACTGTATACTGTATTCTTGGCTGTTTTGTTTGTGATTTGCTTGTTTTGACACTTTCTGACTGTAACTCATGCCAGGCTAAATATTACCATTGGCTGTGTTCCCAAATATTTTTAATTTTTTTGCTGTTGTTTATGCTCTCATGTTAGCTTGGGCTGGGCTGGACTAGGTTGGGCGTTAAATGTATTTACTGCTGTACTTTATATACAAATTCTGGACATTTTCCATCTGCAGCAGGAAATAAACACAGTGTTTTTCTATCTAAATCATGTAATTATGAGCAAAACATTTATTATTTGGACATCATTTTTCATTTTTCTGCAATTAGCACTTAAACATGTTTTTGTATATAAAAGGCGCAAACACACATTACTGAAATCAACATTAGAAAAATGACACGATCTTTTAAAATGGCAAAGGCATCTAAAGCTCTGTTTTTGCTTCTGTTTCGTCTTTCTCAGAGGCTTCATCTAATTCCTGGAAGAGAAAATAGAAAATGTAGAATTAGACATATGAGCAATTCAAAGAATCTGTTGTTTTTCTTTTAAGAGTTTATATGAATACAGTAACAATGAACACTATCAAGCAAATGAGCAGAAAGTATTACAATATTGAAATCCAATTCAAGTGCAGCATCAAAACCACTCATAACCCATTTACTGTATATCTTGTCAGTCAAAGATGCTGAAACATCTAGAATATTAACAGAGGCCCGACATGCTTAAGGACAATATTAAGCTAAGGAAGCTTTGAAGAGTATATCACAAGGAATATTCATTTTTAGTAACTTTAAATAGCATAGGATAAGTACTCAGTGTTTGAATACCGAAATTAGTTTTAATATCACATGTTAACTTACATGAGGAGTTTTTCCATATGTCATCTATTGTATGTGACTTACAGCAAACTGAAAGTTTCAGAAGAGGTGGTCTCTTTGGTATGTGTGACTTATATAGTAGGCAGATAAAGAAATCAACAATTTATACAAAATTACATGAATTAATTTATGGTTGATGGATGGATGTATGGAAAGGACAGAAATCTCAAAATATAAAACATTCAAAACAATGATATGTGATAAGCTACTGTATCATGAACATTATAAATACCATCTAAAACAGTATATGTGCTCTTTACGGACCTTGTAGTGAGAAAAACACTTCTTGCAAATGATCTCTGAAGTTATATTGTGTTGAAAGACTACCTGAATTTTGAAGTAATTAGTAGAGGCAGCACAGTAAAGCTACCGAACAGTTGAATCAGTCCAGTCACCTACAGTATAACCTGACAATCTATTATACCAATGAGCAGCTTCAGAGCCAGTTGCAGGGAAGCCTATAAGTCTATCAATTTGCATAGAATTTCCAACTAGTGTGGTAATAATGAGACATCTTTATAAGGACACTGAACTACCTTACATAGTGATGTAAAAAAGCAGGAATCCAATGGCAGTCAGCACTGGCAAGCACTGGTGCTGTGATACATTGGTGTCAAAGGACCTACAGTCCAACTTAGCAAAGCACCAAGTGCCTGAAGAACCCAAAATGGGGTTTTGCCAAGTTGCCGATGAGTCTTGATGCAGAAATCTTGGATCTGGAATGCTATTGGCAGCATCATTGTAGGAAGGAATACAGATGACAGAGAGACTGCTACCTCAAAAACTGACCACCACTACTTCTCTGTCTACTAAAGGTGCATTGCCTTTGGTGTGTGATCACCAGTTTAGCTTCAGGCTCAGTGAGATGGGGAAAACTGCCACTAACCTCCCCTGAGCAGTGTGAGGCAGATCTGATAATAAGATTGTGCAGGGAAAGATGAGGCAGATTTTAGAGGCATAACAGAGCAGTTGTGGAATCTTAAAGATCCAGACCTGTACTAACATTTGCAGCCTCAGTTTAGTGATGGAAGACAGCCAGGAGACTAGTACATCTGCAACTCCACACAAGGCTGCATTAACACTCTGGCTACATAACATGTCAGTGTAGCACTCAACATGCTTACTGATGTGTTTTTGTCAGTGGCTGCATGACCGCAGCTGATACAAAGACCACCCTGCCGTTTCAAAGACTTTGTGTGCTATTGTAAGGAGTTGGTAGTGATCACTGCACACAGTGATTATGAAGGGAAGGCTGTGTGACAAGTTGCATCAATCTGGAGGTGAATAACCAGCATTGTGAGCTGACATTCTATATTTCAAATGAGTAGCTTCAGTACCAGCTGCAGTGGAGTCTATAGAGATAGCAAGCATGCCAGCAACGAGCCATCCATCTAAGGACATCAAGTTACCTTAAAGAGTGATGCAAAGAGCAAGAGTCCACTGGCACTTGGTGCTAGTGCTACAATACATACAATATATATCTACATCTATCTATCTATCTATCTATCTATCTATCTATCTATCTATCTATCTATCTATCTATCTATCTATCTATCTATATATATATATATATATATATATATATATAGTGACACTAGAGGGTGCTGTCGCTTCTCCAAACCCACAGACAAAACGTTCAGATGCCAGGTAAAATGGCACTCAGAAGAATTTGTAATATTTTTCTTTGATAAAGTGCACAAAAGCACCACCACCACAATACACAATAATCAATAATAATAATAATACAATAAATCAATCCTCCACTCCCAGCAGCTCCGTCACACTACCACCCAACTCCGGCTCAGCTTGCTGGGTCTACACCAGTCCTTTAAATAGTCTTTGACCCAGGTCAGATAAAGACTTATATTTTTCTTCAGCCCGTAAGAGAAGTACTTCTGTTTCTCCGTCTTCGTGACTTGGGAGTACTTGAGGGCTACCAGGAAAATAAAAATCCCCGTGTCTCCCTGCAGCATCCCACGATGGCACCCATGGCACCCAGCAGGGCTGTGAAGCCGAACTCCATCTCCCATGGTGCCCTGCGGGAATCCAGGGCACCTCCATGCTGCAGGGAAGATGCCATCTAGCGTCCTGGATGTGTCGGCTGGGATGAGCTGCCAGCCGTCCATTACTTTGTAGAATATATATATATAGTGGCCACCTTTTATGCTGCACCCAGGAGTACTCCAAATGATTTGTTAGAGAGGTCTGAAAGCACTTCCAGGTCAGGTGAAAGCCCCACAAAGTAGGGCTCTGCAGCTCTTCCTGGAGGCCCCCACTGCCTCCATTATGGTGGCATCCTAGCTGGGAAAAGACCCAGCAGTCTGTCACTAAATTGCATAAATAGTATATATAATCACACTTTCAATTCCAAACAAAGGGGAACTTTTGTCAATGCATTATTTCCTGGTACATCGATTACATTGATGCACACATCCGAGCTACAAAAATGTTAGAGTCAGAATAACAACTGATCGGAGGAAAATTTCATTTCAAAAACTACCCTAGCCTTGATAAAAGCATGGTTTTCTGCACACTGAATAGCAAGCAAAAGTAGATGCATTACAGAAAGCGGACTTTGTGGCTCTTACTGGGGATCATTGGACTTCCGTGACCGTTAGTAATTCTAATTACATCTAATTACAAAATGTTCAATGATCACACTGTTTTAGCCTAATGTACAAAATAATTTTGGCTAAGGTTACTCGGAGTTTAAAGATTAAGTTGGTCAAATTACCTTTTATGTTTCTGACTTATTTTTTTAAGAAGAAAAACTGCACTTTATGTTGAAATTTTGGTTATTATTATTTAAAGACAATACCATTCTGAAAATGTACTTAAAGTACTTAAAATACCACTTTATTTTTAAGTCTGCCCAATTTTAGCCAGGGATGTTATTTTTGTTTCTGTTTTGAATTGAAATGCAGTTTAAAAGCATTTTTTTTTCAGAAATTAAAACAGCTTGAGTTTACAATATTCATGTCCATGTCTATTATTTGATTCTGTCGCCCACTAAAACCCTTTTAAATTAAAAAATATATAATATATAGTTGTCTGCTGCCCAAACCCAATACATACAGACGCAACTTCAGCACTATATATACAATACATATATATATTGTGGTGGACGGCCAGGTGGTGGAAGAAAGAGAGGAGTGTTTTGGTGTTTCAATTGTGTTTTGGACTGTGTTGTGGCTGGGGGGATTACGGGGAAGGTGTGCCCTCCAGCTGAAAAAAATAAATAGTTTATTTATTTTACACATGCCTCCCGTGTCCAATTTGTGTCGGGACGGGCTCTATATAGCGCCTTTCGTACAATATATATATATATATCTATTATATAAAAAGTCTTGGGTCGAGACGTAATCATCTCGGAGAGACACTTTGAAGTTCCGCAAGACTTCTTGCACGTCACGCCCTACTTACAAACAATTTCTCTGAGACACTTTAACATCCCACGAGACAAGGAAGTGAGACAAAAGGACAGCTGCTGTACAGGCTTTTAAATAATTGACGCACTGTGCGAAATGCAGATCGCGCAGCACAGTAGCAGCAAGCAGACAGCCAGCAGCTGATCCGTCCGCATCTCCTTAGCATGCGTTCATCCCACCCCACCACTTCACAATACGAGCAGCAGAGACGCGAAGTGGCTAGCGTGAAGCACGCCCCCGGGTGTAGGGGTTGTGGGGTGGGTGAGCGAAGCGAGTAGGGGGCACAGCCCCCTAGTATATATAGACACAGACAGGCAGGAGACAGGTTTTCCACCCAGCAGACTGTTTATTTACAGTGCAAAAATCACCAACACAATCCACTCCAATCCATATATATATGTGGCAAAAATGAGTATAATAATTTTTTTTTTTACTTTTTTTTTGTTTAGAATGCATGAATGTCTAAATTACATAACTATTAAAAAAAAAAAAGGCAAGAGTAAATATACATCAGTTTCAGGATATTATTTTACATCTTTCCTTTGTGGTCGCTCAGGTCTATAAACACCTAATGAATTACAAAACAGACCCTGCATTTGCAGCAAAGGGATCCATAAAATATTTTGTAGAAAATGGAAACAAAACCTATTAATGAGTTTACCAAAGTGCTTGAGGAAATCATGATTTGTTGACCTTTTAAAAGCTTTAAAAGCCAATTTCTGAAATGTAAGCAATGTTCTATGAATATTGTTAAATAATACTTTCCTCCTAAAATGTAAATTGGAAGCCTCCAAAAGTGAATTAAAGTTCATTCTTTTAAGACTTGTTTCAGAGTAATCTTGCTTCCAGATGTAATCTTTCATATATTTTCTAAAGGACTTTTCCAGAGTTATGAAGTTTGAATGTAACATTCTCCCAATTTTGAACAAAGAAGGAGCACCTTCTTAACTTACAGCAAGGACTTTGTTGCAGAATTCCTGCACACGTTCTCTGCTGATCTCTCCGGCAGGCATCAGCCACTTCTTATCTTTTATGGTGTTGTAAAGACCTACTGCTGGTAGATCTTTTGATTGCAGGCCAAAGTATGACAGGACTCGAGCATTTGAAGTGAGGGTAGCATCAACCAGTACGAACAAGACCTAGGGGAACCAAAATGTTTGAAATAAGTAATGGGAACTCAATCAGTCTTTGTATGGTCTTATCCTGAGTAAATCAGTATTTAGAGAGAACAGTTTTGAAAAACTCATGTTATTCTGCATAATAAATACAAAAGCATTTGGAAAATGAACACATCTAAAATTACAGTGTTTGGTTCCAGAGGCTTACTATAGAGGGTTAGAAATTGGTGGCGGTTATGCCCACAATACCACATTTTCATTAATGAATGGTGTTTTTAAACAAAAATTATTTTCACATCGCTCTCAAAAGCATCCCTATCCACACTAAAACAACTGAAAACACATGTGAAGCAGACATTCGACTACGCTGGGCATGTACAAATCATGCAGAAATAAAATTCAGAGCTCCATGAAAATAAGATTCCCTGGTGCTTTATGCCCTTTCAAAACTGTCACAGTGTATTGGATTCTCATCAACCTAATTGGATTAAGTTTAAGTAATAAACAGTTTAATGTGATTTTTACAGGGCTGTGTCGTTTTCATTACAGTGTGTGGTATATAGCCGACAATACTCCCAGGCTGCCAGATGGATCCCTCTTTGCAGCATGGAGGTGCCCCAAATGCCAGCAGGGAATCATGGACAATGAAGTGTTTATTCACAGCCCTGCTGGATACCATGGGGGCCACTAGAGGATGCTGCAGGGAGGATCAAGGACTATTTTCCCTACAGCCCGGAAGTACGTCCCAGTCATATGGACAAAGGAAATGATGTACTTCCGGGTTGAAGAAAAAGGAGTTTTCATCCGGGTCAAGGACTATAAAAGACTGTGAGATACACCAGAGCGTTGTGCTGAGTCGGATGGCAAGGTGACAACGTGTCTGGGAGTGGAGGATTGTGATTAAAGTGTATTGTGTTTATTGTTTATGAGTATAGTGGAGTGGAGGGTGCTTTGTGCACATTATTAGAATAATAAAGTCAACTTTTGGACTTTTATCTGGTGTCTGGCGTCTGGTCCGAGGGCTCAAGGGGATGACAGCGCCCCCTATCTGTCACAAGTGGTAAGACCACCAGCCATAGATTTTATCTCAGAACTGTAGCAACTGGTAAATTGTTTGATTTTGCACATACGTGCATCATTCAAACTGTGTAAAGCACTATTTAAATGCATACAGATAAGCAACACAACAAGTGATATGGAAAGCAGCTTGTCTATGCTTGCTGTGTTGGAATATGATTTTGTTCTGTAGAAGGTGATAAAAGACGTTGTAATGGGGAGGATTTAATCAAGTGAGGGCTTCATGAGAATGAGCAAATTGCAGCGTGATTATCAGCTGTTTTTTTGCCCATCCACACACAACGTGTTAAGAAGTATAAGGCTCTGGAGGTTATTTTCAAAGGTTTTTGAAAGTTGAAAAAGCTAGAGCAGTGTGGACAGAAGGCAATAAAACCAATGTCTGCATTTTTAAATGAAAACATAGTAGTACGAATTGGGCCTAAATTATCATCATAATATTCATAGTAGTATGAAATATCATCTTTTTAGATGCTAGACGTTGCTGATTATCAAGCACATTCTGACATATGGTCTCTCGCATGCATCTACGGATAGTAGAAGTAATACCACATGATATTTTTTTAATTTAATACTTGGGGGGCTCTGCCCCCTGCTTGTTTTGCTCGCTGACCTCAGTGCAGGCCCTACACGCTAGTCATGTCCTGGATCTGTCGCTTGTGATGAATCGTGCTGTACTTTTGGATAAACACGAATATCAACTCTGTCTTTGATATCTCCGTCTTTTGAAACTATTATCAATGACAATTCATCACATGTTGGTTTATTATATATGTGAGAGTGATCTTTCAGATTCATATAGAAATCCAAGAAAACTTCTTTGTCCATATTTTTCAGATAAATTTCGTGTAAAGTATGATACTTTTAGATGTATGGATTTGTATTCATTATTGACTGTAGAATTTCTAATATGTCAGATCGTTTAACTCTTTCGATTCTATGTTGCATCGCTTCTCCATGATCATAAATATAAACCTGACCGAATTGTGGTTTCTTTGAAATGAACTTGTAGTAGCTCTGTCATATTGGCTATGTCCCTATATTCTATCTCTTTTCGCTGTTCCGTTATTTCACTAAGTAATAATTCCCATTTTTTAGCGCTAATACGATCTTTACTAGTTTTTTGAGACTTTCGAATTTTAGTACTTTCATAACCTCTAACCTGCTCTGCATGTGTATCGCGCCACGTTTTTGAACCTCTTTTCAACGTTCTACTTTGTTTTCTACTCTTTGTCTCTTCTTCTTCTACTGTTTGTCTTTTATTTCCGCCCCTGCTTGGACCTGTTAAGTTTTCAATTCATCTCTTGGCACAAAGTCTCATCTCACAGAACGTGAAATTATCTCTGAAAATGTCTCTCCTCGTCCAAAGATTTTTTATATAATAGAGAGATATGATGCTAATGAATGTTATTTCCACTTTAATCTTATCAGTAATCGTAACCTACACTGCTCTTGTCATTGGGAAGTGTACTGTATAAAAATAAGTTCAATTTATTAGAAAGCACAACACTGTGGTGCAATGGTTACCTCTGCTGCCTCTCTTCTCCTGAGTCCTGTGATCGGGTCCTGCTGTGTGAGGTTTACACCTTTCCTCTGTGTCTCTATGGGGTTTTATCTAGCTAATCTGGTATCCTCCTAAATCCCAAAGATGTACAGTTTAGATTGGTTGCTGAATCTAAATTAGTTCTGTTAGTCTAAATATGTCCTGTGATGTACTGATACCCTATACACAGTTGGTTCCTGCCTTGTCATGAGGGGCTCCATGTTCCCTTTGTGCAAAGACTTAATGAATGGATGAACTGAAAAAGAGTGACACAGTGCTACACCGCTGTGCCCTAGTTTCAAAACAGGATCTGTCCCCTCAGAGCAGTGTTTTAAAATTAAAAGATGCAGAAAACAAATGAATTGAAAAATCTTCTTTATACTATATGCTTTTTAACTGACAGAACATTATCACAATACAATAGTTGTCAAATCTGCTACACATCGGCTCTGAAGCAGTCTATCTATTCATTATCTTTGACCTTTAGGTTGACTGGAGAAGTGAAACTCCTCACCCGGCCTTGATATTTAGGAGCAGCATCTCGAAATGTCTTTTTCAGATGAGCGAAGTCAGGTGATTTCTTGTCAGCCAGCAACAGTAAGTGATTGACCACTTCTGACTTAAAGATACCAACGGCAGTCTGGAAAAAATAAAATTTCTTTGAAAATATGAGACTTCTGAATCCTTTTGAAAGGGTGTGTCACTGAAACGTTGTACAGCATGAATGTATAGCAGACCTGTTCATTCATTCTGATGCATCATGCTATATAAATGTGGATATTATATATACGTTAATTCAAGTAAATCAGTGTTGGGCTTGGCGTTGAATCAAAGAACTTATAAAGTGTATGAAATGTGTTTCAGGTCTTGCCAGAAAGAAGTATAAATTCACAGCTTCTATAAAGAAATCCATTCACTTTTGGTGGTCTCTTTAGGTCGATTTCAATTTAATTGATAATACCAAAACTTCAAAAGGTGACATTAACATGGCACACTCTAATTTTAACACTGACTGGTCTTCTTAACTTAGTGCATTGCTGTTTTTTTCCCCAATAGAAATGAACTAGAGGCTCTTAATGGTAAACCCTATGAGAATTAAAAATTGCTGTCAAATTGTAGAATTGCTCTTCCCTTTCTCCATGAATTCTTGTTTTCCTTCATTTACATCAATTGGTAATACGAAACTGGCCTGTTATGGGTATGTTCATGATTGTACTCTTTGTATCTTTTCCAGGATGGGTTTCCGTGTTATACCTGATGCTGCTGAAATAGGCCATGGCACCCCACAATCCTAAACTGGATTAGATGAGTTAAGAGGATAAATGGGTGAATGTAATGAAAAAATACATTATGATTTAACATCAATTCCTTGTCTGATCTTGCTTTTTCACCACTTGGTCGTGGGAGTTTGTACCAGCAGCTTTAATACAAACCAAAACTGGAAGGCGTGCCAATTCACACACCTACAAAAATGTATCTCCTGAGAAAAACCTTACAAAAAATGTGAAGGACATGCTAAATTCACACAAACAGATTCCTGGAGCTGTGAAACGGCCCTAGCCTCAAAGCCTTACTGATTTAGGTGACCATGCCTGACCATTCCCTATCTACCCATGCAGACCCTAACCACTGACCCTGGCTGAGATTTTTTCTCCAGGCTGTCTCTGTAGTCTTTGCTACATAGAAGTCCATATACCTACTACACTATGTCATTTGTCCCTCAGTAGATTAAGAAGAACATCATGGGACATCTTGGCTGTTTTCAGAAGATGGTGTTGTCTGTGCAAAATCTTATTCCTTTGCTAACATTTTTCCCGTTCATTTTAATGTTGTGTTTGGGTCCTAACATTTGTTTTCTTTATGTCTTGCTTCCCTATGCATTTTGTAAAGTTGCTGGGTGTAGCATTGCATAATCCTTGAAGTGCTACCTTCCTTGTTACTAAGTGTTTGTGCACTTGCATATTGGCAAATGACAGCACAGGCACCATTTTGTATTAAAGCAGGAGGGAGGAAAAGTGATCTAGGGGAGACTACCAATATAAAAATAGCATGAATATTGTATGAGGCTTTTCCCATCTTGGGATGGCTTTAAAGGTAGGAAACTAATTAATGATCTTCAATGTTTTCATGGAATACTCCTGAAAATGTCATTTTTATATGTGTCCAATATGTTCTGTAGATATCAATGTGAAGAAAAACTGTTGATTTTTTGCTTTCATAGAGATCAGAGATACCAACATATCTGATAGAATGGGTGTCTATGGGGAACAGTACTAGACGACAGCAAACATTAATGAAAATGTCCATGAAGAAACTCTCACCTTACTCGTCACATAATCCACATGTCAAGTTGTAACAACTGCAGTCATGCTCGGCAGACAGCAAGTTAGAAATTCAAGCAAAGCTTGAGTGAAGTCCAGACATTAAGCTTTACTTACTGTATCTTAAAAATACCCCCAACCCTACCTTTCAATACACACGTTAAGATAAATTAGGTCAACCTAAGCATTAAAATAAAGGCTTTATAAATGCAAAGTATACATATTAAAAATATGAACCTCAAATTCAGCTAAAATTCTCCAGTCTCAAAATAATGCAAATATGTCCAGTGATAAAAATATAAATCAATCCAACACCACTCTATTCTTAACTATGACACATAAATATTTACAAAATGAAGAACTAATAACTGATGCGCACAACGCCCGATGAAAAGTAAAGTTACTGCTGGACTTGAAACACAGTTAGCAAGTTCTGGTAATTTAAATGAAAAAAGATGACCCCATTTAAATAGGCTTATTCTGAAAATTAAACCAAAACAACCTCACCATTGAGTCCAGATGTGGGAAGTGGATGGAGAAATGTCCAAAATGTCTTATTGCTGAGTGTAACCAGATATAAATGTGGTGGATTATTCTTTTTCTGAAGATGATAACGACATTAGGGAAGACAATTTTGATGACAATATTTGATGATGATGATTCTCTTCTTTTGAAATTATGCAACCTGGAACTAGATATTACAACCAAAGGACATCCCCACCTTTAGGAAAAGATTAAATGGTACAACAGGGGACGTTCTTGCCTTTTGCTGAGGGAAATGCTTCTTCTGGTCAATTTAAATATTTTTTGTATACGAAAAAGGTCAGATTGGTGACATTAGGGGATGACTTCTGGGGCTTTAGCTCTTGATCTTTGAGAACCCCACCCTTGGCCCATTCAATGAATTTAGGCTTCCAACCCCTGATCTTCGAGAGCCCTTTTTTCTCCTGTTTTTCATTCTGCCACTGCTTACATCTATACTAATAAAAGGCAAAGCCCTCACTCACTCACTCACTCACTCACTGACTCACTCACTGACTCATCACTAATTCTCCAACTTCCCGTGTAGGTAGAAGGCTGAAATTTGGCAGGCTTATTCCTTACAGCTTACTTACAAAAGTTGGGCAGGTTTCATTTCGAAATTCTACGCGTAAGGGTCATAACTGGAACCTATTTTTCTACATATAATGTAATGGAGTTGAGTTGGCGATGGCCGTGGGGGGCGGAGTTTCGTGTGACATCATCACGCCTCCTACGTAAGTACGTAGAGAACAAGGAAGAAC
This sequence comes from Polypterus senegalus, assembly GCF_016835505.1. NCBI lineage: Eukaryota > Metazoa > Chordata > Cladistia > Polypteriformes > Polypteridae > Polypterus > Polypterus senegalus. The sequence goes on from NC_053163.1 coordinate 37,381,938, forward strand.
TCCAAACAGCGATGAGCACAAAACGCCATTTCACAATTGAGAAGGCAGAAAAACATTATGAAGCAAATGATGCATACAAGCATATTCATAAGTACAGCTACTGCGGAAACAAAGCACGGCGTGAACCGTAAGTTTATATTAAATTAAGTTCATAGACAGGCTGCCACTAGCGTTTGTAATTTAGTGCCTGCCCATATAAGGCCGTCCATCAGCGGCAATCCAATACAAACACTGCCGGTAAATATTCACGTGTGAAGGACTGTGCTTATGCAGAGGAAGATGAGATGGTCAGGGTGGTGTTTGGCACAAACTCATTGAAACTGCGAGAGAAACTTTTAAGTGCGGGTCTTAGCTGACATTACACGAGATGGCACCAGCACAGCTGGGAACCTTCGATGCAAGAACACCAAGCGGCTCACGTGAACTGACGCAGTGCACAGACAAAAGCAACAGTTCCAAAGAGTGCTGAACAAAAACCGAATTACACAATTGAGAAGGCAGCAAAAAAATATGAAGCGTCTGATACATAGAATCATATTCATAAGTGCAGCTACTGCGGAAACAAAGCACACGGTGGAAAAAGTGAATGTCCCGCTAAAGGAAGACAGTGTAAAAAAACCCGTGCATGCAGTTTGTCACATCTCAGATAAAGAGGAAGACGAGCTGTTTATTGATGCAGTAAGAAACTAATCGATGAATGAAACCTCTTATCTTTACAACGATTGACAAACACGGAATGTAACTTGAACACAACACATCGTACAAATACGACCCTGATTGAAACAAATAATGATAATCAAATCCTTGATGACAGCAACATTCAATAACACTCACAAAACAATTACTGTATATTGACAATCATGTTACGTTATTTTTAAAATGTTCCCTTTTTCATAACTTCTACTTCTCCACTGCGATACGCGGGTATATATATAAATGTATATATATACCCCGATCTACAGTACATACTCTCGCATAGACAAGCCACACGCTGTGGCTAATTGTAGAGTCTTAAGCCTCTAATGCCGACATTCGAGGTTCGATTCCCGAGAGGGATGCACTGAGTATGTACGCGCTACCGATTCATTTTACCTTCGCATCTCCTTGGTTTGGGACGTATGAAAAATATTAGGTTAACGCAGAATCATGTTACGTTATTTTTAAAATGTTTCCCTTTATTAGCACAAGCACAGCTGAGAAGCTTCGATGCATGTACTCCATAACGTTAAAAATAACGCATTTAATCACACTTTCAATTCCAAGCAAGCGGGAACTTTTGTCAATGCATGATTTCCTGGTACATCCATTACACTGATGCACACATCACAGCTACAAAAATGTTAGAGTCGGAATAAAGCGCGTTCTACGACTGATCATTTCGACTTCCGAGCGAAGCCTTGATAAAAGCATGGTTTTGTGCACACTGAAAAGCAAGCAAAATTAGATGCATTACAGAAAGCGGACTTTGTGGCTCTTACTGGGGATCATTGGACTTCCGTGACCGTTAGTAATTCTAATTACATCTAATTACAAAATGTTCAATGATCACACTGTTTTAGCCTAATGTACAAAATAATTTTGGCTAATGTTACTCAGAGTTTAAAGATTAAGTTGGTCAAATTACCTTTTATGTTTCTGACTTATTTTTTAAGAAGAAAAACTGCACTTTATGTTGAAATTTTGGTTATTATTATTTAAAGACAATACTATTCTGAAAATCTACTTAAAGTACTTAAACTACCACTTTATTTTTAAGTCTGCCCAATTTTAACCAGGGATGATATTTTTGTTTCTGTTTTGAATTCAAATGCAGTTTAAAGGCTTTTTTTCAGAAATTAAAACAGCTTCAGTTTACAATATTCATGTCCATGTCTATTATTTGATTCTGTCGCCCACTAAAACACTTTTAAATTAAAAAAAAACATTTGCGATTTGGGGCAAATTTCGTGTCGATTACATACGATTAATCAAGATTAATTCTTACACAGCCTCTAATTAATTGGATTAATTTTTTAATCGAGTCCCACCTAATATATATATATGTGGATATATATATGTAGATTTGTATATATATGTGTATATACAGTATATATGTAGATATGTATATGTGTATATACAGTATGTATATATGTGTGTGTATATATACAGTATGTGTATAGATGTATATATATTTATATATATATGTTTATATATGTGTCTGTGTGTGTATATATAACACTCATGACAATGACAAAACAATTACATTGTCAATCATGTTACGTTATTATTAAAATGTTTCCTTTTCTTTTTACTTCTCTGCCAATCGCAGGTATTTTGCATATATATATATATATATATATATATATGATATATATATATATACACTGTTGGGAAGATATATATATATATATATGGGAGTATATATAAATAGATAGATATGACAACAACACTCATATCAATGAACAAAACAATTACATTAACAATCATCTTACGTTATTTTTAAAATGTTTGCTTTTCTTTTCATAGCTTCTTTAACACACTACTTCTCCGCTGTTTGTGGCTTCGCCCAAGAAAAGACGGACTTGAGTTTTTCGAAGGGGAAAGGGAGGCGATCGAGTACCGCTCTCCCTACAAAAAGCCGGAAATGATTGATCGGTCCGTCGATAAATTGATACAGACGGATCACAGTCAGCCAAAAGCGGCACCGCGTCCTCGGTATTTTGCTATCTAATAATATATGCTGAAGTAATGTCATTATCAGAAAGGGGGGCTAAACCCTTAATAAGTGCTGAACATACCAACACTCCTGGCACCGCTGACAACGTTATTCAGTTGTATGCTCACAATGTGTAAAAGGCATGCATTTGTGCCAAAATATTGTTAAACAAATATGTCCAGAAATTTAGTGTACTACGCGAAGAGGAAACACATGGGATCAGGCTTTTGAACTGGAGATCCAAATCAGAACCCCACCCCAATTCATTGGACAAGAATCCTGTCTTCAGTTCAAAAACTTGATCCTGTGTGAATGTGTTTCCTGTATGAACACTATGTACAAGAATTTGCCTAAAGTATTTATTGAACAATACCGTATATACTCGCATATAAGTCGGGTCTTGAAACCTGAAAAATCGATCATAAAATCAGACCCCGACTTATATGCCCATTCAAAAATACATTTAATTTTTTTTTCTTATACATCTTCTTGCCTCCTCCTATCTCACATCAGTATCTCAGACACATCGAATTTTGTTGCAGCAGCGCAGTAACCAATTTCTTTCAGCACTTCAACGACTTTTAATTTAAAACCAGCTTCATATTTTCTTCTGATCGAACGCTCCATCGTAGATAAGGATGGCTCTTACAATAAAGGTGTATGAGGGTATGAGATACAAAAAACATTAAACAGTGCAAACTTTGCTTCAGAATAGTTTGGGTATTTCCGTGTGGTCACGTAGGCACAATACATAGAAAAAAGGCTGTTTGCTTTGTGGTTACTCTCTCAGTTGGACGTTAGCAAATCATAATTTCTTGGACCAATATCATGAGTTTTCCGCATTCGGCTGATACGACTGACATTATAAAATACTGGAAATAATACTGTAAAATCAAGCCCCGACTAATACACGGGAGAACTTAAATGCGAGCATATATGGTGTTTAGCAAGAAATGCACACATTCTGCACATTGTGAACATACAACTGGACGAATTTACATGTGGGCTGTGTGACATGAGATTTTTTTCATTAATGTTTTTGATATTGCTAGCTGTTGTCCAGATTTTCCCTCTATATGCTACCTTTCCATCAGAAACTTTGCTATCTCTGTTCTCCATGAAGACATAAGATTAAAAATGTTTCTCACCCATATTAAAAATCACATATGGCAACTAACATGTAAAAAGAAATTGTCGAGTGGAGTATTCCTTTAAAGGGGAACTTTTTCAGGATTCTTGTTTTTGGAGTTTAATTTTTCTGGTGTTACTTTAATAACACCAAAAAATGTGATAGATTGACACAACATATACAGAAAATGACACAAGGCATACAGACGCATTTTCAACAAGACTGAACGGTGTAACGTCAGTGTGATTAATGTTGAGTGTGTACATTCATATGAGAACTCCTTATGACTTCTCCATCACTTAGGAAACTTTGTGGGTGGAAAGAAGTGTTTACCTCCTTCATTAGATTCAGCACTTCAGATCATTTTAGGTTTGTGGTATGGTGATGAAAAATTTAGCAGTCATAGCTGGTGAGGAGCTTAATTGTCACAAGGTTTATGTATTTTCTTTATTGCTTTATTGAAATGTTTTCTTTATTTTTTGTTTGCAAATACTACATATTTATTTTCCTTTTGTAACCTTTCCTTCAAAAGAATTACTGTAAACCACTCCTGTGACATCAGACTTTAATGAGCGTGGTACAGTAATGGATATCTGCAGTTTTCCTGGTTTCATAAGGGCCATCCACTTTTTGACTTTTCATCATCCTAGACTGCAGCTCTTTTATGTGCCTTGTTGCTTTGATACTGTGTGGCTACTAAGCACATGATGTATATCCCATGTGACCCATGACATAGTGACAGCCACGACATTGGAGTGCACAAGCTGATAGCTATAATAATTAATATTAGAATCAGTAGATAGGGTCAAAGTCAAAAATGTACTAAGGTCAATATTGGGGGTCAAATAAATCTTTCAAGCAAGCCAAGGATGTTAACCCAAAACCAAAACTGAATAAATAAAGTGAGAAGGGTCAGAAGCCATGAATGTTTACCCTATGCCAGTATGAAAGACAAAATTGTAGTCAAAATGTCAGTATTTCAGGAAAAGTAATTAAGGAATTCTACAGGTCTTAGTTTGAATTATTCACAAATATGGACAAGTGTACCCTTAACTCTTTGACTTGATGATGTTACACACTATGTACTTTCCTTTGACCTATCTAGGAACAGCTTGGTGACCAGACCAAAGAAAACTCACAAAATGGCTGAACCCATCATTCAAACAAAATGGTGCTGTGGAAGAACTATTTAATTTTTAAGAATGCTAAAAAGTCAGTAAATAGAAAATAAATGTTGTCATTGAATATGCTGTCCACCCAAACACCCAAAACAATGCATTGGTGAATTTTAAAAGGAATAAAAAATATGTCAGACCATAACAAATAATACAGTACTACATGGCTGTTCACAATAAGCAGAAATCCAAAGTTTATGAAAGCTTAGGATTCATGAGTATCTAATGCTCACGGAAATTATAAAATAATTAGGACTGGGAAAAGACTTGTTAGACTTTTAATTTCTGTTGATATTTGTATTCTGATTTATATTTCAGATGTGTTGCTCTGACTTACCAGTCTTCATTATGATTGAACTTCTTCTGTCTGATCCTACAAGCTTGCAATTCAGCCAAAAAAATAAATAATAGACTCTGTCACACACAGGCAGCTAAAGGGCTTGAGTAAGGGCGGTTCCGAAGCATGCTGGGATGTGGCAGAGTGCACTGACTCTTTTTCTTCCTTTCCTGTTGACCATTCACGGGAGATCCCACCTGGCTCTCTTGACGTCACTTCCGGGACTGAACCAATCGAAAAAGACCTTGCCAGCCCTAGCCCCTGTGATGTCACGCCCGGACTCTAACCAATGGCTGTAAACCATGAGCCCAATCCCTATGATCTCACTTCCTGTCTTCCCCTTTAAAAACCTACACCTTTTCCCTCGTCCCTCAGTTCTGTCTTGGATTCAGTTGTGTGCACATCAGTGCAGTATTCATTTAAACGACTTTTTCAGCCAGGAAACCAAATTATACAGGTGGCTGCCCCAAACCTTTCTATGACTCTGTGTGAGTTTTGTGGCAACTCCAACTTCCACACCTATAAACTGGACTAAGAAAGTTTAAACTTTGAAAGCTAAACTTGTGGACAAATTCCTTGCATGAATGATTCACTTGATTGCTTCTCTGTAAAGCCTTGGTCACCTTCTACTCTCACCGCTATTTTAATAATAGCATTTTATAATGATTATAAGCTAAAATGAATTGAAAATTAAAGCACACGATGGGTCACTGAGGGCTGGCTTGACTTTCTTAAGGTATGCAATGGTTTTTGTCTTTCTAATAAATAGTTTTTGTCCTAAATCTGCAATCTGCACGCTCAGAGACCAAACATGCAATATTGTTGGGCTTTACCACTGCATTATATTCTGTTAGGTAATACAATTCATTCATCCTGATAAATCTCAGAAGCCCCTCTGCATCCACTGTCCTCCCATCATGCAGCTCCAGAGCTTCATGCTTGTCGTCCACCTGTGAAGAGTACAACAGGAACAGTAAGACATGACCAAAAAGAATTAGTTCTTGATGGTTAACCTTTGTTAAGTTTTCTTTTAGTTACATTAGATTAGTTGTATGTTGTTGTAAAGGTTAAAAACATCAATAAGTAATCAACTAAATCCTACCTTTCTGAAAATAGAAACAGTGCTGATGTTTATGTGGTACCTTTCCCACACATCGGATTCACTGCAGAGTGCAAAGGGCAAGTCTGGCAATTCTGAGGCTACCTTCATGAACAGGTCAGTGCCAGTGGCATTAGCATCCTGTAAAATCAACACACAGTTCAACCATTTTGTTTATACAGCAACAATTTTTTGGAGTAAATGGACAACTCTTTCTACAGGTAGGGAGTGGCATGGTGGTTCAGTGGTGAGTGGTGCTATCTCAAAATTCAAGGTTTCAACCCCAGCTCTGTCAATGCGTGTTTTCTGATTCAGTGACATCAAAATGAGCTTTAAAAGGTGACCAGAATATTTATTCTGCAGTTTAGGTTCATCTTCATTTACAGCTGGTGGTGTCTGGGTGACATTATTTCTCACTGACTTATGTGCCAACCTCCCACCTTTAAGCATATCTGCACATTTTTTCTTTTTCTGACTTTTTTTCTTACATATTTAAAAGTGTAAAAAATGCTGATATTCTGAAAAAAAAATCCTTCCCACTCATACTTGAAGTCCTAAAATATTGCTTTAAACTCTCTCTGTTACTGTAACTTGAGCCTTGGTCTCAGATCAGGACTTTATTTATGTCATGTCTTGATTACCATAAATGTTTCAGTCCCAAACTGTAGGACATTTGACTCAGTATCTGCAAGAGGAAAGCACATTCATAAGAACTTACAGTAAGCAGTGCATCTGTACTGTGCAAATATTGTCTCAATCTTAATCATTTTGCAATAAATGATACCGCATAAGGATTTACTGATGTTTAAAAACAGAAGGTTACAGAATCATGTTTTGGGGGCAGAGTGCTAGGGGCAAGAGCTTGAAAAGGGAAGTACATGACAAACTGTTAGTAGTTGTTCTAAACAACTTCTGATACAATATAAAATACTACAGAAACATATAGGAAAGCACTCACTCACAGCTACAGACCCACAGGTTCTGATCCAGATCAGTGCCCACCTCAGAATTACTCCTATGAATTACACTAAATATCTGACTGTGATAAGAATTGATCAAAACCCAGACAAGGCAGCTATGATGACATTTTGTAGTTTCCTTGGAAATCATGTTGACACTTTGTAATTTTCTTAAACTGAAAGAATAATAAAATGCTAAGACTTCATCACAAAGATTATGGTAATAATAATACTAATAATCATCATCATCAAAGGGACAGTTTATGCCACTGTCATGAAGTGCTCTAGAGTCATTTGTTGAACCTGGTAATTCACAACAAGATAGATAGATAGATAGATAGATAGATAGATAGATAGATAGATAGATAGATAGATAGATAGATAGATAGATAGATAGATAGATAGATAGATAGATACTTTATTAATCCATCCATCCATCCATCCATTATCCCAAAGGGGAAATTCACACACTCCAGCAGCAGCATACTGATGAAAAACAATTTTAAATTAAAGAGTGATAACAATGTAGGTATAACAGACAGACAATAACTTTGTATAATGTTAATGTTTACCCCCCTGGGTGGAATTGAAGAGTCGCATAGTGTGGTGGAGGAATGATCTGCTCATTCTGTCACTGAAGCTGCTCCTCTATCTGGAGATGATACTGTTCAGTGGATGCACACACCTTGCAGAATGTTATATGAATCTCTTATTATGTAAAATTATTTGTAACAAAACTAAATGCAACCAAAAGTGTTAATTACATTGCCATGCAACGTATATGCATGAGGTGCATTTAATTTTGCCATGGCTTTATCATGTCATAATTAGAAACAAATTAAATGATTGATTACTTTTCACTACAGCACACAATTTTTGTGTCAGTGTCACATGCAATACAAAATCCTTTTGCATTTGAATCCATGCCCATATATTCTGTGTCATAACTAAAAGCAAAGCACACTTATAGCATTTCACTTAGCAGCTGCTCCCAGTGTATTGCATTTCAAATCAAAATCACACATTAATGGTGTGTGGTACATGGCCAGCCGTTCTTCCCGGCCAATACCCCCAGGCCTCCAGATGGAGCCCTCCTTGTAGCATTGAGGTGCCCCGAAGGCCAGCAGGGAATTATGGACAATGAACTTTTAATGCACAGCCCTGCTGGATACCACGGGGGCCGCCAGGAGTCGCTGCAGGGAGGCTCAGAGACTATTTGCCTCACGCCCAGGAAGTACGTCAGAGTCACGTGGACAAAGGGAACGATGTGCTTCCTGGGTGAAGAAAAAGGATTTTTATCTGACCCGGAAGCGTTCCAGGTCACATGGACAGAGAGGGTGAAACACTTCTGGGTCAAGGAGTATAAAGGACTGTGGGAAATCCTAGACGGACAAGCTGAGTTGGGAGGCAGGGTGGCTAAGCGTCTGGGAGTTTGGAGGATTGTTTATTGTTTATTTAAGAATTGTGGAGAGGAGCGTGCTTTGTGCACTTATTTATAATAATAAATCAATTATTTGGACTTTTATCTGGTGTCTGACGTGTGGTCTTAAGGGTACAAGGGAGAGAGAAAGCCCCAAACTGTCACAGGTGCCAAAACTGATTGTATTTAAAAGACCAGTCACACAGCACATTCAGTGAGAGTGTTACAGTGGCTTGACAGTATATACAGTATATGTAATGTACATTTGTTGACATTCTTCTGCCCGGTGATGAAGCTACTAGTCTAGTAGTCTTCCTGCTTCACAATGGTGTGGGCTCCAGACCCTTTTCTGGGCTACATTCCTTCTGTTTGAAGTAATTACCCTTGCTTGATTTTATCAAAGTTGTCAAGCCAAAAAGTCTATTTGGAGCTGCACGGAATCCCTACACGGTCCATTTCATCTCTAAAAAACATAATCAAGGTTTCGTTCATGATCTGAGTCTCTTTGGCAGGGAGTTTATCTCATTTGGAGCTAATGCAGCTCTTCATGCTTAGAGGCTTGTGACACACACATGCAGATGTACCAGTATTCAATTTTATCTAAGATAACCGGTGTGAATAAAAATCCCTGTTTACTTGTTTCAAAAAGATAAAGAAGAAAGTGTGTTGTAGTAGCTAATATACTGGACTTTAAACTGTAAGACTGCTGGTTTAATTCCCACATTTCTATGACTGGGTGCAACTTCCATAACCTGTCCTCTCTCAGACTTTAACAAACACCTGTAAACAGCTGAAATGTAATACAATTATATGTTTCCTTATAATTCATCAGCCAATAATAAACAAAACTTTGAATGGGAAGGTAAATCTTTACATGCTTCATTTTGTTTACTTGAGACTTGACATTGGCGCCCCCTGCTGGTGAAATGGTGCCACTTTTAGAGCTGTGTTTTTGTAAATTGGTCAGGGGACAATATCTCTTGCCTCGAACTAGTTTCCAATGTAACATTGATTGAGTTATTTAATTAAAAAGTGTTGGTATTTCCTAACCTGTTGTGAGCTTCATCTTTTAAGACATTTTGGATGATTCCTATTGCTATAGTTTTAATAGGACAGATGTGCTTCTTAATTTTCATTTGATATAATGCTTTATTTTATTTCACTACAAATATTTGAACAGTTCGACTTAAACTCACACTGAATGTATGTATACTGTGAGAGACACTGGAATGGAGGGAACAGGGGAGAGAAAATGCTTGCCTGGAGCACTAGATGGCAGCGAGCCCAGGCTTGGATCCCTGCATGGGTGCCCACAAGGCATGCTGGGTAATGTAGTCCTGGGGCAACAGCCTTGATGGATACCCTGGGGGCCGCCACGGGAAGAAGCTGGATTTGGGAGTTCCTATTCAGTGGGGCTCTGACCTCACTTGGAAGTGCTTTGGAACTGCAGCATCCTATCACCAGAAGCTCTCCCGGGGGATTAGATAAAATAAGGTGCCAGCCTTACATTGATAAGCTAGAGTTGGGTGGAGGTGGACAAAGCTTGCAAGGAGGAGTGGAGGAGGCAGTGAGTGACTGAGAGAGAGAAGACAAAAAGTGATTTATTGTGCTATTGTGCTTTATTGTACTTGTGATTGTGATTGTGTTTGGAAACGCTTATAGGGAAGAGTTTGCCACAAATACAGACTATTTGTCCTTTAAACTTGTGTCCTGAGCCTGCTTGTGTTGAGTGTTTGGAGAGCTGGAACAACCCATACTGTCCACAGTATATAAATTCATATTTGTATACCTTCTAAGAAATATGTCAGACAGAATACATGTGTGTATTGTGTGTAATGAGAGGGAGTTCAGTGAAATGGTGAGGACACAAGGAGTAGATGTGGAGAAGATGGATTAGTTTAAATACTTGGGATCAACAGTATAGAGTAACAGGGATTCTGGAAGAGAGGTGAAAAAGAGAGTGCAGGCAGGGTGGAATGGGTGAAGAAGAGAGTCAGGAGTAATTTGTGACAGACGGGTATCAGCAAGAGTGAAAGGGAACATCTACAGGATGGTAGTGAGACCAGCTATGTTATATGGGCTAGAGACGGTGGCACTGAGCAGAAAACAGAAGACAGAGCTGGAGGTGGCAGAGTTAAAGATGTTAAGATTTGCACTGGGTGTGATGAGAATGGACAGGATTAGAAATGAGTACATTAGAGGGTCAGCTCAAGTTGGGCGGTTGGGAGACAAAGTCAGAGAGGCGAGATTGCGCTAGTCTGGAGATATGCAGAGGAGAGATGCTGGGTATATTGGGAGAAGGATACTAAGGATAGAGCTGCCAGGAAAGAGGAAAAGAGGAAGGCCTAAGAGAAGGTTTATGGATGTGGTGAGAGAGAACATGCAGGTGATGGGTGTGACAGAACAAGATGATGAGGACAGGAAGATATGAAAAAAGATGATCGGCTGTGGCGACCCCTAATGGGAGCAGCTGAAAGAAGAAGATACGTAAGTTTATTACGCTTAATTATTAGAGCAATAAAGTTTATTTGCCTGTGAAAAAACATTGAAACATTGGAAGGAATACAGACAAAACATCATAAAAATGTATTGCTTTCCAAAAAAATTATCTATATTATATGATATGGATAGAACAACACAGGTTTGTTTCCCAAACTATTCCTCAAGGCATCCCAGCAATGCCCTGCATTTATTAAATTCTTCCAAATGGACAAGTGCCTCAAATGAATAGGTTAATCATGAGCTAATCATTAATAAGTTAATCACTGTAGATATACTCTTGGGTACAATTGAATAAATAAATGGGTGCAATGGATGGTAACGCCTACTGTATGGTGTGTCAACCAGCTTTATGGAGCAATGAGTCCAAATCTGACACCATTATGAAGAGTTGGACAGAAGAACATTTTTGTCTACATCCTTCAGTGAAGCCCGTTGTTGGCACAGTAATCTAGCAGTGCATTTCTAATGGAATGATGACTGCTGATGAATATACACATATTTTGATTCATCAGGTTGGGAAAATGATTTATCGTTATATGTATTTTCCTTCAGCATGACTCCTATGACACAGCAAACACAATTAAGACACACTGGAACAGACATCCTCAGTATCAGAGTGGCTACCTCAAAGTCGTGACCTCAATATGTATGGGATCACCTGGGCAAGGAAAACACTGAAAAGCAGCCAAAAGTCAAAAGCAGAGTCATGGCAAACCCTGCAAGAATAATGGAAAAATTCACCACCGAACTGCTTAAAAAATGAACCAGCCGTCTACCAAAGCAGATTGCTTCAGATTTACATTCTGAGGAAGGCCACATAAAAAACTAGCTTGTTTTGAAAACGCAAGACATTCCTCTTAGTTGCTTCTTCTTAGTGTTTTTTGTTTACATGTATATTTGTATCTGTTTCACTGTTGTGTACTGTTTTCACAAGAAAATAAAACTCAGCCCAGATAACAGGCTTAAAAATAATTTTCCATGGTGGCCTAAGTGTTTATGCATATCACCAATTGACCAAGCCAGAATTTTTTTGGGAACATGAGTGTAAAACAAGAGCACTGACATGAAAACCTAGAAAGATACAGTGGGATAAGCAGGTCACAAGAGCAACAACCTGGCATGAGATTTGAACCCATTAGGCTACAACTGTGAAACAGCAGTGCTAACCACTGAACTGCATGCAGCCTGCACTTTACTAGTATTATTTCAAAATATAACAATGACTTTCATATGAAATTTAACTCAGGTGTATTCCAATCTATTGATCCCTGTTGAGATGTTCCTACACCTTTCTGGGAGTCCACTTGTAGTTAATTCAGTTGATTGCACATGATTAGGAAAGCCACACACCTGGCTATAGAAGGTCCCAAAATGTGTGTCAGAGCAGAGATTAAACATTGGATTGTGTCAAGGCACAATTTTGAGAAAGGCTACAAAAATGTCTGCAGCATTGAAGGATCTCAATAGCAAACACAGTAGCCTATATAATTCTTAAACTGGAGATAGTTGAAACAACTATACAGAGTTGACAACACAGCCTAAGTGAGCAATTGGGGAAGAACGGTGTTAATAAGAGATGCGACCATGAAACTAAGGCTTACCTCCAGAGAACCTGTGTGGAGATGGTAAATATCTCCAGAAGAAAACACGCCACTTTATGTCAGAGTTACACATGAAAGCCGGCTTGTAGAATGGAAAAAAGAAAAAGGCAGCTCTCAGACTATAAGAAACCACTGGTATGATGAAACCAGTATTGAATTGTTTGGCCTCAGCTGTAAGCATCATGTCTGGAGGAAGCCAGGTTCCTCCCAATTCTTGTGCAATACCACTCCAGTGGGGAAGCATGGTGGTGGCAGCATCATGCTATGGGGTTGTCTTTCCATGCCAAGGATTGGGAGACTAGACTGGGTTGAGGGAAAGCTGAATCGTGAAAAGTACAGAGATATCCTTAATAAAAATGTTTTCCAGAGCATCTCTGGAACTCACATTAGGCAGGTTGATTCACATTCCAAAAGGACAGTAACTGAAACCACAAAGGAAAGACAACACTTAGGGTCAACTTTATGAATTTTCTTGAATGGCCCAGGCAGAGTCTAGATTTGAACTCACTCAATCAAACATCCCTGGAGAGACCTGAAAATACTATAGCTATCCACTGATGGTCCCCATCCTTCCTGGCAGAGCTTGAAAAGATCTGCAGACAGGAATGGTGGAAAATCACAACATCCATGTTTGTAAAGATCTTCATTCCCAAGAAGACTCCAGTCTGTAGATTGCTCCCAAAGTCACTTCAACTAAGAACTGAGTAAATTTAATTAAATTATTGAACTTGTATCATTTTTCAGTTTTTTATTTATTTTTTAATGAATTTGCAAAAATTGCTAAAATCCAATTTTCACTTAGCCATTCTGCTCTACGGAGTGCTTGATGGAAGGTTAAGAGTTTAATTTAAATGATTATAGCATAAGGCAACAATACAACAAATTATGTAAAAAGTGCAGGGGTCAGAAATCTTCTTCTTTCGGCTGCTACTGTTAGGGGTCGCCACAGCGGATCATCTTCTTCAATATCTTTCTGTCCTTTGCATCTTGTTCTGGTACACCCATCACTTGCATGTCCTCTCTCACCACATCCATAAACCTTCGCTTATTCCTGCCTCTTTTCCTTTTAACAAGCAGCTCTATCCTTAACATCCTTCTCCCAATATACCCAGCATTTCTCCTCTGCACATGTCCAGACCAACGCAATCTCGCCTCTCTGACTTTGTCTCCCAACCGTCCAACTTGAGCCGACCCTCTAATGTACTCATTTCTAATCCTATCCATCCTCGTCACACCCAGTGCAAATCTTAGCATTTTTAACCCTGCTACATCCAGCTCTGTCTCCTCTTTCTGGTCAATGCCACCATCTGCAACCCATATAACATAGCTGGTCTCACTACCCTCCTGTAGACCTTCCCTTTCACTCTTACTAATATCTGTCTGTCACAAATCACTCTTGACACTCTTCTCCACCCATTCCACATTGCCTGCACTCTTTTTTCACTTCTCTTCCACAATCCCCATTACTTAACAGTTTATCCCAAGTATTTAAACTCATCCACCTTTGCCAACTCTGCTTCTTGCATCCTGGCCATTCCACTGACCTCCCTCTCATTCACACACATATTCTGTCTTGTTCTTACTGACTTTCATTCCTGTCCTCTCTAGAGTATATCTCCACCTCTCCAGGGTCTCCTCAAACTGCTCCAAACTATCGCTACAGATCACAATGTCATCAGCAAACATCATAGTCCACGGGGACTCCTTTCAAATCTCATCTGTCAACCTGTCCATCACTATTGCAAATAAGAAAGGACTCACAGCTGATCCCTGATGTAATCCCACCTCCACCTTGCATGCATCCATCACTCCTACCGCAGACTTTGCCACAGTCACACTTCCCTCGTATTTATCCTGTACAACTCTTACATAGTTCTCTGCCACTCCCGATTTCCTCGTACAGTACCACAACTCGAGGCACCTTGTCGTATGCTTTCTCCAGGTCCACAAAGACGCAATGCAACTCCTTCTGGCCTTCTCTATACTTCTCCATCAACACCCTCAGAGCAAAAATTGCATCTGTGATGCTCTTTCTTGGCATGTGTGGATGCTGGAGGTGCTGTTGCCCCGTTGAACCCACCAGACAGATGTCCCAGACACACGTGTAAAAGCACAAGAAGATTCTTTAATATTATTTCTTTAAATATAGTGCACAAAGCACCGCACACTCCACAATTCTCGAAATCAATAATATTAACAATAATCAATAATCACACACAATCCTCCACTCCCAGCAGCTCTGTCCTCTACCACCCAACTCCAGCTCAACTGCTGGGGTTTCCCACAATTCTTTTTAAAGTCCTTGACCCGGAAGTATTCTGTCTCTGGGTCAAACGCCTCCCTCAGGTGTCCCGGAAGTACTTTGGAATTCCATCCTCCTGACTCCTAAGTACTTCCGGGATGACGTCACCGTAATATCCCCCTGGTTCTTGGTGAGCTCCCCATGGCGGCACCCAGCAGGGCTGAAGAACCGGACTACATGTCTCATGCTGCCCTGCGAGAGTCA
This sequence comes from Polypterus senegalus, assembly GCF_016835505.1. NCBI lineage: Eukaryota > Metazoa > Chordata > Cladistia > Polypteriformes > Polypteridae > Polypterus > Polypterus senegalus. The sequence goes on from NC_053163.1 coordinate 37,397,361, forward strand.
GGGGAACCATTTCCATCAAGGGGAGCTGCCATCTAGGTCCCGGGGGATGTATTGTCCTGCAAAGGCTGCTGTCTTCATTTGAGGTACATCCCGGCTGGGCTGAAATGCTGGCCGTCCATCACACATGAAACCATACTGCTGCTCACTAATCATCACCTCACTTCTTAACCTAGCTTTCACTACTCTTTTCCATAACTTCATGCTGTGGCTTATCAATTTTATCCCCTGTAGTTACTACAGTCCTACATATCCCCGTTATTCTTAAATATCAGCACTAGTACACTTATTCTTCACTCCTCAGGCATCCTCTCACTTTCCAAGATTCCATTAAACAATCTGGTTAAAAACTCCAGTGTGATCTCTCCTAAACACCTCCATGCTTCCACAGGTATGTCATCTGCACCACCGGCTTTTCCATTCTTCATCCTCTTCATAGCTGTCCTTACTTTCTCCTTGGTAATCCGTTGCACATTCTGATTCACTATCTCCGCATCATCCAACCTCTTCTCTCTCTCATTCTCTTCATTCATTAGCCTCTCAAAGTACTCTTTCCATCTGCTCAACACACTCTTCTTGCTTGTGAGTACGTTTCCATCTTTATCCTTTATCACCCTAACCTGCTGCACATCTTTCCCAGCTCGGTCCCTCTGTGTAGCCAATCGGTACAGGTCCTTTTCTCCCTCCTTTGTGTCCAACCTCTCATACAACTCATCATAAGCCTTTTCTTTAGCCTTCACCACCTCTCTCTTCACCTTGCTACTTATATCCTTGTACTCTTGTCTACTTTCTGCATCTCTCTGACTATCACACTTCTTCTTTGCCATTCTCTTTCTCTATATACTCTCCTGTACTTCCCCGTTCCACCACCAGGTTTCCTTTTCCTCCTTCCTCTGTCCAGATATCACGCAAAGCACCCTTCTTGCTGTCACCCTTACTACATCTGCTGTAGTTACCCAGCTGTCTGGTAACTCATCACTACCACCCAGTGCCTGTCTCACCTTCTCCCTAAACTCAACCTTGCAGTCTTCCTTTTTCAAATTCCACCATTTGGTCCTTGGCTCTGCCCTCACTCTCTTCCTCGTCTTGATCTCCAACGTCATCCTACAGACCACCATCCTATGCTGCTTAACTACACTTTCCGCTGGCTCCACTTTGCAGTCTTCAATCTCCTTCAGATTGTCCCTTCTGCATGGGATGTAATCTACCTGTGTGCATCTTCCTCTACTCTTGTACGTCACCCTATGTTCCTCCCTCTTCTTAAAATACGTATTCACCAAAGCCATATCCATTCTTTTGGCAATATCTACTATCCTCTCACCTTCTTCTTTCCTCTCCTTGACACAATACCTACCCATCACCTCCTCGTCTCCTCTGTTCCCTTTACCAACATGTCCATCGAAATCCACTCCACTTTCTGTCCCTTGGGTACACTGTTCATCACTTCATCCAACTCACTCCAAAAATTTTCTTTCTCATCCATCGCACACCCATCTTGCAGGGCATATTCACTAACAACATTCATCATCACACCTCCAATTTCCAGCTTCATAATCATTACTCTGTCTGACACTCTTTTCACCTCCAAAACACTCTTGACATACTGTTCCTTTAGAATAACCCCTACTCCATTTCTCCTCCTATCCACATCATGATAGAACAATTTGAATCCAACCTGGCCTTTCTCCCCTTCCATTTACAATATATCAACCTTCCTTCTCTCCAACATATCGGCTAACTCTCTCCCTTTACCAGTCATACTGCCAACATTCAAAGTTTCTACCCTCAGTTCCACTCTCTTTACCTTCCTCCTCTCCTCCTGCCTCCGGACACGTCTCCCCACTTTTTTTCTCCATATTCTTCTTCGTTCAGAAATAAACTGCTTAAAAAAGCTAATGTAACACTTTGAAAACACATCAGATCTCAATGGGAGAAAAAATCCTGCTGGGTATCTATGCTGATATGGACTGGTTAATGTGTTATGAACGAAACGATGCCACATCGATTGATGGAAATAAAAATTATCAACCTACAGAGGGCTGAATTCAAAGACACTCTGAAAATCAAAGTGAAAAAATCATGCGGCAGGCTAGTCCATTTTGCTGAAATCATCAGAATCATACTCAGTAGTTGGTTTGGCCCCCACGTGCTTGTATGTATGCCTAGCAATGTCATGGCATGCTCCTAATGAGATGAATGGTGTCCTAGGGAATCTCCTCCCAGATCTGGACCAGGGCATCACTGAGCTCCTGGACAGTCTGAGGTGCAACCTGGTGGCGTTGGATAGACTGAAACATAAGGTCCCAGAGGGGTTCTATTGGATTTAGGTCAAGTGAGTGAGCATGGGGGCCAGTCAGTGGTATCAATTCTTTCATCCTCTAGGAATTGCTTGCATATTCTCCCCACATGAGGCCAGGCATTGTCGTACACCATGAGCAACCCAGGACCCACTGCACCAGCATAGGGTCTGACAATGAGTCCAAGGATTTCATCCCGATACCTAATGGCAGTCAAGATGCCATTGTCTAGCCTGCAGAGGTCTGTGTGTCCTTCCATGGTTATGCCTCCCCAGACCATCACTGACCCACCACCAAACCGATCATGCTGAACACTGTTACAGGCAGCATAATGTTCTCCACGGATTCTCCACACCCTTTTGTGTCTTTCACATGTGCTTAGGGTGAACCTGCTGTCATCTGTGAAAAGCACAGGGTGCCAGTGGTGGACCTGCCAATTCTGGTATTCTATGGCAAATGCCAATTGAGCTCCACAGTGCTGGGCAGTGAACACAGGGCCCACTAGAGGACATCGGGCCCTCAGGCCACCCTCATGAAATCTGTTTCTGGTTGTTTGGTCAGAGACATTCACACCAGTGGCCTGCTGGAGGTCATTTTGTAGGGCTCTGGCAGTGCTCAACCTGTTCCTCCTTGCCCAAAGGAGCAGATCCAGGTCCTGCTGATGGGTTCATGACCTTTTTTTGAGCAGTATAATTGTTGAAGGAACTGTATTTTAGCTCTCTCTTCCTGGATTCTATATACTTTTTCTAAATTTTGTACCTTAACAGGGTAAGTTGATTCACTTTCCCACTTTTTGGGATAACTGAAAAATACAAGGCTGTTCAAATGAATGAATGAATAAATGAGGGAATGGATGAACGGGATAGAGTAAACAGATCTGAAACTTTCAAATTAATTACCTCTATATGGTGGTGATTGTTGTGCTGAAGTACTCCCAATACACCTTTGTCATTTTGTTTTATATGTATAAATAATGAGCGTTTGCTTAAGGTCAGACACTTGGAGCTGTAACATTTTGACCCTGTAAACTGACATCCGTTTCCAAAGGCTTTAATAAATTGGGATACTATTTATAAAGAAATGACTATATGTTGTAAACACATTTGGTAGTAGCTTGCATGTATCTTTAGCTTGTTGATCTAATTTTGATTTTTAATGTCTATAATTTTAGTAATCTGTTCTTTCTATATTCATGCCGTGTCCTTGTCAAAAAGCACAGCAGCCAGATTTCTTGGTCACTGGCATCACATTTTGCACTGCCCAACATCGCCGCAAGGTGTCTGGCCAAGAAAACTTGGGATTGTAGGATGGCTGCCCACGCCATAGATACAGGGACCGGAACAATCTAGTCAGCCCTAACTTCCAAGAGAAGCCAAGTAGGAAGAAAATGAGAACTTCCCTCAAATTTTATTGTATTCTGTGGTGAAGAGAGAGGCAGCCACACTATTCTTAAGGAAATGGCATTGCTGCTTCCGCAGGGATTGTTTCACTTTTTTAACCGTTACTGATTGTTATGCTTCTGGATGGAAGCTATTGGATCACCACAGAAGTCATCCCACTGTCGCTAACTATGTGAAAAATACAGAGACACAATATGCAACTGCAGTAGATGTCAGTTACCCAGCAGTCAGTCCTTGGTAGTAGTAGATTATGTCTTGTCCATGTACTCCGGAAAACCCATTTAGTTTTAAATATGGAAGTGAGTGCCACGGCTCTAAAATCATCCTAGAACTAAATTAATCTGTGGATGTGCATGAATCTACAGTGCAATCACTACATTGAATCTTGGAAAGCAGCTAAAGCTGAAACACTTCTGAGGTGTGTCCATCCAGTCTGAGTTACTGATGTACCCTGGGTGCTGCTGTAGTTACAATAAAAACTGTGTGCTTTCACTACAAAGTGGTATTCAAACTCAGTCTTAAGTAGTGACTGCACATGAACTGTACTCTGGGTAAAGAAAGACGTGGTCAATATGGGATGAGTCAAAATATGCATTTAGCACCTTGTACATGCATAGCAGTGTTTAGATGTGAATAAAATGACATATGATAATATATATTATTCAGAATATAATTTTGCAGAAAAATGGAAATAACTATAATGTTACCCCAGAAATCTCTAAAAATCTGACATATAGAGAGGTCTTGTCAAAACTGAGATAGATAATACTTTCTTCTTCTTGTTTACAATTAGATATGGTTTTTCTTTATTATTCTTTTGTTTGGTATCAGGACAACATTACCAATGTTAACTGTCATCCGTATGATGACACTCGGCTGTATCTATCATAAATACTACTTCTTTAGATATTTTTATCTTAGAATGCTTAAATCATTGCAAAATGTATGTGTTACTTTTGATCTTTAAATCATTATTATTTTGCACTTTCTAAACCCTTCTTTCTCTAGCATAGAAATATTGAAAAATCTAGGTGATTTCTTAAACTCTGGGATCTTAAAGATTGTCTGTTCATTCGACTTAAGCAGAAATTGACTACTGTAATGCATTATAGGCAAGTTGATCATAACTGTTCACTTATCACTCCACCGTTAATTCAGAAAACAACACCTGATATTCATAACTCGAGTTTGTTTAGCACTTCACTGGTTATAGTTCAGTTTAGACCTGATTGTGTAATCCCTTTTCCTACCTACAGTGATAAAAAGTATCCACACCATTGAAGTTTTCAGATTTTATCATAATAAATCATAGTGGATTTAACTTGCCATTTTTGATACCATCTTTCAAAAAGACTATGTAATGTTAAGGTGAAAATGTATTTCTGTAAAGTGATCTAAATTAATTACAAACATAAAACACAAAATAATTGATTGTATAAGTCAGTGGTTCTCAATCTAGGGGGCGCGAAGATGTGAAAAAAACAAAACAAGAATCAAAAATATGAAAAATACATCTATTGAAACCAAAACAAATTAACTTAAACTACATTCTGATACTAGAAAAATAAATCTAGAGTTAGATAAATGTCGATAAAAGTTAAGTAGGTATAATAAAATATGCATCTATGATATATCATTAATTTAAAAAGAACAAATTGGTATTAGTGGGCTCCTTTCAAAAAACATTAGCGGGGCACGATTAAAGCTGTTATGAAAACTCGGGTCACAAATACTTAAAGGTTGAGAAACGCTGGTATAAGTATTCACTCTCTTTAATATGACACACCTAAATCATCATTGGTGAAAATGATTGTTTTAGAAGTCCCAGAATTAGTTTAATGGAGATCACCTGTCTCGGGATTCAGTGGATTATTGTATAAGTGCATATTCACTGGTAGGGCCAGTTTGTAGGGGGTCATTATGGTGGCCTAGCCTACACAATGAAGTCAAAAAAAGAACGCTCCAAGAATCTCAGTGAAAAGGTGGTTGAAAAGTACAAGTTAGGGATAGGAGACAAGAACATATTCAAGTCACTGAATATCACCTTGCAGTCCAGTTACATCAATCAGTCATTAACACTAGAATCCCTGAAGCTTACGAAAAAAGTCGTAATGTCAGGCAACCTTAAATTCCAATTGCAAATGTGTCAGTCAGCTCAGGCAGCAAGCAGCCTGCTATCCCATCCCCACCGTGGCAGCTGAAGTCAAGTCAGACGCAAAATTCTCAGAGTTCAAGTCTGTTTATCTGGGTGTGAGGTGCCTGGAGTTGTATAGGGTAAATAATATATCGTTATTTGGAATATATATATATTTCATGTGTGTTCCGTGTATACAACGATCTGGGTAGGATGACAGGAAATGTGAGACAAGAAATGTTCAACACCTAACTAAAACAGAAACTTTTTACATATTATAGCAATAACTGACAAAATGCTGATGTGAAGTGTACAATGTGTGAAGTCCAAATATCAAATAAACACTTTCACAAAAGGTATAACAAAACAAGTGCGTTTTTATTCAAGAATATAATCAAAGAAAAATAAATAATTCAATTTACATGTTGCTGTCAATGTGTAAAAACAGAAGCCCAAATATCAAACGACAAAACCTAAATATGTCTGCTTGGCTGGTGTGGAGGTAAGAACTGAAGCATCACAATCAAGAGGTTATGTGTTTGATTCTGAGTCCTTCCCACTTTTATCGTTTTGAGTAGTGAGCTGCTATTATTAATACTATTATATAATAAAAACATATATTTGATTTGAATCTGTAACGTCCAATGCAAATTTTTGCTGCTTGTAAAAGTTAGTGTTTTTTTATTATTCAGTTTTATTCTCTCAGTCACGTTTACATGGGGCAAAGAATTTGACTCTCTGAGCTGATAGCATTTATCTCCTTTCTTTTCACAAGAGCAGCGATGACCACAGTTGGTGCTGTGGTTAATGCCTGGTCAGAACTATTTGTTGTACCAGCAATGAAAGATATGATGCCCCGTGAGCTCTATCAGACTATCATGTGGCATTTGCGCTTTGACAACAAAGACACCCATGCAGAACGTGTGAAAAATTACAGATTTGCTGTGATCTAGGACATATGGCAGCATTTTGTTGAGAACTGTGTTTTACATTACAACCCAGGACAACATATTAGTGATGATAAGCAACTGTTTCCAACCAAGATCTGTTGTCCTTTCTTGCAATACATCTCAACCAATTGATTGATTGCAGCAGATTTGGAGACAAAGTACATGCACAATTCTACTCCTTATTTAGAAAAAAGATCACAGTTGTCCAATGGGAGAAAGACTTTCCAAGACTGTGGTCTGTCACACACGTGCGATTGGGAGGCAGCAAAAGGACATGAATAATAATAGTACCACACCAGATCAGGGGGTGGAGAGCTGCACTGACTTCCTCTCTCAATTCCCTGCAGACCATCCACGCAAAACCCCAATAGGTCCCTGCGCCATTGATGATGTCACTTCTGGTGCTCGCACCATTGATGATGTCATTTCCTGTGTGCTTTTATCTATTCTATACTAATACAAGGCAAAGCCCTCACTGACTCACTGACTGACTGACTGACTCATCACTAATTCTCCAACTTCCCGTGTAGGTAGAAGGCTGAAATTTGGCAGGCTCATTCCTTACAGCCTACTTACAAAAGTTAGGCAGGTTTCATTTCGAAATTCTACATGTAACGGTCATAACTGAATCCTACTTATGTACATATATATGTCCATAGCCTGCAGTTCGGTTGTTGTGTGAGGCGGAGTTGCGTCCTCCATCAGCACGCCTCCCACGTAATTGACTGCCTGCCCAAATAAGGCCGTCCGTCGCTCCGGTCTCTTGATCCTTCGATGCAAGTATTCCGAGCGGCTCACGTGAACTGACTGTGAACGCAGTACGCAGACAATAAGCAAAAGCTCCAAAGTGCACTGAACAAAAAACGCATTACACAATTGAGAAGGCAGCAAAAGAATATGAAGCGAGTGACGCATACAAGCATATTCATAAGTGCAGGTACTGAGGAAACAAAGCACACGGTGGAAAAAGTCAGTGTTCAGCTAAAGGAAGACAGTGCAAACGAAGATGAGACGTTCAGGGACAGAATAGTGTTTGGCACAGGCTCAGCGAAAGTGCAAGAGAAACTTTTAAGTGCCGGGTCTGAGCTAACATTAAATAAAGCTGTGGACATCGCAAGATCGCACGAGATATTCGCGAGATACAAGTTTAATGAGAAGACGCAGGGTATAAACAAGACTTTTGATCACTTTGTAATGGAGTTAAAATTGCTGGTGAAGGACTGTGCTTATGCAAACAAAGATGAGATGGTCAGGGATAGAATAGTGTTTGGCACAAACTCAGCGAAAGTGCGAGAGAAACTTTTAAGTGCCGGGTCTGAGCTAACATTAAATAAAGCCGTGGAAATCGCAAGATTGCACAAGATAGCACAAGCACAGCTGAGAACCTTCGATGCATGTACTCTGAGCAGCTCAAGTGAACTGACTGTGCACACAGTACACACACAAAAAGCAAGAGCTCCAAAGAGCACTGAACGAAAAACTCATTACACAATTGAGAAGGCAGCAAAAGAATATGAAGCGAGTGACGCATACAAGAATATTCATAAGTGCAGCTACTGCGGAAACAAAGCACACAGTGAAAAAAGTCAATGTCCAGCTAAAGGAAGACAGTATAAAAAAATGTGGTAAATTGAACCACTTCGCTAAAGTTTGCAGGACTGGGAAAGGTAAAGCATGCAGTGTGTGATGTCTCAGATAAAGAGGAAGACGAGCTGTTTATTGATGCAGTAAGAAAGGAACAACCCTCTGAATCTGAACAAGCCTTTGTAGACATATCAATAGGAAAGCAAGGTGTAAAGCTTAAGTTTAAATTAAGTTTATAGACACACTGCCGCAAAATATTCGCAGGCAAATCGACAACTTAATACCAGGAATGCCTGTTAAACATCTTAGATTCACGAGTACCGATTTGGATAGTGAACACTTCGATGAATGAAACCTGTTATCTTTACAACGGTTGACAAACACGGAATGTAACTTGAACACAACACATCCTCCAAATATGAACCTGATTGAAAGAAATAATAATAATCAAATCCTTGACGACAGCAACACTCATAACAGTGACAAAACAATTACATTGACAATCATGTTATGTTATTTTTAAAATGTTTCCTTTTCTTTTTCATAACTTCTTTAACACACGACTTCTCCGCTGCGAAGTGCGGGTATTTTGCTAGTTGAAGAATAAAACTGAATAACTAAAAATTCAAACAACAACAAGATACCAAGAAGACATGATTTACCAGCTTTTGTGTGTCTACTGATATCCCTTCAGTGATGTCTTTTACAACTAGCAAAAATTTATACCGGCTGTTACAGACTCAAATCAAATGTATGTTTTTATTATGTAATAATAATAATAAAAGCAGCTTACTACTCAAAATGGTAAAGGCGGAGAGGACCTGGGCTTGAACATGCAACCTCTTGATCATGATGCAGCAGTTCTTACCTTCACACCAGCCAAGCTGATATGTTTAGATTGTGTCAATTGATAGGTGGGCTTTGTTTTTTACATATTGACAGCAACATATAAATTGAATAATTTATTTTTCTTCGGTTATGTTCTTGAATCAAAGCACACTTGTTTTGTTATACCTTTTGTGAAAATGTTTATTTGATATTTGGACTTCAGACTTAACACATTATGCACTTCATGTCATGCCTCCCTGGAAAAGTCTATTCGGGGGTTCTGGAGATGAGGGTCCGTCGGATAGTCGAACCTCGGATTCAGGAGGAACAGTGTGGTTTTCGTCCTGGTCGCGGAACAGTGGACCAGCTCTTCACCCTTAGCAGAGTCCTGGAGGGTGCATGGGAGTTTGCCAGACCGGTCTACATGTGTTTTGTGGACTTGGAAAAGGCATTCGACCGTGTCCCTCGGGGAATCCTGTGGGGGGTGCTCTGGGAGTATGGGGTACCGGACCCCCTGATAAGAGCTGTTCGGTCTCTGTACAACCGTGTCAGAGCTTGGTCCGCATTGCCGCAGTAAGTCGAGCCCGTTTCCAGTGAGAGTTGGACTCCGCCAGGGCTGCCCTTTGTCACCGATTCTGTTCATAACTTTTATGGACAGAATTTCTAGGCGCAGCCAGGGTGTTGAAGGGGTCCGGTTTGGTGGACTCAGGATTGGGTCACTGCTTTTTGCAGATAATGTTGTCCTGTTTGCTTCATCAGGCCGTGATCTTCAGCTCTCTCTGGATCGGTTCGCAGCTGAGTGTGAATCGGCTGGGATGAGAATCAGCACCTCCAAATCCGAGAGCATGGTCCTCAGCCAGAAAAGGGTGGAGTGCCCTCTCAGGGTTGGGTGAGAGATCCTGCCCCAAGTGGAGGAGTTCAAGTATCTTGGGGTCTTGTTCACGAGTGAGGGAAGAATGGAGCGTGAGATCGACAGGCGGATCGGTGCAGCATCCGCAGGGATACGGGCTCTGCATCGGTCTGTCGTGGTGAAAAAGGAGCTGAGCCTTAAGGCAAAGCTCTCAATTTACCAGTCGATCTACGCTCCTACCCTCACCTATGGTCATGAGCTATGGGTAGTGACCGAAAGAACGAATACAAGTGGCTGAAATGAGTTTCCTCCGCAGGGTGTCTGGGCTTTCCCTTAAAGATAGGGTGAGAAGCTCAGTCATCCGGGAGGGGCTCAGAGTAGAGCCGCTGCTCCTCCGCATCGAGAGGAGTCAGATGAGGTGGCTCCGGCATCTGATCAGGATGCCTCCTGGACGCCTCCCTGGTGAGGTGTTCTGGGCACGTCCAACTGGGAGGAGGCCCCGGGGAAGACCCAGGACACGCTGGAGGGACTATGTCTCCCGGCTGGCCTGGGAACGCCTTGGGATTCTCCCGGAAGAGCTGGAAGAAGTGGCCGGGGAGAGGGAAGTCTGGGCCTCTCTGCTTAAGCTGCTGCCCCCGCGACCCGACCTCGGATAAGCGGAAGAGGATGGATGGATGGATGGATGTCAGTATTTTTTTATTATTACTACAACATGAAAAAAGTTTCTCTTTTAGTTGGGTGTTCAACATTTCTTGCCTTGTATTTCCTGTCAACCTACATTTACCCAGATCGTTTTAGACACGGAACACACATGAAATGTATGTATTCCAAATGACGATATATTATTTAGCCCATACAACTCTAGGCACCTCACACCTAAATAAACAGACTTGAGCTCTGAGAATTTTGCGTCTCTCTTCAGCTGCATCGATGTGGGATGAGATAGTAGGCTGCTTACTGCTTGTGCTGATCGACACATTTGCAAAACAAAAACGCTGATGAGGAGCTGCGAAGGAATTTAAGGTGGCCTGGCATTATGACTTTTTTTGTTGGTTTCTGGGATTCTAGTGTTAAGAAATGGGAAGAGTGCGGTGGAGTTGTAATTCTGCACATCGGCAAAACAGAGTGATTGTACAAGAAGAAGACTAGTGAGGGATGGCACAAAGAGACCTTTAACTACGCTGAAGGGATCACAAGCTACAATGGATACAATGGAGTCCATGGAAGACTCTGAAGTCAGCTGGAAGGATGTTCTATGGTCTGATTGGGAGCACATCTATTATAAAACTAATGAAGCTTAAGCTTCCGGGCCCCCAATCCTGGAGTGACTTTAGTCATTGCTTAAAAGGTGTCTACTTTATGAGAAGGTTTTTAAAAATATATAATTTATGATATAGTTGAATTCACTATGACAGAAAATTTAATAAAAATTGAGTAGTAATGGTTACATTTTATTTAAAATTTGTGGTGATCTGTCATGGAAAAACCTGATTAAAGAAGATAACTGTGGTTACCCAGATCTTGTTGCTGGTTGCAAAGGGGCCCTCATAACAGTTCAAGCTTCAGGGACTTAAAAATATAGGTCTGCCACTGGGTCTGGTATGACCATAACCGTGTTTTGTGGCTAACAGAATAAACACCATGTTTGTAGAGCACTTTATCTAAAACAGGAATTATACCAGTGTGCACACTCTGATCTTAAAATGCAATTCTGAAACAAACAAAAAAAAAACTCCTTTAGGAAGTGGAGCCTTTAGCTACAGGACCCCCCCAAACACTACCTATCAATTTTAGAAACATCAGTCAGCATTCAAATCAAGGCTGAAGACTATTTTTTTATAGAATATCACACTCTTATTAGAACTACTGCCAATAGATACTAATTATGAACAGTGGTGGCTGGTAAAAACAATATTGGGTCGGCGTGCAGTTTGTGTGGAATAAACTGAAGCAGCACTTATCTCTTACATAGTCAATAGTTCCTATAACATACAGTATATCTATCTAGCTATTATATGGTGCCTTTAATATCTATTTATTGTATAGTGCCTTTCATATCTATCTAGCTGGTCGTTCCACATGCTCTTGTGGTTCTCATCATAGTGTCAATGCACATCTTGGCCTGTCCAGTACCAGACCCATAGTACAACTCCAGTCTAAAATATATTATACCTATTGCACCATGCTACCCAATCTGATGCAAACTTTCTCATTTCTATTGTGCTCCAAAACTTCAGTCTGTGACATTGACAGTTTTCTCATTCTTCTCATAACTTGCCATATAGATGTGGAAAGGAACAGGTGCACCTGACACCCAAATTTTATGGTACACCTGTCTCTAAATTGCCCAGTCCTCTGCCAACAAACCCAGTTCCCCATTCTGCCAAAAACCCATACCATAATGTCCACACCCCTACCTCCCTAATCTTTCAATAATGTGCACGTCCATCTGTCATATACAGTAACACATCCATAATATAAATCCAATCCAAATCTTATTCTGCATCTGCTAATAGAGTGCCCAGCACTTGACCATCTCCACTGTATTCCATACATCCACATTATACAATCACTAGTCCTCTGATGTTTTTCTCAAATCTTGCATCCTAGTTTATCATTAGCAAACCCATAAAATACCCTAAATTTACTATATTCTACACTTGCTGCCAGTCTGCCCAGTCCTATGCAACTTTGCCAGGCCTACCTCACCTGGGCACAAATTCACATTGTAAGATCCACAGACTCCCCACATCTTAAAACATAACTCACTCCCCGAACCTGTCTTGTACTACACTTACAGGACAAGTCCAACCTAAATCTTATTCTGTCTTTATGATCAGCATACTTACATGTCCTAGAACATAAATTCTAGTCAGATTCTGGAAACAGATCTAGTGTTACAAATGGCCCTAGATGTTTTACAGAGGCTCCAGCCTAGAACCCTCTGCAGTGTCCCTGTTTCCCTTAAGTTTTCTGCTGCCTTTAAAGGGACAGGTCACCATGCCAGAACTCCAGCCACCTGCTTTATTAGAGTGACAGCATGGTCATATGCAACCAGGTTTCATCTACCAGTGAGGTGTTGCAGTCTCAGCCTTCCCTCTTTGATCTTAGCCCCGCTCCCTTCTTTCATAGTGGTAGACATACCTGTTGGGATGTGTTTTTTCAAGTCATGGGGTAACATTGCATGGTTTCACGCATGCCCCAACTTTCTCATACTCATGATGCCCCTTTGGAACATGCACTGCACATACACAGAGCCTACCCCTAGTGGCTCTTGTGCTTCAACATTGGCATCTACAGGTCCACTTCCGCTACTTGTTAGTGATATGTTTTCTCATTCTCTGACCTAAATGCATTCTGTGGGTCTCTTATTCTGTCCCTTGCACAGTAACCTCTTGTCAGCCAGGAATTTCCTGACTGGATTTATTTATTATTTTAACCAGGCTCTTCCTCCCCTTTCAGAAACTTCACCCTATAGTCATCGCTCTCTTTTGCTCCTTCTCCCTTACTGTCCTGTAATTAAATGCTTGTCCTGCCCCAACCTCTCTCTTTGTCTCTTTCTTTCCAGTTTGACCCACATCCTTTTTAATATTCTGTGACATCATCCCAGAAGACTATGTAAGCTCTTTATTTCTCCACAGCTGCTACAATGTCTTTTTCCGTTCTAATTGTATGATCTTTTATAAAGAAGAAGCATTTTTGAAATTATTTTCTCCAAATTTCAACACCACTTCCTGTTTAGTTTTGTGGTATAAAAAAACAATTTTAGTTTTGACATTATTTCATATTTGATACGATTGATTGCAAAGGAATGTTCTAAAGGCAGTTTTTTGAAAGACGGCATTAAAGCCCAAAATCAAATGTAGCAAAAAACCAAGAATCTTGATCATGAAGTGGCTATTAGGAGAACATTCACTGATTGTGCTTAACCCTTTTACTTTGGCGATGTTTTGTGTAAGGGAAAAAGTAGTTGAAGCCGTTACCCTAGAGCATACTGGTATTATTTGCACCAGCACATTTAAATTAGAGATGACATCATATAACTTTTTAACTTTTTATTTTTCCATCCATCCATCCATCCATCCATTATCCAACCTGCTATATCTTAACTACAGGGTCACGGGGGGTCTGCTGGAGGCAATCCCAGCCAACACAGGGCGCAAGGCAGGAAACAAACCCTGGGCAGGGCGCCAGCCCACCGCAGACTTTTTATTTTTGTTATTTATATATAAGAAGTCTTATTCAATGAGCCACATTTATGCTTATGACTTTTATATGATTAACTCTTTTAAAACATTTACATTGTAGTTAAAAGCATGTGGATGTTTTAGGAATGTGCTATTTATCCGATTAGTATAATTGAAAAGCTTTCATCTATTACAACCCCAATTCCAATGAAGTTGGGACATTGTGTAAAACGTGAATAAAAACAGAATACAATGATTTGCAAATCCTTTTCAACCTATATTCAATCAAATACACTACGAAGACAAGATATTGAATGTTCAAACTGATAAACTTTATTGTTGTTTTGCAAGTCTTCACTTCATTTTGAATTTGATGCCTGCAACACGTTCCAAAAAAGCTGGGACAGGGGCATGTTTACCACGGTGTTATATCACCATTCCTTTTAACAACACTCAATAAGCATTTGGGAACTGAGGACACTAATTGTTGAAGCTGTGCAGGTGGAATTCTTTTCCATTCTTGCTTGATGTACAACTTCAGTTGCTCAACAGTCCGGGGTCTCTGTTGTCGTATTTTGCACTTCATAATGCAATACACATTTTCAATGGGAGACAGGTCTGGACTGCAGGCAGGCCAGTCTAGTACCCGCACTCTTTAACTACGAAGCCATGCTGTTGTAACACATACAGAATGTGGCTTCGCATTGTCCTGCTGAAATAAGCAGGGACGTCCCTGAAAAAAACGTTGCTTGGATGGCAGCATATGTTGCTCCAAAACCTGTATGTACCTTTCAGCATTAATGGTGCCTTCACAGATGTGCAAGTTACCCATGCCATGGGCACTAAGACACCCCCATACCATCACAGATGCTGGCTTTTGAACTTTGTGCTGATAACAATCCGGATGGTCCTTTTCCTCTTTTGCCCAAAGGACACGACGTCCATGATTTCCAAAAACAATCCTAAATGTGGACTCGTCAGACCACAGCACACTTTTCCACTTTGCGTCAGTCCATTTCATATGAGGTCGGGCCCAGAGAAGCTGGCGGCATTTCTGGGTGTTGTTGATATATGGCTTTCGCTTTGCATGGTAGAGTTTTATCTTGCATTTGTAGATGTAGCGACAAACTCTGTTAAACTGACAATGGTTTTCTGAAGTATTTCTGAGCCCACATGGTAATATCCTTTACAGAATGATGTTGGTTTTTAATGCATTGCCGCCTGAAGGTCACGGGCATCCAGTGTTAGTATTCGGCCTTGCTGTTTACGTGCAGAGATTTCTCCAGATTCTCTGAATCTTTTGATGATATTATGGACAGTAGATGATGAAATCCCTAGATTCCTTGCGATTGTACGTTGAGAAACGTTCTTAAACTGCTGGACTATTTGCCCACACCTCGCCCCATCCTTGCTTGTGAACGACTGAGCCTTTTGGGGATGCTCCTTTTATACCCAATCATGAGAAACACCTGTTTCCAATTAACCTGTTCACCTGTGGAATGTTCAAAACAGGTGTTTTTTTGAACATTCCTCAACTTTCCCAGTCTTTTGCTGCCCCTGTCCCAGCTTTTTTGGAACGTGTTGCAGGCATCAAATTCAAAATGAGTGAAGATTTGCAAAACAACAATAAAGTTTATCAGTTTGAACATTAGATATCTTGTCTTCGTAGAGTATTCAATTGAATATAGGTTGAAAAGGATTTGCAAATCATTGTATTCTGATTTTATTTATGTTTTACACAACCTCCCAACTTCATTGGAATTGGGGTTGTACATGTAAATGAACATAACTGCTACTGTCACAGGAGGCTGGGGGTCAGACCCAGCTGGGATGCCTGAAAGGACCGGGAGGTGGTCTATATGTCCCCTGGGCCACGAGGGGGCATCCGCCGTGGATGTTGAGGGAACCACAGGCAAGGAGCCAGGAGGCTCAAACTCACTGGGAGATTGACACTTCTGCCACACCTGGGAAGGTGAAGGAAAGACATTCCAGGGACGCCCAGAGTGCTTCCGGCTGCAAGGGCAGCACTTATGCAACCTGGAGCACATCCGGGTGGAAAAAAAGGGGCCGCCTCACTCCAATCAGAGAGCTACATTCGGGAGCAGGACGAAGCGCCCGTGAGGAGAGGAAAGGCGGCCCATGGAGACTAAAAGAGAGGCCCGTGTGGAGGGTGATTGGTGCTGGGAGCACTGTGTGTTGGGTGGACTTTATTTACTTGAAAATAAACGTGTGCTTTGGTAAAGTGCTGGTGTTGGTCTGATGGTGTTTGGACCCGTGCTCACACACTGAACAAGAGCACATTGAGGCCCCTTTGGTGCTGATCTAATAAAGGATGTCCATTTGGAGTTTCATTTGTAAAGGTGACTCAAGGCTTTTTTTTGATTTACAGAGTATGATCCCTAACATTTATCTTATAATATATTACATTTTTATTTAAAGAACTAGGGGGTTCCTCCCTGCTCACTTCACTTTCCAACCCCCCTGGCCTGCGCTATGCGGCAGGCACTTCACGTCTCTGCCGCTCAAATACAGATTTTTTTACCTCCTCTTTGCTCAGTCAGCTGCTGCTGCCCTGCCATGCCGTGTGATCTGAATCTCGTGTGGAGCTTCCAATGTTTAAATGCCTGTACAGCAGCTACCTTATTCTTTGTCTTTAATTTCTGGTTCCAGACGTGGATAAATCTTTTGGCACAAAGTCTCATCTCGCGAGATGTGAGTTCTTGATATTTTTTAGTTTATAATTTAGAACTGAAATAAGAATCTGAAAATCTAACAACATTGAAGTTCTAACATTAAAGTTCAATAAAATAAATAAAGTTCAATCTAACCCTAACCCTAATTTCTGAAAAGAAGGATACCAAACATATATATGTAGGTTTTAAAATGAGCCCAATTTAAAGCGTGAAAAAAAAAAATCACATAAAATCGTCACTGTTGCACTTTTAGGCTTAGGATTTTTTGGATCTATATTGCATTTTCAGTTTTTAAACACCCAATACCTTTTCACTAATTTAATTGTGGAGGTTTACTTCTATTTCTCCATAGACAGTTTACAGTTCCAATGGCAGTAAGCAGAGGCTTCTAAATCCTGACTTTGCTGAATGCACACATAGCACAAGGTCTGCTGACATTAATAAGCAGATGGATGTGAAAGTACGGAGGGTTATGAATCACTGAAAAAGGTGAAGATTTCTCTGTTATTATCTTCATATGCAAACTGTGTTTACACTCAGCCTTATCCTGAGTATAGGAATGTATAGAAAATTACTGGCATATTTGAAAAACTAAGCGCAGCTGTGATTGTTTATGATGGCACCAGAGAATGAATCTTGTATTTTATATGGACAAGCAAGTAAGATTTTTACTGTATTCTGTAGAGACAACATTACTACTACTATTACTACTTCTACTACTAATACAACTATTACTACTACTTCTGCTGGTACAGAGGATGCCCATATCATGCAGGCAATGCCAAGTTTGGAAAAAAAATATTTGCCATACCCTATGGACATGGATTTCATACCTGCAATTTATGCCACAGGAAAGGAAAGTGCATATATATGAAAGGGAAGGTCTACAGGACGGTAGTGAGACCAGCTATGTTATATGGGCTGGAGACGGTGGCACTGACCAGAAAGCAGGAGACAGAGCTGGAGGTAGCAGAGTTAAAGGTGATAAGATTTGCATTGGGTGTGACGAGGATGGACAGGATTAGAAATGAGGACATTAGAGGGTCAGCTCAAGTTGGACGGTTGGGAGACAAAGAGAGGCGAGATTGTGTTGGTTTGGATATGTGCAGAGGAGAGATGCTGAGTATATTGGGAGATGCTAAGGATAGAGCTGCCAGGGAAGAGGAAAAGAGGAAGGCCTAAGAGAAGGTTTATGGATGTTGTGACAGAGGACATGCAGGTGATGGGTGTAACAGAACAAGATGCAGAGGACAGAAAGATATGGAAGAAGATGATTTGCTGTGGCGACCCCTAACGGAAGCAGCTGAAAGAAGAAGAAGTGACAAGTGCAAATATTGAATATTTTGGATAAATTCCCAAAGGTGTCTTCCTTTTGTGGGACTTTTCACTATTTTTAAACAGGGAATTTGTGCTTCTAACTGCTTCTAAATACAGGAGACTTAGAAATGAAATGTTCTTCCTCCAAGGAAAACCTTCAACTACACACGAACAGTTAGGTGCGAATGTGACTCATTTTTTTAAAAGATATCCTGCACTTGTGTGGTGTCTTGCCACCTGTTGATCCACAAAGCTGATTACATTTTCAGATAACATTTAGTATGATTGCTAAATGTGAGTGGGCTGTGCATTATGTAAAGTATATTAAAGTGCTGCAATAAGCATCTGCAACATTCTTAAATTTATTGTGTCATGTACAAAAAAAATATGTAATATATCATATAAACTGAAATGTGTCAAAATAGGCAATGAATCTCAAGAGACAGTTATTTTGATGTCAGTGTAGTTGTTGCTCCCTTTTTTAAACAGAGAATTGAAGTAGTTGTAACATCACTGAAGCTTGTTTCTGAAAGTGATATCAAAGTGTGCCATTTCACTATTTTCACCCTAAATGGCCTTAGCATATTCAGGTTCTCATTGGCATCTTACCTTGCTATGTGCCACTTATCTTAACATGACTGAAGCTAAAGTGGCAAAACTTCTGGTTTTTGGAAATTTATGAATATTAGAATTGCAGATAAGGAATTGTGGACCTGTGCAGTCAATGGAGGCTCTGATCGGGGTGCTCGAGAGAGACTGAGTGACGAGTCTGAGTGTCTGGGCTTGCGAGTGTCCTGGATAAAAAACTAAGATCCAGGCCTTTAACAGCCTCTTGGGCACAGCCATTAGCAGTTTGTCTGTCTGCGGAGAGAGTGTCAACCTTGTCGAGAGGTTTACTTACCTTGGCAGTGACATTCATGTCTCTGGTGACTCTTCCTAGAAGGATTGGGAGAGCATGGGGAGTCATGAGGTCGCTGGAAAGGGGTGTGCGGCGCTCCTGATATCTATGCAAAAGGACGAAGGTCCAAGTCTTAAGAGTCCTGGTGCTCCCTTTCTTGTGATATGGTTGCGAGACATGGACGCTATCCAGTGACCTGAGAAGAAGACTGGACTCCTTTGGTACTGTGTCTCTCCGGAAAATCCTTGGGTACCATTGGTTTGACTTTGTGTCGAATGAGTGGTTGCTCGTGGAGTCCTGAATGAGGCACATTACCTGCATTGTGAGGGAGCATCAGTTACAGCACCACGGCCATGTGGCACGTTTCCCTGAGGGTGATCCGGCTCGTAAGTTCCTCATTGTTGGGGACCCGAGTGGCTGGACCAGGCCAAGGGATCACCCACATAGCACCTGGCTGCAGCAGACAGAGAGTCAGTTCCAGAAGGTAGGACTGGACCACGGGTCTGCATGGGGGGGTTACAAACCGGGATCCAGAGTTGTTTTGTCATGTGGTGGGTATGGCAACGTGCTGTACTAGTGCATGCTCCCCAACTTGACTTGACTTGCAGTCTGCCTCCAATTAATGGGAGCTCTCTCCATATAAATCAGTGGCACACTGTGAATAAGAACTTTTCCAGTCAGATGCTTCATTAACTGTGTGTACAGACGCTAACAGAATAACACTAATACTCCAATTAAATATAAATGAGGCAGTGCTGGTTAAAGCCCAGTTGGAGCCCTATGGAGAGGGGGCATTGGTGTGACTTACATAATTGTGCCCCTAATAGATTGACAGGCTTAGGCTGTAATGACCATTCTAATTTTTTTTGGTGCAGGTGCTCCATGCTGCCCCCAGAAACATGATGCTCTTGGTGGCTGCCCATGTCACCCCTGAATTGTGCCCAAAGCTGGCTGAATATCCGCTTGGCTTTACAACTCTGAATTGAATTAAGCAGTTTCAAAAATAAATCACACAGTTTTCATTATTCTTTTGGTTAACTAGGGCAGCCTTAGATACTCCTAGATATCCCTGTAAAAAAATATTAAATTTTTCTGGAAAATGCTTAATGTATAAAAGCAAACATTTTAACCTTAAAATTGAAATACTTTACAGAGAGTAAGCCATAGATGGTATCAACATCCTGAGCAATGATGCCTTCAGGAAAAGAGCAGTTATGAGCTTTCAAACACTCAAAACCACAGAAGCTGACTCAAACCAAATGAAAAATTGCCACTTACATTTCTGTATTAAATCTAAAGCCATCAAGTAAAAAAAGCAATATGCCATGTAGTATAAATTATAATAACTTTATTGTGATTAGATATTTAATTTACAGTTTATGCTTTCCATCCTTGTGATGTGTGAGGATAATCTAATGACTGGCCTACCAGCTTACTGTCTTAATTTTCTCAAGTGGGAGAACCACAGCCTGTCCATTATATTATTTTACCGTACCAGTAGTTGCATTGTACAGTTTGAAATTAGAAATAAATAATATATGTATATCATTTAGCCACTTGTTTTTAATTAAACAATGCTAGCATTATGGTCTAAATGAACCAGACTGCAAGGCCTAAAAGTGAGTGTTCAGCCCCCCACTGTCTCAATGTGCGACACTCAGCAAGTTGTGTAACCCGCTTGAACCCTAATTGTATAAAAATAGACTTCAGTAACACATGTGCTGTGCACACATACATAACTTGCCATGAGAAGGTTATGCAAAATAATAATTTTCCGCTTAAGTTAGAAAATGCTAGTGTGAAAAGGTTCAGTTTATGGTTTGCAGTGGCGTTTCTTATTTTATTTAATTTTTGGAATGCCAGTCCCTCATCCCCACTCCCTCTCACCACCATCCCCACAACACAAGAGTCACCCACGCTTTCATAGATAGAGCTCGTCTTATTTTACTGCAGCTTTCCTCGCTCTAGTACACTTGGCAGTTCTCAGCAAAACAACAGACTCGATGAACCCAGCTGAACTCTCCCAGTAAAACGTATGATTGATTGAAGGTTATGTGCTGTGAACCTAAAGGCCACAGGACTAAAATCGTGATCAGTGTCCCAGACAGCTAGCTCTGCTTTCCCAACCACGTTTTTAAATTATAGAGTGATGTAATGAAAGCTTCTTTCCCTCTGGTTTCCTACAGCAGTCTTTGGATCCGGCACTTCTCCCTAGACCAATGGCTGCCACACCTAGACTTATGCAGTTCTGTACGCCGTGTAGGATTACTGGTGTCTTGGGTGTCAGATACTAACAGTTTCTCTAAAATACTCACATTTCTTCCCAGGTTAGTGAAGCACTCTAAAATTTCCAAGTACCTAAAAGAATCATTGTTGGATAAAAAAGATAACTAATAAAATTATTCTGTTCACTTTTTATGGGAGTGGATGCTGCCAATGGTGCTGTGCCAGAAGTTCATAAAGAGTTGTTAAGATGGTAGGGCCTGCTTTAGTTTCCTAAGGAAGCAGAGTCGCTGTTGGGCTTTTTTCACCAGGTAAGAGGTGTTAAGGGACCACGTAAGCCATTTTGTTATGTAAACTCCAAATGCTCTGTACACATTCCACTACTTCTCCATTAATGTAGAGCGGGAGGTGGACTGTCTTCTTAGTTTACAATGATTTATTTTGCTTTGGTGGGGTTTATAACTATTTTGTTAATGTAAGCACACACTGTCTCATACTGAGACTATGTACAGTGGTTCTTGAAAGCTTGTGAACCCTTCAGAATTTTCTATATTTCTGCATAAATATCACCTAAAACATCATCAATTTTCACTCAAGTCCTAAAAGTAGATAAAGAGAAACCAGTTAAACAAATGAGACAAAAATATTATACTTGGTCATTTATTTATTAAGGAAAATGATTGAATATTAGATATTTGTGAATGGCAAAAGTA
The DNA here is from genome assembly GCF_016835505.1 of Polypterus senegalus. Lineage (NCBI taxonomy): Eukaryota > Metazoa > Chordata > Cladistia > Polypteriformes > Polypteridae > Polypterus > Polypterus senegalus. The sequence continues at coordinate 37,419,432 of NC_053163.1, forward strand.
TGTGAACCTTTGCTTTCAGTATCTGGTGTGACCCCCCTTTGCAGCAATAACTGCAACTAAGCGTTTCTGGTAACTTTTGATCATTCCTGCACACCAGCTTGGAGGAATTTTAGCCCATTCCTCCGTACAGAACAGCTTCAGCTCTGGGATGTTGGTGGGTTTCCTCACATTAACTGCTCGCTTCAGGTCCTTCCACAACATTTCGATTGGATTAAGGTCAGGACTTTGACTTGGCCATTCCAAAACATTAACTTTATTCTTCTTTAACCATTCTTTGGTAGAATGACTTGTGTGCTTAGGGTCATTGTCTTGCTGCATGACCCACCTTCTCTTGAGATTCAGTTCATGGACAGATGTCCTGACATTTTCCTTTAGAATTCTCTGATATAATTCAGAATTCATTGTTCCATCAATGAAGGCAAGCCGTCCTGGCCCAGATGCAGCAAAACAGGCCCAAACCATGATACTACCACCACCATGTTTCACAGATGGGATAAGGTTCTTATGCTGGAATGCAGTGTTTTCCTTTCTCCAAACATAAAGCTTTTCATTTAAACCAAAAAGTTCTATTTTGGTCTCATCCGTCCACAAAACATTCTTCCAATAGCCTTCTGGTTTGTCCACGTGATCTTTAGCAAACTGCAGATGAGCAGCAATGTTTTTTTTGGAGAGCAGTGGCTTTCTCCTTGCAACCCTGCCATGCACACCATTGTTGTTCAGTGTTCTCCTGATGGTGGATTCATGAACATGAACATTAGCCAATGTGAGAGAGGCCTTCAGTTGCTTAGAAGTTACCCTGGGGTCCTTTGTGACCTCGCTCACTATTACACGCTTTGCTCTTGGAGTGATCTTTGTTGGTCGACCACTCCTGGGAGGGTAACATTGGTCTTAAATTTCCTCCATTTGTACACAATCTGTCTGACTGTGGATTGGTGGAGTCCAATCTCTTTAGAGATGGTTTTGTAACCTTTTCCAGCCTGATGAGCATCAACAACTCTTTTTCTGAGGTCCTCAGAAATCTCTTTTGTTCGTGCCATGATACATTTCCACAAACGTGTTGTGAAGAGCAGACTTTGATAGATCCTGTTCTTTAAATAACACAGGGTGCCCACTCACACCTGATTGACATCCCATTGATTGAAAACACCTGACTTGAATTTCACCTTCAAACTAACTACTAACCCTAGAGGTTCACATACTTTTGCCACTCACAAATATGTAATATTCAATCATTTTCCTCAATAAATTAATGACCAAGTATAATATTTTTTTCTCATTTGTTTAACTGGTTTCTCTTTATCTATTTTTAGGACTTGAGTGAAAATCTACAAAAATACAGAAAATTCTAAAGGGTTCAGAAACTTTCAAGCACCACTGTATAGTGATGGATCTGATATAAAAACCAGAATTAAAGGATGTAAAAAAACTTGCCTTCATGTATCTAGGAACTGAATTTCAATATCAGAGGCAAACTTTAAAGCTGAATGGCCATTCTGAAAATATGACAAACTTGTAGTTGAACAAAATGGTATCACATCCACCTATGGTACTTTGCAACAGGATGGGCACTCTCAAGAAACCATCCATATCCAGAGCAATACTGAGGAGAAGGTTATGTTTAAGTATAAAGCAAGCAAGTGCAAAATAAGCAAACACTTCTGCCTCTGGTTTCCTTTTATAAGTCTTGCGTGTCTTTTTCCACAGTTGGGTGTCTTGTCCACTTTCGCACCTCAGTGTACCAACAAACTCAATTTCTGCCTTACTTTCTTTGACTGCTTGAATCTTTGCCCCATTTCTCCTTTGCACTTTACATCAAGCTATTCTCCTGGCTCTGAGGTTACTCTAAAACAATATGATTTTCAGGGTCAGACAATCTTTAATCTTGTGGGGCCAGAGGTGATTCTCAAACAACAATACACATTTGGGGAGAATTCATCAAGATGTTTGTTAAAAATAGCATAGAAATCTGCTACTGCAAGGTTCTGTCTACAGGGCTTCTTCCTAAAACACATACCCCCAATTACCCCACACCATACAATTTAAACCATTGGGGTTTCAGAGAGAGCAAAATGAAATGAACAGAAGGCTTGATGCTAAAAGGAAATAAAAAGTTAAAATTGCTGTTATCATTTCAGGTTCTCCACTGCACAAGTTAACTGAAGCGTAATGATTAATTTGTACCTAGTAATGAGTGCAGCAACAGAAGAGACAGACAGACAGTCACACACACATAGACCATGGCTCCAGATGTTTGAGACATGCTTGTGTCTTCTACAATTTTTTTCACTCATTTTGACTCTTGCACCACTATATGGCACAACAACAGCAATGTTAAATAAGCATTGTGGTTGAGGTATTGTGACACTAGAGGGAGCTGTCACTCCTCTATCCCGACAAACAAACATCCACAACACCAGATAAAAGAACACAAAGATGCTTTTATTCTTCTTTTTCCTGTAATAGTGCCTGTAAGCACCCCAACCACCATACACAGGCAAACAATAATATTAATCTTCTTCTTCTTTTGGCTGCTCCCGTTAGGGGTCGCCACAGCAGATCATCTTCTTCCATATCTTTCTGTCCTCTTGTTTTGTCACATTCATCACCTGCATGTCCTCTCTCACCACATCCATAAAACTTCTCTTAGGCCTTCCTCTTTTTCTCTTCCCTGACAGCTCTATCCTTAGCATCCTTCTCCCAATATACCCAGCATCTCTCCTCTGCACATGTCCAAACCAACACAATCTCGCCTCTCTGACTTTGTCTTCCTACCGTCCAACTTGAGCTGACCCTCTAATGTACTCATTTCTAATCCTATCTATCCTCGTCACACCCAATGCAAATCTTAACATCTTTAACTCTGCTACCTCCAGCTCTGTCTCCTGCTTTCTGGTCAGTGCCACCGTCTCCAACCCATATAACATAGCTGGTCTCACTACTGTCCTGTAGACCTTCCCTTTCACTCTTGCTGATATATGTCTGTCACAAATCACTCCTGACACTCTTCCCCACCCATTACCCTGCCTGCACTCTCTTCTTCACCTCTCTTCCATAATCCCCATTCCTCTGTACTGTTGATCCCAAGTATTTAAACTCATCCACCTTCACCAACTCTACTCCCTGCATCCTCACCATTCCACTGACCTCCCTCTCATTCACACACATGTATTGTGTCTTATTCCTACTGACCTTCATTCCTCTCTTCTCTAGAGCATATCTCCACCTCTCCAGGGTCTCCTCAACCAGCTCCCTACTCTTGGTACAGATCACAATGTCATCAGCAAGGGGACTCCTGTCTAATCTCATCTGTCACCCTGTCCGTCACCATTGCAAATAAGAAAGGGCTCAGAGCTGATCCCTGATGTAATCCCACCTCCAACTTAAATGCATCCATCACTGCTATCGCAGACCTCACCACTGTCACACTTTCCTTGTACATATACAATACCACAGCTCCTCTCGAGGCACCCTGTCATATGCTTTTTGCAGGTCATAAAGATGCAATGCAACTCCTTCTGGCCTTCTCAAACTTCTCCATCAACATCCTCAGAACAAACATTGCATCTGTGGTGCTCTTTCTTGGCATGAAACCATACTGCTGCTCAGTAATCATCACCTCACTTCTTAACCTAGCTTCAACTTCTCTTTCCCATAACGTCATGCTGTGGCTCATCAATTTTATCCCCTGTAGTTACTGCAGTCCTGCACATCTCCCTTATTCTTAAATATTGGCACCAGTACACTTCTTCTCCACTCCTCAGGCATCCATTCACTTTCCAAGATTCCATTAAACAATCTGGTTAAAAACTCCACTGTCTCACCTCCTCCCTAAACTCAGTCTTGAAGTCTTCCTTTTTCAACTCCCACCATTTGATCCTTGGCTCTGCCCTCACTCTCTTCCTGTTCTTGATCTCCAACATCATCCTACAGACCACCATCCTAGGCTGCTTAACTATACTTTCCCCAGCCACTACTTTGCAGTCTTCAATCTCCTTCAGATTGACTCTTCTGCATAGGATGTAATCTACCTGTGTGCATCTTCCTCCACTCTTGAATGTCACCCTATGTTCCTCTCTCTTCTTAAAATATGTATTCACCACAGCCATGTCCATCCTTTTGGCAAAATCCACTATCCTCTGACCTTCTTCATTCCTCTCCTTGACACCATACCTACCCATCACCTCCTTGTCTCCTCTGTTTCCTTCACCAACATGCTCATTGAAATCTGCTCCAATCACCGCTTTGTCCCTTAGGTACACTGTTCATCACTTCATCCAACTCATTCTAAAAGTCTTCTTTCTCATCCATTGTACACCCAACTTGCGGGGCATATGCACTAACAACATTCATCATCACACCTCCAATTTCCAGCTTCATAATCATTACTCTGCCTGACACTCTTTTCACCTCCAAAACACTCTTGACGTACTGTTCCTTCAGAATAACCCCCACTCCATTTCTCCTCCCATCCACACCATGATAGAACAATTTGAATCCACCTCCGATCCACCTGGCCTTACTCCCCTTCCGTTTGTCTCTTACACGCACAATATGTCAACCTTCCTTCTCTCCATCATATCTGCTAACTCTCTCCCCTTACCAGTCATACTGCCAACATTCAAAATTCATACCCTCAGTTCCACTCTCTTTACTTTCCTCCTCTCCTCCTACCTCTGGACACGTCTCCCCCCTCTTCTTCTCCTTCTTCTTCTTCGGCCAACAGTAGAATTAGAATTAGAATTTCTATGCAATTTATAGTCTTAGTAGCCTGATTCCTAGGAATTACACAAGAGGAGAATGACAAAAATAAAAGTGATGAAATCCAGGAAGGGCAATCGCTGCCCACAATATTTTAACTGGCAATGTTGCGGTCTTGAGTTCAGCTTCATAGCCATTAGACAAAATAACGAGCCAATTCCCTGCTATTATGATCTGAGCATTTCCTAACATCATGTTATGAGCGTTTGCATGATAATGTTTCCAGGAAAGTATTATTATAGCAATTTTAATATTTTGTGTATTTACTTATGATTAATTTACTTTGTTTTTGTATGTGTACTGGCACCTGAGTAACAATCTGTCATTTCACAGAGCTTTCACACCCCACACACTCTACCATTGTTGTTTCAGTACCTTAACACACTTTCACACACTCACCTGAATCCCTCTGCCACGGTTTCTTCACAAATGTTTCAATAGAAATCAAACGAACAACAGTGTAATCCAAAAAATATAAAGCTTAACTTGCTTGGTGTTGTGATTCAATAGGCACCTGCCAAAACAACTGGGAGTACTGACAGTTCTTTTCCGCTACAGTAAGTGCAATTTTGTGTTTGTTATAGTGGTAGCCATGTTGTTTATGGGAACAACACCCATTGACAGTCATGACTTGTGATGTTGCGCAACAGTTTTCAGATGAGCTGATAAAGGAAAAGGACTTCTCACAATTATAAGGACACTATTTTGCCCTTTCTGACCAATAATATTTTGCAATGCGCTCACATTTTCTCTTCCACTGACACTTTTACTTTTATCACTTTGATGTGGGCCTGTATTTGCTCTAGAATTTTCTGATTAGCTTAGTAAGGGAAAGAAATTTTAGGAATGGTTAGATGATTTTTGCTCTTAATTTTGAGTTTTGCTTTAATTGCATTTTACCCTTTTCAAATCGTTTTATCTTCTGGTTCTTGCTAATAATTTCCCTGTGGACAGGACTTTCTTTCAGTCAAGGTCACTACACCTGTATGTCTTTATAATGTTTTGTTTGATGTCTTTACGTCATATGTATCAGATAAGAGTTGTTATGAAATTCAAGGCTCATGAAATTCCACAACAGGATTTATCTAAAAATATTTGGCAGCACAGCTCCAGATATGACCTAGAAACAGAAAAACAGCCTAGCCACAAACTAAGGAGGTAGGCTTTATGGACAGCACAAGCCAAAATGGACCAGACTGAAAACACATTACCAATGGAGGAGAGGAACTGTAAAACCCCAGGTCCTAAATCACAGAGTTCTTTCATATTTTAAAGCAGGGGTCCTCAATCACGGTCCTGGAGGGCCGCAGTGGCTACGGGTTTTCATTCCAGTCAGTGGCCTAATTAGTCCTTGCTAATAATGAAAGTTGGTGTTTAACTCTGTGCCTTGTTAGTGCCTTTACTCATCAAAGACACATTTTAGTTACTTTGTAGATCAGAGGTCCTCAATTACAGTCCTGGAGGTCTGCTATGGCTGCAGGTTTTCACTTTAACCTATTTCTTAATTAGAACCCTTTTATTTGCTACTAAAGCAATACATTTTTGGGCTTCATTTTAGTTCTCTTGCCTGTTACCATTCAGAACCCTTAATTGCCTATTTTAGATTTTAGCAGCTGCATTTAAGTTTTAATTGTTGCCTGTTTTCTTAATCAGACATTAGTTAATAATGAGACGCAGATAACCAATAAACCATCAGCTCTCCAACTAACATGCTTACCATGAAGTATCTGTGATAAAAAATATTTGGTAACGAATGACAGGGGAATTGGAAGGACCATTAAGTTTAAATCTATTCTGGTCCACAAAACACATGGATAATGTTCTCACCGAAGGAAACTCTACAGTGCAATTAAATTGCTCTTGAATGAATGTAAGCATTAACAAGCTAAATAGTTCAATACCAAGTTTTAGTATCAGGATGGATTGCTTTCTAATTAGAAAACTAGTTGGAATAAAAACCTGCAGCCACTGCAGTCCTCCAGGACTGTGATTGTTTTAAAGGCTTACTTACAGTATGTATTAAATATACAGACAAACAAATCCCGAACTTGTAAATCCTTAAAGAGAGCCAAAATCCTGTAACAAACATCTCCATTTTTGTTTCTTTTTATGCCTCTTTTGTCTAAAGTGTTTTTTTGTTCATAGTGCGGGAGATGGCCCGGACACAGACAGGTAGACATGTTTAAATCACCCAACACACGTTTATTCACTGACTCCATATTTACAAAAGTGCCACACAACCCCAAAACTCCCCGAAAGTCCAGGCCTCACAATGCCTCTCTCTTCTCTTCAGGTCCGCATCCGCTCCTCCTCCAAGACTTTGTCCTTCTTCCACCCGACTCCAGCCATCGAATGGATGGAGGTGGCCCCTTTTATCCCTACCCAGACGTGCTCCAGGTGCCTCCCTATAATCATCCGCCAGCACTGTGGCGGAAATATCGGCTGCGCACCTGGGTGTCCCTGGTCTTCTTTCCCCCAGCACTTCTGGGTGTGGTGGAATTGATGAGGGCCAGGGCTCCTCAGGCATTGGGGCACCCCCTGGTGGTGACCATGGGCCCCTATAGGGTTGAGCTTCCAAGCTCAATTCCCGTGGTCCCCAAAGCCACCAGGGTGGTCGCCCCCAAGTGGTCTGGGGGTGGCATAAGCCCTCCTCCGGTCCTCCTGGGTCTCCCAGATGGGTACCACCCCCAGCCTATTGTGACGATAGTAATTTTTTATTTAACGTTTATAGTACTCAGTTTCTCAATTTATGTATTATTATGTTATTATGTGTAAGTTTATATTCTCTTGTCTCCCTTGAATTTTGTGAGTGGTACTCCAGAAGGTGAGCTGCCCTGATGTCACCATGCCCGAGCCCTCCCTCTGTCTATTTAGGTTAAAGCAGAAGGAAAGCCCCAGGATAGCACATTGAAATTGTGGAGGACTTATAGTGAGTCCTGTGTCTCTTGTTTGATTGTTTTTTTATTAACTCTGCTCTGTTTTCTGTATTCTTTGTTGGATTTATGTTTTGGAAATTTTGAGTTGCCAGGTTGCGTGTTAGGTAGCTTTATTTTTTGTTCTTGGAACATTTTTGTTTCAGATTTAGATTTTTAAATAATTATTCTTATAAAGATTATTTTGATTTTGTCTACCAAGCCATATGATTTGGAAGAATTCAGAAAATGGTGCAGAATTAATTCCTTAAAAGGAAAATTAAACAAGAAATACAGTATTTAGAGTATTCAACATAACGTTTGCTGATGACATTGTGATCTGTAGCGATAGTACGGAGCAGGTTGAGGAGACCCTGGAGAGGTGGAGATATGCTCTAGAGGGGAGAGGAATGAAGTCAGAAGGAACAAGACAGAATACATGTGTGTGAATGAGAGGGAGGTCAGTGGAATGGTGAGGATGCAGGGAGTAGAGTTGGCGAAGGTGGATGAGTTTAAATACTTGGGATCAACAGTACAGAATAATGGGGATTGTGGAAGAGAGGTGAAGAAGAGAGTGCAAGCATGGCGGAATAGGTGGAGAAGAGAATCAGGAGTGATTTATGACAGACGAGTATCAGCAAGAGTGAAAGAGAAGGTCTACCCCCTAACGGGAGCAGCCGAAAGAAGAAGAAAAAGAACACTCAACATAACGGCAACAAACTTCAATGCACTTCACTCCTTTTTAGGAGTTACACCGCCAGAGGAAGGACATCAGGGTGGCCCCGCCTCCTAGAGTGTCACCCATAAAAGACAAAGGCCATAGAAGAACAGATTTACATATAGAAACAAAATATATAAATTGAGTGCTATTAACATAAAATAAATATTCCCAATGAACAAAAAATACTTTGAACTAGGAATAACAAAGAAACAAAAACAGAGATCAGGAAACCCTATCTCACATAACACTATTAAAGAGAAAAACATTTTTATACACATAATTTACTGAAGCACATGAAAAAAAGAATAAAATAAGGATATTGAGCTAGTGATAAAACCCTCGCTGAATAACTACAACAGTGGATTTTGTCTCAGTAAAATGAACACAATGGACAACTGGAGTATTGTTGATGATTTTCCAGTGTCTAATTCCTGGCCTAAGTAGGTTTTTCTTTTGTTTGGCCTTTTATGTTGTTTTTAAATTATTATTTTACATACATTTTTGTCATTTTGTAATTTTATGTAATTTTGCAAATTTAATTCATCCATTATCCAACCCGCTATATCCTAACACAGGGTCATGGGGTTATGCTGGAGCCAATCCCAGCCAACACAGGGCACAAGGCAGGAACAAACCCAGGACAGGGTGCCAGCCCACCACAGGGCACACACACACACACATCAAGCACGATTTAGGATCGCCAATGCACCTAACCTGCATGTCTTTGGACTGTGGGAGGAAAGACACGGGGAGAACATGCAAACTCCATGTAGGGAGGGCCCAGGAAGTAAACCCAGGCCTCCTTACTGCGAGACAACAGCGCTACCACTGCGCCATCGTACCGCCAAATTTAATTCAAGTATCTTTTATTATTTGTGTAAAATGATATTTTTTATTATTTTGCTATATATACTTCTTTGCCACATTCTTTGCATCCTGTGTATGGAAACCCAAGAGGCTGGCCCACCATGACATTCTGGTTGAGGGCTTCTGTCCTTTTAGAAAGAGTTTGATTGTTGGTGAGTGAAGAGTGTTATTATAAGTAATATTTGGATTTTCTGGTAATATTAATTTTTGGATGTTTTCTGGATTTTGTTTTTGGATTTCAGACTGGTTGTGTCTGCTTATTGTTGCCATTTCTTAGGCAAACTGATTTTACTTTTACTTTTTTCCCTGCCTGGCTTTTTTGGGCTTCAGTTTTTTGAATTTTTTTGTATTTCAAAATTTGTTTATTTGTTTATATTTTGTCTTATAAGTCAGAGGTTTATGGACACACTCCAGAAAATCCAAATATTACTTACAATAACACTCTTCACTCACCAATAATCAGATTCTTTCTTAAACGACAGCAGGTGTTGATCTCGACAACAAGGATAGTAATGAGATACCTGAAGTTTTTGATAGCACTAGCAAGAACTGCAAAGGCCAGTTAGGTAGGTACAGTAGATCATCACCCTGACAAAACACTCCACGCAAGAATCCCCCACCACTTTGAAAATACTCCATCTCTGATATCAGTGTCACCCTAGGCCCTGCTAATGATTTGACTTCACCACTTATTCAGTCATTTTCTTTTTAAAATATTTGAATCCAGCACTGTTTCATGGGTGATGGAGCCCATCTCTAAAGCACTGCGCATAAAACAGGAGACAATCCTGGACAGCCCACTGGTCCATTGCAGGGCACACTCGCTCATTCACACATCCACATTATTTCATACGGAGAAAATGTAAGCTGCTAGTCATTCTAATATTTTGATTTAGGTTTTGGAATGTGAGATAAACCCGAATACCAAAAATAAACTCTTGAAAATATCAGAGAATATGCAATACTTTAAATGCTAAACCAATCTCTAAGTATAATGATTTCCAGAATTAAATAATTTTGCCTAGTAAAGCATCCTTAGGGGTGACACGGTGGTGCAGTGGGTAGTGCTGCTGCCTCACAGTTAGGAGACGCGGGTTCGCTTCCCGGGTCCTCCCTGCGTGGAGTTTACATGTTCTCCCCATGTTTTTCCTCCCACAGTCCAAAGACATGCAGGTTAGGTGCATTGGTGATCCTAAATTGCCCCAGTGTGTGCTTGGTGTGTGTGTGTGTGTGCCCTGCCTGGGGTTTGTTTCCTACCTTGCACCCTGTGTTGGCTGGGATTGGCTCGAGCAGACCCCCATGACCCTGTAGTTGGGATATAGCGGGTTGGATAATGGATGGAAGCTTGCTTATTTGTCAAAATACCAGTCCGATTTATTGATATTCCTAGACACGTTTGGATTTCATTGTGGATCATCCAGATTCACACTACTGCAGGCCTCATATGAAGGTTTCATTGTACTACACAAAGGCAGAGTAGTTAGTGAAGCTACGTCACAATTCTAGCAGACCTGGCTCAGATCTGAACAATGTGTGTGATTGTGTTCTCTTCAATACTCAGGCATCTCATGCATTATTTGTTCCTGCTCCATATGCTTAGATAAGCTATGTCTCCCTATAACTATGACTCTGGTTCCAGAAAATTAGATAGATGGAGAGATGCATAAGATTTCTTGAAAATGATGACATACTTATTTCTGGAGTTCGAGTAACTTGCTTGATAAGTCTTAGTATATCATAACAGATACCATGACATCTAAACGTATTCAGGAAAACCTGAAAAGGACTCTCTTCAAAAGATAATGATGTGGACTTAAAATAATCACATGCAATGAATGCAATCAAGTTTCTTTTATTACAGCAGATCTGCTGGAGGACAGCAAGCAAAGTCGTCAGTTCTGTTAAGTTGTGTTAACTAGACTAGAATTTTCTGAGCTTATAAAGACATTGGTAAGAAAAATATGTCATGACAGCATATTAATGAGCTGATAAGAGTGGAAAGTTACTGGTTATTATCAAAGAAAGCCAAGTTTAAACTGTCAAGAAATCCTTGTTATACAAAGAGTAATATAAATAAGCACATTTATGGAAAAATATAAATGAAAAAATGGAATGTTCATTCACAGTAACCATTGGCCTAATAGATAATTCACATTCGTCACAGACTTTAGGCTTCGTGTAATGCAAAAAATACAACCTGTATTTGCTATTACAGCAAATAAAAAAATAACAAATTTAATCTTGCAAAATGAAAGTTAATTTTCTGTTTGTTTGAAAATGCTTTCATTCAGATCAAAGATGGCTCCTGACTTGTTACAACCAGATTTCTTACAAAAGGCAGTATTTACAATATCCCATGGTACACATGCAAACACTTGAAAAGTACAGAATTAAACGTTTTAAAACAGGCAGTTTTATCGGCTCTGCTAGCGCAATTCATTTGTATGTTGCTCGTTCATTCTGTCGTTTGAATGCTGTACTGTAATTACTTTGCAGGGTTGTAGGATTTTAAACACCAACGCACTCAATGCCTGATCGCAAAACACTGCATATAATAAACCTTCATAATACTTACAACATGATTTTTAAGATAATCAGTAACTTTACAAACCTTGAAAAATCCAATGACTGCCACTTCAGAGTCCTCAAGGAACTGGCGCAACTCCTCAGTGCTGGCTATTTTTACTGGATATCTGGAGGAACCTGAGCAGCATCGAATGAAAACATTTGAAAAGTCACAGTCAGCCATCTCGACCTCTATCTGGGTGTTGAAATTAATTCAGTAGATTAAGAATCATGCTCCATTTTGTTTAACAACCTATGTACCTCTCAAGACGGGCATTCTTTAAAAAATCACCCAGCCTCTCAACTAAGACTAATACTTTAGCCACAGCCATGTTGCAGAGTACCTTGGTCTTTGCTTCTCACAAGCGCAGGAAATAAAAGGAGAATAGGCCAGACCCACGGGCACCTAAGAGCCATCCTGTCGGGAGTTCACGCTGTCAATTGGAAGGCTGCTCTGATGTTTCCAGCTCTCTACCCTTCCCAATAGTCACATGACCTCCAACAGGTGAGAAACTCACAGGTGTTTTTATGCCACGTATGTCAGGCTATCCAGGTTAACGTGGATAAGCGGGTTTGCCTGAAAGCCACCTGCTGTCTCACTGCATTTTCACAAACTCAAAATGAAAGGTTAAGTAGTAGCAGGCATAAAACGCAGAAATCAGCAGAGTCGAGAGAGATGATCTGATCAGTAGTGCTATGGTGCTTCACAAGGTCTGTTTCCAGAATACCTTCCTGATTCCAGAAGTGTTTCTGCTTTTCTGCCAAGGGATGGAAAGACAGTATTTTCTTTTTTTTTTTAATTAAGTAACCAGGAGAGAAGATGTCAACTTGAATATGAAGCAAACTTTCAAATCCAGAAAGTCAAACTGAACTTTCATCAAGTGAAATCCTAAATCGAAGTAGAAGTACGCTTGGCAGGAAATCACTAATTAGACAGTGTCACACACATACGCATGGGAGGCAGCTAAAGGGTCCAAATGAGAGCAATTCCACGGCAGACCATGGGGTGGCAGAGTAAACTGCCCTTTTTTCTCACTTTACTGCAGACCATTCACAGGAAATTCCTCCTGGTTTTAATGACGTCACCTCTAATTCCGGACCCTTGGATGACATCACTTTCGGTGAAGAACCCATGACCGAAGAGACTTCCTTTTCCGGCCCTTTTGATGAAGTCACATCCGGGTCTGACCCTATGGAGGAGAATCCTTCCGCTTCCGCTCTCGATGACTTCACTTCCTTTTCTGTCCCTTAAAGCCGCCATATTTAACTAACCTAATCAGTTGTTTTGGTCTCCGTTCTGAGCACATCAGTGCTAGCAATTTATCCATTTGCAGCCAGAGAATATTATACGGGCGGCTGCCCCAAACCTTTTTATGACTCTTGTGTCTTGTGCTTGTGCTTTTTGTGACAACAGTCATTTGGCAAATCTTTTTGTTTTCTCTGTAAGCTCAAACAGTCTACTGTTCCACAAAATGGCAGCACTCACAGAAAACAAAATGGTATCAAGAAGGGACAAAAATATTAAAACTATGCAAGAAACATTATATAAACTTCAAACTACAAATCTTAAAACAAAAGTACTTCGTAACATCCAGCGATTGTTCCAGAAGTAACACTGGGGTGAGCCTTAAATGTCGCTTTCCCTAATAGTGTCTCAAAGACTCTCTAGTCGGAAAGACCGTGGCACTGTACTTTAAGGTGGGCAAGTGGATGAGCCCCTCCTATCAGTGTCAGAAATGCTTTTTTTCTTATATCCCTTTTTTCCCTTCATTTTCCCAGTGACATAAGCTTTCCACCATTTTGTGTCTTTGTTTTCCTATAGGCACCAGAATTTCCCACAGGTAAAATCAATGGTGTTTCCATTTTGTGTCCACAGATATAACATAACATGCAAATACACAGTGTGTGATATTCCTGTGGTTACATTATAAGAGATATGGTGTTGCGCACGATTAAGGGTCTCAACATTGCCTCAAACAAAGCAAAATCTTTAAAAAGACTTAACTTGAACAACAAAAGAAAACCAGTTAAGGAAACAATGATACTTTTTGACTTGTGTTTCATTTTGTGGTTTTAGATCAAGTTTGCTTTTATATTGTGTAGTAAGATTAGTGATGACTTATCTATATCACCTCTTCTAAATATCCCAGACTAATTCTATTGCTAATTCCTGAAAGAAAAAAATGTGTTAGTCATTTCCCCACTTAATTACTTGTTACACTGTGTAAGGACGCTAGAGGTCGCTGTTGCCCCTTAAACCCAGCAGGCAGACGCTCAGGACACAGGGTATGTAAGGGACAGCCGGGACACCCAAAGGGTGGAAGGATGAGGGAAGGCAGGTATTTTCTGTACACTGCCTCCCCCAAAATGCTAGATGGCAGCTCCCCTGGAGTGTAGCGGTGCCCCGGATTACTGCAGGACATCCTGAGACTTGGAGTTCAGCTTCTCAGCCCTGTTGGAGGGAGCTTTCAAAGGACCTGGGGACTCATCCTTTCCCTATAGCCCGGAAGTTTGAGGTAGTCACAAGTACAGAAACCCTGAAGTACTTTGACAGCTTCCCCTAGTGGTATCATGGCACCCAACAGGGCTGAGAAACTAAACTCCAAGTCCCAGGATGCCCTGCAGGAATCCAGGGCACCTCTACACTCCAGGGAAACTGCCACCTAGTGTTTTTGGGGGAGGCAGTATCGACAAGTAGCTGCCTTCCCCCATCCTTCCAATTTAGGGGCGACCGGGCCAGGGTGAACTGCTATTGTTAGATCAGAGCCAATCCTCTGTGGCACTTTATTGGCATGATTTAATGAATGTCATTTCCTCATTAGTTTTTGTTTTAATAAGTATGTTTTAAGCAGGTTTGACCACCCTAACCCACTCTCACTCTCACCTCAGAGTACTGCATCCTCCACCCATCCTGATACCAGCATAGGAGAGAGTTTCCCCCCACCCACAATTACAGCAGCCCAGGTAAGCACAGAGCTGAAGAGACTTCGTGCCAGCAAAGCAGCGGGTCTAGATGGAGTATCACCACGACTGCTGAAGGTCTGTGTGCTGAAGCTGGGGAGTCCTCTACAGTGCATCTTCAACATGAGCCTGGAACAGGGGAGAGTCCCGAGGCTTTGGAAAACATCTTGCATCACCCCAGTCCCAAAGGTATCTTGTCCTGGTGAGCTGAATGACTTCAGGCCAATCGCCCTGACGTCACATGTGATGAAGACCATGGAGTGGCTGCTGCTTCACCACCTGAGGCCACAGGTCCGCCACGCCCTCGACCCTCTGCAGTTTGCATACCAGGAGAAGGTGGGAGCAGAGGATGCCATCATCTATATGTTACACCGATCCCTCTCCCACCTGGACAGAGGCAGCGGTGCTGTAAGAATTATGTTTCTGGACTTCTCTATCAACTTTAACACCATCCAACCTCTGCTCCTTAGAGACAAGCTGACTGAGATGGGAGTAGATTCATACCTGGTGGCATGGATCGTGGACTATCTTACAGACAGACCTCAGTATGTGCGTCTCGGGAACTGCAGGTCTGACATTGTGGTCAGCAACACAGGAGTGCCGCAGGGGGCTGTACTTTCTCTGGTCTTGTTCAGCCTATATACATCAGACTTCCAATATGATTCGGAGTCCTGCCAAGTGCAAAGGTTCGCTGACGACACTGCTATTGTGGGCTGCATCAGAAGTGGGCAGGAGAAGGAGTATAGGAAACTAATCAAGGACTTTGTTAAATGGTGCGACTCAAACCACCTACACCTGAACACCAGCAAAACCAAGGAGCTGGTGGTGGATTTTAGGAGGCCCAGGCCCCTCATGGACCCCGTGATCATCAGAGGTGACTGTGCAGAGGGTGCAGACCTATAAATACCTGGGAGTGCAGCTGGATGATAAATTGGACTGGACTACCAATACTGATGCTCTGTGTAAGAAAGGACAGAGCTGACTATACTTCCTTAGAAGGCTGGCGTCCTTCAACATCTGCAATAAAATGCTGCAGATGTTCTATCAGACGGTTGTGGCGAGTGACCTCTTCTATGTAGTGGTGTGCTGGGGAGGCAGCGTAAAGAAGAGGGACACCTCACGCCTGGACAAACTGGTGAGGAAGGCAGTCTCTATTGTGGGCACGGAGCTGGACAGTTTGACATCGGTGGCAGAGCGACGGGCGCTGAGCAGGCTCCTGTCAATCATGGAGAATCCACTTCATCCACTGAACAGGATCCTCTCCAGACAGAGGAATAGCTTCAGCGACAGACTGCTGTCACCGTCCTGCTCCAGTGACAGACTGAGGAGATCGTTCCTCCTCCACACTATGCGACTCTTCAATTCCACCCGGGGGTAAACATTAACACTGTACAAGATTATAGTCTGTTATACCTGCTTCGCACTCTCCACCTTGCATTTTTTAACTTGCATTGTGTTTTTATCACTCTTTCATTTAACATTGTCTGTTTTTATCACTATGCTGCTGCTGGAGTATGTGAATTTCCCCCTTGAGATTAATAAAGTATCTATCTATCTATCTATCTATTAATAAAAATACTCTGACAGTGTTTATACTGTTTGTTGGTATTTGAGTAAAAATGAGGGACATTTTGGGGGCCAGTTAGTGCTTAAAAATGTTTTCTCTTTAGATAAATTGTAATTATGTATTCATGTTATGAAGATTCACTTTGCAAAGAGGTTTTCAGGAAAGGATTATTTCCCTCTTAAAGCTGAGAAGACCCACACCTCTCTGATTATCGTCCTTGTCACTGGATTAGGACACAACCATTAAAGATGTCCACTAACACCGAATGTCATTGTTTCATAATGCAGTTACATGGCTCGTACTTTAGTTGTTGTAAAAATGATTGTCACCCAAAAATGAAGGAGTTTGATTTTTTTTTCACTTTGTATCAATATTTTTTGACTCTCTCTATATAAAACAGAGAGAATTTTCACTTTCTTGTATATTTGATACATAAGTGCACTTAATATCAGTTATCTTAAAACTTCTATTTGAGTAGTTACCTCCTAGGCAAACCTTTACTTGAGTCTGTCTCCAGAAAGGTATCTATGCCTAAATACAAAGAGGACTGTTTCATTTATGTTGGGTAGATTGCCCAGAGGGGACTGAGCGGTCTCTTGGTCTGGAATCCCTGCAGATATTTTTTTTTTCACCAGCCGTCTGGAGTTTTTTTTTTTTGTTTTCTGTCCACCCTGGCCATCGGACCTTACTTATTCTATGTTAATGAATGTTGACTTATTTTTATTTTTTATTGTGTCCCTTAATAAGACCGTTTATTCCTGACACAAGCCCTAACCAAGCTCCTGCTGTATAGCCTTGGGAGATATCTATTCTAAATACCATTCCTGCTGTTATGGCTTCAGGAGACACAGTATTGTGACCCAAGGAGATGCTTTCACTCCTTGTCTCATTTTGCTTCTTCCAATGCCTCATAAGGATCCTCTCACACACCTTTCTTCTCCACTCCTATCTAACAGTCAGTGGACGTTGCCTGTGAGGTTTCCACTCAGGTGTTCAGGTGACCAAATATCATTGGACTCTGTCAAAGGATACTACCTGTGCTGTTCTCAAACAGGTCTTGATGTTACACTCCTTTCCTATCAAACTAATTCACTGACCAGCCATGTTGCCAGTGACTCCTAGAAAAAATCTTATGATAAGGCTTTCATGCAGGTTCATTCATTTGCATGAAATAATCTGAGAACTTTCTTTCCAGAGTGATTAAGCCTCACACCTTAAGTTATTTAGTCCCTCTCAATAGAATAACAAATCTAGTAGCTGTAAAATAAAATAATATCTACTCTCTCTATATATAGTGTAAAATCCTAAGCCTAAAAGTGCAACGGTGACGTTTTTAATGTCATGTTTTTTGTCACGCTTTAAATCAGGCTTATTTTAAAACCTACATATATATTTTTGGTATCATTCTTTTCAGAATTTATGGAACTTATGTGATGTTGTTAGATTTTCAGATTCATATTCCGTTTTTAAATTATAAACTAAAAAATATTAAGAACTCACGTCCTGCCAGACAAGTCTTTGTGCCAAGAGATTTAACCACACCTGGGGCTGGAAATAAAAGACAAAGAGTAGGACAGCTGCTGTACAGGCTTTTAAATGTTCAAAGCGCTGCGCAAGATGCAGATCAGATAGCATGGCAACAGCAGCAGCAGCTGATCAAGCAATGAGGAGGTAAAAAAAAACTATTTGTTTTTCATTGCATCATCGTTTAAGAGGGGGTTTCACCCACGTCTCCTTGGGGTGCATTCAGCCCCACCCCTTCACAATGCGAGTGGCAGAGATGTGAAGTGCCTGGCGAGCAAAGCGAGTAGGGGGAACCCCTAGTAAATACCATACCATACCATTTTCCCAACCTGCTGAATCCTAACACAGGGTCACAGGGGATCTGCTGGAGCCAATCCCAGCCAGCACAGGGCGCAAGGCAGGAACAAAGCCCGGGCAGGGTGCCAGCCCACTGCAGGCCACACACTAGGATCAATTTAGGATTGCCAATGCACCTAACCAGCATGTCTTTGGACTGTGGGAGGAAACCAGAGCACCTGGAGGAAACCCACACGGGGAGAACATGTAAACTCCAAGAACCCAGGTCTCCTTACTGTGAGGCAGCAGCGCTACCACTGCTCCACCGTGCCGCCCATGGTAACATCAAACCCCAACCTATCTGCGAGTATATACGGTAACTAAATAAAATGCAATATATATTCTGATGGATGGCAGGGAACGACTGGCATCCCAGCCTAGATGGGTGATGTTCCCTTACCCAACCAGGAGGCTATCATAGAGGATCAACAACATGAATGAAAAGGCATCCCAGTCAGGATGGGTTGTACTTTTCCCAGTTGGGAGGCCAAAGTAAGGGAAGGACAGTGGGAGGCAGCAACTGAATACGTCTTCCCCCATTTCATTGGGTGACAGCATCCCCCTCATTGAGTTTCCATCTGGAGACCTACAGAGCTGTCTGAGAGTTGTAATCCCAGTGGGTAACCTTGTTGTGTTCTTGAATGCCTCTGTAGGAAGCTGCCAGAAGAGGCAGCCACATTCTACAGAGGAAGCCCTTCCTGCAGGCTATATTGTGGGACTGAAACTTGAATTCAAAGACACCCTGAAAATCAAAAGTGAAAAATGATGCGGCAGGCCAGTTCATTTTGCTGAAATTTCATTGCAGCAACTTCAAATCATACACAGTAGTTTGTTTGGGCTCTACGTGCTTGTATGTATGCCTGACAACACGTTTGGGCGGTGGGGGGGTGTTTGGGGCATGCTCCTAATGAGACAACGGATGATGTCCTGGGGGATTTCTTCCCAGATCTGGACCAGGGCATCATTGACCTCCTGGACAGTGTGAGGTGCAAGCTGGGAGCGTCAGATGAACCGAAACATAATGTCTCACCCAGAGGTTTTCTATTGGATTTAGGTCAGGCGAGTGTGGGGGCCAGTCAATGGTATCAATTCTTTCATCCTTCAGAAACTGCCTGCAAACTCTCGCCACATGAGGCCGGGCATTGTCGTGCACCAGGAGGACCCACTGCACCAGCATAAGGTCTGACGATAGATCCAAGGATTTCATCCCAATACCTAATGGCAGTCAAGGTGCCGTTGTCTAGCCTCTAGAGGTCTGAGTGTCCCTCCATGGATATGCCCCTCCAAACCATCACTGACCCACCATCAAACTTTGTCATGCTGAACAATGTTCTCCATGGCTTCTCCAGACCCTTTCACGTCTGTCACATGTGCTCAGGGTGAAGCTGCTCTCATCTGTGAAAAGCACATGGTGCCATTGGTGGACCTGCCAATTCTATGGCAAATGCAAAAACGAGCTCCATGGTGCCAGGCAGTGAGCACAGGGCCCACTAGAGAAGGTCTGGCCCTCAGGCCACCCTCATGAAGTCTGTTTCTGATTGTTTGGTCAGAGACATTCACACCAGTGGCCTGCCTGCTGGGGGTCATTTTGTAGGGCTCTGGCAGTGCTCATCCTGTTCCTCCTTGCCCAAAGGAGCAGATAGCTGTCCTGCTGATGGGTTAAGGACTTTCTATGGCCCTGTCCAGCTCTCATAGAGTAACTGCCTGTCTCCTAGAATCACCTCCATGCCCTTGAGACTGTGCTGGGAGACACAGCAAACCTTCTGGCAATGACACGTATTGATGTGCCATCCTGGAGAAGTTGGACTACCTGTGCAACCTCTGTAGGGTCCAGGTATCACCTCATGCTACCAGTAGTGACACTGACCATAGCCAAATGCAAAACTAGTGAAGAAACAGTCAGAAAAGATGAGGAGGGAAAAATGTCAGTGGCCTCCACCTGTTAAACCATTCCTGTTTTGGGGGTCATCTCATTGTGGCCCCTCTAGTGCACCAAAGCAGCTGAAACTAATTAAGCCCAGAAGTTTCATTGACTTGGTGCTATACTCTGATGAAAAAGTGTTCCTTTAATTTCTTTGAGTAGTATATACTGTATAGTCACATAGGTATGAGTAGGGGGCATTCTCTGGGATAGTGTACAGATTATAATTCCATCCCAAATCAAGAGAGGGCACTGTCATTCACATCTTCTTCTCTTTCATCTGCATACCTGAAGCTCTGAACATCGAAGATCCTTGACACCACATCTGCTTCCACCCTACCTCTTCCAATCTGGACTACAAGTACAGACCAGCATATATATATATATATATATATATATATATATATATATATATATATATATATATATATATATATATATATATATATATTTGGCTATAAGTACAGTTTTATTTGTATATTTTTGGTAAAAGATACTACCAAGATAGTAAGCACAATATTTTCTGCAAAAGAAGCTTGACTTTATTGACAATTTATAACACTTTCATTTTCAGGATATAGAAAACTGAAATGAAAATCTGAAAAAAATATGGGATATATCTCGTAAAAATGACACTGCCAGTCTTGATTTGTTTCCAGCATGTTTTCAGAACTACAGATCTGAAGTAATCCCCACCTCTGTCTCACTCCACTCCTCTCCTCTGAAAGACCCACAAAGAACTTCAGGTGGTGGTGGAGGCACATCACTTCATTATATACATACACCATGAGTGCATTGCTCGCTCTAGTCGGTCCATTCTTTCTTGATGGATAAGTGCCACTCCCAGCTCAGATGGTCATTCTTGTCATCATCAGTAAACTGAGACTTGATAGTATATGAGCCCCGAGAAATCAGGCCCTTTGGCGCCTCCTCTACTGGGGTCATATATTCATATTCTTCAGGCCGTGGGCCATAACTCCCCACCATGAAAGTGGCTTTGTCCACTAAAAAAGGAAAAATTGAAAGCAGTAAATATATGGCATAAAGTGGTACATGCTCAGGTAAGGACTAAAAGATTAAGGTTTGTTGTAATATTATTGATATGGGCATGTATACTTTTTCAAAAAGGTTGTACACAGGAAAGCTCTAAATCTTTACAAAGAAATGCTGGGGTATGATACCCTACAGCCCGGGACAAATCAAATTCTACCATACCTGACCAGTTCAGATTAGTGCTGCCTAGTGAAAAGACAGTGATTACGACATTAAGATCCTCACTGTGTTAATCAGCTTTCGCTCTTGAACCGATCTTTTTTGTGATCAACTTATTGAACTTACACAGCATTAATAAAAATATTAATTAATATTAATTAACAGGTTTCTCATGAAATAAGCAGTCAAAAGAAAATAATTGTGAAGACAGTTATAACTTTGCTCTGTTAAGCATGGCCTGAGCAAAACCTAGGAGAAAAACACAGTCCCAACCTTAGACCCCATTGAGACAGCATTTAGGAACAATGGCAACCACAGGCCAATCGGCTTAGCAGAATTTTCACCAGGGAACACAATTTCTTAATATATTAGGCTTGCCAAATGCAAAGGAGATGGAAACATCAGATTTAAAAAGAGAAGCTAAGGATGCCTTGACATCTGCTATACTGGGTAGAAGAGAGAGAAAGCAACGAGCAGTTCAATAATAGAAAATGTTGAGGAAGGAAAGAGATGTTAATGTGAAAAACAGTAGAATGAAATTTAAGACTACCACAAAACCGAGAATGAGGGGCACTCCCAAAACAAATGCAAAACCCTACCCCTAACCTGGGATCCTAACCTGGAAGAAGGGACAACAGGGATCAGAGAACGGACTAGACTCATGGAAAAATCCTTTCGAGGAGTAAAATAAGTGCGATGACTAATTATAAAATGGAAGTTTTGAAGATTGGGGTTTTAAACGAAAATAAAACACTACCAGAAATGATTTCCAAGAAAGTGGGGGTGTTGATGGAAGGTCCCACTCTCAAGCAGAGAGAACTTGTAAAGATCAATATGAGGCTTTGCACAGATGAGTATATTGAAGTGCCACACATCTCGAGGTAGGTGATAGAGAGTTACAAAAATTGTGCAGTGGATGTCAGGGAAGAGAGGAAGACAGAGAGAACAAACCTTAATTTTAAATAAAAGAAAAAATAAGGGGATGGGATTCCAAGATTGGACCACAGGGAATGGGATGTCTGAAGGTCAGCATCATTAAAAATGTTGCCAAGATTTGAAATACCTAGGAAGGCCCATGAGGGAGCTGAAATCGGTAAGTCACCTACTCAGGGCAGTAATCCAAAAGTTTTTCAACCCAGCACCACAGACACAATAGGTCTCAAATTGTTTTGCGTGAGTGGAACCAATTTTCTAATTAAACACACCTAGTATCTCAAGTCTAGTCACCTCTGACGAGACGTTAGGATTTTGTACTGGCATAGTGCAAGTCACGGTATGCTCTAGTGTCCCCCAAATTTGTACTAGTTTCCATTTTGAATATTTCTCAGTTCTCACTACTGTCTACAGAACTGGATGATCCCAAGTGAGTTTTGGTATTGGTCTATGGGCAATTGCTTCATGAAATTATTATCAAAATGTAAGAATCTTTCTTGCTTAGAGAATACGGTTTGATTTGGACCAACTGGTTTCAGTCTTTTAAATTATTTTCACTTTGACTTAAATGGACAAAGGTTTGTGTTGTTAATATAGAAATTATAATGTATCATGTATTATGTTGATTATTTTAGATTGTTTTTTGAATTAGTCATAAAATGATCGGTTGGTACCCCAGACAACTGCATCCACTATTGGTGTACCAGCATATGTGCTAATTCCCACAAGGCCAATATGTCAGCTTACTTCTTGTTTCCTTAACAGTAATAACTCCCCCTGCAATCAGCTGTTATGTTCCCCTCATTTTGCCACTATAATGTTTTTCTATAAAGCTGTATGCAGCATTAATGGAGAGCCAAATTTGCACAAGCTGAAATAACATTTCTTAGTATGGTGCCTCAACTGAGGCAGAAAGTATGTTATATATGAGAACAAAACAAGCCTTGTTCTTTACTAGAAAAGGCTACAGGCTGAAATAAAACCAATTAATGTTTCTGACACAGCTCATGAGATGTGTAGGCTTCACTAAATAGTGTATTTGATCTAACACTGCCACCTTGTGGTAAAATGCCAGATAAGACGTGTCTAGAGGGCTATGATGTTCTTAGTGTTTGCATGTAATGAGAAGCAAAATGACACCTTTCAAACTGTAATCTTTTTAGTAAGCCAATAAAAGGTGTAATTTTTCTTGACTTCACATTACATCCATAATGGCTAACACGGTACAACATCTTAGTACTTAATCATTGGATGTTAAAGAAAAAGTACAACTTACTCCGCAGGCCTTTCCGGTAGGTATGATGCTCGTATTTGAGGCCTGACACAATGTCCTTGTTAACCTGCAGCAGATAAAAATTGCAAATCAGTTAAGTGACAGAATCTAAGGAGTCACTTCACATTTCATTCTACAATTCACCGACTGTGCCAACATGCCAGCAATGGAGTGTCTAGACCTTGCCCTTGTAACGGGTACATTACCTGGAATTAATCTTTGTTATAAAATACTTGTTATGTTACAAACCACAATCACATTACACAGACAGAGAGATAGAGAGATATTGATCTCAGTTGGAAATGGCAGTGTTACAGCAGCCAACATGCAAAACCTACATAGAAAACTTTCATGGTAAAACAGTAAGATTACTAAAAACAAATGCAGGAAAACACATGAATAAATAATTATGTAAAAATGTCAATAATATATATATATATATATATTATGTCAATAATATATAATATAACCCACATATTAAAATGGTATATTCTTGTTCAATTCTTCAATCTTGATGCTCTCACAATCTCCTGTATCATGGGCTACATGACCAAATGACAGCACTCAGGGAATTGAGCTGTCTCCCTTCCTGTTCACCCTCTACACAACAGACTTCCAGTACAATACCATCATTTGAGGCAGCTAGAATGATTCAACTAAACCTCCAAAGATCAACTGTGACCTCAAACATCAGAACCTTCCACAATGAGAACTGGTAAGTCATACGCATGGACTACAGTGAACATTACAGTATTGTAGGATACTCCAAGTTGTCAGATGGCTGTATAATGTATGCCAATGTGTAGCACAGAGTAGGTAGTGTGACTATGTAAATGTGTTGTACAGTATGAAGTCATGTTTCTCCTGTAATTTTTTTTAAGACTAAACCTAATAATGGCGGCAGAAGCAGATTTCTAACTGACAAACAAGAGTGGGTTGTGGTCAACTTGGTCAGGGCCAGAAATTACATTTGCCTTACAGAAATCAGACAGTACATCCTGGACAATGAAGACATCTTCAACAATGTGGAAGCTATAACTTTGTAAACTGTTGCACGTCTGCTGAAAAGGCGCCAGTTGTCCCTAAAACAACTATACCTGTACTGTGTGCCTTTTGACAGAAATGCAGATATAGTGAAGCAACTGAGGACTGAGAACATTCAGGTATGTTCAGTGTCATGATATCTGTTTGTAAAAGATTCCCTATCATTGTGCTGTACTCGGTGATTTTCTTTCCAACATGTGTATTTACTTTCAAAGTGATGGCCCTGGATGCTAATGAAAACAAGACAGGGATGAGAGGTCGGAATTTTGATGGCCAGCTGGCAACCATTAAAATAATCAGACAACGTTGGGCCAACATCACTGTGTATGCGGCTATATCAGAAGAGGGTGTGGTGGGATGCAGACCTTGTATTGACTCATACAATGCAGAGCTGCTTGCAGCATTCCTTGATGAGCTAACTGTGGTCTGTGGAGCTGTTGGTGCTACTTATCATTATTGTGTGGGACAATGTCAGGTTCCAGCATGCTCAACTGATGCAGGCATGGTTTCAGGCCCATCCACGATTCACCACCTTGTACTTGCCCCCATACTCTCCTTTCCTCAACCTGATTGAGAAATGTTCCTCCACATGGAGTTGGAAAATGTATGATAGATGCCTGCATCAACAAGTGACCCTTGTCCGGGCCATGGATGAGGTAATGCAACAACATAACAGACCAGTGTCAGGCCTGGATTCGCCATGCGCAAAGGTTCTTTTCAAGATGTTTGACAAGAAAGAACATTCATTTTGATGTGGTTGAGAACCAATGGCCAAATCCGCATGACATGGTAGATGGAAATGAGTGAGACCTGTAACCCTCTGTTTGGCTTTTTGTAAGGCATGCGAGGAACACTGCAGTGTGAATTTTTGTTTTTTGTAGTACTCTAGTTGTTTTTGTAGCTAATTGTTGCTTTCATTTAAAGGGGACCTATGTTGTGATTTACAATGTTGTAATTCATCGATTCATTTCAGATTTGTTCAGTGATTCCACTGCGTCTGTAATATTCTCTCTAATGGTCCTTTTACAGTGACATTATGTGTAGCTCCATGATGAAACATGTATCGCATATTCTGTACTGTAATATCTAATGGTTGTATGAACAACTACAAAGTGACACTATCTTGTGTGTGGGTGATCAAAAGAAATGTCTCCATGATTCTGTAAGTGTAAGGTTTCTTTAACCATATGAATGCAAAGTGCAATGTTTTGAATGTGGGACAGCCAGTGTTACAAGTGGTGACAATGTTGAGGTTTGGGTCTAAGGTTTTGAAAAATGTCATTAAGGTTTTGAAACTAGTGCCAAAGCGATTGTAAAAAGCTGGTAATATGGCATAGACAGCTTATACACTTCTCTTGCTTCTTTTTTATTTCTCTGCTCTCTCTGTTTGAAAATGGCTCTGCATCAAGTCATGATTTCTGTTGCAGGAATCCTGTCACAAAAATATAAAACCCTTGATGAAAGAGAACAGTCCATTCAGTCAATCAAGTTGGTTTGGTAAGCTAACAGCTCAATTGCCCCAATATCTCACTTAGATATTTTTAACAGTTGTCAAGGCTTCATCCTGAATTCTGTAGTTTGTTCCAGAGTCCCATGACACTTTGTGTGACGTAGTGCTCCAGGCTTCCATTTTTAATGCACTTCCACTCAATTTCGACTGGCGTCTTCCAGTATGCGAATCACTTTTTCATTTAAAGAACTTTGCTAGAACAACTTTTTTGATGCTTCTGAGAATTTTAAAGGCCTGCATTAGGTCCCCACAATGGCAGCTGACAGGCACCAAAAGGCCAGACAGAACATAGCAATGGCGGTAACAGGAGTAAAAACTCAGTTATGGGAGGATTTTGAAGAGGCCATGGAAAACGACTTTCAGTCAACCTCAAAGTGATTCTGACAAACTGTCAGGCAACTTGGGAGGTAGAAGCAGTGCTTTGCCCATACAGTTTATATCAGGGAAGGAGTGCTGCTGACCTCACCTAGGAATATAGTCGAGATGTGGCAGGAGCACTTCAAGGACCTCCTAAATCCCATTGACACTTCTTTCTTTGAGGAAGGAGAGTCATGGGACTCAGAAGAGGACTCACACATCACTGGAGTTGACGTTGCTAAGGTAGTTAAACTCCTCAGTGTCAAGGCTCTGTGGGTGGATGATAAAGGCTCTGGTCATTGTGTGGCAAACATGGGTGGTGGTCCCTGTCTTTAGGAAAAGGGACTGGTGTGGGTTTTCCGATTTTCGGGGATTACACTCCTCAGCCTCCCTGGGATGGCCTATGCTAGGCTTTTGGAAAGGAAGATCAGGCTGTTATCTGAGGCTTGGAATTGGAAATAATGTGGATTTCGACCCGGGCACAGAACACTGGACCAGTTTTTACCATCACAAGGATTCTGCAGAGTTAATGGGAATATGCCCAACAAGTCTACATTTGTTTTATTGATTTGGAAAAAGTATATGACCATGTCCCACAAGGCGTTTTGTGGGGGATGCTTTGGGATTATGGGTTATGAGGTCAGTTGTTTTGGGCTATTTAGTCCCTGTATAACCAGAGCTAAAGCTTGGTTCACATTGCGGGCATTAAGTCAGACTCATTTCTGATAGATGTGTGGGACTCCGCCAGGGCTGCCCTTTGTTATCCAGTGTTTTCATAATTTTTATGGACAGAATTTCTCAGTGCAGCCAAAGAGTGGAGGGTGTCTAGTTCGATGGCCTCAGGATTGCCTCTCTTTTTTTTTTTTTAGACGATATGGGCCTGCTGGCTTCATTGACCTGTAACCTTAAACATGCACTGGGGTGATTTGCAGCTGAGTGTGAAGTGGCCAGGATGAGGATCAGCACCTCTGTGTCAGAGGTCATGGTCTACAGTCAGAATAGGGTAGAGTCCCTTCTCCGGGTTGGGGATGAGGTGCCGCCTCAAGGGGAAGAGTTTAAGTATCTCAGCATCTTGGTCACAACTGAGGAATGAAAGGTGTGGGAGATTGATGGACTCATTGGAGCAGAGTCAGCAGTCATGCAAATGTTATATCGGTCAGTTGTGGTAGAGCAGGAGCTGAGCCAACAGGTGAAGCTTTCAATTTACTGGTCAATCTACTTTCCTACCTTCACTTATGGTCAGGAGCTGTGAGTATTGACTGAAAGAGCAACGAGCAATGAGTTTCCTTTTCAGGGTGTCTGGACTCAGCCTTTCAGGAGGAGCTGAAAGTAGAGCCGCTGCTCCTCGACATCAATAGGAGCCAGTAAAGGTAGTTTGGGCATTTGATTTGGGCATTAGGTCCCCACACAGCTTTCTCTGCTTAAGACTAAAGAGGTTTAGCTCCCTCATCCTGTCATAGGAGGACATTGCACTTTAGATTTGGGATGTACTAGGTAACTAACAGCTCCACACAGGATCTTGTGCTGTTCTGTCTTTTTTGTGGTGTGGTGACCAGAACAGGACACTGTAGTCTAGATGTGTTCTCAGTACTGCATTCCACAATCTGTGCATAATATTCCTTGCTTTATATTCAAGAGCTTTTACAACAGGATGTAGCATTCAATTAACTGAGCTGTTGATGATCAGTACAATTCAATCTGTAGTGCAAAAAGATTAGCAATGCTAGTGCTTATCAACGCTACTGGTAACAGTTTGATGGCCTTGTGGTATAAACTGTGTACTGTACATGTTAACTGGTACAGCATCAAATTGAATGATAACAATATCCCCGATAAAAGGGCTGAATTCATTATCTGTATCTGTTTCCAGATGTAACTGTCGCTGAGATGAAAAGCAAATGTATTTTCTTATTCTTCAGTTTACACACACATTTACAAACACGGGGAGTGTGGTGCAATGAGCCCTGAATTGAACTCTTCCCTCTTACAGTCTTACCAAACTTATTAAAAATAATGATTCTTTAGTTGGTGATTTTCTTTTTGCAATTCTCTTGCTGTATCTAATATTATTGTAAAGCATGTTAATCTACTTTCTTGAAAGAAAATTAGCTATACTCATAAATGATGGTGTTATCTTCACTTTTACTCCAACATTGTTTAATGGTCTTTATGAAACTCCAATCCTTTCTCTTTATCTGTCTGAGCATTTTAAATTATAATATGCCATAGTTTGATTGCTGAAATTGTAGTGAGGCACCAGCAAGTTAATGCACCACAGTTAATGGTTGAGGAAACCCACAGCACACACAATTTACCTCAAATAGTTGAATTTTTTCCTTGCGCAGTTCATTATTTGCTCTCTTATCTATAAACTGCCCTCTAACAGCACCTTCTGCAGTTTACTAAGTGTGAGCATACACCATTTCAACCAAGGAGCAAATGAATAGCCAGCTGGCCTTGATCCATCAAGAGATAGCATTCTGCAAGCACTGCATCCTCAGCTACATATTTTTTTTAAAAAATTAACAATACGCTGAAATTTCTGTTTTCTTTTTCTGTGTTGCTGCCAATGGAGCACCAGCAGAAGTGTGTGCAACAAAAGCAAAAGCAATTTCAAACTTAAAAAAAGTGCTCAGGTGCAGGAATATAATTTAGTGTACACTTTACAATAAATTCCCCTGCACTTTAATTTTGCATCAGTTCAGTGATAGAATCTAAGAAGTTACTTAATATTTTATTCTACGATTAAGGAGATACTTGGGGAACTAGGAGTACAAAAAGGCCAACAATGTAGAAACTTGACTTGAAATTTCGATCGATCGATCGATCTATCGATAGATAGATAGATTTTATGCATTGGCTGCCTTCTATTTTCAGGATCAAAGTATAAAATGAGCTAAAAAAAGCAAGTAAAAGCAAACACATGAATAAATACCTAAATAAATAATTATGCCCATAATCTATATATATAATTCACTAAGGCAAGACAACCATGAAAAGCACGCCAGAAGGGGCGTGGATTCACTAAGCCGGCGACAAGTGAGACACCTATGGCGCACATAGGAAGGAGCCATGCCCACCAACTCCAAGACCATTGGATACGACGACAACTTGCAGGGCCACGCCCACCAACTTGGACGCGGCGACACAGAAAAAATGGCGTTATTTATGTTCGTCTGTCGTAGAGGCCACATGCAGTGCGGGTCAGGTTAATGTCATGTACCTCCGAGCTACGTTGACTGTTCATAGAAGCATGTTTCTCGCGGAGGTGAATCGCCATATGCAGCGTGTGAAACGGTTTGCGAGGGGTATCCCATGGGATCCTTAAAACAATCCTTTAAAACTGAGGTTAAGGCAAAATGAAGGAATCAGCCTTTAAAAACCAATAAGCCCTGTGCCTCTGTTTCATTACCGTCTCACCTGCTTCACCAATGCAGGCCCTGCAACAGTCGAGACGCTCTGTCAGCAGCTGACCTTCTCTGTTGCCTGACCGGTTCACACAGAGGCAGCGCAAGAGAATGCCGCGCCAGAGACAGACAGAGGCACACACACAGGCAGCTGGTGGGTAGCTCTCCGTGAGTTTCTCTTGCGAGCGGACACATGAGCAGGTAGTGTGTATACTTCGAGTGCGAGGGTGGACGTGACAGGACCATCTAGGAAAAATCATGTCGCGGATGTGATTCGCTGTATGCAGTGTGTAAAACAGTTTGTTTGTCGCAGATGTGAATCGCTGTATGCGGCGTGTAGAACAGTTTGCGAGGGGTGTCCCTGTGTCTTTCCAGAAGTGTTCAACCATCAATAAATAATTATGCAGCGTTTGTTATGCCACGGGTTCACTATTGTGTTGTATTTTGCTCTCTCCAGAGTTCCATCTTTTCATTCACTTACTGTTGTATTCTCACACTAACCTGTTGTAGACAACTGTGTCTTTCCAGAAGTGTTTACCATTCAATAAATAATTATGCATGAGATTGAGCGTGTGTCTACCCGGCGCAAAGAGGCGTGGGTAAGCCGTTGAACCGCATTTGGGCTGCAAACCGTGGAATTGCCACTAAGTGCGACTCATACGCTCCCACTGTTTTCATCCCTACCCTTTGTATACACCCCCCTCCCACACGTTGACTGTTAATAGAGGCATGTTTCTCGCGGAGGTGAATTTCCATATGCAGCGTGTAAAACTGTTTGCGAGGGGTATCCCATGGGATCATTAAAACATTCCTTTACAACTGAGGTTAAAACACAATGAAGTGAGCAGTCTTTAAAAAACGAGTTTTCGGTTACGACGCACGACCGCGTGCAGCATAACAAAGTGTTGTACACACTAAATACAGCAATTCGCATCCGCGACAAACATGCGTCTTCTTAGATGCTCCTGCACTTTGTACACACCCCCCTCCCACCTCGCTACGCCGCACGGACGATTGTGTGTTGGTTCGTTCCGTGCATTGTTACAATGTTGCTTTTCTTGCTGATTTATTACATTACCGATTTTGCAAATGTTACATTTTTTCCCTGTGCTTAAAAATTATTAAAAAACCGGCCTGATTATGTGGCGTACGGCTAGTTTATTATAATTCACATGTTAAAATGGTCAGGCAGCAGTGGTAATGCTTCTGCCTCGCAGTAAGGAGACCGAGGTTTGGGTCCTGGGTGTTCCCTGATTGGAGTTAGCATGTTCTCCACATGTCTGCTGGGGTTCTTCTGGCGGATCTGGTTTCCACCAACAGTACATGGACATGCATGTTATTTGTGAATTGGTGTTGTTAAATTGGCCCGCCTTTGTGTGTATGTGTGTGTTTTCAGCCTTCGCCTTGTTCGGGTGTTATTTCTGGATGGCTTCCTAACGCAGGGTAAGTGGGTTAGGAAGATCTATGCATATTAAAACAGAATGAAAATTGTGATGTAACATCTAATGGCACCTTCTAAAAAAGGCACTGAATATCCTTATCCCCATTTTAGGGATATATGTCTTTTTTATTCTTTAAAAATGCATGCTTAAAAATGTTTGCAGGATAAATGCACACAGCTAAGGTGGTTTCCTCTTTCTGTCTGTAGCACTTGGGTGTTGTAGCTATTATGAATGTAGAGAAAAGCCAAGCAAAATGACACCTTTTATTGGCTAACTAAAAAGATTACAATATGCAAGCTTTCGAGGCAACTCAGGCCCCTTCTTCAGGTAAGATAAAGAAGTATGCAGGAATTTGTTTAGTTAACATTTGGGGGCTGATAATGCCACCGCCAAAAATATGCTGCCCCATAAATGTGCTGCCCGGGGTGGACCGCCCCCTCCGCCTGCTCCTAGCAGTCCTCTGCTTTGTTCTTTTTTTTTTTTTTTTGTGCATGGCTTTGACTACAATTCCTGGATATTTGGAATCATAAGGCTCTGTATTTTTTGTATTAATAAGTAATGTGTCACGTTAGTGCCTTGCAAAGGATGCCTTAATGCTTGAGCAGTTAATTCCTCTGTGTCTGTGTATTTTTGGCCTGACTATTTCATACTTTTTTTGGTGTCCTAACACACATGTCATGTTAGTCTTGCATTACACAAGTTACAGACCATGATGCACATGTTACAAAGTAGCGTTCATCAAATCATCTTTAAACCTGCTTAATCGAATTCAGAATGTTAGAGCCTCAGCCTATCCTTACTGCACTATACACAATGCAGGAACCAGCCATGAATTGGGCCTCAGTGCATCACCACACACATTCACACCCACTCATACTGGGACCAATTTACCTAACACACACACACACATCTTTGGGATATGGAA
Organism: Polypterus senegalus; assembly: GCF_016835505.1. Classification (NCBI taxonomy): domain Eukaryota; kingdom Metazoa; phylum Chordata; class Cladistia; order Polypteriformes; family Polypteridae; genus Polypterus; species Polypterus senegalus. The sequence goes on from NC_053163.1 coordinate 37,451,667, forward strand.
GGAATGCCAAACCTCAAGCAGACTTGAGGAAATGTGCAAACTCCACACAGGCAGTCACCTGACTAGGATTTGAACCCAATCCACTGGATATTGGGGGCAGCAACACTTGCCACTGTGCCAAAATTCAGCATGATGCTTACTTATATTTTTGAAATTAAGTAGCTCTAATAGCCTAATTCAGTAAGTTTTCAAATAATGTATACAGCATGTCTATATATTTAGAGTTCAGTGTATGTATCGCATGGTGTTTTCAACCAGTGAACCGCTGTGCACATGAAGATGTATTTGTATTAGCAATTTGCTTTGTCGTGGTGTTTAATATGCATGGTTAGAAAGGTATTTAAAATGCTAAAATATTCCATGGATGTCATTTTAGTAAGAAACTTACATAGCTGTTTTGAAATGATTTATGAGTGAGTGGTCCTTGTCTGATTCCAGTGTTGACTAATGCTTTAAATTACACCGCACAGCTGATGCTGGATCTAGCAAAATGTCTGATATGAATGTTTGGATTGATAGCAAGTTGAGGATATAAAGCATCACCAACTTCACAAAATAAAACAAGGTTTTCTATTTTATATTGAGGTCTTTCTTGTGGTTTTCCTGTGTGAAATCTAAATTATTTTAGTAATACTACATTTAAATAAGTTATTTTAATTGTTATGCACTAAAATAAGTGTTTGAGATAAGGTGCAAATCCCAGAGTGCCCAATAAAAACCCACACAGATAGTGAAAGGTGCAGGGCTATTAGTGAGACAGAAGCTTTAACCATTGTGAAACAGTAAATTAATAAAAATAAAGCAATGTTTCCAAATTGATACAATATTTTTACTATATTTGCTCTGACAACATTGCTAGCAGAGGCCACCCATCATAAACAGCAGGCAGGCAGAAACTTCATAGAATTGTTTTTAAAAGTTTAACCCTCTACTGAAATAAGACTTGAGATTTAATTTTCTATTATTTTTATTATTACCATTATTTTTTAACAGAAACCTTTGCTCAAAGAAACTTTAAGCACAAATTTAGAATGCCTAAAAAATAAAAATATGAAACAGAAATAAGGATCCAGGCAGCAAAATCCTGATTACTCTACCATTCTTTTGAAAAGCATACCTTAAAGTGGATTTTAACTCGATACTCCACTCCTTCCATCAGCACGAATGTTTCTTTCTTCAGAGCCTCCAGGTCACCTGTTAACATTAGATATTTCTATTGAGAAGTTGAAAAATAGTGATAAAATATGCATACTTTGTCACAAAGATCATTTTTCAGGAAAGCTTTACACTAGAGAAGAATTTTTCCAGGTTGTGGAGTCAGAAAAAAAGCTTAACATTTCTGATTCCTCTTTCAGTATAAGCCAAGTTTCTAAACATATATTTTATAAAAGACATTATTATTCTGTAATACACTTGACTTGAGCATTCACAGTTTTCAGACTCTTTCTCTGTATGTTTAGCATTTGTTTGCTCGGAGGTTGATGCCTTGCTGCTTCCTGAGCAGCTCTTCTTTTCTCCACTCTAGCGGGCCGCTTCTTCTCTTCTTTTGTTGGCATCTTTTCACATTAAAACTGATTAAGTCAGCGTTTGTATTGCAATTACTTAGTATGTTCTCCTTAATTTTTCACTTAAGCTGGCATTTAAGTCTTCAACCTGCCTCAAGAATGATCTAAGATATGAAGAGGTAGGGGAAGTGACGGTAAAGGTGGTAGGGAATGAGAATGGCGCCCGTACGTACGCACTGCATGGCCACTGCTGAGAGTTGATTCTACAATAAAATAAAATAAAAATTAAAAAGAGGAATAACCTTGGAGGTCAATCATCACCCCGAAAGCGGATAGTAGACATTACGTAGTATATAATTTCAGGTCATTAGACAAACGAACAGCCACGGTAGCGTATTATATAAGAAGATAACTTCAATTATGGCGTAAACCTTCATCTCATACACTACACAGCAAATGAGGGTGCCAGTGAATGAAGATGCATGTTAGAGGTGTGCATCTTTGTCAAGAGCGAAGTCACCTGTGATATTTATTGCAGTCTATTTTTTTCATGTCAAAAAGAAAATACACTTACTGATTCTTTTTTTCCAAAAAACACTCAAACTTAGCAATCTGCTAATAGTGGAACAAGCTTTCCAGATTGTGTTTAAGGATCTGTCGATCAGCCTGTCAGCTGGGCCTGCCTGAAACAATATGTATACTGGCTGCTGTGGTGACCCAATCTGAACTGAATCACATGCATAAAGAGTCAGCCATTGAGAAAATGGAAGGGCAGTAATTCACTGCTGTTTATTAAAAATGGAAACAAATATCCTTATTCTATCTGAAAAGGGTGTGCATTTAAGAAAGAACTACATTGCCATGAGCAGAAGATGCTGCAGATCAAAAAGAATTATAAGAACCATGAAAGTATATCATGTCAAATGAGGTTGCATAGATAAACTAAAAAAAGTTTCTCCCAACATTAACACTACTTCAGAAAATGTCCTTTTGGTTTAGATCAGCCCTACATTTTGTTTTTTTTCTTTCTTCCCACCTCACCTTCATCCTGCACTGCCTCCGAATGGTCTGGTCTGTAATTCACACTGTGATGGCGTCCCTTGTGCTGTAGGATACTTTTATCCAAAATTGCTTAGCTCTAATAATCATCTTTACAGTGCAAAGAATATGCCAGTAAATACTGTAAAAGAAATTTCTGATTGGTTGAACAAAGATCACTCAGGAAGCTTAATAATTCTTTGCACTTAAACAGCGCTTTTCTCACTACTCAAAGCGCTCAGCAATTGCAGGTTAAGGGCCTTGTTCGAGGGCCCAACAGAGCAGAGTCCCTTTTGGCATTTACATGATTCGAACCAGCAACCTTCCGATTGCCAGTGCATGTCCCTAGCCTCAGAGCCACCACTCCGCCTTAGTATTCTGGACAATGACTCTGACTCCCTGTATAAGGTTTTAGCAAAAGAGAAGAACACATTCAGTAGCTGCCTGTGTCAACTGTGTTACTACAAGAAGTTCTATGTGAGGCCGACTCTACCACCAGACATCAGACCTTATAATGAGTCACCCCTCAGCTGAGGTGGTATTGTTCCCTGTGTGCTCGATGGCACTGAGCTTGTGTAACGGAAATCTTAACAGGCAATGACGCCATGTGCAATACACTGTGCCAATGACTGACACCCTGTACTGTAAAAGTGTCACTTAAAAGTAGGCAAAATTCTAATCACTTTACGCTTAGTACATCACTACACTTTGTTAATTTACTTAGAGATAATTCTTGTTATACTTAAGATTATTATAATTCTTTATATGTTTTGTATGTTTGCACCTTTTTTGTCTGCTGCTGAATTTTATTTGGGATTAATAAAGCATCTATCCATCTATCTATCTATTGTATTAATTATATAATGTCTTTCACATCCATCTATCTTTCTATAGTATTTATTATAAAATGCCTTTCACATCCACCTGTCTATAGTAATTATTATATAGTGCCTTTCACATCTGTCGATCGATCTATCTAATGATCACACTGCCTCCACTGAATTGTTTGAACAGTGGTCATTGTGGTCACTAGTCACTGAATTGTGAACAGCGTGACTGCAATATAAACTTTATACTGTAGAAATTCCAGTCACTTTATATCAGTAAAATTGTACACTTTTAGGAGATTCTGGACTGGCACTTGATAATGGAAGCATTTATTGAGTAACTTTAGTACAGATTCTATGCCAACCCAAATAGTCTGTGACAGCTTGTCTCTGTCTAAATCAGTCCTTACAATTGTCACCCTATAAACAATACAACTTTCAATGAAAGTCATTTTTCCCAGTTTTACAGAGCCAGTTTCTAGTGGTTTGGCCTTAAATAAGAAACAAAATTAGATTTGGTAAAATGGTGGGAGCTTACATCAATTGCATTATATAATAGCACAGCATGTAAATGTTACAGATTGGTGTTTTGTTAATACACTTTTGTTAAATGACACTCCAGCTCTTTAGCTCTGACCTTTCTGTAGGCTGCCAGAGCTAAAGATCATTAAGTACTTAAAAATAAATTTCATTATGCTCCAAACACATGCAAAAAAATATTTTAAGTTCCTTTTTTAGAATAATAAACTTGCATTCTGGTTTTATTTACTTTTTAGTTTTTTATTTTCAGATTTTACTTGAAAAATAAAGTTTTTCTGAGTCCCAGAGAATGTGAACATGGAGCTTTGAAAGAAATCGTGAAGAGCACAGTGCAGAAAAACCACTACCATCATCACTCGATAGCTTCCGATTTGCTCCGTCAGCTGTCTTGTGTACTGGTTTCCATCCACCTCAGCTCCATATAAGGGCATATTTTATACAGAGTCGGAGGGAGGAAATGAAGAGACGAAGAAAGAGAAAAAAGAGGCATTGAGAGAGTTGAGCAGCACAAAACGGAAGTGAGAGCACAGCTAACTTGCTTTTCACAGCAGCTTAAAGAATTCAATCAGATAAGAGTGAACTCACAGCACAAGGTGGCCGGGTTGTGAGTTGGAGCATGAAGTATTAAATCTCAGCCATTTTGCATAGGCTACATAACTATCCATTTTTAAAATAAACCACAATAAAGCTAAAATAAATATGTGACATGTGATAGCCACATGTCATATTTAGCTGCAAATGCAACAAGGAGGAAGTTAAAAAAAAATTGACAGCAAATCAAGTGAGGCTGAGGTTTCTGAAAATACTTGACATTTCAGCCAGGTAAAAAAACACAAGCGCCAACAGGAATGAAAATACAGTATGTCACTGGAACTCCGCAACCGTGATAGTGAACCAAGCAAAAAGGGAAAATCATACCTTGTTCTCTGTAATTATCATCTAATCAATTTCATTTTAAGTAAAAATAACCTGCAACACTTTATATATCTGGCTGTTGTCTATTGGGAGTGTGCATGTTGTTCATGTGTCTTCATGGATTCATCTTATCATATCCTGAAGTCACACAGCTTAAGAGAATTGGTGTTTTCTGAAATGTCCTTGAGTGAGTGTGAGTGGACCCTGCAATGGAGTCCAAGGATTAATTCGTAGTGCTGTCAAGACCATTTTTTAGACCTTTGTGACCGGGACCTTCTTAACAGCATCATAAGTCCCTGGGCAAAGTAGTGCACTCAGGCCCCTGTTTTGACAACAAAACAGAAACGTACATAGGCATCCGAAACATTGTGGGCCCCTATGCTCCTTGGACCCCTGACCAGTGCCCATTGTGCCCATAACATTAAGGTAGCCTTGCTTGTGACCCTGAATTAAGCTAAGCAATGTTCTTTCAAAGCATTCACAATTAAGATAGTATATAGAAGTTGGAAGGCTATAACTATTAGGTGGAAAAAGTTGGACAAATGGAGACGTGACACACTTTATTTGCTGAATTCATTACAATAAACTAATAAACTGAAAGAAAGGTCAGAAAATGGATCAAGAGATTATCTATTTTTTCACATCTTGTAAATTATGGGTTACCTGAGAGCTAACAAAACCTCTGCTGCAATAACATGCACATGCAGCTTGTTGACAGTCTTTGACATGTGAAGAGACTCCCTTACTTACAAACTCACTTGCAGAATGGCAAGGTGTTAACTGTGTGGTTGGGAGGAAACACTCAGATTGAAGACGTGATTGAAAATGGAAGTAGAATACTGATGTGTAGAGCACAAGTCTAGGGGGTTATGCTTAAAATATAACTATATATGGAATATTGTATGCACTTTTGGACTCCAAGTGTGAAAAAAAATATAAGGGCAAGAAAACAGCATTCAGACTTGTTCTAGAAATGCCGAGTATGAATTAAACAAATGACAAAGATGGATTCTGGAGTCAGAATTGACTCATTTTATAACTGTTGCATGGCTGTGGTCATAGGTGAATATGAGCTGAAATCAGTGACAACTTTATTATAGTGACAAAATGAAAGCATCCATCCCTCCATCCCTCAACCATGCATTATGTGAATCTGTTTATTACAATTCAGAGTCATGGTGGCATTCAACGAATTTCAAAGTCCAACTGCAGATGGGATGCTGGACCATTACAGGACACAATATTCATTTATACTGGGAACATTCGTCAATTCTATATTTGAATAAAAAGTGGAAAATTAGAGTTAACTATAACAACTGGAAAACTAGACAGTAGGACTAATTATAGTGTCACCATGCTACCTAAAGCTGAAACATCCCATCTCTGTATTATATAAAAAAAAATCCAGGCACAAGACCCATGAGATGAGACTTTGGCTATGAGATTTTTTAAAGTCACACCCTCCTCTCAATGATATTCAAACATGCACACGGTACTCTCACCTCTCATTCGTGTGAATGCTTTTGACAGACACAGTTCCTGCTCTCTCAGCTCTTAAGTTCACAATTAAAGAATACATATTATGTCCAAATATTATTGAATAATTCCATCATGAAGGGTTATCAACAGAAAAAATTAGTACACGGCAATCCTAGCACCAAGAAACGATGAAGTCAAACAAATTTACGCACAAAATGCCGATTGGTTACACGGCAAATTGGTTAAATGCGTAACAATAGACTATGCTGAAACAGTTGGTGGTGATCGTGTGGAAGATGAAAACATCTACCTACAATATCCCAAAGAATTTCTACAACCGTCTTCCTCCACACTAATTACTTTAGAAAGAAGGATGTATCCAAGAAAGATAATGTAGTATATCTTCAGGGGATAACATTAGACAACAAAGGAGATCTTGATGTGCCATTCGCATTAAAACGTTTTAATAGTTTCCTTTGATTTAATAGAGAGAAAGAAATGGAATTCAATCACGGGCAGTTATACATTATGTTGTCACAATGAAATTCCCATGAAAATAATCTGTTTAAATTGTATATCAATACGCGAGTGGCAGTACTGCAAAGAGGCTTGCGTGAAGTTTAGGCTTGGGGGTTGGCGAGCAAAGCAAGCAGGGAGCAAAGCCCCCTAGTTTTCATTAAAAAAAAACATTCTGTTAATGACATATTCATTTAGTGGCCATTTTATTAGGTCACCTTTTACCTCCATAATCCTGGAGTTAAGTTGGTGATAAAAGTCTTACTTAACGATTATCGTTCATTTTGACTTAATAGCATCACCCAGTTCATGCAGATTTGTTTGCCAGCACATTCTTGCCGTGAACCTCCTCTTATACCTCAACCTGGAGATGCTCAATTGGATTGAGATGAGGGGACTGTGAAGGGAACTGAAGACATTGTCATATTTGGGGAACCACCTTGAAATGATGCATGCTTTGTGACATTGTGCATAATCCTGCTTGAAGTATCCATTTGGAAAAGGAAGGCTTGTAGCCTTAACTCTTTCAGGGTGGATGTCGACTTTTGTCGAAATTCAGGGGTAAAGGACGGTAATCAGTTTTAGTTCAACTCTCTTTGCTAGAAGGAAAGTTAGCTTTGTTGATTTGACCTCGATTACCAGCATATGCGTGAGTAGAGAAGAGCAAACAACCTCTAAAATGGCGTTGACATCTGGTGAGAGTTGCCTGCAAAAAATATTTAGCCCTCAAAGAGTTAAAGGGATGCTGATAGACCAACAACAATGCTTAAGAGCACTGCAACTTACACATGACATTCAGTTGGTATACAGAGGCCTAATATGTGGCAAGAAAGCATTCTGCATATCATTACACTACGACGTTGGCCATTAGAAGAAGACAAGGTAGAATAGATTGTTTACAGTGGATTCTGTCCCTGCTATCTACTTGATGTAGCAGACTCTTACAACCAGGAATCATTTTAACAATCTTTAGTCATCCAGTTTTTGTGACTTACGAACTCACTATAGCATTGTCTTTCTGTTCTTAGTTGATGAACCAGTATGGTCTTCTGTTGCTGTGCCCTATCCACTTCAAAGTCTGACAACTTTGTACGCAGTAATTGCCCTATTTAGACAGCTTTTGTAAAGAGTTGCTATTTGTTTTCTTGTGGCCTTTCTGGTGGCTTCATCCAATCCTGCCACTTGCCACTGACCTCTCTCATTAACAGGGTGTTTTTTTTCCACCGAACTGTTCTCTAGACATTTTTTTTATTCAACGCAACATTCTCTGATAGCTCCAAAGCCTGGAAATTCCAAGGATGGCAGTCATTTCTGAGATGCCAGAAACCTGACATCTGGCACAAACAATCATACCACAGTTGTTAAAATCATGTGCTTTGGCTGTTCTTATGTATGGATGAACAACAACTAAACCCTCGGCCATTCTTATGAAGGATGGATTGTCATTATTTACAATTAATTTAGTTAAACCGAGTCCTGGATCCACTTTAAAATGCAAGCTTTAGTGTTACCTTTATGTTTAGGAGTGTCCTCCTGTTGCTCTGCTTTCCTCCCACTATCCTTAGACATGCAGGTTAGGTGAACTGCCATTGCTGAATCAGTCGTGGCTCGGTGTGTGTGTTTGCGTGTGTGTGTGTGTGTTTGTGTTCACACTGTGATGTACTTTCGCCCTGCCCGGGTGATGTTCCTGCCTTGTGCTTTATGTTTACTGGGGTAGACTCCAGCTGCCCTGTAACCCTGTCATGGATCAGCTGGTTAAGAAAATGAATGGACAGAATTATTGACTGCTTCACAAAATACATATTGATGAAAAATGTAAGATTTCTTCAGTATGACAGTTAAAGTCTGACTGCTTAGTTTTTCACTGTTAAAAGTGAATATCTGTGATTTCCTCTATTCACACTCCATAGCATTGTTGAATACAAAAATAATATTTGCAGTAAATGAGGAACTGAAAAAATAACATCATAAGTGAGCAAAAAAGTTTATATGTTTACACTTTAAAATAAAACTGTTCTTCCTATCTGTACATTTGAAGTTATTTTACATCAAACAAGAGAAAAAAATGGCAAGAGTTTAAAGGCAGTGTTACCAGACTGTTAGGCATGCAAAGAAATGAGATTCCTGCGGTAGGGTGAAATATCTTGAACTTTCTCGCCCATATTAGAGATTATCTCCCTTAAAGATGTGTATTTACAAAAAAGCAAAAACAGCAGATAATCTAGTCTTAGTTCCTTTAAATTCATTTTACTTGTTTTTTCCTTGTGCTGTTTTGAACTGCAGGCAATTGCAAATACGGCAATAGATCAAATGCAAATCCATTTGAATCAAAATAAATTTAGCCTTAATTGTAAATGTGATAGTTTTATAAATTAATTTATAATTTATTTAATGACAATTTATGACTCCCTTCCAGCTCTGATGTAACTTTGTAATTGTGCATACTTGTATATTTGTGTAATTAAAATACAAATCTGAATACCTTATCTTACCTAGGTGCATTTTTGAAAACTGTAACTTAAGGGGCTTTGAGTACTTACCAGTAAGGTCCATGGTTATTGGTCCTGGGGCAGCACTGCACACCAATGTTAATCTTGTTACTTGAACATTTGGAACATTTGGATCTAAAAGAAGTGAAGAGAAATAAACAATTTGTCAAAGTACCTGAAAGCAAAGGGCCAGAGTAGTGACTATGTCCTCCCTTCAGAGGCCTCAGCATGCTGGCTGGGACAGATGCACACCTAGTGACCTAAACATTACACAGGTAGACACATGGATCTTGCTTACTATTGCTATTAATACTCGGTTAGTATAAGTTTGCTTCTTGGCTGCCACCTAAATGAACCTATTGTTGTAGCAGTTAAAAGTGAACTGAAATTCAGAACAGTACAATAGTAATTCAACAAACTAAGCCTCAAGGTAAAAAGAGAAAGAGAGGCCTAATGGATATGTTCATAAAATAAAATAACATATTCAAACCCTCTTAACCCAATTTAGATTTGCAAGGTGCTAAATCTTGTTATGGCAACACTGGCACAAGGCAAGAAACAATCCTGGACAGGGCAATGGTGCTCCACAGGACCAACTCACAAACAATCACACGCACACTCACACAGGACCAATATGGAAAAATCAATCAGAATATATATATATATATTATCAAACAACTTAATCAGCACAGCTTCAGGGATGGGAGAGAAAACCAGAGAACATAAAGGAAACCCATTCAGATACAAGAAGAACACGCAAATCCATGCAAACAATGAGTGGGACTGAGATTTGATCCCTGTAAGGTTGATCCATGATGTGCTAAATAACCATTTCTTGATAACTGAACATCACTTTGCACCTTATAAATCAAAAACTTATTAAAAGAATTTATCATATGTAACACTTTTCATACCAAGTCAGAATGACCTATTGCTTGTTGATTTCCTGCACTCTTTTTGGATCTCTGGCAAGCAGCAATGGATGGCATAAGGTAGCCATGTTATTAATCAATTAGTCTCATACTACTATAGCATACTAGACAATTCAGTCTATTGTACTTATGATTGATTCTCTATTTTTATCTTTCACTGCTGTTAAATTTCAGCTAATCTACACTTTTTTCGTCTTCATTTGGAATTTTTGAACAATGTAATTTTATAAGACAGAAGAATGTATGCTCTTCCTTGCACAATTAAGACCCTTCATCCACTTAAACATGCTGATGGGCTGATCTCTGTAAAAATGAGTTGCATTTATCTATCAAGCAAGCTGTGCAGAACAGAGAGGGCATTGCCCATTTTGCTAGGCTTTAGCGGCACACAAGAACAGTTAAGACCACAGATTTCAAAGAGATTCAGAAATTCAGCTGCATCCTTCACCTGCATTCCTAAGTGAAAGACTAAACTGCAGCTTGAACCAACACTTTGGTCAGCTCTGTACTTCATTTGATAACAATGGTGTAAATTAGAGATGAGCTGGCACCTGTGCAGGGACTCCTTCAGACAAGAAGGCACCCAGATGGACATTCATTTTAGGCTTGTGACTGCAAGCTGAACCCTGACGACTGGATGTGAGGGACAAAATAACATTCCTGTAAGCAAGCACTGTATCTGTAACTTGAAAGGACCTTAATCCAATCATCACAGGTTACACTTTCCTTTAAAATGAACCGCATTTATCTCTTCTGTTTCTTTGGGATAGCTGAAAGCTGAACTTTTTTTCTCTTGTGGAACTGAAGGCTAATAATCCACTCTCTTTGGAGATCTGAAAGCTCATAAGCCGCTCTCTAATAGGGGAGCTGAAAGCTGCTGAGCCGCCCTGTCAAGCCAAGCTGTGTGCCAGTGACTGATTCCAGACCGAGAACCAGCATTACTTCAAGAATGGAACTTCAACACCTACAGTATATATTTGCGTGAGAAAGAGTAACACTTTTCTATGTGAAGTTCCACATGGCACAGCAAGCTGAGAAAGGAAGCATCACAGCACACAATGGTCAAAGGATTAAGAACCAAAAACCGAAAGTGCTCTCCAATGCAAGAAGTTGGAGGAACAATTTGCAACAACTCGATACGACCATTCTTAAAGACTTGGTGTCCTAAAACTGTTTATAACCTGTTTACAGGATAAGGTAATTTAGACTTTAGTATGACTCTCATGTATGCAGGCATTCAGTTTGCATTTACATATTCTGAGTTGCACTGTCATCATTGCTCAGTAATTACCAACCCAGCTCCAATGCAGCAGTGGTGTTGTTACTGTGGAACTGCTGTGTGTGGAACAAAATAAGTAGCTACTGTGAAAGACAAATTAACTGCTTGCAAACTACTTAGGGTTAATAGCTGACAAAGCCGTCTTGTTCTAACGGCGGGTTATTCATACAGGCGTCTGTCATAAGACAGGGAGCAGTAAGCTGACCCAGGACACCTTCCAGTTTCTTTAGGAATGTGTCTCATTGACACAGGAGAGGTGACCTTTCCTTCTTTAGGGTCTATCTGACAAGTGAAAAAAATATAAGAACAGATGGCCCATTAGCGTGATAAAAAAAACAAATCCTTAAATAAACAATATTATCAAGTATGATTAAGTAAGGGGAAGGGGGAGAAAAGCCAATCAAAAAATGGAACTTTGCTCTTCTGTCTTGCAATGTAGAATCCATTGAATAAAAATCTAATTGATTAAACTATTCCAGTCTTCCTCAGCAGGTTTCTTCCACACTATTCATTTTACCCAACATACAGTAACAATGCCTAGTTTTGCTGTGGTTACACTTACACCTATAATGTCTACTGTAGTAAGAGACAATTAATATGCAGTGTTGCCAAATCTGTGTAAGTGGCCATGAATTAAAGTGGACATATATGGGACAAAACAGCAGAGGAAATTACTAGAGAGGTCTACATGTAAAATGACTTCAGTATCTACTGTGTGCAAGAAAGGGCCTTGTGGAGTATTTATGTGGACACAACAGTTCAACCAAAACCAAAGCCAGACAAGAGATGCCGCTGCTTCATTCAAGTGGTGCTCAACAGATAATCTAGAAACATTTGTAACTTTTTAAGCCTTTAAATACAGACTGCAGAACAGTTTGCTGAAGAGCAAGGCAACACAAACTGATTCCATGGCCTACACACATCAGGACCTTACAGGGAATCCAAGGGTTCTTGGATTACCATTGTTAGGAATTTCTTAAATAAACTAATTAGAATAAATGGTTGCTAGCGATTGTGAAACGGGTCATTACAGGACATCAGCTAGCCTATAAATTACAGAAAATGTACAATATGCAGATATGTCTTATTTCATCGTTTGTTTGGTGGTTGTGTACAGCATTGGCCTAATCTAGTGTCAACATGCAGTCCCATACCGTGAACAACTGGGCCTTCTCCAAGCAGGGATTTCTTATACTTGGCGAGACTCTCATCATCTTTGTCAAGCTCCTGAATCTCCTGCAGGGACTTCTGGGCAGGAGGCTTGTAGTTCAATTTAATTTCAGACTCATTTTCACACTCGCCCTCTTGGGATGTGACTGCCTCTGTCTCTGACATTTTGTATTAAGTGGTTCAAGAGAATTCAGGAAATGATTGAAGATCTGAAAGAAAAAAAAATTAAAGAGCATAGTGAGCTGCCAGTTCAGGTTTGTCTGGGGCCTTGATAGTTTGTAATTACCTACCGTAGTACATAGAGAAGATCCATTAAAACTTTGCACAATTTACCCATGATTTTTAACCTTTACTCTCTTCTATCTATGAATTTAGAGAGCCATCACTTTGTTGAAACAGATAAGATGAACACTATATAGAAAACTGGATAAGAAAAGAAATGAAATGTATAAAAAATTTCTGTACCTGCCTAGTCCCACTTATGGTCAACCAGTCTCAGGTTCAAGGCAGGGACTGACCCTGGACGATGATTTAGGCCATTGCCGGGTATGATCATGCATAAACACGCACCCTTTTGTACCATGGGCCGATTTAGAGTGACCAATGAAATTAACTTGTAAATCTTTAGTGTATAAGAGGAAAATGCACAGGAACACAGGGAGAATGAGCAAACTCCACATAAAGAGTGATTGGGCTGGATTTTAAACTGGCTTGTAGGCAGTATCACTAAGGCTACATCCACACTACTATAATTTCATTCAAAATGACATTTTTAAACAAAAATGATCTCCACCAATGCTAGCATTTACACATCATTTACAAAAGTATTCCCATCCATACTAAAATGGCTAAAAGTGTGTAGCACAGACATCCTAAATCATGTATAATATTGCTCTGCGACATGGGCACAATTTTAAGCCTGGTTTGCAGTTGCCAGCTGAGTTTCTGAGTCGGCTCAGTCAACTGTCTTGTAGTGTGAATAGTCTCATAAGCCAATTTTCTGATGTTGCTGTTAGAATCCCCAAAATTCATTGTGCAGTGAGTGACCCATGTTGTGGCATGTCAATCAGACTGAAAGTGGTCTTGCAGTTTGAGAACACACAAGACTGGTGACTCTATCATACAATGTGAGTAGTCGCTTAACCACGATTTCTAAAAATCAATTTAGATACATAGAGCAACACAATAAGTGCTAAGGAAAGTATCTTTCTTATGCTCGCTATGCTGAAATGTTTTTTTTCATGAAGGGTGCCTAATCAGGGAATGAGATGTTGTAATTAAGCAGGATCCAATCTGAGAAGAGCCACCTAATAAGCAAGAACCAATCAGAGTGTGTCAGAGTCTCTGTTTTCAAAACTCTTCATTTTCACCAGTCTACACTGAAAACAGCACTGCTGTTTTTAAAAGTCTCCAGCTCTGGAGAGCATTTGCAAAAAAGTTTCTTTTCTTTTCTTTTGTTTTGTAGTTTTATTGAATTTATTAAAATCAAATAACATTCCATACACATAATTCACGTTTTACAAAAAGAAAAAAAAAAGGTTTGAAACAAAACAACCCACACCCTTGAAAACTATTAATGTTCATTGGTTGAAAATGGCGGCGTATGAAAGATGACAACAGAGGCAAATTTCTGCATTTTTAAATGAAAGTGTAATAGTCCAGACGCTAGTCTTCTCATATCTACGAATCTAGCACAGTTGAGTAAATTCATCATTACTGCAAGCTACACACATTCTCATTTTAAGCAGAGATGCCGTTTACTCAAACATGCTAGAGGTGATCATTAAGCTCTCACCTCTTTGTGTTATCCAAAATTAGATGGCTAGCAGATTGATCTTTAAGCATTGTGGGTTAACCCCATATTAATCATGCAAAGAAATGTACCTGAAATGAGCTTACTTTTTGTGCTTGTAGTCTAAGCTTTAAGCCGCAAGGAGAGGAACAGCACCAAAACTGCAAGTTGCATGGTGTGCCAGAAAGCTGGTGATCAGACGCAGCTATCAAAGCTCTCTGAACAGGAAACCTTTTTTTTTTCCTTTTGTGGGCAAAGAAGTATTTTGTAAGGACTTTTTTTTTTTTGGACTTAGAAAAGCTTGACAAAGTTTATACGTGTAATAAATAAAGTTATAATTCCTCTTATTGCCAACAAATATTCAAGGGGAAACCCTAAAGTGCTTTTAAAAGAAAACACGTTTTTAACCAGCACCTTCATCTTGTTTTTAGAGAAGCTAAAATTACCTGGAGGTTAACCTAGCTTTGAGGGGTCCACTATTGGCCCACTCACACTTATACACTAGTCACCAGCTAACCAACCATCACAAATAATAATAATAATAATACGCAACTTTAACATGTGGGAGGATAACCAGAAAAAAATCACCCAGGAACATGGAGAGAACATGCAAAATCCACATGGTTATTGACCAGGAAAGGGATTTGAACCAAGTCAATAATTTTATGCAAAGTAAAATTTTTAAGATTATTTAAAATGTAATTAATAAATATATTAATCAGGCTGGGATTTGGGACTTGAAAAAATATGTAAAATTTTTAAGATTATCCATCCATCCATCATCCAACCCGCTATATCCTAACTACAGGGCCACGGGGGTCTGCTGGAGCCAATCCCAGCCAACACAGGGTGCAAGGCAGGAAACAAGCCCCGGGCAGGGCGCCAGCCCACCGCGGTGTTTAAAATTATTGAATATTTAATTAAATACAAAATATACACTGTCCATGTAGAATAACCCAGAAAAAACATGTAAAGTAAATGGAAAAAAGGTATATTCGTGAGTGTGAGGCATTTACACACTGCCGTCAACATGGCTTAATATTTTTAGTGGTCAGTTAACATCTTAGTAGTCAGTAAGCCCTCACATGTGCAGCTAAAGGTGGACAATTCCTGCCCGATCTTGTTTGTGAACACTTTTTATTTGTAGTCAATATAAAATAAACATTCGTCATAGATTTGTTAAGGTACACACGGACCTTGACCAGTGTAACCGCTTCAAATCTGCTTGAAAGCTTTAAACGCAAGGTAGGGCTTAGCAGCACCTTTGAATAAAAATGACACTAATGAGGTG
Organism: Polypterus senegalus; assembly: GCF_016835505.1. Taxonomy (NCBI): domain Eukaryota; kingdom Metazoa; phylum Chordata; class Cladistia; order Polypteriformes; family Polypteridae; genus Polypterus; species Polypterus senegalus. Next base: position 37,467,440 of record NC_053163.1, read on the forward strand.
GGTTACAGTACATGATGTGCTCTATCAGTGCTTTGCTTTTTAGGCTATCAGTCATTCATTATATTGTAACATTTACTTTAAATTATTGATGTTCCCATATTTAAATTTGTTAGGTTAACTTTAAATTAGGCAGGTATGAATGAGAATTCCTGACATTACCTCCAGGGTGGTACAATTTTCTACCAGTATTATCTCTAGCTCTGAAATTGCTCTGTGTGTCATATAAATAGTTCAAGCTGTTAATAGTGCTACATTAAACAATAATCTATTAATTCAGAATGTTTATATTCTTATTTACTACTTTATAGTTGAAGTAATAATACATTTTCAAACCCATTTAGTCCAATTAATGGACGCAGGCCCTGGGTGCAAAACAGGAAGCAACCCTGAACAGGGTGCCAGCTCTTCATATTTCACAGTCTGTTCACAGGTAGCCATGATAAAAATTACAAGGCCTTCCAATAAAGGGTAGCTTCTGATTACATGTGACTCTGATTAGTCACAAGTTCACGCTGACATTGGGTCCTTCTTACTTACTGCGTTCCTTTTTAATCTGTGATCCTCCATATCTGACTTAACTCTGTACGTCATGAGTTTTTGCTACCTTTGCTGTTCTAAAAGATTTATTTTTTTATATTTTTTAATTTTCATAAAATCCACTGTAATAATGAAAAACCTTATGCAAAGAAAGGCTGACTGACAAAACTCTTCTCCAATACCACATTCGCTCGTCCCATCCACATCTGGGCATAGAGCTTTTTGTGCTCATTAGATAGAACAGGATGCTGCTTTCAGTACATGCAAGTTAGAAACCATCATAAAAGAAACCCGACTTCCTCTCCTACCATTACTTCAACAAATACTTCATAGCAATGACAAAGAAACAGACAGCATCTCAGAAGTCTACTTGTATCTTCAAAAGAGTGCATGCATGGATAATATAAGGCATCTCTAGGAACAGAACATTTCAGTTAGAATTTCAGAAAATGAATGAAAAGCAGCTATCAGCAGGACCAGCGCCACCATTAAGGGTGCAGATCATAAGCGGGTGGAAAAACCCAGCCAGACGGGTTAGCTACCGAACAGTCGGTTGTCGCACTAATAAGCTTAGCCTAGGATGGAAAATAACCCTAGCACTGGCACTGGCTATCAATAACGTGCTTTCCTTGTCAGTTTCTCTGAAACACATCTCGATCAACTCAAGATTCTCTATTCTTGCATGCAGCCTTAGTATAGTGGGAAAATGTTTTTATATTTTACCTAAAATTAAAAACAAAATTACAAGGTACTGTTTAAACTTCCTTAAAAAATGGCAGGATGTATTGTGCTTAATTAAACATGCTGAACGTCTGCTAACCATTGCAATGTCTCAATATCTGTGAGTGGTTACTCCACGTGAAAGCCTCTCAATTTTTGCTGTTTGGATGGGCATATCAAATCTGAGTTGAATGCATTGCATGACTCATTGATTTATAATTGAGTCATCGACATTTGTAAAACTAAACACACAAAGAAAAAAAACCACCAGGACAATTGTCCACCTTGGTTCATGCTGTGGCTCACCTCATCTAATTTTAATGGGTCGATGGTCTACTGGGGCTGCTGGTTATGATTGTGTTCCTGTAACAGGCTGTAAGCTACAATGCAGTCTGCTATATGTGTGGTTAAAATGTGAATCCGCTCAGTAGAGAGCTGACCTCCTTTGAAAGCAACCAGTTCCCCAACTCCCTGCTCAGTTTCCATGTAGCGTGCTAATGCAAAGTTGGACTCCTTTTAGAGTTTACATTTACAGATACCTTTAAAATGATAAAAAAAAAACATTTTCATTTCTCTCTATCGAACAATAAAACAGTGTGCACTCTAAAGCACGCAAGAATAAAGAAGAACTTTTTAGAGCGAGTCCTTCATGTCAGAAAAATGAATGCGGAAGTTTATTCGCATTACCTTCCCCACGGCTGCATTTTTCACACAACTCCAACATCACTGAGCTCTAAATTAAGACACAAACAGCACTTACCTCAGCTGTCAGAACCTTCTCTTTTGCTCAGTCCTTCTCTTGCTCAAATTTTTGCAGAATGCTTTGACAGGAAACTAAGAGGTGACACCTGATTGGCGGAATGAGAGGAACCAAAGTGAGAGATGTCCTTCTGTAGAAACAAGCATTTATGATGAAAATAAAACAGGAAGCCCTTGAGAAATTGCTTTGTGACTCAACGCCATTGAATCTGTATTGCATTTTTCATTTAATTCACAACCAAACTGTGCTTCCCTTTCATGCCAGTTTCAGAACCAATACACACATTTTTATTACATTCCACTGCTGAATTGGGTCTAAGGCTGCCTTTCTGTCTCAAGACCCTACTTCATTATTCTGTGGACGCCTTTGGTTCCCTTCTTAGAGTCACTTTAGCCAGGTGATGGAACACAGTAACTCTTTATGTCAGAAACTACTCTACTTTTGCTATGAGGACACCATGGTAGATCTCCCTGCAGTGGCCCCACCATGTTCTTGGTTACCTTCTCTCCACTGTCCTGTGAAACATTCATACAAAGGCTATGGCTCTCTCTTATTTGTGCAGATATGCCACCTTTTTTCCTACCTTAGTGCCTAGCATACATATAAGGTAGGCTGCTCTTAAACAGCCCCTGCATTTCTAAACTTAATTATGCAGAATTTACTGTCAGTACAGCTCATTATTCTCCCTAGGTCTCCTGTTGACGTGATGGAGATACTGCCAACAATAACCTTGTGATAGAGAGAGAGAGAGAGAGAGAAAGATAGAGAGAGAGAGAGATGGAGAGATAGAGAGAGAGATAGAGAGATATGAAAGGCACTATAAGATAGATAGACGATAGATATGAAAGGCACTATAAGATAGATAGATAGATAGATATGAAAGGCACTACATGATGGATAGATAAGAAAGGCACTATATGATAGATAGATAGATAGATAGATAGATAGATAGATAGATAGATAGATAGATAGATAGATAGATAGATAGATAGATAGATAGATAGATATGAAAGACACTATAAGATAGATAGATAGATAGATAGATAGATAGATAGATAGATAGATAGTGTGAACGATAGGGGGCGCTCTCGCTCCCTTGAACCCCTGTCCACGACTCCAGACACCAGGTAAAAGTCCTCAAGTTGACTTTATTTTGTCGCCACAGTGCACAAAGCACACTCTCCACCACAATACTCATTAAATCACCAATAAATCACAATAATACAATCCTCCAGCTCCCAGACGCGTTGCCACCCTTCCACCCAGCTCAGCTCATTGTCTGGGAGCTCCCACAGTCCTTTTATATTTCCTGACCCGGAAGTGTTTCTGCCCAATAGTCCACAAGTCCTTATTCCTTCCGGGTCAGGGTAAATAGTCCTTTTTTCATCCCGGAAGTCCGTCGCTCTTACTATGACGAACCTCCGGGTCACAGGGCACGAAGAAGCCCTCGGTCCTCCCTGCAGCTCCCTCCCCCACGGCATCCAGCAGGGCTTTGCATAAAAACTCCATTGTCCATGATGCCCTGCTGGTCTTCTGGGGACCTCCACGCTGCAAGGAGGGCTCCACCTGGCGGCTTGGGGGTATTGGCCGGGATAAATGGCCGGCCATCCTTCACAATAGATAGATAGATAGATAGATAGATAGATAGATAGATAGATAGATAGATAGATAGATAGATAGATAGACACTATATGATGGATAGATAGATATGAAAGGCACTCTAAGATAGATAGACGATAGATAGATAGATATGAAAGGCACTATATGATAGATAGAAAGTTTTATTAGCTAATGGCTAAATTGTCCATGCAGATATTTATCAAAACTTGTCAGTTTAACTGCTTATCTACTGTGATGCATGGATCATGACTAAGAGAGAAGGGCAATTCATCCCCCTGGACAGGAGAGGGCAGCACCCCTGGGTTGCATCGGGGCCATGGGCTTGGGGCTTTGAAGCTCAAACTTGTTGGGGTCTGTGGCTACCGCCAGGAGGTGCCTGGACAGCTCCAGAAGTAAGATCTGCTTAGTTTATACTGCATCCAGAAGTGCTGCCAGAAGAGGAGCGGGATTTTTATGAAGCTGCCGGAAGTTAATCGAGAGGCACCTGGAGCACTTCCGGGTGCAGTATAAAGGAGGCGGCCTCACTCCAGTAAACAAGCTGGAGTCAGAAGGCAGAGGACGGAGCTTGCGAGTGCAGGAGTGGAGGCGGCAGTAGGAAAAGAAGAGAAGTAAAAAGGGACTGAGTATTGTGCTAGTTTATGCATGGTGTTGTGTAAATAAGGAAGAGTATAACAAACATGTGTGGTTTGGACATCGTGTGTCCTTGGTGTCTGTCTGTAGCCGGGCTTATCTTTACATTACATATTCATTTTTCAGACTTGCATAGCTATGCTGACGTTGCTGGTGAAACATTCAATCCATACATTTTTCATGTTGAAATACAGGCTTCCTGATCCCATACAGTGCATGCTCATGACAATAGGCAAAGTAATAAATAATTTAAAAAAATTAATATGTATTATTGAGATGGGCCTTTTTTTCCTACAGTTTTTCAATAGAGAAACTGGATGAGAAACTAAACTTATCTTTTCCTCTAAATGCCTTGGCAGTGTCCAGACTTTCACCTGCAAGGAATAGTCACCTGTCCCTTTTACAGCCTAACACTCACAGTGCAAATGGAAGAGACATTTAATTGTGACTGAATTAATAGAAATTACAAAAATGTTACAAAATGATACAATCTGTATATACAGTATACACAGTACTATATATGAAAAACAGGATTCTGAACTTCACTATCTTGCTTTGAAATGTGCATGTGATGTTTTGAAACTCAGACTCTCGCTCTGTGAACCAGGTTCTATGAAATTTGAAACTTTTAAAATGAAAATATTTTTCATAATTGGAAAAGTCAGTATATACATGTAAATGAGGCACTATATGTATGTACACTTTCTGTTGTTCATACTTAATACATTTTTTATGCTATTTAATAAAAATAACTTTGCATGAAAATGCCACCCTTAGCAAAGTGCCACCTTAGACAATCGCCTCATTGCTTCACCCCACGCACTGGCTGTGCTGACAGACGTGTCCAAACTTTTTCTTGGTTCTCTTTTTGGTATAAATGTTTCTTTTGGCTCAATTATCAGGAAGTATGACTTCTCTTTTCATTGCTATGCTGATGACACTCAAATGATATCAAAGCAGAGTGAGATAATACAGTCTCTCCGTACATGTTTAAATGATGTTAAAACCGGGATGGCACTGACTTTTCCTAAACTTAATGATAACAAAACAGATGGGGATGTTCAAACACTCGAAAATTTTGAGCACTCCAACATAATTTTTGGATCACTAGCCATACATCACAAATTTTCACTTAGGAACTTTGGTGTGATTTTTGACATCTCATTCAAGTTTGCTAAACAGGTAAACTCTGTGGTTGAATGCGTTTTTCTTTTCCAGCTGAGACTTTTACATTTTCGGCTGACAGCTTGATCCAAAGCAACTTATGACATTTGAGATACAACAGGTTACATTGCTTGTTCAAATTGGAGCAAAGATGGGTAAAGTGACTTGCTCAGGCTCACGCATCATCAGGGGTGGGATTTGAACCTTAAACCTCAGGGTTTGGAGCCTTAACCACTACACCACACTACCTGCTTTTAGCTAAGTTAAGGACATTTCTTTCCATTAGTGATATTGAAAAAGCCATCCATGCTTTTATAACATCAAGCTCAGACTACTGCAACTCTCTGAATGGAGGTGTTGATCAAGCATTGTTACAACGCCAGCCACTAGTCGAGAACGCTGCTGATCACCTATTGACAGGCTCTCTCTTTGGAATAACTTACCTTAATATAATGCCCTAACACTAGCTACTTTAAGGTCATCATTAAAGACATTTCTTTTTGCTGGCCTTTAATCTCATAAGAGGTTAAATATTATATTTGTATATGCTGGCTCATGTACATTTGTGATTATGAGTGTGTGTGAGTATTTTGAGCATATCTTTTATGCATGGTTTGTTATAATATGAGGGACGTTCAAAAAGTTTCCACACTTTTATATTTTCATTGGAAATGGTGAAGGTGGAAGGAGTAGTCTTCTTCTTCTTCTTTCGGCTGCTCCCTATAGGGGTCGCAACAGTGGATCATCTTCTTCCATATCTTTCTGTTCTCTGCATCTTGTTCTGTTACACCCATCACCTGCATGTCCTGTCTTACCACATCCATAAACCTTCGCTTAGGCCTTCCTTATTTCCTCTTGCCTGGCAGCTCTATCCTTAGCTTCCTTCTCCCAATATACTCAGAATCTCTCCTCTGCTATGTCCAAACCAACGCAATCTCACCTCTCTGACTTTGTCTCCCAACCGTCCAACTTGAGCTGACCCTCTAATGTACTCATTTCCAATCCTATCCATCCTCATCACACCCAATGCAAATCTTGGCATCTTAAACTCTGCCACCTCCAGCTCGATCTCCTGCTTTCTGGTCAGTGCCACCGTCTCCAACCCATATAACATAGCTGGTCTCACTACCGCCCTGTAGACCTTCCCTTTCACTCTTGTTGTTACACGTTTGTCACAAATTACTCCTGACACTCTTCTCCACCCATTCCACCCTGCCTGCACTCTCTTTTTTGCTTCTCTTCCACAATCCCCATTCCTCTGTACTGTTGATCCCAATTATTTCAGCTCATCCACCTTCGCCAACTGTACTCCCTGCATCCTCACCATTCCACTAACCTCCCTCTCATTTACCCACATGTATTCCGTCTTGTTCCTACTGACCTTCATTCCTCTCCTATCTAGAGCATATCTCCACCTCTCCAGGGTCTCCTCAACCTGCTCCCTACTATTGCTACAGATCACAATGTCATCAGCAAACATCATAGTCCACGGAGACTCCCTGATGCAATCCCACCTCCACCTTGAATGTATCCGTCACTCCTACCGCAGACCTCACCAACGTCATACTTCCTTCGTACATATCCTGTACAACTCTTACATACTTCTATGCCACTCCTGACTTCCACATACAATACCATAGCTCCTCTCGCAGCACCCTGTCATATGCTTTCTCCAGGTCCACAAAGACGCAATGCAACTCCTTCTGGCCTTCTCTAAACTTCTCCATCAACATCCTCGGAGCAAACATTGCATCTGTAGTGCTCTTTCTTGGCATGAAACCATACTGCTGCGCACAAATCTTAACCTAGCTTCCACTACTCTTTCCTATAACTTCATACTGTGGCTCATCAATTTTATTCCCCTGTAGTTACTACAGTCCTGCACGCCCCTTTTATTCTTAAATATCGGCACCAGTACACTTCTTCTTCACTCCTCAGACATCCTCTCACTTTCCAAGATTCCATTAAACAATCTGTTTAAAAACTCCACTGACATCTCTCCTAAACACCTCCATGCTTCCATAGATATGTCATCTGGACCAACGGTCTTTCCATTTTTCATCCTCTTCATAGCTGTTCTTACTTCCTCCTTGGTAATCCGTTTCACTTCCTGATTCAGTATCTCCACATCATCCAACCTCTTATCTATCTCCTTCTCTTCATTCATCAGCCTCTCAAAGTATTCTTTCCTTCTGCTCAACACACTCTCCTCACTTGTGAGTACATTTCCATATTTATCCTTTATCACCCTAACCTGCTGCCCGTCTTTCCCAGCTCTTTCCCTTTGTCTAGCCAATCGGTACAGGTCCTTTTCTCCCTCCTTAGTGTTCAACCTCTCATACAACTCAACATACGCCTTTTCTTTAGCCTTCGCCACCTCTCTCTTCACCTTACACCTTATCTCCTTGTACTCTTGTCTACTTTCTGCAGCTCTCTGACCATCCCACTTCTTCGCTATCCTCTTCCTCTGTGTATTCTCCTGTGCTTCTCCATTCCACCACCAGGTTTCCTTTTCCTCCTTCCTCTGTTCAGATGTCACACCAAGTACCTTTCTTGCTCTCACCCTTTTTACATCTGCTGTAGTTTCCCAGCTGTCTGGTAACTCTTCACTGCCACCCAGTGCCTGTCTCACCTTCTCCCTAAACTCAACCTTGCACTCTTCCTTTTTCAACTTCCACCATTTGATCCTTGTAATTGGGCATTAAAAACTTGGCACGACACCAGGAAAACTGCTTTGCAAACAAAATTGACTGTATAGAAAGTGATAAAATTTGTTTGAGTTAAAAAAAAAAAGTGCGGAAACTTTTTGAATGTCCCTTGAAATAATACATTTATTAATAAAGCATAATATTATACATTTACATTCAACTCAAGATGCTTCCCACAGATTACTCAACAAAAACAAAGATATATGACATTTAGTTGGATGGTTATTATTAATTAAAATTGCAATATTTTGTAATAAATGTAATTAGGGTAAATACAAAATCAACTGGGTATTTTAAGCAAAATGTAACCAGTAAAGTGCAGAACCAAACTTCAGTCTTACCATTTTTTATAATTAAAATATGTATACATTTCAGATGACAACAGAACAACTACTGCTTATTGTCACACTTTAAAACCTACATATATATGTTTGGTATCATTCTTTTTACAATTTAATGTGATGTTGTTAGATTTTCAGATTCTTATTCCATTTTTTAATTATAAACTAAAAAATATCAAGAACTCATGTCCCGCGAGACGAGACATTACCAAGAGTGCCAAGAGATATAACCACGCCTGTGGCCAGAAGTAAAAGACAAAGAGTAGGACAGCTGTTGTACAGGCTTTTAAATGTTTAAAGTGCCGCACAAGATGCAGAACATGCGGCATGACAGCAGCAAGCCAACAGCTGATTGAGGAAAGAGGAGGTAAAAAAAAAAAAACCTCCCATTGTATCACCGTTTAAGAGGGGGTTTCAGAGGAGTGATCGTGTCTCCTTGGGGTGCGTAAATATAAATATATACAATATATATAGTATATGTCTACATTTTACATAGGCATACAGTATGTGCATAGCAACCCATTTAGCAGAAACAGTTTGATGTTAATAAAGTTCATGAAAAGATACCAAAGCAAATAAAACAGCCCATTGTGCTTTCAGTTGATTTAGGATGAAGTTCTTGATTCCTGAATGTGGTTGTTTGACCAGCTGACACGGAGGAGAGGAAAGCAGAAACCTCCTACGATAGGCCATAGGAGAAAAATAAACCTCTGGAGGGCCACAGTCAGAAAAAAGTAACAAGCAAATCAAATATTTAAGTTTAATGGTAATCAGTTTCTCCATCATGAAATTCAGAATGACCTAAGCCAGCTGGTCGGCCACATTCCACTGGGCATGATTGTGGTTTTGTTATGTACAGTAATCCCTCGCTATATCGCACTTCGACTTTCGCGGCTTCACTCTATCACGGATTTTATATGTAAGCATATCTAAATATATAACGCAGATTTTTCGCTGCGGACAATGGGTCTTTTTACTTCCTGTACATGCTTCCTCAGTTGGTTTGCCAAGCTGATTTCATACAAGGGACGCTATTGGCGGATGGCTGACAAGCTAACCAATCAGAGCACGCAGTTAAGTTCCTGTGTGCTGATTAGCTCAGCAACAGAGCGCCGAATTCGATTCCGTGGCGTTAACCAGGAAGTCTTGTACGCCTGAAGAGCCCAAATAAGGGCAAAACACGTCTTGCGTACTCTTTGCATTATTTGACAGTAAACTATGTAATATTCTATGATCCGCTTCTCGCAACTGAGAGGGCACCCATGGAGGATGTTTGCCGACTGGCAGACCAACCACATGCGTTACCTGTTAGGTAACCACCCATACAATCAGATCGGGACTCAGACAACGGATGCTACAAATATATTTACATATATATATATATATAATATACATATACAGTATACTGTACATACATACACATGTATATATAATACAGTCATATAATAAAGTTTGGGATCCCCTATTAATTCTTTGAATTTTACTTTATCATTGGCTGAGCTTTCAAAGTAGCAACTTCCTTTTAATATATGACATGCCTTATGGAAACAGTAGCATTTCAGCAGTGACATTAAGTTTATTGGATTAACAGAAAATATGAAATATGCATCATAACAAAATTAGACAGGTGCATAAATGTGGGCATCCCAACATAGATATTACATCAATACTTAGTTGAGCCTCCTTTTGCAAATATAACAGCCTGTAGATGCCTCCTATAGCCTTTGATGAGTGTCTGGATTCTGGATGGAGGTATTTTTGACGATTCTTCCATACAAAATCTCTCCAGTTCAGTTGAATTTGATGGCTGCCGAGCATGGACAGCCTGCTTCAAATCATCCTATAGATTTTCGATGATATTCAAGTCAGGGGACTGCGACAGCCATTCCAGAACATTGTACTTCTACATTAATGCCTTTGTAGATTATCGAACTGTGTTTTGGGTCATTGTCTTGTTGGAATATCCAACCCCTACGTAAGTTCAGCTTTGTGACTGATGATTGAACATTATCCTGAAGAATTTGTTGATATTGGGCTAAATTAATCCGACCCTCAACTTTAACAAGGGCCCCAGTCCCTGAACTAGCCACACAGCATGATGGAACCTCCACCAAATTTGGCAGTAGGTAGCAGTAGTTTTTCTTGGAATGCAGCGTTCTTCTTCCACCATGCAAAGCGCTTTTTGTTATGACCAAATAACTCAATTTTTGTCTCATCAGTCCAAAGCATTTTGTTCCAAAATGAATCTGGCTTGTCTAAATGAGCATTTGCATACAACAAGCGACTCTGTTTGTAGCGTGAGTGCAGAAAGGGCTTCTTTCTCATCACCCTGCCATACAGGTGTTCTTTGTGCAAATTGTGCTGAATTGTAGAATGGTGTACAGATACAACATCTGCAGCAAGATGTTCTTGCAGGTCTTTGGATGTGATTTGTGGGTTGTCTGTAACCTTTCTCACAATCCTGCGCATATGTCGCTCCTGTATTTTTTTTGGCCTGCCAGACCTGCTCGGTTTAACAGCAACTGTGCCTGTGGCCTTTCATTTCCTGATTTCATTCCTTACAGTTGAAACTGACAGTTTAAACCTCTGAGATAGCTTTTTGTAGCCTTCCCCTAAACCATGATACTGAACAATCTTTGTTTCCAGATCTTTTGAGAGTTGCTTTGAGGATCTCATGCTGTCACTCTTCAGAGGAGGGTCAAAGGGAAGCACAACTTGCAATTGACCACCTTAAATACCTTTTATCATGATTGGACACACCTGTCTATGAAGTTCAAGGCTTAATGAGCTAATCCAACCAATTTGCTGTTGCAAGTAATCACTATTGAGCAGTTACATGCATTCAAGTCAGCAAAATTACAAATTTTTGCACAGCCAGGTTTTCACATTTAATTTAATTTCATACAACAAATAATGTTTCACTAAAAATCTTTGTTCAGAAAACACCCCAGTACTCAGATGTTCCTAGGAAATGAAAGACATACCACTGTTATCTTTTTTGTTGAAAGTAGAATAAATTATTATGCAGGCTGAGGCTCCCAAACTTTTTCATATGACTGCATATAGGCATTCTTTGTGAAACTGAAAATTTTTAAGCATATTAAAATTATAGTATGAATCATTTTTTTTGCCTTACTGTATTTAATGTTTTGTTTGTATTACTTAAACTGGCATTTACGTGTCAGAAAAATACTTACACAGCCTCTATCTATCTGTCTATCAAAAATGTCACTCTAAGTAAATGCACTCTAAATGGGTACTTCAGTGCATTGGTGTCCTGACGAGAGTTGGCTCCTGGCTCTCATTCAGTGCTACAGGGATAAGCATTGGCTCCACACAACTGGCTTTTGGAAAAATCAGGCTGAAAAAATGAATTGATGTATAGAAAAGTAATTTTGTAGTCCTGCAGATCTGCTTCTTTAAAGTCTGTGCCATCAAAAGTCCTATATGGTCACTTTATTTAAATACTTCATGTAAAGAACATTTGATGTTCTGCTGCTTCACCTGTTCTATTTTAAGAAAGCTAGTACCTCACATAAGTAAGCCTCCCTGTGACTTTGCTCTTTTTAGTTCTGCAAAATCAATACCATGTTTACAGTAACTATATATGTTATATATGTTTTTTTTTATGAGTTTTCTCCTCATAAGGGCAAATAATGTTTGTGGTGCATCATAGCTCTAGAGACTTGGGTTAAAATCCCTGGCATGGTCACTGAATTTAGTCTGCATGTTCGTTCCAAAACTTGGAAAATGAATGATGGCATTGGTTTGTCCTTGTTTTAATGTGTGATCCTTCTATGAACAATTCACGTTTCAGATTTCTTTTTTCAGCTAAAAAGTGACAGATTTAATGTTGCATAAAGAGTTTAATTTAAGTGAACAATAACTAACCTTAACTGTTTTTTCTTGTGTTTCTTCTTCCTGTTTTTGTCAACACAGAAGCTGGTCCAGAGCGGTGTTGTGGCAGCCGCGGTCCTGTAGTGTGTAGGCATTGAGAGCAATTCAACAGACCAAAATATGTCCTTACAAACAGGACCTAAAAGAACATTTTAAAGAGTGAAGCTACCTTACGATAACAGTGACACCTGAATGCCATAACTTAGCCAGGCAACATTGGGTGCAAGGCAGAAAACACCTCTGGACAAGGGGACCAGTCCATTGGAGAGCCCACTTGCACACACCCACGCTCATGTTCACAGAGGTCATTTGGAATTGAAATTTAAACTAATATGCATGTCTTCTGGGATTTGGAAAAAATACAGGGTATCTGGACATGGGAAGAATGTGTAAATTAAATATAAACAATGATCAGTCACTGGTTTCAAATCCATGAAACTGGGGCCATAAGACTGTAGCACTAACGTTTTTGCCACAATGCTCCCTTCCTTGCAAATTAAATGTTATAAGAATCTGAAGCCAGAAGAAAAATGAGCGGGAAAAGGAAGAAACCTTTAAGTATTATAGTAAACCAGAAATAATGAGCATGAGAAATCCCCTCAAGTTACTAACATAATAATTGTCTTTAATCTTTAATTTGATTTCTCCACTCACTGCTTTTTAACGGATTGATTAATTATATTAATTGGCAGCCACTGGCATACCTATTAGAAAGCTTATGCGTTTGCAAGTGTTCATTCATTTGTCTTGTGTTAAGGCTAGAAAATAGCAACATAAAATTACACCCTGAATTCTGCTTAATCCATGGTAGGTCACGGGGAGCTGCAGAACTAGGTGTGCAAGACAGATGGTAATGCCCACTCACACACCCACAAACATTCACACTAATTTAGAGCTACCAGTTAACTAATATGCACAACTTTCGGGAGTTGGGAGGGAAACCATTGCACCTAACAAAGAAACCATGCAGACTGGGAGAGCAAGTAGCCTGCATACAGATAATAGCCAGGCCCAGGATTCTGGATCTGTGAAGCAAGAGTGCTAGCAACCTTTGTTATTGGGGTATGTCTGCATAGAACTAAACTAGAGTAGTATATTTGGGCAATCTGATCTGCATGTTAGTACTATATAATTATCATAAATTTCTATTTTAATGTCACAGAGTGTAGAGGCCAATCCTATTAGCACTAAGAGGAACTCAGAAGTCCACCATGGACAGAATGGCAGTTCATTGCAGGATGTATTCAGTAACACGTATCAATTAAAAGACACCAGAGAGCCTATGCCACTAGTCTTTGCAATACCAGTATACAGTAGAAGCAATCCAGTCTACCAAGGGAACGATTCACATAGATGGACAGAGAACATGGAAACCGCAAACAGACAGTGAACAAGTCAGCATTCAAAGCCAGTGTTAACATAAAACATTTACAGTGAAGGAATTATATGATGGAAAAAATGTCACAAAGTCAAAATGGAAGGGAGCAACTGAACATGCTGGCAGGTAATGCCACTAGAGAACCTGCATTAATTTGTGTTTGTTGGGGGCACTAAATTTGAATTTCCCCTTGGGATTAATAAAGTATCTATCTATCTATCTATCTATCTATCTATCTATCTATCTATCTATCTATCTATCTATCTATCTATCTATCTATCTATCTATCTATATAGTGCCTTACTATCTATCTATCTATCTATCTATCTATCTATCTATCTATCTAAATAATAATAATCATATAGTGCCTTTCATATCTATCGTCTATCCATCATGTAGTGCCTTTCATATCTATCTATCCATCATATAGTGTCTTTCCTATCTATCTATCTATCTATCTATCTATCTATCTATCTATCTATCTATCTATCTATCTATCTATCTATCTAAATAAGCAAAAAGAGAAGAGGAATAGCGGTGCTGTGTTCTCTTTGCACACTACAGGATAGCCGACCAAGCACAGAGAAAGAAGGACAGGCATAGGAAGACAAAGAGCGAGACCCTGGGCAGCTTGCAACTGACAATAAGACCTTCTATTCAGTGGGTGGCAACATAGATTCACCTGTGGGAGTGCCCATTTAAGAATTAGGGAATGGCAAATATGCTTCTCCTGACAAATAGGGGGCAGCATACGCCTCATTGCACTCAGAAGGCTCATTTAGTCTTGGGCTGGCAGGAGGTAAAGGCCAGAATCATGAGAAAGAAAGATGAGAGGGAGAAGAGCAGGAAAGTGGTCAGGTTTTGGCACCAGCTAGACAGTGACATCCTCAATAGAAAGGTCCAGAGTTGTAGGATGTGTTAATGTCTTTCCTGTCAAAATCTACTTTTTCTTACTGTTTTTGAAAATTGTAATATTTCATTTTTGTGTTATGTTTGGATTATCTTTATCCGTTGTGCATGTAAGAACTTTGTAGTTTATCTGGGCGGTGGAGGTTAAAAGGCACTAAGCTGAAAGATAATCAGGCTAGGACTCTTAACAAAAAGACACATCAATAACACTAACTCAAAGCCACAGTTCAACGTAAGGCTGATTTATCGAATGTCCATTTTTATTTTTCTTGATGTAAAGTTTCCCTTTTCTATTCAGGCATCAACTGCAAGGAGCCCCTGTCCTTATATAATATGATGGCCCTTGATCTCATGTACAAATATGTCTGACAATTTCTGGAAACAACCTTGACAAAGCAGAGGTGTTTACATAACTCAAGGAGATCATTAGGTAGCAGATCATGAACAAAACAATACATACAATGATCATAAACCAATTTCTCTTAAGCCAAAATGCAGAATCCAATAAAAAGGTTACATCCCTACAACACTATTGATTCTATTCTCAGTTTGCACGGGCTACAGCATATCATGGTATTTTATCATGTTATCAGATTATCTATGACATACACTGTACCATGTCACCTTGTACATTCTTTTCTTAATGGGTTATAAGAAGAAATGTCAAAGTAAGCTATTCAGTTTTTATCTGTAATTTCCTACCTGGTATCGCTCTCCAAATTGTGCCACATTAATTCAACCTTAGAGATGCCAGTGGCAGGGTACTCACTGACTGGGCTGGCTCTACTGCCAAATGTTTATTTCAACCAAGTTAACTCCAACAGAGGGCTTCAGAAGAGTGTCCTCTTGTGTACTTAAGTGACAAGAAATGGACAGAGTAGCATCTCTGCTACACTTACTGCAACCAGACTATCATGATTAGGTTTCACATGAATTCATTTGCTAATTTCTACGTCTTGGACACTGTTTTTAAGTCCTTTTGTTGCCATTGTTTTGGGTGCCATCTTTGATGCCACTTCCAGCATTGCTAGGGGTGTGGCTTCTAGGGTCGTGACCCGCAGGTAATCGGTATGATAGGATAAAAGGTTGGCTGGGGGTTCCCTTCGTTACACAATCTGTGCATATTAACATCATAAAATCTTTAAAAAAAATACTTAGAAACTTTTTGTCATTGCAATTGTCATGAGTTTCATTTGGTTTGACCTCTTTGTCTGATTTTTCAACTTCAATTCTTGTTTCTTGTTAGGATTAGGATATTTTTATTTGTTTTGATTTCTTTGTTTATGTGCTTCTCCTGGTTTAGCTCAGTTAATAAATCGCCTGTCTGTTTCTCGACAGGACACAGACAAAGGCATTGATATAAGTATGTCAATTGTGTGTTAAGATCAATTCCAGCAAATTTAAGCACTACAAAGAATTATACAACCTGGGTAGGTTCATGCAGTCTTCATTCAGTCCCAGATGACAGTTCCTATATGCCTTCTTTATTTTCTATGCATATTATATATCTGCAATGGAAAACGAAAAGAAAAAGATTTCCTGACAGAGAAAGAGCCCTTGTAAAAGTGCTCAGTAGTTAAGCTCGTCATTTAAATACAACAACAACAACATTTATTTATATAGCACATTTTCATACAAACAGTAGCTCAAAGTGCTTTACATAATAAAGAATAGAAAAATAAAAGACAATAAGAAAACAAAATAAATCAACATTAATTAACATCGAATAAGAGTAAGGTTCAATGGCCAGGGGGGACAGAAAAAACAAAAAAACTCCAGACGGCTGGAGAAAAAATAAAATCTGTAGGGATTCCAGACCATGAGACCGCCCAGTCCCCTCTGTGCATTCTACCTAACATAAATGAAACAGTCCTCTTTGGATTTAGGATTCTCACGGAAGGGCTTGATGATGATGATCACGTAGAGTTCTGCCTTTTAATCCATCCATCATTGTTGGAGCATCATGAAGCTTTGAGTAGGTGGACTCAATGAAGACTTTCCTTCTTCTCTTTAAGTCTCTCTACCCAAAAGTCAAAATACCCATCCACACAAAAGATGTCCCAAAACAACTGTGGACTGAAATGCATGTGGAGAAAGGAGAGAGTAAAACAAAAATTAGAAGGGCTTCCATTCACTGTAAATGAAATATAATGAATATATTTATATATATATATATATATATATATATATATATATATATATATATATATATATATATATATATATATATATATATATATATATAAATGCCTGTTTCAGTTAGAGAAAGTTTTTTCAACTGAGCTGAGCTCTTTGCAAAAGTTTCATCAAAGCTCCATTTTGCAGCAAGTAGCAAGTAAATGAAAAACATCCATCCATTATTCAACCCGGTAAATCCTAACACAGGGTCACGGGGGTCTGCTGGAGCCAATCCCAGCCAACACAGGGGCAATGCAGGAACAAACCCCGGGCAGGGCACCAGTCCACCGCAGGGAATAAATGAAAAACATTTTTGAAATACATCTAATAAAAATTCACCAGCTTTCTCCTACCATCTCTCACAAAATAAGCACCTGACTTGCTTGTTTTCATCTCTGTTAGCAAAGCTTACAGTTTCTTAAAAGACACAGAATGTTACTGAATCATGGTCACAAGCTCAAGGTTGTTTTCCTTTGGGAATCCAGAGCTGCACTTTCCTCACTATGCAAAATACTCTGAATCCTTTTTTGCCTTTTAGCTTTCTCGGAACCTGCAGCACTCCTGCTCACCATGACAAGACTTTCAGGCTAAGACCTATTATCTGAGATCTGTCAAATGAAAAGGTTAAAGTATCTCCCATACACATGGCATTATTAAACCAAATAAAAAAACCAACCCTGGACAGAGCACTATACCCTCACATGGCCCAGTCACGAGCACACTTGCAGTTAGCCACTTTACCTAATCCTCAAACCAGAATATTCATTCATTTGTTCATTTTCCACTTCTTATCCGTAACCTGGGATTACCAGGCATTCCCAAGCCATCTGAGAG
This sequence comes from Polypterus senegalus, assembly GCF_016835505.1. Lineage (NCBI taxonomy): Eukaryota > Metazoa > Chordata > Cladistia > Polypteriformes > Polypteridae > Polypterus > Polypterus senegalus. The sequence goes on from NC_053163.1 coordinate 37,485,116, forward strand.
ACAGTGAGTCATGGGTCTTCCTTAGGAACTTCTCCCAACTGATCGTGCCCTGTAAAATCTCCACAGGAAGGGATCATGGAGGCATCTATATCAGATGCCTGAACTACGTCAATTTGCCCCTCTTGATACAGAGGATCAGCGATTCTACCCCAAGCTTCTCCCATAGTTCGTGCTTCTTACCAGCCACCCTGTAGAGAAAGCTCATATCAGCTGCTTGTACTCGCGGTTTCATTCTTTTGGTCATTACCCAAAGCTCATGACCATATGTGCGGGTAGAGATGTAAATCAACTAGTAAATCGAGAGCTTCGCCTACTGTCTCAGCTCCTTCTTCACCATTACAGATAAGTATATTGACTGCATACTGTAACTGTGCTCGCCTCCCAAATCAGCCTGTCAACCTCACAAACCATTCCTCCTCACTCATGAACAAGACTCCAAGGTACTTAAACTCCTCTACTTGAGGTAGTAACTCACCTCCAACTTGAAAACAAGCAGTCCACCTTTTTCTTATTGAGGACCATTGCCTCAGATTTGGAGGTGCTGATCCTCATTCCTGCCGCTTCAGACTCGGCAACAATCCATTACAATGCCTGCTGGAGATCACAGCACAATGAAGCCAATAGGGCCATGTCATCTGAAAAAAGCAGTGATGTGATTCTAAGACTACTGGACTGGACCTCCTCCTGTCCCCAGCTGTGTCTTGATATCCATGAAAATCACAGATAGGATAGGAGACAAACCACAGCCCTGGTAGAATCCCACCCCAACTGAAAAAGGTGCTGATGTTTTTCGGAGTATGCAGACACAGCCTTCACTGTGACTATACATGAACTGAATAGTCCATATTAGCCCCAGACCCCCACACTTTCCCAGCACCTCCCACAGAATTGCTCAAGGAAAATGGTCATATGCCTTCTCTAAGTCCACAAAGTACATTTCTCCAGAATCCTTATGAGGGTTAAGAGCTGGTCCACCATTCCACAGCCTGAATGGAAACCCATTGCTCCTCTGGGATCTGAGGTTCCACGACTGGGCAGAGTCTCCTTTCTAGTGTCCTGGCATAAGTTTATTCAGGGAGGCTGAGTAGTGTGATCCCCCAATAGTTGGAGCACACTCTCCTGTCCTCCTTTTTAAAAATGATTCCAGAGGTGCAGCTCCTGATGACCATACAATATTGAAAAATCATGTCAGTCATTACAGTTCAAAAAGAACTCTGCATTGCTGTGTGGATTTCATCCACCCTCGGCACCTTGTCATTGCCGAGTTGCTTAACTACCTCAGTGATGTCTCTCAGGGAAATGGACGTTGATCCCCCATCAACCTCTAGCTTTGTCTCCTCCACATAAGGCATGTCCATAAGGTTTAGGAGCTCCTTAAAGTATTCCTTCCTTAGGGGTCTGGGTCAGCACTTCTCCACCCTTGCCGAGATCAGCTTGGGTGCAGAGTTTCAGTGTGAATAGATGAAAACAAAGATTTCTGGAAACACTGACTCCATTGCACTCTAGCTGGTTTGTGTTTTTTACATGGCTCTTCCTTGATTGGACCCTGCTCATTACAATGTCTCATTCCTGGATTGGTCACACTTCACAGAAGAAAAACATATTCCGACATAGTTGGCATAGAAGAGTTTCTTTTGGCGGTGATTGTTGTGTTGCTTAACTGTATGTAATTAAGTTGCATTTTGTGTAATTTTTAGAAATCGGTATAAAGTGACTAGTCACTGCATGAGCACATTTGGTCCGACTGACATGCCATGACATGGATGCTCACACTATATGTGTACAAGGCACACACAGTGCATTCACTGAATAATGGATTTTGGGAAATTTTTGATTTGATATACTTTATTAATTCTGAGAGAAACTGTCTTTTCGCATGGCCTTGGAGGTCAAAGTGCAGGGTTGATGATGATATCAGAAAATTAGCTTGTCAGCAGGGTTGCCAGATCTTGCAAAAATTTCCAGCCAAATGAGAGCTAAAAATCCTTCTAATGGCACTGAACAACAAACCAATGAAGGACACATGTTTCATTTAATATTAAATTGAGCAGCTAGGGGAGTTCAACCCTGAAGTTTTAAGATGTTTGATACAACAATTTTAAATTCATAGTTTTGGTCTCCCATTGGCGTTACAAGTTGAAGAGTTGGACTGCCTGATGTTTAAAAATAGCCCAAAAAACTCACACAGTAAAATCAATTTTGTTAACCCACACAACACTTTAAATAATAGCAAAATCTGATAAAAAAAAAAAAAACTACACATCTGGCAACCCTGCTTGTGAGACTGCTCACACTAAAAGACAGCTAACTGAAATTTCTGACATGACACAAATCCTTCTGATCATGTGAGAGCCGAATTGTCACATGCAATCGAGGATCGCAACCACAAGAAATAATGGCCAATAAAGCTAAAACTCAGGTGGGTAGCTGTAAATCATACTTAAAATCAGGCAAAAATTGCACAATGTATACCTGGTTAAAGATGTCTATGCTATGAGCATGCACAGTGTAAGTTAAATGATTACATCTCACGTATGTTTTCAGTTATTTTAGTATTAATGAAAGTACTGTCATAAACAATGTGAAAATACTAGTGTGAACAAAGATTATTTTCATTTAAAAATGTTGTTTTTAAACTGAAATTTTGTAGAGTGAGCGTAGCCTTAATTTCAGGTAACCCAGTTAGTGTTGGTGGTAACTGACATACTGTATGGGGTCTGCTTTGAAGTGTGGGAGAGGAGAGTGTAATTGGAGACCTCGATTCAAGTTTCCACATAAAAACAGATTTTCACCTCTGATGGAAGGTTTTGGATCTTTATCATGAATAAAGAGATCTAACGTGTACTCTCAGAGTGCTTCTGTCTTTTACTACTACACCTTAACCAAAGCTCTCTGCCAAATGGTGCATTGAGTTTCACAACTTTTCTGTTTTTCACTGTTCGTCATCCAAAGAGTTGAAATCACATCCTGTGTAAAATTGACCCCACTACAATGAGAAGGAAGTGATGTATTAAGCCATAAAACAATTAAACTATCAAATTTGGTAGCTGACAGACTAAAAGGAAAGGAAACTATAAAAAGTAACACATGGGTGTCAGCCAGAGCCACACCACCTGATAAAGACATTAAGAGAATACAAATGTTGAAGTCGGCATTTGTTCTGCCCCATGCCCCTCTTAAATTTGGTGAAACGCTGATACCAAAGTTAGCTTTACAGCAGGATGGCCAAGAGACTGGAAATTAAATTGTGAAAGTCCTGGCTCCTGCAGTAGCCTCGAGAAAGTCATTTAATCAGATTGTGCTATTCTTCTTATTCTATGTGTCGCTCTCATAGAGGGGCAGCATGATGGTGCAGTGGTGCTTCACGTCCTGGTTCCTCACTTCAAGAAGTTTGCATGTTCTCCCTGCATCTGCATGGGTTTCTCTAGGAATGCCAGTTTCTTCCCACAGTTCAAAGGCATGTGAAATAAATAAACTGGTTAATCCTAAATTGTCCCTAGTATGTGGTTGGGGTGGAGTTATGTGTGTGTGTTCACCCTGCAATGGACTGGCACCCTGTCCAGTGTTTCTTCTTGCCTTGTGCCCTGTGTTGGCTGGGATAGGCTCCGAAACCCCCCACAACCCTGCACAGGACAAAGCGGTTTAGAAAATGACAGAGTGACTCTACTAGAGGGGACTAGACCACACACTAACATCAAATGAATACTTGATCTGAGCTGCCACTCAGTACACTAAGGCTACCTGTGGCATGGGGGATTTGTGGTGGTTCCTGTACTGCAGAAATGTATTGCTTTAGTAGTAAATAAAAGGGTTCTAATTAAGAAATTGGTTAAAGTGAAAACCTGCAGCCATAGCAGACCTCCAGGACTGTAATTGAGGACCTCTGATCTACAAAGTAACTAAAATGTGTCTTTGATGAGTAAAGGCACTAACAAGGCAGAGAGTTAAACACCAACTTTCGTTATCAGTAAGGACTGAGTTCTAATTAGGTCACTGGCTGTAATGAAAACCCGTAGCCACTGCGGCCCTCCAGGACCGTGATTGAGGACCTCTGCTTTAGACCCAGCAGTTTAAATCACTGCAATACCCTAAAAGAATCAAAGGAAATACAAGTCCAATGGCATTTTATATAACAAATACAACACTTAATGGAGAAGCATGTGTGACGTGCACAGGTCAAACCGATTTCTCCATTTCATATTCACAGAATAGAGACATTCAGAGACATCACTCCCACTGTCCCACGTGAGACATGCTGGCCTGCATTTGAATCCTCTTCTTCAAACCTGCTTTTTCGTTTTGATCAGACAGTTGTAGACACGTGGATCCATAAACTTAATGTTATTTTCCCAGAGGTCGTAGAAGGTGCCACCAGGAGAGGTGGCACATGGGACCATAATCTTACAGACTAGCAGGTGTCTGACCTGATTGTGCCATTCTTCTGAGGCCACAGTTTAGGCTGAGATTATCCTCTTTGCTGCCATGTGCGTATACAAACTTTTTATAGGAGGAGCAGCGAGGGATTGGCAGCTCATAAGTAAACAATAATACATCTGATTTAGAAAAATCTGGACTGATTTGCCAAAATTCTCTTAGGGATTTTTCTATCTAGCAGGTAGGAATGTTACTAGCTTTAAAAAGAGCTCTCTCTCTATCCATTTCCAGAGCCTTACTTGTTGGTTGAAGAGAGGTCTTTCTCTGCAGATCTGGGCACAAGGCAGAAGCCATCTTTGGACAGAGTGACAGTTTAAGTAGATTCTTTTTATGCAGGTGGTGTGTTTGTTGCAAGCATTCCACTGGCCTCCCTGGACACAAGCGCAGGTACTCAAACTGTATGGATAGCAGAAAGTAACTGTGTTAACCAGTCGGGCCAAACGGGAAACTCAATCATCTCAAGGGACTAATTAGGTTTCTGAATGTGAAGGTGTATGTTCTCTGCACAAGGCTTGTACCACTTGAACTCCAGTGCACTTGAGGATACAGCAAAGCACAAAACACACTAAACTCTCAGAAGGCTAATTTAGAGGTATGAAGTTTGTCTTATGTTAAATAATGGAATAAACCAAAGTTTGTGTCGAAAGCACATGTGAAAATTGAGAGAGCATGGAAAGTCCCAGTTTTCTTGTGCTATTAGGCAATGATTCTAATCACTTTGCTGCCTATAATAATAAATATATTTTGCTGATACCATATCTTATGCCATGTCACACCCAGTAACACACAAAGGTGACAGCAAACTTTCCACTTTTTTCCTTTTGTTCCTCGACTTAAACACTAAAGTCTACAGACAAACACCAACTCAAATGTCTAGTCTTTATATTATGTTTTGTGGCTACCAAGGCATATTCACTTTGATTAAGAAGTGATTAAATTAACACTTAGATGCTAGACATGCCTGCACAGGCCCAAAGGCGTGTGGTTTCCCTTTTTATTCTGCTAGTGACCTTTACATTGACAGATTCTTGAATGCTTCTTGACAGCGCTCTCCATGAACAACACAAATCGTATTTTGAAAGGTTGCAGGCTAGGCAAACGTTCTGCGGGAGTAACCAGATGAAACAAGACCATGCTGAAGCTCAAGGAGGTTTTTAGCTTCACAGTGTTTTGAAGTGCCGCTTCTGATGGCCTGATCTTTAGTGGCCAGTAGCCAGTTTTTATGTTCAGCTAGTGTTGTTATCCTGGTTTAACTTTGTGTTCATTATTCAATCTTTTTGTTTATTTTTTAAATTCAATTTTCTTATGCTATTAATTGTATTACTTTTTTTATGTGTGTAATTTATTTGCCTAATATGGTGTGGTTAATTCATTTCTGTTTTTTAGTTTTGCATTATGAGTGTTTTAATATCTTAGTTTTATTTGTCTGCCGTGACTTCTCTATGTGCAACCCAGGGTGGCAGGGCCACCTGATGATTCAGTTGGGGTGTTGACCCAGCTGTATAAAAAGTGAAGCTTCCAATTTTTCTGATGTATCTATACTTTTTAAATTATTATTTAATTCTTGCGTTTTCAGTTTTGCTATTCTGGGTATATTTCTCTAGCTCACCCAGAAACCCAGCTTTCTCTTTAAGGTACTGTTTTCTGTTTAGCAATTTGGATTTGTCTGCTTTCGGTTTTGCCTTTTGGTTTGCCGCTGTCCTTTTATATTCTTTATAATAAGTAATTACATATTAATTGAACTTTGTTTTATTCTTTGATCAAAGATGTTTAGATTTTCCTCTGCTCGTTTTTGCCATTTGTGATTTAAAAAGCCTTTTGCTCATTCTAAAGCCTGCCATTTGTGTTGGAGTTAGCCTGCATTGAGCGAGGCCAAATCTAGAGCACAGACTTGAATTAAGGGCAGGTCTGGCCCTTTTTGTGATCCTCAGAGAGGGTTTGAGGTCTGCTCCCCTTTCTGTGCTTGTTGTGGCTGGAAATCATAACACCATTGAGATGAGGTCATTGAATGTTACTGCATGTGTTACTTGTAATTCAATTTCTGCAACCATTTTCTGGTTATATCTTTAGAAAAGGGACACCCTTAACTAGTACTTTGCTTGGTCTTAATAATAATAATAATACCTTAATTTATACTTATACTTGGCTATACTGTATGTATCTGAAGACATACTTTAGCAAGTCCTACAAGTTATAATTTGAAACTGCTATTCTGATGTAATTAGATCTGAGTACCTTGGTGGATGGACAGCCATCCTGAAGGGGATGGATGAGGATTCCTTGCTTGGCCGAAATGCCATATAAAAAGAAAAAGAAAAGCAGCGTTTTCATGACAGGAGGGAATAGGAACCCTTATCCAACCAGGAGGCCAATTTAATGGAAGGACCAGGGAGACAACAAGGCTGGGATCCTTCATCCCCTGATAAACTAGATGGCAGCATCCCTGGGTTAGGATTTCCACATGGACACCTGCAGGGCATGCTGGGATCTGTAGTCCTGTGAGTCAGGCCTGTTGGTTTCTGTGGAAGGGGCACCAGGGAAGCTGCCGGGATTAGTCATCCCTTCCTTTGGGGACTTCTATTTGATGCAGAAATGCATCAATTGGGAATTGCCCTAAGCACTGGAAGTACTTCCAGCAGACTACACCCTAGCATATGCACCCTGTTCACAGATAAAAGAAGCTTCTCCACCTCATCCAAGTGAGTCAGAATCAGGAGGCAGAGAACAATATATGCTTGGAGGAAGAGGATTAGGTCGGGGAAGAAGTAAAAATCTGAATTGTATGCTGTGCTGTGTTATACAGAGGATTTTAGAAGGGCCTATAAGATACTGGAAAGAATAAAAATCACTCTATTTGAACCCATGGCTGTGTCACTTGTAGATATGTACAGAATTTGGGGCATCCCCAATGTTTCATTATATAGTGGTACCTCGGTATACGTCCGTTCAAGATCCTTTGACTTATTATGTAAAGCACTTTGAGCTACTGTTTGTATGAAAATGTTGTTGTTGTTGTTGTTGTTATACCAAACTAATTTTTTCCATGAGAAATAAAAGGAAAATGATTAATCCGTTCCCATGAAAAAAAATCTTATTATTGGCATATTATACATTGATGGGGTTGTATAAAATAATTTAAACACTGCTTAATACTAAAATACATAAATACAAAAGCAATTAGATGAAATAAATGAAAATTTAACCTCAATTTACTTTTTAATAACGTCTTTGGTTTTCACAATCATAGATACCGTCGTTCTCAGCATACGGTATGCAGCAGCCATGTCCCGGATACGCATTCCACCTTCATACTTTTCAACAATCAATTCAAATTTACACGAAAAAACACAAAATCAAAAAAGTTATAGCAAGGGTTGTTCACTGAATGCTAGCAACTGCCGTACTGACGCTCGTTGGCAGTCGTGGCTTTGTCTCGAGAGAGGTAAACAAGGGTAGTGTAGTGTAGAGTTCTCTAGATTGAAGTAGCGACACACTCAGAATAACATTTCGAATGCTGTTTATTTCGAGTCATGTTTAACCAACTCTCCATACAGTGTGCCTTCTAAACCACACCCCTCCCTCTGGCCGTCATACGTCTCAAAGGACGCAGATCATAGCAATCAACAGCCGAACATAAAGCAATGGACAAAACCATCATTGAGCAATCATATAAAACAGGTAGCACATGGGTTGTTCACTGAATGCTAGCAACTGCCGTACTCACACTCGTCTCTTTGTCTGAAGAGAGATAAATAAGGGTAGCACACGAGTCGTATTCCAAGCAAAATTTTTTCATGTCCAAACAGGACATATACCAAGTTGCACTTATTCCAAAGTGGACGTATACCAAGGTATCACTGTATGCATTATATAGTGCCCCACAGCCAGCGAAGACCACTCGGGAGGAGCGGCACGTCCCGCGAGGGAAGCTTACCCCCAAAGCGGGTCCTACTCCTGGGCCGCTGAGGTCCGGCCCTGTTCTCCCAACAGGGATAGGGGCGGAGACGCTACCTGAACACCACCAGTTGGTGCCCTCCTGTGCCTCGCACAGGCTGCGCTGCCCCCTCTTACCGGCACCCCGGTGCCCACACCTTCGGCACCCCCTCTGAGGTTTTCGCGCCCCTTTGGTTGGCGCCACTCACTCCGTTGTAGGCTCTGCCAGCCATGGCAGTACCCCCTTGCCAGCGGAGAGTCCTCCCGTCAGACCGCCCGTCGCATGAGGGCAGGTTCCCAACGAAGCAGGTCCTACTGCACGTCCAGGGTCCGGTCCTGCAACTAAGAGAAAGATGGGGGCAGAGCCGCTGCCTGGACACCCTTCCCTGGCGTCCCCTTGTTCCACGCACTGGCAGCACTCCCCCCGCCAACCGGCACCCCGGCACTTGCCTGTTCGGCACCCCCTCCGTGGGTTCAGTGTTCCTCCTGTCGATGTAACCGACGGGAGACCGCCTTCAGTCCTTTCCTCCCCGCTGACTTCACGGGTTCCCTCTGCCCCTGCAGAGGGCGGCCAGCTTCAGGACGTGTGCACCCAGCAACACGTCCCATCCTATTGTAGGAACCGGCACTCAGCCTCCAATTCCTCCTGTCGCTCTGGGACGTCCTGACGGTCTGAGTCTCCTTATGGAAATGAAAGAGATTCCTTCCCATCTGCATCCCTGTAGAGCGGCGCGAGACTGCCGCCGACTCTGGGTGGAGGGCGCTAGGACCTGGGGCACTCAACAGCTCGTGTTCTGCCAGCCCCCTCACTGTCTCTCCCCTCACCGCGCGCGCAGCCCTCTGCGCCGCATCCACTGTCGGAGAACCGCATACTCGTTGCTGGTCATTAACAACATCACAGCCAATTTCAGCAGATTCTCCCTTATGCTGTATGGGGTCAGCCGTACTCACCGTCCCCGCCGTACCGCACTGGCTGAAGATTCCAGCGTCGCGCCATCTCGTCGCCATCCGCAACTCTTCTATCGACGCGACCACCTTCCTCTCCAGTACCTGCATTTCTGCCCGGAGGGCACGTAGCACCTGTAATAATGACTGCTCCGCAGGCTGAAGGCACACCTCCAGCTCATGCAGAGCAGCCGGCAAAGACAGGAAGTTAGCCGACGGTGAGCTCACCTGTCTGTCAGCAACACACGCCGGCGACCTCCTGTGGGCCTCTTCCTCCGGCCCAATCGGGACTCTCCTGGGCACGAGACGAACATTCCTTGGTCCCGCCTCTATACAGTCATTGGCGGGCACACAAGACACACCAGCCAATCCCGTGCCTGTCAGCGGGCAGCCATCTTTGCTCTTCTCTTCCTGGTGCGGTAGCCTTTTTGGGCTTTCGCAGCTCCCGTAGCTGCTGTCGCGCTGCTGGAGCCCCGCAAACCGACATGCCCTCGCCACTGACGCGGAAAACAAAAACAACACTCGGCCCCACAGGGCCTGTTGTCAATAGGCAGGAAACTTACCTTCCATCTGCACGAGGAAACGTCTCTGGTGTGGCTTCACTGGTCGACATGCCATCGCGGGCGCCACCAGCACCGGCACGCTCATCGGAGCTCGCTGCACTCTTGTCCTGGCCATTGTCTCTCTCCCGCACCAGGTGAGCACCAGTCCTCCGCGATCCGGCAGCCATTGTGGAGACTGGCCCAAACACAGACAGGCAGACACGTTCATGTCACCCACAAACACGTTTATTTACAGCGATATATACAAAAGTGCACCACAAACCCCCAAAGTCCTGGCCACAATGCCTTACTTCCTTCTTCAGGCCGCCTCTTTGCCTCCTCCTGTAGGCTCAGTCCACACCACTCCCGACTCTCGCCTTGAATGAAGGGAGGCGGCCCCTTTTATTATCACCCGGATGTGTTCCAGGTGGGTTCCATCACCCGCCAATCATGCCCCTGTGTGGCGGAAGTGCCGGCTACATCCGCGGAAGCACTAAAGGTGTCCCTGCTCTACTTCCGCCCAGCACTTCCTAGTGTGGCGGAAGTGCTAAGGTCCAGGGCTCCCAAGGCACGGGAACACCACCTGGCAGCAACCATGGGTCCCTACAGGGTTGGGCTTCCAAGCCCTCTACCCGTGGCCCCCAAAGCAACCAGAATGGCGGCCCCCACGTGATCCCAGATGGGCGCATGCCCACTTCCGGTCCTTCAAGGCGTCGTTGCCCCTGGCATCCCTGACAATGGATGTACAGTATATATATATATATATATATATATATATTGTCACACACATGTCTTTCTATCTACAGAAAACCGGAAGACAAGTAAAACAGTCGCAAAATCACAAATCCAAAATGGCCGAGATGACGTCACTTCCGGTTTCCATCTGATGACGTCATTTCCGGTTCCAACTCGATTACTTCAGTCTGCTCCTGGTGACGTTGGTTCCGTGGTCCCGCCTCCAAACGTCACTTCCTGCCAACCACTTCCTCCCATCATCCCATCCTCTATATAAACGCCATTTTGTTACAGCATTTCATTCATTTGTGTACTGAAAAAGGTCATATTTGGATCATTCTTTTCATTTTTGTCTGGACGACAATATACGGGGATAAAACCCCAAAACTTTTTCTATTTTGAGGACTCGTTATTTATTACAGTTGGCGTAGTCGGCAGGATACAATTGTTCATCATGAGCGAGGAACAAGACCTGAATACTGTCCTGAATATGATCATGGGAGATCTCCAAACCCTGAAGATCCAGATGGGGGAGACCCGAACCCAGTTGGCAGAAGCCGAGGCTCGTTCCCGTGCTGGTGCACGGACGGAGGTGGCTCGGTCACAGCCAATCCAGTTAACACCTTTAACTGAAAGTGATGACATTGAGTCCTATTTTTTGATTTTTGAAAGAACCGCGAAGCGGAATGCTTGGCCGAGGTCGGAGTGGGCGTACCTACTGGCTCCCTATTTGAAGGGAACGGCGCAGAGGGCTTATTACGACTTAACCGAGGAACAGGCAGCCAACTATGACGCTCTGAAGACTGAGGTGTTCAAGCGCTACGGCGTTTCATCCGAACAACAGGCGAGAGAGTGGAGGGAGTGGCAGTTTGATCCCGAAAGGCCGATAAGAACGCAGGGCTTTGAAGCTTGGGGAAAGGTGTGTCGCTGGCTACGGCCCGACATTAACTCCTCCCATAAAATAGCGGAGCTCCTTGCATGTGAGACCTTCGTCCATGCCCTCCCTGACCACATCGCCCACCAAATAAGAAAACAAACATACGAGGATATGGACACCCTGATTCAGATAACGGAGCGTCATTGGGCGGCCAGTAAATCGGGGCGGTCGGAACGGACTTCTCGCCGAACCCAACAGATACGTGGGGCAGTCCCTGAGCCCCCCCGACAAACTCCCGAACCTGCCATTCGTAGAAGGGACAGACCAGCCGGCCCCCCTCGCTGTTTCAAGTGCGGGGAGATCGGACATCTGTCCCCGAGCTGTGCCTAGGAGCCGATGGATTGCTCGATAGTAAGGGGAGAAAGGTACTGTGCCACAGTGAATAACCCTCTGTCTCTTCCATATACAGGTGCAGTTATTATAAATGGCAGAAAGGTGAGGGCAATGTTTGATTCCGGGAGTAACATTTCCATTGTTGCTACCCGTTACGTATTACCGCAACAGTGGACTAAGGAGAAAACTAGTCTAAAGTGTATACATGGGGATATTAAATATTACAAAACCGCCAGGTGTGTCATATCAGTAGAATATAAAATAATATCTATGGCTATGGCAGTATTGCCCGATCCCCCTTTTCCAGTCATATTAGGAAGAGATTGGAATAAAATTAACAGCGGTAAGAACGTAACTGCATCTAATAAGAATTTGGGCTTAGTAATGGAGAATACTGCTCCGGCTGCCTCCACGCCGTGTCCTTCAGTAGCACGGATCCATACGGGTACCCAGTGCGAAAGTTTTGATGTCCTCTGCGGGAGCTGCTACAGTCGACGCAGAAGACGTAGAGGCAATAGCTCCTCCCATTGAATTAGAACAAGATCCTATTCAAAATTTAACGGCACAATTTAGATTAACCCCGTCATCATTCAAAAGAGAACAATGGAATGATGATTCATTAAAAAACGCTAGAAATGCAATAGTATCTACTGACGGTTATACAAACCTAGATCCCATGCCACCGATGCCGTTGTTTGTAATTAAAAATGAATTATTATATCGAGTGGCAGAACACGAGGGTGAAGTGCGGGCTTTGTTGTTAATTCCACATACGTTTCGGCGAAAAGTATGTGAATTAGCACACGCCCACCTTCTAGGAGATCATCTCGGCTCCGATAAGACTTTAGAGAGAATAAAACTCAGATTTTTTAGGCCGGGAATTAATGAGGAGGTCAGGCGATTTTGCGCTTCATGTCCGGAGTGTCAATTGCCCCAGATACCTAGAAGGACTAAAGCTCCTCTTATTCCCCTTCCCCTCATTGATATCCCGTTTGAACGAGTAGGTATCGATCTCGTTGGTCCATTACAACCCTCGTTAAAAGGATTTAAATATATTTTAGTTTTAGTAGATTATGCCACTCGCTTTCCAGAAGCTGTTCCGCTGCGCTCAGCTAATACAAAAAATATCGCACGGGAATTAGTAGGGATATTCGCGCGTGTTGGGATCCCCAAAGAAGTCTTAACAGATCAAGGGACTCCTTTCACTTCAGAAACGTTCAGGGAAGTGGCCAAATTACTCAAGATAAAACATCTAAAAACATCGGTTTATCATCCTCAAACTGATGGATTGGTTGAACGTTTTAACCAGACGTTAAAACAGATGTTGCGCAAGGTAGTTAACGAGGACGGGAGAAACTGGGATCAGTTGCTTCCTCTCGTTTTGTTTGCCTACCGGGAGGTGCCGCAAACCTCAACAGGGTTTTCTCCTTTTGAATTATTATATGGAAGACAACCCAGGGGGATTTTGGACATGCTAAAAGAGGGTTGGGAGGAGGAGGTACTCCCTACCTCAAATATTCTTGAATATATCGCAATTACGCGATAGACTAGAGAAAATTAGGCCTATCCTAAAAGAGAATTTAGAAAAAGCGCAAGCAGCGCAGTCACGTTACTATAATAGAAACACCACCATTCGGGAATTTGTCCCGGGTGATCGTGTTATGGTATAAGTCCCAACATCCCATTATAAATTGTTAGCCCATTGGCAAGGACCTTATCTAATTTGACAAAGAAACGGGCACCTATAAAAGTGGTATGGGATGATGTAGTAGATAAAGCATTTAGTGACTTAAAATTGGCCCTTACGTCAGCACCTGTTTTAAAATCTCCTGACTTTTCTCTTCCTTTTGTTCTCCAGACCGATGCATCGGTCACAGGACTGGGTGCCGTGTTGAGCCAATGTATCGACGGTGCTGAACACCCCGTTATGTATCTGAGCCGGAAACTGCTGGACCGTGAGACAAAGTATGCTGCGGTGGAGCGAGAGGCCTTGGCGATTAAGTGGGCTATCACATCATTAAGGTACTACCTATTGGGGCGAGAGTTTACTCTGGTGACGGACCATGCCGCTTTACAGTGGATGTCCCTTCATCGGGAGTCGAATCCTCGCGTCACTAGGTGGTTTTTGGATCTTCAACCGTACCGTTTTAGCGTTACTTATCGTAGAGGTTCCTTGCAGGCCAACGCAGATGCTCTCCCCGGGTTCACGACCTCGGTGCAGGTCGCCCGACCGGATGGGTCTGGGCTGAGGGGGGGGTCATGTCACACACGTGCGAGTTGGAGGCAGTCAAAGAGCCTAAAGGTGAGTGAAATCTCGCGAGACAAGGGTTTATCACGTGGTGCTTACCTAACTCTTTTTCTATCTACAGAAAACCGGAAGACAAGTAAAACCGTCGCAAAATCACAAATCCAAAATGTCCGCGATGACGTCACTTCCGGTTTCCATCTGATGACGTCACTTCCGGTTCCAACTCGATTACTTCAGTCTGCTCCTGGTGACGTTGGTTCCGTGGTCCGCCTCCAAACGTCACTTCCTGCCAACCACTTCCTCCCATCATCCCATCCTCTATATAAACGCCATTTTGTTACAGCATTTCATTCATTTGTGTACTGAAAAAGGTCATATTTGGATCATTCTTTTCATTTTTGTCTGGACGACAATATACGGGGATAAAACCCCAAAACTTTTTCTATTTTGAGGACTTGTTATTTATTACAATATATATATATATATATATATATATATATATATATATATATATACTAATAAAAGGCAAAGCCCTCACTTACTCACTCACTCACTTATCACTAATTCTCCAACTTCCCGTGTAGGTAGAAGGCTGAAATTTGGCAGGCTTAATACTTACAGCTTACTTACAAAAGTTGGGCAGGTTTCATTTCGAAATTCTACGCTTAATGGTCATAATTGGAACCTATTTTTTCGTCCATATACTATAATAGACTTCTGCTCGATGCCTGTGGGAGGCGGAGTTACGTCTCCCACGTAATTTAGTTCCTACCCATATAAGGCCATCTGTCAGCGGCAATTCAATAGAAACACTGCCGCTAAATATTCTCGGGTGAAGGACTGTGCTTATGCAGAGGAAGATGAGATGGTCAGGGTGGTGTCTGGCACAAACTCAGCAAAACTGCGAGAGAAACTTTTAAGTGCCGGGTCTTAGCTAACATTAAATACAGCCGTGGGGTGGAAAAAGTCAATGTCCCGCTTGGAAGGAAGACAGTGTAAAAAAAAAACCTGTGCATGCAGCGTGTCACGTCTCAGATAAAGAGGAAGACGAGCTGTTTATTGATGCAGTAAGAAACAAATCAATGAATGAAACCTGTTATCTTTACAACGATTGACAAACACGGAATGTAACTTGAACACAACACATCCTATAAATACGAACCTGATTGAAAGAAATAATGATAATCAAATCCTTGATGACAGCAACACTCATAATACTCACAAAACAATTACTGTATATTGACAGTCATGTTACGTTATTTTTAAAATGTTCCCTTTTCTTTTTCATAACTTCTTTAACACACTACTTCTACGCTGCGAAGCGCAGGTATATATATATATATATATGTATATATATACCCCGATGTACATTCGCTCAAATAGACAAGCCACATGCCGTGGCGCAATGGTAGAGGCTTACGCCGACGTCCGAGGTTCGATTCCCGAGAGGGGGTTCACTGAGTATGTACGCGCACTTCCCGATTCATTTTACCCTCGCATCCCCTTGGTTTGAGACGTATGAAAAAATATTCGGTTAACGCAGAAAGACAGATCACCAATTGAAGCTTTATGAATAATGGATACTTTATTCGCCATCAATGATTGTTTTGGTAAAGCCACACTCAGTGTATTCATTAGATGAACAGTAAAAAAGTAAGAGCGAGGTGAGGATCACTTATTGAGGCACGCAGGCAAAACCACAATAGCACGTGGTCTCGATGTAGTGCGCGTCAACTCGATATGAATTGCGCAATCACATTTGAAAAAATATATCTTTTCAAGTTCTATTTAGTCCATATGTGTCAAACTCAAGGCCCGCGGGTCACATCCGGACCAGCGTGTAATTATATCCGGCCCGCAAGATCATTTTATATATTATTGTTATTAATGGCCCAGCGATATGAAGCGCTGGTAACACAATAAACTACAGATCCCATAATGCAGCCCTTCAGCTGCCTTGCCGAACACTTACCGCGTCAATCAAGTCTAGCTTATGATGCTGCAAGTTATTGCGAAGCTAGCCCACACGATGCCGAAGGGAAAAGTTGATTCTGAAAATAGAGCCTAAATAAAACCGATGGGAGGCTGAGTATATGTTTACTGACATTGCCGGTAAACCCGTGTGTCTCATTTGTGGAGCTAATGTGGCTGTAATTACAGAATTTAATCTAAGACGGTACTATGAGACAAAACATCAGGATAACCTAAAAGAATCTGACACTTCAGCAGACGTTTTTACCCGTGCAAAATCACAAAGTGATTTCAAGTGAAGCTGCTTTTATGGGAGACACAAATGCACCAGTGCAACTTGCCCCACTTTCCCTGTTGCCAAGTAATGTTAAACCAAGTCGCCACAACGGTGTTCCCAAATGCGCACTTTGCTGATAAACTGAGCGCACTGCGCACTGAGTTCGCACGGCGCTTTGGTGACTTTGAAGAACAAACAAAGAACTTTGAGTTGTTTTGAAACCCATTTGCCGTCGATGTGGAAACTGCACCTGTGCAGATTCAGATGGTGGTCATTGAGCTGCAGTGTAATGGCACACTGAAGGCAAAGTACGATACTGCAGGGCCCGCACAGTTTATTCACTCCATTCCCGCAGAAATGCTCCAGCTCTGTCTACATGCGGCTCGAACCTTGTGCATGTTTGGTAGCACATATCTGTGTGAGAAGCTCTTCTCAGTGATAAAGACTAACAAAACAGCACACAGGAGTCGCCTCACTGATGAGCACCTGCAGTCCATCCTGAGAATCTCCACAACACAGAACCTCACACCAAACAGAAACGAACTTGTGGCCAAAAAAAGATGCCAGGTGTCCAGCTCTAAAATGACATATGAGCAAAGACAACTGAATGATTTGATTTGTTATTGCTGAAAGGAACACATTTTATTTATATTTCCAGGTTTTGTTATGCAGCATGTTCATATTTGAATTTGTATCATTTTGACAGGATATATTTTTATGGAGAGCAAAATGTTTATTTTTTATATAAAATTACATAAGAGTAAAGAAATTTGAATGTTTGTTCTTTTAACGTTTACTTTATTTCTAACTTGTATAATTTAGACAGGATATATTTTTATGGAGAGCAAAATATTATGTTATGTAAGTTTTGAATTGATTTATTCTGGAATAATATTCCTGTCTGTTTTTATTCATATTTATGTTCAAAAAAGTTAAGTTTTAAAAGTTTTAAAGTTTTAAAAGTTTAGTTTTAGTATGTTCAATAAATGTTTATCCTATTCGGCCCGCGACCTAAAGTCTGTTTTGGATTTTGGCCCCCTGTGCAATTGAGTTTGACACCCCTGATTTAGTCGACACAAATATCTTTGGTTGGAATATAAGGCGAATTTACTCTTTACATTTGTATGGTGAAGAAAAATTTATGCAATAATGCCTACATTTAACTTACATTCCTACCAAAGATATTTCTGTCGACTAAATAAAAATTCCTTCTATTTAAAATTTAAATAGAATTTGAAAAGATACGATAGTTCATAATATCCACGCAGACTTGCACGTAAGAGCGGGAGTCATCCGTTTTAACAAACAGCGTATTGCACTGATACGAAATAGCCTGCCCATTTAATTATTTAGGAATGGATAAATAAATTAAGATTTTGTACAAATAATGTTTTTAATTTTTCTTCCTTGATAGATTCTGCCACCCCCAGCAACAGTTGCTCACACCCCAAAGAGTGTATATATATATATATATATATATATATATATATATATATATATATGTATATATATATGTATTTGTGTGTACAGTATACCTGTATATGTGTGTGTGTATGTATATGTATGTGTGTATATGTAGATATATATATGTATATATGTGGATGTATGTGTATATATGTATATATATATATACAATACAATACAATACAGTTTATTTTTGTATAGCCCAAAATCACACAGGAAGTGCCGCAATGGGCTTTAACAGGCCCTGCCTTTTGACAGCCCCCCAGCCTTGACTCTCTGAGAAGACAAGGAAAAACTCCCAATAAAAACCTTGTAGGGAAAATGGAAGAAACCTCGGGAAAGGCAGTTCAAAGAGACCCTTTCCAGGTAGGTTGGGCGTGCAGTGGGTGTCAAAAGTAGGGGGTCAATACAATACAATATACACAACAGAACAATTCCTTAAGACAGCATAATAATAAAAATTTTAGAATTACGGTTTAACAGTCGATGATATGACATAATTAGGTTTGGATATTTTTCGAGTCCTGGAGACCTCATCCATCTAGCTGCATCTCCATTTGGCCATGCCACGGCTGAAACGTTGCTCCGATGAAAGGACCCCTCTTTCCCATGATTCCTGTGATCCTCCATCAGGGATGACTTTACCATAGGCAGGCAGGTGGGCTGTGGCACCAATGGCCACATTTGGGTACCGAGAAAAGAAACAGAATAGGTGAGGGTTAGTATTCAAATATAATTATCATGTTACTTATGTTATAGTGCTAATGACTAACAACAGGGATGCAGTATGTACAGTTAATCAGCAGCTCTAGTCAGGATATGCTAAACTGAAGTAGTGAGTCTTCAGCCGGGATTTAAAGGCTGAGACCGAGGGGGCATCTCTTATGGAAGCAGGAAGACCATTCCACAGTTTAGGGGCCCTGTAACTAAAGCTCGACCTCCACTGTTATTTTATTAATCCTTGGAATCCTAAGCAGACCGGCATCTTGAGATCTTAATGTGCGCTCAGGTTTGTAAGTCATGATAAGTTCAGACAAGTAAGCCGGACCTTGGCCATTTAATGCTTTATATGTTAAAAGGAGGATTTTGAAATCTGCCCATTATATTATATAGCATGTATATATGTGTGTGTGTATATACAGTACAGGCCAAAAGTTTGGACACACCTCCTCATTCAATGTGTTTTCTTTATTTTCATGACCATTTACAGCACTCCATCACTCTCCTTCTTGGTCAAATAGCCCTTACACAGCCTGGAGGTGTGTTTGGGGTCATTGTCCTGTTGAAAAATAAATGATCGTCCAACTAACCTGACTTCTGCACAACACAACTGCTGGTCCCAACCCCATTGATAAAGCAAGAAATTCCACTAAATAACCCTGATAAGGCACACCTGTGAAGTGAAAACCATTTCAGGTGACTACCTGTTGAAGCTCATTGAGAGAATGCCAAGAGTGTGCAAAGCAGTAATCAAAGCAAAGGGTGGCTATTTCACCAGTTATTTCACCTTTTTTTGTTAAGTACATAACTCCACATGTGTTCATTCATAGTTTTGATGCCTTCAGTCATGAAAATAAAGAAAACACATTGAATGAGGAGGTGTGTCCAAACTTTTGGCCTGTACTGTATATATATATATATACAACAGTGACAAAACAATTACATTGACAATCATGTTACGTTATTTTCAAAATGTTTCCTTTTCTTTTCATTACTTCTTTAATACACTATTTCTCCACTGCGAAGCGCGGGTATTTTGCTAGTATATATATATATATATATGGATATATATATAGATATATATATATATTGTGGACTCGGACCCGGACACACACAGACAGACATCGTCAGTTCCACCACACACGGTTTATTTACAATTATTTACAATTAGTCACGTGCGCTCCCCAGTGCCTCCTGCACCGTTCCCCCAAATGTCCAGGCCTCACAGTCTCTGTGCCTCTCTCCTGGCCGCCTCCAATCCTCTCTCCAGCTCCGTCTCTCTTCCACCCGACTTCCGCTTTCGACTGAAGGGAGGCGGCCCCTTAAATAGGAACCCAGATGGGCTCCAGCTTCCTCCCGGCACTCCTCCGTAGACACGCCCCAGTGGCGGAAGTGCTGGGCTCCAGGGATATTCAGGTACTGGGGCACCGCCTGGCGGTGGCCACGGGTCCCTACAGGGCTGGGCTTCCAAGCCCTTTACCCGAGGCCCCCAACACAATCAGGGCAGACGCCCCCTCGTGGTCTGGAGGAGGCACAAGCCCTCCTCCGGTCCTCCTGGGTGTCCCAGCCGGTTCCAGCCCCGGCCGGATGCCACAGTGCCCCACCGCTAGCGAAGACATGTTCCCGAAAGGGCAGCACGTCCCCTGAGAGGGTCCTACTATGTCCCCAGGGTCCAACACTGCACCCTGGAACATCTTATTTCGGCACCCCCTCCAACGCCAACGCGCCCCTCTAGTCTGCGCTGATCTCGCCTCCACCGTCCCCGCCAGCTGGGGCACCATCGGCCTCCCGGCAGGGAGTCCTCCCGCGGAGCAGCCCGTTCCAGGAGGGCAGGTTCCAAACGCCGTCGGTCCAAGCGCTCGTCGGGGCTTTGGTCCTGTGGAAAGACAAAAGGGAGGGCCAGAAGCACCGGTTTCTGTACCGGCAGTGCTCTCCCCCCCTACCGACAGCCCGCGACTTGCCTGTTTGGCTCCTCCACCGCAGGTTCCATGTCCGTCCTCTCGGAAACGCTCTCGCAGGTGGCTTGTCCAGTCGCCCAGGGGTTTCCCTCTGCCTCCGCAGAGGACGGCCCTTCACCGGATGTGTGCACCCAGCACCGCATCCCCTCCTATCGGAGGAACTGGCATTCACCCCTCAGTTCCTCCTTCTTCTCTTGGACACCCTGACGGTCTGGGTCTGAGCATGGTGACAGCTCAAATCCAGCCTCGTCTGCGTCCCTGCAGAGCGACGGGAGACTGCCGTGGGCTTGGAGCGCAGGGCGCTAGGACCCAGGGCACTCAACAGCCCCTGTCCTGCCAGCCCCTGAGTACTCGCTCTCCTCGCTCCGCCGGCCATCTGCACCGCCGCGTCCGCTGTTGGGGAATCGCCTACTTGATGCCGGTCCTCCTTAGCAAAGTCACGGCCGTTTTCGGCGAATCCCCCTTATGCTTTACGGGGACGGCAAGACCTACCTTCCCCGCGGTGCTCTGTCAGCCAAAGGCTCCAGCGTCGCGCCGATCCTCTGTGTCACACGGCGTTTTCCACGATGCGACCGCCTTCCCCTTCAGCTGCTCCAGCTGGACGACGAGAGCACTCAGCATCTGTAACAGAGATCTGTAAGAGATCTGTAGCAGAGCCGCCGGCGAAAACAGGAAGGCAGACATCGTTGTCTGCCTCCTGTGGGCCACTCCCTCTGGCCCAATCGTGTCTCTTCTCGGCACGAGACTGGCGTTCTTTGGTCCCGCCTCTGTACTGTCATTGGCGGGCACACAAGACACACCAGCCAATCCCGTGCCTGTCAGCGGGTGGGACATCCGGCCCACGGCCATCTTGTCTCCCCTTTTCTGGGTGCGGTGGCGTGCCTCCTGGCTGCCTCGCAGCTGCTGCGACTCTTCGAGCTGCAGCGGCACTGATTTCGCAGCCTCCTCCGCTGCCGCCCTTGCGCTGTCGACAGCCCGTGGCCTGGCGTGCTCCTGCCACGGACGCGGATCCAGATCGTCCCTCCCTGTGGGAAACAAGGTAAGCGAAACACTGAAGGGACGATTACTGCAGGGCAGGGCACTCACCTCCCGGATCCCGTCACTCCGAGGCCCCTGCCTCAGTGTGGCCTTCTGTGTTGCCACGCCGGTTGGGCTGTCCTTCGCGACAGTGCGACTCTCGGAGCCCGCTGCACTCGGGCGACGCCTGTTTTTCTTCCTCCACACAATTTGAAGCGCTAAATATTTTTTCGCAAAAACTCCTTGGATGAAAACCTGGTTAATGACAAAGCAACAAGATGTATCAACCATTATGTAGGTTATAGCTGCAAGGATCCAAGCACGGTCAGTGAACAATGGACTCAGCTCACTAAGGCAAAGGTACGTAACAAGGTGTGTGCTGCTCTCCAACAGGAACTACTGTTGGACCATACCAGCTGTTACTACCCTTGCATCCAATGATGACATTGAGACCTACTTCCTGTTTTTTGAAAGTACAGCTTCCCATTATCATGGGCATGTACAGAGTGGACTTACATACTGGCGCCATTCTTGAGGGGACCAGCTCAGAGAACTTATGACCAACTAAATTGAGGTGTTGTTGAGGTATGGAGTCAATCTAGACAAGCAAGCGAGAGCTTGTCAGCAGTGAAAATTTGAATGTGAACAGCCTCCTCCCAGTGCTATGGATTGTGAGGCAGAGTCAGGTGGTGGATGAAGCCAGAGGATCAGAATTCAAAAAATTAATCATAATGATGGCCTATGATTTCTTGGTTAATGCCCTTCCCAATTTTCTTGCCAGTTTAGATACAATAGTACAAGACCAAGGACACCCTCATTAGAGCCCTCATGTGACATCGAGCAGCTTTGCCAGTGTGAGCATTCGGAACGTTCCGCTGATCACCAGGAAGGATGTGTTGCCACTTCTGAGCCTACCTGCCATGAAACTAAACTTTCTGTCCGATCCAAGGAAAAGCACACAGTCCCCTCCACTTATTACCAATGCAGGGAGGTGGGCTATACGATTCCTAACTGCCCCTGCTGTTTTAGAAAGGTATTGATCACTGCCAATCATCTTTCCCTTCCCTGCACTGAAGTTATTGTAATAAATGGTCAAAGGATCATAAAACTCAGATTCTGGAGGTGGCATTTCAATTGTTGTGCACTGTTACGTGCTTCCACAACAGGGGAATCTAGAATGACCTGTCTAACCTGTATCCACAGAGAAACTCAATGATACATGTCTGCCTCTGTTATAATCACTTATCAGTTACTAGCAAAATACCTGCGCTTCGCAGCAGAGAAGTAGTGTGTTAAAGAAGTTATGAGAAAGAAAAGGAAACATTTTAAAAATAACATAACCTGATCGTCAATGTAATTGTTTTGTCACTGTTATGAGTGTTGCTGTCATCAAGGATTTGATTATCATTATTTCTTTCAATCAGTTTCGTATTTGGTGGACGTGTTGTTTTGAAGTTACATTCCGTGTTTGTCAACCGTTGTAAAGATAACAGGTTTCATTCATCGAAGTGTTCACTACGCAAATCGCTGCTTGTGAATGTAAGATGTTTAACAGGCATTCCCGGTATTAACTTGTGCTAAACGTACAAGTACCATGGTGTGACGTAAGGGGAGCTGACTGTAAAAAGGCAAGGAGGCGTGTATTTTGAACGAAAAGGGAGAAGACAGAGAAGGAGCGGAAAAGTGAGAAGGAAAACTGTTTAAATAAAGAGCTAGGAAGGTGAATGGTAAGAAGCAGTCAGCGGTAAAACAAGGAAGACTCCGTAATAAGGATGGTTGGGTGCACGTAGAAAGTGTAACAATAAGATTGTTAAGCCTTATGATAATGTTCCCGCAAGGAAGGTTTAGAGAGATGCACTGGGAGAAGTATAATCTGAACGTCTCTACAGTTTAGTTTATTTTTGGGTTGTAATGTTTATCAAATTTATGTATTATCTGGTCCAGTGGCGGACCATGCATTTCACACCTAGGCCTTCAGTAGTGCTCCGTCTGAATCAAGCCGCCCCTTAAAAACTAATTTATGGTTATAAAAACCATCTTTATATGCAGAAATACTGCATAAAACTGCATCGCAGATAGATAACTCCTGTAGCCACAATAAATGCCTTTATTGAATAGACAAACCAGGGGTGAACAAGTTCCTTTCTACTGCAGCTACAGCCGCAACACACATAAAAATCATGAATAATAACTCAAACTTGCAATATTATTTAGGAAAATCGCAACAGTTTACTCACTAAAAATTTGGATTATTTATAAACAAAATCCACCCTCCTCTCTTTCCTCAAAAACAGTTCAATTACTCTGTCGTGCAGATTATCCGTGCGCTTCAGTTCCATCAAAAAGTCCCTTTCTATCGCCATCGAAGCTAATGCTTAAAGTCGAACCTGTCCTGTCGTATTTCAGGCATAAGTTTTAATTCGCTTTAGGGCTGAAAATGTCCACTCGACAGAAGCAGTGGACACGGGAATGGTCACCGCCAAATTTACCAATGTGTACAGCTGCCCCATGCTCTCATTCAGATTGTTCTGAAGAAGGAAGTCAAGGAGATCAGTAGGAGATTTTCCTGCAAAATCATCTATGGCATACATTACAGTCAGTTCTGTTTTTAGCCGAGACAGATCAAAAAGTGCTCCGTGGCTCTGTGTTAAACTGGAGAAGGCTGCATGCGGGAATTTTTTCTTGTATTCACGAAACTTCTGGGGATCGAGGAGCGTGACAAACATCAGTTTTTCGTACTCTTGAAATCTGGTCTGTGTCTAGCAAATAATATTGTCCAGAATCCTACCATGGAGTTGGCGATAGTGTGCATGAAGATCTTTCGCTCGGAGCGTCTGCAGTGCATTCAGTGACCTCATAGAGTTCCTCATATCAGCTTCTATCCAATCAATGGGTCTGAATATGGTGACGTTGCCGTACCCCTATTAGAGGGCCCTACTGACACCAACTCAAAATCTGATTGGTTGAAGCAACAGTTTAATCGACATTTATTTTGTGTTAGAGGGCCTGCAGAACGGATTGTGAAGGCCTCTCTGCCTGGCAACAAATTATGGCTGAAATGTGACTGGTTAAATGCTTTAATACAAAAATACATGTCTGGAAGCAGCACAACCATCGGAAAAGCTATGAAAGGAAACAGACAGACTATTTGGAATTATTTAATGAGTATTCATGGACAAAATATAATTAACATCAGTTTGATATTCAGATATTTTTTTAGGCAGGCAGAGAAGGCCTTGCAGGCCCTGACGGCCCACCACTCAAGCTCATAGTTAACTCATCAGGTCTTACATCACCGGTCAGCGCCTGACACAATTCTCTGCCGCTCTCTCCAATAAGATAACGGAATAATCTGACCTTAGTGTTTTCCTCTGGTATTGCAAGTTCTGTGTATAATGTGAACTCGTCCTTCCATGTTCTCCATGACTTCGCCAGGTCTTTAGCATCGAGGCTTTATACCCTGCGTCTTCTCATTAAACTTGTATCTCGCGAATATCTCGTGCTATCTTGCGATGTCCACGGCTTTATTTAATTTTAGTTCAGCCCCGGCACCTAAAAGTTTCTCTCACACTTTCGCTGAGTTTGTCCCAAACACTATTCTAACCCTGACCATCTCATCTTCGTTTGCATAAGCACAGCCCTTCACCAGCAATTTTAACTCCGTTAGAAACTGATCAAAAGTCTCGTTTATACCCTGCGTCCTCTCAGTAAATTTGTATCTCGCGAATATCGTATTCGTTGTAGGCATGACAAATGCCAGCGGCAGCGTGTCTATGAACTTAATTTAAAGTTAAGGTTTACACCGTGCTTTGTTTCCACAGTAGCTGCACTTATGAATATGCTTGTATGCGTCACTCATTTCATATTGTTTTGCTGCCTTCTCAATTGTTTAATACATTTTTTGAACAGGTTTAATTCATCAAAGTGATCACTACCCAATTGGTACTCGTGAATCTAAGATGTTTAATAGGCATTCCCGGTATTAAGTTGTGGATTTGCCTGCAAATATTTAGCGGCAGCGTGTCTATGAATGTAATTTAAACTTAAGCTTTACACCTTGCATTCCTATTGATATGTGTACAAAGGCTTGTTCAGCGTTAGAGGGTTTCCGCAGTAGCTGCACTTATGAATATGCTAAGCACAGTCCTTCACCCGCGAATATTTACCTTATATGGGCAGGCACTCAATTACGTAGGAGGCGTGATGATGCGAGACGCAACTCCACCTCACACGGCGACCGAGCTGCAGACTATGGCCATATATATATGGACGAAAGTAGGATCCCATTATGACCGTTACGCATAGAATTTCAAAATGAAACCTGCCTAACTTTTATAAGTAAGCTGTAATTAATGAGCCTGCCAAATTTCAGCCTTCCACCTACACGGGAAGTTGGAGAATTAGTAGTGAGTGAGTGAGTGAGTGAGTGAGTCAGTCAGTCAGTCAGTCAGTCAGTCAGTCAGTCAGTCAGTGAGGGTTTTGCCTTTTATTAGTATAGATTATTGTTATTACCTACATTGTGAGGGAGCGTCAGTTACTGCACTATGGCCACTCTCAAAATTACATTTTCTATTTATTCAAACTCTGGTTTTGTTCAAGAGAGATCAGTAAAATGATGAATCCCCCAAGTTTGCCAAAAATGCAATTTTCCTGATCAACAGACAACATACATCATATCCAATGCCATTGGGTCTGTACCTTGTTCTTAATAATGACTTCTTGTACCTTGTGGCAGAGCATGAAGGTGAGGTGAAGTCATTGTTGTTAGTTTCATGAAATTACTGGTGGCAGGTTTGCAAACTAGCACACACCCATCTCTTAGGAGGCTACTTGGAAACCAGGAAGATGTTGGAGCAGATTAAGTTCCATTTTTATTGGGCCAGGAATTAATGAGAATTCAGGGCGCAAGGCAGAAACAAATCTCAGGCAGGGCGCCAGCCCACTGCAGGACACACACACACACACACACACACACACACACACACTAGGGACAATTTAGGATTGCCAATGACCTAACCAGCATGTCTTTGGACTGTGGGAGGAAACCCACGCAGACACGGGGAGAACATGCAAACTCCACGCAGGGAGGACATGGGAAGCAAACTCAGGTCTTCTTACTGTGAGGCAGCAGCGCTACCACTGTGCCACCGTGCCGCCCACTGAAAACTTGTTAAGGGTAAATTTCGCACAAACATTAGGAACTTTTTCTTTACAAAGAGAATCATAGACACTTGGAATAAGTTACCAAGTAGTGTGGTAGACAGTAACTTTAGGAACTTTCAAAAGTGGACTTGATGGTTTTTTAGAAGGATTAAGTTGATAGGACTGGAGAGCTCTGTTGGGCTGAACAGCCTTTTCGTGGCTACATTTTCATAATATTCTAATGTTCTGATGTTGAACGAAACCGGGGAGAGAACCAGAAAGCAAGCAAGTGTGAATCAGTTGGTTGGTTAGGTGGTCACTAACAAGAAACTTCAGTCTGGGAACACCTGTGATATAGATGAACAGGAAGGCAAATGTAGGTCTTGCAGCATAGAGTAAATGGCAAGAATCTAACTAATTTGAAGAGCCATCTCAACTGTTACAACAAAAACATTTTTAGAGAAGCAGAGAACAAAGACACCCAATAAAGAAAGCTAACTCGACCAAGTACAAGTGTGCAAGCTACGTGTTTCTGTAATACAACACTATTAACATGTCTAAAAAATCAGATATGTAGTCACTAGACTCTAACAAGTATAGAAGGTGAGTTTAAGCACTTGTCATGATGTTAATTGCGACTGGAATGTCGACCAACTGGAGCAGGCAAAAAATTAAGTGAAGGAACTTGTACTTTATGCTCTTAAGGTGATGACAGGCAGAGAAAAAGTGTGACTCCAGAAATAAAAAAAAAACTGTCAAAAAATTATAAAGCAGTAATCAAAGTATAGTTTCACTTCTCAACATACTATGGTGGGCCCTCTGGGCCACCGTACATTTCTGATTCTTATTGAGACATTCATTTTTGCTTAGATCATTTCTCCAGTTTGCGACAGTTTGGGCAGTCTTGTTTGAGGCATGAAGGAACTGCAAAATGATGAAACTCTGGCAGTCAGTTGGCTCAGACAGGACCCATCCCTGCAACCTATGGATGGGAAGGGTTCAATGTTGATTAGTCTCCTTTGCTAATGGCCAAGTGAGAAAACTAGTGGCCCTGCACCTTTGTAAGGATGGTCATGTCTATGTCTACTGCTTTTCTAAATACCTCAGACAAAGTTCCAGGAAGGGATTGAAATGGACATCCTTGCTAGAGATTAGCCAAACTTAAAAGTTTTGAATGGGGAAGGAAGTGAAAGGAGTGAGTATGGGGAGATTCAAATGGAACATTCAGGAAAGCAAACAGGAGACGCCATGTCAAGAGATGGATGAAGGTAGTCGAGATAAATTTGATTTGTGATCACTGCTTTTTTTCTTATAAACTTAACAATTATTAATTCTTTTTGTGGGTTCCTTTGGGGCGAAAGGTTTGGAACCATCACTACTGCAGTTAGAGATAGTGTCCACTGTAATGAGCAAAATGTAGCAAAATAAGATGGATACATTTGTTACTTTTTCCTGTTAGTTCTTTCCTTGTGGAAATAAAAGGTGGGGAATGATATTCATCTTTACTCCTTTAGTAGTTAACAGTACTGGCTTACTGACCACTGTTCCTAGGAGTTTTAAGATAATTTTTTATTAGTACTTATTTCACTTTTATTCTGGTAAGCTGTTGGGTGTATGCATCTAAGATTTTAAATTAGTATTTTGAACCATTTATTAATTACCATAAATGTGTTTTAATACTGTCATAGCATCCTTGTTTGCGGACACTGTGTACTTATGTTTTGTAAAGCTGAGATCCTGCCAACACACCAATATGGTAATTAATGGTTCTTTGCTGTCAGATTGCAATGATGTGAATGAACAGATCAAGGAGGCCATTTGCATTATAGAACTGATCACAGATTAAATGGAGACAACAGCAGAAGAAGTTATGTCAAAATGCAGCCATATTCTCTTTTGGAGAGCCTTTACCTCTGGCTCATTCTACCTCAGTATTCTCACAGGCATAACTGGGGTTACAGCCATCAGTCTATACAGTGTTTTTTCTTTCATCCTATCCAGTTATAATAGGCAAATTGGCATCAGGACAATATTTAGGGACATTACTTCTACACTAGATACATTGTGTGTTTAGTTCCGAGTCTTGCAGTTTACATTTACTCGTTGCATTATGTGCACTTTATGCTTCAAGGATTGGGAATGACTTCCTTAGTTCCTTGGAAACTACTAAGTTTATATCTATTGTCACAATAACGAGACATACTCAGATAAAGATTTGAGGCAGCCACCCGTATAATCTGGTATTCTGGCTGCAAAGTTGTTCTTTTTATGGAAATACACAGTACTGAAGTGCATACAAACGAGTCCAAAACAAGACTGAGGGAAAAGGGAAAAGGGCAGGCTTTTAAAGGGGAAGACAGGAAGTGAGGTCATAAGGATCATAAGCACGTGTTCTTCACTCATTGGATCGAGCCCGGACGTGACATCACAGGGGCCGGAGCTGGTAAGGTCTACTTCCATTGGCTCGGTCCTGGAAGTGACGTCAAGAGAGCCAGGTGGAATCTCCCGGGAATGGTCTACAGGAAAGGGAGAAAAAGAGTCAGTGCACTCTGTCACATCCCGGCATGCCTCAGAACTGCCATCGCTCAAGCCCTTTAGCTGCCTCCCATGCGCACGTGTGTGACACTATTAAAATTATATATTTATGAGGAAAAATTAAAACTGGTTGGTCATATTACTCAAGTTAAATAGATAGGCAAACTCACTTCCTATTTTATTATACATTAAATGCTCTTGATGAGATTTTTCATTGTCCAAGCATTACTTTTGACATGTTCTTTGAGATCTGGCAGAGCAGAAATTTAAGTAAAAAAATCGCTAGGATAAAGACACTTCATACCAAAACACGATTCTCCTCTTAATTCAATCATGTAACTTTTTGCATCACTACACAGGGAAACACACAATTCTGTCAGCTCTTCAGGGATCTGCGTCACATTTAGCTTTGCGACTCTCTTATGTAATGGAAGAAAATTTCAAATCTCAGATACACCACAGTGCCCCCACAAGTAGGCAATCTTATTAAGTTCTCAACACAACCAAGCTGGCAGATCATGGAGTTACAGTGAGCAGGCAAACAAAATGAAGTGAAAAGATCTTACAAGTGTCAATCACTAAGGATCAATGACCTTTACACTTCAACCAGCTTTCCTAATTTAAATTGCAGCACGTTGCTAAACACATCTTAAGCCTGGGAAAAAGCTTTAGGAAAGTTAAAAAAAAACACCTGGAAAAAATGCCTTCACCAGAGACATCCCTCTTATAAAAATTGGCTGATTAACAGCAGTCAGGATTTTTCTTTGGGATCTGTGAGATTGCTATTTGATCAATGTCAAGCCTGGTAATGTGTCATAAATAAAATAAGAATAAAAATAATTTATGATATGTCCAGGGTTTTGAACTTGTACGCAGGTGTAAGAGAATGTTATAATTGGTTAGAAAGGTAAAATGATTTCCTTGAGTCACTTATTGTATGTAAAATTACAAACAACTAATTTTCTGGAATGTTTTTCAATAGTGAACAACGTCTGAAGGAGCTATTCAAGTACAGAGAAATAGTTCAGCTTTTTACACGCATTCATTATAAGATAGGTCTGGGTCAGGGTAACACAACTGACAATTCTATAATGCAGTGTGAGTAGTCACTTGACCACAATTTCTAAAAATCACACAAAATGCATCTTAAATACAACTCTTCTGGAATATGTTTTGCTTCTGTTAAGAGTGATCAGTCAGTAAAGAGTGTCGTAATAAGCATAAGCATAGCAGAGTGTATTGGGTGTGCATTTTCATTTTCGCCTGTCAATACTGAAAAGTCGGACTGGAAGTATTCATTTTTGTGGGTTGAGAATGCCAGTGTAGTGTGGAAGAAATGTGAAAATGGAGAAAAGCGTCTGCATTTTTAAATGAAAATGGAGTAGTGTGGATGGGGCCGTAGTTAGTAAATTTTTCCATGAAGCTAAATTAAAAAATAACTATTTGAGGGGAATAGGTTTAGCACAGATAGGTTTAGATGAATGGATGAAGGAGTACTACACTAAACTGCAAATTTCTTAAGAGACTCAGAGTATCCCTACCACAAATTCTGCTTCATCTTTTGTACTTCTAGTGACAAACAGTGTCACACACGTGCGACTGGGAGACAGCTGGCCTAAATGATAGTAATTCCATGCCAGACCAGGGGGCAGCAGGGTGCGCTGACTGTCTCTCTCAATCTCTTGTAGACCATTCACAGGAAATTCTGCAGGGTTCCGGTGCCAATGTCACTTCTGGTCCCGACAATGTCACTTCCCGTCTTGGTGCCAATGATGACGCCACTTCCGGTTCCAGCCCCATTTCCTTTACCAGCCTTTAAAGCTGCCATCTTACTTCTATACTATTAATGCTATTTTGGACTCAAACCAGTGAACATCTCTGTTCAATTTACTTCAATTTTTCATCCTGGAAACAATATACGGGTGGCTGCCCCAGACCATCATGATGTCTGTGACTCATCTTTGTGACAACAGCAATTGGATAGATAATGCTGGGGTTTGTATTAGTTCATCACTTACTTGATAACTACAGTGTTCAGTGGAAGTATAATCCAAAACACATAAAAATAGTGCCACACTAAGTCACTAACAATAAGGTGTATACATATGTTTCTCCCAGTTGTCAATATATTGGATTTCTTTTTCAAAAAAGTATTTTCACATGTACTGTACAAAAAAAATTGTTGCTGTGGGAGACAAAACCAAATATTGAGTCAAAAGAGGCACTTGTGTTATATAACTTTCTGCAATAAATAAAAAATAGTCTATGCAATATTAGGTTTGAAATTAAAATCTGATGCCAACTATGGCTCATTGAGAGGTTCTGAATCATCACAGTCTCACAGATACTCTTCATCCTTTTCCACTTTCCTTCTCATTCCTGTCTTGTCAAATCCTTGGCTATTGGGTCAGCTGTGTAAACCGGCGATTCTAAGGGCCAGTTTATACTTCACGTTCAGAATGCATACGCACATGCATCACGCTTGCCATGCACTCCCACCGTTCATTTGATGCATCTGAGCACATCCTCAGAAATTAACGTGAAGCGTCCGCCAGTTGCAGTACCAGCAAAAAGCTGGGAGGCACCGTGTGATCAAGTTGGAACGTGATGTCAGAGTCTCTGTTTACTATCTACATGTGGCAGAAAGTTGCTTTGCGGATCATACAGGATCAATGTGTGTGTTTCAATGTTTGATGAATAGTTCGATGTGGTGAAGCAAAATGGTGACATACAAATGCATTTGTGGTGCTTATATATTCTCCAACAAAATGACACGATACATTTTAAAAGTCTCACATACCATCTTCTGTGCCGCTTTTTTTTTTGCACCTTCAAAACAGCATCAGAATGTACGGCAGTGTATTTGAGCCACAGAGAAAAAAAATTAAGGACATGGTGAAAAGGTCTACTTTGTGATTAAAGTGGAAATTTCAGATTTAATCTCAAAATGTCAACTTTAACCTCATAGTTTATTTTATCATTAAAGTAGACCATTGTAAATGTCACCTTAAAACCGACCGAGTTGTTAATTGCTACGTGCTTCTGGAGCGTCCTCCTGACCTGACAGCAGCAATCGCCACATAGAACACATTAAATGTATGATATTTCAGCTCTCTGCACTTTTAGACTCCTCAGATTTATAGTTAATATCTCTTTCATGATGAAATGCATTAAAGTATGTTACATTTTACAGATAAGTCGTTAACTTCATTTAAATAATGAATGCTGTTAATAATTACACATGAGGGGGCGGCACAGTGGCCGAGCGGTAGCACTGCTGCCTCGCAGGAAGTCATGTTCCTGATGTTCCCTACCTGGAGTTTGCATGTTTTCCTGGTGGGCTTCCACAGTGAGCTCTGGTTTCCTATCAAAGACATGAAGGTGTGTGGATGTTAAAGTAACGCTAGTGTACTGTATGTGTGTGCTAATATTAACCTTGCAATAAGCTGATGCCCCGTCCAGGGATTGTTTCTGCCTCATTCCCGATGCTTGGAATTCACAACACAGCGAACCCGAATGTTTTTTTACCGTGATATCTCGAACTGCCACCTGGTGGAATCTTCCAGATTTACATAAAGTACGGGCTCAAGTTTAAACGGTACAACCCTTGTATAGCAGTAGCGCCCACTGGAGCATGCATCGCATCGCGTGAAGTATAAATCTGGCCTAAAGGATATTTGACCCTCTAGCCTCAAGTAAGTTTCTGTCTCTCTCATGTTACTGTTCCCATCTACTGCTTTCCAGGGCATGCATCACACACAGGGCATATTGCAGTTTGCTGTGTCCCTCATCTGCACTGGCATGATGACATATGTCATCCCTGCCAGCACTTGTTCCCTTCTCCTTCCCAGGGTCTTGTTGAACCCTTGTGCCAGTTTTTCCAACATTTTATATCTTTCTATATAATACGCTACCGTGGTTGTTTGTTTGTCTGTCCAGGATTTTCAATCACCTGTAGCTCGCAAACTGTTTGAACTATTGACCTGAAATTTGGTACACATATACTATGTGACGTCTACTATCTGCTTTCAGAGTAATGATTTTTATTACTCTTTTTTATTTTATTTTCTTGTAGAATCAACTCTCTGCACTGTACAGGAGGCCGGCCATACAGCACATGCGTATGGGCACCGTTTTCATTCCCTACCACCTTCGCTAATCATTCTTGAGGCAGATTGAAGACTTAAGTTCCAGCTTAAGTGAAAAATTAAAGAAAACGTACTAAGTAATTGCAACACAAAAACTAACTTAATCAGTTTTAACGCGAAAAGATGCAGACGAAAGAAGAAAAGCAGGGTGGAGGAAAGAAGAGCTGCTCAGGAAGTAGCAAGCGTATCAACCTCTGAGCAAACGAATGCTAAATGTGCAGAGAAAGAGTCTGAAAACTAGGAATGATAAAGTCAAGAGTATTGACTGCACGTTATCGTGTAGTACGCCGTTACTGGTATAGAATATATATACACATTATATTATATATACACTTTATTATTCATTGGTATTTAAAATAGATGGTTGTAGTGAAATACTCAAGTAACTGATTTTCTATCTATAATTACTAAGCACCAAACAGTCTTCCTCCCGCGCCCTGCATACTCCTCTATACGTCATCTCCTTAAATACAACTGATTTCTCGAACGGAGGAGTGCCCTGATGCCCTTTGAGCGGCTCAGCTGCACCCGCCCCCACTCGAGTCTCTCATAAAATTATACTGCATAGAGATATAAAGTTTGCTTTGTGACACTGGTCTCTGGGCTACCCTTACTTACTGATATTTCTTTTTATTTTTTAAAACAGAATTTGCCACTTTCTCAAGGACAAAAATTAAAAGATTTATTAGGATCACAGCAGGAATGCAGTTTAACTAACATGAAAGGACAAACTTATTTTAAGCAAGGAATAGTGAAAGCAGAAAATTAAAGTTAATACTTGTTATAAAAAACACATTTAAAACCTTTTTCAAATTAGAATTAATGGTAACTTTTGCTGCTGGATTATGTGAATTTCCCCTTGGGGTTAATAAAGTATCTATCTATCTATCTATCTATCTATCTATCTATCTATCTATCTATCTATCTATCTATCTATCTAACTAACTAAGAGTTAGTTAGAAACGCTTGCCTTTAATCCGACAAGGCAAGCTAACAAAGCTTTAGAAAAACAGTAAAACACAGAGTGTGTCTGTCTGTCTTTATGTTACCCTCTCTTAGGAATGTAAATCTTTTCTTTGCATGGGTGGTCAACCAAAAAGACTGCAGATGGTGTTTCCAGGTCATCATTTTAGAAGTCTAAATTTTAGACAACGAGAACATTGCAGTAGAAAGAATAAATGACATACTACAAAAAAATGAAAGAGTGTAATCTTCAAAATGCTAACAAAATGACAAAGATACATCAGTCACTGCAAGTCAGTCAGACACCTGATAAAGGTGTTTCAGCGCGGGCACTAGAAGCTTCTTTCCAAAATAATCTTCACCTATCACGGTGTACCAATCAGATGCCCAAAGAAGTGGCTGCAGCACAGGCACAAGTAGTCTGTCACCAAAGGAGGCTTCATCAATTAAAAAACCCTAGAAATATTATTTTGCTTTTTGTCTGTCAATTTCAACTGCTATTTTACTAGTGCCTTCATTATTGGGTACAAAACAGGCAAATACAATGAATTTCTGAATATGGAAGGTCAGCATTCTGAATATATAAATAGTGATTCCTCAATATAAAGTTGATCGATCGATAGACAGACAGACAGACAGACACTGTGTGAAGCAAGATAGATAGAATGAGTACTTGTGTCTGTTGTGTTATTTTAAATCTATTTTAAAATACTGCTCATGCCTATTTTAGAAGCTGCTTCAGTACTTGTGGTAAACATTTCAAAGGTGATTAACAGAATAAGCTTGATAATCCTACTTTAGTTATGAGGCAAAGGATAAAGGAAGACAGGTCTCTCTAGCACCTGTGCTCAGTTCCAAAAGACCTCAGATAAAGGCCTTAATTCTGCAAATATCTACAAGATTATATCCACCATATTGATCTGTTGAGACTCAGAAATTTGAAGTGAGGCAGGTTCAAGTATTCACTTCCAGAGCAGTTCAGCTTCACAACAGAATTTTGTAAGAAAGATTTTTTCAGTAAAAATAAAGGCTGCATAAACTTAAATATCTAGTTGGGAAAATTACTTTTAATTAACCTTGCTAGCACTCTAATCCCATGCTTTAATCATAATAAAATTTACACTGCTGACAATAATTCAGAAGAGCTAAAGGCAATCTATTACCTAGTCATAGCAGATATTCAAAATGTGCTTAAATGAATGCCAGAAGTCATTGACACATTAGGGCAGAACAGGAACACATTTCTTGAATATAACTGGATAAAATCTTATGTTGGACAATATAAGAAAAGAAACAATACAGGGCTACCACAACAATACCTTCAAATAGAAGTGAAACAATACAATCACTTAAAAAAGACAAAGTTATTAGCTTGTGAATTGAACAAGGAATCACAAGGTCATGGGTCTACCTCTGAGTTGGTAAGCGATTCCAAGGTAGACTGTGCTTGCCTGTACTTTACTGGCAGAAGTAATAATTGTTTTAATAAGAGTATCTTCAGGAGCAGAAGCCTATTCTAGCAGCATTTCAGGGAAGGAATAAAACTTGATGGGATTTAAAAAATATACAATAAAACGTGATTCCACAAATTCAGAAAATAAGTCAAGAGATAAGAGATTAAGTCCACTGTTATGATTAGAACATACATTTATGAACACTATTGATACGACTATTAAATTCTAACTGTAGACTGTACACAACTGTAGTGATCTGGATTCAAAATGCTTAAAGCACTGGACATAAACAGTTCTTAAATGTATGGAATCTTGGAAGTCCACATTTTAACCATTAGAACAGAGGGAATGTGTATGATAGAGTTGGTCACCTCCAATGGTGTTAGAGTAACTGCCGATTGTACATTGTCCTTGCACAAGTGAGATGGTGAATGTGTGCATGGGCTGGTGACCTGTGCAGATGCTTTCAGGACGAGCCTTCCCCAAAGTTGAATTTGAGTAACAGCATTTAAAAATGTTATGTTAATAGAGTTGTTGAGAGTTTTTGTTCATAATACTAAAATTCCAAAACCAACATATAAAACAAAAGAAACAATAGATTCAATATAAGGGTGTCATTATAGTGTTCTCTATTTTAATACTGTTTACTGAAGAATAATAGTTTCTTTTCATTTTTGATGATTTGTTCTGTATTCAGACCAAAGGGCCCTTCTTGTTAATGATTTTTCCTAAATATTTATAGGGATTTGGGAGGAAACCAGACTCATACAATATCCAAATAAAAAAGCTAAAAATGGCAACACTGGAGGCACTGTTGATGAGTTAGTAGCTGGTCAAATATCCAAGCCTGGCCAGCACATCTAAACTATTTCAGTTAAAGCTCTAATGTCATCTAGTAAAGTGGCCTTAGGTATAAAAGAGGAGCCACACCTATTACTTATATACTTTGTGATTCAAAAGTGATGTCACAGGCTTCTGAGAAGCAAGTGCAGTGATTAAAGAGACCATGTTTGGTGGTGTTTGGAATCGGGGCGAGGCCAGAAAATACAAAGTGGGTGAGCCTCGGTAGCAACTTGTTGGGCAAGCTTAAATTCTAAGAGCAGGACAATGAATCACCCACTGCATTAGCATCATTAAAAACACACTTTTATGTGCTATTTGTCATAATGAATCACTTGTTATTATGAAAAAAAAATCACAATTTATGTTGTTGATTGGCTTATAGAACACAAGCAATATTGAGAACTTGTACTCAAATTCAATAGCAATATCATAAAATCAGTCATTTTTAGACATATGACTGTTAAAAGTCAACATGGGAAGCAACACCGAAATTATGGACAGTTGTAGAGAAGATAATGACAGTAAAAAAGACATAATACTCACCAATAACCTACAATAACAATAATAACAATACACACAGACATAAACCATAAAATAATAAAAGCAACAAATACAGCAACGGCCTAGGATAAATGTCACTAGTTGTAGTATTTTGTTTGTCTTCTTTTGAGCTTTGATGATTAATTTTTCCCTGGGGCATCCTTCTATATAAAAGCGGTCGGGATTGTCCTTCCGTCCCATGAGTACTACGCAGGCGCGGAGTTTCACACACGCCCCGTCCATTTTGCAATGCACGATGGGATTTGTAGTTTAGTTTTTTCCAGGTAAAAGGTGATTTTCTACTCCAGACTGTGCGATTATCTTCTTCTTCTTTCTTACTATATAAAAGCGGTCAGGATTGTCCTTCCGTCCCGTGAGTGGAAAGCATAGCGGTATTCCGCTTATCACAGACTTACTATTTGCAGCTTGCGGTACGAAGCGACATGATGTGAGCAGAGTTCTGGTGCTCCCATCGTTCCCTTGCTTTTGTGTGCGATGCGCTGGAAAAATAGACAAAATGATGTCTCTGGAAATAATTAATGTTGATGTAGTACAAATGCCACACCACGTAGTAAATATCAGAGGGGTTCAAAAGGGCGACCTCAATATAGAAAAAAAGTTTAAATTTCATCACAAAAATAACAGAAACTACGAGTATTAAAGTAATACCGCTCAAATGCAAACCAATATAACCAAATTAATAAGTTTGTATAAAATATCAAATTGATTTACATATTGAATTGCCTTAAGAAGTGGTCAACTTAAAAGTCGGTCGCCTTAAAAGGCGGGTCAGCCTAGTAAGGTCAGAAGGATTGGGACTGCACGAGCAGTAGGATGGGGTACAAAGAAATGGTAGATGTAGTGATAAGCAAAACGAATATTACACAAATGAATTTGCAACTAAACTCAAAGCAAAAATAAGGTATTTGCTTCCAGCAATTCATGCCATGCACACAAGACGAACAGCATTTAGTTCCAGTATAGAAGCATGCATTAATTCCACA
Source organism: Polypterus senegalus (assembly GCF_016835505.1). Classification (NCBI taxonomy): domain Eukaryota; kingdom Metazoa; phylum Chordata; class Cladistia; order Polypteriformes; family Polypteridae; genus Polypterus; species Polypterus senegalus. The sequence continues at coordinate 37,523,259 of NC_053163.1, forward strand.
GGCAGCTGCTTCGGACCTTCATTTCTGCACTAAATGTGCATATCCCCAGCTAGAACAAGGTCGTCGATAGGTACAGTGAGGGGTTTGGCAGCAGCAGCTTTCCATGCACTGAGTTTTCCAGTGGAGAAAACACTGGAATGTGCACAATGGTGTGTTTCAGTGTGGCATTGTGTGGAAATATGCACCATGTCATATTTTTAAAAAACATTCTGTACTCCTCTGCAGTGATGTGAATTGATTTTATCAGTATGGTATGGATTGCTTGCTTTACGGAGCTGCAGAAAAGAACACAGTTAAAGCCAGAAGTATGAACCAGGCTTCAGTAAGCATTATTCCTTGCTTTCCTGCCAAAAACAACCTTTAAAACCCCAAAAAAATCATTAATGAATTTTGTCTTTCACAACTGCAAAATCACCTACAAAATAAATTTTGGTGTTAGTGTTGCAAAGCTGTATACAAATCGAAACTTGCCCATTTTACTCAGTTAGTCGATGCAAACCAATTGGAGAGTCTCAGGCACCATCTTCTGTTTCTACCTTTACCTGATCATATGCTGTACTCAAATTATGTTCTTTTTTGGTCATTGATTATGCATTTGAAATGATCTTAAAGTTTTTAATGCATACTATCATAAAGGCAATTTCAGCTAATATAATAATTAAAAACCAAATAGACAGTGTCCACCAAAGTTAACAAAAGTGAAAAGGGGAAAAATCCAAAAGTGTATTTGCAGTATTGTTAAAACAATGTAATTTCTCTCTATTATATAAAAAAGCTTGGAACATTTTCAGAGAGACAAGACGAGACATTTTCAGAGAGATAATTTCACGTCCCGCGAGACAAAACTTTGTGCCAAGAGATGAACTGAAAACCTAACATGTACAAGGGGGGCCAGAAATAAAAGACAAACAGTAGAAGAAGAAAAGGCAAAGAGTAGAAGACAAAATAGAATGTTGTAAAGAGGTTCAAGAACGTTGGCGTGATGCACTTGCAGAGCAGATTAGAGATTATGAAAGTACTAAAATTCAAAAGTATCAAAAAAAACTGATAGTAAAGATCACATTAGCGCTAACAAACAGAAATTATTACTTGGTGAAATAACGGAACAATGAAAAGAGATCGAATATCTGGACATAGGTGATATGAAAAAGCTACTAAAAGTTTGATTTCAAAGAAACCACAATTTATATTTATGATCACAGAGAAGCGATGCGACATAGAATCGAAAGAGTTAAACGATCAGACATATTAGAAATTCTACAGCCAATAATAGATACAAATCCATACATCCAAAAGTATCACACTTTACATGAAATTTAAAAACACGAACATAGAAGTTTTCTTGGATTTCTATATGAATCCGAAAGATCACGCTCGCATATAGAATAAACCAACATGTGACAAAAGTCAGCATTTAATAGTTTCAAAAGACGGAGATACCAAAGACAGAGTTGATATTCATGTTTATCCAAAAGCACAGCACAATTCATCGCAAGCGGCAGATCCGGGAAGTGACTAGCGCGTAGGGCCCGCATGGGTGTTGGGGAGCAAAGCCCCCTAATAATAATTAAAAAAGATGTTGTACAATGAAACGTTGTACTATGAACTATATTAAGGTCTCTTTAGAAGACTCATTCTAGATTGGGGACATTTTCTGTAACATTCTGGCAACAACACCGGAGAATAAGAAAATGTTAGGATTAAACTTTAAATGGTGCCAGAGGTGATGGGGCTCACTAATGGAAATTAAGATGACCTTATTATATACGAGCGAATCTCATTGCTCACTTTCCTTAAGGTTCACCAATATGAATTTTAGTAAAGTGTCCACACTGAATTCACAACAGTCAAACTTCATACTTGCAGGGTGAATAAAAAAAAATTGCATAATATGATGAGTATTATAATCGTCTGAAATGTTATAAATTTGTTTAAATTGGTTGCTTGTTTATTATGGATAGATTTCTCTTCAGTATGTTGATTTTCTTTTTGACATAAATATTAAAAAGTCTTAAACTGTTAAGTAACTGTTACGTTTTAAAAACTTTAGCCTGGATGTGCACTGCACTTTATACATTGGGAAAATACATCACAAAAGAGATTTCCAAAATTTTTTAGATTTAGATAGAAATACAGCAAGATATATTATAACATGATTTTGTCTGTTATGTTTAATCTTTATAATGAACTTAATAACTTTGCTTTTTCCTTTATTGATGTTTGTGACTCTTCCTATTTTCCCCTTTTCTTTAGAATGAACACAAAAAAGATAAGCTCTGAAATGTTCTATATTTTTAAAATCACCCTATTCTGGCCTATAATCAGGTATTATCAACTGTTAAACATATCAAAATGAATAAACTACTAGATGCCTTTGAAAAGATCCTAATGACTTAACCTCTGCTGAAATGCTGGGGCGATGTAATTAAAGTTAAAAACCTAAAGGCTTGGGTATGAATAGATCGAATAGTTTCACTGACATTTGTGATCTTCTTTATTGTACATGTTGTACAAATCTGTGCACCACAGTGTTTCACATCACTCTGCTAGCAGTAAATCCTATGAATCAATGCTTTCAAAATTTTTCCTATCCTAAAAAATAGGTCATAAATAATAATATAAGTAATATAAAAGAATGTATTTGTGGATTTTGAAAAGATGTGACTTACCAATCATTTTTTTATTAACATGGTGCCTTCTGCTCTAGAAGTCCTGGGGCCTCATGCATAACGTTGTGCATAGAATTCACGCTATAATACGGTGTATGGACAAACTAGAAATGTGCGTATGCACAAAAAATCCAGATGCATAAATCTGTGCGAACACCAATTTCCACGTTCTTCCGGTCCATAAATCCTAGTCAGCGTGAAATGTAACACAAGTACACGCGCCCGCTGCCCCAGCCCAACTCCTCCTAGAATTATGCCTCTTTGAAAATGCAAATCAATATAAATAGCCCTTAAGCTCAGTGTTCTGTGAAAAGACAATGGCAAAAGCATGGGGGAAAATAGAAGAATTTCAGTGAATACCAAGTGGAGGCAAGGAAAAACTGAATATTTGTTGGTTTAAACAGTGGTATAAACAACAAAAGGTTAGTTAATTGAGTGACATAGAGTGTCGGAGAAACTCGAAAGCTCAAGTTCACAGTGCCCGAAATAAAAAACAACGCTAAAGCAGCTATGGTATTTGGAATAGTTTGACCATTCCGTGGACCATTATATTGTTAAAGGTTAATTACAATCAGATGCCTTAAACTAATAAACAGTATGCGGTTAATTTCAGTGTATTTGATAAAGTCACGTCAGGGATGTAGATCTAAAAAAAGAAAGGGAAACCACACTTGAACAAAAGCACTACTTTGACACTGGATGCCTCCAATTTACAAAACTGAGCAGAGAACTTGTGTACGCCAAGCATTTATTAAGCGTGAAAATGTGCGTGGCTTTACAGCAAGTTATGTTTTATACATCGCGATTTGAGCGTGAAAATGGGAGTATGCAACATTTTTGTGCGTACACACTGTTTATACATGAGGCCCCTTCTACAAAGTCATTCTATCTCCTCACCATGAATGACAATCAGCTGCATATTACGTAGATTTCTCTTGTGATTATTTATCATCTCTTTTTTGTTTTGCAAGAATTTTGGCCAATCTATAAATATGCATTCTTCATAAAGGAAAATAAAAAGAATAAAGTAAATGGTGTACTTAATATGTTAACTGACCTAGGCATTGTTATAGTCAGAACTTGAACAGTACAAGCGCTTCTGAGGAATCTGTGCATGCATTACATTGGCATGATGTTAACTGAAGCAAACTATTTGTGGTCTAACAATGAAAAATCCATCTATTCGTCCTCTTAGTGAACTTCCTGAATCTACAATAGGTTTGTGCTTGGTAACAGTCTGCTAGTTTCTCGTACTTGATAAAGTGTCAATACACTGCGTGGCAGATGCGTGCTATGAATTCCAATTGAATTCCAAAGGTGAAGCTTTCAATCTAACCCATGTAGAGCCAAGCTAGAGTCATCAATCTAACTGACGTGTTTGTAATGAGGGAGAAAAACGAGAATGCTTGAGGGATTGCATTTACGTATATGAGGAGTGCATGTCATCTACACACAGAGAGAGAAAGGGCCAGTCTCCTTCAACTGTGAGTTAACAGTGTGTTAACCGCTGTCCTAAAAATACACTAATTTTTCATAAAATCACCTTGGTTTCAAATTAAATTTGGGGCCTAATTAATTGGTAAGGTTGGCCAGTAGTAGTGTGTTGAATGAAAATGAGATGTTCACATGTCCATACCTCCAAAGGATTTTTAACTCAGACTGGAGTGGAACCACAATAGATGTCTGTCAAAAGCATTAAGGGCAGTTTGGCAAGCATGTCTAAGACTTTTGTTTACAAGACAGGGTAATGTTATAGACCTTTTTTACTAAATGATCTAGGCCTTCTTTTGAGGTGCTGATGGTAGCTGAAATTGGAATCTAGGAATAATAAGCACTGAAACATCTGGCACAGATCCCTCAGAATTTCTCAGCACAGTGCCTGAATGCCTTGCCACAAACATCTGAGCTTTGAGTCCTATTAACTAGAGCCCAAACACATCCTGAACATGAAGGGTGACTGTTGAAGAAAGCACTAGGCTTTATTTAACTTTGCTAGATGATAGATTTCCAAGTGTATATAAAACCCGTTTTGCTGATTGGACAAAAATGAACCACTGACCAGCCCAAAATGCATATGCCACTTTACAATCTTTGTTAAGAGAGGAGATTGTTTAAATGCCTTGTCATGCTGCCCTGTAATTCTCCAACTCCTTCATTTGTTCCTATTTGTGAGTGTAAGCCAACAACAAATAACATGCTAAGCGCATACTTTCTTTTAGTGCTTTATTTTTTTCTCTCAACCATAGGCATTGGGTGAAAGATTCTGGTTTCAACAGAAGCTAAAATTTTAATGGGACACATTTCATAGGAGATTGTGTTTTCCTGCTGGGTGGAAAATGAGTGCTTATTTCTGTAGTGTATTCTTTATTGTTAGTAAATTATACATGTTAGTCTGTATAAGTACACAGAGCTTATAGTCCGTGACGACAAATATACAAGAAAAAAACAAACTGAACTGATTTAACCTGACGCATTTAGGAGAGTCTAGTGACATGGCATCCAGCCTGCACAGGATTATTTGCCAGTACTGTACCTCTGTACCCTCGTTCAAACTGACATGGTTGAAAATAAACAATAACAGAAATGAAATGAGGAAATTCCGATGGCAGATTAGAAGAGGAGACTTTAAAGACATTGAATTATGTATCTGGATTACTGCTTTTTTTCATTTGACACTACATTATTCTGTTACATAGTCATTAAATATAAAGTCCACTACTTTCTTCCTTCCATGTCCTGAGCTTCTCAGCCTAAATATTAGGAATCCCAAAAAATTAACAGCAACTTAAGTCTATCACTCACCTCAATACCCAACATTTCTTTTAAAAGCCAGAATATGTGTATTCTAACATTTGTGCATACAAATTTCACTCTTATAAAACACATCTAGTTCATGACAAAGTAAAGAGCATTACCTAGTAAATAATGGAGTATTTCCAGATTTTGGTTTTATTCCTCTACAATATCTTACATTTGGATTTAATTTTTTCCTTAAATAACTAGAGCTTAAAACAAAACAACTGCACTTGTGAATCAAGAGGATCGTGTTGAAGTTATTTAACCCTCTGTTGATGAAATTTGTATCCACTGGGAAAAAACCTAGGGAATTAATCAGGATTCTGTTGAATAAGAAATACCCAAGAATGAGTTGGTAATTGTCATCAGGGTGAAAGGGGTTTTGTCTCAACAACACAGTTTACTACCAGCGCACACCTCACCAGGCTAAGCAGATCAAAATGGAAATTAGTGATTTGTGATTCAAAGATGGTAGTAATTCATTGTATCTGATATGTAATCTCTTGTAATGTAAGGTGGAAAAGGCGGTGTGGTGGCACAGTGGTTAGCACTGCTACCTTAAGTAAACCAAATACCTGCCTTTTGTAGAGTTTGCATGTTCTTCCATTGTCTAGACAGATTTTCCTCTGAGTACTCCAGTTTTCCTCCACCATTAAGAATCTGTGAATGGGTTTTGCTATAGTCTGTAGGCCTGTCCAGGGATGGTTGCAGCTTCTGTATGTGCCAATTTTACAGAAATAAGTTTTGACTTTCCAGAGATATTAAATTGGATTAAGTAGGTTTGAGAATATCGTGTGTGACCAGTGAGGCTATTGCAGCACCTCAAACCCCAAACACAACAAGTCAAGTCGGGGAGAGTGCACTGGTACAGTGCATTGCTGCACCCACTACACGGCAAAACAACTCAGGATTCCGGTTTGCATCCCCCCAGGCAGACACACAGTCCAGTACCATCCTCCGGAAATGACCCTCCATCTGCCACAGCCAGGTATTGTGGCAGCATTCAGGTCCAGCCACAACCACAATGACTCAAATCTCAAGTTCAATCACAAGGTTTATTGACCACAATACTTTATAAAAGGCTTTCTCTTTTTTATTTCCCTCTCTCTCTTTCTTTCTTGTTTATCCCCCCACTGATCATAGGTGAGTGTTGTCCAGCTAAAGTCCTGACCAGGACTTGATCTAAGTAAGGCAGAGCTGCACTTATTATATAAGACGTGGAAATACTTCCTGTAGCCAGGCGTTGTACAAAAGAAGTCCCTCCAGGTCAGGCAGAAGCCTCACAAAGTAAGGAGCACAAATCCCAGAAGCAGCCTCAGGCAAAACCCCCGGAAATCGAGAGGACCAGTCCACAAAACCACAGCTCCCAGCATGCCCTGCGGGCGTCAGAATGGGTCTTTAATTTAGGGATGCTGCTATCTAGTATCTTGGGGGAGCAAATAGTTCACATAACTTATCTGCTCCTGTTGTTCCAGCATAGTGGCTTCCCAGCTGGGTAAGGATCTCAGACTGTGGTGCTGGCACCTTCTACCAATCTCCCGGATAAGGCCTGCCTTAATTCTTGTCCAGATACTGGCATGGTATAATGGCCAGGTGAGGAATCTTGAGCCATTCTGGCAGGGGTCACCAGCTCATGTTTCCACATATTATGAAATATAACAATACCAGTAACAGCGCACTGCATGATAACGTGCAGTGAATACACTTGACTTGAGCATGCATAGTTCTCCTACTCTTTTACGTTTAGCATTCGTTTGCTCAGAGGTTGATTCGTTTGCTGCTTCCTGAGCAGCTCTTCGTTTCTTCACCCTAGCGGCCTGCTTCTTCTCTTCTTTGGTCACATCTTTTTGCATTAAAACTGATTAAGTCAGTGTTTGTGTTACAATTACGCAGTACGTTTTCTTTAATTTTTCACTTAAGTTGGCACTTAAATCTTCAATCTACCTCAAGAATGATTTAAGATATGAAGAGGTAGGGGAAGTGATGGCACTGGTGCAAGGATGAGAACGGCGCCCATACGCATGTGCCACACAGGCACCCTGCTGGCCGCTGCTGCAAGTTGATTCTACAATAAAATAAAATAAAAATAAAAAGAGGAATAACCTTGGAGGTGAGCGGCAAGGTAGCGCAGTGGTAGTGCTGCTGACTCGCAGTAAGGAGACCTGGGTTCGCTTCCTGGGTCCTCTCTGTGTGGAGTTTTCATGTTCTCCCCGTGTCTTTCCTCCCACGGACCAAAAACATGCAGGTTAGATGCATTGGCAATCCTAAATTGTCCCTAGTGTGTGCCCTGCGGTGGGCTGGCACCCTGCCAGGGATTCAACCTGCTATATCCTAACTACAAGGTCATGGGGGTCTGCTGGAGCCAATCCCAGCCAACACAGGGTGCAAGGCAGGAAACAAACCCTGGGCAGGGTGCCAGCCCACCGCAGGTCGATAGCGTATTATATATAAAGATAAAAAGAGCTTTGAAGCGAACAGGTCTTTTAACCCAATACAGTTGTAAACTATTATCAAGTCGAGATTTGAATGTCCTGAGAGTCCTTCTACAACATGTTCCACTCTACTTAGTCATTTCTTCCACATAGCTATGGTTTTCTGTGTAAAAAAATTGTAATGTTTGTATAGAATTTTCCCTCAACCAGCTTTCACCTGTGCCCCCTCTCCTGCAATTGTTATGCTATTTGGGATTTTAATTGGTCTAAAAACTTATTTTTTAAAAATGGAGTATTTCAGTAGAGATTTAACAAATTGTAGGATGTTAACATTCTCCATTGCATTTGGTCACAACAAAAAAAAGGGTTATTTTTCTCAGCTTGACAAAAATGGATAAGCTGAAATTCTTGGGATTTTGCACTGATCTTATTCTACTATACTTTAAACTTTCACTTGCACTACGTCACAACTAAAAGATTTACAGCATGTTGCGTGTATTTTCTGGCTAGGTCGTGGGCTGTGCCACTTTCCCCCGTCTTCTTGTAGACTTCTTGCAGATCTTAAGATGTGTAAATGTTAGATTTACAAGTAACTTTGCACTGGCCTTATTTAAGTAAACATGGACATGTGCAAAATCAAGCACTGTAATGAACTGCTCCGTAGTTAAAAGCTCCTTCCTGCTTTGAGCCCATCATAGGCCATTATCAGTTTGAGTATAGAATCAAGGGCAAAAATGTCAAATGTATTATTAAATTCTTGATGGAGTCTGAACACTTTCTAAATCCACTGTACATCCTTATTGCTATACCCTTAATAGATTAAACTTGTATTGTCCGCTTACATTCAGTGGTGACCTGTATGTATTCTGTCTGTATATTCACTCCTCAGAGTTCCTTGTTCTGTTCAAGTCAGCACTTTAAGTGCATATATAGACTAATACTGGATGAAATTGGAAGAAAAATCATTTTGGAAGTTGTCTAAGTAGTATCCTCTACTCGGACAATGCCAACACTGTTGAAACATGTTTTCCCCTCCATTTGTTTTGGCTTTCATTTGTTTTCTTTCTTGATCTTTGGCATTTGCAGTGTCCATCCATTAATCCATTTTCCAACCCGATGAATCCGAACACAGGGTCACGGGGGTCTGTTGGAGCCAATCCCAGCCAACACAGGGCACAATGCAGGAACCAATCCTGGGCAGGGTGCCAACCCACCGCAGGCATTTGCAGTGTCACAGTTGCCATTTTTTATATTGACTGGTTGCGGGCACAGCAAACCAACAAAAGTGTACAGAAAAAAAAAAACGCTCTGATAAATACCATCAAAAACAATATGGAGACAAATAAATGCAGTAAAATTACACAGGTAGCATAAACCCCACAATGGTAAGAATTACTTAACAATACACTTAGAGTAGATACAGAATTTAAATTAAGACTTTGCCATCAAAAACAGCAGTTAAAGGAAAGATATATAAGAATAAAATAGAATAAGAATAATCATAAGAATAATAAAAATGAAAAACTTACTTGAAAAAAACATGTAAAATGAGGCTAAATGAAAATGAAGTCCATCCATCCATTTTCCAACCCGCTGAATCCGAATACAGGGTCACGGGGGTCTGCTGGAGCCAATCCCAGCCAACACAGGGCACAAGGCAGGAACCAATCCTGGGCAGGGTGCCAACCCACCGCAGTGAAAATGAAGTAAAACACAAAACAATGGAAATAACAGGGTAACTGTAGAGTACAATTCTTAGCAGCACAATATTTGCAGTCCCTCACAAAAAGTCTAACAATGGCACCCATCCATATGTCAGTAGTAACTTTTCCAGTTAAGGTAAACATACGTTGATTTGGAGACTTCGACTTCTTCTTGAGCAGAGGTACTCACAAGCTTATCAAACATGTCAACATGTGGTGAAAAATGTAAAGCTAATAACATTTAGGGTTCACGCAGGCAAACGTTTTTGCACTAAATTAAATGAATACATTTTTCTCCACAGTATCAGTTCGAGACAGGAAACACAACCCAGTAGGTATGGAGCTGGGATGGAAGTTCTGCATGCATTCTGGAAGACGTGAATTGTTAATATGTTAGAAAAGGGGAAAGTGATGCCTCAAATGTGAGTACTTTTATTGTTGCACACATTTTTCCTGTGTTTGTTATTTCTTGCTTGTCTCACTGATTTAGTTGTGCTAGTAGTAGGCACAGCTTACTTCTCATATCTTTATGTGCAAAGGGATATACTCCGATGATTTTCGAAAAACACTTTAAAAATGAAAATTGTGTTTTTCATTATTTAATTTTGATGGAAATCAATGGCTGACTTACTAGATAAACAAACACACAAGCAGACACCACAATTAATGATACTGACGGTTAGCCAGTACTTTGTCTTGCGATTTATCCCAACATCAATAGGTAAATGCCTGATTATTTAAGAATAATGCTGCTGCTTCTCAAGGGGTCTATAGTCACCGTGAGATTGACATTGCCAGAGTCTGAGCTGTCACTATTTAAAGAATACCAACACATGCACAGTGACGCATGAGCACTACATAACCAAACATGCTCCTGCATCAATTCCTCTTGTCCCCAGATGCAGCCACCATCTCCGCCTGAAGAAGTTAATCCATTGAGCTCGTCACGGAGTGTAAAGTGATTGGAGGAAGCAAGCCCTGATGTCACAAGAGGATTTGGGACGAGAAGGTATATGTGGAAGGGGGCCCACATAAACACATACACTACACCCAGAGTTCATGCTAACAAACAAGCCTCATAAACCAGCCCAGCAAGAAAGGACTCAACCAAAAGCCTGGAGCTGAGAAGCAGGCCTCAAGGATAACTCAGCTTTGTAAGTGGTTGTATTTTCTTTTGTGTTTTTCTAGCCTTTCCAGAAATAATAAAGCTGCTTTATAATAGTCAGGGTTAGGCTTATTTAGTGGATGCTGAAAGACCTGTGTTCTGGAAATGGAAAGTTATTATTATTATTATTAATATTAGTAGTAGTAGTAGTAGTAGTATCACGTACTGAACATCTCAATCCTATGTGAGATATAAGAAATATGGAATTTTTTAATGTGTAAATATAAATGTATATTCACATGTTAATCTACAGTGAACAGTAATTCAAGCATCACGTATATTAATTTAAAAAAAAAAAAAAGCAGAAACGGCAAGAATTTTCCTTTTTGGGGATTTTGATAAATAAGATGTTGACTTTTTTAATGTAACCTCGAGAACACAGTGAGTACTTTAACAATTATTTTCCTTAGAGCTTTTACTTAATTGGAACTTATTCATAAAATGAAAGTTATTCCAGACTATTTAAAATGTATCAGACTAGCAGAATGTCCTGAGCTAACCTGTGCATAGGCCAATGTAATTAGCTTCAAGATTTCTGGATCTATTTAAGGGGAGAAAGTAAATGGCATCAGTGATTTTTTGACTTGGGGGTCCAGTGTCTGAACAGGAACATCAACTCCTTCAGTTTTTTTCCAGCTTCCTTGCATATCCCAGAAACATAACTGATAATAGGTTAACTGATAACTTTAAATTGGCTCAGCATGTGTAGGTGAGGGTGTTGGCTGCAAGGGTTGGTTCTTAGTTTTCATCGGTTGGTACCAGGATAGGCCATGACTTGCACTGATAGCGTTAGAAAGTAATTAACATATATATGAATGAAAACTGGAAACCCTGAGGCACTCCAAGTACGGGCTTGCCAACATCTTCTTTACATGGAACACTTTGCAAAGGAGTTTAAGCTGTTAGTTTTGAGAAGTGTGTAAAGAATACTTTTAGGAAATGTCAATGGAGCAATCTGAAAAATTGTAGAATGATATTTTGAAGGCTGTAGGTACAATATTAATATGGTGTCTGAAGAACAAATGAGGCTCACACATAATTATTCTTAAGGTTCAAACGGGATCAGGAGGTACAGCGAGGCCAGGGCTGCATTATCATCTTTCACACTAACACTCCATCTAGAAACTAGCTTAACACCTACAGCATGTCATTTCCATATTACAGGAGCCTCTATGGGGAAATTAGATTGAATGGATATGATTATTCTAATGTCCGAGAGGAAATAAATATTTACAAAGGTCGTTCCCTTATCTTCCTACTTTTTCAGTTCGTTGTTCAGACTTCTTGAAGTCACTGGAGTAAACATGAAATTGCAAAAAGCTAGTATAGTAAGCTTGAAATGAAAATGAATAATCAGATTGATGTATTGATGGACCATTACAATAATATAAGACAGCAGAGCCTTTACTGGACCAGAAATGATACGAAAATAAGAATAATTCTACTTAGCAATTGAATAGACACAAAATGTGACTTGAATCCACCTTGCTTTTTCTTCAGGGTATTTAAAGTGTTCATTACCTAGAGAGCTAAAGTTGATCTCAACACCTTAATAAATAAAAAATGATTAACAGGTTTCAGGACTAATTTGAAAAGACATTTTTCCCATTTAATTTTTATGAACCCTTTTGGAATTAGTAAAGCTGTTTCTGTGGTACATGGATCATCCTTACCTACCAGCTTCTAGCGTTCTGCACGCCCCCACAACTAAGTGGGTTACAAAATGACTGACTGATTGTACCACACAATTCACAGTGCTGACACATTTTTTGAACATCACATGTACTAAGCTTACAGTAAGGTGAGACTCTTATGCTATTAATATGTATCTTGCCAAATCCACTCTTCTTAATAAGATCTTCTCTAAAGCTGGAAAAGCTGGCCAGATTAGCCTCTTTTCACCTCTCAGTCGGCTCTTTGGCTTTACCTAAAGTTCCTGTTACCCAAGGCAAGCCCAATTTAATCTCATTAGCTGTTACCTGAAAATTATTTTAAACAAAAAAACTCTAGTGGTGACCTTTAACTGCACAAAATCCTTTGTTACCTAAGGAAATTCTATCCTATATGTATAAAAAGAAGCAAACTTGGACAATAATAAGACAAACTGACATACAAGAGTCTAGAGTCTGTGTTAATTTAATTCAAATTAACTTATTTTCAGCACACTTCAACTTATTAACTCAGCATGCCATACAATAACTACACACATAGAATACAAGAGAGATGTAACCAACACAAAAAGAAAATGGTGCAACGTAAACATAGAAATAACATGCTGAATACATACAAACAAATACATGCATACGTGGATGAAGATCATTTTCCAAATGCAGAATATAAAGCCTTTCCGAAAATATTTATAACATTGTGTTTTCTCAAAGGATAATTGGAAATGAAGGGGACATAAGCTAACTGATGAAGGTGTTTTTGGTTTTCCGTTTTTCTAAGCTACATGTTTCCTGTCAAAGCTCATGCTACAGGTCATAACTTTAAACATTATGATGTAAACACAAGTTGTGAGATATGGTTAAAAATGCTGACACCAAAGTATGAAAACACATATGTTTCTGTAGTGAAATTCCATACATCCAACTATCCAGGCAGCCATCTTCTAAACTTCTTTTTTTAATTGCATGGTCATAGAGGGTGAAAAACTGTCCAACCAACAAGAAGTACCTGATAAGAACCTACCCTCGTAGTCACACGAGTTCATCACAGTCACAATCCCTCTCATCAGAATAATTTAGCTTCCGTATTCAATGAAGGAGCACATTTTTTACTCTCATCTTCTAACATGCATACTCCACTCACAAAGCAGAATCGTTACAAGTAAAAACAGAAAGAAGAGCCATGTCGTCAAGCACTCCTCTCAGCTAACATTCGACTTTATTCTTTCAACAACTACAGTGATTAAGGAATTGACATACTGAATACACAATTTACAGGCACATTTATCCTTTAAGATACAACAACAACAACAACAACATTTATTTATATAGCACATTTTCATACAAACAGTAGCTCAAAGTGCTTTACATATTAAAGAATAGAAAATACAGGTGAACAGTAAACTAAATAAACCAAGCTAACTTATATGTTTTGCATATATTTAAAAATATTTATTAACTGTTCTCATACGACCATAATTTCACATTTTATTCCCCAGCATATGCAAAAGTAATTCTGTGCACAAGTGAACCTTTTGGACTGGTGTGTGTTATGGTTTATTTTGATCCCTTTCTTCTGTATATTGCTGGAATATTGGAATAAGTTGGTCCAGAAAAAGAATGAAAAAAAAAAAGAAATGTAATTTTATTTTAATTTGCCAATAAATAGTCATTAAGTGCTTAATGTAATGGCTAGATGTTGGAGCATTAGTGGTATGCCTTAAGTACACTAAGAAACTGGGAATGGAGAAATGATTAACATTTTAAATAGAGTGGCTGACTGACCTACAGTAAGTAGTTAGTGTAAATGAAATGGCTAATAAGAAATGCAAAATAAGGGGACCACTCCAAGCTCCATAAAATGAGGCAGTCAATTAGCCTTGGATACATTCATGCTGGCCATATTTTCAGACTATTACTGATGAAGATAGCATGAGCAAAGTAAACAAAAGGCTATCATGAGAGCGAGGCATCTGCTCTCTTCATATTAAATTCATAAATGTAGTGCTTTTTGGTCATCTCATACTCTTATTCTGCTCTTCATGCCATTGGGTAATGTGACTGTCAGCTGCTAGGAAGTGAGGCCCCTTCTTTCTTGCTCTAGAAGTCCTGGCAGCTACAAGCAAGTTTACATGCATCCAATTTCTGAACCCTCTTTTAGGGACAGAGGGTATCAGTGTTTGCTACAAAAGGTAGGAACTAAACCAGAGGCCAACATGGAGATGATGACCAACCTGGGATCAGTAAACTGAAGTACCTGATGAAAAATTCCACAGGCATTGATCTAAATCTAAGTGTGATTCAGCAATCATCTTAGCAATTAAAAGGAATCAGCCCCGTTCTACATGCTCTCATTACCTTGATGTCTATTGTTTAATGCTGCGTTCACATGCTATAGTTGCCATGTGTGAGGTCTCACCTTTCTACTCTGTTGCATTCATGCAAATTTCCAGTTAGGGTTTTATAAGATTTTAAGAAAAATGCAAGGCCACTACTGATTTGCCAGTAGTTTCACTCAAAATGCAAATTAAGCTAAGGTATAAAATAAGCATTGCATTGTTGTAAATAATGCTACTATTTTAAAAAATACCATTTCTGGAGACCCTTTTATTTTTTTTTTTAATTTTAATTATTTTAAGATGAAGTGGCACTTGGGTTTGCTTCCTGGGTCCTCCCTGCGTGGAGTTTGCATGTTCTCCTCATGTCTGCTTGGGTTTCCTCCCACAGTCCAAAGACATGCAGGTTAGGTGCATTGGCGATCTTAAATTGTCCTTACTGCATCCTTGGTGTGTGGGTGGGTGTGTATGTGTGCCCTGCGGTGGACTGGCGCCCCGTCCAGGGTTTGTTCCTGCCTTGCACCCTTATCCTGGCTGGGATTGGCTCCGGCAGAACACTGTGACACTGTGTTAGGATATAGCAGGTTGGATAATGGATGGATGGATTATAAGATGAAAAGTTGATTTTGTTTTACAATTAATTGAATTAGTTTTCTACAACTTTTGCCAATAAAATCTAGACTTTTAAAGAGTGTTGACAAGAAAATTTCCACTAAGTAACTCATATTTCCCATCTGCTCCATACCACATCAACACTGTGAAATGATTAGAAATGCGGGTAACTATAATAATGCCCATCAAAGTCATCTTTTTGTCTTCAGACATCCACAAGTCCAGTTCTTCATCTGCAGATCTTGGAACAATAGGGGGCAGAAGGTTCATGAACTTCATGGGCAAAAGAAGAAACATACAAGGAAAAAGGTTTATTTCCCTATGAGCAGTGTGAAACTATCCTATACCCCACACACAAAATGAAGAGTTAATTGCATTAACTAGTTACTCCTTAACATCAATCATACTACAGCCTAGGGCATCCAGTTGTCTGTTCCAGTGCCACCCTGGATAAATAAATAGATCATATTCTGTTTATCTGCATTCTATAAGGATGTCCATAGCAGGCAGAAACACATTATTGTCTGCAACATGCCACATTTTCATTAAATAGGTTTTCATTGTTTTGTGGCCCTGAAAACAAACCCTCTGACAGAATGAAGAGCACATAAATAGCAAATGCACCTTAATTACCTTGAACAATACCTATGGAGTATGTTACATAAACATGGACAGCAAGTCAGGTTTTCTACTCATTACTAAGAAATCACATCCGCTGAAGGGTAGGAATGTGCCATTATGTTTATTCTTATTAAGTGCATTTCCATTTATGAGCTCAGCACACTATGAAATAATTGCAAAAATAGTATGAAAAAATGCCCTTAAAAACAAAGTACAACATACTGTACATACACTAATAAACATTCAGGTAGAAGTCTGAAAAATAATGTAACCTTTTCAACACCATTTAACTCAATTCAGAAACTAACCCTGGAATGGCACCATTTATTGACTAGACCTATTCATGCACATACTTTATCCATGTTTATACTCGCACACAACCATTTTATATTTCTAAAAAACATGTTTTAGGGGTGTGGGAGGAAAACCAGAGAAACCAAAGAAAAAACTCAGACACGGGAAGAATATTGAAACTCAAAACAGTCAGCAGATGGAAGCAAAATTCAAGCCCAGGGCACTGGATCTTTGGGTTCAGCAATCACCGGTGTGGTGTGGCATCCAGATGTAAAACACTGAGTTCAAATTCTATTTCTAAGAATAGCTACATTGATGAAAGACATTAAGGATGTTTATTTCAACATAGTTTCAAGATGTGTACCTTGGAGGTGAGCTCCCATTTGTAACAGTTTAGTCATGGTGCCGTATGTTGTGAAAATTAGTCTATTTGCATTTTTCATTTGACGTCAACACAAAATGTCAGTGTGACTTTGTTTCCTTTTGTATAAATAGTACTTGAAATTATGTCTTCCTAACCAGCCCCACTTTGCATATTTAACATCAGTTTCAATGAAATGCAAAGCATATAAATTAGTGGGAATGTAGCTTATCTGCTTTGGGCGAGTGTCATTATGGCTAATATAGGAACTGGAAGCTCATAGCCATTTAAGCTGCTCTGTTTCAAGATCCCCTGGGTTCATAGGAAATAAAGAAGGGCACAAGGGCGTCAGTCTGCAAGTCTTGTTTTTTTTGTTTTCTTCACAGAGAATTTCTGTTGCTTTTAGTTTTCTACTTAATCAAACTGACTAATCAAAATTAGCGAATTGCTACTTTCTACCCCTGCCAGAAAATAAAGGAGAGCTGAGCTGTTCTATCACCTTGTGGCTGTACTTGAATGCGCCTGAGCTTATCACAGCTCTCCTGGGTAAACCTTCGCTGCCACTGCACTGCACCTGTGCTCTGTTTGTCAATACTCAACATCCGGCGTAAAATCAAGAAATGAACTGAAAAATAATTCACATGCATGTACAAGTCCAGGGCTCAAAAAAATCAAAACCTCTATAAGCCTTTTTATTAAACTTATAGGTTTGAACAACGTATGTTATGCTCACACAAAGGTGGAAAGTATGTGCTTTCTTCAAATGATGAGAAAGTGAAATGTAGGTGTTAATTTTAATCAGACAACCATAAGAACTGAAAGGGATTTCAGAGGACCTTTTATTTGAACTCAACTAGACGGGATTTTAGAAGTTTGCGTCAGTGTAATGTTGTGCAATATACAGAAGAACCTTGCATAAACTGACAAATGCTCGTCTTTATAAGCTATAAGGAGGGCGAGGTAGCCACATACCTCCGAACCACTAAATCTTATTCAGCAAAAGGATTACGTCTTAAAAGACAAAATTATACCTAAGCTATGAACAGAAGTGCTTTATTTTTCTCTTGTTAGAATTTTCTGTGTGTTAAAAAATAAAATACTTCCGATTCATCCCCCACCTTGCTCAGCAAATATCACATAAACGTAATCATGCTTCATACACAAAAACCAAAATGTCAGTATGCATTCAGGGAAAATAGCATGGGGTAATCTTATATTAAAAAGTGCACCCTTATTTTGATCAGTTTACTTAAGAGAGAGAAATTGAAATCCAATGCGTGAAAACACATACTAATGATTCCGATATAATTTCTCTGTATGGGTTTGTTTTATTCCTTGACATAATAGAAGTGAATCCTGCCTGTAAGTCTTGTCAATGTTTTTGTATTAAGGTTCTTTCTCGCTCTTAAATTTGCTGCAAAGGCTCGGCATATTGTATGCATCATTCCCAGTAATGCCTCTTTTTTGTTTACCTCATAAGGATTCATTAGCAGAACATCTCACTTTTGATAATGACTCAAAACGAGACTAATACTTGTCAAAGTTATATGTGTCCTTCGATGACCGTAGATTTAAATCCTTAAAAATGAACCTTTCAACAAAATATCCTAACGTCTGTGGCTTGATGATTTTACAGATTCCTTGATGCCTGATGCTTCCTTGAGCGACAGCTCTTAAAACAAGTTAAATGGGTCACTTCTGGGTCTGTTTCATTAATCTGGAGAAATAATGTTCTTCCATAAGTAACTTCCTATGACTAGAGGGTCTTTCCAGCTAGTGACGTTGGTCAGAGCTCTGTTAAGGTTCTCCTCGTAGATGACTTTTATTGGCAGGTCACTTAGATGGGCCTGGAAGTTTCTATTAATGTGTCTTGAGAGTACAATTTGGAAAAATGTCTTTTTTTTTTTTTCCACATCAAGCTATCTTGAATTGCACCTCTTAGTATTTGGTAATTGTTTGTCTTTCCGGTCTTTAAATAGAGTAGTCCAAATAAATACTGGACCATCCAGTAGTAGTAGTAGCAGTGGCAGTAATATTGTCACACGTAAACAGTACAGTCAGATTCTAATTTGCATGTCTAACTGTGCAACATGTGGCTGCTCTTATGATAAATCTAAAGCTCACTACTTGGTGATTGTGAGAAATCCACAAAAGCAGTCATGCGTGACTTAAAGAAGAACAGCTGAGTGCTTTAAGTGGGGGGCCGATGCTATTACTGCACCTGAATGTACTTTTGATGTGGCACTTATACTTTGTCACCTTATTGAACATTTCCCAGTGTAGTTATAGATTAGTAGGTGTGCACAGTATTTCCAATTGAACCATATTTCTTACTTTTGACCTAGTGCTGTTAATTTTTCTAGCCAATATAAAGCTGATTGTTTTAATTTTATGAAGTGTTTTTTTTTTTGCCGAGATCACCTGTGCTGCATAAAAAAGAGAAAACCCAAGGAAAGCAGCCGGTGTGTTGCAGCAAAAGCGAATTAGTCTGTTGGTTCTGTGCCTTCTAGCAGTCATTCCTGTGTATTATTTAAGAATATACAGAGCCAGTTTAGCAAGTAGTTAAAGAATTTGTTATATAAGGTGAGGCCTGCCAAACCTTCCTAATATGTTAACAGCACACACTAAGAGCTGCCACCAGTTGCATAAGCTCACCACTGACAATAACTTTTGCAATCCCTCCATCACCCAATCCAGGATTAGGTTAATGGGATTCATTCTTTAAATATCAAAGGTAAACAGATTTTGGATGTTTGTAACCCGCGTAGCCATGTGCAAGTGTTGAAGGAGGATATTACTGTGACAAGTGGTTTTAAATAGCATTCTTAGTTTCAATGATGAAAACAGTAAAATCATTTAATTTGAAAAATAAGTATTTGAACATCAAGCTCCACATAACCTAGACATGTTACAAGTTTACTATTTCTGTGTTAAGAAAATTTACAGCACAAAGTAAAAAATGTAATATAAAATGTGCATTGTGTGCACGCGGAAAGAGCTGCTAACATGGCATTTTCAAAAATACTTAATGCTGTGATTTCCTGTCATTTTTTTTTTTTTTAGTGTTTTTCATTGCATAGTTTTGAATTTTTATTTTTAATTCTAGTTTGGTTATCCTTTTGTCACATCTTTGATGACTTCATCCAGTACTGGCTTCACACTGATCGCTATGGACTTCTAGCTGCAGGACAACATGTTTTAATTTAGGGATGGCATGTTTCTTATGAGCAAACGGTTGCAGTAATATTTGTCAGAACTTCACCTAAACTACATAGGAAAGACACTCAAAAGAATTTAAAGTTTTGTTTGATAAAAAGAATTTTCTTGTTACTAATTAAAACATTCTTGTTTTATCAAATCACAAACATTCACCCAATCAATCAACCCCTGCTATTTTTAAGTTTCCAGTTTCTGGTTTCCATATTAGACCTCTGCTCTTTTCTCATGTCACATGTTCTTGTTGGTCAAATTCAATCTAATTCCTGATCAGGGTGAGGTGCCAGCCCACCCACACACACAGAGCTTATATAGAATTATGAATTAACAAATCACATGTGACCTTTAAGTGTGCATTATGAAACAGTATGCAAAGAGAAATGGTGAAAGGCAAAAATAGAAATGATTTTATTTGCAAATCAGCAAATATAGCACCTATATTAAGAAACTGACTTTCTCATTTTAATTGTGATGCTTTAACATCCATCCAAAAACTCTTCTTTTCAAACTGTTTTTTTCTTGTAGTGATACCCAGTAACCACAATGAATGCCAACCCACCTGCAGGAAGTGCCCTGGTTGCCAATGCCCCAACGGAGGTTTCAGCCACTCCCAAAAGAGGTCCCCCCAAATTCAAGCAAAGGCAAACTCGCCAGTTCAAGAGCAAGCCTCCAAAGAAGGGAGTCAAAGGGTATGTCTGTCTTAAGTGCCTAATTTTACCACATTTTAAAGATCAAGGGTTGTAAATTGACATATGAAACGTCCTCATGTCATCCAGTTTAATAATAATAATAATAATAATAATAATGCATTTTATTTATATAGCACCTTTCCCATGATCAAGGCACTTACAGAATATAAGAAAGAACAGCAGGGTATACAGTATATAGCATAGTACAAGGCGAATAAATAAATAAAGAAGATTAAGACAGTAAATTCAGAGACAAAGCCTAACAGACAACAGAATTGATGGTCTAGCACACACACATACAGGTTACATGAACATCTTGACAGAGAGGTAAACAGAGAGAAGGGTAATGAAGTCAGGTAGAGCTAAAAGCCTTCCTGAACAGATGAGTTTTGAGTTTTTTTTAAAAGAATTCATGGAGTCAGCTGACCTGATTAATTTTGGTAGGTCATTCCAGAGTCTGGATGCTATACAGCTGAGGGCCCTGTCACCCATGGAGTGTAGATTAGTGTGGGGCACAACAAGATTGCCAGAATTAGAGGACCTTAGTGGGTGGGCAGGCACATAGTGATGGAGAAGGTCACTGATGTAGTTTGGCGCAAGGTTATTTAAGGCTTTGTAGGTTATTAGTAGGATTTTATATTCGATTCTGTAAGAGTCCAGTTTATTTCCTTGAACAGAGAGTAAAATAGCTGTAGGTGACTGACATTGCACAGCCTATACAATGTGACAGAATGTATACAGCACAACTAAAACCACTTTAGACAAGGCCTGAAAAGCACCACCATTTTGGTGTTCTTTAAAGTTCTCACAATTTTAATTTGACCTTGGCAGGAAATTACATCAGACCTTCAATTTTGCTTTTTGATCCAAGTGGTATACATCACGTCTCATCACTTTATCACTGAGATTTTAGCCACAGCTTTTTTTAAGTGGGATGACTACTTCAAAAATATATATATCACAAATTTGCAGCAACACAAGCTTGCAGTGTAATCCATTAAGTGAATTTTAACTAAATTGAAAACATTTTTCTCCAAATATTATAGTTGCTATGAACAAATAACGATAACAAAATCCAGCCAGAGTGAAATTACTTTATATTATCAATCAAAAACAAAAAAAAAAATAGTTTCACGCACAATGTCTAATATGTACACTACTCATTACCAATATCAACACCCAAATGTGTAAAACTCTTTACTCTCTGACTCCTTTCTGTGTCTCTCTATTTACAGATTTGGTGATGACATTCCTGGCATGGAGGGTCTAGGAACAGGTAAACCTCCCATATTTAAAACAGCTGTTTTTTTTATTGTTATTTTTAAACTTTTGTGGTTTTTAGATCTCATTATACTTACAGTAGCAATCTTTAAAACTGGGGCAACCTATAGTGCCTCAATTAGTCACAATCCAAGTTACATAGCAAATAAGTGCCCAATAGTGTGTACATTTTAATCGACTGGTGCCCATTTCATTGGTGATTTCTGTCATGCATTCTGTCTTCTAGTGATACCATAATAAAGAAAGCAGCTACAGAAAATAAATGGCTGTATATAATGCAGTGTGTGTGTATATATATATATATATATATATATATATATATATATATATATATATATATATATATAGTAGCAACCTCCGCATAAGGTTCGAAAAAGAAGTAAAGATAAACCAAACAGACAGATGTAGTAAAGCCTCACAAAAGTTTTCTTGAACAATAATGAAAAATGAACGTCAACTTCGTAATCCCACCACACAACCTTCTACCCCCTCTCCAACCAACCTCTCGACCCTCCTCCCCTCAGGTCCCGCCCCCTCTTACCACATCAATCATACCCCCGCTATCAGTCCTCTGCCCTCCCTCAATCAGACACAACAGTCACTCAAAAAAAAAAAAAAAGGCTTCAACCTGGCTGGGATGCTACAATGTTAACTGCTCAAAAAAATTAAAGGAACACTTTGAAAACACATCAGATCTCAATGGAGAAAAAAATCAATGCAGATATCTAAACTGATATGGACTGGGTAATGTGTTAGGAACGAAAGGATTGATTGATGGAAATGAAAATTATAAACCTACAGAGGTCTGAATTCAAAGACACCCTGAAAATCAAAGTGAAAAAAAATGATGCGGCAGGCTAGTCCATTTTGCCGAAATTTCATGCAACAACTCAAAATTGTATTCAGTAGTTTGTAAGACCCCCAACTTGCTTGAATGCATGCCTGACAAAGTTGGGTCACGCTCCCAATGAAACAATGGATGGTGTACTGGGGGGGATCTCCTCCCAGATCTGGACCAGGGCATCACTGAGCTCCTGGACAGTCTAAGGTGTAACCTGGCGGCATTGGATGGACTGAAACATAATGTATGTCTCAGAGGTGTTCTATTGGATTTAGGTCAGGCGAGCGTGAGGGCCAGTCAATGCTGTCAATTCCTTCATCCTCTCACCACATGAGGTCAGGCATTATCGTGCACCCGGATGAACCCAGGACCCACTGCACCACTACAGGGTCTGACAATGGGTCCAATGATTTCATCCCGATACCTAATGGCAGTCAAGGTGCCATTGTCTAGCCTGTAGAGGTCTGTGTGTCCCTCCATGGATATGCCTCCCCAGACCATCACTGACCCACCACCAAACTGGTTCCTTTAATTGTTTTGAACAGTATATATATATATAACTTAAACAAAAGTAGTAAGTAAAATTTTAAAATAGGAACTTCAAGGACTTGATAAATTAAGTATTTAATGGACACGGATTGTTCTGTAACCCAAACCGTGACTAATAGAGGCACTATTGATAGCCTATATTCCCTTATTAGTATTTTTACATAGAAGAAGCTGACTAATGTGTACTTAGGTAGGCACAGTTCTATATGCACAATTGAAAAATTTGATGAAAAATAGATTTTTTTTAAGTTGGTTAATCCACTGACAACAATTTAATGAAATTATGTATGGTACTCTGAAAAAACACACAATGCCGTCCTGGGAAGCTTAACTGCCGCACCTGCAGATGAGACTCTTCCATTATTATGTTTTTGAATGGATAAATGTATTGTTATAATATAAAGTGCAACTCTCTAGTTATTACAATGTACCTACACAGTAATAATTATTCATATACTTGCATTAACTTTTCTAAAAATAATGTATGACCTTTACCTGAGTGTTTTTTTAACAGTGTAGTTATGGTGTAACTAATCACTGTGTGTGCTAATTACTAAGTGATGATAATGTACTTATAGTATAATTAAACTGATGAAGCTTCAACATGTATTGCAGTGGAACTGGTGGAGCTTAAATATGTAATTACAAACTAATTAATTCTTGAGGAGGCTCCAACTATATTTCTCTTGACTAATATAATGTAACTTGGATTCTTATTTAACTGGGTAATCACTACATAACTAACTGATTATTAAAATTGTATTACGGTGTAATAAACAGTGATTATCGTATTCAATGTGCCAATATTGTGTAGCAGCTTCTCTCATTCTGTCTGTCTCTCTCTTTCTTGTTCCTTTTTTACGCAGACATCACTGTAATCTGTCCCTGGGAGGCGTTCAGCCACTTGGAGCTTCACGAACTCGCTCAATTTGGTATTGTCTAGGAAATCACAGAACAGAGGTGTGGAGTGTTGTATTCATGTTCATATCAGCCATCTCTTTATCTGTATTCTCTACCATGCAATTAACTGTCCCAGAACAAACTCAAAGTTGTGATTCACTAAACCAAGACAGTTTTCAATGTGTGGACATCTAACCTCGCCTGTGTACGTGGTGGCTTATACTGGCCCAGAAAAACTTCAGCAATTTTCACTATGGGAGATGTGCTCTCAGAGTGCTACAAATAAAGTTCATGAAAAGAAGAAAGATGGACTGACATGGAATATAATTTTAGGAGGAATGTGAGGCTCTCAAAGACAGAAATGAAGAGAGATCCAAAAAGAAAGGAAACAGAAAGGAACATAAAACCACTCCATCTCTAATACCATGAAAATAAAATGTTGAAAAGATTCCCCATGATGTTTTTTTTCCCCGCCCAAGTATTATTTTAAAACTCCAACAAAATGTCATTTTGACCACTTTTCCAGTCCAGCTGTTTATAGTATCTTTTCTTTACATTTCTAAAACATCTCTCCCAACAGTATTTTAAATCTGCACATATATCTTAAGTGTAAACATCTTCTTTTATTACATAGAAGTCTATATGAATTGCATATATTCTCTAAAAACCTATCCGCATATAAAAAACTATTTTTATATAGCACTTTCATCTTTAACCCTAACCCTGAAATTCAATACATCAGTAGAAGTCAAAACACAAAATCTATAAATACAGCAGAGGCAAACAATCACAAACTAAGTTCAGCATGTCCTCCCTGATTAATGAAGTGTGTCACAAATAAGACAATATTTGGTCAAATGGATTTAACATGGGAAAATTCTGAACAGGTCGCACACTGTATCACGTACCTAGAAAAAAGATCTCTTTGGTCACAACGAGTTTGATTAGAGGTTTACTTAGATCTACTTCTAGTCTTGATTTTCTATCTCCACAGCAGATGGAAGCGTTTTTCAGCATTATTGCTGTTACTGGTGGGTTGGAGCCACCTGAATTCATAGCAACGCACTTGAAGCACTCAGGTCAGGAGGATCACAGAAAGCAGTGGCCCATCTAAAGAAAGATTACAGGAAAAAGCTGCCATCTCTCCTCTTAATTCATGTGGTGTATTTATAAATGGTTTATTGTAACGTGTTCAATTTGTTCATTTATTACAGTATTTTTACATTGGATACATGGATTTATTTAGATAAGGAGTCTTGTTACCTTCTGCATTTCCCCGTTTTGTTTTTTTCTAGTACAAATTCAAACAAGTAATTAATATTTAATTAATAATAATTAATATTAATTAATAAATAATTACTTTGAACTAGAAAAGTTACAACACAACAAACATGCCACATTACATTTTTTCTACTATTTTCTGTAATGTGTCCTGTTCAACCGTTAAATCATTACACGCATAGTAATAAATTAATCATAAAACTATTTCAAAGTAAATACAGAGTGGCATTAGTCAATAACTGCTTCATTTAACATTATTATGTTATATATTTATGTGCACATTAGAAATTCAGAAAAATAAATTCATGAATTGCATTTTGTATCTTCTTAGGTTTTCCAATAAGCAGTGCCATTTTTAGATGAGAAATTTACATTGCTTTGTCTGAAAGTAAATCCTTAACTCCCCCTGGTAAAGGGATGTAAATGTAATTTAAAATGATTTTGAGGTTTTGACATTGAGAGTCTAGCTTTTCAACAGCAGCAATAACACTCTTTTATATAGCCCACGGTGAATGAAAAGGTGTAGTTCAAAGTGCTTTATAAAAGTTAAAGAATTATGAGTACAAATGAAATGTACAAAGTAAAAGAATTGCAATTACAAAGAAAATAGATATAAATATAAAGAAAGAAAAAAAAAATATATATATACACACATATATACATATATACATACACACACACACACACACACACAATACAAATAAACAAATGTTATAAATAATTGATGGAATAAATGGAAGAATCCCTAAGCAAAGCTTAAATAACTATTAGCTAAACACAGTTTTTAATGGTTTTAAGGGTAAAACACAAAGTTCAATGCTATGGCCAGATGGCCTGGAAGGAGAAGGAAACAAAAACTCCATGACATGACAGAACACATGTTAAGTTACTTATTTTAGAATGTGGTCAAGAAAGTACATTTAAAGGCATTTCTAGCTAAATCTCGTTTGATGTAAACATAAGACATGTCAATTATTTGAAACCTGCAGATGAAGGAATAAAATGTGATACAAGGCATAAGATATGATTTGCTCTTCTTGACATGTGTATTATCATACAGTTTAGTATGTGCAGCATCATGTAATTCAAGACTTACTCCTTTATCGTTATCTAATGGCCTAACAACAAATGTTTACTTTTATTTGTCAATATGTTATAAAATGTCTTTAGTTCAGCTTTTAAAAGTAGAAATCACTTATTAAGAATCGTTTATCATGCCTACAAAAAGTAATGTTTGGTCTGGTAAAAAACTGACATTGAACAATAGCCTGTTTTTCTTTTACCTGCTATATGTATCAAGGCTGGGCTGTGGACAGACTTAATAAACAGTACAAGTGTGTCTTTTAAAGCTTCCTGTAGGACATCAGCACAAAAAGCTCACTGGAGCACCCCCCGGCCATCCCCCTCATGACAGAGTCATGACATAGTTCACGTAGGGGGTGTCCTCTAAATGAATTGCCAAGAAATTAGTCACAACTTGGCACCAAGATGGCACCCTTTATAGCTCGGGAGTAACCCAGATGACTTTCAGTGTTAGTTAAATGATCACTAATTTCTGCTGTGATTACATTTTGGGATGAATTTGGCTGTCACAGAACCTGTAGTTCACCATAACGCAATGGCAATTATACATTTACTGTAGAGATTATTATTGGTTTTTTGCTTGTTGCGGAGGCTTTTTTCTTTTTAAATATTTCAGGATAAAGTTTAGGCTTAGAGTTGGACTTATGGTTGACTGGCACAAAGGAATGTATTAAAGATTCAATGTTTTTCTTATTATAAAATTAAAACACAGCATATACTATATGTGACATTTTCCACTTCTTTCAGTATAGCAGCCTAAAGGCTCTTAGTAGATATGCTGTTAGAAGATTTACATCTCACATAAAAGTGCTTTTTTCTGCAAAGATCATATACTGCATTTGACCCCCTGCACAAAACTGAAAAGGACAGAAAGCCTCTTAGATACAACATCATTGAACATCTAGCTGTAAAATTTGATCAGCCACATAACCCACTAAAATATATCATTGCTTGGCAGGATTCAGGGTGGCAGTGGCAATATTCACCAAGATTCATGGCAGTAGAGTGCAAAAGCAACACATTTGTAAAAGAAAGCAAAGTGTGGAAGAATGAAGGAGATATGTCAATGGGATCAGACAAAATGTAAAAGCAAGAATAACAAATCGAGGCAAACATTTCTTTATGGTGCCTCTCATTAAAAAGAACAGTGCCGAACATAAATTGGTTGGAAGTGATTTGAATGTTACAGAGATCTGTCTATCTTTCTAGCCTTACCACTCTTCAACAGCAGCTCTCAGTCTCATTTCTCATCACAAATGCAGCTTTTTTAAGGGGGTACTTACTTCAGAACTTTTTTTTATTTTATTTTTACACTTTAGTCTATGAACTGTATGCAGTGAAAAGCCAGTGTGGAATGTAACTGTCTTCATATTTCTGTATAGTGTTGTTTCAGTGTACTTTTCTTTTTTCAAGTATTCACATGTAGGTAGTTGGTGCATCATGATGGATTAAATAAGAAAAAACTTTGTGTATGAATTTGCTGGATTGTGTGAAAATCCTCTATAGCCAATAGAAAAAAAAATATTTGGTATTTAACATTAAAATAATGAATTAATACATATTTCATATGGCATCTCAATCAATGGGAATTCTATTTTTAAACATAAGCAATAATGCAATATAAACCATCAAGAGAAAGATTATAAGATATTTTGCTGAAGAAATATATCCATAATAATTGAAATAAATCAACAATGCATAAACTTAATAATAACTTTTGTAGAAACAACTATTGAGTTGCTGAAATTACCAGGGCTCATAAAAAAAACACCTTTATTTAGGATCTTACCTCTCAAATAGTGGATATTACACCTGAAGAGTGACTAAACACTCAAGCCATACCTTCTGTGCAGTGTTATAATTCATTCTTCCCACTCCAGTCAGACACAATTCTATTATTCTGATAGCACACATTAATGAATTTTGGTGATGCCAATATACCCTTTGATTTCTAATATAAGTGCAGAAAAATGTTCCGATCTGCCCTCTCTCAGAGCTAAATTGCTTTGTTACAGGATTGATCAATTAGGATGGGTCTGATCAGACCAAGCTCACAATCCCTAGTAGTTATAGTAGGTCACATACTGTCAAAATCGCAATTAGAGCTGTCAATCATAATGATTAATGACTTTTAAGCCCCGCCCCCTATTACGTCACACCGGAAGTGCCGCCCCGCTGACGCAAGACCGGAAGTCCCGCCCCGTCGCCTCATGATGACGTCACGTCGGAATTCCCAGCCCCTCCACGTGACCTCTCTCCGCCCCGGCGTCGGATTGGTGTAAGGCTTCCCGTCCCCTCCCGACTCCTCCTTGAACCCTCCCCTGGCCCCTGATTGGTTCCATAAACTGTCAAGGGTCCGTTTGACGGAGGCCTGACCACTGTTTGAACCCGGATTGCACCTGCCGGGCGAAATAAACTGTCAAGGGCCGTGTGACAGATGTCTGACCGCTGTTTGAACCCGCTCAGCCCCCCTCTCCCGAAAGACAAGCCCGGGCGTGTTACAGCCTTTACCTCGACAAGCTCGGGCATGCCCGGGGCATGTCGTGAACAGCTCAGACATGCCCAGGGGCTGCCTCGGCCCCCGCCCTTTCTCTGGCACAAGCCCAGACAGGGCCGGGGCCTGTCCTGACCGGCTCAGACCAGCCTAAAGTCGCCCCAGCACCGACCTGAGGATGTTCCGTACCCTGATGGCCTCAAGGGACTGCCTCAGCCTCTGGGCCCGAGGCAGCACCTGACGGACGGCAGCCCCAGACCTCCCAGTCCCCCGATACTTACCGGGCAGTTCTGAAAAGGCCCTATAAAAAGCCAAGCATTTTGTTCTCATCTTGGCTTCAAAAAGCTGCATTTTTTCCAGCTCACACACACACACAGATAACAAACTGTCAGATCAAAGACAGGGTCTGAGTCAGACCGGAGCACCTGACGGTCGTCCTCCCCACACTTCCCGGTCCCCCACACATCCCAGTCCCCCACACTTCCCTGCCGAAAGCCTAAAAAGCTAAGCATTTTGTTCTATCTACGATTTTAAGATGAGCACACCATTAAAACATCTCATCTTTGCTTCAAACTAAGTCAAGCTGCTTTTTTTTTTTCCATCTCACACACAGATAACAAATTGTGAGAGCAAAGACACGGTCTGAGTCAGTCAGCGTGATCGCACCCTGTTTCTGGGCCCCCGGGGGTCAGGCCACACCTAGCAGCCGGTCTCCCCACCACTTCCCAGCCACTTCTGAAAGTGCTGTATAAAAAAGCGAATCATTTTCTTCGGTTCTATCTATAATTTTAATATGAACAAGCCATTAAAATATCTATCTCATCTTTGCTTTATCTCTCTCAGAGCGCAGACACGGGCTGAGACAGCCCCTGCCGCAGCGTGGAGCGCGATCGCCTTCGCATAGTTGTGTGCTTCGAGCACCCATTCCCGCTGGGTGAGCCCCTGCGAGATCGCCCGCTTGTCAACACATGTCTGTAAACTCCCCTACCCCCATACGTCAGTGGGCTTGAGACCGCGCAGACCCTCGGTCGATGGATCTTGTTAAAGTTAAGGGATTTTTAAAGATTAGCTTGTAAAGTTTGAGATAACTGCTAGTTCAGCCCTTTAAAAATCACACCTAGTTAAATAATATGCCGCAGTTCCCTTTTAAATCACGTTTGAGATGTCTAGCCTGGGCTGATTGGTGGCTGATATCAAAAATGTTCACATATATACAGAACTTAACCTTAGGGTTTATTTTCCGGGGTCTGTCTAAAATCAGACAAAAGACACTTACTAAAAAAGAGCAAAACCCTAATTTCCTTAATTACATTGTCCTCCTGGCTGAGTAATGAACCATGTCCTATACTTTCGAGAGGCCGGCCCATGCCTGTCATCCCTTACACTATATAGCATGATTGGTTACTCTTTTTGTAAGTATAATATAATGAAGTATCACTACACTGGTCAAGAGAGACGGATTCCACGTTTGTTTTGCTTAGCTCATTTCTATCACCTAGGAGCCTTTTGACAAAAGAAACCTCTCTAAATACACTTGTGCATTTCAACGGATATTTAAAAGAAATCAGGTTTTCTACCTTATCCCAGTTTTGTGCGTGCATGTAAAAGCACAGAATTTTGATATTTTCTGTCTACTCAAAAAACTGAAAATATTTCTATTAACACAAATGATAATTAGAAATCATTTTACTATTTTTATTTAAAAAGTTAAAAACAGAAAAGCCCAATTATGATTTTTGTTTTGTCATGGGAGGGCCCTAGGGTGACACTTTTCCCCTTTATACTCTTACTTATGTAGACCTTAAAACATATTCTTACCAAAATAGTTCATCACTTCCCAATTCCTGTAACATCAGGTAATTAGACAGAGCTCCATGACAGGCAAGAGATGATTATAGGTCAAATACACCGTGTCATAAAATAAAATAAAGTGTGAACACCGCGCAGACCTCTACCCTCGGTCGATGGATCTTTTAAAGTTAAGGGATTTTTAAAGATTAACTTGTAAAGTTTGAGATAACTACTAGTTCAGCCCTTTAAAAATCACACCTAGTTAAATAATATGCAGTAGTTCCCTTTTAAATCACGTTTGAGACGTCTAAAAAATCTAGCCTGGGCTGTATAATTTGTAATTATATTACTTAATATAATTTGTATAAAAATCGATCTAAAACAAGCCTTTTTTCTCTTCAAACTCACCCCACATTTTAAATACAGGTATCTTCAGCTGACCCTAAGGAAACATCTTGTGGAAGCAAGCGGCCCGCATGGCTCAGGGAGGGGCTGATGGTTCCAGCAGGGGCCGATTTCACACTTCAGCTAAATCAGGTTTCTCAGTGACAGACTCTGCAGTAAAAAACAGTTTTAGCAATGAAGCTGATTTCCCAGAGAGAAAGACCAAGCGGCAGACCCTGTCAGCTTTTAGCCGACCTCCCTGCGATCAGCCCCTGCTCTCTTTCTACACACAGAAAGTAAAGTCAGGTTCTGTAAGCACCCCAATCGAAGGAAGGACTCTGTGAGTTCGCTTGCAAACAACTGAGCCCGCTCGTTTCGATCACCCACCCCCCGCTGGGTGACCCTCAGAGAGCTCACCGGCTGGTAGTCTCAGGAATTTGTTAGGATTATGTCATGTACAAACCTAAACTCTGATTTATCACCTTTAAAGACATGGAGCAGTCTCGTGCTACAAAAGCCTTGTGTCTCTTTTTAACACTTCTGCCTGTAAAAGCTCTCTATTCTTTCTGTGGCCTCAGGTTTAATAGGGGCTTGCACCCAGGCTAATGAACAAAGTCGAGATGCCGGCCCATACCTGCTGTCCCTTACACTATATAACATGTTTGGTTATTCATTTTGTATGTATAATATAATGAAGTTATTTTTAAAAGTAACCCCACACCACACAAGAGAGACAGATTCCACGTGTGTTTTAGGATTTGCTGCGATCAGTGATTTTTAGTGTTTTGCTGAGCTCATTTCTATCACCTAGGAGCCTTTGGACAAAGGAAAACTCTGTAAATACACTTGTGCGTTTAAACGGAGATTTATAAGAATGCACAGGAGGCCGTAGTGAGGTGTGCTGGTTTATTATAGTCAGGAGATGTAAGTAGCCCTTTTTTGCCCCTCCGAAGTTCATAGAACTAAAATCATGTTTTTAAAATCGGCAGCTTTAGCTCATGCTAGTGACCTCGTAAATGGGAGCCAACCGCTCAGCACGCTTGTATAGCTCACAAAATAGCAGAGCTAATTACTCTTTCTTCTTAAACTAATGATCAGATATTCGGGTAATTCTTAATGAAACACTAAAGCGTTAGTGAACAAAAATACATGTTCAGTAGCCAAGTAAAATGACCGGTTGCTTTAACATAAAATTAAAGCATCTTTAGAAAATAAAGCATCTAAAAGCATCTTTGTAAAGGTCCGATTTTAAAACGTTATAAGAAAAAGCCTTGTTTCCAAAAGAGTTCTTTGGAACCATCAGTGCCTTTCTGATCACATCCACCCCAAACAAAAGCATAGAACTTAATTTCTGTACTCATTTTAAATGATAATAGCCAGTATAAAGTCCCTAAAGGAACTGGTGACATCTGATATCTTTTACCCTATATGTTTTCTTGTCAGCCCAAGTCATTCAGATTCTGCTTACAACACAAATGTACGATTATTTTTTCTCAAATGGCCAGTTCTTTGGCCTGCTAATCATGAAAAAAATCATATTTTATTCTCCTGACACTTTATTTGCATATTTTATTATACCTACTTGTATCGACATTTATCTATCTCTATATTTATTTTTCTGTATCAGAATGTAGTTTAAGTTCATTTGTTTTGGGTTCAATAGATGTATTTTTCATATTTTCGATTCTTGTTTTCTTTTTTCACATCTTGAGTCCCCTTTTTGTTACTTCGCGCCCTAGCGTGGTCAGCCCAGAGTTTGAGAACCACTGTTGTAGGTTTTTATTGGTAAAACACTCTGCGGCATTTCAAGGTAAGTTAGATTCCCTTGTTTACTCAGCCATCCACTGGTGTTCCATTTTTGTTATAAATTGTGTTTAGTCTCTCTTTATTTACTAAGCATTTTATATGATGATTAGAAAACAGTTATCTTGTTCAGGCTTTAATTTAAATCAGCATTTTCATCAACAGGTTATAAACACTTTGGTACTCAGGGGGCTTTTTATAATACAAAGTTTTAGAAATTCTGTGAATGCTTGGTAATAGCCTTCCATTTTACAGCAGTTATGAGACCCTGAAAATAAGAACGGTTATAGGAGGTTATAGGAGCCTGTACACTACAGGGCTGAGGATTAGGCTTTGGACACGTTAGGCCAATCAGGATGGAAAATGTTTTTAGTGAATAGTTACATTATATCTATTATAGGCGTTAGCACAAGGATTAAAATTTTACTAAAACTATGAGGTTTTATTCTTTCTTTTAGGTAGTCCAGGTGACATAGGACGGCTGTTATTGAAAACTGCTTTTCCCCTCTGTTTGTGAAAAAGCATCCTTGGTTTTAGTAGCATTCAGGGTCAAGGGATGTAAGTTTGAACTGTGATTCCAAGAGTCAACAAGTGTCTGCAATCTTCTTGAATATGAGTCCAAGGACCTGGGTTTGCGCAGGGATCATAGTCAGGGGCAGAGTTACGCTAGACATTATTATTCCAAAATGAAACATTGACGTTTCTTATACTCTTTGAAAAGCGACTCCCGCCCCACCGGCCTGATTGGTTAAGGAAACTGTCAAGAGCCTTTTGATGGATGTCTCTTATTCGGGTCAGTGAAAGGTACTTCGGCATAAAAAACCTAAGGTCTCGGGGTTATGGTCGTTGTGAATAGTGAATACAGAACACACGCCGCCCTCGTCCTATCTCATTTGAAAAACCCGAGTTGAATTTTGAACATCATGTCCTATGACCGGTTAACCCTGCGGACCCAGGCGCTAGATCTCCATAATATGGACCATTACAGAGTAAAGATTAGAGAATCTTTCGCAGTCTCCATTACAAGATCCATAGCACCCGCAGGAAGTTGGACAATGAAGTGAAGACCCTTTAGTTGGTCAGAATCATGGGGGTTAGCGCCTAGGGTCATATTCTAAAATATCTTAGATTATATCTATTTAGTTAGCATGTCGGCACTGTTCATTTTCAACATAGGTGGTATATTTCGCTGACCAGGGGCTTCTAGTCAAAAGGTTAAAATAAAATTGCATTCTAATTCTTAAAGCTCTATCAGACTATTGTTCATTTCAAAGCAAAATGCCAACAATCATTTTGTTTATAACTAAATTAAATAAACCTGATAAATAGATCCCGATGCTTGATAATACTTAACCCTAATTGATATCATTAAATGATACTTCTGTGTTTTATTCAGATTTAATATTTTTAATTTGCCTTTTTAAGTTTTATTTAAAAATGAACTCTTTAAGACACATTCAGACTATTCCGGACTGCGCATGTCAAAAAAGCTTATTATTTATTTGAAATGTTTTTATACATCACGGCAGTTTTTCAAATTGAAATCACTCCTCTTTTTCATGTGGTTATTTACTTTATTTATTAATTTTGGCACACATGTCCTTATCAGTCTAGTTCATATTCTAAACTCCAATATTTAATGTTCTTCCTGAATCAGGAGGAACACAGCCCTGACTTTTAGTGCCAGATAAGATTCTAACAATAACCGGCTCATGTTAATCAGCCTCATACAAGCCGATGTTCAATAATGTTTCCCCCAACTCTTTGCCATCCCGTGAAACTGCCTACATAGATGACAGTTTAGCTGATAATATACCGCAGAACACTTAGGTTCTGTTGTAGTGTGCGGTGAGCTTGGGGTGATCCGGTCTTAAGATGTTTTTTAATCTCCTCTGTCACTTAGTATTTGTACATTTTAGTTTGTACTGTCTTATCTTTGTGATAGGGGCGAGTCAATGTTTCATTTTGGAATAATAATGTCTAGCGTAACTCTGCCCGTGACTATGATCCCTGCGCAAACCCTGGTCCTGTGACTCGTATTCAAGACGTTTGCAGACACTTGTTGACTCTTGGAATCACAGTTTAAACTTACATCCCTTGACCCTGAATGCTACTAAAACCAAGGATGCTTTTTCACAAACAGAGGGGAAAAGCAGTTTTCAATAACAGCCGTCCTATGTCACCTGGACTACCTAAAAGAAAGAATAAAACCTCATAGTTTTAGTAAAATTTTAATCCTTGTGCTAACGCCTATAATAGATATAATGTAACTATTCACTAAAAACATTTTCCATCCTGATTGTCCTAACGTGTCCAAAGCCTAATCATCAGCCCTGTAGTGTACAGGTTCCTATAACCTCCTATAACCGTTCTTATTTTCAGGGTCTCATAACTGCTGTAAAATGGAAGGCTATTACCAAGCATTCACAGAATTTCTAAAACGCTGTATTATACAAAGACCCTGAGTACCAAAGTGTTTATAACCTGTTGATGAAAATGCTGATTTAAATTAAAGCCTGAACAAGATAACTGTTTTCTAATCATCATATAAAATGCTTAGTAAATAAAGAGAGACTAAATACAATTTATAACAAAAATGGAACACCAGTGGATGGCTGAGTAAACAAGGGAATCTAACTTAGCTTGAAATGCCGCAGAGTGTTTTACCAATAAAAACCCTACAACAGTGGTTCTCAAACTCTGGGCTGACCACGCTAGGGGGCGCGAAGTAACAAAAAGGGGACTCAAGATGTGAAAAAAGAAAACAAGAATCGAAAATATGAAAAATACATCTATTGAACCCAAAACAAATTGACTTAAACTACCTTCTGATACAGAAAAATAAATATAGAGATAGATAAATGTCGATACAAGTAGGTATAATAAAATATGCAAATAAAGTGTCAGGAGAATAAAATATGATTTTTTTCATGATTAGCAGGCCAAAGAACTGGCCATTTGAGAAAAAATAATCATACATTTGTGTTGTAAGCAGAATCTGAATGACTTGGGCTGACAAGAAAACATATAGGGTAAAAGATATCAGATGTCACCAGTTCCTTTAGGGACTTTATACTGGCTATTATTTAAAATGAGTACAGAAATTAAATTCTATGCTATGTTTGGGGTGGATGTGATCAGAAAGGCACTGATGGTTCCAAAGAACTCTTTTGGAAACAAGGCTTTTTCTTATAACGTTTTAAAATCGGACCTTTACAAAGATGCTTTTAGATGCTTTATTTTCTAAAGATACTTTATTTTCATGTTAAAGCAACCGGTCATTTTACTTGGCTACTGAACATGTATTTTTGTTCACTAACTCTTTAGTGTTTCATTAAGAATTACCCGAATATCTGATCATTAGTTTAAGAAGAAAGAGTAATTAGCTCTGCTATTTTGTGAGCTATACAAGCAAGCTGAGCGGTTGGCTCCCATTTACGAGGTCACTAGCATGAGCTAAAGCTGCTGATTTTAAAAACATGATTTTAGTTCTATAAACTTCGGAGGGGCAAAAAAGGGCTACTTACATCTCCTGACTATAGTAAACCAGCACACCTCACTACGGCCTCCTGTGCATTCTTATAAATCTCTGTTTAAACGACAAGTGTATTTACAGAGTTTTCCTTTGTCCAAAGGCTCCTAGGTGATAGAAATGAGCTCAGCAAAACACTAAATATCACTGATCGCAGCAAATCCTAAAACACACGTGGAATCTGTCTCTCTTGTGTGGTGTGGGGTTACTTTTAAAAATAACTTCATTATATTATACATACAAAATGAATAACCAAACATGTTATATAGTGTAAGGGACAGCAGGTATGGGCCGGCATCTCGACTTTGTTCATTAGCCTGGGTGCAAGCCCCTATTAAACCCGAGGCCACAGAAGGAATAGAGAGCTTTTACAGGCAGAAGTGTTAAAAAGAGACACAAGGCGTTTGTAGCACGAGACTGCTCCATGTCTTTAAAGGTGATAAATCAGAGTTTAGGTTTGTACATGACATAATCCTAACAAATTCCTGAGACTACCAGCCGGTGAGCTCTCTGAGGGTCACCCAGCGGGGGGTGGGTGATCGAAACGGCCGGGCTCAGTTGTTTGCAAGCGAACTCACAGAGTCCTTCCTCCGATTGGGGTGCTTACAGAACCTGACTTTACTTTCTGTGTGTAGAAAGAGAGCAGGGGCTGATCGCAGGGAGGTCGGCTAAAAGCTGACAGGGTCTGCCGCTTGGTCTTTCTCTCTGGGAAATCAGCTTCATTGCTAAAACTGTTTTTTACTGCAGAGTCTGTCACTGAGAAACCTGATTTAGCTGAAGTGTGAAATCGGCCCCGGATACCATTTAATTTACAAAGGTACACATAAAGTGAAATGAATTTTGGGCCTATAAGTTAACTCCATGGAAAAAGACAATATTAAACATCACGCTTACTTAGAAGTGTCTTGTCTCTGTTTAAAGACGAAATTACCAGTATATTCTTATCCAAAGTTTTAGGAAAATATAGCAAAATCTAAATCAAGCGATGATTAAAGGGAAACAGATTATTTCTGGTGATTTGAGGTGACTTTGGAAAGTTTTAAATTAAAACAATAAAACTAATTAGTAACACGAGGGTGCGTCTCGACTTGCGTGCGGGTGCACCTGTACTGAAAGGTAGGGGTGACCAGCGGAAGGTAACAGCACATGACATTGGCGAATGCTCGGTCTAAAGGAAGGTGAATGGTTGCGTTCGCACCTTAAACTGAATAAGCAGGTGATTTTTGGGTTCAGTTTTGGGATAAACGAAGAAAGGTCTTATTGCAGACTTCAGATTGCTGGATTGGGGGGACCGCGTGCTGGCTTCTGGGTGGCAGGAGCAGGGGATGGCAGCGGACTAAACGTTTCTCCTTGTATCTGTTGTGGGGAAAATCAGCCTTAATGTTTGAGATGGATTCACGGGGCCCCCATTTATCGAGATGACATTGAACGGGCTGCCGGCAGGGGGGCTGAAGAGTTTCGGCGCTAATTTGGTTTGGAGTGGGGGGGTTGACCAATGTTTTGATCTATTTTTATTGATTGGTTTGACAAAATCAGCTTGGGTATGACAATACTTGGCTTTAGGGAACTACTGAATGCGTAATAGGGGGGGATGTTCTTAAGGCTGAATCAGTCAGTTCTCCTAAACTTACAGAATCCTGAGCACTTAAAAAGAAACCCCGTCGTGGGGGGATTTTTTTTAGAATAGTATTGCCCCTGTCTTTGTCATGAAGCGTTTGCATGTTCATTGGAAGCTGTAACATTTCGAGATGTTGGGTTTTAAAGTAAGGGTAAGGCTGTCTCTGGGCCATGTGGACAAAGGGCATTGGGCTTGATTGATTTTTTAAGAGTTTTCAATATTAAACCCGGGTCATAATATCAGATTTTTGAAGTTTATTACAATAATTCTGCCTTACTCAGCATGAAGGAACTTTCTTTTAAATATCTTAATAAGGTTTTTAAAGGAGGTTCTTTGCAAAGGCCCTCAGTGGAAATGAGCTAAGCAAAACGGATCGGCGGCGGCGACCCTTTCCCAGCGGCCCAGCGCCTTTGGGGGCATGAGGGGTTAAGTATTCTTATTGACCATGACCCCCCTTTTGGAACGTTGGCTTTTCAAGTTTCCCGGGGGGTTTTTAACTAATTAAGGGGACCGGTTAAAGGAAGGCCTCAAACTTTAAACAACAAACCCTACCCTCCCGGTTCAACCCACGAGGGGGTAAACGACATGGGATTTTGGGGAAAAGGGGGCTCCCCCAGGGGAAGGCCCCAAACCCCAAGCCAAAACCCACGCCCCGGCGGGGCTGCCCCCACCCCGTGTCTGCGCCTGAGAAAAAAAAAAAAATTAATTTTTTTTAAAAAAAATTTTAAAAGAAAAAAAAATTTTTTTAACAGCACTTTAAAATGGGGGGGAAGGGGGGGGAGACCGGGGCAGGGGGGGGGCCCCCCCGGGGCCCAAAAGGGGGAAATCCCTTTTCCCTCCCCTTTCCTTTTTTTTTTTTGGGGGGAAAAAAAAAGGTTTTTTTGAAGAAAAATGAGATGTTTTAATGGTGTGCTATCTTAAATAGATAGAACAAAATGCTTAGCTTTTTTTTTTGGGGAAGGGGGGGGGATGGGGGGGGCCGAAGTGTGGGGAGGACGACCGTTTTTTTCCCCTGTTCCCCCCCCCTTTTTTTTTTTTTTTTTTTTTGGGGGGGGGGAAAAGAGTTTTTTTAAGCCAAGATGAGAAAAAAAGCTTTTTTTTATGGGCCTTTCAGAACTGCCCGGGATTGGGGGCTGGGAGGTCTGGGGCTCCCGTCCGCAGGTGCTGCCTCGGGCCCAGAGGCTGAGGCAGTCCCTGAGGCCATGGGGGGGAACATCCTCGGCGGGCTGGGGACTTTTGGGGGGGCCCGGCGGACAGGCCCCCCTTTGGGCTTGTGCCAGAAAGGCGGGGCCAGGGAGCCCCGGGGGGGGGGCCCGACATCCCCGGGGATGCCCGGGTTTTGGGGGGGGAAAACCCCCCGGGGGGGCTTTTTGGGGGGGGGAGCGGTTAAACAGGGCGGCATTTCCAAGCCCTGACATTTATTTCCCCTGCAGGGAATGGGTTAACCGGTCAACACCTCAACCGGGCCGGCGTTTTTTTTAGGGACAATCGGGAAAAAGGGAGGTTCCCCCCCAAAAGGGGGCGAAGTTTTTAAACCAATCGGGGGGGGGGGCAAAGGGGGAGTCGGGGGGGGCCCAACCCAACCAAAACGGGCGGGCCCCGGGGAGGGCACTGGGGGGCGGGGGGGGCTAGCTACTAGGGGTGGGGGGGCCTGGGTTTGGGCCCCCCCCGCCCCAAAATCCTTTCCCGGGGGGAAAAAATAATTTAAAACCCAATTAAATTTTTTTTGGGACCACTAAATTATTTTTAAATTTTTTCCAGTAAATGCCTAAATTTTTTTAAAATCCAATTGGGGGGGCCCCCCAGGGGGGGAGTGGTTATTTCCTCGGGGAAAAGGTGGCTCCAAATTTTCTTTTTTGTTTTCATGGCTTTTACCCAAAAAATTTTATTTTTTAAATTTGTTTGGGTTTCTTTTTTTGGGGGTCAATTTTTTCACCCTTTTTAAAAAGGGCCCCCCCCCAAAATAAAAAATTTATTTCAAAGAAATAATTTGTAAAAATTTTTTTTTAAAAAAAATTTTAAAATTTTTAAAAAAAAAAAAAAAAATTTTTTAAAAAATTTTTAAAAAAATATTATTTAAAAAAAATTAAAAATTTTAAAAAATTTAAAAAAGTTTCCCCCCCCCAAAGGGGAAAAATTTTTTACCCAACCAGCTTTTTCCCCAAAATTCGTTGAGCCAACGGGCGGAGAGAGGTCACGTGGAGGGGCGGGGAATTCCGACATGACGTCATCATGAGGCGATAGGGCGGGACCTCCGGTCTTGCGTCAGCGGGCGGCACTTCCGTGTGACGTCATAGGGCGGGCTTAAAAGTCATTAATCATTATGATTGACAGCTCTAATTGCGATTTTGACAGTATGTGACCTACTATAACTACTATCCCTTTATCAAGCTTTTAAATTCCAGTCACTAATGTCCATAATAAACATTATAAAACGTCCAATTGAGGGTGGGGACACACAGTGGTGTAGTGGTTAGTGCTGTTGCCTCACAGTATGAAACATGGCCTGGTCTCAAATTTTTCTTTAGTGTTTGCATGGCCTCCACCTGCGAAACATGTATGCATGGTTCTAAATTAGCCTCATATGAGATAGTGCTGCTGTAGCGTCCTGGCCTAGGCTCATGCATGACTTGCACGCAGTGCCTTTGTGACAAGGGCCCTGCCCTACAAACCTGAAATGGATTTAGTGGGTTCAGTAATTGATGAATACATTTGTAATAATGTTTTATGGAGATACAAAGTGTCTATATATATACAGTACTGTACATGCAAACATATATATATATATATATATATATATATATACTCACACACACAGATATATATATATATATATATATATATATATATATATATATATATATATATATATATATATATATTGTGAACGCTGGCCCAGACACACACAGACGGACAACATAGTTCCACCCAACACACGTTTATTGTACACAATATTTACAGTTCAGTGCACTCACAAACCCCAGTGCCTCCAGCACCGATTCCCCCAATGTCCAGGCCACACAGTCCTGTGCCTCTCTTTCTCCTGGCTGCCTCCAGTCCTCACTCCAGCTCCGTCCTCTTCCACCCGACTTCCGCTAATGACTGGAGGGAGGCGCCCCTTTTATAGGAACCGGATTGGCTCCAGCTGCTTCCCGGCAATCACCCGCGGACACACCCCCGTGTGGCGGAAGTGCCGGCTGCGCACCCAGAAGCCGTCCGGGTGTCCCCTGTCGTCTTCCCCCCGGCACTTCCTGGTGTGGCGGAAGTGCCGGGCTCCCGGGATAATCAGGCACTGGGGCGCCGCCTGGCGGTGGCCACGGGTCCCTACAGGGCTGGGCTTCCAAGCCCTTTACCCAAGGCCCCCAACATAACCAGTACGGACGCCCCCTCGCGTTCTGGAGGAGGCACAAGCCCTCCTCTCGTCCTCCTATATATATATAAACTGCTCAAAAAATTAAAGGAACACTTTGAAAACACATCAGATCTCAATGGGAAAAAGAAATCCTCCTGGATATCTATACTGATATAGACTGGGTAATGTGTTAGGAACGAAAGGATGCCACATCGCTTGATGGAAATGAAAATGATCAACCTACAGAGCCCTGAATTCAAAGACGCCCCAAAAATCAGAGTGAAAAAATTATGTGGCAGGCTAGTCCATTTTGCCAAAATTTAATTGCAGCAACTCAAAATTGTACGCAGCACTTTGTATGGCCCCTGTGTTCTTGTATACATGCCTGACAACATCGGTGCATGCTTCTAATGAGATGACAGATGGTGTTGTGGGGATCTCCTCCCAGATCTGGACCAGGGCATCACTGAGCTCCTGGACAGTCTGAGGTGCAACCTGGTGGCATTGGATGGACCAAAACATAATGTCCCAGAGGTGTTCTATTGGATTTAGGTCAGGAAAGTGTGGTGGCCAGTCAATGGTATCAATTCCTTCATCCTCCAGGAACTGCCTGCATACTCTCACCACATGAGGCCAGGAATTGTCGTGCACCAGGAGCCACTGTACCAGCATAGGGTCTGACAATGGGTCCAAGGATTTCATCCTGATACCTAATGGCAGCCAAGGTGCCTTTGTCAAGCCTGTAGCGGTCTGTGTGACCCTCCATGGATATGCCTCCCCAGACAATCATTAACCCACCACCAAACTGCTCATGCTGAATGATGTTACAGGCAGCATAATGTTCTCCATGGCTTCTCCAGACCCTTTCACTTCTGTCACGTGCTCAGGGTGAACCTGCTCTCATCTGTAAAGCACAGGGCACCAGTGGTGCATCTGCCAATTCTGGTATTCTATGGCGAATGCCAATCGAGCTGCATGCTGCTGGGCAGTGAGCTCAGGGCCCATTAGAGGACATGGGGCCCTTGGGTCACCCTCATGAAGTCTTTCTGGTTGTTTGGTCAGAGACATTCACACCAGTGGCCTGCTGGAGGTCATTTTGTAGGGCTCTGGCAGTGCTCATCCTGTTCCTCCTTGCCCAAAGGAGCAGATACTGGTCCTGCTGATGGGTTATGGACCTTCTATGGCCCTCTCCAGCTCTCCTAGAGTAACTGCTTGTCTCCTAGAATCTCCTCCATGCCCTTGAGACTGTGCAGGGAGACACAGCAAACCTTCTGGCAATGACACGTATTGATGTGCCATCCTGGAGAAGTTGGACTACCTGTGCAACCTCTGTAGGGTCCAGGTATCGCCTCATGCTACCAGTAGTGACACTGACTGTAGCCAAATGCAAAACTAGTGAAGAAACAGTCAGAAAAGATGAGGAGGGAAAAATGTCAGTGGCCTCCACCTGTTAAACCATTCCTGTTTTGGGGGTCATCTCATTGTTGCCCTCTAGTGCATCTGTTGTTAATTTCATTAACACCACAGCAGCTGAAACTGATTAACAACCCTCTGCTACTTAACTGACCAGATTAATATCCCATAAGTTTCATTGACTTTATGCTATACTCTGATTAAAAAGTGTTCCTTTAATTCTTTTGAGCAGTATATATATATATATATATATATATATATATATATATATATATATATATATATATATATCTAGCCTCAGTTGATGCCAGTGGGTGCTTGCGATATGGGATGGTTTACTAAACAATGGAATTCATTGCTGTGAAGAACCAATTTGAATTCCCCATCCACCTTTCTAATTATAGCTAAAAATATGCATATACATAAATGGAAACTGAATATTTTTAAAATCACATAAGTTTCAATCAATTCAGGCAAAAAACTTTTTTGTTTTTACAATTTATTCTATATTAATCTGTCCATGACATTAATGCTTCACAATACATATTGCTACATATTTCTTTTTTTTGTTATGCCCTTGCTTTTTTTTTCAGCTCATGTACAGGTGATATGCAGCTTGCACTGCACACGGTGCCAGTTTGATCAGCCTTACAAAAGTGCAAACCGCACAACAGCAACAGTATCTGCAGACTGGGACTCCTTTCCGCCTAAGTAAGAAATGTTCGTGGTCCTGCCTAAAAAGCTCTTTGCTTTCATAATTTTGACCAATGTTCAGCACTGCACCAGTAACATTCTACTGTAGATGTAATAAAGTGTAAGACACTGTATTGTGATGATGATGATGATAGCACACATGAACAAATTTTGTCTAATTTTGTAATCATACATTATCTTTCAGGCATCTTATCCAAGTTTGTGTCCTGCCTTGCATGCGATTCAGCCGCGGTATGCTATAGTTCCTTTTCACCTTAAATTTGGTTATCTAATGAATGGATGAAAGGACAAATTGAGCACCACATACTGCATTTTTTAAGCTCTGTGTTGCTTTCCTTGTATGTGTTTTATTTTTTTTGGTAGAAAACACAGGTCAA
Source organism: Polypterus senegalus (assembly GCF_016835505.1). NCBI lineage: Eukaryota > Metazoa > Chordata > Cladistia > Polypteriformes > Polypteridae > Polypterus > Polypterus senegalus. The sequence continues at coordinate 37,567,233 of NC_053163.1, forward strand.
TGAGAATTTCAAACAAGATAGTATTTGTACCCTGTCATTTATTGCAAAAAAATGCTGTGTTGTAATGGCTTGGTACCTATAAACAGCACCACTGCAGTTTTACGAGGAGCATAACTTTGAAGATTTAAACCTAAAGATCCTCTCAAAGCTTCTTGCTGCCCTATACCACCTTCTGGGCTGCAGGCTTGCAAACAGGGTCCTACATTTTACAAATATTTATAATCTATTGGTTAAGCACCTTGTATCACATTTCAGTTAAGAAGTGTAGCGCTTGCCTGTCCTATTTGTAACAAGTTAACACTGAGCCCTGGTGCTCACAGACTGAATCTCAAAATTCACAAAAAATGGACCTTAAGATCTCATTCCAAGTAGAGGCTTACTGTTGTTTGTATGGAAAAAGACAGGAAGGTTATGATTATTACAACAGCTTTACTAACTTTATGAACTCAAGAGAATGTCACAATGGCACAGTGCACTTTGGTATGATCTCATAAATGCTCAAATTGCTGGCCTTGTATACTCACAACTGTAAATCTACTTTTAACACAAATACCTAATTACAATTTATTTAAATAAAAACATTTTAAGCATCCCCAAGCTCCAGAAATAAGTCTCTTTCTAGTTCATGAAACACAGAACAACTAAGGAATTTGACAGAATTAAATTAACAATAACATTAGTCCTTAAAACAAACTCTAAAAAAGCATTGCCCTTCATTAAATACTAATGTTTATTAAAGTGATTTACCTGGCCTTCAGTGTTTTTGGTATTTTTTCCAACTAGTTCACAATCTGTGTTAGCACCGTGATGGCCACGATAATGTAAGCAACACATGTGACAGTGAGTGAACAAGAGCAAGTGAAGTTCACCTCGCAGCAGCCTGCTGATGAACCCCGGCCCATTTGGCAGGCTGCAATGAAGACAACGTCTGAGCACAGGGGCATCAGTTGTGGAAATAACCGAGACTGGGAATGTGCGCAACAGAGGCATAACCCCAGCATCCCCGTGACAACATCAGCTGTGCAATTAACTGAGACTAATGATAAGCGTACGGTAACACATTTTAGTATTTAGCCACTTTTTTGCTAACATTTCCTTTAAATTTGATGTCATTACTTTCAAAATTGATTTCACGTTTTTGAAATATGATATTGAAGTTTAATATTGGATATTAGCATTGCTGTACTACTTCAATTAAAGGCTGTTGCCGTCCACTAACTATGTAAGCTATTGAATATTTATTTTTGTTCCAGTAATTACAGTTTACTTTCTAGAAAACTGATCATTTAAAGAACATGATATTTAAATATGTTAGAAGTGTGTTCCTGTAATGTATTGTCATAGATTCTTCAAAATAGGGACAAAGATGCTTTTATCCCCAGAACTTGGAGATGTACTAGCAGATTTTGTTTCTACATGCACACATAAAGGCTGGAATTGCAATCTGTTTGACTTGGGCAAGGTTCTGTATGGAGTCCTAGCTGTGGTTCATGGCCTTCAATTGTATTTCGACTGTTCATTGTCATGCCTTTGCCCTCTGGGGCTCAGTGGAGAGCTGTCCTTGTGTTTTTCACCTCTGATGGTGTGTTCAATCCATCTGCCTCTTCCTCTAATTATATAGGTGTCCACATTCTCTTGCTTGCATCTGGTGAGAAGCTCCTGATAGTTTGTGGCTAGAAAATGTCAAGGATTTTTCTCAGTCTACTGGTGTGGAATGCTGGCATTTTTCAAATGTCATCTGCCATCATTTTAAACCATACTAAAGTATGGACAAAACGTAGCTCTGGTAAACCTTTAGTTTGGTGTTGATTCTGTATTGAGATGACCTCCACACATTGTTTAGCATGCTGAAGGCATTTCTGGTTTTATTCAGTCTGCTCTTGATGACACTATTTGTTCCTCCATCATGTCTGATAATACTGCCTAGGTAGGTAAACTCTTAGTCATCATTAAGTCCTCCAACTACCTTGATAGCTGAGGGATTTGAGATGTTAAAGTGGCATGACTTCAGATTTCTTTCCGATTATTTTCAGTCCCACTTGTTATGCACTGATGTAAAGGTGAGATGTCTGTTCCTGCATAAGCCTGTGTGAGAGAGAGCAAAACAAGGTCATCAGCATAGTCATGGTCCTCCAAAGTAGAGACTAAGGCCCATCTGATTCCTTACGCTTTGCTGCGCTTCACATCACCCAGTGAATAATCAGATTAAAGAGTAATGTTAACTTTATGCATCCTTGTCTCACTCCAATCCAGACTTGGAAGCTTTACCCATTTTATAGGTAAAGTTGTCATAAAAACTCTTGATGAGAAGAACTATCAGCCATAGGCTCTCAGTATGAGCCAAAGGCTGTCACAGTGCATGCTATCAAAGGCTATCTCAAAATTAATAAAAGTGACGCATAGGTATCTCTACTATTTGGTGCACTGTTCTATGATGTTGCATAGAGTAAAACTCTGGTCAACACACCCTTTACCTTTGTAGAATCCTGTCTGGTTTTTTCTCACCTGCCTCAGAAATGCTTTGCAGTTTTTAAATTTGACATTGATTATCCTAACATTGATTAAATTATTAATTAATTTTGATCATAAATTTTAAAAACTTGACATTGGAGAAAAAATACTTGATATCAAACTTTAAAATATAGATATCAACTATAAAATCGTTATTTTAAAAATATGAGCTCAATTTCCTGAAATGTGATATTGAATTTTAAGCCCTTGATATACATTTTCTGTAATTATGATCAGTTTTTAAGTGTGATATCAAACCAAACATATAAAGTCACGGTACACTGAAATTCCTGCCAATTATACGTTTTCACACCTGGTTAAAGTGTTGTACCTGTTTTGCTAATTATGTAAATTGTAAAGGTTGTGCTAAATATCAAATTTCAAATTTCCCCAGTGCTTTTGGTACCATCCAGTGACCCCAGTTAAGGGATAAACTCAGAGATACACAGGTGGATGAGCCTACGTGTCCAGGATAAAGGACTACCTGTCGGGCAGACCGCACTTTGTGAGACTCAAGAACTATGTTTCTACTAGGCTGACCCGCCTTTTAAGTTGACCACTTCTTAAGGCAATTCAATATGTACATCAATTTGAGATTTTATACAAACTCATTAATTTGGTTATATTGCATTTGAGCGGTATTACTTTAATACTCATAGTTTGTTATTTTTGTGATGAAATTTAAACTTTTTTTCTATATTGAGGTCGCCCTTTTGAACCCCCCTGATATTTACTACACGGTGAGACATTTGTATTCCATCAACATTAATTATTTCCAGAGACATAATTTTGTCTATTTTTCCAGCACATCACAAAAGCAGCGGAACGATGGGAGCACCAGAACTCTGCTCACATCATGTCGCTTCGTACCGCAAGCTGCAAGTAGTAAGTCTGTAATACGCTTTCCACTCACGGGATGGAAGGACAATCCTGACCGCTTATATAGTAAGAAAGAAGAAGAAGATATCGCACAGTCTGGAGTAGAAAATCAAGTTTTACCTGGAAAACGAAACTACAAATCCCATCGCATTGCAAAATGGACAGGGCGTAGGTGAAACTCCGCTCGGTAGCAGTCACGGGACAGAAGGACAATCCGGACCGCTTTTATATAGAAGGATAACAGATGTGAGCAATACTGGAGCATCACAAGGAACAGTCCGGTCTCTGTTTTGCTTCACTTTGTACACCTTTGACTATAAATATAACACCACGGCATGACACTTCTGAGATGATTCTGCACTTATAGTGTGCATTAATAAGTGAATGAGACAAGAGTATAGGTACAAAACTTTAGTTCTTGGTACAAAGAGAATTGTCTGCACCTTAACATCAACAAAACCAAGAAACTGGTTATAGGTTTTCGCTGCACCAAAGAGTATCTATGTCACTATTCAGGGAGTGGATGTAGAGGTGGTGCACTAATACAAGTTTTTTGGGTTCACATTAATAACAGACTGGACTGGTCTTGGAACAACAACAACAAACATTTATTTATATAGTAACGTTTTCATACAAATGTTGCTCAAAGTGCTTTACAAGATGAAGAACAAAGAAAAAAGAAATTTCTGATGGCCAGAAAAAACAAAACTCCAGAGGGCTGGAGAAAACAAATTGAATCTCCAGGGGTTCCAAGGGCATGAGACCACCCAGCCCCCACTAGGCATTCTATCTAACATACTGTAAGCGATCTCAATCGGTCCTCATGGTTTATAGGCTTCACATGGAAGAATTAGGACGACGATGGTCATGTGGACCTCTGGCCTTCATCAATGTAGGGACAGCATGGTGCTTTGATCAGGTGGTGGTGGAGCAGATCACCACCACAGAAAACTGGAAAGAAAACAGCACAGAAAAAGGGGTTGGTACGGGTTTTGCAGCAATGAAAATGCATATACAGAATATCAGTGTTACACTAAAATGAAGCTATGAGAAAGCCATGTTAAAGTAATGGGTTTTTAGCAGCTTTTTTTAAACTGCTCCCTGGCGAATTTCTGTCGGTAAACTATTCCAGATTTTAAGTACAAAACAGCAGAAGGCTGCCTCACCACTTTTACAGTTTAGCTCTTGGAATTATAAGCAGACACTCATTTGAAGAACTACCGTTACAATTTGGAATGTAAGGTGAGAGACATTCCAAGATATTGGCTGGAGCGATTATTTAAGACTTTGTAAACCATAAACAGCATTTTAAAGTCAATTCTAAATGACATGGGTAACCAGTGTAGTGACATCAAAACTGGAGAGATTGGCTACGATTTTCTTTTCCAAGTTAAGATTCTGGCAGCTGCATTCTGCATTAGTTGCAATCGATTATGTCTTTTTCAGGTGGTCTTGAGAGGAGTGCGTTGCAGTAATCTAGTCGACTAAAAACAAAAATGTGAACTAATTTTTCAGCATCTTGCAAAGTTATAAAGGGTCTAATTTCACAGACAGGGTATAGCAGGCCCTTTTTCCTTAGAAGACTGTGTTGCTTTAATTTGGGTAATGACATCCTTCACAGTGCAATTCTACTCTGTAGTGTGTTGGGATTTATTCTCCCATCGGTTTTCTGGGAGCCCTCGAACCCAACACCATTGGTAATGTCACGATGAGCTAGGCAGTTAGGCACAAACAATGAAGCAAAGGGGATGGTGCAAAAAGTGCAAAAGTGCTTTTTTTTAAATCAATAAACACAAATGTCCAAATAAATAGTGCAGTGTTATAAAAATACGGCATAAATAAATAATTCATAAAAACAAGGGTGAAGGTTAAAATCCAATAGAAAAAAAAACTAAAAACAACGAGGTTAAAACAACAGCTGGAAGTAGTCTCTTTAAAAACAAAGCCTGTTGTCTTCTTTTACCTGGCGGCTCCCCTGTTTCTCCCATCAGGCTTCTCAGAGAAGTCATCTTACCCGCAGCTGACCTTCTCTCCATTCAACTGGTCTGGAGGCTTCCTGATCCCTGGCTTTGGTTCCACTCCCTCCAGACCGAGACTTGGCTTCTCCCCAACGGCCAGGATGCTCACGTTGGGGAATCCATTACCCAAGCCTACCGACTCCCGCAGCCTTCTCAGCCTTGTGCGGCCATCCGTCCTTCTTCCGGCCTTTCCTGCTCCTCCATAAAACTGCCCCAGGTGTCGGCCAAACACCCCGCTAGAGCTCACAGTCCAGCGGCACGCTAGCCTTCGCTTGCTCACTCTCTCTCACGCTTTCTCTTCGCTACTTTCTGCCGCCTTCTTCTCCTGCAACCTCCCGTTCTTTCCTTTTCTTTCTCCTCATTCTCCCCCCCAGCCTCCACGGGCTTCTATTTATAATGGGGACACGGCAGCTGTGGCAGTAGGCAGCTCCCAGGAACAATCACACCTAGGTGAAAAACGCCTGCATCACGAATTCCCCAGGAACCACTTCAGCCACACACTACCATGCCCTCTCACTAAGCTGTGAGTGTAGCGATTTTTTATGTAAAAAGTGGCCTTTGACATGAGCCATGGACCTGTTATACCACAGGAATAATAACTTCTGGTCCAGGCTTTGGTCTTGTCGCGTCTGAACTGCAACTCACTTCTGGTAGGAGTACCTGCTTGTGCAATCAAGCCACTGCAGAAGGTCAAGAATGCAGCGGCCCATCTTGTATTTAACCAGCTGAGATGGGTACATGTCATTCCTCTCTTTAAGTTGCCACATTGCCTCTTTGTAGCAGCATGCATAAAGTTCAAATCCCTGATGTTGGCCTACAGAGGAGTGAATGGGTCAGCACCTGAGTATATGGAGATACTGGTGAAACACTCAACTCTGCCAGTGAACAGCGTCTGGTGATGCCGCCTCTGCATGGCATAAAGTCTCAATCCAGCCTCTTTTCCTTGTGTAGTTCCTGGTTGGTGGAACAAGCTATCCATTTCCATCCACACTGCTGACTCCCTCTGTGTATTCAAGCAGCAATTGAAACCCCATCTGTTCTGTGAATATCTGTCTAATTGAAAAGAGAGAAGAAAAAAAAAATAGATTTTTGTTACGTTATGGTTAATTGCTTTATCGATTGTTAATCTGTTTGTAAACTTATTAGTTATTACATCTTTTTGCTTGTGGATATCAACTTCTGTTACCAGTCCTAATACACTTGCTGAACAAACAGGCCCTCGCCTAATGTTGCTCGAATTATGCTTACCTCTTTTGTAAGTTGCTTTGATAAAAGCATCTGCCGACAAATAAATGTAAATTTATGCTTACATAACTGTTTTTCCCTTCCATTTATTTCCAGAGCAGTGACTTTTTTGTACTCTGTTAGCTGACTTGCCTAAAGCAGCTGGAGAAGGACTCTGCTGTGTGGGTTGTGTGCTTGGTCTGTTCAGTGTCTGACTCACTTGTATTGGGTATCTGAGTGGGCAGTCAGACAAGTAAAAGAGGAAAACATACAAAACATACAAGTTCAAGTGACTGCTGTCAAGGTAAAAAATGAAACAGTAAACTAATTTGTAGTTCGAAGTCACTCTGAACATTACCCCATTTTAAAACTGATGAGTTTGCAAATTTGCCAGTGTTTTTCAGTGGGAAAGTTCAAAACCTTGTGCAGTGTGATCTGTTTGAGATATATCAATGATAATTGAACTGTCTCTAAACATGCCTTTGAAGAATAAGTGTGCCACATTTCAATTAAACTTGTCCACAAAGGAAAAAGTTGTTTCATGCTGACAAACAGACATTGGTTATCATAATTGGTGCTTTGCACATTATATGTGAACACACCTAAAAAAACAATTACAGTGGTGTGAAAAACTATTTGCCCCCTTCCTGATTTCTTATTCTTTTGCATGTTTGTCACACAAAATGTTTCTAATCATCAAACACATTTAACCATTAGTCAAATATAACACAAGTAAACACAAAATGCAGTTTTTAAATGATGGTTTTTATTATTTATGGAGAAAAAAAAATCCAAACCTACATGGCCCTGTGTGAAAAGTAATTGCCCCTGAACCTAATAACTGGTTGGGCCACCCTTAGCAGCAATAACTGCAATCAAGCGTTTGCGATAACTTGCAATGAGTCTTTTACAGCGCTCTGGAGGAATTTTGGCCCACTCATCTTTGCAGAATTGTTGTAATTCAGCTTTATTTGAGGGTTTTCTAGCATGAACCGCCTTTTTAAGGTCATGCCATAGCATCTCAATTGGATTCAGGTCAGGACTTTGACTAGGCCACTCCAAAGTCTTCATTTTGTTTTCTTCAGCCATTCAGAGGTGGATTTGCTGGTGTGTTTTGGGTCATTGTCCTGTTGCAGCACCCAAGATCGCTTCAGCTTGAGCTGACGAACAGATGGCCGGACATTCTCCTTCAGGATTTTTTGGTAGACAGTAGAATTCATGGTTCCATCTATCACAGCAAGCCTTCCAGGTCCTGAAGCAGCAAAACAACCCCAGACCATCACACTACCACCACCATATTTTACTGTTGGTATGATGTTCTTTTCTGAAATGCTGTGTTCCTTTTACGCCAGATGTAACGGGACATTTGCCTTCCAAAAAGTTCAACTTTTGTCTCATCAGTCCACAAGGTATTTTCCCAAAAGTCTTGGCAATCATTGAGATGTCTCTTAGCAAAATTGAGACAAGCCCTAATGTTCTTTTGCTTAACAGTGGTTTTGCCTTGGAAATCTGCCATGCAGGCCGTTTTTGCCCAGTCTCTTTCTTATGGTGGAGTCGTAAACACTGACCTTAATTGAGGCAAGTGAGGCCTGCAGTTCTTTAGACGTTGTCCTGGGGTCTTTTGTGACCTCTTGGATGAGTCGTCTCTGCACTCTTGGGGTAATTTTGGTCGGCCGGCCACTCCTGGGAAGGTTCACCACTGTTCCATGTTTTTGTCATTTGTGGATAATGGCTCTCACTGTGGTTCGCTGGAGTCCCAAAGCTTTAGAAATGGCTTTATAACCTTTACCAGACTGATAGATCTCAATTACTTCTGTTCTCATTTGTTCCTGAATTTCTTTGGATCTTGGCATGATGTCTAGCTTTTGAGGTGCTTTTGGTCTACTTCTCTGTGTCAGGCAGCTCCTATTTAAGTGATTTCTTGATTGAAACAGGTGTGGCAGAAATCAGGCCTGGGGTGGCTATGGAAATTGAACTCAGGTGTGATACACCACAGTTAGGTCATTTTTAACAAGGGGCAATTACTTTTTCACACAGGGCCATGTAGGTTTGGATTTTTTCTCCCTAAATAATAAAAACCATCATTTAAAAACTGCATTTTGTGTTTACTTGTGTTATATTTGACTAATGGTTAAATGTGTTTGATGATCAGAAACATTTTGTGTGACAAACATGCAAAAGAATAAGAAACCAGGAAGGGGGCAAATAGTTTTTCACACCACTGTACCTGAAAAGAGTGGCCGTGCGTTGAACTTAGACTGCTGGTTATGGTCACTAAAGTTATGTTGATGTTTCTTCTAATATAATTTGCAGCAAAATAAAACTGCAAAAATTCTAAAACCTTTTAAACCCATCTACCTGTTGTCTCCATCAACAGAAATCTATGCCTATATTGATTTTGATAAGCACCATATAACAGGCTGTTAATGCCGTAAATGAATGACTATTTGTAATCCTCATCACCCTTAATTGTTGCTCTCTTGGATGACTTGCCCTCAACAGTTCACATAACATTTAGATATCCTGATGACTGCAGGCTTTCACAGTAATACCAATTAATCATTCTGTCTGGCATGCAGCATACCTTCAAAGGTGCGCCCATGCGTTTGTCATGACATCAATGGAAAACAAAAGTCATTCATTTTCAGTTATGAAATCTCTTATTGTGTCATTTTCTGGGTGAAAAGAACAAGCTGATATGGTAATGCATTTATCACTTGCTGAATTCCATATGGCATGACAGGTGTATCAACACCAGGACTCAGACTTGATTGGCTCCAAGAGTTTTTTAAAAGGAAGAGCCTGCTCAAAAGTTGAATGAAAATATACAAAGAATGGAATCTTAGTCAAAGATTGGCACTGTCTAGAAGCAGAGGAAATCCAATTGTACAGGATTTAGTACAGTATTAGCAGCAGCAATGGATACAAGTAAAAAAGAATGATTGGGTAATTCATATGAGACACTATTAATTAATAGATTTTGAGGATATGTGGATTTTTTTTAATTATAGCTTAAATTGTTACAGTGGTTAGCAATACTGTCTTACAGCCCCAGAGTCCTGGGTTCAGATCATTATCCAATCCCCAATAATTTGGAGTTAGCAGGTTCCTCCCATGTTTTTCAGTTTGTTTTTCTCTTACTACTCCTTTTAGCTCTCAAAGGTTAGGTCAATTAGGTCACATTAACTAGTGGGTTTAAGTTGGCCCCGAGTATAAATGAGTGTATTCAACAAAGGACTGCCAACCTTTCTATGGTTCTTTCATGCATCTGATGCTACCGGAGAGTGAAAGAAATGGATTTAAGAAACGGATAAATGAAAAGGGGCAGCACGATGGCACAATGGATAGAACTGCTGTCTCACAGTTTGGAGACCCAAATTCTCTTCTTGGGTCCCTATCTGCGTGGAGTTTGCATGTTCTCCCTGTGTCTGCATGGATTTCCTCCGGGTGCTCCAGTTTCCTCCCACAGTCCAAAGACATGCAGGTTAGGTGCATTGGCAATTCTAAATTGTCCCTAGTGTGTGCTGCGGTGTGCCCTGCAGTGGCTGGCACCCTGCCCGGGTTTGTTTCCTGCCTTGTGCCCTGTGTTGGCTGGGATTGGCTCCAGCAGACCCCTGTGACCCTGTAGTTAGGATATAGCGGGTTGGATAATGGATGAATGAAAGGACATAGAATTCAGAGCTATGTGGTGGCTTAAAAGCCTAGTGATGAACTAGAGAGCATGATACATTACATCGTGGTCACAGGACATCTGAAGGTTGCAGGTCATTTCAACCAGTTGGACTTTGACCATAACCAAAACTTTCTTTTATGTAATCAAGGAGATAACCTATTGGATTACCAACTAAACTCCTCAAAGACTAGTAGGTGTTAATCGTGCACACATGCTCTGTCACAATTAAAATGATAAGCATAGGAAGAATGGAAAACTGGGTATGTGGGTATCTATATATACTGTATATAATTCACTAAGGGCATGCAAGACAGTGAGTGCAAGCAAGACAGAGAGCCACACCCGCCAACTCTAAGACCCTGGGATACACCTCGACAGAGTCCCGCCAGCCAACTCTACCTCCCTACAGGCCATGGGATATCGCGACGACAGAGCCGCACACGCCAACTGTAACCGCCCTCCTGCATCCAGAGTCGCCTCGAGGCATGTGCACTGCCTGCTCATGTGCCCACACACAACAACTCACCAAACACAGCCTCAGTAACTTTTGTCTGTGCAAAAGTCCACAAGCACCTGTGAGCCACATTGACTTTTCACCGCATGCAAGACAGAGAGAGCCACGACCGCCAACTCAGAGCCCGCCCACCAACTCTAACAGAGCCCTGCCCATGGGCTAATGGCACTAGACTTTCTGTTACCAGTATTCACCACAATGTACTGGAGTGTAAGACTATCACAGCAGCTACCTCACAAACTGTCCTTATTCCCCAGATTTCCCTGACCCCATCAGATTCTAATTTGCCTTTTACTTCTACACGCAGACAATTTCCTGTTAGATTGGCGTTTGCAATGACTATTAATAAGGCACAAGGACAAACTTTCAAAAAAATATGCCTGTATCTGCCAAAACCTGCTTTCACTAACAGACAATTGTATGTTGTTGCTCTCCAGAGTTCCATCTTTTCATTCACTGACAGTTGTATCCTCAAACCCTCCCCATTTGGACAACTGTCTCTTTCAGGAAGTGTTCACTCATCAATAAATAATTATATGTATGCTATGCTACCGCAGGTTGGCTAGTAAATACATAATTAAGAAGAATCCTGACTAAACTGAGAATTACTCTTTGTCATGCAGATCTCAAACCATTTCTGCCTAAAAGCTTGTGTCTCCCCCTAAATGTGGATTCAAATCAAAGGCATAGACGACACCTTTTGTAGTGCAGGATTTGCTAGGGACAATTTCTGAAGATTCAGTCTCATACAAAGAATGCCAAATTTTCAAATTTACAATCATGCACCACACATCTGTAACCATGATATTCAGGATTCTGTGTGGCAACTATGATTGATTTCACAACTATCTAATTCATAATCTTTACATTAGATGAACAATATTCCAGCACACTTCCTCTAGTACAGGAACCCAGCCACAGGGGATGCATAAACCAGCGTGCTTCTTCGTGCCGGTCCCAAGCTAGGATAAATGAGGAGGGTAACGTCAGGAAGGGCATCCTGATGTAAAATTTTGCCAAATCAATATGTGGACAACAATACAAATTTCCATACCGAATCGGTCGAGCCCGGTTAACAACCACCACCATCAGTACTGTTAGCCAACAGGGTGCTGGCAGAAATTGGGCTACTGTTGGCTGAAGAAGAAGAAGGAGAAGAAGAGGGGGAGCATGTCCAGAGGCAGGAGGAAGGTAAAGAGAGTGGAACTGAGGGTAGGAACTTTGAATGTTGGCAGTATGACTGGTAAGGGAGAGAGTTAGCAGATATGATGGAGAGAAGGAAGGTTGATATATTGTGTCTGCAAAAGACTAAATGGGAGGGAAGTAAGGCCAGGTGAATCTGAGGTGGATTCAAATTGTTCTATCATGGTGTGGATGGGAGGAGAAATGGAGTAGGGTTATTCTGAAGGAACAGTATGTCAAGAGTGTTTTGGAGGTGAAAAGAGTGTCAGACAGAGTAATGATTATGAAGCTGGAAATTGAGGTGTGATGATGAATGTTGTTAGTGCATATGCCCGCAAGTTGGGTGTGCAATGATGAAAGAAGATTTTGGAGTGAGTTGGATGAAGTGATGAACAGTGTACCCAAAGGGACAGAAAGTGGTGATTGGAGCGGATTTCAATGGACATGTTGGTGAAGGGAACAGAGGAACAAGGAGGTGATGGGTAGGTATGGTGTCAAGGAGAGAAATGAAGAAGGTCAGAGGATAGTGGATTTTGCCAAAAGGATGGACATGGCTGTGGTGAATATGTATTTTAAGAAGGGGAGGAACATAGGGTGCATACATAGAGTGGAGGAAGATGCACACAGGTAGATTACATCCTATGCAGAAGAGTCAATCTGAAGGAGATTGAAGACTGCAAAGTGGTCAGGGGAAAGTGTAGTTAAGCAGCATAGGATGGTGGTCTGTAGGATGACGTTGGAGATCAAGAAGAGGAAGAGAGTGAGGGCAGAGCCAAGGATCAAATGGTGGAAGTTGAAAAAGGAAGACTGCAAGGTTGAGTTTAGGGAAGGTGAGACAGGCACTGGGTGGTAGTGAAGAGTTACCAGACAGTTGGGAAACTTACAGCAGATGTAGTAAAGGTGACAGCAAGAAGGGTGCTTGGCATGACATCTGGACAGAGGAAGGAGGAAAAGGAAACCTGGTGGTGGAATGGGAAGTACAGGAGAGTATACAGAGGAAGAGGATGGCAAAGAAGAAGTGGGATAGTCAGAGAGATGCAGAAAGTAGACAAGAGTACAAGGAGATAAGGCACAGGCTGAAGAGAGAGGTGGCTAAGGCTATAGAAAAGGCTGTATGATGAGTTGTATGAGAGGTTGGACACTAAGGAGGGAGAAAAGGACCTGTACTGATTGGCTAGACAGAGGGACCAAGCTGGGAAAGATGTGCAGCAGGTTAGGGGTATAAAGGATAAAGATGGAAACGTTACTCACAAGCGGGGAGAGAGTGTTGAGCAGATGGAAAGAGTACTTTGAGAGGCTGATGAATGAAGAGAACGAGAGAGAAGAGGTTGGATGATGTGGAGATAGTGAATCAGGAAGTGCAAAGGATTAGCAAGGAGGAAGTAAGGACAGCTATGAAGAGGATGAAGAATGGAAAAGCCATTGGTCCAGATGACATACCTGTGGAAGCATGGAGGTGTTTAGGAGAGATGGCAGTGGAGTTTTTAACCAGATTGTTTAATGGAATCTTGGAAAGTGAGAGGATGCCTGAGGAGTGGAGAAGAAGTGTACTGTGCGATATTTAAGAATAAGGGGGATGTGCAGGACTGTAGTAACTACAGGGGGATAAAATTGATGAGCCACAGCATGAAGTTATGGGAAAGAGTAGTGGAAGCTAGGTTAAGAAGTGAGGTGATGATTAGTGAGCAGCAGTATGGTTTCATGCCAAGAAAGAGCAACACAGATGCAATGTTTGCTCTTAGGGTGTTGATGGAGTGAGAATAGAGAAGGCCAGAAGGAGTTGCATTGTGTCTTTGTGGACCTGGAGAAAGCATATGACAGGGTGCCTCGAGTTGTGGTATTGTATGAGGAAGTCGGGAGTGGCAGAGAAGTATGTAAGAGTTGTACAGGATATGTACAGGGAAGTGTGACAGTGGTGAGGTCTGCATTAGGAGAGATGGATGCATTCAAGGTGGAGGTGGGATTACATCAGGGATCGGCTCTGAGCCCTTTCTTATTTGCAATGGTGATGGACAGGTTGACAGATGAGATTAGACAGGAGTCCCCATGGACTATGATGTTTTCTGATAACATTGTGAAACCCTGCCTAATCATCACTTTCTGTCCCTTGGGTATACTGTTTACCACTTCATCCAACTCACTCCAAAAATCTTCTCTCATCCATCACATGCCCAACTTTTGTGGCATATGCACTAACATTTCATCATCACACCACCAATTTCCAGCTTCATAATCATTACTCTGTCTGACACTCTTTTCACCTCCAAAACACTCTTGACATACTGTTCCTTCAGAATAACCCTTACTCCATTTCTCCTCCTATCCATTCCATGATATAAAAATTTGAATCCACCTCAGATCCATCTGGCCTTAATCCCCTTCCATTTAGTCTCTTGCACGCACAATATATCAACCTTCCTTCTCTACATCATTTCTGCTAACTCTCTCCCCTTACCACTCATACTGCCAACATTGAAAGTTCCTACTGTCAGTTTCACTCTCTTTACCTTCCTTCTCTCCTCCTGCCTCAGGACATCTCCCCCCTCTTCTCCTTCTTTGGCCAACAGTAGCCCAATTTCTGCCAGCACCCTGTTGGCTAACAGTACTGGTGGCAGCCATTGTTAACCTGGGGCTCGACCAATCCGGTATGGAAATTTGTACTGTTTTCCGCATATTGATTTGGCAAAATTTAATCGGATGCCCTTCCTGACGTAACCCTCCCCATTTATCCGGGCTTGGGACCGGCGCAAGGAAACATACTGGTTTGTGGCTGTGGCTGGGTTAAATTGTTTATTTAATTTAAAAAAAAATTAAACAGAACAATGGATATGTTCCAAATTATAAAACTTAAGCTAAAAGTTTTGTTGCTTTTAAAGTGAGAGTAGTTATAGGCTGGCTACTATCAAAATCGCAATTAGAGCTGTCAATCATAATGATTAATGACTTTAAAGCCCTGCCCCCTCTGACGTCACACCGGAAGTGCTGCCCCGCTGACGCAAGACCGGAAGTCCCGCCCCGTCGCCTCCTGATCACGCCACGCCGGAATTCCTCCACGTGACCTATCTCGCCCCATTGGCGCCGCCTTCTGCCGGATTGGTGTAAGGCTTCCCATCCTCCCGACACCTCCTTGAACCTCCCCTGGCCCCCTGATTGGTTCCATAAACTGTCAAGAGTCCTTTTGACGGAGGCCTGACCGCTGGTTGAACCCGGATTGCACCTGCCGGGCGAAATAAACTGTCAACGGACCATGTGACAGATGTCTGACCGCTGTTTGAACCCGCTCAGCCCCCCTCTCCCGAAAGACAAGCCCAGGCGTGTTACAGCCTTTACCCCAAATTTCCGGACATGCCGGGGCCGGGGGCCTCAGGCATGCCGGGGGCTGCCTCGCCCCCCCCCTTTCTCTGGCCCCCAGAAGACCGGGGTCTTCCCTTTAAATCAGCCCAGCCTAAAGTGCCCCAGCACCGCCAGGTTTTCCCTTTACCCTGGGGGTGGGATCCCGCCCCCGGCCCCCAGGCAGACGGGCGGGGGGGACCCCCGACCCCCCAGCCCCCGAACTTCCGGGCAGCCCAAAAGGCCATAAAAAAAGCCAAGCATTTTTTCCTCTTGGCTTAAAAAACCTCTTTACCACCACACCCCACAAATAACAAACTGTCAGATCAAAGACCGGCTGGGTGGGCGTTTTTAAAAGTATTATAGGCGAGGCTACTGTAAAATAAAATTGGCTTCAATCATAATGATTAATGATTTTTAAGCCCCCCCCCTACACGGGAAGGGCGCCCCGCGCAAGACGAACCCCGCCCCGGCGCCCCTGATCCGGAATTCCCGCCCCCCCCGGACCTCTCCCCCCGTGGGCCATCAGGCGGTTGGTGTAAGGTTTCCCCGCCCCCCCCTGACTCTCCTTGAACCCCCCCGGGCCCCCTGATTGGTTCCATAAACTGTCAAGGGCCCGTTTACAGGTGACCGCTGGTTAAACCCCGGTTACCTGCGGGGAATAAACTGTCCCCCGGACGGTGCGGATGTCGCCCGCGTTTGCCGCCAGCCCCCCCCAAAAAGACAAGCCGGGCGTGTTGCCCCGGGGCCCGCTCGGAATGCCGGGGCCCGGTGAACAGCTAAAACCCCCGGGCCTGCCCCAACATCACAGCCGGGGCTGCCCCGGCCCCCTTTTCTCTGGCAAAGCCCAGACAGACCCTCCGACCCCAGCCCAGCCTAAGGTGCCCCACTCGACCCCGGGATGTTCCTTCCTGCGGTAAAGGGACTGCCTGGGCCTCTGGGCCCGGCAGCACCAGACCCCCCCCCACCCCAGTCCCCCGTCCCGGGCCAGTTCTGAAAAGGCCATAAAAAAGGAAGCTTTTTTTCTATCTCGTTTTTAAAGATGAGCAACGAAAAACACCCATCTTGGCTTAAAACTAAGTCAAGCGTTTTTTTATCCCCCCGACACAGATAACAAACTGTCAGATCAAAGACACGGTCTGAGTCGGTTTAACCATAGGCCCCATTGGGGTCCCCACCCCCTGCGAAGCCAAAAAAGCTAAGCTTTTTGTTCTTCATCTCATTTTAAGATGAGCACACCATTAAAACAACCCTTTTTCAAACTAAGTCAATGTTTTTTTTCCATCTACACACAGATAAAAAATTTGGTCAAAAACCGGTCTGAGTCATAGGCGTGATGCCCCCTGCCCGGGGCCCCGGGTCAGGCCCCAGGGCGGTCCCCCCACCATTTCCCCAGCCATTTTAAAGTGCTTTATAAAAAAAAAACATTTTCGGTTTTTTATCTAAGTTTTTAATATAAAAACCCATTAAAATTCTATCCACTTTGCACATTTAAAAGTTTCTTTTTTTTTCTCCCCAGAATTTCCCCTAAAACATTGAATCGGGTTTCCCCAGTGACAGACTCTGAGAAAAAACATTTAATAAAACGGCCCGTTTTTGCGAACCCCTTGCCGGCCTTTTTCTCTGCCCTCTCAGGCGCATGGAAGCCATCCCCTTAATAGTTGTGTGTTTCAAGCACCCTTTCCCCGTGGGTTCAGCCCTTTTAGACCCCGCTTTCAGCAGCGTCGAAACTCCCCCCCCCAAATTTCAGCGGGCTCGAACCCCAGATATGGATGGATTTTTTAAATTAAGTTTTAAAAAGATTATTGAAAGTTTAGAAACTGCTAGTTCACCCCTTTAAAAAATCACACCTTTTTTAAAGCAAGTTCCCTTTTAATCACGTTTGAGCGCCAAAAAATCTACCTGGGCTGATTGGTGGCTGATATCAAAATGTTCACATATAAAAGAGTTTAAACCTTGGGGCATTTTCCGGGCGTCTAAAATCAGACAAAAGAAACTCTCTAAATACATTTGTTTTTTAATGGATATTTATAAGAAAGCGGTTTTCTACCACCCCAGTTTTGCGGCATGTAAAAAAAATTTTGATATTTTCTTCTCCAAAAACTGAAAATTTCTATTAACCGATGATAATTGAAATCATTTTACTTTTTTTAATTAAAAAGTTAAAAAAAAACCCCAATTATATTTTTGTTTGTCATGGGGTATCCTAGGGGAATTTTTCCCCCTTTTACTCTTACTTTGAGCCAAAACATATTCTTACCAAAAAGTTCATCACTTTCCAAATTGTAACTGGGGTTTAGACAGGCTCCAGGACAGTCGGGGAAAAGTTATGGTCAAATACACAGTGTCATAAAAAAAATAAATTGAACACCGTGCAGACCCTGCCCATGGGAGGATCTTTTAAATTTAAAAGGGTTTTTAAAGATTGCTTGAAAAAGTCAGGGAAAACTGCTAGTTCACCCCTTTAAAATCACCCCCATTAAATAATTGGTAGTTTTTTTAAATCATGTTTGGGGCGCCAAAAAATTAGCCGGGTATAATTTGTAATTATATTACTTAATAAAATTAAAATTTTTATAAAACGATCTAAAACGCCCCTTTCAAACTCACCTCACTTTTTAAAAACAGGTATCTTCAGCGCCCCAAAGGAAACATCTTGTAAGCGGGCCCGATGCTCGGGGAGGGGAGGTTCCCCAGCATAGGCCGATTTCACACTTCAGCTAAATCAGGTTTATGGGGACTCTGAGTAAAACAGTTTTAGAATGAAGCTGATTTAGAGAAAGACCAGGGAGCCAGTCAGCTTTTAGCCGCCCCCCCCATCAGCCCCGCTCTTTTTACACACAGAAAGTAAGCCAGGCCCCAAAATTAACGGGGGACCGATTCACTTGCAAACAAAGCCCCCCCCGGGCTACCCCATTCCCCCACCCTCCCTGGGTGACCCTCAGAACCTCAGGGGCTGGTAGTCCAAAAATTTATTAGGTTTGGTCATGTACCCAAACTTTGATTTACACCTTTAAAACATGGGGGTTTGGCTACAACGCCTTTTTCTCTTTTTAACATTTTGCCTGTAAAGCTCTTTTTCCCTTCCCGTCCCCCTAGGTTTAATAGGGCTTCCCCCAAAAAAAACAAGGCCCTTAAGTGGAATCCGGCCCATCCTGCCATCCCTTACACTATATAAATTTTTGGGGTTATTCATTTTGTATTATTATAATGAAGTTTTTTTTTAAAAAGAAACCCCCCCCGCAAGAGAAAATTTCCCATGTGTTTTTGGTTTGCTGGGGTCAGTGATTAGGGTTGGGGTTGCTTTTTTATCACCTGGGGCCTTTGGGAAAAGGAAAACTTGAAAATACCTTGTGCTTTTAAAACGGAGATTTATAAAAATCAGGAGGCCATGCGGGGTGTGCTGGTTTTTATGAGGGTTAAGTAGCACTTTTTCCCCCCAGTTCATAGAACTAAAATCATTTTTTTAAATCAGCAGCTTTATTCGTGCCTGTAAATGGGGAGAAAACCCCTCGCATGCTTGAACCACAAAATAGCAGAGCTAATTACTTTTCTTTTTTAAACTAATGATCAGATATTGGGGTAATTTTAATGAAACACTAAAGCGTTAGTGAAAAAAAAATACATGTTCAACCAATAAAAGACGGTTGCTTTAAATGAAAATAAAGCATTTTAAAAATAAAGCATCTAAAAATCTTTGAAAAGGTGATTTTAAAATATTATAAGAAAAACCTATTTTCCAAAAGGTTCCCATTTTCCAACAGTTTTCCTGATTGATCTTTGGAAATCATTCCCTTTCTGATCACATCCACCCAAACAAAATAGCAATTTCTGTACTCTTTTAAAAGTTTTAATAGCCAGTAAAAAAGTCCCTAAAGTGGGAACGTATCTTCTGTCATATAGTTTTTCTCCAAACCCCAAGTCTTTTTAGTTTCTTCACAAATGTACGTTACTCAAGGCCCCAGTTCTTTCCCTGTAATCATAAAAAATAGATTTTATTTCATGACACTTTTTTGCATATTTTTTATACCTACTTGTATCAAATTTATCTATCTCTATATTTACTGTATCAGAATTAGTTTAAGTTAATTTTTTTTGGGTAAATAGTGTTTTTTTCTTTTTTTTCACTCTTTTTTTTTTTTTTTCACATCTTGATCCCTTTTTTTTTGCCAAGCTTCAGCCCCAGTTTGAGACCCTTTTGGGGGTTTTTATTTTGTAAAACCTTTTCCTTTTTCAACCCCGTTAGATTCCTTGTTTATTCACCCCCCATGGTTCCATTTTTTATAAATTGTGTTTAGTCTCTTTTATTTACTTTTTTTATATGATTGAAAACAGTTATCTTTTCAGGTTTTAATTTAAAACTTTTTTCAAAAACAGTTGTATTTTGGTACTCAGGGGTTTTTGATAATACAGCTTTTTAAAAATTTTGGGAATTTTGGGAAAGCCTTCCATTTTACATCAGTTATGACCCCCTGAAAATAAGAGGGGTTAGTAGTAAAAATTCAGGGGCTTTTTCAAAATTTAATCCGAGTTTGATTGATGAGTTAAAACCCACTTTTTAAGAAAGTCCCCCCCCCCCACCATCTGTTGTTAGTTGCCCTTTTGTTGCCCTTTTCAAAGTCCCTCCCCACCACAGTTTTTTTTGACCTTGGTTTGACCTTATGGGGCCCCTGTTGTTTAAAGGAAGTCCCCACCCCAACCCAAAGTTTTTTGGGCCAACCCCAGCCATCTTTTTTCCCCAAAAACTTAAAGGGAATTTTGATGGACCCCCCCACCCTCCTTGCCCCCAACACCCCCCCTTTTGGCCACCCATTCCATCTCACTAGGGAAAGTTCAGACCCAAAAGGGCCCCTAAACCCCCCCGACCCCACCCCCCCCACCACTTCCACCCCCACCCCCTTCCAAAGGGTTCAGGCTCTGCCCCCGGTCCTGGACAAGTTCGGGCATGTTCCACCCATACCAGACTGAAGGCCGCCTGCCTACGAGCACATGATGTCCCCCCCTCCCCCTGGGCCTTTTTTCGGGACTAAACACACACACACACACACACATGCTCCTTCCTAAAATTCTTTGGGTGAATCCATATCTATGTAAAATTTTTTTTAAAATATCTATCTTCTAATCTTTATATATTTGTATCCACTTTTTTTTTTTCCTAACCCCACAGATCAAGCCTTTTCACAGAACAAAAACCATCTCCAGACAGGCCCCGATTTTAAAAAAAACCTTTTCAACATCGCACAGAAGCAAGGTTTCCCAAAAGGAAAAACTGAAATACAACTGCCCGCTCTCGATCAGAACCCCCCCCCCCGAAAGGGTAGGAAAGCTCTCCCAGCCCCCAAAAAAAGGCTTCCCACCCCGATGTCCCTGGGCCGAGAGTTGATTCAGCCCCTACTGAAGCTGCATTGTTTTCACAGATCCCAAAAAACCCCACCCCCCCCGCCCGCTCCCATTCGTGGGCCCCGGCAAACTTTCATCAGCTGAACGAAAGCCCCCACCCCCATCGCTTTATCAGATACCAACAACCCCGACATTTTTTTAAAAGTTAAAGGTTTCTATGGGAAAAAACCCGTGATAACTGTTCCCTTTAAGTCCAAAACATCCCCAAAAAATGGGCGGTTCCCTTTTAACATTGAGACGTCTAAATGAATAATTTTTTTTAATAATTTGTATTAAAATCGATCTAAAACCAAACCCCTTTTCCCCCCTTTAACCCTCCCCCTTTGAAGAAAGGGTTTTTTTTTCTAAAGTTTGAATTTTCAGGCGGATATCTGGTTGGGGCGGGAATCGGTATTTCCCCTCATAAACGCGGGACCCGGGGATGATTTTAACCCCGGACAAAACGAATCGTCTGTTTAATCTTAACGGGAATCTTTAAAAAATTGATAACTAACGGGGCGGGAAAAAATTTTTTGCAAAGGTGAAAAGGCCCCGGAATATTAAGATGAAACAAATTATTAACCAAATTTATTTTTTTGGTCTTGGTGGTCCCTGAACCGACAAGGCCTTTTTGGATTCCTTTAAAAATGATTGGGGACATTCAAAAACCCCCAGCTTTTGGGTCTATAAAAGTTTAACTGGTCCTTTTCAGCACCCCCAAAACTGAAAGGGCCAATCGCCATCAAGGATCCGGTATGGCATATTTTGTTTTATACCCAAAACTTGTTTTAAAAACGGATGGTAAACCCCTTTATATTTTATTCTTACTATGAAAAATTTTCCCAAGTTTATTCTGGGGAATTAACTTTAAAACATGGCGATAATAAGATGTATTTTTTATATCCATCTATCTTGCGACGATTTTACAAATTACAAACAAACAAATTTGTTTTTTCAAAAAAGGCCTAAAAGTTTTTTTGTCGGCCAAAAACAACCTCTTCTCAGAATACATTTTTTCCCGGGGCCCGGGTATACCCCGGGTAAAAGGTCATATTCTGAACTATCAAAAGGTCCGTTGAAATTACTTTTTCGGTTTCTTAGCAGGAAGTCTGCAAGGGCCCCTTTTTTTCAAAAAGTCTGGGATCCTTTTTAACTTTAAAAACTCTCATTTTTTAAACGGGGGAAAAGCCCCAGATAAACGGATCAGGGCATATATAAAAACTTAATAGACATAAAACCCGTGTTTTTCATTTTCGCAAAAAAAGAAATTTTTTTAAAATCGGGAATAGTAGCCCAAAAAGGCGGTTTTTTAAATAGTAATATAATTGTTTTTTTTAAAAAGTAATCCCCCTCCCGGGGCAGATTCCAGTGTTTTTAGGTTTCGGTCAGTAATTTTTAATTTTTTCCCTTACCATTTCTATAACGGGACCTTTTTGAAAAAAGGAAAACTCTGTAAATACACGCTTTAAAAACGGAGTTTGAAAGCAGGTTTCTACCCCCTTAAGACAGATTACCATTAACCCCATTTTTTACGTATGAGCACTCATTTGTTTCCAAAATTGATTTTTTCTGTCTATAAAAAACAAAAATTATTTCTATTCCGGTGATAACTGGAAAGCTTTTTTCCCTTTTTTAAATTAAAAAAGTTAAAAAAAACTCAATTATATTTTTGTTTTTTTGCTAGGGCCCTAGGGTGACTTTTGGCCCTTTTTCTCTTATGTAGACCAACACATATTCTTACCAAAATATTCTCACTTTTTGGGAAATTAAAAAATGAGCTCCAAAACAGGCAAGAAAAAGTTTATGGTCAGATACAATAAAAAAAAAGCACGGCCACACAACCGGGTATTTAGATTTTTTGACCTAAAAAGAAGAAAAAATAAAAAAAAATTTTTAGTAGTCTAAAATAAGTTGTTTTAACATAAAAAAAAATCTTTGAAAAAAAACTTAAAAGATTTTTGAAAAGGACCTTTTTAAAAACTAAAAAAAAACCCTTTTTTTCCCAAAAGATTTCTCCCCCCCAGCAGTTTTCTTGACTGATCTCATTTTAAATAATACCCATAAAAAGCCCGAAAAGGAAGGGAAACGGGAAAATCTGATACCGCATATTTTTTTTCAACAATTTTTCAAAACAGTTTAATGGCCCTTAAGTTTTTTTTTTTTTTTTTTTGAAAAAATATACCAATTTTCCCTTTTTTAAAATTTAAATTATACCAAAATATTTTTTATTATAATTTTTTAATTTTTATCAACTTTATCTAACTCAATATTTATTTTCAGTATCGAATGTAGTTCAAGTTATTTTTTTTTTGGTTCAATAGATGTATTTTCTTTTTTTGATTCTTTTTTTTTTCTCTTTGCCCCTTTTTTTTTCCCCCTAGGCCATCCCCGTTTGAGAATGGTTGTAGGGGATTATTTTAAAAACCTCTGGGCTCAACTAAATTAGATTTCCTTGGTTATTCACCGCCATCTTTTCCCATTTTTTATAAATTTTTTTAGTCTCTTTTTTATAAATTTTTATATTTTGTGAAACAGTTATTTTGTTCGTTTTAAATTTAAAAGGTTTTTAAAGGCTATACCTTTGGGTATTGGGATGTTTTGTAAAAAATTTTAAATTTTTAATTTAATACCTTCCATTTTTCAGTTATGAACCCCTAAAATAAGAATGGAAAGGTGGTTAAGGGCCTGTACATAAGGGGCTGATGATTCTATAGGAACGTTAGGAAAATGGGAGGGACTTTTTTGAAAAAATTCAAATATTATATGTGTTTCGGAAAAATTTTAAAATTTTTTTAACTTTTTTTTTAGTCCCGGTTCATGGGCGCTATCATTGAAAACCCTTTTTTCCCCTTTTTTTAAAAAACAACCCCTTGTTTTGGGACTTAGGGGGAAGGGAAGTTTAAACGTTAAAGGCAAATGGCAAAATAAGGCAAAGAAGGGTTTGTAGGGGTAAAAAGCGATTCGCTAGACATTATTATTCAAAAAAATACCCCCTATCACAAATATAAATGTAAAAAATAAAATTTACAAATACCAAGTAAGGAGATTAAAAAATATAAACAAAAAGGAAAAACACGCACCTACAACAAAACCCCTTTTTAAAACTTCACTTTTACCTTCCCCGGGGGTTGAAAAAATTAAAAATTTAAATTGTAAATGAGGTATTAAAACCCTTTTTTAATTTAGTAAAAAGGGTTTTTTCCTCGAAGGAAAATATTAAAAAAGGGGTTTTGAATAGAAATGAGGAAAATTTTTTAAATAAATAAATAAATTAATTATAAATAAAAAAAAAAAAGTATTTAAAAGGAGATTAAATTTAAAATGGGGAAAAAAACATTGAAAAAAAACCCAAAAAATTTTGAAATAAATAAGTTTTTTTAATTAAAAAAAGCAATAAAATTTTTTAAAGTTTTTTAAAAAACAAAAGGAAATTAAAAATAAAAAATTAAAAAAAACCGGGATCATTTAAGTATAATTTGTTAAAAAAAAATTTTTAAAAAAGGTTATTTTAATTTTTTTATAAACAAAATGATTTTTATTTTTTTTAAAAAAACAAATTTATAGTTTAAGAAAATTGAATGGAAAAAACCCAACACAATAACAAAAATTAAAAGAAAGGGAAAAGGGATTTTGTTTTTTTTAATTTTGACGGGAATAACCAATTTAAAAAAGGGGTTTTTTTGTTAAAAAGGGTTTTTGAATATGGAGAAACCCCCCAAATTTTAAAAAATTTTTTTATTAAATTGGAACTTCCTGGGTCAGGTTTTAAGGAAATGAAAAAACTAGTTTTCCAAAAAACCCTTGGGGATTCCCGGCCCCCCTGGGGTTAACCAAAAAGGGGATTTAAAAAAACACAGGGGTTTTAAAAAAAAAAAGGCGTGGGGGTTTTGGGAAAAAAACAATTTTTCCCCAACCAGCGGGGTTTTTTTCCCAAAAAAACATCCTCTGCCTTTACGGGGGGAAAAAGGGGGGGGGGCTTTTTGACTGGGTAGGGGCCGGATCCGGGGGATAAAAACTTTTTCAACACTTTTTGAACTTTTCTAACCCCCGTCTACAGGCATGATGGTTAGACCAAACCCCCCCCCCTTTTTTTCCTGGGGTTTTTCCCCCCAAATTTTTCCCCCCGCAATTAGAAGCCTTCGGCCCCTTCTATCCGAAGGCCAGCTTTTGGGCCCAATCCCCAAAAAAGGATATGTTTTTCCCCCCTGAAAACCCCATACCCGAATTTTTTCTTTAAAATGAGGGTTCCCGGGGCTTTTAGAAAAAACCCGGGGGGGGGATGTAAGGGGGCCCCGGGTTTTTTCCCAAGGTGGGGGGGAAAAATCACTGGCCCTTAAAAAACCGGGCCGGATTTGGAATTTTAAAACTCTGGCTGTTAAGTTTTCTTTTCCCGGTTTTGGGCCCCAAAAAACCCCAGGGGTGTTTAAAGCCCCGCAACCCCCTGGTTTTTGGGTTTTTTTTGCTTTAGAAGGGGCGGGTTTGTTTTTAAAAAAGTTGGAAACCAGTATTAAAACTTGTGTGTTTAAATTTTTTCTACTTTTTACCCGCCTTTTAAAATGTTGGGGTGGGGTTTAAAAAATTCTTTCAATATTTAAAATTTTAAAGGGTTTTATTTTAAAACAAAAAACCCCCAAATAGGGGGATTTGAAAATTTTATGGCCAAATCGGGGCCCAGGTTTTGGGGAAACCTTTGGAAAAAATCAAGAAGGCTAACTAATGCCTGGGTAAATTTTTTTGTTTTAAACACGCCCTTTAAGGAATATGTTTTGAATGGGGGTTTTTTCTTTTTAATTTTTTTAAAAAAAAACCCTTTATCATTTAAATTTTAACCCAATTTTTTTTACCCAAAAGGGGTCCTGAAAAATCCCAAAAATAGGCCCTTGGGGAAAGGGTTTAAAAACCCCCCCCCCCCCTTTTTTCCCCCTTTGGCGCTTTATAGGTTTTATTTCCCCTTAAAGTTTTATAAAAAAAAAACCCCGGGCCATATGTATTGTGAAAAGTTTAAAAAACAACCATTTTTAAAAACCCAAATTTTTTTATTCCCCAATTTAACCTGTGGGCCGGGCCGAAATTTCCCTATGGATTTCGATAAAAAACTGTTTGTTTATTAAAAAAAAGGGTTGAAAATTTAAAAAGACCCCTTTTGTTTCAGAATATTTTGTGCCCCCCCATTTTTTTCTTTTTATTTTTTTTAATTGGGTTTTTTATTTTTAAAAATTTTTATTTCCTTAAAATTAAAAAAAAATCATTTATTATTTTATTTGATTTAATGTTAGGGTTTTTTTTTCTAACTTAAATAAAAATTTTTAATTTAAAAAAAGAAAAAATATTTTGTTTATAACTAAATTTAAAAAAAACCTATAAAAAAAACGTGTTATAATTTTTAAAAATTTAACTTAAAAGTAAACCGGTTTATTGAAATTTTTTATTTTAAAAAGTTTTTTTTTTTATTAAAAAAAAATTTTTTAGAAAATTTAAAATTTGACTTGTAAAAAATTTTTTTTTAATTTTTTGGGTGGTTTTTAAAAATTTTTTTATACCCAAAATTTTTAAAATTTAAACTCCTTTTTTTTTTCCACTTTTCTTAATTATTTACTTCTTATTTTTTTTTTAAAAAAATTTTAAACAGTTCATATTCAACCCCAAAAAATTCCTTTAAAAACCCAAAACCCATTTTATTAATAAGATTTCTAACGTTGTATCCCTAAGGGAAGTTAAAAAATTTTTCCCAATTTTAAGGGAATTAAAAGTGAATTTGGGGGGTCCCCAAAAAATTTTTTTTTTTATGTTGTGGATTTAAAACCCTTTTTTTAATTATTTTTTTAATTTTTTATTTAAATTTTAAAAAATTTTAAATTTTTTTTTTACTTTTTTTTGGAATAAATAATTTACATTTAATTTAAAAAGTTTCCCAAAAAAGGACTAGACCCCCCACAAAGGTTTTTTAGATTTAATTTGAAACTTTTGACCAATACATTTTTAAATTAATTTTAAAAATTTAAAAAAAGGGGGTTTTTAAAAAACAAGGAAAAATTTTAAAAAAACTTTATTTAATGGCCCCCAAAAAAAAAAACCCAAGTTTTTGTAAAATTTTAACCTTGAAAAATTTAAAAATTTTTAAAAATAAAAAGTCCATCCCATTTTCCCGGGGGATTTTAATCATTTTGGGATTTAAAACTCCCAAAAAAACCTTTTTCAAAGGGGTTTTTTTGTTTTAAAATTTTTTATTCCAAGATTAAAAAATTAAAATTTTATTTTCAAAACCCCCCCTTTTTTTTTCCCTTTGGTAAAATCTTTTAAATTAAATACAAATTTTTTTTAAAATTTTAATTTTTTGGTAAAAACTTTTTAAAAAAAAAAGGGAAGGTGAAAAGGAAAATTTTTAAGGTTAAGGGAAATTTAAAAAATTACATTTAAAAAAAAATTTTTTTTTTAAAAAAAAAAAAGATTTTAAAAAAAAAAAAAAAAAATATTTTGGGGAAAAAAATAAATTAATTTATCTAGAAAAAAAAAATTTTTTTAAAAAAATGTAAAAAATTTTTAAGACCTTTTTTAAAAATTTTTAAAAGGACAGGGGAATAGGTTTTTTTTCAAAAAAAAAAAAAAACCTAAAGGGGTTTAAAAAAGTTTGAAAAATTTTTCAAAATACTAAAATATAAGTTCCCCCTTTCCACCCGCCTTTTTGTTTAATGTTTTTTTTTTAAAAAGACAGTAAAAATGCTAAAAATGCAAACTCTTTTTTCAGTTTTTTTTTTAAAAGGTTTTAAAAATGTTTTAATTCATTTTTAAATTTTTTTTCAGGCCTGGTCATTTTTTTGGATAAAAAACTTTTTTTTTTTTTTTTCCCTAAAAAAAACACTGAAAACCAAAGGTTTTTGGGGGTTAAAATTTTTTTTGGGCCCGTTATTGACCAAAATTTTTTTTTGGGGGGCCCCCCCTTTTTGGTAATTTGGTAAAATTTTTTTTTAGGGGGAAACCCGGGACAAAACAAAGGGGGAAAAATTTTAAAAAAATTTAAACAAATTTTTTTTTTAAAAAAAAAAACCCCCCTTTTTTTTTTTTAAAATGGTTTTACAAAAGAAAAACTGGAAAGGGTTTGGGAATTTTTAATAAAAACCCCTTTTTAAAACCCCTTTAAGCACGGTTTTAAAATTTTTTGAAAAAATTTGTTAAGTGGGAAGAAAAATTAAAAAATTCCCTCACAAATTAAAAAAGTTTTTTTTTTACTTTTAAAAAAACAATTTTTTTCCGGAAAAAAACACCCCCTTTTTACCATTCCCAAAAAAATTCTTTTCTTTAAAAAAAACCCCTTTTTTTTTTAAAAGTTGTAATGTTTTATCTTTTATTAATTTCCAATTTTTAATTTATAAAAGAAAAGTCATTCCCCCTTTTAAAACTTTAACCCTTTCAGTTTTTCCCCAAACCCCCAAAAATGTTTTAGGGGGCCCCCCAAGGGTTTAGGGAAAAGGGGCCTTTACTGGCCCGCGGGTAAACCCCGGGGTTTAAAATTGGGGGGGAAAGGGGTCGGGGGGGTTTTTTAGACCAAAAATTGTAAAAACCCTTTTGGGGGAAAAAACTAAATTTTTTTTTTTTGCCATGAAGCATTAAACTAAAAAGGGGGTAAAATTTTTTATACCCTTTTTTTATTTTAAAAAGGGGGGGCCAAACCCCTTTAGAATAACTTGGAAAAATAAAAAAAAATATGGTTATATGTTTTAAAAAATTGTTTATTAAAATAAAAAGCCATAGGAACCCTTTTGTTTTGGGTTCTTTTCCCCCAGAAAAATTTCGGGGGAGCGAAACTTTTTGAAAAAGGGGTTTTGGAGGCCCAACATTTTTGGACTCCTTTAAAGGGTTTTTTGTGGGGCCCCTTGGGGTAAAAAAAACGGGTTTTTGGGTTTAAAAAATTTTTTTAAACATTTTACAAAAGAAGATTTTTAAAAATTTTTTTTTTACAAAATTGGGTTTAATTTAAAAGTTTTGGGGGGGTTTTGGGTTTGAAAACGGCCCTCGTTTTCCCAAAATATTTTACCCAGGGTTTTGGCGGGCCCCCCCCCCAAAAAACCCCGGTTCCCTTAAAGGTTAAATTTTAGAAAAACTAAAACCCCCCCGAGGGAAATTAACAGGGGGGAAAAAGGGGGGGTTTTGGGAATTTTTTCAAAATAAAATTTTTAATTTACATTTTTAACTCCCAATTTTTTGGGGGTATTTTTTAATTTTGAGTTTAAAACTTTGGAACAGGGTTTTCGTTTTTCTTTTCCCTTTTTCCCTTTCTTTTTGAAAAATTCGGGGTTTAAGGATTAGTTAACGATATGGGGACCGTTCGCGAACCTGAGTCCCGGCGAACAGGGGCGGGGGGGGGAGGTGGGGTTTTCACTGACAACAAACCCATTAGTAGGGGTTCAAACCCCTGCCCCAAAAAATGGTCTTTTTGGAAATTTTGGGGGGGAAACCCCCCACCGCCTCCAAAAACCGGGGGGCGTTAAATTAGCCCGCACTTGTTTTTTTTGGGGGGGAAATTTGCTTTCTTTTTTGGGGGTTTGAAAGGTTTACCGGCTTTGGGGGTTTTTTTGGGCTTTTCGAGGGGTTTTGGGAAAAAAAAAAAATGGCTAAAAGGGTTGATAAGGAAAAAAATAATTTTAAAAAATTTCAAATAAAAGGGGTTTAAAACAAATTTTAAAACTTTGGGTTTTTGGGTTGGATGTCTGAAAAAAAGGGGAAAATTTTTAGGCAAAAAATTATTTTAGATAAAAAAGCCTAATTTCAGGGAGGGTTTCACCGGAACCCTTTTTAAGGGGTTGGGAAGGGGGGGGGGGGGGAGGGGTTTTTGACCCTTGGAGCTAAAAGGGGGGGGGAAAAGGTCCAAACTTTTTCAAAGGGTGGGGGGGTTTCCCTTAAGTTTTGGGAAAAGAGGCGGGGGAAATAAAAAAAAACGGTGGTTGGGGGGGACCCTCCTAACCAAAAAACCCCAAGGCTAAGGGCAACCCCCGGTGGTGGGGGGGGACCCCGAAATCAAAATAACTAAAAAAGGGGGGGGCGGGTTGGGCTTAATTAAAAACCGGGTTTTCCCAAAAAAAGGATTTTACAAACGCCCCCAAAATTTTTTAAATTTATAATTTTCTTGTTTTAGCAGCATTCAGGGTGAAGAGGACGTAAGTTTAAACTGTGATTCCAAGAGTCAACAAGTGTCTGCAATCTTCTTGAATACGAGTCAAAGGACCAGGGTTTGTGCAGGGATCATAGTCAGGGCAGAGTTACGCTAGACATTATCATTCCAAAATGAAACATTGACTCGCCCCTATCACAAAGATAAGACAGTAAAAACTAAAATGTACAAATACTAAGTCACAGAGGAGATTAAAAAACATCTTAAGACCGGATCACCCCATCTCACCGCACACTACAACAGAACCTACGTGTTCTGCGGTATATTATCAGCTAAACTGTCATCTATGTAGGCAGTTTCACGGGATTGCAAAGAGTTGGGGAAAACATTATTGAACATCGGGCTTGTATGAGGCTGATTAACATGAGCCGGTTATTGTTAGAATCTTACCTGGCACTAAAAGTCAGGCTTGTGTTCCTCCTGATTCAGGAAGAACATTAAATATTGGAGTTTAGAATATGAACTAGACTGATAAGGACATGTGTGCCAAAATAAATAAATAAAGTAAATAACCACATGAAAAAGAGGAGTGATTTCAATTTGAAAAACTGCCGTGATGTATAAAAACATTTGAAATAAATAATAAGCTTTTTTTTTGACATGCGCAGTCTGGAATAGTCTGAATGTGTCTTAAAGAGTTCATTTTTTAAATAAAACTTAAAAAGGCAAATTAAAAATATTAAATCTGAATAAAACACAGAAGTATCATTTAATGATATCAATTAGGGTTAAGTATTATCAAGCATCGGTATCTATTTATAAGGTTTATTTAATTTAGTTATAAACAAAATGATTGTTGGCATTTTGCTTTGAAATGAACAATAGTCTGATAGAGCTTTAAGAATTAGAATGCAAGGGCTGACAAAGAGTATCTCGGATGTCTGTTTTATTTTAACCTTTTGACAAGAAGCCCCTGGCCATGGAAATATACCACCTATGTTGAAAATGAACAGCCGACATGCTAACTAAATAGATATAATCTAAGATATTTTAGAATATGACCCTAGGCACTAACCCCGATGATTCTGACCAACTAAAGGGTCTTCACTTCATTGTCCAACTTCTCTGCGGGTGCTATGGATCTTGTAATGGAGACTGCGAAAGATTCTCTAATCTTTACTCTGTAATGGTCCATATTATGGAGATCTAGCGCCTGGGTCCGCAGGGTTAACCGGTCATAGGACATGATGTTCAAAATTCAACTCGGGTTTTTCAAATGAGATAGGACGAGGGCGGCGTGTGTTCTGTATTCACTATTCACAACGACCATAACCCCGAGACCTTAGGTTTTTTATGCCGAAGTACCTTTCACTGACCCGAATAAGAGACATCCATCAAAAAGGTTTTTGACAGTTTCCTGAACCAATCAGGCCGGTGGGGCGGGAGTCGCTTTTCAAAGAGTATAAAAAATGTTTTCAACGACCCAACCACGGTGAAAGAAATTAGGGTTTAAAATCAACTGGTCCTTTATTGGTCATTTTCAAAAACAATCTAAAAATTCAGAGAGGTTTTACCAACCACTTCAAAACATTACAACTAAACAGCGTGATTAAAAGCTGACAAAAAACATGTGATCTCACCAGAACATTCAGTTCAGACACTTCATCTGATTTTCCAGTTTGTATACCTCGTAAAATCTTAAAGTTCCACCAAACCTATCAGGTCCAGAAAATGGCATTTAGAGATTGCCTCAGCTATTTCACGTATTTTTGAATAAGAGTCGACGTACGTGTGATAAAAGGCTTGAACGATCGACTCCTGAATAGAATTTTTATTTTTTCCGATCGTCGCCAGCATTTTGTACAAAGGCGATGAAAAGGCAGAAAGATGTGGAAGCAGCCCAGGGTCTTGATAACCGGGCTCCTGAGCCACGGTTTGTGGAAAATAGACAGTCGCTGATGCTTATAAATAGATACCGGTGCTTGATAATACTTAACCCTAATTGATATCATTAAATGATACTTCTGTGTTTTATTCAGATTTAATATTTTTAATTTGCCTTTTTAAGTTTTATTTAAAAATAAACTCTTTAAGACACATTCAGACTATTCCAGACTGCATGTCAAAAAAAAGCTTATTATTTATTTGAAATGTTTTTATACATCACGGCAGTTTTTCAAATTGAAATCACTCCTCTTTTTCATGTGGTTATTTACTTTATTTATTTATTTTGGCACACATGTCCTTATCAGTCTAGTTCATATTCTAAACTCCAATATTTAATGTTCTTCCTGAATCAGGAGGAACACAAGCCTGACTTTTAGTGCCAGATAAGATTCTAACAATAACCGGCTAATGTTAATTAGCTTCATACCAGCAGATGTTAAATAATGTTTTCCCTAACTCTTTGCAATCCCGTGAAACTGCCTACATAGATGACAGTTTAGCTGATAATATACCGCAGAACACGTAGGTTCTGTTGTAGTGTGCGGTGAGATGGGGTGATCCGGTCTTAAGATGTTTTTTAATCTCCTCTGTGACTTAGTATTTGTACATTTTAGTTTTTACTGTCTTATCTTTGTGATAGGGGCGAGTCAATGTTTCATTTTGGAATAATAATGTCTAGCTTAACTCTGCCCCTGACTATGATCCCTGCACAAACCCTGGTCCTTGGACTCGTATTCAAGAAGATTGCAGACACTTGTTGACTCTTGGAATCACAGTTCAAACTTACGTCCCTTCACCCTGAATGCTACTAAAACCAAAGGTGCTTTTTCACAAACAGAGGGGAAAAGCAGTTTTCAATGACAGCCGTCCTATGTATCCTGGACTACCTAAAAGAAAGAATAAACCTCACAGTTTTAGTAAAATTTTAATCCTTGTGCTAATACCTTGTGCTATACGTATATAATAGATATGATGTAACTATTCAGTAAAAACATTTTCCATCCTGATTGGCCTAACGTGCCCAAAACCTAATCCTCAGCCCTGTAGTGTATAGGCTCCTATAACCTACTATAACCGTTCTTATTTTCAGGGGCTCATAACTGATGTAAAATGGAAGGCTATTACCAAGCATTCACAGAATTTCTAAAACGCTGTATTATACAAAGACCCCTGAGTACCAAAGTGGCTATAACCTGTTGATGAAAAAGCTGTTTTAAATTAAAGCCTGAACAAGATAACTGTTTTCTAATCATCATATAAAATGCTTAGTAAATAAAGAGAGACTAAATACAATTTATAACAAAAATGGAACACCGATGGACGGCTGAATAAACAAGGGAATCTAACTTAGCTTGAAATGCCGAAGAGTGTTTTACAAAATAAAACCCTACACAGTGGCTCTCAAACTGGGCTGACCACGCTAGGGGCAAGTAACAAAAAGGGGACTCAAGATGTGAAAAAAGAAAACAAGAGTCGAAAATATGAAAAATACATCTATTGAACCCAAAACAAATTGACTTAAACTACCTTCTGATACAGAAAAATAAATATAGAGATAGATAAATGTTGATACAAGTAGGTATAATAAAATATGCAAATAAAGTGTCATGAGAATAAAATCTGATTTTTTCATGATTAGCAGGCCAAAGAACTGGCCATTTGAGAAAAAATAATCATACATTTGTGTTGTAAGCAGAATCTGAATGACTTGGGCTGGCAAGAAAACATATATGACAGAAGATATCTGATGTCTCCAGTTCCTTTAGGGACTTTATACTGGCTATTATCATTTAAAATGAGTACAGAAATTAAGTTCTATGCTATGTTTGGGGTGGATGTGATCAGAAAGGCACTGATGCTTCCAAAGATCAGTCAGGAAAACTGTTGGAAAAATGGGCAGAACTCTTTTGGAAACTAGGATTTTTCTTATAATGTTTTAAAATCGGACCTTTACAAAGATGCTTTTAGATGCTTTATTTTCTAAAGATGCTTTATTTTCATGTTAAAGCAACCGGTCATTTTACTTGGCTATTGAACATGTATTTTTGTTCACTAACGCTTTAGTGTTTCATTAAGAATTACCCGAATATCTGATCATTAGTTTAAGAAGAAAGAGTAATTAGCTCTGCTATTTTGTGAGCTATACAAGCGTGCTGAGCGGTTGGCTCCCATTTACGAGGTCACTAGCATGAGCTAAAGCTGCTGATTTTAAAAACATGATTTTAGTTCTATGAACTTCGGAGGGGCAAAAAAGGGCTACTTACATCCCCTGACTATAGTTAAACCAGCACACCTCACTATGGCCTCCTGTGCATTCTTATAAATCTCCGTTTAAATGCACAAGTGTATTTACAGAGTTTTCCTTTGTCCAAAGGCTCCTAGGTGATAGAAATGAGCTAACAAAACCCTAATCACTGACCGCAGCAAATCCTAAAACACACATGGAATCTGTCTCTCTTGTGCGGTGTGGGGTTACTTTTAAAAATAACTTCATTTTATTATATATATGTTATATAGTGTAAGGGACGGCAGGCATGGGCCGGCATCTCGACATGTACAGGACCTTGTTCATTAGCCTGGGTGCAAGCCCCTATTAAACCTGAGGCCACGGAAGGAATAGAGAGCTTTTACAGGCAGAAGTGTTAAAAAGAGACACAAGGCGTTTGTAGCACGAGACTGCTCCATGTCTTTAAAGGTGATAAATCAAAGTTTAGGTTTGTACATGACATAATCCTAACAAATTCCTGAGACTACCAGCCGGTGAGCTCTCTGAGGGTCAGCCAGCGGGGGGTGGGTGCTCGAAACGGGCGGGCTCAGTTGTTTGCAAGTGAACTCGCAGAGTCCTTCCCCCGATTGGGGTGCTTGCAGAGCCTGACTTTACTTTCTGTGTGTAGAGAGAGAGCAGGGGCTGCTCGCAGGGGGGTCGGCTAAAAGCTGACTGGGTCTGCCACTTGGTCTTTCTCTCTGGGAAATCAGCTTCATTGCTAAAACTGTTTTTTACTGCAGAGTCCGTCACTGGGAAACCTGATTTAGCTGAAGTGTGAAATCGGCCTGCTGGAACCATCACCCCCTCCCTGAGCCATGCGGCCGCTTGCTTCCACAAGATGTTTCCTTTGGTCAGCTGAAGATACCTGTATTTAAAATGTGGGGTGAGTTTGAATAGAAAAAGGGCTTGTTTTAGATCGATTGTTATACAAATTATAATTATATTAAGTAATATAATTACAAATTATACAGCCCAGGCTAGATTTTTTAGACGTCTCAAACGTGATTTAAAAGGGAACTACTGCATATTATTTAACTAGGTGTGATTTTTAAAGGGCTGAACTAGCAGTTATCTCTGACTTTACAAGCTAATCTTTAAAAATCCCTTAACTTTAAAAGATCCATCCGTCATGGGCAGAGGTCTGCACGGTGTTCACACTTTATTTTATTTTATGACACTGTGTATTTGACCTATAATCTTCTCTTGCCTGTCATGGAGCTCTGTCTAATTACCTGAAGTTACAGGAATTGGGAAGTGATGAACTATTTTGGTAAGAATATGTTTTAAGGTCTACATAAGTAAGAGTATAAAGGGGAAAAGTGTCACCCTAGGGCCCTCCCATGACAAAACAAAAATCATAATTGGGCTTTTCTGTTTTTAACTTTTTAATTAAAAATAGTAAAATGATTTCTAATTATCATTTGTGTTAATAGAAATATTTTCAGTTTTTTGAGTTGACAGAAAATATCAAAATTTTGTGCTTTTACATGCACTTACAAACTGGGATAAGGTAGAAAACCTGCTTTCTTATAAATATCCGTTGAAATGCACAAGTGTATTCAGAGAGTTTTCTTTTGTCTGATTTTAGACAGACCCCGGAAAATAAGCCCTAAGGTTAAGCTCTGTATATATGTGAACATTTTTGATATCAGCCACCAATCAGCCCAGGCTAGATTTTTTAGACGTCTCAAACGTGATTAAAAGGGAACTTCGCATATTATTTAACTAGGTGTGATTTTTAAAGGGCTGAACTAGCAGTTATCTCAAACTTTACAAGCTAATCTTTTAAAATCACTTAACTTTAAAAGATCCATCCACATAGGGTCTGCGCGGTCTAGAGCCCGCTGAAATTATGGGGGGGGGGAGTTTACAGACAGCTGCTGACAAGCGGGCGATCTCGCAGGGGCTCACCCCACGGAAATGGGTGCTTGAAACACACAACTATGTGAAGGCGATCGCGCTCCACGCTGCAGCAGGGGCTGTCTCAGCCCGTGTCTGCGCTCTGAGAGAGAGAGAGAGACAGAGCACACAGACCTGCTTGCAAGGGGGGTCTGCTAAAAGCGGTGCTGCTTCATTGCTAAGAATGTTTTTACTGCAGAGTCTGTCACTGGGAACCTGATTCAATGTTGGTTGAGGAATTTCTGTGAGATGGAAAAAGAAAGAAACTTTAAGTGATAAAGCAAAGATGAGATAGATATTTTAATGGCTTGTTCATATTAAAATCATAGATAGAACCGAAGAAAATGCTTTGCTTTTTTATACAGCACTTTCAGAAGTGGCTGGGAAGTGGTGGGGAGACCGGCCGCTAGGTGCGGCCTGACCCCAGGGGGCCCGGAAACAGGGTGCGATCACGCTGACTGACTTTGATCTCACAATTTGTTATCTGTGTGTGAGATGAAAAAAAAAAGCAGCTTGACTTAGTTTGAAGCAAAGATGAGATGTTTTAATGGTGTGCTCATCTTAAAATCGTAGACAGAAGAACAAAATGCTTAGCTTTTTAGGCTTTCAGCAGGGAAGTGTGGGGCGCCTATGGTTAAATGCGGCCTGACTCAGACCGTGTCTTTGATCTGACAGTTTGTTATCTGTGTGTGAGAGATAGATAAAAAAAGCAGCTTGACTTAGTTTGAAGCCAAGATGAGATGTTTTCATGGCTTGTTCATCTTAAAATCGTAGATAGAACAAAATGCTTCGCTTTTTATATGGCCTTTTCAGAACTGGCCGGTAAGTATCGGGGGACTGGGAGGTCTGGGGATGACGTCCGTCAGGCCGTCAGGGTACGGAACATCCTCGGGTCGATGCTGGGGCGACCTTAGGCTGGTCTGAGCCGGTCAGGACAGACCCCGGGTCTGTCTGGGCTTGTGCCAGAGAAAGGGCGGGGCTGAGGCAGCCCCGGCATGTCTGAACTGTTCAGGACAGGCCTCGGCATGCCTGAGCTGTTCACGACGTGCCCGGCATGTCTGAGCTTGTCGAGATAAAGGCTGTAACTCTTGTCTTTCGGGAGGGCTGAGCGGGTTCAAACAGCGGTCAGACATCCGTCACACGGTCCGTTGACAGTTTATTTCACCCGGCAGGTGCAATCCGGGTTCAACCAGCGGTCAGGCCTCCGTCAAACGGACCCTTGACAGTTTATGGAACCAATCAGGGGCCAGGGGAGGGTTCAAGGAGGAGTCGGGGAGGGGACGGGAAGCCTTACACCAATCCGATGCCGGGGGCGGCGCCAACGGGGCGGAAAGAGGTCATGTGGAGGGTGGGGAATTTCGACGTGACGTCATCAGGAGGCGACGGGGCGGGACTTCCGGTCTTGCGTTAGCGGGGCGGCACTTCCAGTGTGACGTCAGAGGGGGCGGGGCTTAAAAGTCATTAATCATTATGATTGACAGCTCTAATTGCGATTTTGACACTTGCCGCATGCCTATAACTACTAGTGAGCATCAACACCGCTGCAGTAAATGATGCACCAGCTTCTGCTATTGTTTGTGAAGCTAGTCAGAAGTACAAGGTGACATGGTTTCCATCGGAAAATTGCATGTCACTGTATGATGCGAGCAGTCCATTTAAGATATGTATATCTTAAGTGATAGCATTCTATATAGCTAATTGTATACTCCATATTACTAAAGTAAGGTGTCCTCCTTCGTCTAACAATGGAGTACTAAAGAGTCCCGCAGTTACACACACTGAAAACAGCTTATGTATAGAAAAGAGTAAAAAAATTTTAGATATAGAGAAGAGCACTTGGTATGCTTAACCAGGAACTCGAAAGCTCAGGAGCAGACATAAGTTACAATAATTTACAAAATTAAATCCAAAGTCAGTGTTAATCAGTGCAGAATAAAATGTTTAATAAAATTGAAACGGATCATAAAAACAATTTAATACAACATAAAAATAGAAGCAATTTAAACTCTTGTAGTGAAGGAGGAATGTTTGTATCTGTTAAAATGTGCCGTGCAAACGAGGTAAGGGTGGTGGCACACAAGCAAAGATTTCTTTTCATAGTGAGAACAATGACTAGAAAGTGATTGAAATCTGTATTGTTCTTGTTGGCAGATGGTAGACTATTGAACTTCTGTTTTTGGTTACATAATTATACTTTTTTCTAAATAACACAATTGTTCTATTGGAATTTCCTTCTTTTCAAAGCTGTAGGTGACCAGTGCATGTGCATAGCCAAGAATCCCATTTGGTCAAATTAGTTCATAGTGTAGACCATTCATGTGAACTCCCATACGTGGCAAATTTAGACTTGCTAGTAACCTAACACAAATATCCTTGTGTTGTGAGATGAAAACAAGAGTACCAATAGAAAAAGGTATAGGGAGAAAATGTTGAATCTACATAATGTGGGAGTATGGAATTCAAATATAGAATTATGGATATATAAAGCAACAACATTAACCATTGTGCCATTGTTCTGTCTGGATAAATGAAGCCACATACTTCTGCAGTCAAACAATACGGCCAGAAGCAAACACAAGGAGAACAATTAACCACTAATAAGATACAATTCCTCCTGGGAAACAAATCAGGATTCAAGTACTTAAGTATGACACTGAAGATTACTAGAAACAATCAAATTATCAATTAATTAGATTTTTACCAAATCCAGTGTCCAGTCCTAACAAGACATTGACATGATTTCATAACTTGCATACATGCATTTTTATTACTCTTTAATTTATTTATTTATTTTTTTATCAGTATACTGCTGCTGGATTATGTAAATTTCCCCTTGGGCTTAATAAAGTATCTAAAGTTCATCATATACTCCAAAAGTACTAAATTCAATTTCTTTCATTTGGGACAGACCTGAAAATAGAACAATGAGAGTAGATGATTTTGCGTATTACAGATGAAACGGAGAAAGAAAAAAAGTAGCTCAGTATAAAAACCTCTTTCCAAAACACTGAGCCCATTTTCTTTAAATTTAAAGCCTCCACATTTTTACTGCCTTTTAAATTTGTGACTTCAGATCTTACTGCTAAGAATCACAGGTCACTTTGAACACAGTGCTTATTCAAAACACCCAACTGTTCCACTTTGAATTTGTATTGTTTAACCGGTCTGGTGAGTTGCTTGAAAAAACACGTTTTAGTTTCTTTCTCTGGTAAAATATTTGCAGAATGTTTAACGACTGGACCCTCATTCGGCACAGCACGTCAGAAAAAGCATTTAGGTGGCACCTCAGCTTCATCAAGTATCATTGTAAACATGCAGCCAAGTGTTCCTTGCACTTTGTAAATAATTCTGAAACTGTGAGGATGCTGTCATTTTAAAACAATGTAAACATGGGCAGGATTACCATACGGATTTGAAAAAAGGAAATATACACGTTCCTTTCCTTGTCTCTGGTATGTGAAAAACAATACGATCACAGCTTACTTGCTGAATCATAGCCTGTCACATAATTAAATTGAGCACCATTATCTGATATCATTTATTCCACAGAGTTTCTAATGCTTTCTAAGCATTACTAATTTATGTTATAAACTGTGTGACAAAAGAGTCAAACATGGACCTCAATTGGAAGACTTTTCCATAGTGCTGGACAGGAAGATGCCCTTGTGGTTAGCACACTGGTAGTGACAACTTTGCTAGTGACACAAGCCTACCACAAACAAAGGGTAGTGAAGGATGGTGGACGGTTAATATACACGTCAGACAGTAGGGGACAACACCAGCTGAGTGTTCCTTTAGGTTGATATGTGGCTCCCTGATGTCTAGTGTGAACAAGTGTACAAGAGGGGAGTTGTGCCTTTAAGGTAGACATTAGGATCAGGATTTCAGAGACACTTAGGACCCTGGGGGGAGGAAGGTGGCCTAAGGAGTTTCCATAGCCATTTTTTTTTAACTGAAAGTAATCTAAAGGGCTGGATGTATTTACTGGCTTCATCTTAAAATACAAAGCTGGCAAGATCTTAGATCACGGAAAGAAGTTTATAACATAAGAATGGATGAGCAAGTGGAGACAAAAAAATTACCACCCTGGTTGGAAAATGCTTCAAGTACTCAACTTATCAGATGGTGACCAGACCACTAGCTACAGTTAGGACCATTGTGTCTACACTGTCAGTTTTGTACCTATTAGCCTCCAAAAAGCTGTACCATTCTGTTATTTTTGTAATTAGGTCAATTTCATTTTAAACATTTTGTCGTCTTTGGTTTTATTATGAGTTCAAGATCAGCGTAACTACATCACAGTATAATGGCATTCTTCATTCATAGGTCCTCAAAACAAAGCAAGGAGGCAGTTTATCTCATATCTTTTTCAAAAACATTAGTGGATTACTAGGTATTGTGGTAATCCGTCTAACAGTCATTATTACTTCAATTAAAAAAGTCCTATGGACTAGATAAAGGAGACTTTTCAAAATTCATTAAAAGTACATACCTGTGTAAGTCATTAAGAGCAGGGTGCGCTTTCACGGCCATTTTAACTTTGTCTTCTGCAGGTTGACGCGGGTGAGGGGTCGGGAGCGTCTCCAGGTCAGGCCTGCTGGAGGACGCTGCACTTACCCCGTCATAAAGGTGAGCACCTCGCCAGTCCTGCCGTTGGCAAAGAGAGTTGCAAAGCATTTTTAGTTAAGAATGTGCATTCATTAGGGCAAGGAGGGAATTCCCAAAGAAAAGAAACTTACTTTTGTTTTGCCGGGATGCGCTCCAGTTCATGCTTGTCCTCCCTCTCTTGCTCGCACGTGAGGCCGCTATCCCTGTTTATTACATGCCTTGCAAAGGTTGAGAGACGCACCTGTGCAGAAAGTACCTGCGTCAGTCGCGATTGGGTAAAGGGAGCAACGTGTCGCTGGATTGGGTGAAGATTTGTGCCCTGACTATAACAGGCACTTCTTGCCTCGTCAGGGGGTCTTTAGACTTGGTGGTGTGGTTGGTATAGCTTGTTTCAGCTAGTTTACAAAACAGTGGCTTCTGCCTTATTTTTGTAAATCTATACTAATAAAAGGCAAAGCCCTCACTGACTGACTGACTGACTGACTGACTGACTGACTGACTGACTCACTCACTCACTCACTCACTCACTGACTCATCACTAATTCTCCAACTTCCCGTGTAGGTAGAAGGCTGAAACTTGACAGGCTCATTCCTTACAGCTTCCTTACAAAAGTTGGGCAGGTTTCATTTTGAAATTCTATGCGTAATGGTCATAACTTGAACCTATTTTTCTCCATATACTGTAATGGACGTTAGCTTGACGGCCGTGGGGGGCGGAGCTGCTTGTGACATCATCACGCCTGCCACGTAATCACGTGAACTGACTGTGACCGCAGTACGTAGAAAAGAAGGAAGAGCTCCCAAAGAGCGCTGAAGAAAAACGCTGAATACTTTATTCGCGAGATACAAGTTTAATGAGAAGAAACGAGGTATAAACGAGACTTTGGATCACTTTGTAATGGAGTTAAAATTGCTGTAGCAAGAAACTTTTAAGTGCCGGGTCTTAGCTAACATTAAATAAAGCCGTGGACATCGCAACATCACACAAGAGAGCAGCTCACAAGAACTGACGGAATGCAGTACGAGTGATCACTTCCATGCATCAAACCTGTTCAAAAAACGCATTACACAATTGACAAGGTAGGAAAAGAATATGCTCCGAGTTGATCTCCACAGCTAACACGGTCTTGCGGAAGCAACTTCGTCACGCTGCCACCAAATACTCACAGAAAAATCCAAAAGTTAATACACAAGCTGTCTCTAGAGTTTCTACACACTCAATGTATTCCTCGCATCCCCGTTATACCCTCTGATCTCCCATTTCAATTCAGATGCCTCCAATTTCCAGTAAGGCTCTGCTGCGCGATGACAAGTAATAAGTCTCAGGGACAGACCCTACAAAAGGATGCCAGTGATTTAAGGCAAGATTGCTTCTCTCCTGGACAATTTTACGTTGCATTCTCAAGAGTGGGCTCGCGCAGCTTCGTCATATTACAACTAGAATGCTGAACTGACAGCGTGATATATAACGAGAACTATAACAATTGTAATAAACGAACAATAAAACAGCGGAGAACCCGTGGATTAAATAAAAAGGCAGCTTCCTTGGCAAAGCAAGGAAAAAGGATGGCTTTATATGTCCTTCTTTTATAAAACAGCGGAGAAGCTGTGTAAAGTCTGCTTCACAAAAAACCAGCGGAGCGCCTTATATGAGCAGGCAGTCAGCTAAAGAAGGGAATCAATACATATCTATAATCGTAATAAACGAACAAAACATAGCGTACAAGCCGCGGATTAAATAAAGGAAATGGGTACCCAAACAGTAAATTAAGTCTCAAATAGCTACACAATAACTATAACAATCGTAATAAACAAACAATAAAACAGTACAGAACCGCGGAGCAAGGAGAAACGATGGCCTTATATGGCGTTCATTTATAAAGCAGCGGAGAAGCTGTGTGAAGGCTGCTACACAAAAAAACAGCAGAGCGCCACACTCTGAATGTATTCCTGGCATCACCGTTATACCCCCTGATCTCCCATTTCAATTCAAATGCCTCAAATTTCCAGTAAGGCTCTGCTTCGCGATGACAATTAATAAGTCTCAGGGACAGACCCTACAAAAGGATGCCATTGATTTGAGGCAACATTGCTTTCCTCCTGGACAAAACTATACGTTGCATTCTCAAAAGTAATCTCAGTGCACAGCTTGGTCATATTACAACCGGAGTGCTGAACTGACAACGTGGTATACAAAGAGATCCTTAACAGATAGTTAGTGGTATATTTTCCCTCAGTTTAAAAAGGTTTTCTGTTCTTCTTAATAAAAATTTAAAAGCAGTTCTTCGTCGCTGCGAAGCGCGGTGATTTTGCTATATACAGTAGATATATATGTATGTATGTATGTATGTATGTATGTATGTATGTGTTGTCAGGGATGCCAGGGGCAACGACCTGGCCGGGATGCCGTGAGGGACCGGAAGAGGGCCAGAGCCCTCCCTGGATCACGTGGGGGCCGCCTTCCTGGTTGCTCTGGGGGCCACGGGTACAGGGCATGGAAGCTCCACCCTGTAGGGGCCCGTGGTCACCGCCGGGAGGCGCCCCAATGCCTTGGGGACCTGTTACCCCAGCACTTCCACCACACCAGGAAGTGCTGTGGGGAAGACTTAGGACGGCACCCGGAGAGCTGCCAGGAGGACAGCCGGCACTTCCGCTACGCTGGGGCGTTGCCAAGGGTGGAATCCCGGGAACACCTGGGGCTCATCCGAGGACTGTATAAAAGGGGCCATCTCAATTCATTCAGCGCTGGAGTCGGGAGGAGGAAGGATGAAGCACAGAGGAGGTGTGGAGGCGGCCCGAAGAAAGGCATTTGTGGCCAGGGACTTTGTATTGGGGTATTGTGCACTGAACTGGGTCTTAGTGACCATTGGCTGGGGTCTTGGTGACCAGGTTATTGTCTGTAAATAGTGTAAATAAACGTGTGGTGGTTGAAAAACAACATGTCCGCCTGTCTGTGTCCGGGTTGGCTCCACATCTGGCGTGGCCGGCAGGATGCTCCGCCTGTTACAAGGCGGGGACCTGTACAACAAAATTCTGTTGTGGACGGCCTGGCGCAGCAGGGGACCCCACCCACGGGTAAAGGAACGCCATGGACCATCAGCGGTCCGCAGGAGAGCCGTCTTCCCCTGTCGCGGGCTGGCAGCGTGCATGGCATGAGTGCAGCGGTCTCCAACGAGCGCGCCGTTGCTGGAGGCGCTTGGGACGGCATGGTGTCAAGAGAGGCCACGCCAAGGATGGTTCCTCGGTTGGACGAGTCCGGGGAGGTGAGTTCCCTGCCTAGTGGCAGCTGGCCTGCGGGGCCCGGGCGTGTTTTTTCTTTTATAGGCAGGGAATTCCCGGATCTGCGTCAGTGGCGGGTGCATGCCGATCTGCGGGGCTCTGACAGCATGGCAGCAGCCGCGAGGGCTGCAGAGGAGGAGACGCTGCAGCTCGAAGGCGCTGGCAACAGCAAGGCTGCCGGCAAGCACGTCGCCGCAGAAGGGGAGGCAAGATGGCCGCGG
Organism: Polypterus senegalus; assembly: GCF_016835505.1. Classification (NCBI taxonomy): domain Eukaryota; kingdom Metazoa; phylum Chordata; class Cladistia; order Polypteriformes; family Polypteridae; genus Polypterus; species Polypterus senegalus. The sequence continues at coordinate 37,611,269 of NC_053163.1, forward strand.
ACCAGAAGTCCCTCCCCCTGACAGGCACGCGATTGGACGGTGTGTCTTGTGTGCCCGCCGATGACTGCAGAGAGGCGGGACCAAGGAATGTCCATCACGGGCAGGGGAGACCCGATTGGGCCGGAGGAGAAGGCCCACAGGAAGTGGCCGGCGTCGGAGGCTGACAGACAGGTAGGCTCCGCGTCGGTTAACTTCCTGTCTTTGCCGGCTGCTCTGGCGGAGCCGGAGGCGTGCCTTCAGCCCGCAGAGCAGCGTCTGTTCCAGGTGCTACGTGCCCTCCGGGCGGAGATGCAGGAACTGGAGAGGAAGGCAGTCGCGTCCATAGAGGGGCTACGAGTAGCGATCAGACGGCGCGGTACGGCGGAGATGGTGAGTACAGCCGACTCCGTACAGCATGCAGGAGGGTCTGCTGAACATAGCTGTGATGCCAAGGATCAGTTTCGAGTAAGCAGGCCTCCGAAAGGAGGTGCAGCGCAAAGGGCTGCGCGTGCGGCGAGGGGGGAGCCCGTGAGGATGCTGCCTGGATACGGGCTGCTGAGTGCCCCGGGTCCTAGCGCCCTCCGCCCGAAGTCGGCCTCGGTCTTGTATATGTATATTTATCTGTGTGTGTGTGTATGTATGTACAGTATATATATGTGTATATATATGTTGATATGTGTATATATATGTATATATATGTAGATGTGTATATGTATATATATATATAGATGTGTATGTGTAGATATGTGTATATGTAGATATGTTTATATGTGTGTGTGTGTGTGTGTGTATATATATATATATATATATATATATATATATATATATGACATGACAGCAACACTCAAACAGTGACAAAACAATTACATTGACAATCATGTTACGTTATTTTTAAAATGTTTCCTTTTCTTTTTCATAACTTCTTTAACACACTACTTCTCTGCTGCGAAGCACAGGTATTTTGCTAGTTTATTATACATATATTTATATAATTCTTTTCACGTTTGAAACAGAAATTACGTATGACCACAACAGTCAGGTTACACAGAGAAAGTGAGACAGAAGCAGATCGAAGGAGAAGGTTCGCAGGCTCGCTGATCAACGTTAACAACAATCACAATTGAGTGCCTCACAAACACCCAAACAACGTGCTGAACACAATCGAATTCGACGGATGCAGTATTCACAGGCTACCACGTCGCACAGGCGTCAGGATCTGTATATGGAGGGATTCAATTATAACATTGAAAAAGAATATTGCTTACATCCAAAAGTTACAATAGGAGAAATGGACATCATGTGTGAGTACTGCCAAGCACAGAAGGTTAAATTTTAATCATGTGTTGTTCAGACGGCATTAATGCCATTGCCTCATGAGAGCCACAAATTTTTTCCTTCCACTCAGTGAGCGAAGCCACTGGGTAATCTGCTAGTGTGTGTGTACATATATATATATATATATATATATATATATATATATTGTCACACACGTGCGCATGGGAGGCAGCTAAAGGGCTTGAGTGAAGGCAGTTCTGAGGCATGCTGGGATGTGGCAGAGTGCACTGACTCTTTTTCTCCTTTCCCTGTAGACCATTCCTGGGAGATTCCACCTGGCTCTCTTGACACCACTTCCGGGACCGAGCCAATGGAAATAGACCTTACCAGCTCCGGCCCCTCTGATGTCCAATGATTGATGAACACGTGCCCGATCCTTATGACCTCACTTCCTGTCTTCCCCTTTAAAAGCCTGCCCTTTTTCCCTTTTCACTCAGTCTTGTTCTGGACTCAGTTGTATGCACTTCAGTGCTGATTATTTGATAAAAATGACTTTTGCAGCCGGGATACCATATTATACAGGTGGCGGCCCCAAACCTTTATCTGTTCATGTCTCGTTTTAGTGACAATATATATATATATATATATATATACTAGCAGAATACCCGCACTTCGCAGCGGAGAAGTAGCGTGTAAAAGAAGTTATGAAAAAGCAAAGGAAAAATTTTAAAAATAACATAACATGATTGTTAATGTAATTGTTTTGTCATTGATATGAGTGTTGTTGTCATATCTATATATATATATATATATATACACAGTATACTATGGGGTGCCAAACAGGCAAATACATTGATTTTCTGAATATATAAAGTCGGCGTAAGAATATATAAAGTCAAAACTTGAATATATAAAGTCACTGTCGGAATATATCAAGTCAAAACCTGAATACATAAAGTCAGCATCGGTATATATAAAGCCAAAACTTTTTTCTGAATATATAAAGTCAAAACTTGAATATACAGTGGTGTGAAAAACTATTTGCCCCCTTCCTGATTTCTTATTCTTTTGCATGTTTGTCACACAAAATGTTTCTGATCATCAAACACATTTAACCATTAGTCAAATATAACACAAGTAAACACAAAATGCAGTTTTAAATGATGGTTTTATTATTTAGGAGAAAAAATCCAAACCTACATGGCCCTGTGTGAAAAAGTAATTGCCCCCTGAACCTAATAACTGGTTGGGCCACCCTTAGCAGCAATAACTGCAATCAAGCGTTTGCGATAACTTGCAATGAGTCTTTTACAGCGCTCTGGAGGAATTTTGGCCCACTCATCTTTGCAGAATTGTTGTAATTCAACTTTATTTGAGAGTCTTCTAGCATGAACCGCCTTTTTAAGGTCATGCCATAGCATCTCAATTGGATTCAGGTCAGGACTTTGACTAGGCCAATCCAAAGTCTTCATTTTGTTTTTCTTCAGCCATTCAGAGGTGGATTTGCTGGTGTGTTTTGGGTCATTGTCCTGTTGCAGCACCCAAGATCACTTTAGCTTGAGTTGACGAACAGATGGACGGACGTTCTCCTTCAGGATTTTTTGGTAGACAGTAGAATTCATGGTTCCATCTATCACAGCAAGCCTTCTAGGTCCTGAAGCAGCAAAACAACCCCAGACCATCACACTACCACCACCATATTTTACTGTTGGTATGATGTTCTTTTCTGAAATGCTGTGTTCCTTTTACGCCAGATGTAACGGACATTTGCCTTCCAAAAGTTCAACTTTTGTCTCATCAGTCCACAAGGTATTTTCCCAAAAGTCTTGGCAATCATTGAAATGTTTCTTAGCAAAATTGAGACGAGTCCTAATGTTCTTTTTGCTTAACAGTGGTTTGCGTCTTGAAAATCTGCCATGCAGGCCGTTTTTGCCCAGTCTCTTTCTTATGGTGGAGTCGTGAACACTGACCTTAATTGAGGCAAGTGAGGCCTGCAGTTCTTTAGACGTTGTCCTGGGGTCTTTTGTGATGTCTCGGATGAGTCGTCTCTGCACTCTTGGGGTAATTTTGGTCGGCCGGCCACTCCTGGGAAGGTTCACCACTGTTCCATGTTTTTGCCATTTGTGGATAATGGCTCTCACTGAGGTTCGCTGGAGTCCCAAAGCTTTAGAAATGGCTTTATAACCTTTACCAGACTGATAGATCTCAATTACTTCTGTTCTCATTTGTTCCTGAATTTCTTTGGATCTTGGCATGATGTCTAGCTTTTGAGGTGCTTTTGGTCTACTTCTCTGTGTCAGGCAGCTCCTATTTAAGTGATTTCTTGATTGAAACAGGTGAGGCAGTAATCAGGCCTGGGGGTGGCTACAGAAACTGAACTCAGGTGTGATACACCACAGTTAGGTTATTTTTTAACAAGGGGGCAATTACTTTTTCACACAGGGCCATGTAGGTTTGGATTTTTCTCCCTAAATAATAAAACCATCATTTAAAAACTTTAAACTTTAACTTTACTTGTGTTATATTTGACTAATGGTTAAATGTGTTTGATGATCAGAAACATTTTGTGTGACAAACATGCAAAAGAATAAGAAATCAGGAAGGGGGCAAATAGTTTTTCACACCACTGTATATGTATACATGTATATATGTATGTATATATTGTGGTCCCAGGCCGGAGCTGGAGCCCGGCCGGGACGCCCAGGAGGACCAGAGGAGGGCTTGTGCCTCCTCCAGATCGCGAGGGGGCGTCCGTCCTGGTTATGTTGGGGGGCTTGGTTACAGGGCTTGGAAGCCCAGCCCTGTAGGGGCCCGTGGCCACCGCCAGGCGGCGCCCAGGTGCCTGAGGAACCCTGGAACCCAGCACTTCCGCCACACCAGGAAGTGCTGGGGGGAAGAGAACAGGAGACACCCGGACAGCTTCCGGGTGCACAACCGGCACTTCTGCCACACAGGGGTGTGTCCAAAGGAGAGTGCCGGGAAGCAGCTGGAGCCCATCCGGGTTCCCATTTAAGGGGCCGCCTCCCTCCAGTCATTAGTGGATGTCAGATGGAAGAGGACAGAGCTGGAGAGAGGCGGCCAAGAGAAAGGCACAGTGACAGAGAGGCCTGGACTTTGGGGAATCGGTGCAAGAGGCACTGGGGTTCGTGCATTGTAAATATTGTGAAAATAAACGTGTGTTGGGTGAACTTACGATGTCCGTCTGTGTGTGTCCGGGTTCAAGTTCACAATATATATATATATGATGTGTATATATATATGTTTATATGTGTGTGTGTGTGTATATATATATATATATATATGCCAGCAACACTCATGACAATGACAACACAATTACATTGTTAATCATGTTACGTTATTATTAAAATGTTTCCTTTTCTTTTTCATTACTTCTTTAACACAATACTTCTCCGCTGCGAAGCGCAGGTATTTTGCTAGTATATATATCCCCCAGTTTAGCTTTATTTTGATGGAGGTATTTATATAGATTTTGGGTTTTGGTGCCCTTTGTTATTTTTCTTTTATATAAACTTTTTTTTCCCCAGGTAAATATTTTTTCCTTGTTTTGGAATTTATTTGTGTTGCTTCTTCCTGAACTCCTTTTCTTCATTCAGGAAGACTACCAATTGTTTTTTTGTATATACATTTTTGTCTGTTTTTTTTTTTTTATTTTTGGGACTGGAAACTTCACTGTATATATATTGCTCACTATTTTTGATTGGGCATTTTTTGTTTTGTTGCATCTGTAAATAAACCCACTGTTGTTTGGAAATACCACCGTTTTCTGTCTGTGTCTCCATGTCTGACATCTCACAAATCTGATCCTGCACTACATGACTCCCACTGTATGGTCTGGTGCCAGCCTTGTCACTACGTGGGGTGTCACAGGTATCTGTTATAGAAATAACAGGGAGGTAAAAATAAAAATATCTGAGGCTTCTTTAGAATACTCCATGTAAACTTCCAGCCACCATCTTATCTGGCCATGATTTTCCAAACCTTGGTTTAAAAAGGCGTTTTGTTAAATAAATAAAATGAAGGAGTGTCTAAAGAAACAACTCAAAGTATCAAAAGAAAGGTAAAACATAATAAACCTACTGGCTATCTGTGGTGTTACTAAGAGATATAGAGACTTAGTCTGTCAGACAGGATTTCTAATATGCATAGCACAAACAGAATTCAAACTTGCAGCAGCATCTCGCCGTTCTTCCTCCAAACATTTTAACCTTTTTTTCAGCACTACTGCAAGCTTCAAGTTCAGAGGCTTTCTGGGCAGATGGGACTTTAAAGTTCTGACCAGAAACCACTTCCAATGAGCCCCTGTGTTTTACTTCTAGGACCAGGAATAAGATAGGAACGTGTCAGCACTCTATCCATGGGTACTACAGGATGTGTCTCTACAGCCCTAGATATTTTTGTTTATTAGGGCTAAACAGCCTTCAAGTAACCTGTCCAATATTATGGGTTGTAGGCAGCAACATGTACAACATTAAATCTACTTACTGCCCACTGGTCTCTCAACTAACATAGACTTCTGCAATTCTTTCATTATACTTCTTTCAAAATGTAACTTTCTGTCATCCTGGTTTTCTTCAACAAATGTTTATATGCTGTGACTGTGACAGCCAGGTCCTTTTACTTTTCACTGACATTATTGGGCATGGCTATTCCTTTCAGGTGCATCTCTGGGCAATCATGTCCTTTTAGGAAGTTACCATCATGTATATATTTCATCACAATCATGATATTCGTGTGACAACCAAGGTCATAAATTATCTCTGACTAGCTTCACATAAATAAAGAAACTAAGGAATGATTAGAAAAGTAGAACAATCTAGATGAGAACAGGCCAGTCAGCCCAATAAAGCTTGCTAGTCCAATCCATTTAATTCTTCCAAATTTAACATCAGATCTTGTTTTGAAGGTCCTTTAAGCCCTAATATCTACCATGTAACGTGATATCTTATTCCATGTATTTTCGGTTATCTGTGTAAAGAAAAACTTCCTAATGTTTGTGCACAATTTACCCTTAACAAGTTTCCAACTTTGTTCTTTTGCTTGAACAGAAAAGGTTCAGCTCTTTTATTCATAATTAATCCCCGGTAGCCCTGAAATGAGCTTAGTCGCTCTTCTCTGGACATTTTCTAGTGCTATTATGTCCTTTTTGTAGCCTGGAGACCAAAACTGCATATTTTATCTTCATCTGGTTTTCTTTAGCTTAAACATTTTACAATCGTTTTACAACATCTTTGATGAAATTATTCAATGTTTGCATTTTGTCGATTGCTATCATATACGTTTCTGGTTAGTATACTACTGAGCTTGCATCAGTTTGGTAATCTACTAGAAAAGAGATTTTTATGTTTAGTCCTGGGAGTCCACCATGGCTATAGTAATTAAGTGGATGTAGTGGAGTGATTCCTCTTTACTTTACCTAGAAAAATGAAGGAAAGGCTCTCTGTCTCTCTGTCACCTCCTCTCTTGTAAAAAGTTTGCTTGATTAAAATTTAAAAGTTCATGATTAAAACACTCTCTTGAATACATTCTTGTTTTCCCACTTTCCAAAAATGTTCCTGATCGATTGACCTCGATTAGTCCTAAGGTTTTTCTTACAAACTAACTTACAAACCAGAGTGCACATTGATATCTCAAGATGCTGGACTACTTAAGATTCCAAGGATTGATAAAATAATAGTGAGAGATAAAGTTTTTATGTTACTGGGCCGAAAACCTGTGAAATGATCTACCTGTTAATGTAAGAGATGCCACTTCAGTCTCTGTTGTTAAATCCAGGCTGAAGGCTAACGATTTTAGTCTGGCATACCCTGACATGGAGTTGCTGATTAATGTAGATGTGCATACTGCATTTATGTTTATTAGTCATTTATACAGAAATATAAGTAAAAAAATGTGTATAAACCATTACTAACCCTTCTCTATTCTGCTTGTCTTCTTGGTTCCTTGATTTGGCACTTGGTCTGCTGCCAGGCTGCTCTCCTCGCATTGGAAAAGACATCTTGGAATAATCAGATGGAAAAATTCTGTGGTCAGTTTTGACGTTGACCATAAAATTTTCAGGAGGGGTTGGGTGGCTAGCTGGTGGAAGTCTCTAGGACTCTCACTGCGTCTTTGTCTCTGTTGTCCAGTGGCTATAGATCATCAGTTAATTAATGGACAGTGTGACTTGTAGGTGACACCCCAAATCTTAAACACAGCCACACTACACAAGTCCCAGGTTCAAACAAAACAGGTTTATTAACCAAAGTACCTTACAACAAAGTCCTTACATGTTGGGTCTCCAATAAATATTCTCTTCTCCTTTCTTTTTCTTATTCCTCCACTCCTCCCAGGTGAGTGTTGTCCAGTTCCACTCCTGACTCCGACTCGCGTGGATGATGTTGAGCAGCTTCCTTTATCTTAGACCTGGTAGTACTTCCAGTGCTAGGGCATAGCCAATTGAAGCATTTCTGGGTCAAGTGGAAGTCCAACGAGAGTAAGTATCACAAACCCTCACAGCAACCCAAGGACCCAAAAAGACTTTCCCAAGGGACTACAGTTCCAAACATGCCTTGTGGGTGTCCATAGAGGTAGCTCCTCTCAGGGATGCTACCACCTAACATATCAGGGGAGCATGAAGCCCTGACCAGTTGTCTTCTCTGGTCCTTATATCACACTGGCTTCCCGGGTGGGTATTTATTATTCTTCGATTTGACCCTGCCCGAATACAAGCATACCCAGATCTAAAATGGTATTTTCTGCCATCTTCCTGACTAAGGCAGGAAACACTGTCTTTATTCTTGAGCCTCTAATGGGCTGGCCTCAGGTCCAGGTAAGGAACCTTGCCCCATCCCAGCCAGGATGCCTGCCCAGGTGTGCCATCCGCTACAAAAGATATTGTTAGTTTCCATTTATGTTAAACAGTTTCTACATTGTGTTCTGCATATTTTAATAAATCTATATCATTATATGTACTAATTCCATATTTTGTAATTAGCTTAATCTGCACTTGTATTTTACCTGAGAATTTGTTCACAGCACTTTGAGACTGCACTCTATGAAGGGCGCTATACAAAGTAAATATTGCATTATTTTGGTTTCTGGTCTGCATATTTGGCCACGTCTTTAACTGTGAGTGAATATGGATGATTGTGTGAGTGGGCTCATGATGTATTTGAGTCCCATCTAGGGTGGGTTTCTGAATGGTACTCATTGCCGCTAGGACAGACTCCATCCTCTAACAACCCTGTAATGGACACAAATGGGCATTAGCAACTGTGGCACTAAGCCACTCTAATGCTTCATTTTATACAGTTCATATATAGCTTTCCTGACGCTTACGTTCATTTTTTGCTTTGTGTTCTCCCCTATCCTAACCTATTGTCTAAGGGGGAGGTTTAGATTAGTCAAATATTTTGATCTTCAGTTTTCAACGGATCTGAACATTTTAGGGTCCCCTGATACCGGAAACACTGATATCTCGATGTTGGGAGTGTCACAGTTTCTTGAGGACAGTCCAGAGCTAAAATGGCTGGACAGAAAAATCCATCTATCCAGCCATTATCCAACCCGCTATATCCTAACTACAGGGTCACGGGGGTCTGCTGGAGCCAATCCCAGCCAACACAGGGCGCAAGGCAGGAAACAAACTCTGGACAGGGCGCCAGCCCACCGTAGGGCGCGCACACACACACACACCAAACACACACTAGGGACAATTTAGAATCACTAATGCACCTAACCTGCATGTCTTTGGACTGTTATGAGATGATGCTGTGCTGATTAGTTTTTGAGTCAAATCGTGCAAAAGAAATAGGTACTTGTATCCAGCAGGGGGAGCTAGCTCCCTTTTTGGAATAAGTTCTTTTGTAATTGCAGTATGTTACATAAACCAAAACTATATAGATATGCTATTAAAAGGCAATACCCCTCCCTTACTGATGCGGCAGTAAGATATCACATAGAAGAAATAAATTAGCTTTGTTTAATGATGGTTTATGTGGCATAACAGACAAGAAAACCATGATAAGACCATCACCGAAGTGGGACCCCGATCTGTAGAGTCTGCCATTTTCGTTGCTGCGCTGGAAGGATTTTCAGGGTCGGATGATGTTATCTCCCATCCATCCGTTGGCTTCAAAGGTGTGCCGGGCAATGTTCCAAGACTTTATACTCTTTCTTCATGTGTAGGCCCCCACTTAGGTAAATCATGCCATTCCAAACAAGGAAAAAAGATCCAATGTCATGCTGACTCTGACAAACAGAAATTGTACAATGCCCATTTTGCAGTTGTCCCTTTCTTGTCTTCTAATGCTTGCCTAGCAGTTCTAAATGATGAGCTCCTGTGTGCTAAATTTGGCCTTGTTTTAGCTGTACATGTGAGTGAATTTATAAAATATTTTTTGTACAGAGCACAGTGACATATTAAACGTATATACTTATTACAGCACTCTAGAGGAACCATCAATAAATGTAATTCTGCAATTAATTGTGAATTTTTCTAATCAATTTCTGTCTTAATGACCTATTTTATAATTGGAAAAATTAGCATCAAGGTGGTAAAACTATTAGTTTAGGTAACTTAATTCCTAGGGCGCAAAGCCTACTGACTCTCTCTTTCGAAATTTTTCTGTGTCTGTTTTCAGCTTTTTTGGTGCAATATCACCTTACTCTCTGTTATACCTGAAATTATATACTTGCATTAATCAGTTGTTAACCCTGCATATACTGTATGTCATCACAATTATATATCGTTGAAATGAACGAGTGAAATGAATTTTTAATGACACAAACTCTCTAGAGACACCATTTTATTAGGAGCTTATGCGCTGACAATGATAAATGAGGAACAAAATATGAAAGAAGAGAGTAAGAGCAAAAGAGAAAGTTGTAAACAGGAGCTAAGAAAAGAAGAACAAACCCTGACAGGTTGTAAACATTTATGATCCATTTTTTCAGTTTATCAAATGCAGTTTTGATACGGGACCTTACATATTGAAGAGCGTAAAATTTTATTGTATGAAAAATTCACCTGCTCGCTAAAAGATAAATGATCAATCAAAAACATTACAGATTATACAGATACAATGTGTCAGGGATTCTGCTGCCTTGTATAGTTAAAAAAAAGGCCTGTGGCCAGCATTGTCTACTCTTATTTTGCAAACTTTTTGTGAGAATCTCCTCCCCATGAGAAGATTAAACAGTGTGTGTGTGTCCATCCGTCTCTCTAAGGTCCAATCTGCAAACATTACAGTGTTTTTTGTTTTGGTAAATGTTTTTATTGTGTCATGATTTTTATAATTGTCATACTAATGCAGAAGAACATACAATCAGGAACAAAGACGAATGTTAATAATTATTAACAATAAAATAAATGTATCTAACCTTTCATTTTAGTGGTTCTGATATTAATCAATAGCTGGGAAACATCTGTTTCAGAGAGAGCTGTTTCTTCGTAAATGGTGTTTTTTTTTTTTCCCCAGAAGTAGTATATAACTTGTTAATACTTCTTTCGATCTTAATTTATACTAGGGGGCTCTGCCCCCTGCTCGCTTTGCTCGCCCACCCCTGGGTTTGATTTACCGGATATACAATTTAAAAAGATTGTTACTTGCATGGGAATTGTTACATATGCATTATTTTCACTTTTATTTTAAAACTTTTGTAAAAACAATACTTTATTTCCGGCCCCGGATGTGGTTACATCTCTTTCTCGCACGACGTATAACGCTGCTCACGTTGTGAAGGGGGTGCAGCTGAATGCACGCTAAGGAGATGTCGTCGGATCATCTGCTGTCTTTCTGCTGCTGGCGAGCTGCCTGTTCTGCTTGTCTCACTGCCCGATTATTTCAAAGCCTGTATAGCAGCTGTCCTTTTGTCACTTCGCATCTCTGTCGCTCGCGTTGTGAAGGGAAAGGGGGAGGCGAGGGTTAGTTTGGCTGAACGCACGCTAAGGGGAGGCATTCTGCTGCTGGCGAGCTGCGTGTATTGCTTGTCTCTTGTCATTGTTTTAAGAGCTGGGAGCACATGAAGCGTGTCTGCCAACAGCAATCCAACAACTGCTAGGTTAGATGTCCATGGACTTGTATTAAATGATGTCTCACTGCTTTGTCTCGTGTGACGTTGTAAACACAATACTTGTTCTTTTCATAATCTCTTATCTGCCTTTTTTTCTCTCCAATGCTTTTGGGTCTCTTTTCTCCACGCTGCTCTTTCATCTTTGCTTAGTTATTGATGTTTTATCTAGAACACATTGTCCTTATAAGCTTTATATGGGCTGAGAGCACAGGATTTGTGTATGCTACGTGCTTTACACGACTGAGTGTTATTTGATATTGTTTGCATCTCGCGGGTCTTTTAAGTGTCTTCCTAGAACTTCCGAGAAGATCACGTCTCATCACCCTGCTTTTCCTTTCCAGGATTTTTTTTTATAATAGAGAGATGTAACAATATATTTTTTTGTAAACTAAGTATGAAAATTTTAGGCTTTATATTTTTTATTCCATATCAAACCAGACTACTATTACTACATTTAAAAAAATAATTAATAAAAAGCATTCATCTTACAAGGAAAAGTTAAAAGATACTCGTCCACACAATAAACTATCTGTATTCAGCAAACAGCAATACTAGGGACAGGGGATTGAAGAAATATCACCTTTATGTGTTTGTGCTTAAAAAGAGCTCATTACTTAACAATTAAAGATCAAACAAACTGTGGTATTTTGAAATATTTAAGTCCTGATGAAGGTATGCCAAGGGTTAAAGGTTGAAAACCCTTGGCTTAGAGATATCACATGACATTTGATCACATATGTGTCAACAGTCTGCTGTAACTAAGCATTTACTTTGAATAATAAGTCTACTTTTATCCAAAATCAAGCTGTATGACAGCTATTAGCATCAACCAAGAATCCAGGATTATGTTCTGCTTTGCCACACTTGCTAGGGGCCCGAAACAGATAATATAATACAAATTACAAAAAAATGATCTAGTAGCACTAGGCAAAGACCAAAGAAGGAAACCCTTGGCTGATTTAAGGACTGCATGGTATGAGTTATTATGCAGAAATACTGAAGAAACTGAACCTTTTCAATTTAAACAAACAAATATTAAGAGGTGACATGATCAAAGTGTACAAAATCCCAGTTTGTTATTTTAAAATGAGTTCATCAACAACAATGCAGATGGAAATTGTTCAGGGTACATTTTGCTCAAACAATAGACAGTTTCTCTTTACAAAGAAAACCACAAAGAAATGGAATAAGTTACCAAGTAGTGTGGTGTATCATTCCACTTTGAGGACCTTCAAAACTCAGTTCAGTCTTGTTTTGGGGAAATTAGACAAATAAGTCTGACATGATTTGTTGAGCAAAAAGAGTTGAAGTTCACATGATTGATTAACCCCTTCCTGCACTAGTGATTTAATTAGCTGATTGTCTTTAGGAGAAGTTACCAGGGGAGAGTTGCCTATCCTTGTTTTACCGACAGAGAAAGAGATACACATTAGACTGCAGTACATTACTCGTTCATTATTCTTGTCAAATGGACAAGCAGCACATTCCAGTTGTTACTCAAAATATTAGCAACTGAGGGGCTTAGGTTGGTAAACCAATACCAGAGCTGTGTCAAAGTGTCAAAATCTTAAAAAGAGGAGAGGCAGGGAGTGCTGCATTACAGTCACTTGTGTGTCAGCAATGTGCGTTAAGTACAGAAATAGGACACTTGAGAGGTTTTGGACTCCAGAGAGTAAACAGGATTTTTTGTTAGTACATTTTGTAGGAGGAAGTGCTGATAAGTTAAAAGAAATGTCTAAAGGAATCAAGCTTTTAAAAGAGCACAAGCAAAAGCAGTGTTCACCATGTTCAAGGGGACAGATAACCCGCAGTACAGTATATTCAGCTGACTACCTATCTTGTAAGGTAAATTAAAAAGAATCTTTCAAAGTCACAATCACTTTAGAAATAATTAAGAATTAACTGAATTTGCCTGAAATAAAGAATCAACCAAGACCACCTGCTGCATGACTGAAAGGCCTGGGTTCTGTTAATGAGTCATAATGACAGGCATTAAAGTAGCTCCACAACATTGTGGATTAATCTCATAAATCCTACTGTTCCCTGAAGTTGAGTACTCATGTCAAGGGTAGAGAACTGGCAGCTTTTTGACTGCAGGTGTGGTGCTTTTTTAACGCAGAGCTCCAAGTATGGTAATCAGCGGTGCTTGGAACTTATGGTACAGTGAAAGTTACAACGTGTTTTAAAAACATGTATGATACTGCAATTACCGGTGTCAGATAAAAGTCTACATGCAGTCCTCCTTCCCTTAACATGCTTTGACATGTGCCAGACATGATGACGAATTTAAAATATATAAAGAACTTAAGATGAAGGACACAACCAGCTTAATTAATGTATATCGAACAGATAGACGAGAAGGTCTTTGCTCAGATATTGTATCAACAAGGTGTTGTGCCTCCTCCAGACCACCAGGGGGCGTCCGTCCTGGTTATGTTGGGGGCTTTGGGTACAGGGCTTGGAAGCTCAGCCCTGTAGGGACCCGTGGCCACCACCAGGCGGCGCCCCAGTGCCAGAATATCCCGTGTGGGACCCGGCCGGGGCTGGCGGTGCCCCAATGCCTGCATATCCCTGGAGCCCAGCACTTCCGCCACACCAGGAAGTCCTGGGGGGAAGACAAAAGGGGACACCCGGACGGCTTCGGCTGCGCAGCGGCACTTCCGCCACACTGGGGTGTGGCTAGGACTGATTGCCGGGAAGCAGCTGGAGCCCATCCGGGTTCCCATATAAGGGGCCGTCTCCCTCCAGTCATCAGTGGATGTCGGGTGGAAGAGGACAGAACTGGAGAGAGGACGGGAGGTGGCCAGGAGAAAGGCATAGGACTTGGTGGCCTGGACATTGGGGGGAACGGTACGAGAGGCACTGGTGGTGCACGTGAGCACAATTTGTAAATATTATTGTAAATAAACGGTGTGTGGTGGAACTATGTTGTCCGTCTGCCTGTGTCCGGGTCCCAGTTCACAAAGGTCATTGGAAAACATCTCGGGCTAACCAGACGTTTGAGGACTATTAAAGAGAGACAGTGACCACGTAGTAATCATCCTTTCTCACACATGCACAAGCCAGACCTTCTGTGAGCAGTCTTTTTTCAATTGCTGGGTCAAGAATATCACATTAATTTTAAAGTTTATTAAAAAAAAGTTTAACTCTAATAAAAATGATGATAATAATAATGCATTTTATTTATATAGCATCTTTCCCATGCTCAAGGGGCTGAATGATCCTTGCAGCAGTGTATTAGTGATTCACATTCGATAAAAGTGTCTGTTTTCGTTTTACTACTGTATCAATATAAGGCCTACAATCAGAGGGAACTTTTCAGTCTGGGTTTCTTTGCCAAATTATTTTCTACCTTTTAAAGTTGAAAAAACAAGGAAGAGTCAGGAAAATCTGGATCAAAGAGGACCATGGATGTGGCTTATCTGCAAGATGAATCCCTGAAAGAAAGCAATGGCCTCTGATTTCTGTTCTATTGGAGCTGCTCTGAGATGATTTGATCCATCCATTTTTTAATCCTGTTTTTTTTCTATTTGTGGGTAAGGAAGAGCCAGAGTCTATTATTGCAGCAATAAGGGAAAACAATTAATACTAAATATGATGCCTTACATCAGAGGGGATGCTCACACACATATAAAAACACACTGTTTAATTAAAATATTTACATAACAGTAGGTTATGTTTCTCAGTTTCCTAAAAACCATGAAGATAGAAATTAATCAGTATATAGCTTCTTGTCTTATCTAAAATGTGGCGTATGAAAAAATCACTAAATGGTACCATAATTATAGAACAAAGGAATTTTCAACCTTAAAGAAAAAAGTGGGGAAAGTATAGGGCTCGTAAAATATCATTTAGTGCATGCTATAAATTTTGCAGAGCAAATCAAATAAGGTTCAGCTCGTATTCTCCAATGTGTTTGGAGAAAGCACGCAACGCACCCTAAGGCATAAGGCATTGTACGTTCATCTCCAAAGCTGAAAGATCAAACCCTGCCATTGACTCATTATGTGACCCCGAGCAAGTCACTTGTGCTCATATGTAATATCATATATTTATATAGCACATATTCATATAAAAAAATGTAGCTCAAAGTGCTTTACAAAATGAATAGAAAAATAGAAGACACAATAAAAAATAAACATGTCAACATTAATTAACATAGAATAAGTAAGGTCTGATGGCCAGGGTGGACAGAAAAAACAAAAAAAAAAAACTCCAAGAGCTGGAGAAAAAAAATATATAAAAATATAATATATAATATAATATAAAAATAAAGTAATATTAATCTAGTTCTATATTGTAAAGCAGTTTTGCTATTTAAGCGTTTTTTGTTGTACATGCCTGGCCTTTTTGCTACAAATGGCTCATCCTAGTACTAAAGTTCGGGTTTTGCTGCTACAGGTAGAGAAGTGCAATCACCTCAGGTTGAGGGAGGAATCGCTTGAAAGGTTTTTAGAATCCCCCAAGGCATTAACAAAATGAATTTGTCAGACTTTTGGTGAAACTCTCTCACAACAGGAAACAGGAAAACAAGTGAAACAACTGAAATCAACTACTATGTGATGCGTTGAGGCAATGTTGCGTAGTGTTTTATAACTGACCACGTCAGAGATATTAATCAATGACTTATTAGCTAAGTTGGGGGTCCTGGAGGGCCTCAGTGGCTGCAGGTTTTCATTCTAACCATCTTCTTCATTAGTGACCAGTTTTTGCTGCTAATTAATTTCTTTTGCCTTAGTTTTAATTAATTTGACTAAGACCCCTTAGTTATTTCTCTTTCCTTAATTAGCAGCCAAACAGTAATGAGACACAAAACAAGCCACCACACGACCAGCTCACCTGTGCCCATCATGCAACTTCTGAAAATAAAGAAAGGTGAAGGTCTCAGCAAGGTTGATCTCTCAGGTCACCAAAACATTTTGACGATGTTCTTAGAAAAGCAACAAGCAAAGGAATTAAATAACGAGTTTAATTAACAGCAAGAATGGGCTTCTCATTAAGAGACTGGTTGGAGTGAAATTGGTTGAGTTTGAAATCCCAGTTTAGCTGGTCATCTGTTGCCTTGTTTCACATCTCATTTCTGTTTGGCTGTCTTTTAATGAAAACAAGAAATAATTCAGGACTGAATCCTTAAAAACAAGGCTATTAAAATGAAGGGAAAAGGAGTTAATTAGCAGTGAAAACTGATCACTGATTAGGAAAAGAGTGAGAATGAAAATCTGCAGCCACTGCGGCCCACCAGGCCTGGAGTTCGACACCCGTGAGCTAAGTGAACAAGTGTGTCGGAGTAACCAGTCTTTTGTCATTGGCAGACATGCTAAAAACCATGGAAATCCGATCTGGCTACTGTCAAGTGCAGCTTTCTGAATGTGAGAAAAACATTTCTGAAAATTGTACAGCCAGAAATGTAACCTGAAAGAAGCATAGATTAAAGTATAGGTATTTGGAATGAGACTTATTTCAGACTGCGGTGGGCTGGCACCCTGCCCAGGGATTCGTTCCTGCCTTGCACCCTGTGCTGGCTGGGATTGGCTCCAGCAGACCCCCGTGACCCTGTGTTAGGATATAGCAGGTTGGAGAATGACTGACTGACTGACTTATTTCAGAATGTATTGGAGGTGAGCCTTTGAAAATTATTTGATTATGACAGCTGCTTCTTATGTGTGTAAACAAATGCTAACAGGTGGCTGGCTGAGGTTTTACAGGCAGATTGCTTTAAGGTATGTACCACAGGACGTCACTGTGAGTCTTTGACGGGGATCATGATTAGCTGTGAATCTTTTAATCAGTAAAAAGTTGCTCACTCATGGAATGAAACATTCACAAAAAAGCCTTAAAGCATAACTACCTTTGCCACTTGTTCTTTATTTAGTTGCACTGCCTTAAGCACGATGATTTGTTCCAGTGTTTGAATAAGGTGAATGACATTGACCTGCTGACCATTGTGAAGTACACAGATTAATTTCAAATGAAGCCCATGCTAGTTCCAAGGACCACCGTGGGAATCTACCTTCTGCTTTACTTGGCAACAAATCAACAGCCATGACATATGTTGAGAAAAATGTCTCAATACAAGATTAACTGTAGGCTCTTTTAACTAGATAGGTAGGAATCCTGGAGAAAATTATCCATCGTAAACTGTAGGGGTGCCACTAAGCCCCCAAGCCCCAAACATAACAACACCAACACAAGTCTCAGGTTCAAACAAAGATTTTATTGCTCACAAATACCTCTCACAGGCTTCTCTTAAAGGTTGTTTAAGCACAATTACAAATAATATTCTTCTTCCTTATCTCTGTCTTTCCTCTCCTTCCACTCCTCCAGGTAAGTTTCGTCCCCCACCTCCCAACTCTGATTCCCCAGACTGAAGTAAGGTGACTCCTTTAATACAAGAACTGGGAGTACTTCTGGTGTGAGGACGTAGCCTGTGGAAAGCACTTCTGGGTCAGGCAGAAGCTCCAGAAAATAAGAAGAGTTTCTTTCAACAGTTCCCTCTAGTGGCACCAAGGAACCTCAACAGGGTTGCCTTTCAAGTCCACAGGTCCCAGCATACCCAGAAAAGAACTGCCACCTCCTGTGCTATGGGATAAACTGTTTTTGGGTGTGCACTTATTGACTGTAAATATTAGTAACTATAAATAAACGTCTGGTGGTGCTTACAACATGTCCTCCTGTCTGTGTCTCCTGGGCTAGATCCACTATATATATATATATATATATATATATATACTGTATATATATATACATACATATATATATATATATATATATATATATATATATATACATATATATATATATATATATATATATAGTGAACATTGCCCCGGACACAGACAGGCAGACACGCTCATGTCACCCAACACACGTTTATTTTTCATTCTTTTGCACACAAGTCCGTACTCACAAGTCCCCAATACCCCTCAGTCCAGGCCAACACAATGCCTTCTCTCTCTCTTCTCTTCTTCAGACCACCTCCTGCCTCCTACCGAGACCTTGTTCAACTCTTCCACCCGGCTCTTGTCCCCCTCTGAAGGTAGGTGGCCCCTTTAAATAAGCACCTGGATGTGCTCCAGGTGTGTTCCCGGCAATCTCCCAGCGACACGCCCCAGTGTGGCGGAAGTGCCGGCTGTCTCCCCGGGAAGCACTCCAGGTGTCCCTGTTCCTCTTCCCCCCAGCACTTCCTGGTATGGCGGAAGTGCTGAGGTCCAGGATCTTCCAGGTATTGGGATCCCCCTGGCCGTAACCACGGGTCCCTACAGGGTCGAGCTTCCCAGTTCTTTACCCGTGGTCCCCAGGGCCGTCGCCCCCTTGAGGTCTGGAGGAAGCACAAGCCCTCCTCTGGTCTTTTCGGGCATCTCGGCTGGGTACCACCCCCATATATATACATATTAATTGCGATTAATTGTGATTAATCGCAGACAATCACAACAATCATATTGTTATATGCAAAATTCAATAATGAACTCAAAAGTAGTGCATTGCATGTATTTGGTTTGAAAATACTTTAAACAAATAAGGTGCTTTTTAACAGCAGTATTCCCTTTACATAGTAGCAGTTGAAATATTTCTTGTAAATCTCAATTTAAACATTAATGTAATCAAATCAAATATAAAACCAAAGCTATTTGCCACTGCCAGGGCATTAAAGTTTTATCTAGTTTGTTATGTAAACAAGTTACTCTCAGAGTCCAGAGCCAAGTTCATAACATTATGGCAGGCACCTTCCAAGTAACAACAAGTTAACATTTCTAAATCTGTTTTCTTTTTTATCTGAACAGATGCCAGCAGAAACATTTTCTTTTTATCATAGAGCAGCATAAACAGTCTATGTTCAGTAGTAACTCTTTGAGGGCTAATATTTAAAAAAAAAAACTCAGTTTTCTGAAAAGCCCACAAAGCATAAAATATCTGTTGCTGCCTGTTGTACCTGTTGTCTGCACCTGTTTGCAGTTTGTGGCGGCTCGATGGCTAGCAGGTGGGCTGACTGCCTAGAAGTCTTTGTTAGACAGGTGCGCGGGGATGGCAGTTGCAGTGACACCCAATATGCTTTGTACGTCCTGTCATCGTGTCTGTCATCTCAGGCGAACTTGCCATAGGTGCATCAGCTACACGAACGTGTTCAGCACTACGATCAGCTGGGGACCGATCAGCTGATGCCGGTACCTCACTTTCGTTTTGGACCTACATCTTCAGATCATTTGCATCAAAATTGGAGATTGACAAATCAGAGTCCAATTCAGTGATAATATAAAAAAAGTTTTGCTTTGAGCATTCAGTGTTGTATCTCTTCCTATGCCATTTTGGAAGCCGTTTACTCTTTGTTACTCATGCACACGCAGGGAATCAAGATCAAATCAACAAAGCTAACTTTCCTAGGAAAAGCCTATCGATCGCTAGCGAGACTGAAGCTTTCAAAATAATAATAATAATAATAAAAACTGTGAGATAAAATAATTGACGGCGTTAATTAATTAATTAATTGTGTTAACGCGATAATAATGTGTTAACTTGCCCAGCCCTATTATATATATAAATATTGTCACACTCGTTGGGGCCGGGGCCGGAAGTGACGTCATCGGAGCCAGGCAGAATTTCCTGGAATTGGTCTGCAGAGAAGTGAGAGGAAGAGTTAGCACACTCCGCCACCCTCTGGTCTGGCATGGAATTACTCTCATTTAGGCCATTTAGCTGCTTCCCATGCACACGTGTGTGACAATATATATACAGTATATAGCCTTTCCAAATCAGACACAACGCAAAAATCTACCCAAAACTGAACACCAGTCCATAATAAGGGATGCCCAACAGATACACCTTAACTGGGACATTTAGTAAGCCAAAATGTTCCATAACTTACATGTCTCCTTGATGTAAACGAAAACGGGGGTGCAGAAAGGAAAATGGGGCATAAGAAAGGAAAGATTTTTACAGAGCAGACTCATAAGGTCTATACTTTTTGTGCAGGAATCCCAAACCGGTTTGGTTCCTGCCATCCAGCAGAGGAATCTGCGTCCCTGACCAATAAATGAACTATTAAAAAAATGGTGGCTGGATAGCTATATCTTTGGAATGATTTTGTAAAAAAACAGAAAAGCTGACATAGACACAAGGATCTGCTAGTGAACACTAATAATAAAACATATTTTGTTATCCATTTAATTTAAAAATAGTCAAAGTGCCAGATGTCACCCAGGTACATTTGCATAATGTGTTAAGGTAAGAAAACAAGCATTTGTGTGTTTTTCAAATGTTGACCTTTTTACCATGAAATGTAAATAACCCAACCATCATCTCCTCTACCTCTCTGATAATTATCAATATCTCTGCACTTTTTGTGTATGATTGAATTCCATAATTGCACTAACTCCTTACTGGGTTGGAACCATGAACGCTATGAATGGATGTTTAATCCCACATTAACAAACCAGATGGCTTGTTGAATAATGGAGTCAATGGTATGACATGTAAGCTGGGAAAAGCTTCAGTTTTTGTATTGTTCCCTTTATTCATTCTGAAACATTTAAAACTCCATATGTTAATCTGGGTTAAGTGTAATATAAATAATTAATTTAATGAACATCCACTCTGCTGCTTTGTAATAATGCTTGGTTTTATGGCATTGGCTCTCCTATTAATATTCCCTAATAAAATTCTTGAAACTCCATAAATGCTATATTCCCAACTGTATGAGCAATACCTTATATAGAAAATTTTGTAAAAGTAGACATAGCAATTTTTTAGTCATGCTCAATTTTTGTGTTAATCCACCATCACATTTGGATGCTGTCATTTGCATCAAATACCTAAGGTGAAATGTAACTGCTACTGTAAATGGTGCCCACCCTAAACAATATGCCCAGTTTATTACCATTGTGGGAACCGTTTTGGTGGAATAATTCTGTTCCAGCCCTACATTACAACAACCTTCCTGATGAAAATTTTGAAATGCCATGCAGTCAGGATTTTAAGTTGGTTCAGATTTATCATATTCACTATATTTCATTAAGACTAATTCAACCATTTTGAAATAATGTGCAGTCCTGGGGTTTCTCCCCATTACAACCTCCCACCCCAATGAAATATCTGAAATGCCATATAGCCTACATTTTATATTAGACCAAAGACAACCTACATGCAAATCAACTCAGCCATTATTGCATGACTCACGAACAATTAGACAAACATACAAAATGTAATCTGAGCTTTGAAATGAGGTCCTTAGTGGGTTAAAAAAATAACATCAAACGAAGCCAGAAAATTCAAAAGACAGACAGATGTTTGTAATACAGATTTTAGAGGGACTGTTGACGCTGTGAGAAGGCCGCTATACCAGCGCTTAACCTGACACAGACAGATGCAGGAGGCACACTAATAAAACACAAAAATTTTATTTTCTTTTTCTTCGCCTGTAGGAAACGTGTTCTCCGTTCCCACAGGCACAACACAGTCCCAAAACACCAACTCCAGAATTCCTTAACTTTCTCTTTCTTTTTCTTTCTCCTCCACTCCTCTCCAGCAAGCTTTGTGTCCCTCCTCCCGACTCTGGCTCCTAGAATGGTGGCTGCTGGCTCCTTTCATAGCCCACTTGGAAGTGCTCCAGGTGTTTGATGACCAGTTTCCGGCTGCACTTCCAGGTGAGGTAGAAGAACCGCCCACATGTGCTTCAAGAACAACTGTAGCACTGCCTGGTGGCACCCCCCGGATTCCAACAGGGTTGTAGAGGTCTCCATCTCCCATGGAACCCAACGGGAATCCGAGGCACCACTGCCACCAATGGGGGCTGCCATCTAAAGTCCTGGGGGAGGTACTGTTCAGTCCCTGCTTGTTCCCCCGGTCCCCTCAGTGAAGAGGGGTCCCGGCCAGACAAGGACCCCGGCTGTCTGTTACAACGCGTAGACTAAATGACTGTGCAATGGCAAGTAATTGTTAACAATGTATACTCTGGAAAAAGACAAAAATAAACACTGGATATACGCAGGGAAATATACTGACGGAAGATAAATAACTGCATCACTCTCTGAAACTTCTTGAAAAGGGAACACACCAGTCTTACAGGCTCTTTTTATGATAAAAAACGCACACAGTTTACACGCACATGTGCACCACCATACCTCAGAATCATGTGAGTATTAAACAAGGGAACATATCTTGCAATTGAGAGCATTTTACAGTCATATATTAACAAGGACACAATCAGTCAGTCAGTCATTCTCTAACCTGCTATATCCTAACACAGGGTCATCAAGGTCTGCTGAAGCCAGTCCCAGCCAGCACAGGGCGCAAGGCAGGAAACAAACCCCGGGCAGGGCACACAAACGCACCCCAAGGACACATTAGGGACAATTTAGGATTGCCAATGCACCTAACTCGCATGTCTTTGGACTGTGGGAGGAAACCCACGCAGACACGGGGAGAACATGCAAACTCCACACAGGGAGGACCCGGGAAGCGCACCCAGGACTCCTTACTGCGAGGCAGCAGCTCTACTACTGCGCTACCGTGCTGCCCTCAAGGACACAATCCCAAGGAGTATTTTTTCAGTTTATTTAAGTAAGAGAGATGGGCTTCTCAATCAAGAAGGTTTTCAGTCAGAGATGTGAGAATCCAAGCTACCATGAAATCCTGTTTACACAACAATATTTCATGATCTGAGATTGACTCCCATGATGGCCAAAATGAAGACTAAGATACTCCATATTAGATATTAAAATATGTTCCCTGTAATTTACCTGTGACGTGAAGAAGCCACTAAATGATACGTGCTGGAACCTGTTAGTCAGGAGGTGTTCCTTCCCCTTTCACATCTGAATCAGAGCCCAACATTGCTGACATTTGCTTGGTCATCAGAGTATTTTCACCTTACTCTTTTCTTTCACAGTCCTTTGCCATCCTTTTCTCATCAGCAACCATTTGTCTGCTCTGCACCCCAACAAATTGTTCATTAAGAAAGATGAGTGCTGTAAATGTTTCACGGTTATGAATGTTTCTGTTATAGTTTAGAAGTTCTTAATCTGATCATTCAGAGCCTGCTTTCAGTAAAAGGTGCTTTCGACAGCAGACATCGCAAGTCTACACTCTCCTATTAAAATGTCGCCTTTATCTTAAGGGTGTGCAAGCAAGGTATTAAAGGTGTCTTTTTGGTATTTTTCAAATTAGTGATCCATTTGTTTTTCATTTAATATTTATGGTTAGTATTTCATATTAAAGATGTAGTACTAGGGTGTTGTACCGTGTTAGCCATTATGAATGTAGTGAGAAGTCAAGTAAAATGACACCTTTTATTGGCTAACTAACAAGATTACAATATGCAACCTTTCGAGGCAACTCAGGCCCCTTCTTCAGGCAAGATGTAATCCACATTACATCTTGCATGAAGAAGTGACCTGAGTTGCCTCTAAAGCTTGCATATTGTAATCTTGTTACTTAGCCAATAAAAGGTGTCATTTTACTTGATTTCTCACGCTTATTAAAGGTGAAAAGACATCTGGTATTATTTGCCTCGATTTTGGCGATTACTAATTAGTAAAACTCAGACTTTCAGTAAGGCTGTAAAGATTTTTAATCTGCACTGGAAAGGTAAACTGAATGTTACAGAGATCTTCTACTCTAGCTGTGTTCACCAAACTTACATGGAACAAGACGCCCTCAGATTTACGACACAAAGTCCTAAAAAACGATGGAGTGTTATTAATGCCATTAAGGCGTGAACCACACCTAAGTGGAAACAGCTGGTTTCACAATACTTTGTATCACTCCTTTATGCAAGTGTTTGGCATTTTGTCAGAACTATCATTCTCAGACAAAGACACTGTGTCTAAGTTGTAATTAAGAAGATTATGAATTCTGTACATGAATGCTACAAAATACGTACATTCAGTACATGCATACATTCCTGCTTAATCCAATCCTATTCCTGGAGTCTATCCTGACGATGAGTGCAAAGCTGGAAGCAACTGTGAAACAGCAATACCACCATTGCAGGTCCATACTAGGGCCGATTCAGAGCTGCTAAGTAAACTAATTTGCACGTCTCTGGGGGTGAAGGCCAAACAAAGCCGTAAAACCAATTTAGATACAAGGAGAAAATGTAGGCAATGACTAGACATTAGGTTTGAACCAAAGATTCTAAGGTTCTGAGGCAGAATCACTAACTATTGTGACCTCATGCTGCAATGCAATAAAGACAAATAATAAGAATAGACTTTCCTTTCGGGTGGCACGGTGGTGCAGTGGGTAGCGCTGCTTCCTCGCAGTTAGGGGACCCGGGTTTGCTTCCGGGTCCTCCCTGCGTGGAGTTTGCATGTTCTCCCCGTGTCTGCGTGGGTTTCCTCCCACAATCCAAAGACATGCAGGTTAGGTGGATTGGCGATTCTGAATTGGCCCTAGTGTGTGATTTGTGTGTGTCCTGCGGTGGGTTGGCACCCTGCCCAGGATTGGTTCCTGCCCTGTGTTGGCTGGGATTGGCTCCGGCAGACCCCCGTGACCCTATTCAGATTCAGCGGGTTAGCAAATGGATGGATGGGACTTTCCTTTCAAAGTGTTTGTTACCTTCCACAAAGAGATAGTCATCTCCTCACTCTAGTTACCGTCTCAGAATGTCTTCAGAAGTAAACAACCACTTTTGTCTTCCAATAAGATGTTTTAATAACCAGCTTTTTGCTTTAAAAGGAAGTCTGGAACCAAAGTGTATTTCAAATACAAAAAAACAACGCAGAATGAGACACCACTACATTACAGGCAATCATGTCCTAAATTGCTTCTTTAAACTAACTGGTTAAAAAAGAATGCATGCATTCAGTGATAAAACATGTTGACTGAAAACTACAGGTGCTGCTGCCACAAATGATCTTAGTTTCAATCTTTTATTAACCCGCTGATGTTTTTGAAATATGAATTTCAAGTTTTAGTCAAATGGACCTCTGACATACCACTTCCATCCTTCAGGTTTCTTAACCCGCATATCCAGGGCAGGCCTGTGGAGCGGCTGGTGCCTAGGCCAGCGATCGTTGGGTGCAGGGCAGGATCAACCCCTGGGGCAGAGAGCCACTCCATCGCTATTTCTATTCAAATTAAAGCATCAGACAGCAGTGTTAGATGTGAAAAAGTAAGTCTGGCATGCAAGGTACAGTGGATAACTAAGGCCTATCAGGAACATAAAAAGATTACTTGAGATGGAGTTAGTCATGTTGTTTTTGGGAGAAGTCAGACTTGGAGGTTAATTAGTAACAGATTAAAGCAGCGTTTCTCAACCTTTAAGTATTTGCGACCCGAGTTTTCATAACAGTTTTAATCGCTAACATTTTTTTGAAATGTAGATGCATATTTTATTATACCTACTTAATTTTTATCAACATTTATCTAACTCTGTATTTATTGTTCTAGTATCAGAATGTAGTTGAAGTTCATTTGTTTTGGTTTCAACAGATGTTTTTTCATATTTTTGATTCTTGTTTTCTTTTTTTCACATCTTTGTGCCCCCCTACAGATTGAGAACCACTGGATTAAAGTAAACCCTTTGAGAGAAAAAACTCACCTGGTCAGACAACACAAAGAGAAGCAGGCAATTTACTATTCTTTCAATCAGATAGCAGTGCAAATTGCCTGGCTGTCTTGGCCAATACTGTATATTCCACAAAGAGGTCTGGAACTTTCAAGTGTAATCCTCACACTCTTGGCTCGGAGTGTTCATAAAATCTACTACACAATTCTTAATTTTTTTTTAAGTATTTAATTTTATTTTGCTTCAAGATTATAATTAGATGGGTGGCATAGCAGTGCAGCAGAAGTTTTGCCATTTTATAGCATTAGCATGAATTTTGGTTCTCTGTTGATTCTGCAAATTTCTTGTTTGTCTAGTTATGTGGTTTTCGTTGCACTTTCCAAAGATGTATAAACACTACCAGTCAAAAGTTTGGAATCACTCAGAAATGTTCACGTTTTTGATAGGAATTAATACATGTACAATTAAACTGGCATAAAATATAGTTAATACATTACTAGTGTTGTTAATGGCTGTTATGGTCAGCAACTTTGTTGCAGATGACACTGGTATTTGGCATGAATTTAAGAAAGAAGCCAAATGAGGACCTGTAAGGTGTTTGTTTCTTACACTACAGACTCAGATATTCTTATCCTCTTATGCAGTTATGCCTCTGGCCCTTCCATTCTTTTCCTATACTGGTTAGTTCCAGTTTGGCCTCTTCTGCCAAGACGGTAGTGGACACCTTTGTTTGAAATCTTGGAATAACCGTCATTCCACAAAACATTAATAGATCACAGGAGAAAGCTGATTCATTTTGTATATTGCATGCTTTATTAAACAGAATAGCAGGTCTCAACAGTGCTAATGCAACAACAAAGGTTTTTCAAACAATAAATTAATGTTCCGACATTACTAATTAAGCATGAAGTAAGACAGTGTAACATTAGGACACTAAAGGAATGGCTGCTGGAAATGGAGCTTTGTGAAAAAATCAGGCCTATCAAGCAGCAATTGCATTTTACAACAATAGTAATGTATTGGCTATGTTTTTAAATATTAACATTGGTTATATTTTAATTGTATCTTGATAAAAATATATCAGTTTATATCAAAAACATAAAACTTTCTGGGTGATACCAAACTTTTGACTGTATATTAATTTAACTCCAATTCTCCTTTGTATAAATGAATGTGCCCTGTGGCTAACTGGTATTGTGCACAGGGCTGGCTGATCTGCACCTGAGCAACAGATAGATAGGTAGGTGCACTGATAAAAATCATCCATTGTTCTTTATCTGATGATGGGTCACATTACAATATCATCATTCTGTTCCTAAACATACCAACAATGCTATTCTTACGTATACTGTATATAATATATATATACTGTATACTATATATATATATATATATATATATATATATATATATATATATATATATATATATACATATATATATATATATATATATATATACACCTTAAATACAAGCTAGATCAAGACTGGAAAAACTAAACAGCACGTACATGTCTTCCTATTGCCATGGCAACACCTATGTATGTACAGTAGTCACTGATATCATGGTGGAGGCTCACATCTGAGAATCCCTGTCAGCGACTAAAGAGCAGTAGGCATAAGAATAAAGGTAACAATAAATCATAAAAATTAACACTAGTTTAGTAGTGTAAAATAATAAAGAAAGAAAATTCTTAAAAAGAAAACTTTGAAAATCATCCATTCATGGGGTGCTAAACTTTTTTTTTTTTTGGTCATGAACCAGTTTTGCCATTTTTGGGTCTTTGCTACTCTCAATTGTTGCAAAGAAACACCCAGGGGATCCATCCTTCTTGTTGAAACGCAGCTGATGGCTATTCCTCTGTGGACTGAGTGGGTGGGGTTGGTTGCGGTGACCCGCTTGGAAAATCGCTACCGATCACCATCCCGGGTTGGGTTCCCATGCCAGTGTTGACTGATCGCAAGGCACGACACAAACCATTCATGACCCTTTCAGTATTATTATAATTCACGACTGATCATGACCCAAGTTCAAACAATTCTAAATGGGTTGCGACCCATTTTTTAAGAAACCCTAGTCTAATTCAAAAACATCTATTCTTTTCACATTTGCTGCTTTCTTTATTTTATTTAAATAATCAGGTATTTTGAGTACATCCTGTCCAGATGTGTCTCCTACTTTGAACATAATCTGGCTGGGTTAGTCAGTCCCCTCTAAAGTCATCCTGTGAGGATATGTGCATGTCATAGCAGTGAACCGAGGAGTCTGTCAGAGACAGCATGCTTGGAATTTATTAGATTGAATTACAATAAGAAGAATAACCACTTCTTTCCTTATTTTGACACCATCTTCTACATTCCAATGTGATTAGAACTGCTAGGCTCTTCCTGAGTATGCATATAACCAAGCAGTACTTTAAAGAATGCTGAGTACTAGCTTAAGTAAATCAGTCTGGAAGAAAAAAAAACATTAATAGAACACATTGAAAACACATCAGATCTCAATGGGAAAAAAATCCTGCTGGCTATCTCTACTGATGTGGACTGGATAATGTGTTAGGAACAAAAGGATGCCACATTTTTTGATGGAAATGAAAATGATTAACCTACAGATGGCTGAATTCAAAGACACCCCAAAAATCAAAGTGAAAAAAATGATGCGGCAGGCTAGTCCATTTTGCCGAAATTTCATTGCAGCAAATGCAAATCGTACTCAGTAATTTGTATGGCCCCCACGTGCTTGTATGCAAACATGACAACGTCGGGGCATGCTCCAAATGAGACAATGAATGGTGTCCTGGGGGATCTCCTCCCAGATCTGGACCAGGGCATTACTGAGCTCCTGGACAGTATGAGGTGCCAGCTGTCGACATCTGATGAACCAAAAAATAATCTCCCAGAGGTGTTCTATTGGATTTAGGTCAGGTGAGCATGGGGGACAGTCAATGGTATCAATTCCTTCATCCTCCAGGAACTGCCTGCATACTCTCCCCACATGATGCCGGGCATTGTCATGCACCAGGAGGAACCCAGGACCCACTGCATCAGTATAGGGTCTGGCAATGGGTCCAAGGATTTCATCTCGATACCTAATGGCAGTCAAGGTGCTGTTATCTAGCCTTTAGAGGTCTGTCTGTGTATCCCTCCATGGATATACTTCCCCAGACCATCACTGACCCAACACCAAAACGGTCATGCTGAACGATGTTACAGGCAGCATAACATTCTCCACGGCTTCTCCAGACCCTTTCACGTCTGTCACATGCTCAGAGTGAACCTGCTCTCATCTGTGAAAAGCACAGGGTGCCAGTGGTGGACCTGCCAATTCTGGTATTCTATGGCAAATGCCAAACGAGCTCCACAGTGCTAGGCAGTGAGCACAAGGCCCACTAGAGGACGTTGGGCCCTCAGGCCACCCTTATGAAGTCTGTTTCTGGTTGTTTGGTCAGAGAGATTCACACCAGTGGCCTGCTGGATGCCATTTTGTTGGGCTCCGGCAGTGCCCATCCTGTTCCTTCTTGCCCAAAAGAGCAGGTCCTGTAGCGTTCCTGCTATTGGGTTAAGGACCTTCTATGGCCCTGTCCAGCTCTCCTAGAGTAACTGTCTGTCTCCTGGAATCTCCTCCATGCCCTTGAGACTGTGCTGGGAGACACAGCAAACCTTCTGGCAATGGCACGTATTGATGTGCCATCCTGGAGAAGTCGGACTACCTGTGCAGCCTCTGTAGGGTCCAGGTATCGCCTCATGCTACCAGTAGTGACACTGACTGTAGCCAAATGCAAAACTAGTAAAAAACAGATGAGGAGGGAAAATGTCAGTGGCCTCCACCTGTTAAACCATTCCTGTTTTGGGGGTCATCTCATTGTTGCCCCTCTAGTGCACCAAAGCAGCTGAAACTGATTAACAACCTCCTTTGCTACTTAACTGACCAGATCAATAACCCAGAAGTTTCATTGACTTGATGCTATACTCTGATTAAAAAGTGTTCCTTTAATTTTTTGAGCAGTATATATATATATATAAAATAAAAGTAAGATTTATCAAACAAGTGTAAGTGTACCACAAATGTCCCCACATTCCCCCACTGGTCCCATTCTGTAATGCATTTGGTAAAGGATATGTAGCATTTACTGTATTTTAATCAACGAAGCAAGCATAAGAGGGTGCCCACTCCAGGATATAATCTGTTCTCACCAACTCTACTGCAATTTACAGTCCCACATGCCCCAGTCCATTTTATGTCTGACTTCAGCATAGAAAAACCAAGCAAAATGACACCTTTTATTGGCTATCTAAAAAGATTACAATATGCAAGCTTTTGAGGCAACTCAGGCCCCTTCTTCAGGCAAGATCTTTTTAGTTAGCCAATAAAAGGTGTGTTAGCCAATAAAAGGTGTCATTTTGCTAACATGGTACAACACCCTAGTACTGACTTCATCATTGGTTTGAATCCTACCTGGAAGGGAGAAAATTCTTTGTTAGTTGTGGTAATTACAACTCAAAGACACATGATATCCAATATGGTGTTCCACAAGGCTCTATCCTGGGTCTGTTGCTCTTTTCAATTTACATGCATTTTATCTGCTTCCGTCAGATTATCTCAGGGCACAACGTGAGTTACCACAGCTATGCTGATGACACACAGCTGTACTTATCAATAGCACCTGATGACCCCGATTCTCTTGATTCACTAACAGAATGTCTGACTTGTGTCTCAGAATGGATGAATAGTAACTTTCTCAAGTTAAATAAAGAGAAAACTGAAATCTTAGTGATTAACAATAATGGATACAATGAGGTTATTAGAAATAAACTGGATACATTAGGATTAAAAGTCAAGGCGGAGGTAAAAAGCTTAGGGGTAATTGTTGACTGTAATCTGAATTTTAAATTGCATATTAATCAGATCACTAGGACAGCATTTTTTCACTTAAGAAACATAGTAAATGTTAGACCTCTTATATCACTAAAAGATGCTGAGAAATTAGTTCAGGCGTTTGTTTTCAGTCGACTAGATTACTGTAATGCACTCCTCTCAGGACTACCCAAAAGACATAAATCGTTTGCAACGAGTGCAGAATGCAGCTGCTAGAATCCTAACTAGGAAAAGAAAATCCGAGCACATCTCTCCATTTTTTTCTGTCCACCCTGGCCATTGGACCTTACTCTTATTCTATGTTAATTAATGTTGACTTATTTTATCTTCTTAGTGTGTCTTTTATTTTTCTATTCATTATATAAAGCACTTTGAGCTACTTTTTGTATGAAAATGTGCTATATAAATAAATGTTGTTGTTGTTGCATATAAAGGATATCATGGCTGGCTCAGAGACAAGCTGTAAACTGACACTTAAACTCAAATGATGCAATAATGCATTCAACCAACTGAGATTTTACTTTATATGTGGCCTGACTTATTTTAAAACATTGTTTACTTATTTATTTTTAATTATATTTATTTATATTTATTCATTTCAACTTAAAAGCATGGCACAAATCTAGCATTCTTAGTCCTATGCTGCCTACAGATTTGCATTACTGGTGGCATTACCTTTAACAAATTGATTTAAGGGTAGGGCCATAGAATATGTAAAATTTTTTGACTTCTCATCAAAGTTCAAACAGGAGCAAAAAGAACCTTTTCTTCAATAGGGACACTGGCACCCTCCCTGAAGCTGATCCTCAGAATGGCATTTCTCTTCTATATACAGTAGATGAGTGGAGAGTTCTGTCTATATAAGAAGCGATGGTTCAAATACTGTGGGGAAAAGATTTGGCTTGTTGGAAGCACAAGTCATGCATTCTATTGCTTGATCAAAAAAAATAATAATAACAGGGCAATGAAATGTAAAGTCCACACATGATGTAAAAAGTTCAATTCCTGTAAAGACTGGGGTCAAGCATAGTATCAGAAAAGTTATGTTTAATCCTGTAACACATTACACAACGTTTTGTTGGAGGGAATGTCAAACTTGATGACTAAGGATTCTGACCTGATCGCTAGAGCATATCAATTTACACAAATAGAAATCTTGGGGCATGTCAAGTTACATGACTGCATGATGACTTTCCGGCACAGTTCAACATTTCCAAAGTACCACAAGCTTGCCCCTGCTTCTGACAACCAATAACATGCTACCTGATGGGGCCAATTCCTGTGCAACCGTTTACAGGTGCAGCAAATTCATCCTCCATTTCTCCTTTTTTTTTCCACACTAGATATCGGAAGAGTCCCTCTTCTGTTTGTGAGTTCCAAAACACTTGCAATCCTTATTCTTTGTCGCTATATTATTTGCATTGTATTTTCGGATGAGCACTCATTTGTTGTCAGCTCTCATGCACACAGAGCCTGTCCTTATGACTTCATTCCACGCCGCATTGCTGCAGTAATCCAGGCCAAAGGATCCCCAACTAAATATTGAGTGCTGTACATGTTCATACTTTTCATGTTCATACCTTTTAGTTGGCCAACATTTCTAAAAATCCTTTTTTTGCATTGGTCTTAATTGATATTCTAATTTTCAGAGCTACTGAATTTGGGTCTTTCATTAGTTGTCAGTTATAATCATCAAAATTAAAAGAAATAAACATTTGAAATACATCAGTCTGTGTGTAATGAATGAATTTAATATACAAGTTTCACTTTTTGAATGGAATTACTAAAATAAATCAACTTTGTCATGATATTCTAATTTTATGACCGGCACCTGTATATGCATGCAGTGATAGTGGCACAGGAATACCTAGCAAATACGTCTGCTCAAGAGTAGTCAAAGTCTTAATGCCAAAGCAGTTTCCCCTATATCTCAGGGAAGGTCAAGAACATATAGTCTGAAGTTCCCCTTTTACGACCCCTAAAACAAAGCAAAATAATGATCTTCATCTGTCATGGTAATAACATTTGGTCTCTAAAAATATAAAATGCCTTCTACCGGATAACAGAGATGTTGCTTTGGCCGTTAAACGGTGGTTCAGATCTTTCTTTGCCTGGAAATGTGAATGGCGATGAGACTGAAGCAATTCAGTCTTTACGGGTTTACAAGATCTGGAGAGATGTTGCACAATTAAAGAGCTCCATGGCTGCTCTTGTGTGCAATTGAGTCCTATTGTTTGTGGAGATGGAGATTTCTGTCACCTTTTTATGTTGTTCATTTAGCATTGCTGTCGTCAAAAAACTATGTTTTATTTCACCTCCCATTGCACTGACTATTTGAGAGAATCCAGTTTAGGAACTTCATAGTAAGACTTTTTATTTCTTCCTGCTTGCATCTGACAATGGAGTGGATTGCAGCCAAGTATGATGCAGCCGGGATTGGAATCTTCAGGATACTTTCTTATTTCTGAATCCATATGTTGACTGAGCCTGAATGAACTAGTGATTGGAGCCGTTTATGGCAAGATGGTTGCTAGCAGGACCCAACACTAGACATGGTGTTGCCTGATGATCTGACACTGAATGTTAAAAGTATGTAAGGGAGCAGATTAACCAGCTTCAGAATTCTGAGGTAAATGACCTGCTGTTGTTGTTGCTGTTAAATTATTTCCTTGCGTTCTAAAAACTTTACAAATGATCATTCATTCTACAAAAAGTAAAACCATAAAACAATATGAACTGTGGTCATTGATAATAATATAACAGTACCTTTCCAGAAAGTCTACAAACTGAATAAATAATAAACCTTAATACAGTAAGTTATTAAGGAATAATGAACAATGAGGAATCAAAAACTTAGTGTAAATTATCAGGACTAGTGATGGCTGAAATGATTTACTAGAAATTGAACTCCTGTGAAACTTTGAGGGTTTTTTTTTTTTACAAACAATTTAATCAGACAAATAGCGTTACTATTCCAGTGAAAGTTGTGCCATTGATACAAGGAGAAAGCCATTTAGTTCCTGTCTGGAAGTATTTGCATGCACATACTCTGCCTTTGCCTGTTATTTAATATTTAAATAAAGATCTCTAGTTCAAAATAATATAACAATCAGGGCACTCATTACCAATATGTGTAGACCTTCTGTTGAGCCTCCAGACGTGTTCTAGTCTTCTGTTCTGACATTCTTGGTAACTGTAATTGTAAAGATGCACCATAGACAGAAAAGAACAAATCCACACCCTCTCCTGCTGAAATCAAGAAACATGTACGGGTGTTTGTTGATAAGGGGTTTGGGTTGGGGCTGTCAGCTTAGTTTTAGGTATTGTTACGGAGCAGTAATTAACTAGTAGGAGCACTATAGATAGTCCTTAATTTAAAGTGGTAGCCATGCTTAGAATGACTGATACACAACAGACATAGAAAGTATTGTTCAGAATAATAGTAGCCATTTTCTAAACCGCTTTGTCCTGAACAAGGTCATGGGGGGTGCCGGAGCCTATCCCAGCTACCATGCTGCGCAAAGCAAGAATTAACCCTAGACAGGTCACAGATCCATCACTGGGCAACCACACACACACCCCAACCACACACTAGGGCCAATTTTAGTAACGTCAACCCACCTAACTTGCACATCTTTAGGCAATGGGAGGAAACCGGAGCACCCAAAGGAAACCCACGCAGAAACTGTGAGAACGTGCAAACTCCACATAGGGAGGACCCGGGATGCAAGCCCTGGTCTCCTTACTGCACAGCAGCAGCACTACCACTCTGCCACCCATTCAGAATAATACATTTCATAGATTCTTGAAGAACAACAAGAGCCATATAAAAAATAAGGGCTAGCAAAGCAAAAAAGGGAATATGAGAATTAGCTGAATGAGCAAAAGAAGATTTTTGTATTAATTAATAGTAAAAAGGAATTGAAGGAGAAGCAAAATATTTCTGGAAGGTCCAAACAGAAATAAGCAGGTAAAAGATAAAGTTTGCCAGGAATGTTACAGTAGTGTGGGGAGGTTGAAATGAATCAGGAAACTATGCTGGACAATAAAAATGATAGCAGGACAGTGAAGAAGAACAGAGAGTTGCATTCTGGCCCACAGTATTGTTGTGAGTGAGCCAAAATGGGGAAATGACTGATGTAATGATAGAGAATGTACACAGTCAAAGAGTTAGGATTTTAGGATGGTCACTCCATTTAGTGTAAACAGACTTTTGCTGAAAGATGGCACAATGAACACAAATCCAAGAATCATCTGATTTAACACATACACAGTCTTCTTTTATTGAATGTAAATAGCTTCTCCTGGGAGAGTTCCATCCTGTTTTGAAGCTGTTTCCATCATGAAGGCTGATGTCTGGTGAGCACATGCTTTAAGTAGCAAATGGACCAGAAGGGGTGGGACTTCAAGAGTTTGGTGGAAGTGACTTCAAAGTTCTTCCAGCGCGTTCTCCTACACTCTAGAAGTAAAGAACACCACAACGTTAACAACTTTGTCACACCCTTGTTCTTCCCTGTGACTGTTACCTGGTTAGAGCCAGTAAGACGTTCCTTCTGCGTGTCTGACATTATAGGGCTGAGCAATAGGGTAGGGCTGCAGGAATGAATGGGATAGTCACAACTATGTTTTCCATTAAAATAGATATATCTTTGACTAAACCAGAAACCCAAAGTAAAGCAGAGGTAGATTGCTCACACAAGAGGCAAAAAATGTAACATTTTAAGTACAATAGTAAATTACCTGAATTTCTCAAATAATAATAAAGTTCACATGAGGAGCACCCACAAGCTACTCACCCTTAAATAAGATTGTGCCTATCACATAATCAATTATTGATTCTAGAAATACTAACACATAGTGACATCTTAATGTAAGCAACAAAAAGAATGTCAATCTGATATAGTGCCCTCTTCTACGCAGTGGTATGCTGGGGAGGAAGCATAAAGAAGAAGGACGCCTCACGCCTGGACAAACTGGTGAGCAAGGCAAGCTCTATTGTAGGCACGGAGCTGGATAGTTTGACATCTGTAGCAGAGCGACGGGCGCTGAGCAGGCTCCTGTCAATTATGGAGAATCCACTGCATCCACTGAACAGGATCATCTCCAGACAGAGGAGCAGCTTCATTGACAGACTGCTGTCACCGTCCTGCTCCACTGACAGAGTGAGAAGATTGTTCTTCCCCCACACTATGCGACTCTTCAGTTCCACCCGGGGGGTAAACGTTAACATTATACAAAATTATTGTCTGTTTTACCTGCATTTTTATCACTCTTTATTTTAATATTGTTTTGTATCAGTATGCTGCTGCTGGAGTATGTGAATTTCCCCTTGGGATTAATAAAGTATCTATCTATCTATAAAGCTGAATGCGTGATTGTCTGATATGAATTTCTCTCCACCAAATCACAGATACTCAGTTTTTATGAGGATGACGGTAGGCTCTATGATTCATACCAAAACTAAGTTGGTGCCTCCACCCTAGACAGCACTAAATATCCCGGCTAGTATTAAATAAGCATTAATTTCAGGTAACAAAAAGCACAAGATAATACATAACATGCTCTGAACTGGTCTTAAAGAATAGAAGATCCTGACAGGTGACTTTGAATAGTGAAAATCAAGGAAGGAGAGATGAGGAATTTTAGTTCAAAAGAAAAAGCTAACCAGCATCCTAAAGGTGTGAAAGACAAGCGACTGAAGGCAACTGGACAGTTTTGTAGATAATGCAAGGGTCATGCAGAGGTATAAGAAGGCGGAAGCAGATTGTAATTTGAGCAAAACTGCTTGAGGGATGGATTTGCAAGAAGGAAATGCAGAAATCAGGTAGCAGCAGAGGACAAGAACAAACCACAGTTGCACAATTAGATTTCTTTAGTAGTAAGTGAATTCACCCTGAGTCGTTATCATGCTGTCATTTACATTTAGTACATTTTTTTCATAGGATATATGACTTTGACTTCATTGAAACAGTAAGCAGATTATCCACTCCACTCCTTTCATTTTATAACATTGTGTGATTTCATGGGCAGTTTAAGAAGCCAAGATGACCACATCTTTATTAAGATATACATCCTCAGGAATAATAAAAGAGGGAAAGAAAAATGGCTTTAACAAATTCAGCATGTCTCTCCTTTCAGTGGTGTCATGAATTATCTTCATTTACATAATGCAAATTTCAAAAATAAATTTTCCTTTTACAAAATAATATCAGAGTTAGAAGAAAAAACTCCTTTAGAACAGTATCTGCTCTGTAGTTGCCAAGTCTAGAGCCTTAAGCAAAGCCGTGTAGAGTTCCACTCCAAACGAGAGAACTCACATCTTACTGTTTTTTTTTCCATTATAGGCTCCCAGGCTCGTGTAACCAGAAGCAATGCCTCCTTCTCTGGAGACTTTAATGGGTTATGGATTATCTTCCTTCCCACCTGTAAATCTTCATGGCCAGAGCCTCCATAGAAAACTCCTGGTCCTTTTCTGAAAACAAAGTAGACTATGCCTCGAAGCTCCTAGACCTGATCATTCCACCCAAGGTTTTCTTGTACTCCTGTCATTAATCTCATGCAAAGGCAGAACAAACTGTAACACTTATTATGCAAAATTCAAAGATTATTTCCTCATTTGTGATCTAAATAATCACTTTCTTCCTGTGTTGTCCTTCCACTTTTTTGTACCTGTCTTTTCAATCTTTTGTTTCGGAGTGTAAGTGTTAACTTTTAAAGTTTTGAAAATGAAAACTAAAGAATAAGACCAGACTTTGCAGGTTTAAAGGCCCAAGATTACTTCCTTGAATGAGCTCAAATAATTAAAGAGACTGTTGCCTTCCTGAGCTTTGCTTGAAGGGGAATAATCAGTTATCCTGGTAACCCTAACCTATTTTTGACAAATCTCTAATGGTGACCTCTTCTAACATAAGAGCACCCTTTTTACATTTTAGTACTCGAAATGGATAAGAAGGAAACTCACACTTGAGAGCCTTTTATGACTGGAATAACATGAGCTCGTCTTTTCCAAGCATTTGCAGTGAACCTTCTTACATATCTGCAATTGGTTTGTTAGTCAGAAAAGTAAACGCAAAGTCATAAAAAACTGCAAGAGACCAAAGTTACTTTATATGAAGTAGCCTGCTAGTTCCAGTCTCTTGACCCACCTTTAAATAAACACACACACAAAGAGAGAAGAGAAAACCTGAACATGTTTACTATATGATTTACTGCCATTTATGACTGAGCTTTCTGGTGATCCTTTATTCTATTTCCTCAAAGTGCTTTACAGGATGAAGAAAGAGAAAAAAATATATAAAAATTAAAGTAGGCAATACTAATTAATATACTGTAGAATAAAAGTAAGGTCAAATGGGCAGGGAGGATAGAAAAGACAAAAAAAAAACCCAGATGGCTGGTGAAAAAAGATAAAATCTGCAGGGGTTCCAAGGCCACAAGACCACCCAGGCCCCTCTATGCATTCTACCTAACATAAATGACCTCAATCAGTCCTCATGGTTTGCAGGCTTCACACCTGGTGATGACGGTCATGTGGACCTCTGGTCTTCAATCCATTAATGTAGGGATATCACTGTGCTTTGATCAGGTGGTCATGGTGCAGATCACCACCACAGAAAACCGAAAAAAGAACAGCAGAGAAAGTTGGGATTAGTATAGATTGAGGAGAACTGATAAAAATGATAATTAAGTGCATATACAAAATATCAGGGTTACACTAAAATGAAGCTGTGAGAAAACCATGTTGAAATAATGGGTTTTTAGCAGTTTTTTTTAAAGTGCTCAACTGTATTAGCCTGGCAAATTTCTATTGGTAAGCTATTTAAGATTTCAGGTGCATAACAGCAGAATGCCGCCTCGCCACTTCCTTTAATTTTTGCTCTTGTATTATAAGGTGAAAGACATTCTGAAATTTAGGATGGAGCGAGATTAATTAAGGCTTTGTAAATCATAAGTAGTATTTTAAAGTCAATTCTAAACGACACAGGTAACCAATGTAGTGACATCAAAACTGGAGAGATGTGCTCTGATTTTCCTTTCCTAGTTAAGATTCATTCTGCACTTGTTGCAATCGATTGCTTTTTTGGATAGTACTGAACGGAGAGCCGACTGAAAACAAAAGTGTGAACTAATTTCTCAGCATCTTGCAAAGTTATAAGAGGTCTAACTATTGCTATATTTCTTAAGTGAAAAAATGCTGTCCTAGTAATCTGATTAATATGTGATTTAAAATTCAGGTCAGAGTCAATAATTACCCATTAATGTTTTACCTCCATCTTGACTTTTAATCCTAATGCATCAAGTTTATTTCTAATACCCTCATTATATCCATTTTTGCCAATCACTAAAATTTCTGTTTTCTCTTTATTTAGTTTGAGAAAATTACCACTCATCCATTCAGAAATACCAGTAAGACATTGTGTCAGTGAATCAAAAGAGTCGGGGTCGTCAGGTGCTATTGATAAATACAGCTGTGTGTCATCGGCATAGCTGTGGTAGCTTACATTATGCCCCGAGATAATCTGACCTAACGGAAGCATGTAAATTGAAAACAGCAGCGGACCCAGGATAGATAAATAAAAGTAATGAAAGTACCTGTCAGATTAATTAGTGAGTCTGCCAATTACATTTCTATCATACTTTATGCAGATAATACAAAGTTGTGGATTCTTTTCCAAACTATCTATCAAAAGTATTTGGTGAAAAGTATAATATAACTGGATGACATGGTGATGTTGTGGTTAGCACTGATATAGTGGTGTTTGAAAGTTTGTTAACCCTTTAGAATTCTCTATATTTCTGCATAAATATGACCTAAAACATCATCAGATTTTCACTCAAGTCCTAAAAGTAGATAAAGGGAAACCAGTTAAACAAATGAGACAAAAATATTATACTTGGTCATTTATTTATTAAGGAAAATTATCGAATATTACATATTTGTGAGTGGCAAAAGTATGTGAACCTTTGCTTTCAGTATCTGGTGTGACCCCCACTTTGCAGCAATAACTGCAACTAAACATTTCCGGTAACTTTTGATCATTCCTGCACACTGGCTTGGAGAAATTTTAGCCCATTCCTCCATACAGAACAACTTCAACTATGGGATGTTGGTGGGTTTCCTCACATTAACTGCTCGCTTCAGGTCCTTCCACAATATTTTGATTGTATTAAGGTCAGGACTTTGACATGGCCATTCCAAAACATTAACTTTACTCTTCTTTAACCATTCTTTGACAGAACGACTTGTGTGCTTAGGGTCGTTGTCTTGCTGCATGACCCACCTTCTCTTGAGATTCAGTTCATGGACAGATGTCCTGACATTTTCCTTTAGAATTCTCTGATATAATTCAGAATTCATTGTTCCATCAATTAAGGCATGCTGTCCTGGTACAGATGCAGCAAAACAGGCCCAAACCATTATACTACCACCACCATGTTTCACAGATGGGATAAGGTTCTTGTGCTGGAATGCAGTGTTTTCCTTTCTCCAAACATAACACTTTTTATTTAAACCAAAAAGTTCTATTTTGGTCTCATCCGTCCACAAAACATTCTTCCAATAGCCTTTTGGTTTGTCCACGTGATCTTTAGCAAACTGCAGAGAAGCAGCAATGTTTTTTCTTGGAGAACAGTGGCTTTCTCCTTGCAACCCTGCCATGCACACCATTGTTGTTCAATGTTCTCCTGATGGTGGACTCATGAACATTAACATTAGCCAATGTGAGAGAGGCCTTTAGTTGCTTAGAAGTTACCCTGGGGTCTTTTGTGGTTTCTATTACACGCCTTGCTCTTGGAGTGATCTTTGTTGGTCGACCACTCCTGGGGAGGGTAACAATGGTCTTGAATTTCCTCCATTTGTACACAATCTGTCTGACTGTGGATTGGTGGAGTCCAAACTCTTTAGAGATGGTTTTGTAACCTTTTCCAGCCTGACGAGCATCAACAACTCTTTTTCTGAGGTCCTCAGAAATCTTCTTTGTTTGTGCCATGATACATTTCCACAAACATGTGTTGTGAAGAGCAGACTTTGATAGATCCTGTTCTTTAAATTACACAGGGTGCCCACTTACACCTGATTGTCATCCCATTGACTGAAAACACCTGATTCTAATTTTACCTTCAAATTAACTGCTAATCCTAGAGGTTCACATACTTTTGCCACTCACAAATATGTAATATTCAATCACTTCCCTCAATAAATAAATGACCAAATATGATATTTTTGTCTCATTTGTTTAACTGGTTTCTCTTTATCTACTTTATCTACTTGTAAATTTCCCCTTGGGATTAATAAAATATCTATCTATCTATCTATCTATCTATCTATCTATCTATCTATCTATCTATCTATCTATCTATCTACGTTTAGGACTTGAGTGAAAATCTGATGATGTTTTAGGTCAAATTTAAGCAGAAATATAGACAATTCTAAAGGGTTCATAAACTTTCAAGCACCACTGTACCTCAATCAGGCATCCTAGGTCTGAATCCCAGGCCTGCTTACTATCTGTGTGGAGTTCTCCCTGTGTCTTTATTTTAAAATGGCCCAATATGAATATGGGGGGGTTTTGTATGACTGGGATGTGCTTTGTACCTGACACTACTGGTGGGATAGGCTGCAGCCCCCCT
Source organism: Polypterus senegalus (assembly GCF_016835505.1). Classification (NCBI taxonomy): domain Eukaryota; kingdom Metazoa; phylum Chordata; class Cladistia; order Polypteriformes; family Polypteridae; genus Polypterus; species Polypterus senegalus. The sequence goes on from NC_053163.1 coordinate 37,652,604, forward strand.
CAATACTGATTCAGTTAAGCAAATCTGAGAATATTATTTTGTGAGATATTGTGAAACTGCAGGGTTGCTATGAAGTAAATGCAATCCAGTCAGGAACCAAAATATACCTTGTTGTTACTGTGCCTGGCACCTTGCGGCATGTGCACTTTATCTCTGTTCATTTTCACTACCTTGCGCCTTAAAAGGCACTCAAAACCAGAAACACGCCATCCCAAACTAATCCCAAATAGAAGGCCATTCAAGTAGGCTTTCAGCCACTGAATAGCATTGTGGAAGATTATATTGGTTCATGCACAGGGCCTTCAGAAAGCATTCAGACTCTTTCACTTTTTACACATTTTGTTAGACCTCACATGGTCACACCTAGATTCACACCTAAGCATTTTTCTAGCATTTCAGCATTAGGCCAGAATGTTTCTAAGCCACCTGCAAGTTTATTTGCCTTTATTATTAGCAGCACTATTCACACTTAAGTGTTTTAGCAGCAAGTGGTTTAGAAAACTCCTGCATTCAGCAGTATTTTAGTATTTTCACACACAGACCCATAGACACATGGAAAAAGAAGTGTGATAGACAATAGTACTTTAGGGACTTTGACCTGATGTTATTTTGGAAGAATTAAGTGGATAGGACTTGTGAGTTTTGTTGGGCTGAATGGTCTGTTCTCGTCCAGATTGTGCAGATGTTCTAATGTTATCAGCCAGATGTTTGTTCTGGCGAAATCAATAGTAACAATCAAAGAATGTAAAAAAAACAAAAGGTCTAGTGACAGCTGTTGAGGGAGAGGTCAGGTGCACACATACCTTCCAATCCGGTGAAAGGAATTCAGCCATAGTTATAAGAACATATTTAGTGTTAATCATGTTAAAGTTTAGTACAGATGTTGTAATATATACAGACAGAGCTGGCATTCCACCCTTAGGTCATTAACTGAATGGGCTTTGTATGTTTTGCTTGTGCATTTCTGAATTGAATTAGTGTGTGTATAGGTAAGTACAATTTCCTGTTTGAACAATGAATAATGGAAATGCTGACTCTAAAATAGGATTATGCAGAAAAGAAAATGGATGGAAATTTAAATTTGGAAATATTACAGAGTGTGGTGCCCCAAATCCACTACTGATCCAGCACTTGATGCTGAAGATACCTTTTTATTCAATATAATCATGTCCCATGGCTAGTTATAAAGAAGTAAATTTTCAGATGTGTTTAGTCTTTTTATTTGTAGCATCATTTGGAAGCTCCAGTTTCACCTTTTGTTTGTATTTCTTTAGGTATTCTTCTGCTGAAGAGTGGGCTTGTGCCTTCTCATTCTCTTCGGTTAAAAGACTAAATGACAAGCATTTTTCTCTCCTTTTGCCTTTGGGTATCTTTTGTTATATTAAGTACAGTTTCAATTGTAAGAAAACAGGCAAGCATACTGTACCTTGCCTCTGATCAGTGAAAAATATATTTCTACATTCTAATTTTTGGGGGTTTACATTTATTTTATGCTCAGAATGTCTTGTGTGATTGTTTTATAAACTAGATTCTATATGGATAAGTGAGCCACAAATCTCAACCAAAGAGGTTCTCAATGTATTAAATTTAAACATTCAATTCACCCTGGTATTGTATGCTTCATGTAAGAATAATTAAGAAGTATGTCTTTTGAGTACTTCTGATTGTAAAGCGGCAACCCAGTATTGAAACTCCAAATGCCATTTTCACAAATGCTTCTTTATATTTCTAACTTTTCATCGTATCTTTTTTCTTACTAATTCGGGAGCATGGAATGAGTTACACATAAGCTGTAATCCTGAATTGCAACTGAGGCTGTCATACCCTGATCCTCTGTGAGTTTTATTACTGGGCAGCTCTTGGCACACATTTCCGGTTTGAAAAAGAAATCCAAAGGTCACCAGTCACACTTTAATGTAAGCTGTATATCCTCATAATTAATTAGGACCCTTTGTGTTTATATCCTGTATTTGGCCTTTAATTTTAGTAACACTGATTAAGGCTGATTTGATGAGTTCCATCCTACCTGACTGAGTCAATCTGTATTTGAACATTTATGTTTATCCTGATACCAGAGAGAAGCAAAGTGTTGCATGTCAGTTGGGTGTACAACGAAGTATGAATTTCACTGTGCTCTATACATAAGACAAATACTCCTCCTTTTCCTCCTCCTGCTCCTTCTACTACTACTATTACTATTACTACTACTACTACTTCTGACTTCTGACCCGGCCACAGGGGATGCACAAACCAGTGTGTTTCTTCGTGCTGGTCCCAAGCCTGGATAAATGGGGAGGGTTATGTCAGGAAGGGCATCCGGTGTAAAATTTTGCCAAATCAATATGCGGACAACAATACAAATTTCCATACCGGATCAGTCGAGCCCTGGGTTAATAAAGACTGCCACCAGTACTGTTAGTCAACAGGGTGCTGGCGGAAATTGGGCTACTGTTGGCCGAAGAAGGAGAAGAGGGGGCAGATGTGTCCGGAGGCAGGAGGAGAGGAGGAAGGTAAAGAGAGTGGAACTGAGGGTAGGAACTTTGAATGTTGGCAGTATGACTGGTGAGGGGAGAGAGTTAGCCGATATGATGGAGAGAAGGAAGGTTGATATATCGTGCGTGTAAGAGACAAGCGGAAGGGGAGTAAGGCCAGGTGGATCGGAGCTGGATTCAAAATGTTGTATCATGGTGTGGATGGGAGGAGAAATGGAGTGGGGGTTATTCTGAAGGAACAGTATGTCAAGAGTGTTTTGGAGGTGAAAAGAGTGTCAGACAGAGGAATGATTATGAAGCTGGAAATTGGAGGTGTGATGATGAATGTTGTTAGTGCATATGCACCACAAGTTGGGTGTGCAATGGGTGAGAGAGAAGATTTTTGGAGTGAGTTGGATGAAGTGATGAACAGTGTACCCAAAGGACAGAAAGTGGTGATTGGAGCGGATTTCAATTGACATGTTGGTGAAGGGAACAGAGGAGACAAGGAGGTGATGGGTAGGTATGGTGTCAAGGAGAGGAATGAAGAAGGTCAGAGGATAGTGGATTTTGCCAAAAGGATGGTCATGGCTGTGGTGAATTTGTATTTTAAGAAGAGGGAGGAACATAGGGTGATGTACAAGAGTGGAGGAAGATGCACACAGGTAGATTACTTCCTATGCAGAAGAGTCAATCTGAAGGAGATTGAAGACGGCAAAGCAGTGGCAGGGGAAAATGTAGTTAAGCAGCACAGGATGGTGGTGTGTAGGATGACGTTGAAGATAAAGAAGAGGAAGAGAGTGAGGGCAGAGCCAAGGATCAAATGGTGGAAGTTGAAAAAGGAAGACTGCAAGGTTGAGTTCAGGGAGAAGGTGAGACAGGCACTGGGTGGTAGTGAAGAGTTACCAGACAGTTGGGAAACTACATCAGATGTAGTAAGGGTGACAGCAAGATGGGTGTTTGGCGTGACACCTGGACAGAGGAAGGATGAAAAGGAAACCTGGTGGTGGAATGGGGAAGTATAGGAGAGTATACAGAGGAAAAGGATGGCAAAGAAGAAGTGGGATAATCAGAGTGATGCAGAAAGTAGACATGAGTACAAGGAGATAAGGCGCAAGGTGCAGAAAAAGGTGGCGAAGGCTAAAGAAAATTCATATGATGAGTTGTATGAGAGGTTGGACACTAAGGAGGGAGAAAAGGACCAGTACCGATTGGATAGACAAAGGGACCGAGCTGGGAAAGATGTGTAGCACGTTTGGGTGATAAAGAATAAAGATGGAAACATACTCACAAGCGAGGAGAGTGTGATGAGCAAACAGAAAGAGTACTTTGAGAGGCTTATGAATGAAGAGAACGAGAGACAGAGAGAAGATGTTGGATGATGTGGAGAAAGTAAATCAGGATGTGCAACGGATTAGCAAGGAGGAAGTAAGGACAGCTATGAAGAGGATGAAGAATGGAAAAGCCGTTGGTCCAGATGACATACCTGTGGAAGCATGGAGGTGTTTAGGAGAGATGGCAGTGGAGTTTTTAACCAGATTGTTTAATAGAATCTTAGAAAGTGAAAGAATGCCTGAGGAGTGGAGAAGAAGTTTATTGGTGCTGATATTTAAGAATAAGGGGGATGTGCAGGACTGTAGTAACTACAGGAGGATAAAATCAATGAGTCACAGCATGAAGTTATGGGAATGAGTAGTGGAAGCTAGGTTAAGAAGTGAGGTGATGATTACTGAGCAGCAGTATGGTTTCATGCCAAGAAAGAGCACCACAGATCCAAAGTTTGCTCTTTGGGTGTTGATGGAGAAGTATAGAGAAGGCCAGAAGGAGTTGTATTGCGTCTTTGTGGACCTGGAGAAAGCATATGACAGGGTGCTTTGAGAGGAGTTGTGGTATTGTATGAGGAAGTCGGGAGTGGCAGAGAAGTATTTAAGAGTTGTACAGGATATGTAAGAGGGAAGTGTGACAGTGGTGAGGTCTGCAGTAGGAGTGATGAATGCATTCAAGGTGGAGGCGGGATTACACCAGGGATCGGCTCTGAGCCCTTTCTTATTTGGAATGGTGATGGACAGGTTGACAGACAAGATTAGACAGTACTACCCATAGACTATGATGTTTGCAGATGACACTGTGATCTGTAGTGATAGTAGGGAGCTGTTTGAGGAGACCCTGGACAGATGGAGATATGCTCTAGAGAGGAGAGGAATGAAGGTCAGTAAATACATGTGTGTGAATGAGAGGGAGGTCAGTGGAATGATGAGGATGCAGAGAGTAGAGTTGGCTAAGGTGGATGAATTTAAATACTTGGGATCCACAGTACAGAGTAATGGGGATTGTGGAAGAGAGGTGAAAAAGAGAGTGCAGGCAGGGTGGAATGGGTGGGGAAGAGTGTCAGGTGTGATTTAAGACAGACGGATATCAGCAATAGTGAAAGGGAAGGCTAAGATTTGCATTGGGTGTGACAAGGATGGACAGGATTCAAAATGAGTACATTAGAGGGTCAGCTCAAGTTGGACAGTTGGGAGACAAAGTAAGAGAGGTGAGATAGCGCTGGTTTGGACATGTGCAGAGGAGAGATGCTGAGTATATTGGGAGAAGGATGCTAAGGATAGAGCTGCCAGGCAAGAGAGAAAAAGAGGAAGACCTAAGAGAAGGTTTATGGATGTTGTGAGAGAGGACATGCAGGTAATGGGTGTAAAAGAACAAGATGCAGAGGACAGAAAGATATGAAAAAAGATGATCTGCTGTGGCAACCCCTAATGGGAGCAGATGAAAGAAGAAGAAGAATACTACTACTTCTGAGTCAACCCAAAGCAAACTAGTACCACAGAGGATTAATCCAACCTCATGTAGCAAAAGTCCTAATAGTCATGAAAACACCAAAAGCGCAGCCTCACTTTCAGATTTTTCCTTTAGGCAGATGATTCACCTTAAGGGGATTCTGTATGAAACATCCTGTATGTATAAAGCATAGCCCAGGCATACTATGTGAAAAAATGTTTATATGGCATGTTGAGCCTGGTATGGAGTTTTGACATTGATTTCCATAAAGCAATTCCCAACTGTAGGTAGCACAGTAACACATTTCTCACAGAACTCACATCCTTTGTTTTAGTTTTGCACCAGTTGTGTGTACATGGAACCAGCATGTTTGGAGAAAAACCAAGCCATAGAGTCCAAGGAATGTTCTTTAGACCTCTACAATCAAACTATGGTGAGGCATAGATCAGGACAAGGGTGTAAAACCATTTCTAAAGATCTGAGTGTTCTCGGGAGCATGTTTTGAACCAACAGGATTCTTACTAGAGCTGGCTATTCAGCCAAAATAACCGGACAAGAAGGGCCTTGATCAGGGAGGTGACCAAGAACTCAATGGTCTGTCTAACTTAGTATCAGAAGTCCACTGCCGAGATGTGAGAACCTATCAAAATGATTGCCATTTCAATAGAATAAGATGGAAAACACTCTTGAGTAAAAGGCATATAACAGCCTGCCTGACTTCTGAGGGCATGAGAAAACAGATTACCTGGCCTAATGAGACAGAAATTGAACTCTTTGGACAGAACTCCAAGCTCTAGTTGTGCTGAAGACCGCACACTGTTCATCACTTGCCTAATGCCATCACTACAATGAAGTAGGGAAGTAGCAGTATTATGCTATGGAGGTGCATCTTAGCGGCTGGGACAAGGATACTTCTCAGAATTGAGGGAAGGCTGATTGCAGCCAGAAACACAGAGGTCCTTGAAGACAACCTGCTCCACAGTGCATGTAGTCTCAGACTAGGGAATGGTTCATCTTTCAGCATAACAATAACCCAAAACATACAGCCAAGACAATGCTGGAGTCGCTTTGGGGCAAGTCTCTGACTGCTCTTGAGTAGCTCATCCAATGCCCAGACATAAACCTCATATAATATCTGTGGAGAGACCTGAAGATGCCAGTTTAGAGATGGTTCCCACCTAATCTAATGAAGTTTGAGAGAATCTGCCAGGTAGAATGAGATTAACTGTCCTAATTCAGGTGTGCAAAGCTTGTAGGGTCTTAGAAAACCTAATCAGCAGCCATATGACCTGGGCTTCAGAACATGTTTTCTACCTGTAGCTGAGCATGGGCTGGCCCAGTCACTACTTGGATGAGAGACCATCTAGGAACAATTAGGGTTGCTGCTGGTAAGAGATGTTGGTGAGGCCAGCCAGGGGCACTAACCCTGTGGTCTGTGTGTTGATCCCAATGCCCCAGTGCAGTAATGGAGACGCATATGGCACCATCCCTCAGATGAGATTTAAAACCGAGGTCCTGACTATCTCTGGTCATTAAAGATTCTTGGGCATCTTTCAAAATGAGTTGGGTTTATCCAAATATCCTGGCTAAATTGCCTATCATTGCCTTGTCTGTTCTGGACCCCTAATCATACCTTGTCTCTGATTGGCTATCTCTCACCCCTTCACCACCTAATAACTAATGCATGGTGAGTGTACTGGCATAATAATGATAGATAGATAGATAGATAGATAGATAGATAGATAGATAGATAGATAGATAGATAGATAGATAGATAGATAGATAGATAGATAGATAGATAGATAGATAGATAGATAATTTTGTATAATATTAACGTTTACCCCCCTGGGTGGAATTGAAGAGTCGCATAGTGTGGGGGAGGAACGATCTCCTCAGTCTGTCAGTGGAGTAGGATGGTGACAGTAGTCGCTGAAGCTGCTCCTCTGTCTGGAAATGATCCTGTTCAGTGTATTCTCCATGATTGACAGGGGCTTGCTCAGTGCCCGTTGCTCTGCCACGGATGTCAAACTGTCCAGCTCTGTGCCTACAATAGAGCCTGCCTTCCTCACCAGTTTGTCCAGGCGTGAGGCATCCCTCTTCTTTATGCTGCCTACCCAGCACACCACCGCATAGAAGATGGCTGCTGTCACATCATAAAGGTGGGTGCTACACATTGGTGGTGTGCTTTGAGTGTTGAGATAAGCGCTATATAAATGTAACTTATTATTATTATACAGGAAAACTCAAAGCCATAACTCCTGCCAAAAGCACTTCTACAAATTATTTAATTAAAGGTATGAATACTTATATGAATGAGAGATATCGTTTTTGATTTTTAATAAATTTGCAAACCTTTCTGAAAACATGCTTTCACTTTGTCTTTATGGGTTATTAAGCATGGACTCATGGGCAAAATGGCAAACTTATCAATTTTTAAATTAACTGTTCAGCACAATAAAGTATACAGAAATTGAAGTGATCTGAATACTTTCTGAATCCACTGTATGGTGAAAAAATCAATGTAGTGTCTTGTTTACCATTCCCTACACAATGTACTTCGGCTTGGTGGTTGTCGGACTTGGTGAATTCATCTATGTTTTGTTTATGAGGGAACTCGGAGTATTAGGCTTTTTTGGGTAAGGGATGTAAGGTATAATCAATTCTTGACAATGATTGTCTGATGTATAATGAAAAGGTAAATGATGAGTCTGGCACATGAGTTTCTATTCTGTTGAGGCACAGTTTGATATATCGCTTTTTTGCTCTATTCTTTTATGATAGTGTTTACTCATTGATGTATTTTCATTTTGGGCTTTATCCTCCATACAGTATATACTTTTTTGTATTGTTGGTACATGCAGTACAGGTTCAACTGCAGCATTACACTGCTCTCTTACAGTACGTGTATGCTAGGTCCTGCCACGGACTGGTGCACTGCATATCAACGTCTATTTCCCTGCTGTCCATGCTGCCAGATAAGCTGAGGATTTCATGGCCATAAGCTGATTTAAGCTGTTCTGAGGATGTAATTGTGACATTTCACATCATCACTTTTATGATTGTTTATGGAATTAAATTCAGAATAAAAATGGAACATGTACGAAGGAAAACAACCATAAAGGTAGTGATAAGTCAAGCAAAATGACACTTTTTAGTGGCTAACTAAAAAGATTACAATATGCAAGCTTTCAAGGCAAGCCAGGCCCCTTCTTCCAGCAAGATGTAAATCCGAAACTGGAGTTCCCTGTGTTTATATAGACACCAAGATAGATAACAACATTAGAAAACCTTTAAATGAGAAGACATCTTAGATGTAAAAAATTAATAGACCTCTCCAGGCTGATTCATTTAGCAAGAGAGGAGTACTAGGGTGTTGTACCATGGATTATGGATGCAGTGAGAAGTCAAGCAAAATGACAACTTTAATTAGCTAACTAAAAAGACTACAATATGCAGGCTTTTGAGGCAACTCAGGCCCCTTCTTCAGGCGAGATGTAATAACCATGTTTAACCATAAAGGTAAAAGACAACCCAACCATCACCGCACTCACAGCATGAACATTTCAAGTTGTCGAATCCTTTTGTCAAACGTTTGCCTTTTCTTCATCTCTTTTCCAACCTTAATTCCAAGTTTACAGCTGCAACAAGGACTTGCTGCAGAGGATGGTGTTTGACATATGCCATTCCACACCTTCACTATAAGGCCTTCCACCAAAAGCTGAGCAAATCCCAGATATCCACAAAATAATGTATCAAATCAAGGGCAGCCATAACTACAAAGAGTTAAAGATAATGGAGTGTGTTTGGATGCATTTGAGAGCATATCCAATGGTGGACTGGTGCCATGGCCAGAGCCGACTTCTGCCCTAAGCTTAATGGGGCTGAGAGACACTGAGGCCTCCCTGACTCTTAATGGGATTAAACACATTTGAGAATGCATGGATGGAAGGTTAGAAAAAATGTCTGGCTTGAAGTCAAATTATTAAAAGAAAAAGATTTCTAATTTTAAGATGAAGATTAAGAATGATTTTTATCCAGCTGCCTCAATACATTAAAATCATTTACTTTAAATCTGCTAGAGTTCAACAAACACTTTCAGGTGGAATCGTATCAACTCTAAGAACTTTGCTGTTGCGCAGGAAAACACTGAGCTCCTCCTTCTTCATTTTATTTCAGCCGACTCAATACTTCTAAAGCTCACTTAAACTTACCCAGCCTAGCATGCTTATCCATGCAGAAAAAATGTTAGTGCTAACAGGAGTCTGTTTGGGGAGGTGTGGAATCCCTCCACTCCCCAACACACTCTGCTCCCACCAAGCCTTGGAGTCTGACCCATAGTGAATGTCCTCATTTGTGGGAAAAAGAGCTAAAAGCATAATTTCTCCTCCATCTTTTAACCTTAGCAGGAAGCAGAATCTGATTTGCAAGTGCTACCTCTATGGAGAGCAGATTTATCCCACAGGGGCCTCTATGTCCATAGGTTAGGCAAGCCTGAGCACCACTTGCTAATCATTACAAAGATAAATAGTGTTGCCTAAACTTTGTCAGCCTTGACTCACTGCAGTCTGTTCTGACTTCACTGTTTACACACCAGAGTCCGGTTGCCCTGAGAAACTGAGGCTTACCTGACAAAGCCAGCTGGGGCAAAGTCTTAAAAGCTTCAAAACTACACAATTTTGGACTGGGAGTGTAGTGAAGTCATGCAGAGCACTGCTGTTCTGATTCTCAGCAGTTCATGTGAGCTTCAGTAACCTGCTCAACAGGTAGAGTCACACCTTGTTCTATTTTAAGGCATCCAATCACGTCAGCGAGGCTGGGCTGGGCTGCATATATCAGAGGGCACTTCCTCTGGGCCGCATCCTCACTGATCTCTGTCACCAAGCCCAGGGACACTTCAGAGCAGCATCTGTCTTATTTCAAACAGCTTTTATTTGTAGAGGAGTGACTATCCAAGACTGGTCATCTAAACAGGAGAGTCAAGGAGGTTTGCTTAAAGGTGAGCTGATTTTTCTTAAAAATGATTTCTCTTCTTATTCTATATTAGGAATTTAAAAATTAGGGATTAGAACAGCTGATTGCAAAAAACATGAAAAAAAAATCATGAGGTTGCCTGTTCAGTTCCCACGTCTGCCTCACTGTGTGACTCTGAACAAATCATTCAATCTGTCTGTGGTCCAACTGTAAAGTCATATCAGTAAACAGTTAGAACTTAGCCAGATCTCAAAAGTTAGCTAAGAAAGATGTCAGCCTAACTCTCTGCCTTTCTCTAATCAAATATATGTAAACTATATACATTCTTAACTGTTTTTCATTTCTTAAACAATATGCTCCCATTAAATTCTATTGTAACTGTGCTGTGTTTGAAGTAAGTGTATAGCATGTAGAAGGTTATAAGTGGAATAAACGTGTGCTTTATTTGAATTTTAAATACAAATATATGTGGGTGTACTGATGCTTCATAGATTTGGGGTTCTTGGTGTAAACCTCAAGCCTGATTGCTGCATGTGAAGTTTGTATGTTCCCCCACTACCTGCATGGATTGCGCCTCTGGTGTTGTGGCTTTCCTTCCGCATCTCTGAAGGCATGCAGATTAGGGTTAGGGGTAACTCCAAACTGGTCTTAGTGCGAGTTTGGGTATGGTACATGAGTGAGCTTTGTAATAGCCCAGTGCCCTGTCAAGGGCTGTTACCTAAGGCTCTGGTGTAGTATCTGGAGCACCACTGCCCTGGAACAGATTAAACAGGTCTGGGGAAGGGATAGATAGATAGATAGATAGATAGATAGATAGATAGATAGATAGATAGATAGATAGATAGATAGATAGATAGATAATTTGACAGGATGAATTCCAAAATGTGTTACATTTGAAATATGCTTTGCATTTCAGAAGCCACTATAGAAACAAGTTGAACTTTTTCATGAAATACATTCATTTACTTAACCATTGACCTACAGCATTAGATGCAGCGATTGCGATATGATTGTTTCTGCTTCCTTGATGCTGCATACTTACATCGTTGTTTTGTTTGTTTGATCTTAAGATTCAGCGCAACGTTGTTATGGCAATAAAGTAACAGACAACACGTGAAAAGTTTAACACACACGCACACACATTCACGGGCTGCGTCTTCCTTTTATACTCCGTTTCTTCACTGATTATCTCTTCTGTCTTCGTGCTGTCATTAAGTGTTTCATAGATGTTCCTTTCTCAAAGTCGTTTACATCTCGCAGTCTTGTTCCAGTCTTTTTCGGTGGTTTTATTAAAGTATCCATCCATCCATCCATTTTCTAACCCGCTGAATCCGAATACAGGGTCAGGGGGGTCTGCTGGAGCCAATCCCAGCCAACACAGGGCACAAGGCAGGAACCAATCCTGGGCAGGGTGCCAACCCACCACAGTTTGTTAAAGTATACTTTTTTAAAATGTTTTGTCTTGTATATAGTTTTTAATTAATAATCAAGCTATCTATTTTCTAGCCCTTTTGGCGAGTTTTGAGCGCCAGATGTATCCCAACAGCACTTTTGTCTTGAAATGCACCATTCCTAGACCGGACACCAGTTCGTGCAGTTTCGCGAAATTAAATTTAAACGAGTGGTAAAGTCGCGCCGCGCCTGTTTGTGTATTCTTGAGTTGTTCTGCGGGCTGCAACAGAGTGTAATGGCAGAATTTTCGAACAGCAGGTGGCGCTCCTGTCCCCGAGGCATCTGGATGTCAGCTGCATTCTCACTGCACAGCATGACGTTGGGAACAAAAAGTTTCGCTCCGAAGTTTCAGTCGAGGCGGAGGCACAACACGTCACCCGGTGGATGATCGGCAGACTCGAGGTTCTTCACACGTATTTTTTGCCCTCATTTCAATGTGGGAAAGTAAGGTGGGGCACAATGGGCGACATCCGCATATACTCTCTCCCCTGCTGGGCATTGTCCATTTAGATTTAGTTCACACCTCCTGAGATATCTGTGATTTTACTGAGGGAGTAGATTCGCTAATTAGCACGTAACTGTCTACTTATAATTCCATTTGGTTTATCGTTTCAGTTATATAGTATATGCAGATGCTTCCCAATCAGCTAACGCGGGGGTTATTAAGCAGCCACTCATTTTATATATCACCTCTCAGAGACGCCGTGATAGATACCAGGAATGTCTCGGTCAAACTGTAGTGGCGCTCAAAGCAAACATGCTATTGAAAGTTACCTGATTAATCTTAGCAATAGAGTGTTGTACCGTGTTAGCCATAGATTGATACAGGAGAACGTAGGGTGAAATGACACCTTTTATTGGCTTAAGCTTTCGAGGCCCCATCATCAGGCAAGTGAATAAGCCAATAAAAGGTGTCTTTTCACCCTACTTTCTCCTGATTAATCTTAAAAATAAATCAGAGACAATGGTGGTGAGGTCTGGTGCCTGTGACCTGCTGTACCTTGTGGTTTCCAGCCTAACCCCATAGCTGTGTGATTGCATTTCCAGCTTTTGATAATAACAAGTCTGTTTAAGATGGGAGGTATACTGGTGTACTGCATTAGGAAAAATTTTTATGTACCCTTGATTTGTATTTACTTTTAAACTGTTCATCTTCTTCAGGTTAGATATGAGAATTGTTTGTGTGAAATCAGTAAAAACACAATGTATTCAATCTGAATGTAACTTGGTGATTTTTCCAACATACCCCCAAATTAATGAACAGTTCTTAAAAAAAAGTTAAACACCCTCTAATTTGTACAGGCACCGATTCTTGTCGTTAATTAAATCCGTTCTTTAATTCTGCGGTTTGTTGTTGCTCTCATTGTGCAACAGCAGACATTTCCGACATTGCTGTTTTTCTCTTTTCTAAGAGCACAGTTAAAATATTTTGGGGACCTGAGCAGATCAGCATTCCTCAGACCTTCATCTTTCTTTCTTTTCAGATATTGTGTGATAGACACCAGTTGTTTGGGCTCATTTTGTATCTCATTCTTGTTTGGCTGCTAATTAAGGAAAAAGAAACAATTAAGGCAGGCGTCTTCAATCACAGTCCTAGCGGGCCGCAGTGGCTGCAGGTTTTTGTTCTAACCAAGTTGCTTAATAAGAAAGCAATTCTTGCCAATAATTTAATTTCATGGCTTGTTAGTGCTTTATCTCTGCCATGTCAGGTCATTCTCATCTCCTGGATTTTCTTCCCCTTTCATCCAAATGACTTGAAGGCTAAAATGGAGAAGTATTTCTCAGTTCTTTACTTTTTTCTCTTCACTTTCCTTCAAAGTATTTAATTAATACACACAGGTGTAAATGGTAGTAAGCTAAATGTAGAAATTCTGGTCTCTTTTGTCATTTGCATGTTATTGCTATTTAGGAGCAATTAAAAACCAAAAATATGGCTGTTTAAGATTAAAATAAGCAATAAGGGTTCAAAATCTTAACAAGCAAGACAACTAATGTGAAGCAGAAGTGTTACTTGAGCAATAAGTGCTTCTTATTAAGCAATTAGGTTGGAGCAAAAACCTGCAGCCACTGTGGCCCTCCAGGACCATGATTGAGGACCCCTAAATTAAGGGGTCTGAGTCTTCAAGAGCAAGTCAAATACAATGATTTCAAAAGAAGTTAATTAGGACCAAAACAGGTCATTGATTAAGAAAAGGGTTAACAAACCCAGCTTTAGCCCACCACTTTAATGAATTATCAACTGCATTTACGGTAGTTTGTTCATAACCCATTAAAACATCTTAAATGTCAAGAACTCGAAACTGAACATAGCGATGCCCTTCGAGTGTCCATTCACTTTAATTTATTTGTCACTGCATTTATGGCCGTATGTTCACAACCCATAAAAACACCTAAATGTCATCTGTTGAGCTCAGAGATACAGTATTAAGACTTGTTAATAAAATGCTCTGACTTTACAAAAATGAAATCAAGTTTCCAGATATCACATCTGTGTACGGCTGCTACACATTTTGAACACTGCCATGTCCTTCAGGTCAATTTTGACCCACAATATTTCTACATTTCTTGAACTTTTCCATCCATTCATTATCCAACCCGCTATATCCTAACTACAGGGTCACAGGGGTCTGCTGGAGCCAATCCCAGCCAACATAGGGCGCAAGACAGGAAACAAACCCCAGGCAGGGCGCCAGCCCACCGCAGGGCACGCACACGCACACAAAGTACAATTTACAATCGGCAATTCACCTAACCTGCATGTCTTTGGACTGTGGGAGGAAACCGAAGCACACCCACGCAGACACGGGGAGAACATGCAAACTCCACGCAGGGTGGACCTGGGAAGTGAACCCGGTTGTCCTAACTGCAAGGCAGTAGCGCTACCCACTGCGCCACCATGCCTCCTTCTTGAACTTTTGTAAAGGTTAAATGTCCCCTTGGATATATAACTAAATATCTATCTGTGGGGTTTTACTCTTCACTTGGGATACTATTGTTTAAATCCCATAATGCATCATAACTGTCGTCAGTTCTAAAACTTAGGATAATCACTAATGCGGGTTAAGATGGTTAATCCATATCAATATTGTTTATTGTTTATCAATAAAATAGGTTTGGGGTGAATAATTAAGATGTGTCACAATCAGGTCTAAATGAAAGCTGCCATACTTTCTTTTCCTTTAACACAATGCTGCTAACTGTTTTATGAACCAATTTTATTACACTACACTATAATATGGTCTCCACTGCTAAAGACAGACTTTTCAGTATATAGAGCCCGTCACCGTGAACATTCCCTCAAACTGCTTTACAAAGCAATTCCCTTTATTCATAAACGATAATAAAACACTACATTGCTGGAGAAAAGTAGAACATAAAACCACACCATGACAAAGATGACTCCGTTAGATTGAGCTTCAGTAACACCAAGGTTTTTTAAAACATGGTGATTAGCAAGACAGACACACCCAGATAATGCACAATACTACTGGATGAGTTCAACAAAGTGGGCGGATGATGTTAAATTGGTCTCATTCATTTTGCTCTTCATTTAATCTTGAATCAAAGGATCAAAATGGTCAGGCAGAAGTTGTCTTATTACGTCACCCATCTGGGTTTGGCTAAGGAGGGTAGGAGGACAGTGACTGATCTGTCTGCTTCTACAGTTGATGTATTTCCTCTGAGTTTTCCGATCTTCTCACACAGTAAATGAAAACATGTTGTAAATTCAAGACAGAAATGTATGAACAGGGATTGAATGATCAATTGATTTATTGCTTGTCTGTTTGAACCCTTGGCAGCTTATAAAAAGATGCAACATTTCCCAGCAGGATTGGTCCAAAATGAGATCAAATCCTTATTGAGATGCCAGTGCAGATTTACAAATGAAATGAGTGCAAACATCTCTAAGATGAGGCATAAACTGAATTCTCAGGGGAAAACCCTACAAAACATAAAGAGAACGTGCAGACTCTGCATACGCAGTTAACGGACCAGGCATGAAGCCCGCGTCTGTGTGAATCTGAGGCAGTGCTCCCCTTGCACACAACAAATCTAATGAGAACATAGGGAAATGATCCAATGACTGTAAAACAGAAAACAAATGTCACCAATTTTGACTGTTCCTTTCCTCCTTCTTGTTTTAGGTCGGAGATATGATTCCTGCCATTACATTGGTGGTCCTGTTCCTGCTGTTCCATTCGGAGTCAAGCAATGCTCAGGACAGCAATAACACGTCTTCTGTGCCTGCTGGCTGTGGGAGTAACCTTGGTTCAGACTATTATTTACTGTGTGATAAAAATTCCAGCTGGGGCATCGTTCTGGAAACCTTGGCAACTGCTGGCGTCGTCGTCTCACTGGTTTTAATGATCATCCTAGTGGGAAGCGTTCCGTTTGTGAAGGACCGCAGGAAAAGGGCCAATGCTGCATTGCTGTTCTTTTTCCTGCTGGGCACATTTGGCCTGTTTGGCTTAACTTTCGCATTCATCATCAAATCAAATGAAAGGACCTGTCCAACTCGCATCTTTCTGTTTGGGGTCCTGTTTGCAATGTGCTTCTCCTCCCTTTTTTGCCATAATTTGCGACTCATGGGCCTGGTGCGCAATGGAAAGGGCTTTGTGACGGGAGGCTGGGCAGTCGCTTTGCTCATCGCCCTGACCCTTGTCCAGGTGATAATTGCAATTGAGTGGCTGATCACAGTCCTGGTGCGGGACAACCAACTCTGCAATTATTTCCAATACGAGTTTGTCACATTGCTCATCTATGTGATGTTTCTGCTGGTGCTGGCCTGGATAACGTCCCTGTTTGTATTCTGTGGGGTACACAAAGAATGGAAGAAGCATGGAGCTTTTGTGTTTCTCACCACTGACTTCACTATTTGCATATGGGTGGTGTGGATCATCATGCTCACTCGGGGAAATGTGGATATAAACAAACGGCCACTTTGGGATGACCCAGTGCTTAGCATTGCTCTTGTCTCAAATGCCTGGGTTTTCATCCTCTTCTACGTGATTCCAGAGATTCACTACCTGAACTGCGGCAACAAGGATGATATATACGACGATGCAACTTCTGCAATGCCAACCCTTACATACCAGAAACATGGTCTGGAAAACCAAATGTTCAGAAAAGACGAAGGTGACGATGGTAAGAATTTCACAAAACAGCAGGGCCCTAATCACTTCAGGCTTTGCAGTTCATACCAGAAGGGGTCCTTCATTTTCACTTTTGCTAATCTTGCCATCATTCAGTTCAGAAGTTGTTCAGTGAGGCTTAGTTCCGTATTTGTTACATATTTGCTGTGGGTATGGATATTAATTAACGAGTTAGTTGAAACTGAGTTCTGCATTTGCTGTTAACAAATGCCTTATTAATAACAGGCCAATAGATTATCCACTGTGCAAAGTTTAACAGTTATTTTTATTCATCCATTTCCTAAACTTGCTACTTTCAGTGCAGAATTTGATGCTGTCAAAGCAGAACAAACTGTAGGAAGCATGCCAGTTTGTCTCATTCAGAACCAATTTAGGGCCATCTAACCTGCATGGTGGAGGACATTTAAAACCCAAAAAACACTCCCATGAACACAGTTTTGAACAGGACGTGACTGGGCTGTGATTTAAGTCAGGGTCCCTAGAGTTGTTTGGCAGTACCACTAATCACTAATCACATTATATAATAACAGTTCTCTCTTTTTTGTTGATTAAAATAAAGCACAATTCCCACCAATATGTATGCATATTTATTGGTATCTATCCATCCATTATCCATCCCGCTATATCCTAACTACAGGGTCACGGGGGTCTGCTGGAGCCAGTCCCAGCCAACACAGAGCAGGAAACAAACCCCGGGCAGAGTGCCAGCCCACCACAGGGCACACCCACACACCAAGCACACACTAGGGACAATTTAGGATCGCCAATGTACCTAACCTGCATGTCTTTGGACTGTGGCAGGAAACCTGATCACCCGGAGGAAACCCACACAGACACGGAGAGAACATACAAACTCCACACAGGGAGGACCTGGGAAGCAAACCTGGGTCTCCTAACTGCGAGGCAGCAGCGCTACCACTGTGCCACCGTATCCATTATGATATATTAATGGTTGTTATGTGTCTTGAAAGATACATTATGTCCCCCGACCCAGGTGCTGTAACAGATTTCCAAGGTAGAATTGCAACTTTTACTTTTTATTTAATACTGTATAGTTTAGCTGTAGAGTGACCTAACTAATCGAGGTGGCTGCCTATCCCCAAAAAAGCGAATATCTGTGTTAAGATATCTGATTTATGTTGACTTATTTATTTTAATTAGCTTGTTAAAGTAAATCTGAACAGAATCCAGTGCATAGTTCATAGTGCATCAACTAAACAATAGTTATATCCACTCAAGGAATATGAACAATAAAACTTATTCATTTGATCTTCTGAGGACTGTCCTGATTAAGGGCTTAATTTCTTGAAAGTTGATTAGAAGGCTTGTCTAGTTCAGCACATCTAGAACAATGCAGGTTGCTCATTCATTACTACATGTCTGCACTATTAGACACACGCAAGCATAGAAAAACGATAAGATAACATTCAGGGTGATAAGCGATGACGATCCAACCAAGGCAGGGTGAAGATGAGTTGCCCTCGGCCACACATAGGACAATGTTACCTTGTTTTAAAGTCCAGTATGTGTTGTTATTCTTTTCATGCAGAAAACAAAAGGCAGATAAAGCCAACCCATAGATTTAGGCAATAGGTGTTTCTATGTACACAAAAGGAACAGAAGAAGCCTCAGGGGATGAGGGAGAACATCAAAACACACATGCTGAACACGAACACAAAGACGGGACTGTTAATCTTAAACCAACAAACCGCTCTTTCAATTGCTGCTTGTTCATCCCTCTTCAGTTTGCTTTTAACAGTCAATTGTGGAATTAGAACAATTCAGCAATGCAAAACTACATTGTAACTGTACAAGGCTAATTTCAAATAAAGATCAAACCATCTGTTGTTAAAGTTGCTCAATTCAGCTCTCTGTCACAGATACAGGGCCAGAGCTGATAGCATGAAACACAAGGCAGGAAGCAACCTTGGACTGGGAAGCCATCAAACACAAACAAGGAGCTTTTAGATATGTGGGAACAAACAGAAGAAACTTTCATTTACATTTTTTTTTTAGTTTTGTATTACTGCACAGTGGAGCAGTGGTTGGAGAATTGTTGCTTCTTAGATTTACAGACTAGCTTCAATTCATCAAACATGGCAAATTTCCAAGTATTTTATGCCAATAATAACCTTGTAAACTTAAAAACCAGTTAGTAACTACAGTTAATAGATGTATCCACCAGGGAGTAGCATTTTAGGTTAGTTTTAAGCTTTTTAGGGTCACTCTTAACAAGTGTTTGACCCTTAAAAAGATATAAAAGAGGCCATATTCAGTGCTCGGGTGAGTCAAGAACTGGTGCTCGACAGATGGCGAAAAAGAGGTTGTCTGGCCAAAAATTTGAAATAAAGTGAGTTTTAAGTGAACAAGTAGACAAAGCACTCCACTAATTAGTGACAGACCGTTCAACCTGTTTATTTAGGCTCCATACTGCAAAAAAGTTTGTGTCCATTTTTTTGATTGTCCCTTTGTTCACCACTATAATGTGACAATTATTAAATAACTTTAATATACCAATTAATTAATTTTATACTATAAAATGGAAAGTTTCCTTTTTTAGTATGTAATTCTTTTTTAGTAGTCTGATGACATTTTGTTCCAAATGTGTGAGACACAAACCCTTCAATAACACTTTAAAGTTATCATTTTAAATTTTATTATTAAAAATGTTAATTTTTCACCAATTTGGCACCCTTTCCAATTGTTCACCCGAGGCAAGTGCCCGTTTGCCTCACCCTTGTCCCATCATTTTAACTTTTATTATTTAAATCAAGTTTGTTTGTATACATCAAGTGCCAGGCCTAAAGGTATTTTCACCTGAGGCAGGAGGAGAAATTTGAACCCCTATGTATATAGGTTTTTATTACTAATAAGCATTGATTAAAAATACTTACAAGGGCGATATCATATGAGGAAACGAGTGTACTGAGCAAGAGTGTCCAATGCAAATCATCATTTTACTTAAGGTATTTGACGAACATTGCAAAATACATTTGGCTTTTTTCTTTTTTTTATTTTCCAATTTATTCATTTTAATTTTTCACCAATTTGGCACCCTTTCCCACTGTTCACCCAAGGCAAGTGCCCGTTTGCGTCACCCTTGTCCCAGCCCTGTATACATCTCTTCCCATATTTTTTCTGAATTCAGAAATGTGTCTGAAATCGCTCTTAACATGAAGAGTGTGCCTCTCGTGGTTCCTAAAGGCCACAGGTTTATGCAGGTTAATCTCTCATTTTCCTTTAGTTAACCATTAAAAGTCACCGAATCAGTAGCTCTTGACATAATATCACAGTGCCACCACTTGACATCACACAGAATTGTACAACACACCCAGGAGCACATTACTACAATACAAATTAACAACAATCCTTGCTTCTCTTGTTTGCTTGACTCCAAAAGAGATCTTTCTTATGTGATCGACAGAGCAGCTTTCTTTCTTGCACATCAGTTCACAAATGTGAACACTAAAGTCAATCCTCCACTGGGTGAGGATAGTTTTATCCCATATGCATGATATCTCCAGACTCCACGGACCACATAGAGTTGTAAAGAGGGTCTTCCTCTCCTCTGCCTCTTTTTTTAAAGTTATGAAGATATCTTATATACCCAGAACTATTCTCCATCATTCTCTCCTATGCATTTATCACCTTACTTCTTCATAAACCTCCTGGGGTCTCAAATTACATGAAACAGGACCAAGCAGTTATCCCATTTCTGTCCAGGATTACTTCGTTCACGGGGCACTGTGTGCCCCTGAAGATTTTCTGTTTTTACGAGACCATATACACTAGTCAGTGTGTGACTTTGTCCAATCCTCTTCACATGTCTCTACTTTCCTGTATGAGAGGTCCAAATCTATTCAACGAATTTCTAAAAGTTAAAATGTCATGCTAAGCCACATCATTTGCTGAATTTGCTGACATTTTCAAAAAGCAACTGATTATCATCAGCACTATACCCTTTCCTCAAGTTATCATAAATTTAAACAAATATTGTTTCATTATCATTTTTTCATGCATAGATCCTTTTAATGATTAATAGCAATGCACTGCCACCACACTTAAAAATTGTTCTTACTCTCTTTTTGCAGATCTCCCCAAAGATAACCACCTTTATATGGATTCACCCTATGATTCAACACTGCCCATGCGGGTAAGCCATCTTCCAGTTTTTTCATTAACCCTTGCATAAAAGTCCTTTGACGTCAAAAAAAACCTGTTCCACCTCATGTTCATCATTTCCAGTCTATTCATTTATGCTACAGTTTTACTGTATAGGCAGGTAAGTATGTCCAACACTTCCATATCAATCAAATATTGCAGATGTCAACTGTGGTCTCTAGAGGGTGCTAATACTCAAATATTGCCTGTGATTCAAAAATAAGTAAAAAGAAAAATCTCTTTGTTTATGCAAGAAGGTCAGTTTGTATATTGGGCACCTAAATATTAGTCAGATACTACATATATTTTATGAGCCAGCTTATTACTACTTGGTCCATATTTTTCATGTTGCCTCTTGCATCTGTTCATGTAGAGCGAGGTCTGGATAAGCAAATATATTACAAATATTTGTATGCACCAAAGTGAATGTCAGCACGGAAAAATATATTTGCATTAAATCATCTTGGCTGCTGCCAACAATGAGCAGGCTCATAACAGTCAGTCAGCAGTAATACTAGTAGTTACTAGTAACCACAACAATATATTCTGGAAGAAGCAGTAGTTTTCCAAAATAGCATCTTCAGTACTTTGGATCAATGTCTCCTGTCCTGGGGTAATTCTTTGAAATTAGCTGATATATGTGCAGTATATGACTATACAGAATCGGCACACTAGGAGTTTGACTAGTATACAATAAGAAGAGGTGCATGGTCCTAGTGTTTATACAGTTTAATATAATAATAATAATAACCACCACAGATGTAATGTTTGCTCTGAGGATGTTGGTGGAGAAGGATAGAGAAGGCCAGAAGGAGTTGCATTGCGTCTTTGTGGACCTGGGGAAAGCATTTGACGGGGTGCCTCGAGAGGAGTTGCGGTATTGTATGAGGAACACGGGAGTGGCAGAGAAGTACATAAGAGTGGTACAGGATATGTGCGAGGGAAGTGTGACAGTGGTGAGGTCTGTGGTAGGAGTGACGGATGCATTCAATGTGGAGGTGGGATTACATCAGGGATCGGCTCTGAGCCCTTTCTTATTTGCAATGGTGGTGGACAGGTTCACAGATGAGATTAGACAGGAGTCCCCATGGACTATGGTATTTGCTGATGACATTGTCATCTGTAGCGAGAGTAGAGAGCAGGTTGAGGAGACCCTGGAGAGGTGGAGATATGTGCTAGAGAGGAGAGGATTGAAGGTCAGTAGGAACAAGACAGAATACATGTGTGTGAATGAGAGGGAGGTCAGTGGAATGGTGAGGATGCAGGGAGTAGAGTTGGCGAAGGTGGATGAGTTTAAATACTTGGAATCAACAGTACAGAGTAACGGGGATTGTGGAAGAGAGGTGAAGTAGAGAGTGCAGGCAGGGTGGAATGGGTGGAGAAGAGTGTCAGGAGTAATTTGTGACAGACGGGTATCAGCAAGAGTGAAAGGGAAGGTCTACAGGACGGTAGTGAGACCAGCTATGTTATATGGGTTGGAGACGGTGGCACTGACCAGAAAGCAGGAGACAGAGCTGAAGGTGGCAGAGTTAAAGATGCTAAGATTTGCACTGAGTGTGACGAGGATGGACAGGATTAGAAATGAGTACATTAGAGGGTCAGCTCAAGTTGGACGGTTGGGAGACAAAGTCAGAGAGGCGAGATTATGTTGGTTTGGACATATGCAGGGGAGAGATGCTGGGTATATTGGGAGAAGGATGCTAAGGATAGAGCTGCCAGGGAAGAGAAAAAAGAAGAAGTCCTAAGAGAAGGTTTATGGATGTGGTGAGAGAGGACATGCAGGTGATGAGTGTAACAGAACAAGATACAGAAGACAGAAAGATATGGAAGAATTTGTGCCAACCCCTAACAGGAGCAGCCAAAAAAAGAAGAATACGTTTTATTTATATAGCACCTTTTCCATGCTCAAGGAGCTATTTTTAATACAGTTTAATATAGTATAGTTCTAGTTTTTAAACAACATCTTAGTATTAACCCTTACCTGTCTCTTGTATATTTTTAACACATTTTTTACTCTTTGTGTTTCATGTAAGACTGTATGTATTGTTTTATCTCATGCCAAGATCTTTTGGTTTATTTTTTTCACCTAGGTTGTCTCATTTAATTACTGTCTGTTTGTAATCAGATTAGTGAATTTAGAACATAATGCCCTTATTATGCATTTGACTTCTTGAGGTTTCTAATAATTTTTTTTTTATTATTATTTGTTTTTTAGAACCTGGGACCAAGCCGTGATTTTTCTATCCCTCGTCCTCACACAAAAAATTCAGAAAATGGGCCTGAGCACCCTTATAATGAATATTATGGTCGTAAGCCATAGATTAACTAAACAAAAACTTCACTGCCTCCTGTTGGCATAGCCATGGACTTAAGTGCATTCAGACTGAACCTTGATTTGGATGAAGTGTTCCTGTGCAATACGTCGTCACTACTATTGCTCTTCACCAAAGTACAGCCCTGATGTCTATTCATCTGTTATCTACTTGGTGAAATATTCATCTAGATGTCTCTCAATGAAGTATTGTATGAAGTATGGGGGACTGGGGGTCAGAGGGGACTTAATAATTGAGAATGTGTGTGTAGACACTCGTTTTCAAAGTAGTTCTGTAGGTTCTGCAGCTGTATAGTCAGAATAACCTTGGCTCATATCAAGATATGTAAATGCTTTTTTGTTAAAAACATATTGATCAAATAGGGTGGAGAGGATAGGTAAATAAAGACCAGCAGCAGAGGATGAAACCCCAAACCAAAAAGGTCCATCTAAGTACAGTAGCTTAGCTCCTATCCAGGGAAGTCCATAAACAGTTCCAGTCTACAGAGTGTAAGAGGCCTTCCAATAGGTTGCCAACTGCTTTTAATAATTATGTTCTGGTAATGCTAACTTAAGAATAAAAACAAAAATCACTGTGCACTTTATATCTCCTATTTATGGGAGGTGCATTATATTCTTGGTAAGTGGTGATCCCCCTCCCCAAAAAATGTAGCTTAGTCTTTCTATTAGCATACAGCATGCACTGAAAAATTCTTCTCGCTTCATTCCAATGCTTTCCTTCAACAAATCCTCTCCAGTTTGAAGATTTTAGCCCACATGACATTTTTAGATAATGCACCCCAGTGTGTCAATTGGTGTGGTAAGAGAATATAATGGATGAGTAGCTCCCCAGGTGGCTTTGTGAATTTATTCTTTTTTGTTACTAAAAAGACAGCAGCAGCCGAGAGACTGAGAAACATGGCCAAGTACATGTGCACCTGCAAAAGGAAGAGAAATAAGGGATGATCAGACAGACCCCCGCCTTATTCTGCATTTAAAACAATGACAGGCTTGAGAGATGGCACTGGGTGTGGACCTTCACGTGAAGCTCGTCCAGCATTCCAACCATATGAGAGCTGATGACTGACACCGATGGCACCCACTTAGCACATTTGGGAATATGCCTCATGATCCTGTGCCAGCTGAGTGAAGAGTAAAGGCTGTTTTTATCTTAACAACAGCTCTATGAAAGCCTCAAGTGGCAACACAAAGTCCCTTATTTGTAATTGTTTTTATGCACTCATAAATCTGTCTCCTGCTCTGCATTGTTATTAACATTCATGCATCAATCATCTTAAGGGCTTTATCATGTCCAGCTCTCTTTTCTGTAAATAATAATTTTTTTTTATTTATAATGGCTATACATTCAGACTTGTTCCTCCCAAGAATAAAACAACTAATTAAGAAAGCCTTAAGATACAGCATTGATTAGTGTATATTCCAGAACTGTATATTACTTTTCTTTGTTAGTAAGCAATGCATTGCTGTTTTGTTAATTTATTCTATTAAACTTATTTTGTGTTAAATAACTATAGAATCATGGTGTTTACAATAAAGGTGTTTATAAATGTGTGGTCCTTCTCCACTTTTCACCCAAGGCTTAGTAAGTGGAAGAGATGGGAAAATCCACTCGCTGCTCATTGAAGATTTAGCATCCACACCAGAGTGATATTTGCCAGCCGCCACATCATCTTCATTAAATGGTATAGTCACTAAAAAAAGAAACAGAAAAAATTTAGTGCAAACTTTCCATCAGATTTGCAAACCAAATGATTCACATTTAGAAGAGAGTACATTAAACAGTAGGTACCAAGGAGTGCAGTCTGCCTTACATTGTGTAGTCCACTCTCAAAAAGTCTTCCACTCCCTTGATCATGAAGACGTTGAAGGTCTAGGCATGTATTGGACTCAGAGTCCATCCACTTAGGAGAGGTCAATACTAGTGATTAGCGAGCACCAAAGTGTTCGGGTGTTCAGTCCGAACACATCGCGATGTTTGGTATAATGTAAATCAATGGGAGACAACCAGGCACCCCCTGCTCTGAAGAGGGGAGGGTGCCTGGTCCACTGGAAAAGGTCAGAAAGTGACAGAAACACCAGCCAAATGGACTGGGAACAGCATGGGGACAATGTCTGGATGCATCTTGGACTCCCAAGTCGCTGCTGGGAACCAGTTTGTCCGAGTTGTACGCCAGTTTTACAGACTGACAAAAACACTCCCAAAGCCCCCCAAAAAAATCAATTTTACAGGAAAAATGATGCTCTAAAACATTACATGCCAGTGTCTGCAGGTGAGCATACGCTCTAAAACATTGTCGGGCAACCGGTGCGCCGTGGAATTTTCTAGGGGTGGCGCGAAAACTTTTGTAAAATATTTAAAATTGCTAGTGTTTTTTAACTTTTGGTTGATTAAAAAGATAATGTTTAAAAAAAATGTATGTTGGAAAAACAGATAACGGAACACGCTAAAAAACGCAAGAGACTTCAAATGATCGACAAGGAAATGCGCGTCTGTCTTTCGAAAATTGATCCTCGCATCAACCTCATGTGCTGAAAAACAATATGAACGTTCACATTAATTAAATTTAAGATTTATCCTTTGATTCCTTTATTAATAAAATGTCTTTCAAACTTGTAAAATTAACTGTTTTTATTGGCGATTGCCCATAGATTGTGTCGTCGCGACTTTATTTATGGGCAGTCCCTCAGGTGCGCCGCAAAAGAAAATTTTTGGACTTAGTGCGCCGCAACTCGAAAAAGGTTGCCTTTCACTGCTCTAAAACATAACATGGGAGTGCCTGCAGGTGAGTTAACGCTCTAAAATATTATACGCGAGTGCATGCTGTTTAGCACCCGATTTCGTGTTCCAGCCAGCCAATCACTGTAATGCCAACACCTGATATGGCTACTGGCACTACAGTGAAGGCAGTACTTACCTGCCCCTTGATTGGCTGTCTCCAACCCGCGAAACGTGCGGGGTGGAGACTCGAGCATGGCGCACGAGCACATGTGGTGTTCATTCGAGTAGCGCCATGCTCCGAGCATAGCGATGCTCGCTCATCACTAGTCAATACCACTTTTCTTACAAAGTACACCTTGCAGTGGCAGGGAGGGGCACTATCATCATTAGCTGTTTTATATTTTTACAGATGAATGTTACTTTATACTGTATGAGGAGGTGTCCATCTGGGAAGAGGCTGATGGCACCATCAAGTTGGAAAAACACAGGCCTACGTTCCACAGAGACAAAGCCATAGTTGCAAGGGAAGAGGAGGCTGGGAGTAGACACTGATACAGCTTGTTACTGCACCCACCACACAATGAACCACATCAGGATGCCAAATTAGAACCCCGAGCGCAGCCATGCAGTGGGTAACACCTCATACACCACACTAGATCAAATGGAATTGAACAGTGAGAGGATTTTTATAGTGGACTTCAAAAAAAAAATAATAATAATAAAGTGCCACAATGTCCAAAATGAGCAGCTTATCACAAGGACAGAAGCCAAAGCTTGAAAAGTATGAACTTAATATATTAGGACCAATCCCGACATTATCCCTGCACCTAGATATCTTGATAAGTTATGAAGGATCTCTCTCCCCCAAACCCCCAAGTCTGAAAATCCCCCATAGGGAAATTCTCTGCCAATGAGATATTCACAAGTCCCTTGCTGGGTTCTGCAAATTTGTAGTTGCCTCTGGTAAATTGGAGGATCTCCTCAAGGGCGAATCTGGATTGCACAGAGGAAAATGTTGACTATATTCATGTATTCTTTGACTTTTTGATTTGATATACATTTTAAGCCCCTGATAGGAAGTTGTCTTTTCACATAAACTTTGGGGGCCAGTGCTCCTTAAGTAATTTTCAGGTTAAGGGCCTTGCTCAAGAGCTCTATGCAGTGGGGTCACTTCTGGAAATAATGGGATTTGAATCGGCAACCATTTAATAGGAATGCTGAATATCTGGCCTTACAAGCAAAAAGGATTTAGTGCTCAAAACTGTGTAGCTTATTAATTCTCTAGTTATAATGCAGGATTCCAACGCTCACATGAAAATGAATGAGAAACACGCAGGGGTATGGTTTGGAGTCAAGTCTTGTCTGATTTAAATCCAATGTCAGTGATTATTTACATCAAACTTAATGTTAAAACACAAACAAAGGTGCTGAAATGTCAGTTGATCCCTATTTGGTTGGTGGAAAACCACCGCGTGGCCACTACCATGATCTCTATTCATTTATCAATATTTTTAGAGTGTTCAGAATATTTTTCATTAGATGTTTTGACTTTTATTTTGATTTGTGCTGTGTGATCATTATATAATGTCTTTGATGACATCTTGTTTGTGACACAACAATTGCAATTGACGTCTCTCTGGACCATGTGTCAATTTCATAATGTGCTAGATCTTACTTACGCATAAAGGTTTGCAGTGATTTCTTATTAGAAGTTTATATAAAAAATAAAGGAGGACTCTCTTACAAAATAATTAAATGGTTTGTTTGGTAGAGAATGTCAGGATTAAATCAGGTCCATAATTTCAGTATTAAGTGGGTTTTAGGTAAAAGATCCACATCTTGAATAAGGTTTGGATGAAGCTTTTTTCGAATCGTGGTAGCAAGGGCGACAGGATGGTTTTGATTTTCTTGGCAGGATGATTAAAGTATAAAGAGATCCAGATTAAAAATGGAGTACCTCAAGGAAGTATACTTAGACTTGCTTGCTTAATATCATGGTTGTGACTTGATTTGTAATATAGATTGACTGTTACTATATATGATGAAGATGGAGTGGTTGTTTTTTTTTCCAAAAGAAATATATATTAATAATTTTTGAGCCTCCAAAATTGGATAGTTGATAATACTTAAACATATGACTTGACAACATCCACATAATATATTTTGCCTGGTTATGTCTTTGCAGATATTTTATGGCGCTTTTCCACTGCATAGTACAGCACGACACGGTTCAGTTCAGCTCACTTTTGGGGGGTTTTCCACTGGGAACAGTACCTGGTACCTGGTCCTTTTTTTAGTACCACCTCAGCCGAGGTTCCAAGCGCGCCGAACCGTTACCAAAACGTGACGTGTAAACTGCTGGGGCCTCATGTATAAACGGTGCGTACGCACAGAAATGTTGCGTAAGAACTTTTCCACGTTCAAATCGCGATGTATAAAACCTACACTTGGCGTAAAGCCACGCACTTTTCCACGGTACCTCATGTCTTGTCGTACGCAAGTTCTCCGCTCGGTTTTGCAGACTGGCGACACCCAGCGTCAAAGCAATGCTACCGTTCTTGTGTGATTACTCATTATTTTCATGACGCGGCTTTATAAATACACAGAAACTAACTGCATATTGTTTATTAGTGTAATGCATCTGATTGTAATTAACTCGTAACAATATAATGGTCCAGGGAACAGCCATAGTATTCCAAATACCATAACTGTTTTAGCTTTGTTACTCTCTTCTTCTTCTTCTTCTTCTTCTTCTTCTTCTTCTTCTTCTTCTTTCAGCTCCTCCCGTTAGGAGTTGCCACAGCGGATCATCTTTTTCCATATTACTCTCACTGCACCACTCGGAGTATTTATATCACTGTATTTGAGTGTGAATCACAGCAGCAGCTGATCGGAAAGAGAATTATCGGTATACAGCTTTAAGGACACACTGTCTCAGCCACTGCAAAATGTTTTAAAGCCTTTCCTGTACGGACCTCGCGGTTCAGAAACAGTTTCATCCCAAGAACTTTAAATGTATTCAATCAATTGCACCTTGTAGAACTGTTTGTACTTATAAGTACAATCACCCCACTGTAAACTTGCACTACAGTTATAATATCTCACAACCTGAGCCACTTTATAAAGCGCGTTTACATATGATGACGATATCATTTTTAAGGTGAAATGCAGCAAAATATGTTTGTTAAATTATACACATAAAACTTTAACTTCATTTAAATAATCTTCTTCACTGGGAGTGTCGTGAAGGATAGAATAATTAAACATGTACTACGAAGATATTTCAATGTTCTTTAAACGTTTTGAAGAATCGGCGCTAAGCTTACAGATGGCTTAACGTCTATTACACAGCTGATTGTGTGGCGATCGGTTACTTGGGGAAAGAAAAGCAAGGACTCTTGGGCTGCTACGCCAATATATATTGAATATAAAACAGAAAGAGAAAATAACAACACAGCTAAAAACGCAGCGACAAATTTCGACAAAAGATAAATGCTTGTCATGAGCACGAGGCTCATGAAACACATGTTTAATAATGTGCTTTAGCTCCTATCATCATGAAAATGACATCACGTATACATCTCAGTATTTTAGTTATTCAGAGAGCTGTAATATCACGAATGTAATGGACTCTGTGTCCAGTTGGAGGAAGAGAGCCAGTTTAAGAAGCAAGTAGTGATTCACACACATAGATCACATACGAGTAGAAGATCAAATACAAAACAAGGCATTTAACGTGCTACTTTAATTACGATGTAATTTTGAGAAACTGGTTAATTAAACGATTTTAAGATGAAGTTTATAATGTTCTACTAAATGAGAAAATAAACTACGTGATTAAAGTGGAAAATTCGAGATTAAAGTTGACATTGCGTGCTTTTTCCCCACCGTGTGCCTTTTTCTCTGTACCTAATAAACTTTCATATGACACTCAGACAGTGGGCTTACAACTCTTCTTTTCACGGCAACTTTGATATGTGACTTCTTTTTTATTTCCGGCACTGTGCGATTTTGTGAATGTGAGCTTTCAAGTTTCTCCAACACGCTATGTCACTCGATCAACTTCATTTTGTTGATTATACCACGGTTTATTTGAACAAATAGTATGTTTTTCCTTTGCCTCCACTTGGTATTCGCTGAAATTATTATATTTTTCCCGTGCTTTTCCCATTGTCTTTTCACAGAAGGCTGCGCTTAAGGGCGATTTATATTGATTTGCATATTCAAATAGGCGTAATTCTGGGAGGATTTGGGGCGTTACAAAATGCGCGTGCACGAGCGTTAGTTTTCACGCTGATCGGGATTTATGTAGCGGAAGAACGTGGAGTTGGAGTACGCACAGATTCCTGCATCTGGATTTTTCTGTGCGTAAGCACATTTCGGCTTTTGTGCTTACGCCATGTTATAGTGCGAGTTCTACGCACGGCGTTATACATGAGGCCCCTGGTCACTGATTGGCCGGAGAAAATCGTCATTACTGCGTCACTGGCTATTCTTTTCTTTATACACGCGGAAGTTTGTGTCCCGTCTCTCCATCGCTGGACGCAGTTTGTTGCATAAGTGGATGAATGTTTCTTCAGACATTCGAAAGTTCTCCAGCCACTGAGTGTTTGTAAAACCGGGAACAATCACATCCCACCACTCTGAAGCACGATTAAATGTCCAAACAGATGGTCTGTTGCGGCGACTTTTTTGCAAAATATGGAAGATCTGTAATATACAGAATCAGCATTTTAATGTTACACTGGCAGTTAAGTTCATTTTATGCTTTGCAACAGTGATAAAAGTTAGCTAGTGATGTGCTTTTTTTAGATGCTTACCCTTGCGCGTCGTCGAGCTAAAGTGTTGTCGTTGTCTGCGTGTTGTTGTAAAAGTTCCACGGTGTCACAGCAGTAGAGGCGGAGCAACTATAACGACACGTGAATAATCCCACCCACTCTAAAGCGGTACTAAACTGCAGTCGAAACGCGAACTGAGCCGAACCAAGGTGAGCTGTACTGAACCGTGCTGTGCCGTACTATGCAGTGGAAAAGCGCCTTTAGTGCACTACACACTATTGTGGAATCACTCATTCATTATTTTTGTTCACCTCCGCTATATGGGTGTCCTTAACTATGGTACATGTATAACTACTCAGCACAGTATATCTGCTTTGTTGCACCCCACAAACGCAGTTTTGTCTGCTCGTAAACAGTTGTCTTTGCCTTAAACTGCCTTTGGCCCAACCATATGCTATATATACTGTAATTATTCTTGAAATAAAGCTAAATTAATAAACCACAGTCAAACAAATACAAGCAAAAGTAAGAAATTTATTTAAACAAGTATTTTAAGGATATTTAAAAAAGTTATTCCTTAAGAATATAGATGATGAAAGTCCATTCAAGCCTGCATACATAGCTGCTTAAAAGCTTCTTCAGTGCGTAAAGGTCTTTTACTTTGCCAGCTTAATTAGGAATGCAGGATCCTGTCTGGGTGATGATGAAGATCTTCTTTCTTTCAGTCCAGGATGCATCCCAAAATTAAAGGCCTCTCTCCATGTGGAGTTTACAATGATTACACAAATGTTTGCTGATCTTAAAACCACTGCTATGTTTACCTTACAAAAATTGCGCCATTTTCTGGGACTGTTGCCATTGCTAATCTTATTTACTCCAAACTAAGAAGTACAGTTGTTTTAGAACATTCCAAAGAAATTAGGTAAAAGATAAAGATGCAGATCAAAAAAGATTAAAAGTTAAAATCAATTTAAGATTCAGAGCTTCAACCAATACCAAGCACTTTGTACTGCTTACAGTTATTTCAGTTCAAGAGATTGTTTGAATACTTATTTAAATAGATCAGTTTGGTTTGTTGGAAAAGAAATAGTCCGGCTTGATTTGATTGCAGCTGGTTAACCTGTCTTAGTTTTATTACAGTTTGCATTTATACTTCAATATAGATGTCCATCCTTCCATCCATCCATCCATCCATTATCCAACCCGCTATATCCTAACTACAGGGTTACGAGGGTCTGCTGAAGCCAATCCCAGCCAACACAGGGAAACCCTGAGCAGGGTGCCAGCCCACTGCACTCAATACAGATGTTTGAACATTTATTAAGTAAGTCTTCATTATTTATCATTTTCATTACCATGCATAAGTATTTATTATTACAAAGGGCGGGTATTGCTGAACGGTGACAATGAATGGAATTTCATAAAAATTACTGAGGATTATTGAGAGAAATAGTTCTAAAGAAATTATGTTCTAAATTTATTTCAAACTGAATTTAATAAGAACTAAAAGTTAAATGTTACCTAGAAGAAATTTTCTATTGTACCTGAGTCTTCTTCTTCTTCTTTCGGCTGCTCCCGTTAGGGGGTCGCCACAGCAGATCATCTTTTTTCATATCTTTCTGTCCTCTGCATCTTGTTCTGTTACACCCATCACCTGCATGTCCTCTCTCACCACATCCATAAACCTTCTCTTAGGCCTTCTTCTTTTTCTCTTCCCTGGCAGCTCTATCCTTAATATCCTTCTCCCAATATACCCAGCATCTCTCCCCTGCATATGTCCAAACCAACATAATCTCGCCTCTCTGACTTTGTCTCCCAACCGTCCAACTTGAGCTGACCCTCTAATGTACTCATTTCTAATCCTATCCATCCTCATCACACTCAGTGCAAATCTTAGCATCTTTAACTCTGCCACCTCCAGCTCTGTCTCCTGCTTTCTGGTCAGTGCCACCGTCTCCAACCCATATAAGATAGCTGGTCTCACTACCGTCCTGTAGACCTTCCCTTTCATTCTTTCTGATATTCGTCTGTCACAAATCACTCCTCACAATCTTCTCCACCCATTCCATCCTGCCTGTACTCTCTTCTTCACCTCTCTTCCACAATCCCCATTACTCTGTACTGTTGATCCCAAGTATTTAAACTCATCCACCTTCGCCAACACTACTTCCTGCATCCTCACCATTCCACTGACCTCCCTCTCATTCACACACATGTATTCTGTCTTGTTCCTACTGACCTTCATTCCTCTCCTCTCTAGAGCATATCTCCACTTCTCCAGGGTCTCCTCAACCTGCTCCCTACTATCGCTACAGATCACAATGTCATCAGCAAACATCATAGTCCACAGGGACACCTGTCTAATCTCATCTGTCAACCTGTCTATCACCATTGCAAATAAGAAAGGGCTCAGACCCGATTCCTGATGTAATCCCACCTCCAACTTAAATGCATTCATCACTCCTACCGCAGACCTCACCACTGTCACACTTCCCTCGTACATATCCTGTACAACTCTTACGTACTTCTCTGCCACTCTGACTTCCTCATACAATACCACAACTCCTCTGGAGGCACCCTGTCATGTACTTTCTACAGGTCCACAAAGATGCAATCCAACTCCTTCTGGCCTTCTCTAAACTTCTCCATCAACACCCTCTGAGTAAACATCACATCTGTGGTGCTCTTTCTTGGCATGAAACAATACTGCTGCGCAATAATCATCACCTCACTTCTTAACCTAGCTTCCACTACTACTTCCCATAACTTCATGCTATGGCTCATCAATTTTATTCCCCTGTAGTTACTGCAGTTCTGCACATCCCCCTTATTCTTAAATATCTGCACAAGTACAATTCTTCTCCACTTCTCAGACATCCACTCACTTTCCAAGATTCCATTAAACAATCTGGTTAAAAACTCCACTGCCATCTCTCCTAAAAACCTCCATGCTTCCATAGGTACAGTATGTCATCTAGCCCAACAGCTTTTCCATTTTTCATCCTCTTCATAGCTGTCCTTACTTCCTCCTTGCTAATCTGTTGCACTTCCTGATTCGCTATCTCCACATTATCCAACCTCTTCTCTCTCTTGTTCTCTTCATTCATAAGCCTCTCAAAGTACTCTTTCCATCTGCTCAACACACTCTCCTCACTTGTGAGTATGTTTCCATCTTTATCCTTTATCACCCTAACCTGCTGCACATCTTTCCCAGCTCGGTCCCTCTGTGTAGCCAATCGGTACAGGTGCTTTTCTCCCTCCTTAGTGTCCAACCTCTCATACAACTAATCATACACCTTTTCTTTAGCCTTCACCACCTCTCTCTTCACCTTGCTACTTATCTCCTTGTATTCTTGTCTACTTTCTGCATCTCTCTTACTGTCCCACTTATTCTTTGCCATCCTATTCCTCTGTATGCTCTCCTTTATTTCCTCATCCCACCACCAGGTTTCCTTTTCCTCCTTCCTCTGTCCAGATGTCAGGCCAAGCACCCTTCTTGCTGTCACCCTTACTACATCTGCTGTAGTTTCCCAGCTGTCTGGTAACTCTTCACTACCACCCAGTGCCTTTGTCACCTTCTCCCTAAACTCAAACTTGCAGTCTTCCTTTTTCAATTTCCACCATTTGATCCTTGGCTCTGCACTCACTCTCTTCCTCTTCTTGATCTCCAACATCATCCTACAGACCACCATCCTATGCTGCTTAATTACACTTTCTCCTGCCACTA
The DNA here is from genome assembly GCF_016835505.1 of Polypterus senegalus. Lineage (NCBI taxonomy): Eukaryota > Metazoa > Chordata > Cladistia > Polypteriformes > Polypteridae > Polypterus > Polypterus senegalus. Next base: position 37,687,146 of record NC_053163.1, read on the forward strand.
CTTTGCAGTCTTCAGTCTCCTTCAGATTGACTCTTCTGCATAGAATGTAATCTACCTGTTGTTCATCTTCCTCCACTCTTTTATGTCACTCTGTTCCTCCCTCTTCTTAAAATACATATTCACCACAGCCATGCCCATCCTTTTGGCAAAATCCACTATCTTCTGACCTTCTTTATTCCTCTCCTTGACACCATACCTACCCATCACCTCCTTGTCTCCTCTGTTCCCTTCACCAACATGTCCATCGAGATCCGCTCCAATCACCACTTTCTGTCCCTTGGGTACACTGTTCATCACTTCATCCAACTCACTCCAAAAATCTTCTTCTCTCATCCATCACACACCCAACTTGCGGTGCATATGCACTAACAACATTCATCATCACACCTCCAATTTCTAGCTTCATAATCATTACTCTGTCTGACACTCTTTTCACCTCCAAAACACTCTTGACATATTGTTTCTTCAGAAAAAACCCTACTCCATTTCTCCTCCCATCCACACCATGATAGAACAATTTGAATCCATCTCAGATCCACCTGGCCTCACTCCCCTTCCATTTAGTCTCTTGCATGCACAACATATCAACCTTCCTTCTCTCCATCTGTGACAATGCGTATTCTCTGCATGCTCCCATCGTCCATCTGGGAGCCCTTCAACCCTGCACCATCGGTAATGTTACCGATGAACACGGCAGTGAGGCCCAACATAGCAAGGGGATGGTGTAAAAGTGCAAAGTGCTTTTATTTAAAAACAGCAAACAAACAACAATCAAAAACAAATAAATAGTGCAGTGCATCCATAAGTCTTCAAATAAATAATCCATAAAAACAGGTGAAATTGTGGAAGTTAAAAAATTCAATAAATAGAAAAATAACCCTTTAAAACGAGTTTAAAACAATGATGAAAGCAGACTCCTTTAAAAACAACACAGCCTGGCGTCTTCTTTACCTGGCGGCTCCCCTGCTTCTCCCAAACGGGCTTCTCAACAGGAGAGTTGCCCTTCCGGCAGCTGACCTCACTACTGTCCAGTTGCCTTCCATTCCCTGGCTCCGTACGGCTACTTTACCGAACCGAGACTTGGGTTCCTCAACGGCCAGGTCGCTAACGCTAAGGCTTACCTTGCCAAGACACCACGACTCCCGCTGCCATTTTGGCCTTATGCGGCCAGCTGTCCTTCTTCTCCAGTCACTCCAGCTCCTTGAACACTCAGCTGGAGTGACCACTTCCTTCTGCCTCACCTAGTGTGGGCCAAACACCCTGCTGGGACTCTCTGTCCAGCTGCCTGCCTGCGAGCCTTCGCTCGCTCACTCGCTCACTCTCTCTCTCTCACACCAGCTTTCTCTGCACTGCTTCCTGCCTTTCTTCCTACAACCTCGGTTTTTCTTTCTCTTTCCTTTTTACTTCTTCCTTCTTTCTTTCTCCAACCACCTCGCGCTTCTATTTAAGAAGAGGATGTGGCAGCTGTAGCAATCAGCACCTCCTGGGAACAATTACGGATGTGGACTTAGGTGAGAAACACCCACACCACGAATTTCCCTGAAACTGTTTCAGCCACTCAACCACCATGCCCACTCACTAAGCTGCAAGTGCGGCGATTATTTATTTAAAACTAGCCTCTTGACGTGAGCTGTGGACCCACTATACCACACCATCATATCGACTAGCTCTCTCCCTTTACCAGTCATACTGCCAACATTCAAAGTTCCTACCCTCAGTTCCACTCTCTTTACCTTCCTCCTCTCCTCCTGCCTCCGGACACGTCTCCCCCCTCTTCTCTCTTCTTCGTCCAACAGTAGCCCAATTTCCGCCAGCACCCTGTTGGCTAACAGTACTGGTGGTGGTCGTTGTTAACCCGGGGCTCGACTGATCCAGTATGGAAATTTATATTGTTGTCCGCATATTGATTTGGCAAAATTTTACACCAGATGCCCTTCCTGACATAACCCTCCCCTTTTATCCAGGCTTGGGACCAGCACGAAGGAACACACTGGTTTGTGCATCCCCTGTGGCTGGGTCAGAAGTCAGAAGTAGTAGTAGTAGTAATAGTAATAGTAGTAGCAGTAGTAGGAGCAAGAGGAGGAGGAGAAGGAGGAGTATTTGTCTTGCGTATAGAGTTCAGTGAAATTCATACTTTGTTGTACACCCAACTGACATGCAACACTTTGCTTCTCTCTGGTATCAGGATAAACATAAATGTTCAAATACAGATTGACTCAGTCAGGTAGCATTGAACTCATCAAATCAGCCTTATTCAGTGTTACTAAAATTAAAGGTCAAATACAGGATATAAACACAAAGGGCCCTAATTAATTAAGAGAACGTATAGCTTACATTAAAGTGTAACTGGTGACCTGTGGACTTCTTTTTCAAACTGGAAATGTGTGCCAAGAGCTGCCCAGTAATAAAACTCACAGAGGATCAGGGTATGACAGCCTCAGTTGCAATTCAGGATTACAGTTTATTTGTAACTCATTCCATGCTCCCAAATTAGTAAGAAAAAAGATACGATGAAAAGTTAGAAATATAAAGAAGCATTTGTGAAAATGGCATTTGGAGTTTCAATACTGGGTTGCCGCTTTACAATCAGAAGTACTCAAAAGACATATTTCTCATTTATTCTTACATGAAGCATACAGTACCAGGATGAATTGAATGTTTAAATTTAATACATTGAGAACCTCTTTGGTTGAGATTTGTGCCTCACTTATGCATATAGAATCTAATTTATAAATCAATCACACAAGACATTCTGAGCATAAAATAAATTTAACCCCCCCAAAATGAGTATGTAGAAATATATTTTTTCCTGATCAGAGGAAAGGTATGCTTGCCTGTTTTCTTACAATTGAAACTGCACTCAATATGACAAAAGATACCCAAAGGCAAAAGGAGAGAAAAATGCTTGTCATTTAGTCTTTTAACCGAAGAGAATGAGAAGGCACAAGCCCACTCTTCAGCAGAAGAATACCTAAAGAAATACAAACAAAAGGTGAAACTGGAGCTTCAGATCCATAAGGAGGTGTTCTTTCAAATGATGAAGCAAATAAAAAAAACTAAACTCATCTGAAAATGTACTTCCTTACAACTAGTCATGGGACATGTTTATACTGAATAAAAAGGTATCTTCAGCATCAAGTGATCTTCATCCATCAGTAGTGGATTTGGGGCACCACACTCTGTAATATTTCCAAATTTAAATTTCCATCCATTTTCTTATCTGCATAATCCTATTTTAGAGTCAGCGTTTCCATTATTCATTGTTAAAACAGGAAATTCCACTTAGTTATACACACACACTAATACCAGTCAATTCCGAAATACAGGAGCAAAACATACAAAGCCCATTCAGTTAATGACCTAAGGGTGGAATGCCAGCTCTGTCTATATATTACAACATCTGTACTAAACTTTAACATGATTAACACTAAATATGTTCTTATAACTATGGCTGAATTCCTTTCACCGGATTGGAAGGTATGTGTGCACCTGACCTCTCCCTCAACAGCTGTCACTAGACCTTTTGTTTTCTTTTACATTCTTTGATTGTTACTATTGATTTCGCCAGAACAAACATCTGGCTGATAACATTAGAACATCTGCACAATCTGGACGAGAACAGACCATTCAGCCCAACAAAACTCACAAGTCCTATCCACTTAATTCTTCCAAAATAACATCAGGTCAAAGTCCCTAAAGTACTATTGTCTATCACACTTCTTTTTCCATGTGTCTATGGGTCTGTGTGTGAAAATACTAAAATACTGCTGAATGCAGGAGTTTTCTAAACCACTTGCTGCTAAAACACTTACTGTAAGTGTGAATAGTGCTGCTAAAAATAAAGGCAAATAAACTTGCAGGTGGCTTAGAAACATTCTGGCCTAATGCTGAAATGCTAGAAAAATGCTTAGGTGCGAATCTAGGTGTGACCATGTGAGGTCTAACAAAATGTGTAAAAAGTGAAAGAGTCTGAATGCTTTCTGAAGACACTGTGCATTAACCAATATAATCTTCCATAATGGTATTCAGTAGCTGAAAGCCTACTTGAATGGCCTTCTATTTGGGATTAGTTTGGGATGGCATGTTTCTGCTTTTGAGTGCCTTTAAAGGTGCAAGGTAGTGAAAATGAACAGAGATAAAATGCACATGCCGCAAGGAGCCAGTCACAGTGACAACAATGTATATTTTGGTTCCTGACTGGATTGCATTTACTTCATAGCATCCCAACCCTGCAGTTTCACAATATCTCACAACATAACATTCTCAGATTTACTTAACTGAATCAGTATTGAGGGGGGCTGCAGCCTATCCCACCAGTAGTGTCAGGTACAAAGCACATCCCATTCATACAGAACCCTGCCATATTCATATTGGGCCACTTTATAATAAAGACACAGGGAGAACTCCACACAGATAGTAAGCAGGCCTGGGATTCAGACCTAGGATGCCTGATCGAGGTAGCAGTGCTAACCACAACATCACCATGCCATCCAGTTATATTATATTTTCACCAAATACTTTTGATATTTAGTTTAGAAAAGTATCAAGGACTTTGTATTATCTGCATAAAGTATGATAGAAATGCAATTGGCAGACTCACTAATTAATCTGACAGGTAGTTTCATTACTTTTATTTATCTATCCTGATTTACATGCTTCCGTTAGGTCAGATTATCTAAGGATATAACGTAAGCTATCACAGCTATGCCGATGACACACAGCTGTATTTATCAATAGCACCTGATGACCCCGACTCTTTTGATTCACTGACACAATGTCTTACTTGTGTTTCTAAATGGATGAGTTCACGCACAATATATCAACCTTCCTTCTCTCCATCATTTCTGCTAACTGTCTCCCCTTACCAGTCATACTGCCAACATTCAAAGTCCTTACCCTCATTTCTATTCTCTTTACTTTCCTCCTCTCCTCCTGCCTCCGGACACATCTCCCCCACTTCTTCTCCTTCTTCTTCTTCGGCCAACAGTAGCCCAATTTCCGCCAGCACCCTGTTGGCTAACTGTACTGGTGGCAGTCGTTGTTAACCCGGGGTTCGACTGATCCAGTATGGAAATTTGTATTGTTGTCCGTATATTGATTTGGCAAAATTTTACACTGAATGCCCTTCCTGACGTAACCCTCTCCATTTATCCGGACTTGGGACCGGCATGAAGAAGAGTAAAATAAAATGAGTGCAGACGGCAGCCCCAGCCCTTCATTCTGGAAGTCAACAGCTCAGATGATGAGAGCATTGCACCAGCCAAAGCAACCAAAAGACAACTCCAGTCGGGCACCTCAGAATGCTTCAGCAGCACAGCACATTGTCTCCACATCAAGTTATTCAAACTAAAATTTAACAATTACATCTTTTAATGATATTTTATTTTGGCCTCTCATGATGAGCATTTTATTAGTTGCATAACACAGTGCAAGGACAATAGAACAATCCAAGAACATACAATGAATATAAGAAATGAATACAGCACCATACATTAAAGGCAACATTAGACGATAAATACAGGAAGCATTTACACTCACCAGCCATAGATACACCTTGCTAGTACTGGGTTGGACCCCCTTTTGCCTTCAGAACTGTTGTAATCCTCCATGGCAAAATTCAACAAGGTGCTGGAAACATTCCTCAGGGACTTTGGTTTAAATTGCCATGGTAGCATCACACATTCACGATGCAAATCTCCATTCCACCACATCCCAAATGTGCTCAATTTGATTGAGAACTGATGACTGTGGAGGCCATTTCAGTGCAGTGGACTCATCGTTATGTTCAAAAAAACAGTTTGAGAAGACTTGAGCTTTGTGACATGGCGCATTACCCTGCTGGAGGAAACCATCAGAAGATGAGTACACTGCAGTCATAAAGGGACGGATGTGGTCAGCGACAATACTCAGGTAGGCTATGGCATTTTAACAATGCTCACTTGGTACTAAGGAGCCCAGTGTTTGTCAAGAAAATATCCCCCACACCATTACATCACCACAAGGCAGGATGGATCCATGCTTTCATGCTGTTAATAGCAAATTCTGAACGTACCATCCATTTGGCACAGTAGAAATCGAGACTCATGAGACCAGGTAATGTTTTCTCAAATCTTCTGTTGTCCAATTTTTATGAGCCGGTGTGAATTCTGGCCTCAGTTGCCTGTTCTTAGCTACCTGGAGTGGCACCTGGTGTGGTCGTCTGCTGCTGTAGCCCTTCTGTTTCAAGGTTCGACATATTGTGTGTTCAGAGATGCTCTTCTGCATACCTCATTTGTAAAGATTGCCTATCTATTTATTTTTATTCATTTATTAATTGATCTATAATTATTTTTACTAGTTTAAAGTTTTACTCTGCTGGCCTAGCTCTCTTTTTCATGGGTGGGGGTTGATGTGTTTTGAACCTAGTTTTGTTAAACTTGACTTGCTTGTGTGGAATGTTATTTGATTTCAATAAAATCAATATAATGCAAAAAAAAGAAAAAGTAAAGAGTGGCTATCTGAGTTACTTTTGCCTTTCTATTAGCTGAAACCAGTCTGCCATCAACAAGACATTTTCGAGCAGAGAACTGCCTCTCACTGGATATTTTCCCTTTTTCAACCCATTCTCTGTAAACCCTGAAGATGGTTGTGCCTGAAAATCCAAGTAGATCAGCAGTTTCTGGCTCAGACCAGGACATCTGACACCAACAACCATAACACGTTCCAAGTCAATTCAATCTCCTTTCTTCTGATGCTCGGTTTGATCTTCAGCAAGTCATCTTGAGAATGTCTACATGTGAAAAGGCATTGAGTTGCTGCCTTTTGATTGGCTTATTAGATTTTTGAGTTAAGAATCAGTTGAACAAGTGTACCTAATAAAGTGGCCAGTGAACTAACATACCGTATATACTCGTGTATAAGTCGGGTCTTGAAACCCGAAAATTTGATCATAAAATCAGACCACGACTTCTACGCCCGTTCAAAAATACGACACTTAAGTTGTTTTGTTTTTTTTTACATCTTCTTGCTTCCTCTAGTCTCTCATCTGTTTCTCAGACACAGTTGCAGCAGCACAGTTACCAATTTTTTTCACCATTTCAACAACTTTTAATTTAAAACCAGCTTCATATTTTCTTCTGATTGAATGCTCCATCGTAGATAAGGGATACTCTTACGATAAAGGTGTATAAGGGTGTGAGATACAAAAAACACAAAACAGTGCAAATGTCGCTTCAGAGTAGTTTGGGTATTACCGTATGGTCACATAGGCACAATGAATGTGGTTACACTCAGGTGTGCTTTAGTATATCATAACCTCTGGGACCAATAGCGAGAGTTTTCCGCATTCGACTTTATAAAATACTGGAAATTATACGATAAAATCAAGTCCCGACTTATCCGCGGGAGAACTTAGATGCCAGTATATACGGTAGTTGCTAGTTGACCAGCCTTGTGACTGGTGGATAAAAACAGTTCCAGAACTTAAAGGTACGAGTGGTAAACATTCAGATCAAATTTCCTTGATGCTATCTATTTATCTACTTGTCCTTAGAGATCTATATCTGTCATAATCTGGTATGGAAATTTTGAGTATATGTTTAGTGTTATAGCAAACATGGCCAGAACGTTTTTTAGATAAAAGCAGTTTATAAGGTTAATGCTTTTGCCACATAATTTATTATCATGCCATTAAATATGATTATGCTGTTGTTTTTGTTGTAGTTTGCGAGACATTAAAAGTGGAAGTGCCAAGATACAGTATGTAATCCAGGTAGAGTCATTGTAAAGCTCCCACTGCTCAGGTTCCTTTTAACAATAACACACATGAAGAGTGTCACCTTTAGACCACGGCTTTAAGGTAACGGAAAGGTCAGGTTCTTCACATTGTTCATTTGCTAAGCTTTGTGGCTTCCTAATTTTTCACCATCAGTCACTCATTGCTGGTTCTATGATGTGCAGAAATCTTTTTAAATACAGATGCTGACGGTGAGCAAGAATCATTACAGCTAGTTAGCAGAAACGAAAATATATTAATACACAAGCTTCATTCAATTATAAAGTTGGAGGTAACTAACTAAGTCTTGCTGATGTGTACATCTGGTCCCCTATGTGTTTCTTTCAGTATTGTTAGGCATTGGTGGTCCTGGGTCATTTGGCTCTCTTTCTACTCCTCATGACTTTCATAGACACAAACTATCAAGGTAGGTGCTCCCATATATCTACCTGAATTAATATGCATTGTAAAAAGACACTGGTTGTTATTTATTGCTATCAAAGTTACCTTGCGCCCTGTGTTGGCTGGGATTGGCTCCAGCAGACCCCCGTAACCCTGTAGTTAGGATAAAGCAGGTTGGATAATGGATGGATGGATGGATGGATAGTTACTTCAGCCTCTAATTAGATTATTACAAAATGTCCTTATATGAGTACAAGCCAAATTTGTACATAAACAATGAAACACATGGCCCTAGTCTTCAAGTAGTTATATACCTATAGAGATCAGTGAAAACTGAAAATCGAGCACATTTATAGCTTAGCCTTTTTGCTACATCCTGTTGACAACATTATAAGAGAAAGTTCAGATGTATTATAACATGATATTACTTACAGTACTGTTGATAACCTTAACTGAGGTTGTTTGTTCAAATCCTGCTACTGACACTGTGTGACCATAAGCAAGTCACATGACCTATCTGTGCTCCAATTTGAAAACCAAAAGAAATGTAACCAGTTTAGTCAGAAATGTTGCAAGTTGCCTTGGATAAAGCCCATGTAAATGATTGGGGACCCTAATTTACCAGTTCTGTCTACAACCAGACAAAACTGCATTTGTGGGGTGCTACAAAGCAGATATACTGTGCCTAGTATTTATACAGGGTGGGCCAGATCTAATTATGCAGATCCAGATCGTCTGGATGACTTTGATTTATGCGGGGACGATTCCAGTTCGGTGCGAAGACGATTCTTCATGTCGTCAGTTCGCACACTTCTCGATGGTTCGAGATTTTTCGGGTGATTTTCTATGTAATAAACTTAATAAGTTATAGCGTAATGAAAATTGCATAATTAGATCTGGACCACCCAATATACACGTACCATAGTTAAGGACAACCATAGAGCAAAGGTGAACCATAATAACGCACGTGTGATTCAGCAATAGTGCAATTATGAACGCGGAAGTACATTACTGTGAGTGACATCTGTCATTTTAAAGAAAAGAAAAATATTACTATGGTAAATTGACAGCCAGAATCCAGCCCTCTATATCCTAACTACAGGGTCATGGGGGTCTGCTTTAGCCAATCCCAGCCAGCACAGGGCGCAAGGCAGGAACAAATCCCCAGGTAGGGCGCCTGCCCACCGCAGGACCCACACACACCAGGGACAATTTAGAATTTCCAATGCACCTAACCTGCATGTCTTTGAACAGTGGGAGGAAACCCACGCAGACACGGGGAGAACATGCAAACTCCACGCAGGGAGGACCCGGGGAGCAAACCCAGGTCTCCTTACTGCGATGCAGCAGCGCTACCACTGGTAAATTGTATTTCATTGAATTTCGATAACATGCAGGTGGCAGACACTAAAAGCAGACTACAAGTATTATAGTGAAGGAAGTAATTTAATTATATTGTAGCTTAATTATATTGTAATATAATTATATACATATATTAAGACATGCAGGTTAGGTGCATTGGCAATCCTAAATTGTCCATAGTGTGTGCTTGGTGTGTGTGTGCCCTGTGGTGGGCTGGCGCCCTGCCCGGAATTTGTTCCTGCCTTGCGCCCTGTGATGGCTGGGATTGGCTCCAGCAGACCCCCGTGACCCTGTAGTTAGGATATAATGGGTTGGAAAATGACTGACTGACTAATTATATCTAATTATATTACAAAACTTTTTTTTTGCAGTAGCAGCAAACATTTGAGTAGCTGCTCAGTGCATTATATAATTAGTACAATTGTATTTAAAAAGTGCAGTTCTTTTATTCAATGCTCAAGATAACTTTAAAAAAATGAGAAATTGAGCGTTAGTCTGAGTTTCATTACTAGCAAAATAATGCAAGTCACCCCTGCCACACTTATCTAAGAAAGTGATTTCAATTTTTGTCAAGTTTGAAATATGTAGAGTTTCCACAAGATGGCAGTATTTGACAACAAATGACAACGCTTTTTACCATTGTAATGTAGGAGAACTCAAGTAAACGTGATGGTATGTCCAAAGCACAGCACTGTTCATATGTGTGGACCCCGTGAGATGTCTCTGGTGTGTATAAATGGGTGTGTGATTGAACGTACTGGGACTCGTTTTCTCTACGGTATTAGTCCATGCACTCAGCTGGGATGGACGCCAGCTCCAGTAAGTATTAAGTCAGAAAGTGAAAGGATGGATGGATGGATTGGTAAGTAAATTAACAATAACCTGCAAAATATATTCATGCAGTGTGGGAAAGGTAATGGTGAGTAAAGACGTGATAGCTAAAGAAATGAGTTGAACTGCATTGTCTTGGCAAATTGCCTGATGTATAAGGAAATATTCCCTGAAAGTAGTAAAAAAGTAGCAATGAATTGGCTGTATAATTGTCTTGTAGAACTAAGATCCTGAATTGCTGACAGTTTTCTCGATCATCATCAAAATAAAAAGGATTTGCTGATAGCTGGTCCTGCTGCCAAAGCTCAAAGTGGTTTTGAACATCTTTGCAGACTTTTGTAAACCCCATATTCGGAATCTTTAGGTTATTTCTGATAGTAACCTCTATTTTGAGAAACAGATAAATTCTGTGGTCAAGAGTTGCTTTTCCAGCTTTGTCTTTTAGCCAAGGATAAGCCTTTTTTTATCTCCTAGGGATCTTGAAAGTTACTCATGCTTTCATCTTTTCTCAGCTTGATTACTGCAACTGATTGTCTTCTGGGATAAGCAAATCCCTGATATGCAGGTTGCAGTTGGTCCAGAGTGCTGCTGCCCGTTATTTTTTTTTGGTTGGTTTTGTTACTCCAATGTTAGCCTCTTTACGTTGGCTACCTGTTAGTTTCAGAATTGATTTTAAAATTTTGCTGCTGGTTTTTAAATCATTACATGGGTCTGCTCCTGATTATTTATCTGCATTGTGTGTTTTACACCAGCCATCCAGAGAGCTTAGACCTACTGGTCATTTGTCTTTTGTTGTCCCTCATACTAAGTGCAAAACTAAGGGGACAGGGCTTTTGCAGCTGCTGCACCTCCTCTGTGGAATTCATTACCTCATTACATTAAGGAGTCTCCTCCAGCTGAACTGTTTAAAACAAGATTGGAGGCACATTTCTAATCTCTAAATTTCCGTGACGTTCAGTAACACTGACGGTTCCTTCCTTATAGTCATTTTTTTGTTTCAATTTACTGCTGGTATATATTGTGTTTTTATTTCATTCTGTTCAATTTATTTTATTTATGCTTATTGTATCTTTTTTTCTAAAGCACTTTGGCTACACCTTTACTGATGTTGTTTTAAATGTGCTCAATAAATAAATTGATGTTGACATTGACAAATTTCCACTAAGCTGCCTTTCATTTTTCTCACTGTGTACATTGCAGAGTTCCAGTTTGGGAGTCTGCATTGTTTTTTGTGGAGATGATTTTCTTCATCTTATTTCTTTTATCTACTCCATGTCAGGACGGGAATGAGGCAGGTGTCAAGCTTGCCACGTAATAGGTGGAGAATCCCAAGGGAATACGTTACTGCTTTTCAGCCAGCTTAGCATAGAGTTAGCACACCTTTGATACCGTCAGTAAAAATATTAAGTTGCTTCAGTGAATTTCAGGTTGCTGTCCAGCACACTTGCTTCATACTTTAAAATGCAGACTTCCTTTGGTCTCTTTCTAAAGAGGATCAATGGTTGTACCAGGTCAGTTTTTTTCTGAAACTGATGCACTGCCCGCTGCTGGCACCATCTATGTTGCCTCTTTCTGGTGGGTCAATGAGTGCAGCATTGTCTATGAACGTGACTGATCATTTGAGCTTCTCTGGTTGTTAGTAAGAATGGTAACGAGATAACAGGAGTGATCGCTGTACCTTATGGGTCTCCTCTAGATACATGTCAACAATAGGGGAATGATGGATTACCTTGACATATTTTGTCTTGGGTTACAAAGGCCATGACTCAAATTATGAGGTAAAAATCAATCTCCCCTCCAGTTAATAGCTGAGAAGGAAGGTTTTCTTACAATGGAGTGTGAATTTTTAGGTTGGGTCTCTATGGATGTGCTGAACAGTAATGACCACATTACAGAGCAGGTCTGTCTGTATTGAAAAATCATTATAGTATGACCAATGATGGTCTAAGCCTTTACCCATAAACACACTTCAAGATGCTATCTTCTGCAGATTGACATCCAGATACTAAACCATCATTTCAACATTCTCCACTGTAAATCAGTACACTGCCTTAAATCCCTTAAATCCCTTCACACCTTTTCATCAGTGTCTTTTGTGTTGTAAATGTGCCGATCAGCACAAGCAGCAAGCAGCCTGCTGTCCCATCTCCCACCTTAACAGAGATCGACTCGGCCAAAAGTTCTCTCAGCTCAAACCAAGGCTCCTTATCTGCATGTAAGGTGCTTGGAGTTGTATAGGGTAAACAGTACAGTATATCATTATTTGGAATACATGCATTTCACGTATGTTCTGTATCTACAAAGATCTGGGGAAGTGTAAGATGAAAGGAAATGTGAGACAAGAAATGCTGAACACATACCTAAAGCAGAAACTGTTATACTAATAATGACGAGAAGTGTATAATGTGTGAAGACTTTATTCCAAATATCAAATAACATGTGCACTTTTATTCAAGAATATAACCAAAGGAAAAAAAAGCATTCAAATTGCATGTTGCTGTCAATGAGTTAAAACCCAAGCTCAAATGTCAATCGACAGGGAGCTTACACATATTATTGAATGGTGCGAGGTAAGAACCGCTACTTTATAATCCAAAGGTCCCGGGTTTAAAACCGGTCTTTCCCTGTTTTGAGTAGCGAGCTGCTATTATTATTTCTACAATATAATAAAAACATAGATTTGATTTGAGTATTTATTTTTTTTTCTAAATGTTAGCGCTTTTTTTTATTATTCAGTTTATTCTCTCGGTGACATTCACTTGGTTCAATGAACTTGCCTCTCCCTCTCTTTCACAAGAGCAGCACTGTGGCTGATGCCTGCTCAGAACTATTTGTTGTACCGGCAATCAAAGATACAATGTCCATGACCGCTATCAGACTGGACAAAGGCAGGACCGTAACAACGGACAACTTTTTCACAGCGATTTCGCTGGCTAATAGACTACTGCACCGCAACACAACTCTGCTTGGCACCAGAAGTAAAATGGGACTTCCACCTGCAGCTAAAGTCACTTCAGTACACGAGCAATTCACCACACTAGTGTTTAGATCTGACAGCGCCGTGCTGATGGTGTATGTGCCCAAACTTTACACTGGCTGTTACATTTGGCTGTTACAGACTGAAATCAAAGGCTTCTTCTTTTTGCGTGCATTACAAGTTATGAGTTATTTCATAGGCTTCAGGAATTCTAGTGTTAAAATGTTTCCTTTTGACATTGCATCAATAGTATGTTAGTCTCTACTTCTTGATTTTGCCTCCATAACAACAAATTTTGTTTTGTTCAGTGCACTTTTTCCAGTCATTCACTTTATATTTTCTTTGGCATCTGAGCTGAAAAACTCTCACAGGCCTGCTGATGTCCTCTGGTTAGTGCTTACCCTTTGTTTAAATTGTTCATTTATATTTATTCTGAGCTGTGGCTTGCTGTTTGGATAACATTTGAGAATCTTTCTAAATGTCAACATCTCCTTGTAGAAAATGCATAGAAGGAGTAAAAGATAGACCATTTGTGACATCATCATTTCCCATTTTGCTATGTTCAATAAATTTCCATTCAGCATTTTAGAAGAAATGTGAGGTTGATTTACTGCATTATCTGCACAATATAGTAAATAAAGATGGGATATGGGATGTTCTGGATAAACAAGTCCGATCTATGAAGGCCCCCACTTCACAGCTTACAGACTTAAAGGATCAGCTGCTAACATCTTGATGTCAGATACCACAGGACACTTTTGGAGGTCTTATGGAGTTCATGCTTTGACAGGTCAAAGCTGTTTTGGTGGCGTGAGGAGGAGCCTTCGCAATATTAGGCGAGTGGTTTTAGTGTAACAGGTGGACCTTTTCTGTGTTAGTCATCTCATTATTAGCAAACAGGTCTATGATGGAGGAGTAATCAGAAAATGTAATAAAGGAGTTGGAGCTGGTAACACAGTGAGATGTGAACAAGAAGCACAGAAGATACTAACTTCTGGTGTGCCTGTGTTGAGGGTCAGTGTGGAACATGTGATAACACACATTCTGGTTAGGAAGTCAAAAATCCAGTTGCAGAAGGTGGTGCTGAGTCCTACATTGAAGAGTTTGATGGTGCAAAGATATTAAATCCTAAACTGAAATCAATAAACAGGATTCTGACAGAGCAGTTTTTACTATCAATATGTGTTAGGATGATAGGAAGTGCAAGGACATTCTCTGTAGGCCGGTCCTAACTGAAGGTGGTCCAGACTGTCTGAAAGGTTTATGATGTTCCAGCTTCAGTGTCCCTGAAAGTACTTCTTCATGATTGGAGTGAGTGCCACCAACCTCCAGCCTTGTCGATAAAACATGGAGAAAAGTCAATTCAGATAGAAACACCATTCCAGGTATGTTGGCTGTGCAACAGGTTTCAAAAATGAGGATTAATAAAACACTAAAAATAAAATACAACAACATAAATACATTGACACCCATTTACTTTTCTGTCCCTGGAGTAATTCTGTCCAGGGTACGGTGACAATGAGGGTTCTGCTCCATGCTACTCTCCAGCTTCTGGGAGCTCTCAAACCTGACCCCTTCGGTAATGTCACCGATGAGCTAATCAATGAAGACATCAACCATGAAGCAAGGGGATGGTGCAAAAAGTACGAAGTGCTTTTATTAAAACAGCAACAAAATCCAAAACAAAGTGTCCAAATAAATAGTGCAGTGCTTCAAATATGTCATTAAATAAATAATCCAATAAAACAGGTGAACTGTGGAGGTAAAAACACAATAGAAAAGAAATCCTTTAATAACCGAGGTTAAAATAATGGCTGGAAGCAGTCTTTCTTTTAAAACTAAAGCCAGGTACGTTCTTCTACTGGAGGCTCCCCTGCTTCTCCCATTTGGGCCCCACAGCAAGGGAGTCGCCCTACCAGCATTTCTGGTCTGGTAGCCCTCTGATCCCCAGCTACGTCAGGCTCCAGCCAAACCGACATTTGGGTTCCTTCCCCAGCGGCCAGGGTGCTCCAGCTGGGTCTCAACACGCCCAAAGCCTCCTCGACTCTGTTTCATTCACTGCAGCGTGCCAACCTTCTCCCGGTCACTCCTGCTCCAAACAAGTGCTCAGCTGGAGCGACCGCTTCAATCTGCCCCCTCCTAGAGTTGGCGAAACACTCCTTCGGGGCTCTCCTAAAAGCTGCATTACCATCCAACCTGCTGTCGCTCTCATGCACCGGCTTTCTCCTTCCTGCCACCTTCTTCTACATTAACCTCCATTCCGTCTCCGTCTCCATCTCCATGTGTCTGTCTGTCTGTCTCTCTCTCTCTCTCTGTCTGTTTGTGTGTGTGTGTGTGTCTCTCTCTCTCTCGCTCTCGCTCTCATCCACCTCGCACTTCTATTATTTATCAAAGGGACATGGATCAGGTGTGGCAATTAGCAGCTCCCGGCAACAATTACGGATGCGGACGACTCTTCACCTGTGCACTTAAGCGAGGACTGTCCAAATCACAAATCACCCGGGCATCGCTCCAGCCACACTACCATGCCCCCTCTTTAAGCCGTGAGTGTGGCAATTATTTATTTAAAGAGTGGCCTTTGATCTGAGCTGTGGACCCACTATACCACAGGCACTATCCATAAATGGATGCTTTACCACCACTTACAATATTCCTGTGAGCTTATTAATTCAGTCAAGTTCATTATTTGTGTCATACATTGACTCATTATTTCGAACCCCTAATAGGGCCTTTCCTTTATACTGCCTCTATTGTCTGCACCTCCAGGTCTTACCTAGCAGTTCTCTATAAGCGGTATCTTTTTTGGAGGGAAAACACTGTTGTCACATAAATCTGTCCAGATACGTAAAGCAAATAGAATGGATGTAGGGAACATACAGTATAGTGGTTCAATGTCACTGATACATTAACAGACGCCCTCAAGTCTCAGAGAGCATAGATATGAAGATGTTACAACTCAGTCCATTGTCTGGTATGTATTTTGACTCCTTCTTGCTTGATTACTATTTGGAAATGTTAGCGCTTGGAAGTTTACAGAACTTTCATTCATTGGAGTATGTTTAGAGTTAGTTTTAAATGTTTGTGAGGGCTAAATGGATGCAAATCTCTCTCTCTAAAATAATTCATGTTGATATTTTTGTAGAAAACAGAACCTGGTGTTTAATATATTGGTTTTATTTATTTTACATTATTTTAATGAGAAGGTCTTACAAATAAAACATCAATACAACATTAGCAGAATATTAATCATTATTCCTAAATGGAAAAAAATAACAATTTAACAAAATCATACTTGGAAATATTCCTTAAATTAGGGTTGAGGACTCTTAAGATCAAGATGTTAAGTCCCGTTCATGCATGCAACATTTGGTAAGTACTTATGTGAAATCTGATTTTCCTGGTCCCCTTAACAGACAGAGAGGGTGTTCATCAGCTCCATTAAGGGGCACTGGTATAATAATAAGAGGTTGACAGAAACAAATAATCACTCTGGTCTCACATTCCCACAGTCAAAGTAGTAATGTGTCAACTCCAAGACCTTCAAGCCACTCTATCACAAGAGATCCTATTTTTCAGAGAATATGAAGAGACCTACAGAGGATGTCAGTCATTGACAATAGAAGGTCCAACTGTCAGATCACCACAGTGGAGTCAACACCAACCCAAAAGCCAGGATAAAGTGGCTCAGTGAAAAAGGCATTGTACTGGTACAGCAGAACCATTGTGTCTGAGATTCCATAAAATGACAAAGTGCCAGCAGGGTAGTCTAGATACACACCTATTCTGTGGCACTGGGGAGCACATATCTCAGTTTCCTGGTTATTATGACATACAAAGTAGCAAGAATGAGAGCAGAGCAAACACCAGGACTTCTCATTGCCTCCAAGACGACATGTTGCACTGGCACCTTTCCTGCCAATTCCTTTATATGTGAGTCCGATCACAACCCATTTGCTCCATTCCACCTCCCAGTAATAGCAGGTCCCAGTCAAACCTTCTCTACAAAGAACTTGAGACCAGTAGTCAAATCGTTCTGCATGATCAGGGTACCAAGCCTTCATTTTCCTACATGTCACCTTCCTGTTCCTATCAGAGAGGTGGAGTTCTCGCTGCACTGTGTTTAAATCCAATGTGAGTTGACAAGAGTCTAAATGGAGAGAGGAAAGAGAAAAATCAGTCTCAGTTAAACTCATGAGAATTTAACGAGGGAGAGTGAAAGAAGAACAAAGGAAAAAAAGTATCTTGTTTAGCATCTCATAACACACAATGGCTCATTGGCATGTCCTGCTTCTTCCCTGATTGCTCAAGTTTTGGATAACTGCCCTCTTATGTGTAAAGGCTATGTCACGTTATGCAGCTTTTCCAGTGATTTTCACTCATAGCCTTCAGTTATATAACCCTAGCGAGTTGATGGCTATCAGTAGCACACTCCTGTGATGGCTGTCACCAAATGTCACAACCCCAATGACTCAATCCAACCAGTCTGCGACTCACTCTAATAAAATGAAAAGCTTTGATTTTGTCTTGAGTCGTATACTGTAGATGGGCTCTGTGTGCATAAGAGCTGACAACCAATGAATGCTCCTTTGAAACTGCAATACATTTACTGTAGTGACAAAGAATAAGGAATGCAGGTCTTTTGGATCTCACAAGCAGAAGAGAAGTTTGTCTGCTTGATGTTTTGTGTTTTACATACCACAAGAGATTGGAAAAAAGGGCCAGGAATGAACTCGACATTCCTTTTAACCCTCCATACAGCAACATCTCCGTGAGGCAGCATTCTATTGGCTACCAGAAAAGGGGCGGGCACAACTGTGCTAGAAGGATGGCACTCGGTCGGTAAATGTGACGTGGACAGCAATTTTCAGTAATTTAAATTGACATTCCGGTGACTGTGGGAGTCACATCTGACATACCCCATGACAAGAAGTCACATAATGTAACATAACTTCCAGATTTTGATAGACCACAGTTTTAGTTTACTTTATTTGGTTTGGTTTTAATTTGGTTTATTTTTTTGTATAGTACTCTTTACTGAGTGCAAGCACAGAGCACGGTGACAAGATCACAGGTTGATATAAATATAAAGTATACTAATTACTAATTACAGTATAATGTGTACACATAAAGCAACAGATTTGTTTAAACAGACAAGAAACAGAATGGCTTAAAACTGATTAACATAAATGGAGTCCAGCAATATTTAAATTTATTATTTTTCATGTTTTATGTTATTCCTTATGTTTGTTTATTATCTGTTAATTATTTTTACTGTGGGTCATTGAGTTTGTAAAGAGTCATTTGTAAGAATTGCTTTTGTTCTATGTTTATTGCATTTTTTTTATCTGTTTCTTAGATTTCTAGCTTATATTATGTATTGGGAGTTTTGATTGGATTTAAGTAAAAGTGACAAGAGGTACCCAACAGAAACTGACAAAAGCCACAAAATATCTTCAGTCCAATTACATAGCATTGGCCCTTTTAAAAAGGAACTGAAATAAAGTTGGTACATCATATTCATGGCTTTTCATGCGTAATATATTTATCATGTCAAAACACATTATAATAACAAACGTAATCATATAAATTAATATGCGTGTGAGTTGTCTTTTAGCGGTTTTGACTGCATGTCCTTGCTTGATCGAGGGAGCTGTCAATTCCCAGTATCTCCAAAATGTTACATATGCATTGATTAGAGTTGATATAAATATAATTAAGCTTTCGAATCAAGTTTTCTTTTATAAATCTTGACATTTGTGTGCGTATGCAAGCTTTATAAATGAGACTCCAGGTCCTTGAAGCTAAGTCTTCAGTCTATCACATTCAGTTGTGGCAGAACGAGTGAAGTGACCTCATTTTCTCATTTCTGATTTTCAGTTTTCACATAAGAAGATCTGGGCTGTACGTGCTATTGTGAGTGCTTTGTCATCATTTCCTTCTCCCCTTATCCATACGCACCTACAATTAATCTCTTGGTAGCCAGGTATCATAAGACTGATTATGCAAGAAAGTTTGATTCTCTGTCTCCTATTTTAGAATCTTTACACTGGCTACCTGTTAGTTTCAGAATTAATTTCAAAATTTTGCTGCGGGTTTTAAATTAATATATGGGTCTGCTCCTGCCTGTTTATCCAAATTGTGTATTTTACACCAGCCATCCAGAGGATGTGGATCTATCTGTCATTTGTCTCTTGTTGTCTCTTGTACTGAATGTAAAACTAAGGGGGACAGGGCTTTTGCATCTGCTGCATCTCGTCTGTGGAATTCTTGACCTCATTACATTAAAGAGTCTCCTTCAACTGAACTGTTTAAAACGAGATTGAAGACACTTTTCTATTCTCTCACCTTCTGTGACCTTCAGTGATACTAAGGGCTCGTTTATACTTCACGCTCAGAATGCGTACGCGCCCGCATCATGGCTGCCACGCGTTCCCAGCGTTCATTTGACGCGTCCTCTGAGCAGGTCCTCAGAAATTAACGTGACGTGTGCGCGAGTTGCAGTACCAGCAAAAAGTCGGGGGGCGCAGTGTGCTAAAAGTCGGAACGTGACGTCAGAGTCTCTGTTTACTATCTCCATGTCACAGAAAGCTGATTTGTGGATCCTACGAGATCGGTGTGCGTGCTTCGATGTTTGATGAATGGTTCGATGTGGTGAAGCAAAATGTCGACATACTGTACAAATGCATTCGTAGTGCTTTTATATTCAAGCGTTGCATATTCCCGATCGTAATGACACGATACACTTTAAAAGTCTCACATACTGTCTTCTGTGCCGTCTTTTTTTTCTGGGGCTCCCCTGGACCTGACAGCAGCGGCAAACAGCACTAGATCACCACACAGAACACATTAAATGTATGATATTCCAACTCTCTGCCCATTTACAGTCCCAAGATTTACTGTATACTTGATATCACTTTCATGATGAAATGCATTAACGTATGTATGTTATATTTTACAGATAAATCGTTTATTTCATTTAAATAATGAATACTGTTAATAATTGCACACATGGGGGTGACACGGTGGCAGAGCGGTAGCACTGCTGTCTCACAGGGAGTCACGTCGCTGATATTCTATGCCTGGAGTTTAAATGTTTTCCTGCTGGGTTTCCTCAGTGTGCTTCGGTTTCCTTCCAAAGATATGCAGATTGGGAGACACTAAAATGACTCCAGTGTACGTGAATGCTTTTATTCACCTTGCGATTAGCTAATGCCTTGTCCAGGGATTGTTTCTGCCTTGTGCCAAATGCTAGCTGGAATGGACACATCCCTGGATTGATGGATTTAATCATTAAACATCCTTTTCAGAGATATTGCAGTAAGGTGTCATCAGAATTTAATGGACGTTCCAGGCAATTCACAACACAGTGAAGCCAAACCTGTTCTCACCGTGATGATATCTTGCACTGCCACCTGCTGGATTCTTCCAGATTTCTGTAAAGTACGCATGCAAGTATAAACAGTAAAAAGCTTGTGTAGCAGGAGCATCCGCTGGAGCATGCGTCGTGTGAAGTAACCCGGCCTAATGGTTTCCTCCTCTTAGTCACTTGTTTGTTTCAATTTACTTACTGCTGGTTGAACTGTGTTTTATTGTATTTTATTTCTGTCAATTTATGTTTATTGTATGTTTTTAATGTAAAGCAATTTGGCTACAGCTTTACCAATGTTGTTTTAAATGTGTCCTATAAATAAATTGACATTGACATTGCTTACAATTCATTTGCTGTTTGAGTTCAGACAAATTGTTGCTGGCACAGCCATGCTCACGTTGCACTAACATTTGCTGCCACCCACAGGATAATTAAATCTCTCTATTATAATAAAAAAATCCTGTGACGAGATGTGACATTTTCAGAGAGATACTTTCATGTTCCACAAGACTTTGTGCCAAAATATTTAACCACGCCTGGGGCCAGAAATAAAATACAAAGAGTAGATGACAAAGTAGAATGTCGCAATGAATTCAAAAACGTTGGCGTGATACACATGTAAAGAAGGTTAGAGATAATTAAAGTAATAAAATTTGAAAAATGATAGTAAAGATTGCATTAGCGCAAACAAATGGAAATTATTACTCGGTGAAATAACAGAACAGCGAAAAAAGATTGAATATATTGTTCGGATTTAAACTTTAAGTCAGAGACTTGTAGATTGTCTAATTCGTGTTACCATCAGGGAAAAATAGTGTTTCTTCCCAATGAAGAGGCATATCCACAAGAATTAAAAGATTTGTTGGTTGTTGAAAGTGAAATCCACCTACACAAGCGGCAGAGACGTGAAGTGGCTGGAGCGTAGCAGGCCAAAGGGTTAACGAGCGAAGCGAGCAGGGGGCAAAGCCCCCTAGTAAGGATAAAGCAAATTCAATATAAACACCCTCTTACACTGTAAAAACTCCTGTCTTCTTGGTGATGTTGAACTTGATGGTATGCCAGCTGGAATGTCGTCCACTGCATAAAAAATAAGGAGATCAATGTAATAGCAAAGAATTTGAATTGAGTTCATGTATTGTTTTAGAAAGATTGACGAATAATGAAAAGAAAGCTCTGGTCCAGTTTGTGATAATTTTCTGATAAACTGTTAATGCCTAAATTGTCTTGCTAGTGAATTTTTAAATATCAGCAGATACTACACCTGCTAGATGGAACATCACAATGTCATCCTGGCTCATTTGCTCCAGGTATTCTTTCAGCTGGGACAGCTCTTTCCTCAAGTCTTCAGTGGAGAAACCAGTAGTAACAGCAATGCCGAGGGAGTCCCTGTCTCCAGGTGGAACTTGAACAGATGAGAATGTCTGTATAGGCAGAGAAGAGGAGATGCAACATCAAAACAGTCCCATCACACAAAAACAGAGGATTTCTGGGTATTACTTTAGATTAGATGCCCCTATTTATGCTGTATGTACCATGTAATTACCTATATACCTACAGAGTAACTAGGTGTTGTTATCTTGTATTTACTGTACAACATAATGTAATGCTGAGGTTAAGCACTCAATTGCAATTGTATTCCACAATTTATATACATTTGTGCAGTAACAATTACAATCGAGTACCTATTTATAGAGTTAGACTGTATTACACAGTAAGTGCAAGGTAATGACGACTAGTTACTCTGTAATTTTACAGTGTCACGCACATGCGCATGGGGGACACCTTATGGGCTCAGGATGGTAATAACCTGCCAAACCAGAGGTTACCACTGTGGTTTAATGCCTTCTCTCGTACTTCCTCTACAGAACAGAAGCCTAACCACCACTCCAATGCTGATGTCACTTTTGTTGTCCCTCCTGGACCCTCCCCTTCCTGTCAAAGACCTACATATTCAAGATGGCCATCAACCTAGGGAATTCGGTCTAGAACTGTTGTCTGCAAAGACGTTTCCACACCTGTTTAACGTGCTGTCATTTAAAATGCGGGGTTCACCCAGGGTGGTGTTTCAACAGGTAATTACATAGTAAGTACAGCATATTAGGGACACCTATAATCTAAAGTGATACCAATTTCTTCTTGTGTTAAGAACCTAGAACACCTTATAAATTTGCCAAGTGCTTCCTTCTTTGCTCTAAACGTTATCAGATCTTTCACAGCCTAACCAGATGAGCTACCTCCTAAACAGAAATTCTCACCTGAAGGAAATGGATGTGGTCATCTGTCCCTAAAAGTTCCGTCAACTCACTATTTCTTCTCTTTAGCTCTTCAATCTCATTCTGCAGTTGCTCCATGACTCTTTCAGCTTTCCTCAATTCCTTCTTCTCTTGGTCTCTAATCCAAATTGAAATTTTCCTGTAGGTTTTCTCAATGGAGTTGGTCAAATCAGTGAAGCTTTTTTCAGTTTCCTGCACCTCTCTATTGGCGGATATCTGATGGAATACATCAGCCAATCACTTTTCATTTTATACTATGCACATCACATCAAACAGAAGTTCACAAACAGTGCATGAACAGAAAAACAAAACATATTACACTCCCATTATTAAATGGCATTTTATCTTTAAATTATGTGTCTCTCTAAGAATCAGGGCACTAATGAATGACTTAAGCTCTTCCTTGCCATTGTGTCTTGTCTTCAAGATCCGGCATGACCAGGCACTGCCAACTAGAAAAGCATTCCACTTCTCTCCAGGGAGCAAACGGACTGTCCTTCTGGCGCGCATGCTTTAGGGCTTACACTTTTGGTGGTGGGGGGATTCAGGTACTTGTTCAGGTTGGATGGTCAACATGCAATGCATCAACAATGGAAAATTAACCATTAATGAAGAATTCTTGTTAGTCAACCAGACCTTTTGATCTTCTCGTTAACAGATTTTTAGCTACAGACAGCAGTCAATCTACTGTTGTGGAGCAAAGAATAAAGAAACTAACTTATTAAATACTCCCCCTGTATCTGCAACCAAATAAATGTTGATCTGCCTTGAGAACTCCAAAAGAGAAGTCTTCATAGGATGGAAAAAAGCTTAATAGCTAAATTCATTCAATGGAAATTCCCCTGTGCCAGTATGTTTCACAGCTCAAGAGAAATAAAAAAAAGACAGCAAGTATCTCTAGTCACTGTAAAAAAATAACATAATTAGCATTCAAAATCTTGTTTCCAGTTTGGGGATGTTCTAATAGTTACACAATCAAAATTTGTTTTAAAAAGGGAAGACTGTGTAAGAAGGGGCTTTATTGTGCCCGACCCGGCACAGATTCACACTGAGGCACGTGTAAAACCACACAAAGACTTTATTTTTTCTTCACCTGTGGGGCATGTCTTCCCCGTGAACCCCACAGGCATAACACAGTCCCAAATAAGCACAAGTATCACAACACTTCTCTCTGGCACCACCACTCCTCCCTACAAGCTTCGTCCTCCTCCTCCCAACTCTGGCCACTGAGTGGTGGTTGCTGGCCTCTTTTATAGCCCACCCGGAAGAGCGCCAGGTGCTTTATCAGCAGGGCTGAAGACTCGTCCAGCCAGGCTCAGGGGCCCATGCAGCACCCAGCGGCGGCCACCCCAGATCCCAACAGGGCTGTGGAGAACTCAGTCTCCCATGGAGCCCTGCGGGAAGCTTAGGCACCACTGTCAGCCAGGGAGGCTGTTACCAAGTGTCCTGGGGGAGGTATTGAGCAGTCCATGGTTGCTCCCCCGGAACATACGTCGAAGGGGCGTCCCAGCCGGACATGACTGTTATACTCACCAGAAGCTAAAATACAGATCTACATGAGCTAAATTTATTAATCTAATGGCACAATGGAGAAGAAGAGTGGATGGGAAGAGAACGGGGAGAAGGCTGTTTTAGCCAGAGAAGTACAAAGGGCATGACAATAAAATTGGACTCTACTTTTTGGATTTAATTGAAACATATCGGTTATAATGACAACAGGTGTAAGAGTTGGTTGCATGCTTATTGTAAACTGTAAATTGTAAAATATTTGGACCCCTTCACTTTCTGCACAATTTATTGTGATACAGATTGAATTTTAAATGGATACATTTCTCATTTTTGCCCCTACACTCAATGTCTCATGACAAAGTGAAAACATGTTTCAGAAAGGTATGCAAATTTAATAAAATCAAAAACTGAAGTCTCCCATTCATGTAAGTAGTCAGACATTTCATCACTACTTTGGAGGAGCCCCTTTTGCAGCAAGTGGAGGGAGTCTGAATTTTTTCTAATACACTGTATATAATTGCTTTATAGTATCAATGGAATGACATATAGTGCATACTTTAAAGAAATGTCTGTGACTAATATAAATGTCTAGGTTTCGCTTCTTAATGAGTGAGGTGGCAGAGTTTACCGATTTTAAAGAAGTACCTGAAGTAACATCTAATGACCTCTTGGGCGCAGCCATCAGCAGTGTGTGTGTCTGCGGAGAGAGGGTCGACCTTGTCGAGAGATTTACTTACTTCAGCAGTGATATTCATGTCGCTAGTGACACTTCCTATGAAGTCAGTATATGGACTGAGAGAGCATGGGGCGGTCTTACGGTCACTGGTTGGTTGCAAGTCATAGGCGCCATCCAGTGACCTGAGATGAAGACTGGACTTCTTCGGTACTGTGTCACTTTGGAAAATCCTTGGGTACCACTGGGGTGACTTTGTATCAAATGAACATTTACTCATGGAGACCAGAATGAGGCACATTACATGCACTGTGAGGGAGTGTGCCAGCACAACAGGGTGGTCCGGCTCACAGGATCCTAATTGCTGACGCTGGCCCAAGCCAAAGGGATGCCCATGTAACACCTGGCTGTGGCAGGTAGATGGTCAATTCCGTAGGGTGAGACTGGGTTGCGTGACCATCTGGATCCCGCTCTGTTTAGTCATGTGGTGGGAGCGGCAAAGTGCTGTACCAGTGCACACTCCACAACCTGACCTGAGCTGACATTAAATGTGAACTCAGATCACACCAGAGACAGATTTTTTTTTCTTAATGTGTGTGGCCAGTGACCATGTTTGACACGTACACAGTTGAGCTCATGTTAGATAAAGAATCAGCTGTTTCAGTTGTTCTCTACTCATTGTGCATACAAACTGTCAATTCAAAAACTCCGAGGCTAGTGAGTTATGAAAACAAACCAATGGATGTGAGAAGCATTGTGAAGGTTACGGCATCATTCAATCATGTGGCTGCCTGCCTAAAATCTTCTACTACCCAATGCATAGAATCACAATATTAGGTTGAAATTTGCTTGCTAAAATTATTGTGAAATCAAATGATCACGTTACAGTACAAAGTAGCTTCTCCAATGATGATCGTGTATCTCCAATGAGCCATAAAGCCATCAGGATATGCCAAATGTTTTACTCAAAAATTAATCATTACTGCATAAGTGACACAACAGCAAATGAGACTGTGCTTCCTGCTATTTGTTATATAAACTACAGTTTCAAAGGGATTTAAAAAACTACATCAACAAAACATTATTGAGCTTGTAGAGAGTTCTCCAAATGGTTTTCTCCCATTGTAGTAGCAATAAAAAAAAAAGGGATGAATATCCATTTACAGGTCAATGCAAAAGAGGAGAACAAAGCCATTAGTTATCACATGTATCCACTTCCCCAAAGTATAGAAACTTTTCCTAATCTTTGGGAATGACTGTTTTTATAAATTGGATTTATTAAGTACTGATTAACAAATCAGAATTTGATCACAGTACCGATCTGTGAAAGCTGGTTTAGACTCGGTGGAGTCCCTTCTGAGTTAGCATTGAGACCACATCGCTTTCAGGGGCTAATCGAAAGCAGGTTAAAGTTCTATAATCAATATAACGAACAAAACAAGAGCACAGCATTAGTTTTAACTATCCAGTGTGTTGCATGCATTAGTGTGGCAGAACGGACTTAACAAAATGTAAATGTAAAATCAGACCAGCAGAACCAATTTCTGTGCCCCATGATATCAGCATGGAGGTTTGCAACCAGTTACCTACCAGGTTGACAGTGAGGAGGACGCCTTCACTACTGAAAGTGTGAAGTCTCCATTCTTTTCTTGAACATAATTCCAAACTGCTCATCTGCCCATGAACTTTTGCAAGACTCATGTTCAGCTAAAGAGGCCTTGATACTGCTAAAACAGCAGTTCACAGTTCTACCTTGTTTGATCCTCAGTTTCCAGCCATTGATACACAAAATATGTTCTGAGGGAGCAGTGCCATTCACATAACCTGCACTGACTAGATAAGCGTAACATTTCCACTATGAAGATGAAAGTCCCATCTTTACAGCTGCAAATTTATGTCACATGCTGATTGAAGGCCTCTGACCACCTTGCTTTCTTCAAAGAAACTGGACAGAGAAGTATTTTTTTACGCTACACGGTAGGTAAGGGGTTTTGTTATTTGATTATGGCAATAATACAATTAATTAATTGTTAATAATTGTTAATTAATACAAACCTGCAGTCGTTGATTGTCTATCTGGACTGCTATTGACAACTTGCAATAAAGCAGAGGATATGGAGTGGTTGTTCTAGACCTTGTTTTAAAATTTTACAGCCTTTTCCTCTGTCTTTAAAAATGATGGTGGTATCATTTTGGGGAATTTAATGATTAGATTGTTTTTTTTTTTCATTTGTGACATTTATGAAGAAGTTATTCATGAAATATGCTTTCCCGTGGCACCATTTTTTAATTATGGGTGCCAGGTTGTTATTTAAACATTACAGCAACCATATAAAATCACTGATGTACACTTCTAGATTGTCCAAGATTGTGGAATCGCCAAAGAAATTAAAGCGTAGGGTTTACGAGTGCTTCTGTTAGATTCCAAATTGCATTTTGTTTCCTGACTATTATTTACATCTTGCACGTCTTTTTGACTTTCTTGATACATTTTTTGAGATACAACATTGATTTCACCCTCTAGCCCAGTGTTTCCCAACCTCGGTCCTGGAGACCCCCTTTAATTGGACTCCTGGGCTGATTAAATGAACTGGTATTTCCCAAGTTCTGTGTTTTGGGAACAACATAGAAATTAGAAAACTAAGTTTGGTAAAAGATATATATTGTGGTGGACGGTCGGGGTCCATGACCAGCCGGGATGCCCCTTCGGGATATGTTCACGGGGAACAGCCATGGACTTTGCAATACCTCCCCCGGACGCTAGATGGCATCCTCCCTGGGTTGGAGTGGTGCCTCGGTTTCCCGCAGGTCTCCATGGGAATTGGAGTTGGGTGCAGCCCTGTTGGGTCCCACAGGCGCCGCCACGGGGTGCTGCAGCTGGGACTCCTGGGCCCTCATGGGCAGCGTATTCGCCACACCCAGAAGTGCAGCTAGAACTCGGCAGTCAACCACCTGGAGCACTTCCAGGTGGCCTATAAAAGGGGCCAGCAGCCACCACTCAATGGCCAGTGTTAAGTGGAGGAGAAGGAGGAGGTTTCCTGGGAGGAGTGGTGGAGGAAGAAGAGTGTGGTGTGCTTTATTTTACTTTAGTATTTGGTGTGCTTTGGGACTGTGTTGTACCTGTGGGACACGGGGACGACGTGCACCACAGGTAAAGAAATTGAAATAAAAGTTTCATTTGCTTTTATACGTGCCTCCAGTGTAAGTCTGTGTCGGGTCAGGCACCTATATAGCGCCTTTTGTTACAATATACTGTATATATATATATATATATTAAAATGTACCAAGCAGTTATATGGGAAAAATGTATTTTTTTCTTTTTAACAATATTTTCATCTTGATTTTCATTCTACTTTTCTAGGTGTTCTAATTGTTTAATTAATCCATTATTTACTAATTAGTGGGTCTGATGCTAAAGAACTTGCAGCCTTTGATTATTCAGTGTTGTTTGCCAGCGTGTCTGCTCTGCTCATTTTTAATTGTCATTGATAAGATAAAACAAAGTCAAAAACTGCACAGAGAAAGGGCAAAATATAATGAAATCAACAAAAGAGAGTTAAGCATTTAAATCTCTAGCAAAAGAAGAAATATTTTTTAAATGTCTTATAAATGTAAAAATCATGCTGCTGTGCTTTTCTGAATGTAAAATAAGAGAAAAATAATACCAGCTAATTAAATAAGATCGGCGTTATCTGGCGTTGCCACTGATTAGGAATCTGGTTGGAACAAAAACCTTCAACCACAGGGGGTCTCCAGGACTGAGGCTGGGAAACACTGCTCTAGACTTATCTTTAGATTGGTTACAAACACATATCCTGGCTCCACACTTAATCTCTCTATTCTCCTTATGGAGTCATTACAATCACAGATCTTTAAGGCAGCCCACTAATCATGCTTGATCCAGGAATAGCTGTGCAAATTAATAAACATATGGTGGCCTACATCTTGTAGACATTTATAATCTCAACTGCTATCTTACTATAAAGTACAAATGGAGCTGTACATTGTCAAGAGTTGTGTCATGAGATGGTGACATTAATTCTAGGCAAGCTCAACTAATACAACCAAATGCATGAAACTCTCAGGGTATTGTAAAGATGAAGCAAAGACTCAAAGACTTGCATTGGTTGGCAATTATGGATACGACAGTTGAAAATGCCGTCATGTCTTGTTATACCTACCAACAACACGACAAAATAACTATGAGCATGAAATGCTAATAAATCCTGTTTTCTCTACTGCTGCATAGGAGAAAGTAGCAGCAGACACATCTATGCAAAATGCTGCTTAGTGCCATGTTGCCATAACATTCCATGTCTTCACAAAATGGAAGGAACTGACATTTACATTATGAAATACAGTAGCGTCTATACTGTCCTGGATATAGAATACCAACTCAGTTTACCGGTATACTTAAAACCTGTTCAAATAAATCTCATGTAACCAGAAGGCTGTTTCATAGATTTCCTTAAACAGAAGGTGTGGAACTGCAGAATAAATAACATACAGTCATGTGAAAACATTAGGACACCCTTTGAAAGCATGTGGTTTTTTGTAACATTTTTAATAAATGGTTATTTCATCTCCGTTTCAACAATACAGAGAGATTAAAGTAATCCAACTAAACAAAGAAAACTGAAGAAAAGTCTTTTCAAGATCTTCTGTAAATGTCATTCTACAAAAATGCCTATTCTAACTGAGGAAAAAGATAGGACACCCTTGCCCCTAATAGCGAGTGTTACCTCCTTTGGCTGAAATAACTGCAGTGAGACGGTTCTTGTAGCCATCTACCAGTCTTCGACATCGGTCTGAGGAAATTTTACCCCACTCCTCAATGCAGAACTTTTTCAGCTGTGAGATGTTTGAGGGGTTTCTTGCACGTACAGCCCTTTTCAAGTCACCCCACAGCATCTCAATGGGATTCAAATCTGGACTTTGACTTGGCCATTCCAGGACTCTCAGACATTTCTTCTTTTCAGCCAATCTTTGGTTGATTTACTAGTATGTTTTGGGTCATTGTCATGTTGCATGGTCCAGTTCCGCTTCAGCTTTAATTTTCTAACTGATGGTCTCACATGTTCTTCAAGCACCTTCTGATACACAGTAGAATTCATCGTGGATTCTATGATGGTGAGCTGACCAGGTCCTGCTGCAGCAAAGCAGCCCCAAACCATGACACTTCCACCTCCATGCTTCACAGTTGGTATGAGGTTCTTTTCTTGGAATGCTGTGTTTGGTTTACGCCAAACATGTCCTCTGCTGTTGTGTCCAAATAATTCAATTTTGGACTCATCTGTCCAAAGAACATTATTCCAGAAGGCCTGGTCTTTGTCAACTTTATCTCTGGCAAATGTCAGTCTGGCCTCGATGTTTCTCTTGGAAAGCAAAGGTTTCCTCCTTGCACACCTCCCATGCAAGTTAAACTTGTACAGTCTCTTTCTGATTGTAGAGGCATGTACTTCTACATCAACAGTAGCCAGAGCCTGCTGTAGTTCTCGAGATGACACTTTAGGGTTTTGGAGACCTCTTTTAGCATCTTGCGGTCTGCTCTTGGGGTGAACTTGCTGGGGCGACCAGTCCTGGGCATGTTGGCAGTTGTTTTGAAAGCCCTCCACTTGTAGACTATCTTCCGGACAGTGGAATGGCTGATTTCAAAATCTTTTGAGATCTTTTTAAATCCCTTCCCAGACTCATAGGCTGCTACAATCTTTTTTCTGAAGTCCTCTGACAGCTCTTTTGTTCTCACCATGGTGCTCACTCTCACTTCAACAGTCAGGAGCACACCAAACTAAATGTCTGAGGTTTAAATAGGGCAAGCCTCATTCAACATGCAGAGTAACGATCTACTAATTATGTGCACCTGGTGTGATATACCTGTGTGAGATCTGAGCCAATTTAAGAGGGAATACATGTGAGGGTGTCCTATCTTTTCCTCAGTTAGAATAGGCATTTTTGTAGAATGACATTTACAGAAGATCTTGAAAAGACTTTTCTTCAGTTTTCTTTGTTTAGTTGGATTACTTTAATCTCTCTGTATTGTTGAAACGGAGATGAAATAACCATTTATTAAAAATGTTACAAAAAACCACATGCTTTCAAAGGGTGTCCTAATGTTTTCACATGACTGTACATTCAGTGCATCTGGAAAGTATTCACAGCGCATCACTTTTTCCACATTTTATTATGTTGCAGCCTTATTCCAAAATGGATTAAACTCATTTTTTCCTCAGACTTCTACACACAACACCCCATCATGACAACGTGAAACAAGTTTACTTGAGATTTTTGCTAATTTTTTAAAAATAAAAAAAATTGAGAAAGCACATGTACATAAGTATTCACAGCCTTTGCCATGAAGCTCAAAATTGATCTCAGGTACATCCTGTTTCCCCTGATCATCCTTGAGATGTTTCTGTAGCTTAATTGGAGTCCACCTGTGGTAAATTCAGTTGATTGGACATGATTTGGAAAGGCACACACCAGTCTATATAAGGTCCCACAGTTGACAGTTCATGTCAGAGCACAAACCAAACATGAAGTCAAAGGAATTGTCTGTAGACCTCCGAGACAGGATTGTCTTGAGGCACAAATCTGGGGAAGGTTACAGAAAAATTTCTGCTGCTTTGAAGGTCCTAATGAGCACAGTGGTCTCCATCACCCGTGAGTGGAAAAAGTTCAAAACCACCAGGACTCTTCCTAGAGCTGGCCAGCCATCTAAACTGAGCGATCGGGGGAGAAGGGCCTTAGTCAGGGAGGTGATCCAGAACCCGATGGTCACTCTGTCAGAGCTCCAGAGGTCCTCTGTGCAGAGAGGAGAACCTTCTAGAAGGACAACCATCTCTGCAGCAATCCACCAATCAGCCCTGTATGGTAGAGTGGCCAGACGGAAGCCACTCCTTAGTAAAAGGCACATGGCAGCTCACTTAGAGTTTGCCAAAAGGCACCTGAAGGACACTCAGACCATGGGAAACAAAATTCTCTGGTCTGATGAGACAAAGATTGAACTCTTTGGTGTGAATGCCAGGCGTCACGTTTGGAGGAAACCAAACACCGCTCATCACCAGGCCAATACCATCCCTACAGTGAAGCATGGTGGTGCCAGCATTATGCTGTGGGGATGTTTTTCAGTGGCAGGAACTGGGAGACTAGTCAGGATAAAGGGAAAGATGACTGCAGCAATGTACAGGGACATCCTGGATGAAAACCTGCTCCAGAGCGCTCTTGACCTCAGACCGGGGCGACGGTTCATCTTTCAGCAGGATAACGACCCTAAGCACACAGCCAAGATATCAAAGAAGTGGCTTCAGGACAACTCTGTGAATGTCCTTGAGTGGCCCAGACTTGAATCTGATCGAACATCTCTGGAGAGATCTTAAAATGGCTGTGCACTGACGCTTCCCATCCAACCTGATGGAGCTTGAGAGGTGCTGCAAAAAGGAATGGGCGAAACTGGCCAAGGATAGGTGTGCCAAGCTTGTGGCATCACATTCAAAAAGACTTGTGGCTGTAATTGCAGCCAAAGGTGCATCGACAAAGCATTGAACAAAGGCTGTGAATACTTATGTACAGTACGTGTGATTTCTCAGTTTTTTTATTTTTAATAAATTTGCAAAAACCTTAAGTAAACTTTTTTCACGTTGTCATTATGGGGTGTTGTGTGTAGAATTCTGAGGAAAAAAATGAATTTAATACATTTTGGAATAAAGCTGTAACATAACAAAATGCGTTGTGAATACTTTCCAGATGCACTGTAGTGTAGGATAAGAGTGGGTTTCCCAGCCAGGGAGGTGCACGGGTTATTACCTGGACAGGAGGCCTGAGAGGAACAGTGGACAGCTTGACTGGCTGGGCAAAAAAATAACTCTGTGCCTAGGCGGTATGACATAATGGATGGACCAGTGGAAACCGGAACTTGGGAGTGCCCTCTCACCCCCTACACACACACACACACATGCTATGTGGCAGTGATCCTCATATTAGAACCCAGTCAGAACACTTGCAGGGGTGCTAGGGAGATGGAGTCCAAAACTGCAGCCCTGTAGGGGCCCTTTGGGA
The DNA here is from genome assembly GCF_016835505.1 of Polypterus senegalus. NCBI lineage: Eukaryota > Metazoa > Chordata > Cladistia > Polypteriformes > Polypteridae > Polypterus > Polypterus senegalus. Next base: position 37,720,350 of record NC_053163.1, read on the forward strand.
TCAAAAGAGCGTGCTGTCATGGTAGGACCTTCCTACTCTGACTCGTCCATGTGAAGCACTGGGCTTCCTTTTATGCCTGGGCCTCAACATGTCTTCCTGAACGCACTTCTGGGCTATAATGAAAGTAAGGAGGCCCTCTTTCATTCCTAAGGGACCCTGACAGGGCTGCACTGTTGGACTTCATCTCCCTAGCACCCCTGCAAAAATTAACTGGTGGATGGAAGGAGGGAGATTAAGTAATATTTGTGATTATATTTGTGTTTGGCCTGATTGCTGGAAAGAGGTCTTGGAAAGGTGTTCATGAAGGAATAAAAGTCCTTTATTTTACCCAATCAACGTGTGGTGCTTTACTGGGTCAGTGGTTTTGGCTCTCTAGCACCCCCTTGTGCTTACAATAGATATCCAATGCACATTTCATAAAATTATAACGCATTTTGAATAAAAATGGCAGTATAGCAGAAGACCACAGACCAACTGCTGAACAAAGTATTGTAAGGGTTATTGGAAGTTTTCAGCTAATAAAAATGTGGTTTATGCTGATTGATAGACAAACTGAGTTTCGTCTGCTACAAAGTTGAAAAAGTTTCTCTTTTCTTCTGACAAATACTGTAGGGGACAAAAATGCATCAGCAGAAACTTCACAAAATTGCTTTTGGTAATCACAGTAATATGTTTGTTTTAAAGACATTTCTTGATTTGTGACAGACAGGTACCAGCAAGAGTGAAAGGGAAGGTCTACAGGACAGTCGTGAGACCAGCTATGGTATATGGGTTGGGGACGGTGGCACTGACCAGTTTGCACTGGGTGTGACGAGGATGGACAGGATTACTGAGAAATTAATTCATTAATTCATGCATTTATCTCTAGTAGGATTGACTACTGCAATGCAGTGTCCACTTGCTGTTCAAATTGTTCTCAATACAGCCTCCAGTTAATCCAAAATGCGGCTGCAAGAATTATTACAAGAAAAAGAAAATATGAACACATAACTCCAGTTCTTAAATCCTTACACTGGCTCCCAGTTGAATTTAGGGCAGATTTCAAAATCCTCCTTTTAACATATAAAGCATTAAATGGCCAAGGTCCGGCTTACTTGTCTGAACTTATCATGACTTACAAACCTGAGCGCACATTAAGATCTCAAGATGCCGGTCTGCTTAGGATTCCAAGTATTAATAAAATAACAGTGGGAGGTCGAGCTTTTAGTTACAAGGCCCCTAAACTGTGGAATGGTCTTCCTGCTTCTATAAGAGATGCCACTTCGGTCCCAGCCTTTAAATCTCAGCTGAAGACTCACTACTTCAGTTTAGCATATCCTGACTAGAGCTGCTGATTAACTGTACGGACTGCATCTCTGTTGTCAGTCGTTAGCACTAAAACATAAGTAACATGATAGTTATAATTTGTTACTAACTCTCACTTATTCTGTTTCTCTTCTCGGTACTCAAATGTGGCAATTGGTGCCACGGCCCACCTGCCAAGTTGTTTGTCTGCCTGTGGTAAAGTCATCCCTGATGGAGGATCACAGGAATCATGGGAAAGAGGGGTCCTTTCATTGGATTGGCTGGCAACGTTTCAGCCGTGGAATGGCCAAATGGGGAGGCAGCTTGATGGATGAGGTCTCCAGGACTCTAAAAATATCCAAATCTTATTATGTGATATCATCTACTGTTAAATTCTGCTCCGTACTTCTAAAATTTTTATTATTATGCTGTCTTAAGGAATTGTTCTGTTCTGTGTATTGTGTTGTATTGACCCCCTTCTTTTGACATCCACTGCACGCCCAACCTACCTGGAAAGGGGTCTCTCTTTGAACTGCCTTTCCCGAGGTTTCTTCCATTTTTCCCTACAAGATTTTTTTTGGGAGTTTTTCCTTGTCTTCTCAGAGAGTCAAGGCTGGGGGGCTGTCAAGAGGCAGGGCCTGTTAAAGCCCATTGCGGCACTTCCTGTGTGATTTTGGGCTATACAAAAATAAATTGTATTGTATTGATTAGAAATTAGTTCATCAGAGGGTGACCTCAAGTTGGAAGGTTGGGAGACAAAGTCAGAGAGGTAACATTGCATTGGTTTGGACATGTGCAGAGGAGAGATGCCGAGTATATTGGGAGAAGGATGCTAAGGATAGAGCTGCCAGGGAAGAGAAAAAGAGGAAGGCCTAAGAGAAGGTTTATGGATGTGGTGAGAGAGGACATGCAGGTGATGGGTGTGAAAGAGCAAGATGCAGAGGACAGAAAGATATGGAAGAAGATGATCCGCTGTGGCAACCCCTAACGTGAGCAGCCGAAAGAAGAAGAAGAAGAAAGACATTTCTAACACGATCCTCCATGTCAGAAAGTAGTAGTTGGTGGTTGAGAGGGAAAAGGCGTCTCTGCAAGGGGAACAATCTTAGACAACCAGGAGTTTTCAAAGAGAAGGTACAGGGAATTAAACAGACTATGCAGTAGAGCACAAGGTAATCATGAAGTGCAAAATTATGATCCAACAGTGTGGTACATTTAGTAAAACCAAAAGATGTACAGTTGCTGCAAGCTGCATGCCTTGAGGAAAAAGGGGAAAAGGATGGCTTCAGTACAGGAGAGCAAAGGGAAATGAAAGATGATGCATTTTCACCTGTCTGATGTTTCCTTCATGAGGCAATGAGAAGCACACATTGAAGTCTTTGTGGGGCCAGAGATTAAACTTCCTATCCTTTGGGGTAAATCACATTTCTGTATATTGAAAATTGGCAAAATTAAACTTGTTTAGAATAGGGACATTTTTTTAAATAACCCTGTATATAAAGCTTTGATGCATTTACAAGCTTAAAACTATCTTCTTTATATAAATTTAAAAAATTCTTACACTGTAAAATTGCATGTTTACTATATGAAGCTGTTAAAAACAGTATAAAAATATAGTAAACACTAATACTGTGTACATATCGCAGTGTAATAAGTACCCAATAGTTGTTTTTTAATGAAAAATTTACTCTCTCTATTATAAAAAAAAATCTTGGGATGAGACAAGACTTTTTTTCCTGCGATGAGATGTGATCTTTTGAAGAGAGACAGAGAGACACTTTCACGTCCCGCGAGACGGTCAAGTCACGTCATACTTACAACCTTTGGAAGCAAATCCTGTGAGACGATCACACCCTACTTAGAACCATTTTCAAACAAGACCACAGTCATCTAACCTCTCAGTTGTTGGAATGTTTTAAGCAGACACACTTCCTGTGCTCTCTTTGTGCCAAGAGATTCTACCACACCTGGGCCGGAAAAAGACAAGGTAGAACATCGTAAAGAATTCAAAAACGTTGGCGTGATACACATGCAGAGTGGGTTAGAGATAATCCATCCATTCATTATCCAACCCGCTATATCCTAACTACAGGGTCACGGGGGTCTGCTGGAGCCAATCCCAGCCAACACAGGGCGCAAGGCAGGGAACAAATCCCAGGCAGGGCACCAGCCCACCGCAGGGTTAGAGATAATGGAAGTAGGAAAATTAGAAAGTCTCAAAAAAATGATAGTAAAGATCGTATTAGCACAAACAAATAGAAAATATAACTCGGTGAAATAACAGAACAGCGAAAAGAGATCGAATAGTGTTTGAGGATGTCTGGGGAAGAAGAGAGACAAGGCAGTGAGACAAAAGGACAGCTGCTGTACAGGCTTTAAAATGTTCGAAGCACTGCACAAGATGCAGATCATGTGGAATGGCAGCAGCCAGCCAGCAGCTGATCGAGCAAAGAGGAGGTAAAAAAAAACTGTATTTGTTTCCCATTGTATCACCATTTAAGAAGTGGTTTCAGAGGACAGAAACAGAAGAGTGATCAGGAGTATCTCTCTGAAAAAGTCTCGTCTCACCGTAGGATTTTTTTTTATTATAATAGGGAGACATTTATTCTGCTGGGTAAACTAATTTTTAGATGTTAATCACCAAATACCAAATGTATTTCTGGTGTCATAGATGAACTTGGTTGGAAGCCTATAGTGGGAGGAGTGTCCCACTTGGGTTAGTTAGTAGCATCTTTCACGGTGAGGAGGCTATAATGGAAGGACAGAGGGAGCCAGCCTCCTTAGGTCATGTGCTCCCCAAGTACACTGGGTTGGTTGTATGGCTCCCGTTTGAACTCCCACAGGGCTGCATAGGATTGATACCGGTAGTTGTGGTGGACAGCCATGTTGGCATCCTCAGATGCCACTAGGAAGGTCTGCTAGGGCAGACGCCTCTGTCATGGAGAGTTTTCACTTGACCCGGTAGTGTGTAGTTCCAGGTTTGTGTTGAAAAGCAGCTGTTCAACCCCAGCCAGGCGAGCTGGTGTCAGGTGTGGAGAACAGAGAAACCTCACCTGGGATGGAGTGGAGAAGAAAAAGATAGGAAGGAAAGGAAAATAATTATACATCTGAATGGTGGAAGAATCCTCTGTCAAGATGTTTTGCTTAATAAAACCAGTTTAGTTTAATTAGGGACTTGAGTGGTTAAGTTGTGGCTGGGATTTGGGGGCCTGCAGCACCCTCTAGTGGCCACACTGGTTAATCCTCTGACAAGCTCCTGATGAGTGTGCTACATTTCATGGTGATGTGTTGCATGTCGATTAGCACATGTGAATAAGAATTGTACTGTACTGTGTACATGTGACAATGTTGAGGCTATGAAATGATGAACCTGCCTGTGTTAGATCACTAAAAGAAGACACAAGGAGAAATGATGTGGAAGTGAGAGGACAGCAGTGGGGTCGGGAAGAGGGTGTCTTTGGCTGGTAGGAGTGTTAAGGGACGATGAAGAAAGTTGGAATGCCTCAAGGATTATTTTTACTTGCTTAATTACATCACCAGTTTATAAACAAAAGACAATTTTCCCAAAAAGCACCAGAGAAAACTGAAACATTAGCTCCCCCACAATAGGACAAATTTGTGATCCCATTAACAGACATGTAAACATTAGGACAAGACAAAGGGCACAAAAAGCAAGAAAAGCAACAGAACCAGTGTTCACAACTGGAGAAGCTGGCCACCAAACATTAGTAGCTTTGTAGAACTACCAAACATGAACACAACAATACCTGTAATATTAATTTAACTCCAGGGTGCCAGACTTAACAATAACTGCCCATCTTGTAGATTCACTGGGTAGTTTGTTCCTGCTAATCTCACCTTAATAAGGTCCACAGAGTCTCTGATCTCCTCCAGTTTCTTCCATCTCTGCTGAAGTCTCTTCAGGATTTCTTTCTGTGTAGACTGGAGGAGCTTCTGTATCAGAAAAAGAAAGAACAGATACTGTATGTCATAAAAATAAATTGTATTTTTGTTTGTTTGTTTGTTTGTTTTCTATCGGTACACTTAAAGGGTATGCCACTGCTCTGTAAGGAGTGCTCTGCCTTTCAGTTGAATGGGGTCCTTAAATCTCATCCTGAACCTCATCCACATGACATTGGGTTGGAATGGATTTGTAAAAAGGCAGGCATTGACATTGGGGCAAAGGAAAGTCGTTGAATGTTATTTATTTTTGCTGTGCTGTCATGAGGATGCAGCTAAATATAATAGTGAAATTGGTACTTTTCTATTATTGTGTTATTGTGTTTAAGATTAGGCACCCAAAGGGGACATTAACATTAGGGACCTATAGGTAACTATGTTTCACCCCGACTAACTTTAAGGTTAGTATTTATAGTTAGGGTAGGCCATTCTAATAATTTAAAATACCAAAATTAAGTAACCTGCATGGCGGCCCCACCGATTTGCATCACTGCAACAGAAAAGTACCATAAGAGTTAAAAGCCAGGCAAAGTTCTAAACCAGGGGTGTCCAGCTCCAGGCCTGGAGGGCTGCAGTGGCTGCTGGTTTTATTCTAGCCCTTTTCCTAATCAGCGAGCAGTTGTCACTGCTAATTAACTCCTTTTCCCTTCATTTTAATAGCCTTGTTTTTAAGGATTTGGTCCTCTGAATTGATTTGTTTCTTAATTAAATGCCAGCCAAACACAAATGAGATGTGAAATGAGCCAACAGATGACCAGCTAAACTGGAACGTCAAACTCCAGCCAATTTCACTCCAACCAGTTTCTAAATGAGAAATCCAATTCTTGCAGTTAATTAAAGCCGTTATTGAATATCAGGACTTGTTGTTGCTCTCCTTCTGCCACAGCAGACTGTTGAGTTTCTGTTTTTTCTAAGACCACCGTCAAGATGTTCTGGTGACCCGAGCAGACCAACATGACTGAGACCTTCACCTTTCTTTATTTTCAGGTCAACTGGTCATGTGGTGTCTCATTATTGTTTGGCTGCTCATTAAGGAAAAAGAAACAACTAAGGCATGGGTGTCAAACTCCGGTCCTGGAGGGCTGAGGTGGCTGCAGGTTTTCATTCTAACCATCTTCTTCATCAGTGACCAGTTTTTTCTGCTAATTAACTTCTTTTGCCTTAATTTGAATTCACTTGACTCAGACCCCTTAGTTATCTCTTTTTTCCATAATTAGCAGCCAAACAACAATGAGACACGAAACAAGCCGCCCTATGACCAGCTCACCTGTGCCCATCACACAATATCTGAAAATTAAGAAAAGTGAAGGTCTCAGGAAGGTTGATCTCTTAGGTCACCAGATGGTGTTCTTAGAAAAAAAGCAGAAAATCAACAGTCTGCTGTGACAGGATGAGAGCAGCAACAACAACAACAACAACAACAACATTTATTTATATAGCACATTTTCATACAAACAGTAGCTCAAAGTGCTTTACATATTAAAACAAGCCATAGAATTAAATAATGAGTTCAATTAACAACAAGAATCGGCTTCTCATTAAGGGATTGGTTGGAGTGAAATTAGTTGGAGTTTGAAATCCCAGTTTAGCTGGTCATCTGTTGGCTCGTTTCACATCTTATTTCTATTTGGCTGTCATTTAATTAAGAAACAAATCAATTCAGAGGACTGACTCCTTAAAAACAAGGCTATTAAAATGAAGGGAAAAGAAGTTAATTAGCACTGAAAACTGTTCACTTATTAGGAAAAAGGGTTAGAATGAAAACCTGCAAGCCATTGTTGCCCACCAGGACTGGAGCTGGACACTCCTGTTCTAAACCAAAAACTAATCCCATCCTTCATCTAAATCCAAAATGCTAGCCAGAGATCCTGGTTAAAAAGTTAAAGCAGAAGAATTCTTTCACCATGTCACACACTAACAAAGAGAATTTGTTTGTTTTTCATCCACAGAGTTGGAAAACCAGGAAGTGCACAGAGACAACCTTTGAACCCATCGCATAAGTGATATCAGGTGCCATGCACTCCTGGGGCCTCATGCATAACGCCGTGGGTAGAATTCACACTAAAACACGGCTTAAGGACAAAAGCAAAACTATAAACAAACATGGAGAGGCCATGTAAAACGGCAACTTCATTTAACATTATTAAACACACTTCCGTTGATTTTATGACCTTTCCACAGGTGCTGTAAACTAACAAATGTGCCTAGAGGACTACAGAGAAACCTGAACAGAAGATGACCCAGATGTAAAAAGGGACCATTTTACTGACAGCATGTTTCTAGAAACTGATTGATGTCAAGGTACACTCCGCTGCAGGGTTCAGACAGCCACTGAAATAATCACCGGAAGAGTCCTGTTCTTACTTTCAACATCTGCAATAAGATGCTGCAGATGTTCTATCAGACGGTTGTGGCGAGTGCCCTCTTCTATGCAGTGGTATGCTGGGGAGGCAGCATAAAGAAAAAGGATGCCTCACGCCTGGACAAACTGGTGAGGAAGGCAGGCTCTATTGTAGGCACGGAGCTGGACAGTTTGACATCCATGGCAGAGTGATGGGCGCTGAGCAGGCTCCTGTCAATCATGGAGAATCCACTGCATCCATTGAACAGGATTATCTCCAGACAGAGGAGCAGCATCAGCGACAGACTGCTGTCACCATCCTGCTCCACTGACAGACTGAGGAGATCGTTCCTCCACCACACTATGCGACTCTTCAATTCCACCCGTTAACATTATTCAAAGTTATTGTCTGTCTGTTATACCTTTATTGTTATCACTCTTTAATTTAATATTGTTCTGTATCAGTATGCTGCTGCTGGAGTATGTGAATTTCCCCTTGGGATTAATAAAGTATCTATCTATCTATCTATCTATCTATCTATCTATCTATCTATCTATCTATCTATCTATCTATCTATCTATCTATGATTCCATGGCTTGCCAAGGAGAAACCAAAGAGTCAAGACTATGTTTTGTTAGTTTATTAATAAACAGAATTATACATATAAAGGGACTTCACACACACTGACTAATGCTTTTGCTACTACTGACTGACTCTATATGTACATACACTAGCTTTGCATATAGCATATATGCAGCAAAATGACTAAGTAGTAAAATAGCCCTTCACATTACAACACTCATACACTGACTACAATCAATACACTCATCAATACCAGGCCAGTTCAGAGTTCTCAATTAACGTAACACACAGGAGACAAATTCAAACATGCACAGGGAAAAAATTTAAACTCAAGACAGACAGAACTCAGGGCCAGGATCTGAAGCCCGGTCTCCAGAGTTCTGAGACAGCAGCACTTGCCACTGTGGCACTCAGAAATTGGCAAGGACATCCCTCGATTCCTTCCACATTATTTTGTTCTGTTAAGACATTTAAACCCTCCTCACCTGTTTTTCAGCTCTTTCTTTCTCCGGTTCGACCATGTCATGATCACTGTGTTCCAGCCCCACACACAGCTTGCATATGCATGTAAGATCTGTTCTGCAGTAAATTTCAAAATTTGTATGGTGCTTTGTGCAGAGTTCCTCCTGTAGATTTCTATTTGGAGCGATCAGCTTGTGGTCCTTCCACACAGTTCCTTCATAGTGAGGCTGGATGTGAATCTCACAGTAGGAGGCCTGGCAAGTGAGGCAGGACTTCACAGCTCTGATTCTCTTCCCACTACAGGCATCACACTCCACTTCACCAGGTCTTGCCCAATTTTGAGAGGAGCTGGTAGTGTTTCCAGTCTTCTTTAATTTCTGAATGACTTCAGCCAAGAGAGTGTTTTTGAAAAGAACTGGTCTTGGATTGAAGGTCTTCCTGCACTGAGGGCAGCTGCACCCTTGGGATTGATCCCAGTACCTTATAATGCAATTCTTACAGAAATTGTGTCCACATGGGATAGAGACAGGATCATTTAGAGTCTCCAGACACACAGAGCAAATAAACTCATCCAGCAATATAGCCATGGTGGCTCGAGCCATTGTCCTTTAGAGAGAACGCCAGCTAGAAACTGAGGACGCTTACCAACAAATACTGTTTCACTTTTCCTTCTGTAACAGAGGTGGACTTTTGAAATGTAAGAAATGTAACCTGGGAAATTCCACCAGAAGCACACTGAAGAAACAACTCACCTTTGAGAACTATAAATACCATGACACGCCTACATGATTCTACATGATAAGAAGAAGTGTATCTAATTTCAAATTGGTATTTATTGTTTCTCTTTCTGTTTTATGGTTAAATGCATGTGCCTTAATGTTCATCACAAATGTGGTTGCTGGTCTACTGTTCAGGTGTAAATACTGTGTAACAGACAGCAGGCATGGGCTGGCGAACCTATAGGGATAGTGCATGATTCATTATCTGGCAGGGATGCCAATGTACTGAATGGCCAGTAATTCGCTGCCTTTACCAGAAGGTTGGCAGGAGCTGGTAACCTTCAAGTAAATCTGCTGGTGTCAGGGACAGACCAAATTTCCTTACCTGGCTGGGATGCCAATGTAATTGAAGAACGGGGGGAACAATGAATTCAGGTCAATCCTCCAATATGCTAGATGGCAGCATACCCAGACTGATTTTTTTACACAGACATTCACAGGGTATGTAGGGACCTATAGTCCCATGGGGCAGCCCTCTTGGGTTCTGTGGGATCAGTAATCCCTACTTTAAGGGGCTTCAATTGACCTGAAACTGGCTATGCCCGTCTTGGGTCTAAGATAAAAGGAGCCAATTGACCTCACCCAGGTGAGTTGGAGTTGGGAGGCAGAGGACAAAGCTCACCTGGGAGGAGTGGAGGAGAAGCCAGAAAGGATAAAGAAAGAAAAGGATTGGGATCTGTGTTGGTGTTTATTAAAAGAAGCCTTTTTTAAGGTAATTTATAATAATAAGCCTTACATTTGTGCCTAGGACTCGTGTCTGTGTGGTTGTGTCTGGGGTTTGTGGTGCTACAACTCCCCCTAAAGGTCACAATTGAGAATCACAATAGGGCCAAAGACTCTTAAAGGGCATCCAGCATGTTGAACTGTTATCTTCCTAGAGGTGCAGACCTGGATTAATGAACTTTGATTTAGCTAAGAACATTGATCTGCCTTCAATAATATTTTCTGCACATGCTCAGCAAAGCAGAAGGGACAGAGTTATCTAAGGCCATGCTACATTAGACAACATTTCTAGCAATTTTCCGTTGTAGCCCTAATTTCAATCCTCTTAGTGAGTTGGAGGCAGTCAGCACAACAGTCCCACAAATCTGCTTGTTTTTATGTAACATTTCTAGTGACTCCCTCCAACTAGTCTGCAAACTGCAGGTTTGATTTTATCTTTAGTCGTAGGAAAACCAATGAATTCTTATCTGGAAGTACACTGCATAGATTGCAATGAGGAGAAGTAAGGGACACTTCTGTTTTGAACCTTGCAAACAGAAGAGAGGCTTGTCCGTCTGATGCATCACTAAAGGAAAAGAAAAAAAGGGCAAAGACTGGAGCTGAACTTGCCATACCTGTTAACCTGTCAGCCCTTCATACAACGCAAACTCCTTCACTCAGAACATTATTGGCTGTCATAAAGCATGACTATGGTGGAAGGTCAGCACATACAGTTAGGTCCATAAATATTTGGACAGAGACAACTTTTTTCTAATTTTGGTTCTGTACATTAATTACCACAATGAATTTTAAATGAAACAACTCAGATGCAGTTGAAGTGCAGACTTTCAGCTTTAATTCAGTGGGTTGAACAAAACGATTGCATAAAAATGTGAGGCAACTAAAGCATTTTTTAACACAATCCCTTCATTTCAGGGCTCAAAAGTAATTCAACAAATTAAATAACTGGAAATAAAATGTTCATTTCTAATACTTGGTTGAAATCCCTTTGCTGGCAATGACAGCCTGAAGTCTTGAACTCATGGACATCACCAGATGCTGGGTTTCCTCCTTTTTAATGCTCTGCCAGGCCTTTACTGCAGCGGCTTTCAGTTGCTGTTTGTTTGTGGGCCTTTCTGTCTGAAGTTTAGTCTTCAACAAGTGAAATGCCTGCTCAATTGGGTTAAGATCAGGTGACTGACTTGGCCATTCAAGAATTTTCCACTTCTTTGCTTTAATAAACTCCTGGGTTGCTTTGGCTGTATGTTTTGGGTCATTGTCCATCTGTATCATGAAACGCCGCCCAATCAATTTGACTGCATTTAGCTGGATTTGAGCAGACAGTATGTCTCTGAACACCTCAGAATTCATTCGGCTGCTTCTGTCCTGTGTCACATCATCAATAAACACTAGTGTCCCAGTGCCACTGGCAGCCATGCACACCCAAGCCATCACACTGCCTGACTCCACTGTGTTTTACAGATGATGTGGTATGCTTTGGATAATGAGCTGTTCCACGCCTTCTCCATACTTTTTTCTTGCCATCATTCTGGTAGAGGTTGATCTTGGTTTCATCTGTCCAAAGAATGTTTTTCCAGAACTGTGCTGGCTTTTTTAGATGTTCTTTAGCAAAGTCCAATCTAGCCTTTCTATTCTTGAGGCTTATGAGTGGCTTGCACCTTGCAGTGCACCCTCTGTATTTACTTTCATGCAGTCTTCTCTTTATGGTAGACTTGGATATCGATCGCCACCCCTGGAGAGTGTTGTTCACTTGGTTGGCTGTTGTGAAGGGGTTTCTCTTCACCATGGAAATGATTCTGCGATCATCCACCACTGTTGTCTTCTGTGGACGTCCAGGTCTTTTTGCGTTGCTGAGTTCACCAGTGCTTGCTTTCTTTCTCAGGATGTACCAAACTGTAGATTTTGCCACTCGTAATATTGTAGCAATTTCTCAGATGGGTTTTTTCTGTTTTTGCATCTTAAGGATGGCTTCTTACACCTGCATGGAGAGCTCCTTTGACCGCATGTTGTCTGTTCACAGCAAAATCTTCCACATGCAAGCACCACACCTCAAATCAACTCCAGGTCTTTTAACTGCTTAATTGATATGACATAATGACGGACTTGCCCACACCAACCCATGAAATAGCCTTTGAGTCAATTGACAAATTACTTTTGAGCCCCTGAAATAAAGGGATTGTGTTTAAAAAATACTTTAGTTGTCTCACATTTTTATGCAATCGTTTTGTTCAACCCACTGAATTAAAGCTGAAAGTCTGCACTTCAACTGCATCTGAGTTGTTTCATTTAAAATTTATTGTGGTAATGTACAGAAACAAAATTAGAAAAAAGTTGTCTCTGCCCAAATATTTATGGACCTACCTGTAGTTGGTAAAGTAGACATCAGCGACTCACAACTAGAAGTCATATAGTGTGACAGCAGCTTTAAGGGAGAATCAATAACCTAAAATCAATTAATGGTGGAGGTCTAGGTTGCTCTTAAGAGCCCCTTCATCTTTTCTATGCCATATTGCCAAAATAAAAAAAACTGAAAAAGCTAAAAGTGAATACTTAGATGTTTTCCTGTTGTCTTTTTTGTAATAACCCTGGACAGCAGAGTGTTGCAGTGACTAAGGTTCAAGTCCTGCTTGTTCTCTGTGTAGAGTTTGCATGTTATCCCTGTGGGATTCTTCTGGGTGCTCTGGTTTCTTTCTATAATCCATTGGTGTCTATTGTGTGTGTTCACCCTGCAATAGGTTGACGCCGTCTCCAGGGATTGTTCCTGCCTTGCTCCCAATTTTTGCTGTGCAAGGCTCCAGCTTCCCTCTGACCATTGTCTTTATAAGTGGGTTTAGAAAATAAATGAATGCATGTAATAGCCTAGTACTGTAGTGCTGGAAGAATGTGTGTTTTGCTTGTTGCTTTAATGGTCTCTTCTTAGAGAGTCAAGGCTGTGGGACTGTCAAAATACAGTGCCCCTTAAAGCCCATTAAGGCACTCCTTGTATGATTATGGGCTATAAGAAATAAACTGTTGTTTTTGTTGGTGTGGCAACTAGTAAACCTATAAATCAGGCCATTTTAATACCAGACTGCTGGAAACACCATCCATCCATCCATTTTCCAACCCGCTGAATCCGAACACAGGGTCACGGGGGTCTGCTGGAGCCAATCCCAGCCAACACAGGGCACAAGGCAGGAACCAATACCGGGCAGGGTGCCAACCCACCGCAGGACACACACAAACACACACTAGGGCCAAATTAGAATCACTAATCCACCTAGCCTGCATGTCTTTGGACAGTGGGAGGAAACCCACACATGCAAACTCCACGCAGGGAGGACCCGGGAAGCAACCCAGGTCTCCTAACTGCAAGGCAGCAGCGCTACCCACTGCGCCACCGTGCCGCCCTGCTGGAAACACACATTCTACTAATTCAGTGAAGCAACATTAATTCCTTTTCTCACGTCATGTAATTATGTGAAATCAGGAATTAAGAAATTGTGATGTTTAATTATTATTTTTTTACTGTTATTGTTTTACTGTTTTCAGATATTCCATCAGTAAAATCACTGCCAATGCCATTTTGTACATCCATTGGTATGGCACTGTTTGTTATGGTTTTGTGACACACAAAATACCAAAATGAAGCCTAGCCTCTCAAAATCTAGTCTCAGGATTTTCCCCCAAACTTAAAGTAAGTTGTGGCGTACACAAAAGAAATATAATAAGCCCAGCAACAAAACAATCCTTATAAACATTCATGTCAAAAATCAATAATGAAAGAGGGGAAAACTATGGAAAACTCTTTAAAAATATTGAAGATTTATTGCAAAGTAAATAGAAATATACAAAAATATTAAAAAGCGGCGAAGAGGTTGTGCAAAAAGGCAACCCAGAACAAAACAATGCCAATTCAAAATCCACATGACAGATTTAAACAAAAAGTTGGGAAAAAAACAGAAAAAATCCAAATGGACTCACAAATAACAAACTGTCACAAACAAGTCTCAATGACAACCTGGAGAACATAATCTTTTGTCTGGAATATAAATGGGGTACGTCAGCTATATGCCCCATGAAACTCCACTTTAAGGGTACAGGGCACATAACTCAACACAATTAACAGAGAATTGAGAATACATTAACAATAAATAATAATAGTCAAAACAATATTCAAAAGACGACAGAAAATATAATATACGCACTAAGTACATTTAAGTGGCTACACTAAGAATAAAATAATAAAACTACATCTGAGCCAGTACTGAACCATGTACACATATTCATGACTTTACGACAGTCCTCTTTCAATAAAAATCTAATCCTTTAGCTTCTGCACTATACATTAAAGAACTCGTTCACACAAGAATGCATTTTTCTCTCATTTCCTTTTTCAGTTTTCTTTTGGTACTTGACTATTTACCTATTTAAAACTTCACAGTTCTTCTTATACACTTTGGTTTTGGCCAGCATGATGAATTTAGCACATTTTAAACCAGACTGTCTGATTTCTCTTTTGAGCACCATTTTAAAAGTCACGAAAATTGAAAACATATTCCTAGTAGGTGTAATAGGTATTGTTATGAAATACTATACTCTGATTTCTCCTCTCAGAGTCCTTAAGACATGAACCTTAGTGTAATTAGTAACTGCAATATGAGTGTGAGACTAAGTGTGTCCTGAAGTGGCCTTAGGCTCTGGAGTAGGCTGACATTAATGAATAAGGCTATACAGTCAGTACAAAATGATAAAAGTGGCGCAGGCCTCATAAACTTCACAAGAGCCATACCAGGACCGTCACTGGTCTGCCTAGAAACAGGTTGGCATTCAGGCCCACAAAGGCCTAGAATGGGGAATTGGTTTTAAAAATGCAAAAATACCTTTAAATGTCTCAATTAAAAAAAAAGCCCTTTAGGAAAGAAGAGAAGAGAGGAAATCCATAAAACCCCTGGCTTAAAAGACTTAAAAGTTTGTTTATAAATGAAGAATTTATTCTTAAAAAAGGGAACACAAATTGAAAAAGACTAAATAAGACCAAAAGGTTTTGACCTAAAGTTAAATACAAAACTATTTCAAAACCATAAACCAACAGTAAACACCAATAGGCAGCAGCAACAATTCACAAAAATGAGAAAATGTAATATTACTCACAATATCTCTCTACTCCCCAAACTTCAATGCCACTCCACTGGCACCGTCTTTTCAACGCCAATATAAAGGCCCGACAGTAGCAACATCATGGTGGACCTGACTCTTGGGGGTCCAACCATCAAATGCATGGAATAGATTTATCAACTTAAATACACAAGAGAGTAATAATAAATAATATATATGCATAACAATGTAAGCAGAAACTACATAAAAACAAAACACACATGAAAATAATTCAAAAACAACAACTAAAAGGGAAATATCCCTAGGCCAGAGAATGAGTCCTAAATTAAAAACGACAGCTAACTAATGTTCATTCCAATTTACAAAGCGGGGATGCTGTGGCGGATGCCCGGGTCTCATGCCCGGCCGGGACGCCCCTTTGATGTGTATCAGGGGGAGCAGCCCTGGTCGGTGCAGTTCCTCCCCCTGGACGCTGGATGGCTGCCCTGGGTTGGAGCGGTGCCTCAGTCTCTCGCAGGGCTTCATGGGAGATGGAGTTCTCCACTGCCCTGTTGGGGTGGCTGCCAGGGGGTGCGGCATGGGTCCCTGAGCCCAGCTGGACGAATCTTCAGCCCCACCCGGGAATGCAACCGGAAACAGGTGATCAAGCACCTGGAGCACTTCTGGGTGGGCCATAACAGGAGGTAGCAGCCACCACTCAACGGCCGGAGTCAGGTGGAAGGAGAACAAAGCTTGTGGAGGAGTGGTGGTGGAAGAGAGAGGAGTGTTTTGGTGTTGTACTTTGTGCTTTGGGACTGTGTTGTGGCTGGGGGACACGGGGAAGACGTGGTCTTCAGCTGAAGAAAATAAACAGTTTATTCATTTCTATACGTGCCTCCCGTGTCCAATCTGTGTCGGGTCGAGCAACAATATATGTTACAATGCATTCATTTATAATGAAGACCTGTGGTGGCCTCATAAATAACGTTCCAGTGACTTCTGGCAAACTGCCCTTCTGTCTTTCTTCTTTACTTTTATCTCCCTTCTAGATCACATGATGAAAAGACCGTTTATTCTTTTTGCAATTCTGTTGGACTGAAGTGGCTTCCTGGTTCATCTGGAATTCCCCCAGTGTGCATCTTTCCCAATGTACTTCCTTTAAACTGCTGTGAAGAGTCCAGAAAAGCCTTTAAGATGTCTAAAGTTCTGACACTCCTTTCTAGTGGTTTTCTGTGTAATCCCAGTTCATTTGGCCTAAGTAGGTAAAGCAAATCAAAACAATAGTTTAATACAATCTTGACATTTGTTACTATATTCTTCTAAGAGAATGACTCCACAATCATGGGTTCATATCTCTGTTATGTGTCGGTTTTTCTCAGGATTCCCCTTGAAGTCTCTAAGACATGCATCTTAGTATAAATAGAAACTATAAAATGAGCATGTGAATGAGTGTGCCTTGAAATGGTATTAGGCTAATTTCTATGTTGAACATGAATTAAAAAAATAAATCACTTCAGGACATCAATGAAAGTATTAGTCCCTGTGATATTTTTACTACAGAATATTTTTGCCATATTTTAATGAATGAGGCTATAGCTGGTAAGGCTCTGTTTGGTGCGTCAAAGTAAATGATTACTCCAGAGCTGTGCAAACAACATGAATTGCCCTTTGTGGTGATTCTGATAAGCAAATGTGCTGCTTCTTGGCTTTATTCCACCCCTATTTATTTATTCTCACATTTAGCTTCATATTTTTGCCCAGTAGAATTATTTGTATTTGAAAATACTAATTCACTGCCATCTGGTTAAACTGATTCCCATGGATGGCTACCACTGATTTAGCAATAGTTTCAACACAGCCAGCATTTCATGCATAACTTAGTATTTTCAGTATTATTAACCATTGTGGCGGCATGGTGGCGCAGTGGTAGCGCTGCTGCCTCGCAGTTAGGAGACCTAAGTTCGCTTCCCGGGTCCTCCCTGCGTGGAGTTTGCATGTTCTCCCCGTGTCTGCTTGGGTTTCCTCCGGGACGCTCCGGTTTCCTCCCACAATCCAAAGACATGCAAGTTAGGTGGATTGGTGATTCTAAATTTGCCCTAGTGTGTGCTTGGTGTGTTTGTGTGTGCCCTGCGGTGGGTTGGCACCCTGCCCAGGATTGGTTCCTGCCTTGTGCCCTGTGTTGGCTGGGATTGGCTCCAGTGGACCCCCGTGACCCGATTCAGCGGGTTGGAAACTGGATGGATGGATTAACCATTGTTTTATTTGTTATGGAGGGTATCCACTGAGTCTGGCTAACATTAATGTGAAACCTTTATGTCTGTCTGGTACTTGTTACTGGTTTCAGTGGCAGGTCACCATGACAATCCAATTTGTGCCTCGTTAGCAGTGACTAGTATGGCAGGTTTCAATTTTTCTTTAAATGTCTGGGGCCTTATGCACAACCTCATGCGTAGAATTCAGACTAAAAAATGGCGTACAGACAAAAGCATAAATCTTTGTGTATGCTTCTACATTAATCCACATAAATCTTGGTCAACGTGAAAATTAATGCTTGTGTAATGCCTGCCACCCCACCCGACTCCTCCCAGAATTACGCCTCTTTGAATATGTAAATGAAAAGTGGCTTCCTGGTTCATCTGGAATTCCCCCAGTGTGCATCTTTCCCAATGTACTTCCTTTAAACTGCTGTGAAGAGTCCAGAAAAGCCTTTAAGATGTCCAAAGTTCTGACACTCCTTTCTAGTGGTTTTCTGTGTAATCCCAGTTCATTTGGCCTAAGTAGGTAAAGCAAATCAAAACAATAGTTTAATACAATCTTGACATTTGTTACTATATTCTTCTAAGAGAATGACTCCACAATCATGGGTTCATATCTCTGTTATGTGTCGGTTTTTCTCAGGATTCCCCTTGAAGTCTCTAAGACATGCATCTTAGTATAAATAGAAACTATAAAATGAGCATGTGAATGAGTGTGCCTTGAAATGGTATTAAGCTAATTTCTATGTTGAACATGAATTAAAAAAATAAATCACTTCAGGACATCAATGAAAGTATTAGTCCCTGTGATATTTTTACTACAGAATATTTTTGCCATATTTTAATGAATGAGGCTATAGCTGGTAAGGCTCTGTTTGGTGCGTCAAAGTAAATGATTACTCCAGAGCTGTGCAAACAACATGAATTGCCCTTTGTGGTGATTCTGATAAGCAAATGTGCTGCTTCTTGGCTTTATTCCACCCCTATTTATTTATTCTCACATTTAGCTTCATATTTTTGCCCAGTAGAATTATTTGTATTTGAAAATACTAATTCACTGCCATCTGGTTAAACTGATTCCCATGGATGGCTACCACTGATTTAGCAATAGTTTCAACACAGCCAGCATTTCATGCATAACTTAGTATTTTCAGTATTATTAACCATTGTGGCGGCATGGTGGCGCAGTGGTAGTGCTGCTGCCTCGCAGTTAGGAGACCTAAGTTCGCTTCCCGAGTCCTCCCTGCGTGGAGTTTGCATGTTCTCCCCGTGTCTGCTTGGGTTTCCTCCCACAATCCAAAGACATGCAAGTTAGGTGGATTGGTGATTCTAAATTTGCCCTAGTGTGTGCTTGGTGTGTTTGTGTGTGTCCTGTGGTGGGTTGGCACCCTGCCCAGGATTGGTTCCTGCCTTGTGCCCTGTGTTGGCTGGGATTGGCTCCAGTGGACCCCCATGACCCTATTCAGATTCAGCGGGTTGGAAACTGGATGGATGGATTAACCATTGTTTTATTTGTTATGGAGGGTATCCACTGAGTCTGGCTAACATTAATGTGAAACCTTTATGTCTGTCTGGTACTTGTTACTGGTTTCAGTGGCAGGTCACCATGACAATCCAATTTGTGCCTCGTTAGCAGTGACTAGTATGGCAGGTTTCAATTTTTCTTTAAATGTCTGGGGCCTTATGCACAACCTCATGCGTAGAATTCAGACTAAAAAATGGCGTACAGACAAAAGCATAAATCTTTGTGTATGCTTCTACATTAATCCACATAAATCTTGGTCAACGTGAAAATTAATGCTTGTGTAATGCCTGCCACCCCACCCGACTCCTCCCAGAATTACGCCTCTTTGAATATGTAAATGAAAAGACAATGGCAAAAGCAAGGGGGAACAAGAAAAATTTCAGCCAATACCAAGTAGAGGCAAGGAAAAACGTACTATTTGTTGGTTTAAGCAGTGATATAAACAACAAAAGGAAGTTGATCAAGTGCCAGAGTGGAGAGAAACTCAGAATTTCAAGTTCAGAAAGTCGCACAGTGCCCAAAATAAATAAGAAGTGGTCAGATATCAAAGTCACCATGAAAAGGCGAGTCGTAGCCCACCACCTGAGTGTCATATGAAAGCTTATTAGGGTACAGAGAAAAAAAAAACAAAATAAGGACAACTGTCAACTTTAATCTCGAATGTTCCACTTTAATCACATAGTTTATTTTGTCATTAAAGTAGAAAGTCATAAACTTCATCTTAAAATCATTTAATTTACTAGTTTCTCAAATCCCATCGCAACTAAAGTATCACGTTAAATTCTTTGTATCCTGTGTGTTCTTCTATATACTCTATGTATGTAAGTCACTACGTGCTTCTTAAATGGGATTTCTCTTCCACCGACAGGACACGGAATACATTACATTCATGATATCACAGCTCTATGAACAATTTAAATACTAAGACGTATACTTGATATCATTTTCATAATGACAGGAATTAAAGCATGTATTAAACGTGGGGACACGGTGGTAGCGACGAGCTGGCGCCCTGTCCAGAGATTGTTCAAGCCTCCCGCAAGATGCTTGCTGCGCCGTGAGTGACCTTTGATGAAATAATTTACTGCAGCAGTACTGTCTCTTTCAAACATACTAACCCCCAATTCCTGTCATTCCTTTTCTTTCTCCAAGTAACCAATCGCCACACAATCAGCTCTGTAATAGACGTGAAGCCATCTGCAAGCTTTTATGGAACACTGAAATATCATTGTAGTACATGTTTAATTATTCCATTCATCTATCCATCCAGTCCCAGCAAGCATACAGCGCAAGGCAGAACAATCCCTGAATGGGTAGCTCATCGCTACCGCAGCGCCACTGTGTCCTCGCATGTTTAATTATTAACAATATAGATTATTTAAATGAAGTTTAAAATGTATCTATATAATGTAATAAACATACTTTACTGAATTTCATCCTAAACATGATATCAAGAACTCCAAGAAGATAGCGCTTGGAAATCTAAATCGACTTAGAAGCCAGTAGTCATATGTAAATACGCACTTTATAAAGTGGCTCAGGTTGTGCAATATTATAAGTGTATCACAAGTTTACAGTGAGGTAACTGTACTTATAAATACAAACAGTTCTACCAGGAGCACTTGATGGACTGATTGAGTGCGTTTATAGCTCTTGAGATGAAACTGTTTCTGATCCGTGAGGTCCCTACAGGAAAGGCTCTGAAGTGTTCGCTGTACTGTATGGGAGAAGTTCAAATACGCAAGGCTGAGGCAGTGTGTGCTAGATGCTGTATCCCGATAATCCTCTTTTCGATCAGCTGCTGCACAGCTGTGATTCCACACTCAGATACAGTGGGTTAAAATACTCTGAGTGGCACACTGAGAGTA
Source organism: Polypterus senegalus (assembly GCF_016835505.1). NCBI lineage: Eukaryota > Metazoa > Chordata > Cladistia > Polypteriformes > Polypteridae > Polypterus > Polypterus senegalus. Next base: position 37,741,203 of record NC_053163.1, read on the forward strand.
ACAACGCTAAAGCAGCGATGGTATTTGGAATAGTTTGGCCATTCCGTGCACCATTATGTGGTTGCGAGTTGATTACAATCAAATGCCTTAAACTAACAAACGGTATGCAGTGTCACAAGAACGAGACATGGACAGATAAAGAGTTGGGGCAGCCACCCGTATATTGTGGTATCCTGGCTGCAAAAGGTCGTTTTATCAAACAATCAGCACTGAAGTGCATTCAACTGAGTACAGAACAAGACTGAGGAAACAAAGGAAAAGGGGCAGGTTTTAAAGGGGGAGGCAGGAAGTGAGGTCATATGGATCTGGCGCGTGGTCTTCCACCATTGGTTCATAGCCGGACGTGACACCAGAGAGACTGGAGCTGGTGTGGCCGACTTCCATTGGCTCAGTCCCGGAAGTGATGTCAGGAGAGCCAGGTGAAATCCCCCGGGGATGGTCTACAGGCAAGGGAGAAAAAGAGTCAGTGCACTCTGCCACACCCCGGCATGCCTCCGAACTGCCTTCATTCAAGCCCTTTAGCTGCCTCCCATGCGCACGTGTGTGACAGCAGTTAGTTTCAGTGTATATGATAAAGTCGCGTCCCAGAGTGGTACTACATATCTCAGATGAGCCAAGAATTAGATCAGATTAGATAAACTTTATTAATACCATGGGGAACTTCAGATCTGCATCCTCTGATGCACATGCGTGACAGCCTCTATAAGCTTGTTGGAAATCCCATTTCAAATCCATGGGCATTAATATGCAATTGCGCAGCCCCATCTGTGGCTATAACAGCCTCCACTTTTCTGTAAAGGCTCTCCTGAAGATTTTCGTGTGTGTCTGGGTTAGAGTTTGTGCCAATTCAGCCAAGAGCATTTGTGAAGTCAGGCACTGATTTTAGTCGAAAAGACATGGCATTCCAGTTCATCCCAAAAGTGTCCAACAGGACTGAGATCAGGGCTCTGTGCTGGCCACTTGAGTTCCTCCATGTCTTTAGGGACCTATCTTTGTGTACATGGCCTGAGTTATGCCTCCCCTAACTGTTGTCACAAAGATGTACTGTATATGTGAACATTTGTCTAAACGTTATTTGCTTGCTGTGGCATGAACAGTATCCTACACTGGAATCAAGGGGCCTAGGCCAAACCCTGAAAAACAGCCCAAGACTGTTATCCCTCATCCACCAAACATAACAGTAGATACTATGCAGTCTGGAAGATAGCATTCTCCTGGCATTCACCAACAAAAGGTTCATCCTTTAGACTGCCAGACAATGAAAAGAGATTCATGAGTTCAGAACATGGTTCCACACCGGTCCAACTGACAGGTGGCATGGCACTTAATGATCTTAGGTTTGTTTGCAGATACTTAGCCATGGACACCAATTTCATGAAGCTCCTGATGCACAATTCTAGAGATCTCAATCATTTGGAAAACCAGTCAGTTATCATTGCTCCCAAATCCTGGCTATCATTGGTCCTTCCATTAATTTACACTGGCCAGCTACAAAGCTATTTATTTGTCCTGCCAGCCAATCCGTCGACGTTATCAAACTGGTCTGTCATCCAGGTAATGATAACCTCCCCATCTTTTCTGTGTTGCAATTGTTTATAGAGAGAGATGCAAAAATTAAGAAAATAGAAGGACTGACCAAATGAAATTTACATAAATTAATGATAGGTAATATATTCACATGTTCACTCTTTAAATATCCAAATATTCTGCTTGATTTTGACCCTATATTTATTGCATTATGTAAATTAATTTCGAACATTCAGTAGTAGTATTGGCAGTTTTTACTTTATTATTATGGACCCCATGGACCCCGTGACCATCAGAGGTGACTCTGTGCAGAGGATGCAAGCCTATAAATACCTGGGAGTGCAGCTGAATGATAAATTGGACTGGACTGCCAATACTGATGCTCTGTGTAAGAAAGGACAGAGCCGACTATACTTCCTTAGCAGGCTGGCGTCCTTCAACATCTGCAATAAGATGCTGGAGATGTCCTACCAGACAATTGTGGCGAGCACCCTCTACTACGCAGTGGTGTGCTGGAGAGGCAGCATAAAGAAGAGGGACACCACACACCTGGACAAACTGGTGAGGAAGGCAGACTCTATTGTAGGAATGAAGCTGGACAGTTTGACATCTGTGGCAGAGTGACGGGCGCTGAGCAGACTCAATCATGGAGAATTCACTGCATCCACTGAACAGGATCATCTCCAGACAGAGGAGCAGCTTCAGCGACAGACTGCTGTCACCGTCCTGCTCCACTGACACAGTGAGGAGATCATTCCTCCCCCACACTATGTGACTCTTTAATTCCACCCAGGGGAGTAAATGCTAACATTATTCAAAGTTATTGTCTGTTTTTACATTCATTTTTTTTACTCTTAATTTAATATTTTTTTTGTATCAGCATGCTTCTGCTGAATTATGTGAATTTCCCCTTGGGATTAATAAAGTATTTATCTATCTATCTATCTATCTATCTATCTATCTATCTATCTATCTATCTATCTATCTATCTATCTATCTATCTATCAGTGGTAGTAGTAGTTGTTGTACTTACCATATTTTTAGTGTAAAACAAAGAAGAAGAAAAGCATTTTCACAACTGGAAACTTGTTACAAATATATTTAGCACAAACATTAGGAAGTTTTTCTTCACACAGAGAACCACAGACGCATGGAATAAGCTACCAAGTAGTGTGGTAGACAGTAGGACTTTAGGAACCTTTACCAATAGACTTTGTTATTTTGAAGTTATAATTGAGTTATGTGAATAGATGACAAGCTTTTTTTGGGCTGAAAGTCCTGTTCTCATCTAACATTTTCTAACATTCTATTATTATTATTATTATTATTATTAATATTAACAGTAGTAGTATTAATTTATTTCTTTTTGTAGTTGTAAAACATGTCACAAGTGATACTGGTGACAAAATGAACAAAGAGTAACAGCACATTGATACCTTGGAACATTATTACTATTATTACTAACTAGGCCTTCAATTATAAAGTAAATAAATCAGAAATGTTAGTTACATTTGTGAAGTGTGCTTCTTTCTTTATTTAGATATTTATTGTTACAATTAAATCTGTTATAAAGAATAATAATTGTATCCAGCAGGGGTCGCATGCTCCTTGGGAATCCATTCATTAGAGAGTGCAGCTTTTACTAAGCCAAACGTCTGTATGTACAGTATGTCTATATGTATTTTATATTTTATGTAAAATAAGATGAAGAAAGAAAAAAATAACACTAAAGAAAGGATACACTTAGCTTCATTTAACATCAGCTGAACACTCACAGTAATACAACAGTCAAAAGAGAGCTACTGGTGAAAGCATGATGCAGTCATTGGGTTCCTGCAGTCGGATCTGACCTGCTTTGAGAGAGAGTGCAGGAGGTACAATTCCTAGGTACGAGTGGGAGCGATGCCTTACATCCATCTGTAGGTGAGCTCTACTCTTCAGTGCAGTTGCAGGTTCCAAAATAAGAACATTCATTAGCCAGACATGGGAATCATTCACAGGGAAACTCTAAATAACTGACAGTAGCCCCTGGGCACATATTGATCATCTCCAAACATGGAGCGCATCAGCATTTTTTAATAGCCTGCCTGACTTGTCAGGTTCTCCCCGTCAGCTGGTCTGCACAGTTTAGATATTTTCAGCTGTGTCAATTCCTTACCTTAATTTTGAGTAAAATCTTGTACTATGGGATTAACCTCACAGATCACAACGGCACACTTCAAACCTTTGGCTACTAATGTAGTGGAGTCAGGGAGGGGCAAGTTGGGAAATTTGGGGGGCCACAAGAAAAAAATTCCACTTGGGCCCCAGTTTGTCTAGGGGTGGCATTGTTGGCTTGTGTAACCTTACTTTCTTTTCTAATTCTTGCCCAGGAAGGTAGAACTTAAATACTGTACTGAGTTGGCATGTGCAATCTAGCTTTAGGAAAATAAGACTAGAAAGGTCTCACCTGAAAGCTTTTTGAGGCACAATGCTATAGTGAAATATCTGAGTCAGCTTAACATCTTATATGCAAGTCAAGTTGGGGAGCATGCACTGGTACAGTGTGTTGCCGCACCCACTACACAATGAAACAACTCGGGATCCCAGTTTGCAACCCCCCAGGCAGACATGCGGTCCATTCCCACCCTCTGGAAATGACCCTCTATCTGCCGCAGCCAGGTGTTACATGGGCGACCAATTGACCTAGTCCAGCCACTCGGGTCATCAACAATGAGGATTTTATGAGCCGGATCAAAATCGTGCCACATGGCCGTGGTGCCGTAACTGATGCTTCCTCACAATGCAGGTAATGTGCCTCATTCGGGACTTCATTAGCAACCGCTAAACGGTACATAAGGATTTTCCTGAGAGTCACAGTACCAAAAGAGTCCAGTCTTCGTCTCAGGTCACTGGATAGCGTCCATGTCTCGCAACCATATGGCAAGACAGGAAGCACCAGGACTCTAAAGACTTGGACCTTCGTCCTTTATTGGTCCAGGTCCAGATAACAGGTCCCAACAAATATATATCAGTGCTTTTGCATCTCCCATTTTTAGTATTACCAATAGACCATGCAGGAGATTTTAATTTTAAATAATAGTTGAGATAACCCTTGTAATGGTTGCAATGGACATCCTTTATTCAACAGACCAGAGGGAGCACTCAGATATCTCTGATATCATAATGACATAATGACATAAAGACTTGGACCTTCGTCCTTTTGCATAGATATTGGGAGTGCCACACACCCCTTTCCAGCGACCTCATGACCCCCCATGCTCTCCCAATCTGTCTACTGTCTTCACAGGAAGAGTCACCAGAGACATGAATGTCACTGCCAAGCTAAGTAAACTTCTCAACAAAGTTGACACTCTCTCTGTAATCAGACACACTGCTGATGGCTGTGCCCATGAGGTCATTAAAGGCCTGGATCTTGGTTTTTATCCAGGACACTTGCAAGCCCAGACACTCATATTACTTGTTTAGTCTCTCGAGCGCTCCGATCAGAGCCTCCATTGACTCCACAAAGATCACAGCATCGTCAGCAAAGTCAAGATCTGTGAATCTTTCTCCACCAACAGATGCCCCACAGGTGCTGGACCCCATAACCTTGCCCAACAACCCAGTCCATAAAAGCATTGAACAGAGTAGGAGCAAAAACATACTCCTGACGAACCCCAGAATCAACTGGGAAAAACACAGAGGTTCTGCCTCCACTCTGCACAGCACTCACAGTACCAGTGTACAGGACGGCCATGATATCTAGCAACCTTGAGGGGATCCCGCGAACCCTCAGGATGTCCCACAGGGCAGCTCGATCAACTGAGTCGAACGCCTTGCAAAAGTCGACAAAGGCTGCAAAGAAACTCTACTGATATTTGCATTTGTGCTCCATGAGAACCCTCAGTGCCAGGATGTGGTCAATGGTAGACTTCTTAGGCATAAAACCAGACTGTTCCAGTCGCTGGTAGGTGAGCAAGTAATCACAGATCCTATTGAGGATGACCCTAACAAGGACCTTACCCAACACAGAGAGCAGTGTTATCCCCCTATAGTTGTTGCAATCCAGGCGATCACCCTTCCCCTTCTAGATAGGAACAACAAGTCCCGTTTTCCATTCAGTTGGGATGATGCCAGTCTCCCAAATGGAAGCAAAGATTGCTAGCAATGCCAGGAGGACAGCCTTACCACCAGCCTGGAGAAGTTCACCCTGGATACCACAGATCCCTGCAGCCTTTGTCCCACTCAGCTGGTTCACCACCTGTGCAATCTCAGCAAGATTGGGTGGTTCACAGCTAATTGGAGGATCAGCCTGAAGTACCGTGGACCCAGAGATATCCAACATCCTAACCAGAGGATCAGCAGGATCTTATATGCACTCTTATCATAATTTATACAAGTAGGAGGGGCCTGGGACTGCAGATAAAGGGCGGAGTCAGAGACAGAGCCTAAGCTCCATACTGATAGAGTTGCAGGCAACCCATAATAACGTCTGCAGTTTACTTTTTTTGTTTCTTTTTTTATTGATGTTATTAAAAGCAAGTACATCCCATACAATCATCTTAACAAGACAAAATTCAATTCAACCCCCACTGAAGAGAAAGAGAGGAAGGACAACAGGGAGAGTAAAATTTAAAGTGTAGAAAAGAGGGAAAAGAATCATTTTCTCCAATATAAATGTTTATTCTAAAATGTTACTGATTAGATCCTGCCAGGTTTTAAAAATGTTTTGCACAGATCCTCTAAGTGAGAATTTGACTTTTTCCAATTTCAAACACTATATAACATCAGTTAAATACTGATTTAAAAGAGTTGGGCTAGGGTTCTTCCATTTGAACAAGTCTACGTGTTAATAACGAAATAAAAGCAATTACAGTTTGTTTGTCCTTCTCCACTTTAAGCCATCTGGTAGCTGTTAGTGGATTAGGAGGAATTGTGACACCTAGGCTGTCTGAAAGGCATTTAAAGATATTTGGTCCAGAATGATGTTCATTTGGCGCACGCCCAAAACATGTCGCCCCAGGGAGGCTGGGACTTGATTGCAACATTCGCAGGTTGGATCTTGCCCTGGAAACATTTTGGACAATTTTGAACAAGATAAAAATGCTTGATAAAAGATTTGTAAGTTAAATAATTGTATGCTTTGTGCATATGAGCTAGACGGAATTCTGTGCGTGGGTGGCTTGCACTCCTTTTATGAAATGTTGAGTAAGAGATCCTTTTCCCCACTGTACAATACTCTGGGATCTTTGAAAGGAAGGGACTTTAAAATGTTTTATATATTATACAAATGCTGTCTGAATCCTCACAACTGATCAATATTTCTTCTGGAAAAGAAGTAGGTGGGAGGTGAGGAAAATTGGTCAGAGTTTGTTTAGCAACGTTAATAATTTTGAGATAGTGGAAAAATGATGTTGATGGGAATCAAAATTTGGAGTGTAATTGTTCACACGATGAAAAAACATTATCTATGTACAGATCCCTAAATGATTTAATCCTGTACATTTTACACACATTAAAAACTGTGTAAGCTTGAAAGGAAAACGGAAAAATGGTCATTATTGTGCAGAGGTGCCACAGATAAAAGCTTCTCTATCTTGAAGTGCTTCCTACATTTGGTCCATATTCTGAGTGAATGAAGGACAATTGGGTTATTAGAATATTGGCGATACCTTGTACTTATTGATGTACAAAGCAAGGAATATACAGAAGTACTGTAGTTCATTTCTATTGTGGTCCAAGCTAGCATGTGTTTGTCTATTTGTGTCAATGTCCAGGTTTTTATAGCTTGTATATTTGCTGCCCAGTAATGAAATGAAGTTAGATAGAGCCATGCCACCTTCTGCCTTAGGTCTTTATAGGGTTTCCCTTTGGATACGTGCATGTTTTGAATTCCAAATAAATGAGGCTATGATTGAATCTAATTTCTTAAAATTGATTTGTTAATGTATTTGGGGATTCTTTAAAATAGACAAAAAGCTTAGGAAGGGTATTTATCTTGACAGTGCTAATTCTCCCTGCTAAAGTGAGATGGAGAGTAGACGATAAATGCATGTCTTGTTTTTCCATGCATACAGGAAAATTTATTTGAAAAAGTGCTTTATTTTTTCTTGTAATGTTTACTCCTAGGTATTTAAACTGATCTGCAATGCTAAAAGGTAAGGTGTTCAATCTAATGTTGTGTGCTAGAGAGTTCACTGAAAAAAGCACACCTTTATTCAAATTAATTTTGATTCCAGATATCTTTTGAATTCTTCTAGTGCTGTTAGGACTGCAGGAACAGAATTTTGTGGGTCTGATATATACAGTACCATATCATCAGCATATAGTGATATTTTCTGTTCAAGTCCTTCTCTGATAATCCACATTATCTCAAATGCATTTTGAAGTGAACAGCCAATGGTTCAATGGCAATTGCAAATAGAAGTGGTGAGAGGGGGCGTCATTGCCTAGTAACAAATTCCAGTTTGAAGTAGTCTGAATTAGTCTGCAGTTGAGATTAAAAAATGAGAATTGTGAAAAAGGAGACTGACTCTTGCAGAAGAGTCGCAGCCCTTGTTATAGACACACCATAATGTCAATTAAACAATTCTAGATAACATGTATAAAGTAATAAACTACACAAATAATACAGTAAATAATGGTACATAGTTTATTTATGTATAGTAGAAAGGTACTTACAGTACAATTACTGATTATGATATTTAGGGTTGAATAGTTCATATTAAAAATGCAACAAAGCTATATTTAAATAAAACATTGCTGTAAAATTTAGAAAGAGGCAATAACATGAGTGAGATTAAAGTATAGATTTTCATTAAAATGAAAATTAAGACAAAAATGTACATGAGGAAAATAATTAACACTCAAAAGTGTGTCACAAAAAATGTCCTTTCTCTAAAGCCTTTAAAGGAATTATAAAGCTATTTTATTAATTTTTAAATGTTCAGAACTGCCATGGGCCTAAACTAGAGTTGCTTTGTGATTAATGCACATTTCCTCCCAGCACACAGGCTACCAAAATATAGATTAAAACAAATATTAATGGCGATAAGCAGCAATATAGATTAAAATTTCTTTCTTTTCTCACTTCTATGTCCATCCCACCAACTCACATCCACACACTCACCATCTTCCTGAAAGTCAAATTCCTCTACAACCCCAAGTAACTGATTTATATCATAAGTGAAATCCTTCAGACACACAAGGATGTCTGCAAGTGACAGACATGACTGATTAGATGGGTCAGATATGGCAAATTATTAGACTGGAATCAACACCGATCCCAAATCCAGGATAGAGAGGCTCAGTGAAGGACGCTTTGAACCTGTACAAGAGGGTCATTGTGTCTTCTGAGACAATATAAAATGAAACACAGCCAGCAGGACAATCCAGATACACTCCTACTCTGTGACAGAGTGGGGCAGTTATCTGTGTCTCCTTGTTATTGTGCCACACAGAATACCTGGTAGTAGAGCAGTCAACACTCCAGGATTTATCATTACCCCCAAGGCCAGACTCTGCAGCTTTTCCTTTCCTGCATATACCTTTATATGCAACACCTATAGAAGCCCCCTTACCTATCCACTCTACTTCCCAATAACAGCGAATCCCAATTATTCCCTGTCTGCACAGCACTTGACGCCAGTGTTCAAATCTGTCAGGATGATCCCCATATTGCATCTTTCTCCCTCGTGTCACCTTTCTGTTTCTTTCAGACAGAGATAGTTCTTTGTTCATTGTGTTAGGGTCAAGTGTGAGTTGGAAAGAGTCTAAAGGGAGGGAAAAAAAGAGAACAGCAATCACAGAAGAAATTTTCAACATACAAAATGATAATACATGAAAAGGATCTGTGTCTTTATACTCAACACAGGGGCTAACAGTACAAGGTCCTGAGCTAGATTTAGAGAATGGACAAGTGAGTGGATGGATGGAGTAAAATTCTGCAATGTGTTCAAAACTCTATATCTCTGATTGTCCTGAAGAATTTAAATCATGTAAAAGAATCAATTTTCTCTGAAATTGGGAAGATTAAACAACATAAACCTAGATTTTAGAAGTCCTAAAAGGAAACCAGCAGTGCACCAATTGTATAGTGCAGCCTAAATTAAACAGAGAGCAATGGTCTAAATAACTATTTTTTTTAGTCTTTAGTTTGTTTTTTTAAGCTTTAAAGGATCCTAATTAAATTACCCAAATGCCAACACAACTGACTGAGTAATGTTAAATCAACAGTAGAGATGAACGTTTCCAGTGCACATATACTGTAATTGTACACTAGAAAGTGTAAAATCAAGACTTTTGAACTGCTCTGCTGGCCATTAAACTTATAACTTTGGGAAAAGCATGTTATATTGATCTGAAACTTGAAGGGTGGAAGAGTGTGAAAATTATTCCAAGAACAGCATATCTGCGAATGATGCGTGTGAGTCGCGCCACTGGACTTCCCCACAGTGGCTATAAAAGGTGCTTGTCTGGCAGTTAAAATACTCTTAGGGAACAAAAATATCCTGGCAAAGGGGACAAGGGCTCTCTGATTTTGAGGTTGGGAGAATTGTGGGAATGTGGGGAGGCAGGCTGGGACATTGATGCTTGAGTTGGATGGAATGTGAGCACACTGACAAGAGTATGATGTTCGTTGGTAGGGGAGAGTCGGACACATCAAAGTAAGAGGTCTGGAGTACCACATCGCACAAACAGAAAAGTTGTGCACATGGCAGTGCTGGAGCGAACAACCTCATCACAGACCCTACCCCAAGAGTTGAGGTCTGTCACATTTCAACAGGCGTCTGCATGTACTGTTTGACCCATTTGGCAAGAGCTGTGCCTTTCTGCTCATTTCCAGCTACTTCTTAAAGGAGGGGTGCCCAATGCGTCGATCGCGATCGACCGTTAGATCAGAAAGGGAGGGCAGGTAGATTGCATTACATTCAAAAAATTTTTTTTTTTTTAATGTTAATCTATCATATATCCTCCCTATGGCATTTGCCACTTTATTGACATACAGGGTGGCCAGTCTGACATCTCTTTTCCTCTAACACACTGGTCATCCCGCACCCACAATCAAACGCGTGAGCTACTGCAAAACTCTGGATATCTAAGTGATCTAATTAGCCTTCCAATTTATATTGACTAAAAAAGGGATTTAAAAAAAAATTGTTGGTTATGGACTGGATGTGGAATTGGAAGAGGATTTTTTCTCTCACAATGTCACAATCAAAGTGCGTTTGTCTGATCTGTCAATCCATCATTGCTATTCCAAAGAAGGAAAATGCGGAAAGGAACTTTCAAACTGTTCATAAAAACTACAAAACTGACTTCCTTCCGAAAAGCGATCTGAGAAAGAGAAAGGAGAGGGAACTAAAATCGCAGTTAATCGGACAGCCGTCATTTTGCATCGTTCTGGGTGAGTCACTCGATCATTAAGCATAAGAAGTCCTTCCAAGATGGAGAGATGATAAAAGATGACTTCGTTGAGGCAGATGGCTAGGGAGAAATTCCTGCTGAGATTTCAAGACCCCTGGCTGGAGAAAAAAGAGTTTCTCCTTGTAATTAAACATGCAGAATACAAGCAACTTAATAACGATCAATGGCCGCTAGACTTGGCATTTTTCTTCTGATCTGACCAACATGTTGAATGAGTTTAATTTACAGCTGCAAGGAAAAGAGAAAACTATGGTCAATATGATTAGCTCAGTTAATGATTTCAAACGAAAAATGCAACATCTGCCTCAAAGCTGCAGCGCCTTGATTTGGGGAACATCCAAAACACGTGCCAGAGCTGGAGACGCAATGGAAGGCGTGTGTGCAACTTGGCAGCATGCGCTAGACAGAGCAGATTGAAAATTGTCTGTCAGACTTTATCTAATGGAAAAAAGTAACGATTCGAGTGCTGCCCAATGTAGCGGAGTAAGAGTAGCGTTTCTTCTTCACAAATGTACTCAAGTAAAAGTAAAAAGTATGGTGTAGTAAAACTACTCTTAGAAGTACAATTTTTTTAAAAGTTACTCAAGTAAATGTAACGGAGTAAATGTTACTACCCACCTCTGATACTCAGTATGTATATGTATATGTACTATACTATATATATATAGCATTTTTAATGTAGGTAGATCATTTTGACCTGGTCATTTTAAAAGTAGCTCGGAGGCCAAAAAAGTGTGGGCACCCCTGTCTTAAAGCGTTGACCACAGGTGTCTGTGCCTGCACTGGTGGCAAGAACACCACCAATAACAGGATGAGGGCCATCACATTTTGTTTTCAAATGAGCCCCAATTCAATTTACTGCAAAATGATGGACAGTTATATGGAGGTAGTGCAGTGAAAAGCTTCTGAAGATATGAATTTTACAGCACAATATGGATCCAGAACATGGTGTTACATTGTGAGGTTCCACTCCTTTTCTCGCCTCAGTGGCATTGCCTGCACCTTGACCAGCTAGCGATACATGACAGATACGTCACATCAGGCTAAGGTGGTACCCTATATGCAGATGTTTCCTGGTGCCATATACCAATAGAACAGTACTTGACCACATGTGGCACAAAGCATTGTAGAGATGAGAAATCCCTTAAGAATGAAAAATCAAAAAAGAGATCTTCTTAATATGTTTTTGCTTTCTCCTAGACAACAACAACATCAGGACCAAATAAAATGGAGACATCTGCATTTCTCTCCTGCTTTCTCAGATTTTTCTCCTCAGAAAAAATACCCCCATAGTCTCACAAGGTTCTCCTCTTGATTTTCAGCAAAGATCTCAGATCACAATAGTCTCAGTTCTTCCAAGTAGTGTTTTGAATTTTTTTTGCAATTTGGAAGTATTTCCTGCTTAGTAATATATGATGTAATGTATGGACAGTTGTTTGGGGTAATAAAATACTATGATAAATAAAACTGTAGTCCTTGGTTCTGAATAATACTATTAGTTGCTCCAATTAGATTATGCTCATTCTAGAAGACAAGACAGGCAATATGGCACAGTGGTTTGGATGTTGTGGCTTCAAACCCTGGTGCTGACACTGGGTGATCATGAGCAAGTCCCTTCATCGCTGCCTGTGCTCCACTTACAAACTAAACCAATTGTATCTCAAATGTTGCAAGTCACCTTGGATAAAGACATCAATCTAATAATAAGTAAACAGTACGAAACATTAGGAGAGATTAAAACAAGACTAGAAAGAGATCTACCAAAATACACCATGCTTTCAAACCAAAATCTCAATTTTGACTCTGAGTTGTATCTCATGTCTCCTTTTCTTCATAAGGAATTCTAGGAGAAATATCTCTGAAAGTTGATTCTTAAGTGAAATATAATCTTTTTGAACTCTCATGAGCCATAAAAGGTCAACCTCTGAGCAGTACATTTTTTATGGGATGGTTGGATAACAAATGGCATGTCAGAGACCACCAGTGTTTACCATGGACAGATACTGGCATGTCATTCCACAAACACACATTCAATGTCAATGCCTTTCCATACATGACAGTGAACTAGTGACTATTTCTGCCCATGGTGGATGCACTAAATGTTGATAATTGTCAGTTCCATATGTGTGATGAATCTGTACTTCTAATCAAATACACCACATATCATAAGTAATCTGCCACTTCAATACCATTTTGATACTTCATGTCTTACTTGGTGTTGGAATTTTAATGGCCAGCAGCAAAATAAAATATTTCCATTAGAGAAATGAAATTTATTCAAGCATTTATAGTGTGTAAATAAAAAGGTACAACAACATTTTCACACCTACTTAATTCATTTAATTCTTGCACAATGCCAGAGCCTCTTCCAGCAGCATACCTTTGCTAATGTATTAATGGGGAGAAAATGCAAACTCTGCAAAGTGTGAGATTCAAGACCAGGACATTGGATCTATGAAGTGACAATGCTACCTGCTAAGCTAATGTGTCACATTAATGACACTATTTAGTGTGAAAATAATACTGGTAGGAGCTAACTGCAGCACTGCCATGTGTGCAAATAGCATTTCTTAGCCATTCCCTTAACTTCCTTTTAAAATCTTACTAAGATAACAAACGCTTACTGAATACAAATTTCACTGCCTTTATTTTATTTATTCAACAAAACAAACAACCAATTTACCTGGTGGCTTTACACTTGCAAGAAATTTTCTGAAATTAATTTTTGCATAACTAGGAGGCTTTGCGCCCAGCTCGCTTCACTCACCAATCCCTGGGCCTGCGCTACATGCTAGCCACTTTGCGATTCAGCCACTCACATATGGGAATGCAGATGTACAATTTAAAGATTGTTTTTTTTATGGGAATTCCTACATATGCATAATAGAACTACGGTAACTATTTTACATTACAGCGAGTAATTAACCATATTAAAAATAGTAAAACATAATAATTTGAAAGTAAATTATGTTTCATGTTGCGTTACAGTTATTCATTGCGTTATACAATTTCGTTCTGTTTCAATTTGAAATTAACACACAGAGACTTTTTAAACTGACACTTTTACTGTAAAACTTCAGTAAAAACAATTTTTGGAATTAAATTTTCATCAATATTGCATTGAATTTTGATTCTGACTTACATCGTGACAACGCAACGTATAACTGCCCATGAGTGAATTTCATTTATTTCTCTCTAATAAATAAACAGACTTTTTCGAATGTTTGTCTCTGTGATTTAATTGTCATAGCAAAAACTATTCTAATGGGAAACTGTTAACGTTTTAATACAAATGGCATATCAAGATCTCTTTTGGTGTCTAATGTTATCCGCAGGAGATGTACTACTTTACCTTTCTTGGATATATCCTTCTTTCAACAGTAATTCATGCGGTGGGCGACTGTACGGTGTTAATGGTTGTAGATATTCTTTGGGATATTGTAAGTTGATGTTTTCACCTTCCGCACACTCACCACCAACTGTTTCAGCATAGTCTATTGATATGCATTTAACCAATTTGCTGTGTAACTGATCGACAATTTTTGCATTAACTCGTTTGACTTCATCATTTCTCGATGCTAGGATTGCCTGTGTACTCCTTCTGTTGATAACCCTTTGGGATGAAATTCTTCAATAAGATCTGAACATAATAAGTCTTCTTTTATTGGGAACTTAAAGCCAGGTAAATGTAAACATTTATAAGAGCTAAAAGAGCAGGAACTGTGTCTGTCAATAGCATTCATACAAATGAGAGGTGAAAGGGCCGTGTGCATGGTTGAATATGGTTGAGAGGAGGGCATGACTTTAAAAAATCTCATGGCCAAAGTCTCGTCTTGCGGGACTTGAAATTATCTCTTTGAAAAAGTCTCGTCTCAGGATTTACTTTTATAATAGAGAGACATAATCCATCAATCCATTAACTTAATCTCCTTATCCAGGGCAGAGTCGCAGGGCAACTGAAGCGGATCCTAGTAATCATCGGGAACAAGGTAAGGACATCACCTCGACAGGGTGCCTACCCATTGCTGACATGACATAGTAAATATATTTTCATAATAAAATATTTGTAGTATCATCATTTAATTTACTTAAAATTTCTAAAGTGTCACATTAGAAATTAAGGTATAAAAAAACACACTGCCTCCACCTATCGCTTGAGAGAGGCTGCCATGATGTGGTACTACAGTACTTTCCATGAAGTGTAAATCACAAAAAACAGAGTGTATTTTTTTCATTGCCATAAAACAACATTTGATTTAGAATTTCACCGTGAGATGTAAAGTATGAAACATCATCACTCAGAAGTCAATTCTACATTCCAACCCTGGGATTTTAACTCAGGGTAATTTTAAGTAAAGATGGGCCAGCAAAGGGGCTTATAGACCACCTCAGGCCTAAAGAGCAATTCACTTTATGCTGCTCTTGCTCACAGAGATATATTTTATATCTGAATGACTTTGTAAACAGAAAATAATGCAATACCCACTCGTTACATCTTCTGATCTGACCTCTCATTAAGTGACTCCACGGGCCTTAAAACCTTGTTTAAATAGGTAATGACAGGAGCAAATGAGCAAATGTGAAGGCCATTACAGTTAAAATTCAATCTATAAAGAATCATTTATTCATTTAATCATTTTCCATGCCTACTTTTACCATTGCAGGATAAAGTGAAAGCATACACAGGCAGCATCAAGGACAACAAAGGAAATGATCAAGACAAGTCCATTTAAGAGGACACTGACTGACGCACTTACGTACTCTGAGCTGATTTAGAGCAGCCATTTAAAGCGCTCTGCGTGACTTGTTAATGCAGAAGAAACTGGAGCATCAGGAGAAAATGCACAATCACATGGGAAGAATGTTCATATTCCAAACTGACAGTGAGCAAGTCAGGATTTAAACTCTGTTGCTCCAGAGCTGTGAGCTGCCAGAGCAATGCAAGTCACCGTACTGTAAAATCTAAACTCATGCATTAAAAAGATACAAGCTGTTAAAAATGGCACATTTTTTTAAAGATTAAAGGGTCTACATTCAAATATGAAAAGAAAAACTCCAAAAAGAGACCTAATTAAAGCTGGTACTCCAAATTTGAAATTCAGTCATAATAGAAATGTCATTTGATGAAGGCTTACACTTTGTAATCAATGCATGGCCGAGGCAAGGCCAAAGTTGTAGCCAAGCTGTTTGGTGAAAGTTAGCCGTGTCGCTAAATAACTATGCTGCCTAAATGACTGAACTTATTTAAAAGCCTATAAACAATAGTTCAGCTCACATAGACTCTGCCACAGGGTGAACCTGTCACAAGGCATGTTTATTGCCATTTTCAGTACATGAGCATTTGTACTGCTGCCAAAGGGGGTGCCCCACTGCTCAGGTTCATAAGCAAGAATAGTCATCCACCCATCCACTCATTATTAAAACCACATAATCCAGTTCAGGTGGTGTTATCTGGAGCTATCTTGTCAACATTGGCCATAAGTTAGGAATATAAGGAGAGCATGTAAACTCCACAGAGGTGGTTCCCAGCTAGGAATTCTGAGCCATTATGCTATCTAAGAAATTAGATATTTAAAAAGTTAATTTCAATTGTGTGAGTTAAGCAAGTAAAATATAACTTACATCTTAAAAACTCATGTCTTGTCTGGAACAGTGGAGACAGTGGAACATCACTCACTTAATAAAAAAAGAAAAATATTTTAAACTTAAATGATAGCTTGTTGGTATAATGTGCACAGTGAAAGACAAAATAGATGGACTGACAAATGATAAGAGGCAGTTCTACTTCCTTCATGTAATATATGGAATGTCTCCCCCACATGGATTTCCTCAGTCAGTTTAAGATGAATGAATACATACTTTACCTACTGGAATGAATTTCACAATTTCCTGAAAGCTGAAGTTCTCCAGCCGTTCTTTCAGACATGACAGCTCTTTTTTCAGGTTTTCAGTAAAACACGGAGCAGTGAGAACAAAGCTGAGGGATTCTCTGCTTCCCGAGGGAACACAGAATGATGTGAATGTCTGCATCAGAAGAGAGGAGGAGGAGATTGGGCTTTAGAGAGGAATGCATTTGAAGACCTTCTGATGACAGAGACCTATGAAAACCCAATGACTTTTAGGAGTTCTCATTGGTCCAACTGTCTCTGAATTTGCACTCTTACCTGGAGGAATATGATATCATCATCCGTCTCGGAGAGTTCAGTGAGTTCAGTGTCGCTTCTCTTGAGGTCCTGGATGTCCTTCTCTATTCTCTCTATAATTTCTTCAGCCTTTGCAACTTCTTTCTCCTCTTGCTCTCTCATCTTCTTCATCAGATTCCCAAGGGTTTCTTTGAGGCAGCAGATCAGATCTGAGAGGCTCTTCTCAATTTGCTGCACCTCCCTGTCTACAGAATTCTGTTAGAATGGAAAAAGAAATCTTTTCAGGTCTCCTGATAAGAAGAATTTGTAGTTAGTTAGCACTTTTCTGTGTCACACTAGGCATGTTTACATGTGCCTCAATAACCCAGTTATTCACGGAAACCTGGTTTCGAAAATGCCAAGTAAACCCTTATTCTATTTAGTGAAACCAGGTTATTGGACTCTGAGAAACCTGACGAACAGAGGTGAATAACCTGATTATGTGTCCGTGTAAAGACTAAAATGGGTTGCTGCTAAGGAGTTTGTAATCTGCGCATGTCCTTTACACTCCATCACTCTGTGTATGCATTTGCTGTACGTATTTGTCGTATTTGCTGAGGATGATGTTTAACTCTTTTTCAGCTCAGTTTAATGAGGTTGGAGCATTTTGACAAAGATCTCAAGAAGATTACTTGCCCATGTAAATGCGGATTTTTAAGAAACCATGCTTTTGCCTTATTCACCTGAGCCCGGTAATGTGCATGCTTGTAAATGCACTCAATGTTGTGTCTTTTGTATGAAAAACGCAAATGCAGAAGCAGCAAAATGGCATATGAGAGCACAGTCTGACACTCAGTTTACTTCATTGACTTGGTATTTGAGTCCTTGTTTAATTTGGAATAGATTACTTGGCTCCTGCCTGGAGCCCATTGCTATGAAGCAGTGCTGGCAAACCTGTACTTCCAAAGTGGGTACAAAAAAGGGACAGGATGCTTCATTTTCAGTATTGTCTATATCAAAACCACAGAAAGGAGAGTTTGTAAAACAAAGAGGTAACCATGCATTTTCACTTCGCAAGGTACTCCCTACTTAGCTATTGCATGGTACAAGAAACTTAAAACAAGAGCAACGTCATCTTACAATCAGGCCAAGGAGCTGCTGGGTTTTTGTTATGTTACTGTGGCCCTGTTTCTCCTTGACATTTACAACCATGCAGTGTATTATGGTAGCTTTTTTTCTTATCATAACATCTGCTCTTAATAAAGCTCACCTTAATCAGACACACATAATCTTTGACCTCTTCCAGTCTCTTTTGTTTTTGCTGGAGCTTCTTTTGGATTTCTCTCTTTGTCATCGCCATCTGTTTCTGTGGGGAAATGAGTGCCCAGTGAGTAAGATAACACAGAGAATGGCAATGTGTTGGATGTTCATCAGACATGCAAGTACTCTATACATGTAATAGTGAACTTAAACTGTAATTGGACAACTGCTTTAACTCCACCTGCATTTGTAAGTAATTTACCAAAGCAGCACATTATTTTGTGCTCACTGTTTATAAATGACTGCTGGACCAGACACAGATTTAACTCCATCATTTAACCATTATGAAACTGATCACCAAAACGAAGCAACAACTTACAGAGAAGAGATGTGTCTGACACAATGAAGCCAGGTTAAGAATCTCTCTTTTAAAGGAATATTCAAAAAATCTGTTTTTATATGTTACCCTCATGAGACCGTTAGTGATTCAGTTCGTTCTTTTTAAATTCACTTCCACTTATGAGCCCAGCATACTATACAATAAGTACAAATGTAGTAAAATAATATCTCAAAACCAGAGTCAAAGCCTATTCCAGAAGCTCTAGGGGGGTGCAAGTGTGACAGTCCTGGATTGGGCATCAGTCTCTACACTTAAACAGAGGCAGAACACTCAGAGGAAGACCCAACAGAGACACAGGAAGAATATCTGCACATGAACCCAGGACGCTAGATCCATGCATCATAAACATAATATATAAAGTTGAAATAAAAACACAAAAATCTTGCAATAAATACCAATACATACAGACTCACCAAAGAAGACTAGAAGCTGTATTTGCTGCCAAAAGGTTCAAAAACTTATAAGAATGATAGATTTCAGTTTTGATTTTTAACATATTTGCAGAGGTTTCCAATAACATGTTTTCACTTTGTCATTATGGGCTATTGAGTGTAGAATGATAGTCAAAAATGACACATTCATCTATTAGAAATTAAATTTACAACACATATATTAAACATATTATGGCCTGCAGGGGGAGCTCCAGCTCCCCAGACCCAACACAGGCAGATACGAGTCACATGTCCAGCACAACCCACAGGCTTTTATTCACATGTGGGAAACTCTTCTCAATGGACTGTACAGTGAATAAGCACAATAAGAAAGTAACACAGCACTTTGCCTTCTTTTCTCTGTCTCATCTCTTCCTCTGTCTGTCTTCACTTCTCCTCCAGCAAGCTCTGTCCTACACCTCCCAACTCTGGCTCCTGGACCAGTAGCAGCTGGCTCCTTTTTTCCTGCACCCAGAAATAATCCCAGTGGCCTGTTAGCATGGTCTGGAAACGCTTCCAGGTGAGGGGGGAGCCCAATGAAGTAACCCCTGCAGCACCTCCTGGCAACATTCCCACCAAACTCCAACTCCCATGAAGCCCTGTGGTAACTGTAGCACTCCAGTGGGGATGCCATATAGCAATTCGGGGGAGTTAATGCCCTGTGCCCATATATATATTGCGGCCCCTTGTGCCTCCTCCAGACCGCGAGGGGGCGTCCGCCCTGGTTATGTTGGGGGCCTCGGGTGAAGGGCTTGGAAGCCAAGCCCTGTAGGGACCCGTGGCCGCCGCCAAGCGCCCCAGTGCCTGAATATCCCGGAAGCCCTACACTTCCACCACACCAGGAAGTGCTGGGGGGAAGACGACAGGGGACACCCGGACAGCTTCCGGGTGCGCAGCCGGCACTTCCGCCACACTGGGGCGTGGCTATGGAGGAATGCCGGGAAGCAGCTGCAGCCTATCTGGGTTCCCATTTAAGGGGCCGCCTCCCTCCAGTCATCGGCGAGAATCGGGTGGAAGAGGACGGAGCTGAGAGAAAGGACGGGAGGCGGCCAGGAAGGCACAAAGACTGTGAGGCCTGGGCAGTGGGGAATCGGTGCAAGTGGCACTGGGGTTCGTGGTGCACATGACTTTATTTGTATATAATTGTAAAATAAACTGTGTGGTGGAGCCAACGATGTCTGTCTGCCTGTGTCCGGGTCCCAGTCCACAATATATACACTCACCTAAAGGATTATTAGGAACACCATACTAATACAGTGTTTGACCCCCTTTCGCCTTCAGAACTGCCTTAATTCTACGTGGCATTGATTCAACAAGGTGCTGAAAGCATTCTTTAGAAATGTTGGCCCATATTGATAGGATAGCATCTTGCAGTTGATGGAGATTTGTGGGATGCACATCCAGGGCACGAAGCTCCCATTCCACCACATCCCAAAGATGCTCTATTGGGTTGAGATCTGGTGACTGTGGGGCCATTTTAGTACAGTGAACTCATTGTCATGTTCAAGAAACCAATTTGAAATGATTCGAGCTTTGTGACATGGTGCATTATCCTGCTGGAAGTAGCCATCAGAGGATGGGTACATGGTGGTCATGAAGGGATGGACATGGTCAGAAACAATGCTCAGGTAGCCCGTGGCATTTAATTGGCACTAAGGGGCCTAAAGTGTGCCAAGAAAACATCCCCCATACCATTACACCACCACCACCAGCCTGCACAGTGGTAGCAAGGCATGATGGATCCATGTTCTCATTCTGTTTACGCCAAATTCTGACTTTACCATTTGAATGTCTCAACAGAAATCGAGACTCATCAGACCAGGCAACATTTTTCCAGTCTTCAACTGTCCAATTTTGGTGAGCTCGTGCAAATTGTAGCCTCTTTTTCCTATTTATAGTGGAGATGAGTGGTACCCGGTAGGGTCTTCTGCTGTTGTAGCCCATCCGCCTCAAGGTTGTGCGTGTTGTGGCTTCACAAATGCTTTGCTGTATACCTCAGTTGTAACGAGTGGTTATTTCAGTCAAAGTTGCTCTTCTATCAGCTTGAATCAGTCGGCCCATTCTCCTCTGACCTCTAGCATCAACAAGGCATTTTCGCCCACAGGACTGCCGCACACTGGATGTTTTTCCCTTTTCACACCATTCTTTGTAAACCCTAGAAATGGTTGTGCGTGAAAATCCCAGTAACTGAGCAGATTGTGAAATACTCAGACCGCTCGTCTGGCACCAACAACAATGCCATGCTCAAAATTGCTTAAATCACCTTTCTTTCCCATTCTGACATTCAGTTTGGAGTTCAGGAGATTGTCTTGACCAGGACCACACCCCTTAATGCATTGAAGCAACTGCCATGTGATTGGTTGATTAGATAATTGCATTAATGAGAAATTGAACAGGTGTTCCTAATAATCCTTTAGGTGAGTGTATATATATATATATATATATATATATACACACACACACACATATTGATGTATGTCCTCCCTGTGATGGTTTATGTTCCCTCTCCTCTATGGTACTATATAATAACAGGACATAGGGAGACTACCTATCAAAGCTGTATAGTTCCCTAAGCAGCTAGGTGGCATCATTCCTTGCCTGGGTCATCCAAGTGCACATACTCAGTGTCACCTGGGGGTTGTAGTCCCTTTGGACAGTCCTGCTGGGTGCCTCCAGGACAGCAGCTGAGAATAGGTTTTCCTATTCAGAGGGGGTTCCGTTTGACCAGGAAGTGCTTCCTTTATATAATATTGTGGTGCTGGAAGTACTTCCAGGTCTGGAATATAAGGAGCCACCTCACTACAGTGAGAGAATTGAAATCAGTTGACACCTTGTGAAGCCATTTTAGCAAGATCATTTGTATGAAAATGTGCTATAGAAATAAGACATTGTCAGGAGAGAAGGGGGACAAAGCTTGCCTGGGAGAAATGGATTAGAAAGAAGGAAAAATAAAGATTTGGGAAATTTATTATAGAAGAAGGTCCTTTTTTCGACTAAAACTCTCCAAAATGTTTCCAGGTCATGATCCAACCTGCGAACGTTGCAACCAAGTCCCAGCCTCACTAGGTCACATGTTCTGTTCCTGCACCAAATTAACATTATTCTGGACAAACATTTTTAATTACCTCTCAGACAGTCTTGGACTCACAATCCCTCCTAACCCATTAACAGCTGTGTTTGGGGTTCTTCCAGAGGGGCTTAAAGTGGAGAAGGACAAACAAATTGTGATTGCATTCACTACACTGTTGGCACGCAGACTTATTCTGATAAACTGGAAGAACCCAAACTCTCCTCTTTTAAGTCAGTGAGAAACCAATGTGTTATATAATTTGAAATTGGAAAAAATCAAATACTCAGTAAGAGGAGTAAGAGTAAAGACTTTTTTTAAAACATGGCAGGATCTAATCAGTAATATTTTAAAATAAGTTCATGAAGCACAGAGAACTTATTAATTTAGGTATGTCTACAAGCCTTAAGTTTTACGCTGTTTGGCTTGCTCTCTCTCTCAGGGGTGGGGATCGATCTGTTTTTTAACTCCATTTTTCTTTTTGTAAAAACTTGATTGCTTTGTATGGATTGCAATAAAATTAATAAAATAAAAAAAAAAGAAGAAGGCGCTTTTGGTAATGTATTTCTTTAACATAAACATTTATATGAACCTGGGACCTATGTCTGCATGATTGTGTCTACAGTTTGAGGCTCAGAGATGTCACCTACATATCACAATATCTGCATAAAGTATATATACGTAATATATATGAATACCTGTATGTATATATATTATTTTATATATATATATATATATATATATATATATATATATATACTGTAGATATATATATATATATACTAGGGGGTTTAACGACCTGCACTACATGCCAGCCACATCACGTCTCTGCTGCTCGCATTGTGAAGAGGGGGGCTGAAGGCACCACAAGGAGATGCGGTCACTCCTCTGAAACCCCCTCTTAAACTGTGATACAATGGGAAACAAATACAGTTTTTTTTTTACCTCCTCTTTGCTCGATCAGCTGCTGGTTTGCTGCTGCTGACATGCCACATAATCTGCTTCTCGCGCAGCACTTTGAACATTTAAAACGCCTGTACAGCAGCTATCCTACTCTTTTTCTTTTATTTACAGCCCTGGGTGTGATTAAATCTCTTGGCACAAAGTCTTGTCTCGCGGGATGTGAGTTCTTGATATTTTTTAGTTTATAATTTAAAAACAGAATAAGAATCTGAAAATCTAACATCACATTAAAATTTGATAAATTCTGAAAAGAATGATACCAAATATATAAATGTAGGTTTTAAAATAAGCCTGATTGAAAGCATGACAAAAAACGTGACATAAAATCATTGCACAAAATCATTGCACCTTTTAGGCTTAGGATTTTATATATGTGGTCCAGATCTAATTATGCAATTTTCATTACGCTATAACTTATTAAGTTTATTACATAGAAAATTACCAGAAATATCCCGGACCATCGAGAAGTGTCCGAACTGACGACATGAAGAATCGTCTTCGCGCCAAACTGGAGTCATCCCTGCATAACTCAAAGTAGTCCAGATGAATATATATATATATATATATATATATATATATATATATATATATATATATATATATATATATATATATATATATATATATATATATATATATATATATAAATAAAAGCCCAGCGCGGTGTCTGTGTCCGTGTCCGGGTCCGCGTTCCTTTTGGCTGTATAGCCGCCCTGTAGAAAAGCCCCAGTCCGTCCCCTCTCAGAATTCCTGCTTACCCCACTCCGTTCTTTCCCATTTGCTTTTATTTTTCCTGTTCCCGAAAATCTTTTCAAAACAAAAGTAAAGAAATAGACAGAGCGTCACATTAACGTCTTCTCCCCTCTGCCTATTAAATAATCAATAAAATGAAATAAAAAAATCACGAAAGAAACAGAAACCACAACCTACCCTTACAGCGTCCACCGCGCTTCTGGCGTTAAAGCCAAACACGTGGTGTATGCAGGTTATGAGGTGTGCCCGTACTACAAAAGATTATATTGTTCATATACTATTAACTATTTACAGGGATCAACTCTTTTGGGGAAGTTCATAACAAAAAAAAATAAATTCAATTATAACTAACATGTGCACTTGAGTCGGATGGTTCCCCTGGTCACCAATTCGTGTGTTTCACAATGCCCACTATGCCTTTCCGTCTTCAGCTACCCATGTGCACTTGTACGGAGGAGACCTTAAGGAACAAAGGAAACGAGACGCAACTAAACCTGCCGCTGTGAGAGAGGACACATTACAGCGTGATCATGAAGCAAAGAGGCAAAAGCGTAGTAGTCGCTCGCAAGAAACGGACACTCAGCATTCACACAGATTAGCTCAACAACGCGTCTCTGCCGCACAACGAAAGGCAACTGAAACCCCTACTGAGAGAGAAGACAGATTACTCCGTGATCGCGAAAGAAAGAGGCAAAAGTGTGCCATTGAGACACCCGATGAGAGGTCCTTACGATTGAGTCCTTCAACTGTGGTCATCCAACGCGCAGCGTAGCGCGCGCCAAGTTGCTAGTATATATACTGTATATATAAAGAGAGAGAGAGAGAGGCTGGTTTTATTCAAGTCATTATATGCATATATAATCTAAATTAAATTGTGGAAGATAGTATGTTAAGCAGCATACTGCATTAAACATTGGTGAAACAGAAGATAGCTCAATATCAGTTAGATGTTCTTTGTATTTTGTGATTTATTAGAAATTATTCCACTCTTGTCTCTTTGCTGCCACATATCAACACAGTCCTTCTCCAACACTGATAGGCTTTTTCCTTCACAATGTGACATGTCTCTTATTGTTATTATTATTATCTCTTCCATATTCATATTACCAAATGCAATGCGCCGTTTTGGCGGCAAATTTGAATGAATTTACACAGTGCCAAAATTTGAAAAGCTGGATAGAAACTCAGGTGGCTAACAATAAGAAACAGGAGGCCTGTAGATGGCACTGCTCGCTCAAAGTAAATACAATATTATGTAGACTCCTTAGAGAAGAAAAGTCATTACTATAAGTAAAAAATACATGGAGTTCTCATCTCATCTCACTTTTCTAAACCACTTTTCTTTGTGGACACATGGAGAAATTTAACACAACTATTTTGTTATACTGCAAACTGATAACCAAATATATTTATATGGGATTTTGTAACTTTTCATAAAGAGAGCAGAATGTATAGTTTTTTCATAAAACAAAATAAAATTTCATTGAAGGGTTATTCTGAAGCACAAATGAACTATAATCACAAGATTTCAAATGGATGATATGACTTCACAATCACACAGCTGTCCATATCAGGCCTCCTGGTCCACGGTGCGAGTAGCTGTGAATGAAGAGGTGCCGCTCTCGCAGGTTTGTAGCAGAACCATGAAGCATGACTGAGGAGATGGCTGCAAAAAAATATTTGGGGCTAAGTTCTCAGGCACCATCAAGTTCATAGGAAGAAAAAGGAACTACCAGAACAAATCAAGTAGGAACAAAAGAATTTTTTCGTACTGCTTTGTTGGCATAGTCTGCTGGTGAGGATGACTGGAGGGAAGCCACTCCTTAAAATTGGGCATATAACTGCATGCCCAGAGTTTGTAGTAAAGCACAAGGCAATATCTGAAAGCATTCTGGAAAAGGCTAAGAGGACAAATGAAATAAAAATGCAGGCCTTTTCTATAAAGTTTAAAGCATTCAGCATTCCAGCAGTAGCATAGAAAAGCACTCATTAGGGGATGTTTTCTGAAGGCACTATATATAAACAATGAAAATGCGTTATTCTACTTAATACTTATTCCATAATTGGAAGTTAAAATATGAAAGCAAGAATTCTAAAGAGTTCAATAAAAGCAGGAACTAGCCATTATCTGTAGGTGAGTGAATGACTCTCACGTATACGTAAGCACTAGAAGACCACCAATAAACTCAAGCCCCTGCTTACCTGTTTCTCTGTTCTTTCCATATCAGGTGTCACCGTGTCGTGATTTCTGTGTTTAGTTGCTACACATAAAGAGCAGATACAACTCTGATCAGTTTTGCAGTAAAGTTCCATAAGCCTCTGGTGTTTGGAGCAGATCTTCTGGTGCAGGTTTTCCATTGGCTTTTCCAGTTTGTGTCTCTTCATAGTTTCAAACTGCCAGTGAGGCTGGATGTGAGTCTCACAGTAGGAGGCCAAGCATGTCAGACACGTCTGGACGGCTTTCTTCTTTGTGCCTGCACATTCGTCACAGAGTACCTCTCCACGTTCTGTCTGCCATTCTGTCTTTGCCAAGTGGAGTTTTGATTCCCTTAATTTCTCTGCAACATCAGCCAGCATGACATTTCGACAAAGTGCAGGTCTTGTGATGAATGTTTCTCTGCACTGAGGACAGCTGTAGACTTCGCTCTGATCCCAGTAGCCACTGAGGCATCTCATGCAGTAGTTGTGTCCACAAGGGATTGTGACCGGCTCCACTACAATTTCCAGACACACCGGACAGGTAAACTGATCCTGAGAAACTGAGATACTTGTTTGTGCCATTGAGTCTACCACAGAGTGAGATGGTCTGGCACAGAGAGGGCGTCAGAGAAAATGAAACTGAAATGAGTTTCACCCACTGGCTCTGGCGGGAAAATGATTTAAATTTTGTAGCTCTGTAATTGTCATTGGCATCAGTTCTGGAGAGGAGGGATTTTTTTTTGGTATACTTCCCCTTTATTTTTATTGGAGATTACTGCTTCGACACAGATTACTGCCTGCTTCTAGTCTCTCGATTACAACATTATTATAAATCAGAGTTGGCTTAAAAAATGACTTCTTCAGTAAAATAAAGACTTAAAAAAATAAAAATAAAAAACAAAGTAATTTTATGATAAAGAAAAGATATCACTAAGTGACTTAAAAATGCTTGTAGATTTTAAAATACACACTGCCTTTGAGATCTCTTCCACATTCACTCTGAAAGGAACACAGTAGGTTGTGTATTCAACTTTTTTCAGTTAATCAAATTTTTGGCATGCATTTATTTTAATTTTTAATTGGTGTTTATACAAGGGTTGGATTCCTGCCTTGTGCCCTGTGTTGGCTGGGATTGGCTCCAGCAGACCCCCGTGACCCTGTGTTTGGATTCAACGGGTTGGAAAATGGATGGCTGGATGGTTTATACAAGGAAACACACAGGAAACAACATAACACTGGGGCACAGAAAGGAAAACAAAAGCAAAAACTGTAGTTTGAAAAGTTTACAATGTACACTGGAGACAATAATGCACATCCTTTTTTTTTTAAATCATGCTTTCTTAAGTGCAGGACTTGGAGAAATCAAACTTGAAACATACACAAAGTCCTAGCTCCCTAAACAAATTAAATTTTCGTTGCACCGCACGTTATACCTGTGTAACTGTGTGTGTGATAAATGAAACTCTTGAATCAAATAAATAAAAGCACTCAGCAGTATTTTTTAGTAAATCCAGAAACGCGGATGGTATTGCTTAGCACACTCATCTTTGAAATAGTGACACTGTGATGATGCTGTATGTTAAATACCAGGCAGGCTCATGGCAACAATAAGTTGTTTTAAATATAAACAGCATGGCAGAGGTAATGCAAAAACACCTGAAATAGCAGTACCCTCAATCAGAAATGGTCTGCAAAATGGCACTGGGTACATGCCACAAATATGGCAATACAAATATTAAATGAGTCAAAATCAAGACTAAGGGGCAAATTAGCACACATGAATGGGCTCTAAAAGAAATAAACCTAACAATTGCAAATCCAAATGCAAGTACCATGCTGATTAGCACATGCAAGTAAGAATTTCACTCCTGGTGAAATCCAATTGCATTTGTGGCAGATGGCCGGCAGCTCATCCCCGCCAGGACGCTCCTGTGATGGAAGGATGGGGAGAGGCAGCTTTTCAAGGATACTGCCTCTCCTAAAACATTAGATGGCAGCTTCCTTGGGATCTAGCGGTGCCCCAGATTCCCGCAAGGCATCCTGGGACTTGGTGTTCGGTTGCACAGCCCTGTTGGGTGCCGTGGGTGCCTCCAGGGGGAGCTGTAAAAGAACAGAAGGACTCATGCCGTATTTATAGCCTGAAAGTAATCCCAGGTCACGAGGACGGGAGTCCCGAAGCACTTCTGGGATGAAGAAAAATCCAATTCTCCATTTCATCTGGAAGTGCTAACAAGTCACGTGAGTGGAAGAACAAAAGCACTTCTGGGTCAAGGGCTATATAAAGGACTGCTGAAGACCCAGCAAGCAAGCCAGAGTCTGGAGGAGTTGGACAGAGCTTGCTGGGAGGAGTGGAGGAGAAATTATTGTGATTATTATTATTATTATTAATGTTATTGTTAGTGAATTGCCTGTGTATGGTAGTGGAGGTGCTTGGAGACACTGAAAACAAGAAGAAAATAATTAAATACCTTCTTGGTGATTTTACCCTGTGTTTATTGTGTCTGTCTGTTGGGTTGAAAGGGGCGATAGCGACCTCTAGCGTCTCACACTCTGAATGAGTGAACTGGCTCCTGAAGACAATGATCACATCCTTCAACTACATTGTTAGCTCCAGACAGACAGACAGACAGTCCTCTTGAAAGGGTAACTGGTCTCAGTCTCCCCAAACCAGACACACCTCTGTACAAACAGCTTCAAACCATCAAAACATAATGTAGCAGATGAAGGGGAGGATGATCGCTGCCCTGTCCTGTGTGAACACTAGATGGTATGGTTACCCCTGTAAACCCAACAGACAGACACACAGAACACTGGGTAAAAGCACTGAGAAGTATTTTTATTATTTTCTTCTCAATAATAGTGCCCTAAGCACCACAGCCACCAATAAACAGGCAAGCAATAAGCACAATAACCATGCAGTTCTCTCTCTATCTCCTCCACACCTCCCAGCAAACTTTGTCCACTTCCACCCAGCTCTGGCTCGCTTGCTTGGTCTTCAGCAGTCATTCAAATAGTCCTTGACCAGGTCAGAAGGAGAACTCAAGTTCTTTAATCAGCCTGGAAGTACTTCAAGGATTCTGTCCTCGTGATCCATTAGTACTTCCGGCCTAGGTGAGAATTTATTCTCCCACCATCTTCCCACAGCGTCCCCTGGCAGCATCCATGGTGCCCAGCAAGGCTGTGTTGCCGAATTCCATATCCCATAATGCCCTGCGGGAATCCAGGGCAAAGCTGTAGTCCAGGAGAGCTGCCATCTAGTGTCTTGGGGGACGCAGTGTCCCCCATCCTTCCATCTCAGGGGTGTCCCGGCTGGGTTGAGCTGCTGGTCATCTCTTACACATGATCATCTTAGTTGTACAACTTGTGGCCAAGCCTGCTTGGTTCTCCGTTGGTGAGAAACTCTGGAGAAGGAGACATTTGCTTTCAAAAGCCTCTGATGTATTTATGACTAAACCTGCTTCTAAACTGTTCGTCCCAGACACTATTTCTCAAACAGAAAGGTCCTGTGAGCTATTCTGTAGAATGCAGATTGCCAGGGACCATAAAATAGATTCACTCAACATCGCCAATGTGAAGCCTTGGTTTTGCCATACACAATGGCCTCGGGGTAGGAAATGTAGCAGTGCTACTTCAAATGGATGGCAGTCCCAAACAGCCCTAATAGTTTCTTTTGTGTCTGTGTTAGTTAATTAATTACCACCATTGGGGTTGTTGAGGTGAGCACATTATTTGTTAAATGTTTTTAATATATTCTATGTTATTGATATATTCAAACTTCTGTATTATTTGTCTCTGCGTGTGAGTATGTGCAAGCTGAGTCAAGGTTGGGTGCATTCCTGGCATCCCCGAGATAAAATAAATAAAATCACCATTTTAAGGCAATGAAAATCTGAGCACCTCACGGCTGCCTCAACTCTGTTTTGTACATGAGATAATGACCCTTGTCACACACATTCGCAAGGGAGGCAGCCAAAGGGCTCAAAAGAAGGTAATTCCCGGTCAGACCAGGGGGTGGCAGAGTGCACTAATCCTTTCTCTTATCTCCCTGCAGACCAAATGCAGGAAATTCTGCCTGACTCCCATAACATCACTTCTGGTTCTGTTCTAGAAGATATCGCTTCCAGACCAGCAGAAGAGCCTAGCTGCTAATGACGTCATTTCCATATCTCAAGAAGTCGCAGCCTGATGGCCTAATTTCCAGTTCCAGTAACAAGATCCTTCCTCTTCCCATTTTTCAACTATTTATCCGCCATGTTTCCTAACCGGTTCAGTTCTGTTTTGGACTCTTGTCTGTAAAGACCACTTTTCTT
This sequence comes from Polypterus senegalus, assembly GCF_016835505.1. Classification (NCBI taxonomy): domain Eukaryota; kingdom Metazoa; phylum Chordata; class Cladistia; order Polypteriformes; family Polypteridae; genus Polypterus; species Polypterus senegalus. The sequence goes on from NC_053163.1 coordinate 37,771,643, forward strand.
ATCTTTTGCATTTGCAGCCACTACCAATTAAATGGGAGGCAATCCTATGCCATCCCATTCCTGCCTCCCATGTGCCCTAAATCTTTTTTGTTGTGTCAAGGCTTGTTTATGTACCACACCCTATAAATCTATAAATATGAAAAATGGATTCTCCACATAGAAACAAGCAGGAATCAAACTGATGTCGCAATGCATTAGTCATCAATGCTTTCTAAAGCACTACCATGCTGTGTAAAAGTCACTTTGTCAAGTTCCATACAATTACCACACCACTCTTAGATCGTTTTTACGTAGTTCATGGTTGAGGGGTCTAGAGTTTATCCTGAGGGAGGGCAGTAAACACCCTGGGCAGGTTGTCAGTCCATTGATGGATATTAATATCCCTAAGGTGTGACAACACATTTCCATTTATGAAAATGAGGAAAGCACATAAACTGTGTTATCATCTTATCATTCATCTTATCACTAATTCACGTGTATTTTTATAGCACTTTTTTATACAAAGCACGTATCTCAAAGTACTATTCTCGACTATTATTACTGTTCTCTACTCACTAAGTACATACCAGTAAAACATTTAGCCTAATCTAACACTATAAATTAGTCTTCTTTTCCTCAGATCACTAAAAATAATTAGTTATTCATTTAACAAGATGAAGAAAAAATCTGAGATGATTAGGGTTAGGGTTAGGGTGAGTACTGTATTACAAAAATAGAGCATTTTTTGAGAAATAAATAAAAAATCGAATGACTAAACAAAAAATGATCCAAAAGTATCTGATAAAGTGAACAACAAACCTGCACCTTGGTTGGGCCTACCCTTGCTCAGATACCCATCTGAAAATACTGTAAAGCACTAACGTCTCTCACTTTTGATCTTTCTCTGCATCTCTGCAAATGAATGCTGTCATATTTTTTTAATGTTGGTTAACACTTACAGTTTATCCTTTTTAAGGCAATGGAGTCCATGCCAGTTACAAGATACAAAACATTCAATACTATTTGCTCCTTAAAATATTGCTACAATAATATCAAAAATCAAGCACAAGACATTACACTGATTAGAATATGGCTGTATCTTTTGATATTCACCAACTGGCATCTAAAAGAACAAAGCTGAAAAAGCCAGGACTGGGTCAGTTTATTGCTTTATTCTTCATGGATAATTGTTGTGCTGACTCGTGTGCCTTTTATTACATTTGCATTTCTAGTTTTCTTTCACTTACATTGGTGGTGCTTAAAAGAACCATTGGGTATATAGTAGCCAAATCCCAGCACCTTACCTTCACCACAGTCCAGTACTGACGTCCATTCATGCAGGAAACACAGTGTCTCTCCTTATTTCTTCACTTAACAGTGTCATCTCCAGACAGAGGAGTAGCTTCAGTGACAGACTTTTGTCACTGTCCTGCTCCACTGAAAGACTGAGGAGATCGTTCCTCCCCCACACTATGCGACTCTTCAATTCCACCCGGAGTAAATCACGAACATTAATTTTATTTTAATTTTTTTTCATTTTTATTACTATTTAATTTAATATTGTTTCTTTGTATCAGTATACTGCTGCTGGACTATGTGAATTTCCCCTTGGGATTAATAAAGTATCTATCTATCTATCTATCTATCTATCTATCTATCTATCTATCTATCTATCTATCTATCTATCTATCTATCTATCTATCTATCTATCTATCTATCTATTTCCTCACACGAAGTTTATTGGTTGCTCACTGGATTGTTTTATTTATACAGCTACTTTAGCTTAGCTGAATATCATCATAACTGCTAACAATACTGACATAAACCTTTTCAATGCCGTAATAATACATTTATTTTGCAAACTGCATTCATTTAAACTGAGTGTTGCCTAAATACCCCCAGGGAATGTGTATCGATGTAATTTAGTTTCACTCAAACCCCCCTTATATTCAAAAGATACAGCTATTTTCCAAATATTGTGGAGTATTATATCGATTGCATTTCACATGAACACCTTTTTAGGGTTGTATAAATAACACTTTATAATATTAGTTTATAGTACTGAACGCACCACTGCCAGGCTGGTCACTTGTGAGTACCGTCTGCTTCAGAAGAAAATAACTTTGGGTGTGTTGATACATATGGGGATATCTTTTAGAACAGTTTCTGGGTATTGTTCTTGATACACTCCGATTGTACATTTGTATAATTTGTTTCAAAGGATTGCTGGAGATTTCCACACATTTGTTGAGCCAGGAAGTACATTGAACACTGCAAGTAAACTTAGTTTTGTCTGAGTAGTGCAAGTTCTGTGTGGTTTTTTGGCTACTTTGTTTTTGATGAACTGAAAAACTGGTTATACATTCTATATCACAAAAATAACTTTTCTTCTTAAGACAACAGTTTTGTTACAGTTTAAACTACAATTCCATAATATATGCAAGGTTTGATTTCATGGACAGTAATGTGCAAACTGTTAAACAAGTTTAATCTAAAAAAAGCGTGTCAATATTGATTCAGTATAGGACGCCCAAGTCTTGATTTTATCTGACATGATTGTAACAAATGTTTTGAATGCAATATTAAGACATTTTTCTGTGTAGAGATAATTTTGTATTTAAAGAATACGAGGTCAGAACCACAATAAACTAAAAACTAGAGTCCTGCTGTGAGCCCACAACAGCCATAAAAAAAAGTTTGAGCCCGGGGCTACAAGTGAAACACAAAGTTTGTAGAAGGTGTAGGAAGCAGCCCGGACACAAACAGACGGACATCATTTTAAAGTCCAACACACGTTTATTTACAAGTATTTAAAGTGCACAAACCCAGCGCTGCAGCACCAATCACCACAACAGTCCAGGCCAACACAACAGTATGCCTTTCCTTCAGACCGCCTCCTTCTCTCTCCTTCCAGACCTCGTCCTCTTCCACCCGGCTCCAGCCTTGAATGAAGGGAGGCGGCCCCTTTTATGTCCCCCCAGATGTGCTCCAGGTGTGCTCTAGCAATCTTCCACCGACACGCCCCAGTATGGCGGAAGTGCCGGCTGTATCCCTGGAAGCACTCCGGGTGTCCCTGATCCTCTTTCCCTGGTGTGGCGGAAGTGCTGAAGTCCAGGGCTCTCCAGGCATCGGGGCACCCCCTGGCGGTGACCACAGGCCCCTACAGGGCTGAGCTTCAAAGCTCTGCACCCGTGGCCCCCCAAATGAACCAGGGCGGTCGCCCCCACATGGTCTGGGGAAGGCGTAAGCCCTCCTCCGGTCTTCCTAGGCATCCCGGTCGGGTCGCCACCCCAGCCATCTCCAACATGGTGCAAAGACATGAGGCCTGACCATGACAAGGGAGTCCGTCCTACACTAGGATGTCTCATTGCTCCAAGAGGTACAGAAGTGAAGCACAAGGTATCAATTCAGAGCAAAACAGAATCCCACTGTCTTTCACTCTGTTGATTCTGTCCAGAAGATATGCCAGTTCAGCAGGCTGATCAGCTTAATACAAAAAGCCACCTGGCCATCTAGGAACATTGGCATAAAATGGCCAGGTTTTATTGGTAAGATTTCATCATTTTACTTCTGCCTTAAACACATTAGGTAATGGTAATCTATAATGCATGAATAAAAGTGTAAACTTATATTGTTGGCCTATCTTATCACCTTTGGTTATGGATATAAGAGAGAGGGGGAAGCATTTAGCCAAAGTAGCAGTTAACTTTGATGGTGACCACAAGATGAGCTACAGATTACAGCTGCATCTTTAGGACAGGCTGGTGAGTGTAGACATATGATGGCTATAATGGTGATTTGGGACACTCTGTTCAGGTCAACATAATAAAGAGTCTGAAAGTGAGAATAGGGAAATCGGTGGACCCTTTTACCATGAAAAGATAATACCCAAAGTAACTATCTGCCTTTCACAAGGAGCACATGATCAGCAAAGAGAAGTGGCTCTAACAACAAAATTGAGGTGTCCATTAAAACAATTAAACAATATGGAAGCACCCATAGCAAAATAAAGACAGAGAATGACGATGTAGTGATATCACTGCAATAATGATAAAATACACTCATGCGAAAAATTAAGTACATCCTAAGGAAACTGTTGACTTTTTTAACATATTTGAATAGGCAAACATTAGATATGTATTTGATAGAGAAAATTGACAATAAAGCATTCATTATCATAATCTAAATTGGCAAAAACGTAGATTTCCCTCATAAAAAGTAAGTACATCCCTACATTTATCACAACTTGAAATCCATAAAAATAGAATCAGGTATTCTAGATTAGGTGCCAATGATTAAAATATCCTTAAGAAATATGCAGGTGGAACCTGCCTTACTTAAACCACAGTTAGAGCATTAGATCACTAGAACATTCTAGACGAGAACAGGCCATTGAGCCCAACAAAGCTCGCCAGTCCTATCCACTTATTTCTTCCAAGAAAACATCAAGTTGAGTTTTGAAAGTCCCTAACGTCTTACTGTCTACCACACTACTTGGTAGTTTATTCCAAGTGTCTATCGTTCTTTGTGTAAAGAAAAACTTCCTAATGTTTGTGTGAAATTTACCCTTAAGTTTCCAACGGTGTCCCCGTGTTCTTGATGAACTCATTTTAAAATACAAGTCTCGATCCACTGTACTAATTCCCTTCATAATTTTAAACACATCAGTCATGTCACCTCTTAATCTCTTTTGCTTGAACTGTATAGGCTCAGCTCTTTTAATCTTTCCTCATAATTCATCCCCTGTAGCCCTGGAAACGGGCACTGAGCAGGCTGCTGTCAATAATGGAGAATCCACTGCATCCACTGAATAGAATCATCTCCAGACAGAGGAGCAGCTTCAGAGACAGACTGCTGTCACCATCCTGCTCCACTGACAGACTGAGGAGATCGTTCCTCCTCCACACTATGCGACTCTTCAATTCCACCCGGGGGGGTAAACGTTAACATTATACAAAGTTATTGTCTGCTATACCTGCATTTTTATCAATCTTTAATATCATATTTTTTGTATCAGTATGCTGCTGCTGGAATATGTGAATTTCCCTCTGGGATTAATAAAGTACTGTATGTATCTACTGTATCTATCTATCTGTCTATCTATCAATCTATCTATCTACCTATCTACAACCTAACATTCTGTTTGCCTTCTTAATGGCTTCTGAACACTGTCTGGAAGTTGATAGCTTAGAGTCCACTATGACTCCTAAATCTTCTCATAAGGTGTACTCTTGATTTTCTGACCGCCCATTGTGTATTCAAAAGTTATCTCTGTGCTGGTGTGTTTTTTGCTATTGACTTGAGTGATGTCATCATGCCAAGGTTAAAAGAGTCCACAGCCAACAGAAGGCCCACAGAAAAAAGATTGTAGATGCATATTAGGAAAGGGATTTAAAAAGATTGGCAAATTATTTGAAATCAATCATTTCACTGTGAGGAAAATCGTCAACAAGTGGCGTAGATTTCAAATGACTGCTAATTTGTTCAGAACTGGCTGATCCAGTAAATTCTGCCCAAGAGCTGACCATTTGATGCTAAACGATGTCTGTAAGGAGCCCTAAAATTTTATTGCCTGACCTGCAGGTAACTCTTGCAAATATTTGTATTAAAGTTCATACATTTACAATCAGTAAGAGGTTGCACAAACTTGACCTGCATTTGAAGTGCGCCAGGAGAAAGCCTAAGGAAAAAGCTTTTGACTGTCCAAAAAGAACAATAAAGCAAGATTAGCTTGCCATTCAATATACTGTATAGGCAAAGACCAGGCCTTCTGGAACAATAACTGAATCAAAGAGATAATTGTTTGGCGATAATAACAGCAGACATATTTGGCACAACCCCAAGACAGCATTTCAGGAGAAGAACCTCCTACCAGCTATGGTGGAAGTGGTGGAAATGTTATGGTTTGGGGTTGCTTTGTTGCCTTGCAGTCTTTGAGTAAACTATAAATTCTGCATCATATCAAAGTGTGTTTGAGGAGAAAGTCATCCATTCAAAAGCTGAAGCTGAACTGGAAATGGACCTTTCAATACAATAAAGATCTAAAGCGCACAAGCAAATCCACAAAGGAATGGCTCAAAAAGAAGACATGTAGGATTACGATCTGGTCTAGTCAAAGCCCCGATTTGAATCCCATTGAAATGTTGTGGGGGACTTGAAGCGGGCAGTACATGCAAGGAAACTCCCAAACCTCTTGCAACTGAAGGAATTCTGCATGGAAGACTGGTTAAAAATTTCACAAGTCAACGTCAGAGAATGGTGGGCAGTTATGCAAAATGCCTACAATAAGCAATTTTTGTTAAAGGGGGCAATGCCAGCTTATGAGGCCAAAGGTGTACTTAGTTTTTCCCCGTCTATTGATATTTGTGTTGAATAAATGATTGAAAAGGCAACATTTGCTTCCTTGTTTCATACCTTTTCTGATAGGCACTCCTTACATGAAGATCTAATGTTTGCCTTTTTCAAATATATTGAAAAAGTTAAAAAATTACATTGGGTGTGGTTACTTTTTCATATGACTGTATTTAAAACATGAACATATCTTATATATAAACGTCTGCGCGTGGAAGTGTGTGTCTGTCCGGTCCGGAAGTGAGAGTTGCAGTTGGGGTAAGTGCTCCACCTCCAAGGAAACAGACAACTCCCTTAGTCACTAATAACACAAGCGAGGTGAGCACATCAGCAAAACGAAACCTCAAAAGAAAGACAACGTCGCTAAGCCGCTAACATCGGCAAACCGGTATCCCTTTCTTTTTTCCCCCTGCCACTGAAGCACAAACGATGCGAGAGAGAGAGAGAGAGACGCCCAGGGTAGTTCCTTTCACTTACCTGACATCTCTACATTTCAGTTTATTTTCTGACAATTTCAATAGTTTCTAGGACTCCAGGCTTTTTACAGCACGGGCTTAAACGGCTAGTAACTCAATAATATTCATAAAAACCAAATGAAAAGAAGCATGTCGTAGTTCCTAATGATACAATGATCCAAAATGGCTGACATGATTTAATCGCATCATAGTCACGCTGTCTTGGCAGCCATTTTATCCCACTGCAAGTGTGGGCTTACAATAGTGTAGGATTGTCAGCTGTGTTTAAGAAAGCCATATTCAGTCTTTCTGAGAAATAATTTACATACAATTTCTTATAAAAATGTACTATTCTGCTAATTCTATTGGTAGATGTTAAAGTCTTCTTTTTTAGTAAGTTTTTAAGACAATGCTTTTTCTTTTGAATTCTTTCCCCATACCACTGTTAAAAACTTAGCAGCTTGAGGATAAGCTTGTCGAACAGTGTTTTTTTATCACTTTTTATATTTGACTTCTTCACTTCTTGCTTTCAATTTCATTTTTGCCTAAACAATTTTAGCTTAGCTTTGACTATTTGGACAGGTTCTCATTTGTATACTGTATTTTCACCTCTGTGGCCTGCATTCCCCATGCTGACTACTCATCAATTTTAATTATTTACCTTTTGAAAGCCTTTCTCCTAACAGAGTTGTCTTGCCTCCGTCTTAATTAAACTATCATGGAGTTGTCCAAGAGTTGTGTTGTACGAGTGTTTGATCCCAAGCTCTGCTGCACAATTAAGTGTTTTTAAAAAATGATATTCAAGCTTGTCCTTTATTACATGTGGAACCTTGGAATCAAATATCTGCTTTTGGCCAGTCTTTTATAGCACATGCCTTTAACGGGTGCATCTATGGAATTTCCCTCAAGGACACTTTTTACAGCTGGCTTCTCCAGCTGGACTGCCAAATCTGCATCCGTTCTGCCCTCTCCACATTTCTTCAGTAACTAGTTAACAAACTTATTTTTCACATTTTATACCCAAGTGGATAATAATGGTGGCCTTTGGCAGTGGAAAACATTTTACATCTGTTGCCTTGTACTGCTGCCAACCATTTTCCGAGAATTCCTGTTTTTCCCACATCTAAACTCCTCCTCATTCTTTTGTTTTAAATAAAGACACATCTACAACAAAATTTTTGCTTGATTCTTGCAACCTAACACTTGTCTAAGGCACTTCTGTCTGTCCATGATGGCAGAAGCAAATATTTCATTGTCCCAAGAAGAGTTTACCTGCTCGGTGTGTCTGGAGTTACTCAAGGACCCGGCCTCAACTGCATGTGGACATAATTTCTGCCTGGACTGCATTCAACAGTACTGGGATCAGAACAGCAACATGGGCGTTTTCAGCTGTCCTCAGTGCCGACAAACATTCAGCCCAAGGCCTGTTCTGGGAAGAAACGCCACATTAGTTGAAATTGTGGAGAGATTCAAGAAAACCATGCCCAGCCATCCTCTACCTAAGAATCACACTACTCCAGGAGATGTGCTGTGTGACTTCTGCTCGGACAAAACAATTCCAGCCGTGAAATCTTGTCTAACCTGCACAGCCTCTTACTGTGAGTCACATATCAAGCCTCATTATGATGTTCTGGCATTGAAGGCACACCTACTGGTTAATGCCCGGCAAAATCTGTGGGAAAGGATATGCCCTGCACATCAAAAAGTCATTGACATTTTCTGTAGAACTGATCAAATATCCATCTGCTGCTATTGTGCAATGACTGAACACAAGAGCCATGACACAGTCATATCAAAGGCAGAGAGGGAAAAAAAACAGGTGAGAGAGGTGGGGTGGGGCATGGCTTTCATTTTCATTAATGAGATACAAAATAAAGAATAAAGGATGAGTTAACGGTTTAGTGCACCTCCATAGTTAGATTAAGAAACAAAAATAATATTTATTTTATGTTTCACCAGCTGGTCTGTTTAGTCTGGTGTTTAAATCTAACTGCCGAAGCATCAGCTGGTTTCTTATCTGCAAGGTTTAGATAGTGTTCTCAACAGAGATTCATGACTCTGAAATCAGTTCTTCATTTATTAATGCAAATTCTGATAGATTTTTCATTGTCAATGATCTTTGTTGAATGAAGTTTGTATGTGCAATTTATAATGATTGGCTTCCCACTGGAATCATTTTGAACACTGATGTAGAGTTTCACTGGCCTTTTATTTCTTTTTCTTATATCTGCCTCAAATATTGGAATTTTCGCTTCTTCAGGTTCATTTTCACTTCACCATTACATGATGTTGTTCCCCTGCTTCCCTACCTCATGCTTCTTGTTTTCCTTGTACGTTTTACTGCCCCTCTCTTGCTCACCTTGCCTTTAGCTGTTCAAGTGATTAATTTTGTTCAGATTGAAGCACTATTTGCTATGGAAGCCGAGAGAGGATGTGCAATATCGTTATTTTTTTAAATTGTTTCCTCGACATAACGGACTCATTTTATCGAGATCTCAAGGAAACAAAGTTCATTTTCTAGAGATAATGGAATGATTTTATCGAGATGTTGAGAAAACGAAAATTTCAAAGAGGATGTGACTTCAATAAGCTAAACCTTAAACGTTAGATAGAATTATTTCACAATTTTGAGAAAACAAGATCTTTTCTTTTATCGAGATCTTGATAAAAAGATTCCGCTATCTTGAGAAAACAAAGTTTGTTTCCTTGAAATCTTGATAAAATGACTCCGTTATCTTGAGGAAACAATTAAAAAAATAACAATATTGCACGTCCTCTCTTGGCTTCCGTAATTTGCTGTGCTTTGTTGCATATTTTTATTTATTTTTGACAATTACTTGCTTGTCAGTTTGGTCGGAGTGGTAATTTAAAAGTTGTTTTCCTTGAATTTCTGCAAAACTGGTTTTACTGGGAAGTGAGCTGCCTCTTGTTGAAGCTGCCAGATAAATGCAATTTGCCATACTTTTTTCTATTTAAATTTTCCTTTATTTAAGGCACCATGCCAGTGGGTCTGTTAACTCAGTTATACAGCATTTGGTAAAGGATTCTCAACAGCAGTTCTAATGTTTGTAATGCACCATTTGTTGGAATAAAAAATGCAATGCATCTTATTACAAAATAAACTCCAATAGATGGTGGATTGGAAATGTTAATGTTAAACATGTCCAACAGTGTGTAACTGCTGGACAGGTATAAAGTTGCTGATATTATGCAGATGTCTCTATGGAAGGGGGACGCAGTGTCAGGAGCCAATGTTTGAATCCTCACTAGTTTCTTTTTCTTTTATATTTTCCCCCATGTCTTTTTCAGTTTTTGTAGGTATTCCAATTTTCTTTCTACATCTTAATGACATCCTATTCTAAGCGTGGACTTGTGTGTAAGTGTTCTAACGGACAGAATAGCGCCCTGTCCACAGTTTGCTCCTGTATTGCTCATATGTAATGCCCTGTGCCCATAGCCTATGGGCATCTACCACTTTCGGGACATCTGGAATTCATGAACCAAGATAGATCAGGGCAAGTGTGGAGTCAGACAAGACTTTCAGTTGAAAAGTGGGCAGAAGTTTATTAAACAATAAAGAATTAACATACAGAGGGTGCAATAGTGCATCAATAAATACGTTTTCTTGAAAACAAATCATGTCCATGAAACCAGTGCCTTTGGGATGGTTCCATTAAATATCCAATAAATATATCCAAGTAAAGAAATAATTTTAAAGTCCAAACTATCCTTCATGAGTCATTCTTTTACCTTTGCAGGGTATCCTCACAAGTCACTGTTACACAGAACTGAACTGCCACTTTAGTCAGTGCTCAGCAGATTCAGAACTGCCACCTTATTTGGTGCCCCACAGCTTGTTGCCATCCACACAGATGCTGTCGATACCCCTGTCTGCTTGTTGTTCCTGTGGGCTCTCTCCACTCTCATTTGCTCCCTGTAAGTCAGTAGACTCAAACATAGCCACACTACAGAACCTCTACACCAGCCGTTGGTCCTGCTCCCTATTGTCACTCAACAGAGCCAATGCTGCCTGTTATCCAAACAATTAATATCTTTCATAAACTGTGTTACGAATGATGGCTCTTTCTTTGCTTATTCTTTTTTGTTTGTTTTTCGTTGTCCGATATCACCTTCCTATAAGCAATTATTAACCTTCCCTATTTATTTGCGGTAACACCAACTGACTCTTATAATAAATTTTACATGTATAATTGCATACTCTCACATGCGAGCCACTTGTCTGAGATGGTTAAGCCACTGGGAAAGTGCACTAAACCCATTAAAATTAATGCTAAATTAATCCTTTTTAATACACTCCTAGACTCAACTTATCACATCCAGATGGTGCAAAGATAAGCCATGACTCACTGAATTTAAAAATGGATTGATGGAATTTTGGAGGATGCATCTGGTTCCTTCTTTTTTGCTGATTCTATATCAGTTATGTGTTTTAAGGCATAGTTAAGTGTATTGTGATGAGTACATAATACAATGTAATTCTTATTTGCATTTCTACTCAGAAAATTGACAAAATACACTAACAAAAAATAAATAAATAAATTCAAAATACAAAGAGCGAAAAACATATATACAATATGTATATGGAGTTAGCATAGGGCACCATCAGAGTGCTTTTGCAAAGGACTATTTCTACTCTGAAAATGAAAGAATCAGGCGTGCAAATATATATAATTACATACATATATACATATACAGTGGTGAGCAAAAGTAACTTTATAGTTGTTCATATTGAAAAATACTTGCAGATTATGATCATTACAATAGCTTTATTAACTTTATTACTTCAAATGAATGTCACAATAGGTACAATTTTGTAAGAGCTCAAATTGTCAGCCTTTATTATTTATTCATTCTTGTAGTTTACTTGTTACACTCAAGCACACTTTAATAATGAGAAGAAGAAGACAAATAATACAAATAAATGATACTATAATTAATAAATAATAATTCAAGAATAAACTATGTGGACTACTACTACTACTACTTTTGCTCACCACTCTATATATATATATATATATATATATATATATATATATATATATATATATATATATATATATATATATATATATATATATACTGTATATATATTGTGGTGGATGGCCAGCCGTTTATCCCGGCCAATACCCCCAAACCGCCAGGTGGAGCCCTCCTTGCAGTATGGAGGTCCCCAGAAGACCAGCAGGGCATCATGGACATTGTAGTTTTTATACACAGCCCTAATGGATGCCATGGGAGCCACTAGGAGACGCTGCAGGGAGGAATAACGGGTATTTTCCCTACGCCCCGGAAGCACACGTGGACAAGAGGAATGACGTGCTTCCGGGGTGAAGAAAAGGACTTGTACTTGACCCGGAAGTGATACAGAATCACATGGACTGGGGATTGAGAACACTTCCGGGTCAGGATATATAAAAGGACTATGAGAGCTCCCAGACGGAGAGCTGAGCTGGGTGGAAGGGTGGCAACGCGTCTGGGAGTGGAGGAATTGTATTGTTGTGATTAGTGTATTGGTTTATGAATATAGTGGAGGAGAGGGTGCTTTGTGCACTGTGGAGATTTAATAAAGTCAAAGTTTGGACTTTTACCTGGTGTCTGGAGTCGTGAACAGGGGTTCAAGGGAGCGAGAGTGCCCCCTATCTGAATGGATGTCACATCACTTGATGGAAATTAAAATTATTAACCTACAGAGGGCTGAATTCAAAGACACCCTGAAAATCAAAGTGAAAAAAATGTTGTGGCAGGCAGGCTAGTCCATTTTGCCGAGCAGCAACTCAAAATCGTACTTAGTAGTTTGCATGGCCCCCACGTGCTTCTATGTATGCCTGACAACGTCGGGGCATGCTGCTAATGAGATGACGGATGGTGTCCTGGGGGATCTTCTCCCGGATATGGACCAGGGCATCACTGAGCTCCTGGACAGTCTGAGGTGCAACCTGGTGTCGTCAGATTGGCCGAAACATAATGTCCCAGAGGTATTCTATTGGATTTAGGTCAGGAGAGCTTGAGAGCCAGTCAATAGTATTAATTCCTTCATTCTCCAGAAACTGCCTGCATACTCTCGCCATATGAGGCGGGCATTGCGTGCACCAGGAGAAACCCAGGACCCACTGCACCAGCATGGGGTCTGACAATGTCTTGATGTGCATGTCCAATATGATGGTATCGATGATTCTGTCTTAGAAATTAATTCTTCTTGTAAAACGGTTTCAGACTCAATTGCTCCGCTCAAGATACACTGTAATAAGGGAAGACCTGCTCCCTGGCTAAATGAAATGACAAGATCGCTGTGCCGCGCCAGTTGAACTGCGGAATGGCATTGGAAAAAAGATGGACTGATTGTTTCTAAACATATTTTTAGGACTTCTCTATTAACTTCTAGGTTGCAGTTTCTTCGCTGATTTAGTATCCCGTCATTCTAAGAATCCTAGGGTCTTATTTAATTCAATTAATGTGGCCATTCACCCTCATTCTGTGATGGGATTAAATAGCACTGTTCTTTCATGTGAGCAGTTTCTTTCATTCTTTGTCAGTAAAATTGATAAAATTCGCTGTGGTATTGTTCCAACTGGCTATGAACTTCCTACTGTTAATTATGGCATTGTCTTAGAATTCTTTGATCCTGTCTCACTTTCACAGTTAAAAAGAACTATTGACACCCTTAAACCTACTCTTTGTCCTCTTGATATTGTACCACCACGCCTCATAGTGAAAGCCTTTGATGTTTTGGGTCCATCTTTACTAGCCATTATCAATGATTCTGTAAGTGCAGGGGTTGTGCCCTCATTTTTTAAACATGCTGCAGTACGTCCCTGTCTAAAAAGGCAGAATTAGATGCTGGAGTTTTAGCCAATTTTCACCCGATTTCCCAATTGCCATTTCTCGCTAAAATATTAGAAACAATTATTTATAATCAATTGGTTGATCACCTTAACTCCAATAATTTTATCTGAGATCTACCAATCTGGCTTTAGGCGTTATCATGGTGTTGAGGCAGCCCTCCTTAAAGTATTCAATGACATCTCTATTATTACTGACTCAGGTGGCGCTGCAGTCCTTGTCCCCCTTGACATGTCCGCTGCCTTTGACACTATTGACCATGAGATATTGCTGTTGCGGCTTAAACATCTTGTTGGGCTTAAAGGATCTGCTCTTAACTGGTTCAGGTCATATTTAACTGGTAGACACTTTTCAGTGACTTTAAATTCCTCTTTTTCGTCTACTGCTCCTCTTAAATGTGGTGTTCCTCAGGGATCCATTTTGGGTCCTATCTTATTCTCTATATACCTTCACCCTATTGGAGCTATTTTTAGGAAATGTAACATTTCTTTTCACTGCTTATGCTGATGATACTCAGGTTTATATTCCCATCTGCAACTCTGAACTGAGATCCAGGATGGCTAATAATTTTCTTGATCTAAATCAAAATAAAACGAAGGTGCTTATAGTGGGTCCATCAGCTAAAGCCCAAATTGGTCTTGGACTTCTCGGCTCTTTCTCTGTCTTTTGCAAACCTCAAGTCCGCAATCTTGGTGTTATCTTTGACAGTAACCTTTCTTTTGAGAAACAAGTTAATTCTGTAGTCACAAGCTGCTTTTTCCAGCTTCGTCTATTAGGTAAGATCAGGCCTTTTTTTATCTTCTAGGGATCTTGAGAAAGCTACTCATGCTTTTACCTTTTCTCACCTTGATTACTGCAACTCACTGTATTCTGGGATTAGCAAATCCCTGATACGCAGGTTACAGTTGGTCCAAAATGCTGACGCTTGCTTTCTGGTTTAGGCAAGAAAGTCTGATTCTGTTTCTCCAATATTAGCTTCTTTACACTGGCTGCCTGTCAGTTTTCGAATTGATTTTAAAATCTTGTTGCTAGTTTTTAAATCTTTACATGGGCTTGCTCCTGCCTATTTATCTGAACTGTGTGTTTTACACCAGCCATCCAGAGTGCTTAGATCTTCTAGTCAGTTGTCTCTTGTTGTCCCTCGTACCAAGTGTAAAACTAAGGGGGACAGACAGGGCTTTTACAGCTGCTGCTCCTCACCTCTGGAACTCTTTACCTCGTCACATAAAGGATTCGTCTACAATTGAACTGTTCAAAACAAGATTAAAGACTCATTTCTAATCACTTGCATTCCGTGACCTTCAGTAATACTGATGGTTTCCTTATTGTGATTATGTAACAATACTTCTATTTATTATTTATTTTATTTATGTTCATTTATTTTATTTCTATTTGTTATTGTTATTGTGTCCCTCCATGGATATGCCTCTGCAGACCATCACTGACCCACCACCAAACCGGTCATGCTGAATGATGTTACAGGCAGCATATCATTCTCCACAGCTTCTCCAGACCCTTTCACATCTGTCACATGTGCTCAGGGTGCAGCTGCTCTCATTTGTGAAAAGCACAGTGTGCCAGTGGTGGACCTGCCAATTCTGGTATCCTATGGCAAATGCCAATCAAGCTCCACGGTGCCGGGCAGTGAGCACAGGGCCCACTAGAGGATGTCGGGCCCTCAGGCCACCCTCATGAAGTTTGTTTCTGATTGTGTGGTCAGAGACATTGACATCAGTGGTCCACTGGAGGTCATTTTGTAGGGCTCTGGCAGTGCTCATCCTGTTCCTCCTTGCCCATAGGAGCACATCCCGGTCCTGTTAATGGGTTAAGGGCCTTCTTCAGCCCTGTCCAGCTCTTCTAGAGTAACTGCCTTTCTCCTGGAATCTCATTATTGCCCTTGAGACTGTGGCTGGGAGGCACAGCAAACCTTCTGGCAATGGCACATATTGATGTGCCATCCTGGAGAAGTTGGACTACCTGTGCAACCTCTGTAGGGTCCAGGTATCGCCTCATGCTAGCAGTAGTTACTAGTGAAACAACAGATGAGGAGGGAAAAATGTCAGTGGCCTCCATCTGTTAAACCATTCCTGTTTTGGGGGTCGTCTCATTGTTGCCCCTCTAGTGCACCAAAGCAGTTGAAACTGATTAACAACACCCTCTGCTACAACTGACCAGATTTAATAGCCCAGACGTTTCACTGACTTGATGCTATACTCTGATTAAAAAGGTGATCCTTTAATTTTTTTGAGGTGTTTAGTGAACAACTATGCAAGGATTCATTCAAACTGAGTGTTACTGGTGTTACATATAGTATGAAAAGGCCTTCATTCATTGTTTCAGTATTATACAAAGCAGAAATGACACAAAAACTGCTGAATATGTCCTTAAATACTCTACTTACCTTCTTAAAATTAAATTTTTATGCAAATCTATCTTTCTACACAGAGCCATTTAAATATGAAGCAAACTGAAATACATCACAGAATTGAGGAGAGGCTGCAGAAACTTGCAGAGCTCAAAGAGGGTATGGAAGCCTTTAAGGTATGTTTCATGCCACCCAAATAAATACAGAAGAATATGAATGATTATTCCAAGGCAATGTATTTATTAGAATAAGAAAAAATGATAATTACAATATACAGCATTAAGGGGTTCTTTGTGGATTAACATGGTGATTCAGTACTTAGTAGCTATTGCCTCACAGCTCTTGACTTCCAGCCTGATCACTGCCTGCCTGGAGTTTGCATGTTATATTAATGGCTTCAAAACCTGTGTGAAATGGTAACCCCAAATAAACCCCTTACGAGTGACTGTGGGAGATTGTGTGAATGTGTCCTATGACTGAGAAGTACTCCATTAAGTACTAGTTACTGTCTTGTACCTGATGATGCTAATATATGCTGCAGCACCCATATCTTAAAACTGAATTATACTGTTCTTCTAAGGAATTCCCAAATGAAAAAATCTGATTGGGCTTCTCTTTTTTTTTAAAGTAGGGGGTTCTGCCCCCTGCTTGCTTCGCTCACCAACCCCCAGACACACGCAATGTCCTAACCACTTCGCGGAATCTGCCTCTTGCATATGGGGAAGTGGATGTACAATTTAAACAGATTGTTATCTTCATGGGAATTGTTACATACTGTATGCTGTGGAGGCTGGCCAGGACACAGACAGGCGGACACGTTGACATCACCCACAGAATTCACTGCATCCACTGAACAGTGTCATCTCCAGGCAGAGGAGTAGCTTCAGTGACAGACTTTTGTCACCATCCTGCTCCACTGACAGACTGAGGAGATCATTCCTCCCCCACACTATGCGACTCTTCAATTCCACCCGGGGGAATAAATGCTAACATTACTTAAAGTTATAGTCTGTTTCTTAGATGCAATTTTATTACTCTTTAATTTAATATTGGTTTTTGTATCAGTATACTGCTGCTGGATTATGTGAATTTCCCCTTGGGATTAATAAAGTATCTATCTATCTATCTATCTATCTATCTATCTATCTATCTATCTATCTATCTATCTATCTATCTATCTATCTATCTATCTATCTATCTATCTATCTATCTATCTATCTATCTATCTATCTTTCCATTATTTACAGTGCACACAAACCCCACAAGTCCCCAAAGTCCTGGCCCAACACCACTGCCTTGCTTCTTCAGACGGACTCTTTCTCTCCTCCAGAGCTCCGTCCTACTCCACTCCCGGCTCTTGCCATTGTCTGAAGGGAGGCGGCCCCTTTTATAAGTGTGCTCCTTTTTATAAGTGTGCTCCAGGTGTGTTCCGGCAACCTCCCAACGACACGCCCCAGTGTGAAGCACTCCGGGTGTCCCTGCTCTTCTTACCCCCAGCACTTCCGGGTGTGTCCAGGGTCTCCAAGGCATTGGAACGCCCCCTGGCGGTGACCACGGGCCCCTACAGGGTGGAGCATCAAAGCTCTGTACCCTTGGCCCCTAGAGGTACCAGGGTGGTCGCCACCCCAGCCATCTCTGACAATGCATAGTAGACCTAACTATTTTACATTACAGTGAATAATTAACCAAGTAATAAATAGCAAAACATAATAAATTGAAAAAAACGTATGTTTCATGTTGCATTAGAGGTATTTGTTGCGTTATACGTTTTTGTTCTGTTTGGCTTTGAATTGAACACACAAATACTTTTTAAAATTACATTTTTACTGTAAAACTTCAGTAAAAACAATTCTTGGAATTGACTTCTTGTCAATATGGCATTGAATTTTGATTCCGTGTTTAGACTTACGTATAACTGCCCCTTAGTAAATTTCGTTTCTTTCGCTATAATAAATAAACGGACTTTTTTGAATGTTTGTCCCTGTGATTTGTTAATTGTCATAGCAAAAGCTATTGTAATGGGAAAACTGATAAACGTGTTAATACGAATGGCTTATCAAGATCTCCTTTGGTGCCTAATGTTATCCATGGAAGATGTACTACATTACCTTTCTTGTCGCCTTTTAAAATTTGACATGTCAGAATTATTCGACAGCATAGTCTAATGATATGCATTTAACCAATTTGCCATGTAACCAATCGACATTTTTGCGTTAATTCATTTGACTTCATCGTTTCTCGGTGCTAAGATTGCCAGTGTACTCATTTTTTCTGTTGATAACCCTTCGGGATGAAATTCTTCATTAAGATTTGGACATAATAAGTCTTCTTTTATTGGGAACTTAAAGTGAGAAAAATGTAAAAATTTATAAGAGCTGAGAGCACAGGAACTGTGTCTGTCAAAAGCATTCACAAGAATGAGAGGTGAGAGGACCGTGAGCATGGTTGAAAATGGTTGAGAGGAGGGCGGGACTTGAAAGAATCTCTTGGCAAAAGTCCTGTTTCAAGATTTGCTTTCATAATAGAGACTAGTCCCATCTGAACTAGTTTGGTGATGAGGTGTCACCCGTTGCATGGATGCACTCGGGTCCTAATCTGGGATCCTGAGTTGGTTTGTCATGTGATGGGTGCAGCAATGCGCTGTATCAGTGCATGCTCCTAACCTCTCGCTCTCTCTCAGCTTTTCCAAACAAACTAAATCAGAAGATAAATGAAATGGAATAATATCTCTTATATCAGTTAAGGAAATAAAAATAAATAAATAAACAACTGTTGGATTTGTAAATTTCATAAGAGTCATTTATATTTTTCTCTTCTCAATGAACATTTAGCAGCGAACTGCTGTAGTTCATTAGTCTATGACACCTACTTGCAAGAAATTGAACAGACATTTAAAGAAAGGTCATTATAGGTTTATGATGTTATTATTGTTACATGCACAATAGTCTCAAGTGGTTAAATATGATTCTCAGAAAGAGAACACACATCTGAGGACAATTTATTCAAATCTTGGTAGTGGAGAGTGGAGAAATCTGCTGCAGAAATGGCTATGATGTTGGGGTTCTCCAGTTCATGTAATAATATTAATAAATCTGGGCTGCGGTGGGCTGGCACCCCGCCCGAGGATTGTTTCCTACCTTGCGCCGTGTTGGCTGGGATTGGCTCCAGCAGACCCCCATGACCCTGTAGTTAGGATCTAGCAGGTTAGATAATGGATAGATGGATGGATAAAGACTCACTAATGTGCTTGTCTTGCAGTGTTGTATGTACAGTATGTTATCATCCAGTTGACGCTCTGAACCTAC
Organism: Polypterus senegalus; assembly: GCF_016835505.1. Lineage (NCBI taxonomy): Eukaryota > Metazoa > Chordata > Cladistia > Polypteriformes > Polypteridae > Polypterus > Polypterus senegalus. The sequence continues at coordinate 37,790,959 of NC_053163.1, forward strand.
CAACTGTATTTAATTTGAAAAGCAAAAGTTGCCTGGTATATACTAACTGTGTAAGCCGGTGTTAAAAGCACGGGATCCTAGAAAGTATTTAAATCATCAGAACTACTCTGGGCATCTCATTGCTAGAAGGATTCATGTTGCCGAAGTGCTCGCATCATTTGTGCATTACCAGCTAAGCAACTGTCTTTCTTAGGAGGTTTCCTTTTGCCGGTGTACTGGCCTCGCTTGCGTAACCACGGAGCTGGAGTCGTCACCCCAACTCTAAGTCTCACTTCCAGAGCAGACAGACTCACACACTTCCATGCGTAGAACTCTGTTTAATCTCAAAAGCAACAGGGGCACGGTGGCACTCAAACATAAAGAATTCTGGCAGTCGCCTCCAGTTCACCCTCTGGTGGTCGTTTTGAGTGTCAGCTGGATGAGAACATGCATACAAGACTGCAAGATCACCACCCACCCTACCCAGAAGGGGGCGGGTTACAGCTGATTTCACCCTACAGTATTTTTAGTTGACCAATGAGGAACATGTGTACCAAGTTTCATGAAAATCGCTCCAGCCGTTCGGACGTGATGCTAGAACATACATACATACACACATTGACTTTTATATATATAGATGGCATGCTTGATTCTTATAATTACACAGTAATTTTAGTTTACTGTAGTGATTTGTTTAGTCATGCAGTTTGAATTTGGTGGCTGTGCAGAATTGTCTGTGGACAGTGGTTCTGCTGGTATCAAAGCCATTAGGTACATTTACTGTTTTAGATGTATAAACTACAGAGATCTAAGTGTCCTGTGACTCTTTATTATCAACAGCAACAAGACATTGCTTAACAAAACTTCTGTTCACCTCCTTTTAACATGGTGGGCAAACCATTTAGTTGAAATGCACAATTTAGAGTTTATCTTTTGATGGACGCAGCTGCAAATTATTTGAATCTTTTGTTTACTCTGTCTTTATTACGATAACTGCGAGTGACAGAAACCGCTTAGAGCCAGTGACAATGCATCATTCGCATTCACCACCAGTTTAGTGATATCTTCAAATGATAAAGTATAATCCGATGTAACAGAATGTTTGTTCCCTTGCAACAGGTTATGTTTATACTGTATATATTATAAAATAAAATATTACATCCTTCCCTAGTGGTACAGCAGTGAATCTAAGATGCAAAAAGAAAAAAAAGTAACACTAAAGAAACAATACACTTACCTTCTTTTAATATCATCTGGACATTCAGAATAATGCAATTTTCGAATGACTGCTACTGGCGAAAGTGTAATGCAGTTGTGTGGTTTCTGCAGTCTGCTTTAGCCTGCCTCAGAGGTGTGCTTCCTAAGCACGGGCAAGAGTGACGTCTTCCATCAATCAGTAGGTGAGTTCTAATGTTCAGTGCAATTGCCAGAGGCTTTATACTTTCTTACAGTCCATGGTTCCCAAAATAAGAGCATGCAGTTTCCAAACATTTTTTTTTTGTTCTTTATTTTGCCTTATACAATTTCTCATATTAGGAATTTGTTAGTTTTCACATACCCCCTTTCGGTCAGAGCACAGGGTCAGCCATTGTACAGCGCCCCTGGAGCAATTGCAGGTTAAGGGTCTTGCTCAAGAGCCCAGTAGAGTAGGATCTCTTTTGGCAGTGATGGGGATTCAAACCGGCAACCTTCAGGATACCAGGACAGATCCTTAGCCTCAGAGCCACCACTCTGCCCATAACATGGATACAATTTTGCTGGCGTAGCTTAAATAGAAATAGCACACCATAAATTGACCATCAGGCCATGGGGTACTCCTACTGTCTGCCTGAGTTGTCTCCACTTGTCTCATCCCATCTCCCTGTCAGGTTGCTAACATGAAAGAACTGCTTTCTCCCTGTCAGATGGTTTGTGTGGTTTTATCTTTTTAAGGCCTCAATTACCCATTTACATCAAATAATATGTATGGAATAAACACAGATGACAGTGGCACACTTCAAACCTTTAGCTACAAACAACACAGAGATAGATTTGGGGGTCTTCCAGTCACAAACAGTTAACCGTGTTAACCACAGCCTCGGGCTTGAGGTTAGACAACACCAATGAGAGCACCAAGTCACTGCCCATACTTCGAGCTCCACTTTCAAATGGCACTGGATTGGTTACAAATGTCACATTCAGTGAACTGTCTAATTGTTCCCACGCGAAATTTCATCAAAATTCATTCACGCTTCTCCAGATATACAATATATACAATTCTGACCCTGTAAGATTATGTGCACAGAGTACACTGAAGTTCTTACTTGGATATGCTAATCAACATGAAGCATGTCGCAATTCTCCAGCACCATGATTAGTGAATGTTACTACCTTAACGGAAAAATCCCAGAACATATTAGTCATGTTTACCTCTAATGCCTGAACTACAGTGAAAATACATATTTCTTTTATGATGGACAAGTCCCTTGAAAGTCTTACTCATTTTGTGACTCTTCTAATATATTCCTTGACTTAAAATCATCCTTGCATGTGTGATATTTGCTTTTTAATTAGAAATCCTTTTTTTGCAAAAAAAAATATAAAAAATGTGATTTAAGTGGCACAAGAATAGTGGTAACTGAGTTATGTTCATTTTCTATCATTCATTTTCCCCTTTGGGCCTGACATTATATAACAACATTCATCTTTTATTGATCAGCCTTCCATATTTCATGAAAGTACTACAGCCCATATCATTTATCCAACAAGCAGAGTCATGGGGTCAAAAAGTGTAAGACAAATAAACATGAATTAGACCGACCATATTAATAAGAAATAATATAAAAATTAATAATGCTATATACGTGCCAATAAAACATTAAAAAATAAAATAAAAAATGGAGATGGCCAGTTCTATCCATCCTTTAATCCGTCCATCCATGCATTTTCCAACATGTTGGTACAGAGCAAAGTGGTGGGGAAGTCCAAAGGCATGCAGGTTGGTGAACTGTTCCTGCTAAAATGGCCCTTGTTTATGTATATGTGTGTGTGTGTGTGTGTGCGAGTGTGTGTGTGTACGCATGTGCTTGTGTGTGTGTGCGTGTGTGCGTATGTATGCTTAGTCTAACTCCTCTCCCCACTCTGACTCCCCAAGTGGATGGAGATGGCCACTTTTATGCCAGACCCGGGAGTACTTCTGGCATCCATGATTAAGGCTCTCTCGGGACAGGTGGCAGCAGTGGCGTAGGAAGGCGGGTGCGGTGGGTGCGGCCCGCACCAGGTACCAGCTCTGAGGGGGTGACAAAAAATTGCCGGTTTTGTATTAATGTGCTTTTTTGTTACATAAAATAACGTGTCAAATCATCTATACTAATAAAGGCAAAGCCCTCACTCACTCACTCACTCACTCACTCACTCACTCACTCACTCACTCACTCACTCACTCATCACTAATTCTCCAACTTCCCGTGTAGGTAGAAGGCTGAAATTTGGCAGGCTCATTCCTTACAGCTTACTTACAAAAGTTGGGCAGGTTTCATTTCGAAATTCTATGCCTAATGGTCATAACTGGAAGGTATTTTTCCATTAACTGTAATAGAGTTTAGCTGGAAAGGCGTGGGGGCGGAGTTTGTGTGACATCATCACGCCTCCCACGTAATCACGTGAACTGACTGTCAACGCAGTGCGTAGAAAACCAGGAAGACCTCCAAAAGCGCTTAAGAAAACATGCATTATATAATTGAGAGGCAGCGAAAAACAATAAGAAGCGGCGAGTGACATATACTACCATATTCATGAGTGCTGCTACCTCGGAAAGAAAGCGGTGTAAACCTAAACTTTAAATTAAGTTCATAGACAGGCTACGCTGGCGTTTCACATGCCCACAGGTAATGCGGGATACAAGTTTAATGAGAGGGCGAGGATATAAACGAGAGTTTTGATCACTTTGTAACTAAGTTAAAATTGTAGGTGAAGGGGTGTGCTTATGCAAATTCGAGACTGTGTTTGTGGGGATTGACAGTTAAGGGGTGGGGAGTCACGTCATCATCTCCTCCCATTCATCTCATTTCGTTCTTAGCACAAGCACAGCTGAGAAGCTTTGATGCATGTGCTCCATAACGCGTTAAAAAATAATGCATTTAATCACACTTTGCATTACAAGCAAAGGGAGCTTTTGTCAATGCATGATTTCCTGGTACACCGATTACATTGATCAGCGCATCCCGATTCATTTTATCCTCGCACCACCTTAGTTTGAGAAGAAGTATGAAAAAATATGAGGTTAACACAGAAAACAGATCACCAATTCAAGCTTTATGAATAATCGATTATTAGCCATCAATAATTGTTTTGGTAAAGCCATCCTCCTTCCATTTTATAAGTTTTCGCCACTAGCCATGATTAAATGAACGGTAAAAAAGTAAGAGCAAAGCGAGGGTGACTTATTTAGGCAGGCATTTATATGACAGCAACACTCATGACAATGTCAATCATGTTACGTTATTATTAAAATGTTTCCTTTTCTTTTCATTACTTCTTTAACACACTACTTCTCCGCTGGGCGGGTATTTTGCTATATATATAATATATGAATTACCTCCAAAGAACGCTGAGACTTTTGATAGACGCTGACTGCGCTTCTGCCTTAAGTCAAAGTGAGCACTTTTAATTTTTTTCATCCGCCCCCTGAGCTATAGCCCAGACAAGTGCAAACACGGGACCCCTTTTCTACACCACGGCAAAATAATATTAAGGCGATTCACACTTTCTTTTAACATTATCACGATTATGAGGTCCTAAACTCGGATTATGAAGATACGCACGAGTGGAGGACTGACAGTGCCATCACAGCCGATTAATGGCGGGGCGTCTCACCAGTCTACACAAGACCCACCGCGACTGTCCCCAAAAGACGATCATAACGTCAGCGAACACATCTCTCTATACTATATAAAAGGATAGGCAACTTTCCTTTCTTTACACCTTTTTTCCTTTTATCCCAAACCAAAGCCTTTCTCTCTTAACATTGCAAAGGAAACAAAAATAATTTTCTTTAATTGCCGGTAAGGCACATTACCAGAGGCACAAATTTGAACGTTCACATAGAAAATGTAATTTCTATACCACAGCCGTCGTGTAGCGCCTTTCAAAAGGGATCTACTACCGAGAGATGATCCATATACATTTTAGCTGCTGTTAGTTACTTACCTGTTGTGTTACACAGTCTTTAAAATGTAGTTTACCAAACCACTCCAGTAGTGCTCAATGTACCTGTACTTCTTAAAGCGTTAATGTTTTACTGTTTAATAACTTATAGACTATATTTTATTATTTTTCCCTTGCACTCAGTGACCAAAGCTATACACACACATATAGACACATACAAACATACACACAAGTATATATATGTGTATATATGTATGTATGTGTGTATATATATATATACACACACACACACCTATCTACATTATATATATATATATATATATATATATATATATATATACACATACATACATACATACACACATATATATAATTTGTGTGTGTGTATGTATGTATGTGTGTGTATATATATATATGTGTGTATGTATGTATGTGTGTATGTGTGTGTGTGTGTGTGTGTGTGTATATATATATATATGACAGCAGCAATCAAGCTGTGATAAAACAGTAAAAGGAGGCGTGTCAGGCGTGGTACATTTTCTGATGCAGCTAGACGAAAATAACTTTGTACGCTGCCACCAAATACACAAAACAATTACATTGACAATCATGTTACGTTATTTTCAAAATGTTTCCTTTTCTTTCTCTTTCCTTCTTTAACACACTACTTCTCTGCTGCCAAGCTGGGTATTTTGCTATATATATATATATATATATATAGATAGATAGATATATATATAGATAGATATGAGAACAACACTCATATCAATGACAAAACAATTACATTAACAATCATGTTACGTTATTTTTAAAATTTTTCCTTTTCTTTTTCGTACCTTCTTTAACACACTACTTCTCCGCTGCGGCCTGGTATTCTGCTAGTTTTAAATAAATTTAACAATCCCTAATCGCAGCAAATTGCAGGTGAACGATGTGATGCTGTAATGATTTAGTATTATTGTGTGGTGTGTGTGGGGAGGGGTGTTCTGATTCGTTTCTTTTGAACTGTGCTGGTGCTCAAGTAAACAAACAACCGGACCTGTGACTCATTGTCTCATCCCTGCCACAAATATATCATCACCCCAAGTCGTTCTGTGCAACAAGATAATATTTTTAACCCAAAAATCATAATAATATAGTCGGCGCAAAACATTTTAGACAGTGGGGTGGGTAGGTATTGTCCGCTCTAGAACCGACCATAAAGTAAACAAGTTTACTTTAGGATCGTTCTACGAGCGAACGGAAACTATCTCCCTCCCCATCCCACTACCTTAAGGCCCCTATATATACGAGCCAGGACACACGACGAAATCATGTGTCAGAATTCTGGTTAATTGGCGATTTGGCGTAATTTTTGGCGACAAATCAGAGGCCAAGAAGGGGCAGGACTGGGAAATTATCATTGCCGTTCTCTTGATTTGGCTCATAATTGCCTTTATTTTATGTCGCCAAGACAGTATTTTTAAACGTATTTTTTTCTAATTTTTCAACGCTTCTTCGGTTTGTCCTTGAAATTCATGTCGGAAATCTATGGTAACTTAAACCTGTGCATAATTTATTGTTCCAATTTCGATGTATTTTTCGAGATGTGCTGTTCATAAGACTTCAATAGTGATACCATTTTTGGCAATTTATTCCTATCTGGCTGCAAATACATTTACAAAATAATTAACATTATGCCCTCTTTACTTAACCAATTGAATCCAAAAATTGTTTTCTCAATAAATTTCAGTTTATATTTTGGTGGACATGGGCGGCATGGTGGCGCAGTGGTAGCGCTGCTGCCTCGAGTTAGGAGACCGGGTTCGCTTCCGGGTCCTCTCTGCGTGGAGTTTGCATGTTCTCCCGTGTCTCGTGGGTTTCCTCCCACAATCCAAAGACATGCAGGTTAGGTGGATTGGCGATTCTAAATTGGCCCTAGTGTGTGATTGGTGAGTGGGTGTGTTTGTGTGTGTCCTGCAGTGGGTTGGCACTCTGCCCAGGATTGGTTCCTGCCTTGTACCCTGGGATTGGCTCCAGCAGACCCCGTGACCCTGTATTCGATTCAGCGGGTTAGAAAATGGATGGATGGATTTTGGTGGACATGGGGGTGACAAGTTGGACTGGGTGGGAGTCCTTGAAAGTAGCGACAGCCCTCCCCTGCAGCTCCCCCTATCAGATGGGCATACTGAAATGCTGCAACCCAGTGTGTCGAAGGAGCATGTAGTCTTGGCAGGCCGTCACCTCCTGTCCATTCACTACACTAGCCTCCCTGCCAGGTAAGGGTACAGGGTTTTATCCCAGCCTGGATGTCAGCCCACCCCTGCTGGAGTATATACTGTATGAATGTTGCACAATGTTCTACAAAAATAAGTTTCCAAAGACAAGACCATCTCTTCACGCATTTCATCATAGCTTCACTAAGCTTGAGTACCCCACACCATTCAATAATAATAATAATGCATTTTATTTGTATTTTGAAGTAGGAAATTGTTTCTAGCTTACTAGCATCAAAGTGGAACTTAAAAATCATCGATTGACTAAAAAGGATCCTTGCTAAATTGCATGAAGAGTAAATTATTTGCTTAAGTTTTTCCACTTCTAACAATACTTTTCAAATAGCTAAACTTGTAAAACAGACAGATAAATGTATGCAAAACTATAATCTTTTACAGTCAATATCATCAGCAAAGTCTCTATCCAGGTGATTGCCATCAATGTCAGTGCACTTTGCGTACGAACATTGGATGGGTTGAATCCTAAGTTTTACAGTTTTGTTTACACATCAGCAGACGTTTACTAATTCTTGCTAGGACAGCTTGATTCACGAAACCTATTAAACATGTTTTTTTAATTTCCTTTTAAGTTCCTGGAATAGCATGCATATGTGAAAGCAGCTGAAACTGTAACCACATGTAGTGTAGTGAATTGCATAAAAAAAATAACATTACAGAATGTACAGTATCTCATTTTTATAGGGTTAATGGTTTACATGCTCTTTATTGCCATGCTTAGTAGAGTACAATGAAATCTTACTTGCATGTGCTAATCAACATCCTACCCTCTCTAGCTTCATTATTAGTAATAGCTACCTTAACTCAAAACTTCTCTCTTGGACACCTGAAAATTTTCAGAACATATTTGTGATTAAGAGATTAACAACCAGTAAACTGCAGGAATAGCCTATATACACTATATAAAAAGGGCTACAGTTACTCTATGCCTTACATGCATGCTTTGAAAGTTCAAACACTTCAACAGTAGATTACCCACATTCCAGCACCGCTTGGAAATCTCTTACCTAAACATGCATCAGGATTATACTGATACTGATTAAAAGAGTCTTTGAGGACAGTTTGCAGAATATGATGGATTGCTTCTCAGGGAAATAACATTCACACAATCTCAGGGAGAATATGCAGACTCCACACAGGCAGTAACTGTGGACTGAACCCTGATCTATTGAGCAGTGACATAGAAGTGTTAGCTCCACGATCACTAGGCTTCCCTACTCATCCATCCAACCATTTTCTTAATCCATATATTTCGAGTCACAAGGGTGACTCTGAGCAGGACACTAGGCCATAGCAGGGCACACTCACATACAGTATACACACACACACACCTATTCACTAACTCAGGCTGGGATAACAAGTTTTAAGTTTTAGAGATGTTAGTGAACTTACTAATGAATATTTTGGATTGTGATAGAAACCATTACCCATGAAAAATCCACACAAACTAAGGCAGAGTATGCAAAATACACACAGACAATGATCTGAGTAACAGTCTCACTGCACCACTCAACCATCCTATATTATACTAGCCATGTGTCCTGTCAAAGACAGGTAGTAGAATACATTTTAAAATATTTGATATCTTTTACCCTACGTGTACCTTCAACTCCTTTCCTTAGTATCCACGTGTGTCTGAACTTCTCCTGCCTGATGTTCCTTCTGTCGAGCATGTTCCCGTAAAGTCTGCTTCTCAGGCTCTGTTATTATTTTTAGGGTGCCTTGCTCACTATCTGTCCACTTCTATATTTTATGTCTTCGAAGGCAACTCTCAGTGTGCCTACCATTACTCGATTTGTGCTACCTGGTAGCAACACACATCTCCTATGCCTTTGCTGCTCCATCTTATGTGTCACACTTGGGTGTCCTCTTTCAATCACGTGACCAAAGCCTAGTTGACTTATCACTCCAAAGCCAAACTGATCAGTTAGATTGATTGCAGGGCTGGACACACACACACACACACACAAACGCACACACACACACATAGAACTTAGTGTTTTATTATATAATGGATAATATGATACGTATGATTCTATAGTAAAGGGAATTATGGTATATTAAAATAATTTTTTCCATGGATTTCCATTCAGAGGTCTGCTCAGAAGGAAATTGGGGAAACTGAGAAGTTCTTCACTGAGTTAATTCATTCTATTGAAACCACATGTAAAAAAATAATTGAAATGATCAAGGATAATGAAAATGCTGAAGTAAAGAAGTCTGAAGGTGTTATGGAGCAGCTGGAAAATGACATTTCTGCATTGAGAAAGAGAAGCAAAGAGTTGACAGAGCTTTCTGAAACAGATGATGACATCATTTTCTTGCAGGTAAATTTACTGTATATTTATTAAAATCTGTCATGAAGTGAAGCAATCAGCTATCACAGTGCAAAGCAGGAAAAATAGAAAAGAATAAATGGAAGCATATGTGTCAGAGAAATTAAGGGTTGTGGGAAATTTACCATTTTTGATCTGAGATGTGGAGTGTGACTAGGTTGTGAATTATAGCATACATAGCATGTACCTTGCTAGTTAATGAAGATTCAGTGGAGGGTCTGAAGTTAAAGAAGTGAGGCAAAGCACAGGTTAATATATCTTCTGGATGTCCACGTATATGTACTGTACATGTACCACTAGAACATAGTCTGTTCAATATTTTAAAAAGAAGCAACTCAGGATGTACCTGGTACTAGATTACTATATCTTGTTGGATATTAAGAGGGACAAGCAACTTAAGGCCATTTCTAATTGTTTTACACATAAAGCTGAGAGAAGCCACAAATGGTGTGATGTGGGCCAGGATGGTCAGCCATTAGACAGAAGCACTTAAATCCAGACATATTTTGAAGAAAAAAAGTGACTTTATAACCTTTAGAGGGATATCAGTTACCACCATCAACTAAGGAAGAGATAAGCAGCAGAGGACAAAAGCCAAATACAAGAAAAGAAGAGAGACGTGGAAGAAAGAACAAGATAACAGAGTAATCCTGAAAGATACAAGTCACTCTTATCATGGCCACTCAAAGTTGCCAGAACCATGTGCAGAACACTAACGTCTTTAGTGCAGTCTGATTTATTCTGTTATCCTATTTTTATTCCTTTCCTGTATATTTTTGGGTGCAGTATGCTTTTAATCAAACAAAATTTGTATACATACTGCTATAGTGCAATTCACTCTGGTTAAAAAATTATTCTGGAGTATGAGAAGATTTTCATAACTAATTCTGTTCTCTCCTTACACTACAGAATTATCCTACACTCAGCACACTTCCTGGAAATGAAGAACTATCAGACATCAGCTTCTGCTCTCATTTTTCCGTTGCCGCTTTGACGAGGCACAAAGATGATCTCAAAAGTGCAGTTGAAAAACTCTGCAACTGGGAATTACAGACAGTTACACAGGATGGTTGGTATGAACTCTGTTCTTGTAGAGACTGTGTCAGACTAATCCACGTTTAGAATGTGCTCAAGAGTTTGATGGAGTAACTAGGATCTTAGTATAGATTTTGATGGATAGATAGATAGATAGATAGATAGATAGATAGATAGATAGATAGATAGATAGATAGATAGATAGATAGATAGATAGATAGATAGATGATAGATAGATAGATAGATAGTCCCAAGCAGGAACTTTTGCTTTTTACAGAAGCTCAATAAATAAAGAATTATTATAACGAACAACAAAACCACCTCAAATATACAGCTGAATTACTAGAAAACAAAGAAGACTTGGCCAAAGGTAAAATAAGCAGTCACAGTCAAAGTGAGTCATCAAAAAGGTATATTGCTGTAGATACAAAGGAGCCCAATAACGTATTCTTGACACTCTACTGTTGAATAATTTGCTGTATGACCGTACTTCGTGCTAGTGTGTCATAGAGAGGATGTGAGGCATTGTTCATAATGGTGTTCAGTTTTGTCTTCATTCTGTACTTCACTACTAACTCCAATGAACTGAGAGTGACACCATAACTGAATCTGCCCTCATAATCAGCTTGTTGATTTGGTGGGCCTCTCTTGAAGTAATGTTAGCGGTCCAGAATACCTCTGTGTAGAAAATTGCACTGACCATCATAGAGATGTTGAAAATTTAGAATATGTAATCATTGTGCAGCAGATAGACAACTGCATCTTTCATTCTAATCCTATTAAAAAACAGCCGGCTTTCCCCTTTCTTCGATAGTTCTTCTGTGTTATGAGATCAGTCCAGCCTGTCATTAATGTGGACCCTCAAGTACTTGTTGTAGTGCACCACCCACACCTCCACATCCACAACCTGAATAGTGATGAGATGTAGAGGCTCTTTAGTGCTGCAAAACTCAATAACCTGTTCCTTGGTTTTGTTGATGTTAAGGTGAAGACAATTTTCTTTGCACCAAGGAAAAAACTTCTCCATCTGACTCCTATACTCTGTCTCATTCCCATTATCAATACAACCTATCAGTGCAGAATCATGAGATATTTACTGCAAGTGACATGACCTGGTGTTATATTTACAGTCTGAAGTATACAAGATGAAGAAAAAAGAAGACAGGACAGTTTCTTGTGGTGCTCCAATGTTGCTTACATCCACATGAGAGACACGGTCCTTGAGCTTCAGAAACTGTGGTCTGCCGGACACAATAGACTCTTCCACCAGCATATTTCTGAGCAGCAATAGCTGGATGGTACTGAAGGCAATGAATAAATCAAAAAACATAATCCTCACTATGCTGCAAGCTTTGCCCAAATGGGAATAAGATTGTTGAGCAGATAGATAATTGCATCTTTCACTCTAAGCTTTGTCCAACAGACAAACTGTTGTGGGGCCAATTGTCTTGCAAAAGAGGACTCTTATAGTTGTAGGACCAGCCTCAAGAAGATCTTCATGATATAGGATGTATGTGCCACTGGTCTGTAACCATTGGAGGAAGAGGTGCCTGCTTTTTTTGAAACTGGAACAATACAAGATGATTTCCTCAGCGGTCTTTGCAGCCTTAGTGACAGACTCAACAGGTAGCAGAGGATACCATAAAGCTGGTCAGCCAAGCCTTAAGAACTTGAGAACTGACTCTATCAGATCCTACAGCATTTCTTGTATCTGTCTGTCTTTTCATCACTTAGTCTTCAGTTATGGACACTCCATACTGATGGTCAGTGGTGGAATCATAACTAGGCCTTACCAAGAGAAGTGGTAGGAGTGGTTGATGCAGTAGGGATGGTATAGGGAGGACTGGTCATTGGGAAAATCAAGAGGGAAAATCTATTAAGAAATTGCTTCAGGGCATTAGTTTTGTTCAAATTCCTTTCTAGCCCTGGATTGCTTGTGTCCAGGATGTATGCCCAGTTAATTCCTAACATCTTTCATGTTGCTCTGAGCAAGTTTGTTTTCTGTTTTGGTCTGTAAGCTTCCTTCCCTTCATTGAGCATTTCCTTCAGTACTGGCTTTATACCCTTTATAACTTTTCTGTCGCCAGACTTGAATGTTCTCTTCTTCTCATTCAGAAGATGTCTTCAGCTTCTTAGTAATCCAGGGCTTGTTTGGAAATCGGTGGACTCTTTGTGAGTGAATAATAGAGTCATCACAGAAGTTAATATAGTCTGTGATGCAGTGACACCAAGTCCCTTGTTAGGGTCCTCATGTGACTCACAAATCATTTCCCAGTGTGTCTTTGGAAGCCTGAGGCAACTGTACTTAATGTGCAGCTCTGGCATGGCACGATATGAATGGCCATGCCTTGGAATGAATTGAAGCCCCACCCATTTCACTGGGCCACCTCCTGCTTTGCACATTGTGGCATATCTCACATACAGGTTTGGGAATCACTGAGCAACTAGACTGCCTCGGCCTACTAAGAGGACTTCAGTTAAGGCACAAGAGTTAAAAGGATGCCTGTTTTAACTGAAATTTAACTTACTGTATGTTTGTTCTTCATCACATCACATACTGTATGTTTTTGATTATAATTTCATCAGCCCACTAAACTAATGCTAAAATTTAACTCATTACAACATGGTTTAAATAGAGACAAGAGTTTTATGACCAGACATAAGAACTATTTACATCTCTCTGACTGACCCAGTCAATTTGATTATAGAACCACATTGTAAGGAAAACTCATCAAAAACTTCGAAAGGTTTTATTGGACAAAAGATCTCGACTATGCATTGTTCTCCTCTCCTGCTAAATGAATCTTAGGCTGAAGAGGTCTGTTAATTTTTGACACTGAAGATGATCCGTTTAAAGGTTTTATTTCTTTCCCAGTGTATATATGAACACTGGGAACTCCAGTTTCTGTACTATAGCTTACCAGAAGAAGGGGTCTGAGCTGCCTCAAAAGCTTGCATATTGTAATCTGTTCAGTTAGCCCATAGAAAGGTGTCATTTCACTTCACTTCTCATTGCATCAGCTCATTAAGAATTACTGTACACAAACAGATATACATCAGGCATCCACTGAATACCGTAAGACAAGGTTTGAATTTTTCCAAAAGACATGTTCAATTGGGCATTTTTGTATAACTTTCTGTCAACTCTCAGACTTTTACCAGTCAGATGAACTTTGTTTTTGGACTGCGTGCTTGGCTATTAAAGGTTTGTTGTGTGATGTTGGGATGGGTTTTTGAATATAATTATGGATTAGTTTTGTCTTGTAAATTGTTTGCTTAATAAATATTTTGAACTTTTACTCTTGGTGTAGTATGTCTCTATAGGGGAGGTGTGTAAGTTTTATCAGGCTGAGTGATGTCCTTGCGTCCCCATAAAAAAATAATAAATTCACATCCCAGGTCCTCCCTGCATGGAGTTTGCATGTTCTCCCCGTGTGCATGGGTTTCCTCCGGGTGCTCCAGTTTCCTCCCACAGTCCAAAGGCATGTTGGTTAGGTGAACTGGTGATTGTAAATTGGTCCTAGTGTGTGGTTGGGGTGTGTGTGTGCTTGTGTCTGTGCACGTTTGTTCGTGTGTGTGTGAGCTCACTCTGCAATGGACTGGCACCCTGTCCAGGGTTTTTTCCTGTCTTGCACCCTATGCTAGCTGGGATTGGCTCCAACATACCTACGCAGCCCTGTTCAGGACAAAGTTGGTTAAAAAATGACTGACTGACTGGGAATTCAGTGCGAATCTTAATGCTTCAGGGCTGATAAACACGAAATTCCCATAACTAAGTCTGATTACCAGTCACCCTAAAATTGCATAATGGCTAAAATTATAAAAGGAGTCATTAACAATAAACATTCATGACCCAAAAATGAGAAAAGCAGACCCAGCAAAAAACTGGATGTAAAGATTGGCCAAAATATTTGCTTCACTAACAGGCTGGGTTGACCACTAGAAATATAATTAGTTTTGTAACCACTGTACATTTAACTTATGACTGGTAATTCATAAATTGCTAAGCAGTGCAAATTTCTTTTGACTAGCAGGCATTTCAGTGAGAAGAAAAGTGCAGACTTCTAAAGCCTAAAAGAAAGGCAGTATAGTGATGGCAGTTTCTGCAACATTTAATTGACAAGACACAATAAAACTTCACAGCCAGTCTAAGGCATTGAAGAGTAATGTGCATGGTAAATACCAGTGTGAATTGTTTACCCATGAGCTTTTTAAGCACAATTAATACAAACTGGAGGGAAATAGAAAAAGCAACATAATATAACTAAGAGCTAAGCTGTCTTGCATTGTATTCAGCCCACCTCATACATTACAAACACACGTTAAATTGAAATGGTCACATAGATACTCACAATAGTAAGTTAACATGGAAACAGATCAAATGTGTGTGTTATATTATTTTCTTTTAAGCATAAAATGTTTGAAATATTCATTTCTACCGAAAAGCTATGATATTGCAACCTTCCTTATTACATGGTGCTTGCAGTGATGAATCTTATGCTGTAAGACAGAAAAAAATTAAAAATGCAACAGAAAATGTAATGTACTGCTTGGCCAGATTTCAATGATCTCCTGTTTTAATACAGCTAGGCAATAAAGACAATGGAAGAATGATAAAGCAATGTGGGAAAAATGATAAACACTATAAAAACAAAAAGAACAAGAACTTGAAGTGTACATGCAGCCAAAACTAATAATTGAATATTCTTAAATTCCAAATAAATAATTCAACTATTATTTTTTTTTTCTTTTTTCTATACAGTGGGTGTACCTCCCATCTACAGCCTGCAACCTGTGGAAATGAAACATAGAGAACAATTTTTAAAATGTAAGACCATTATGTTTTGTTTGTTTTGTCTATCGGAGGTGAATACAGTGCCTTGAGTTCTTCATATCAGTCATTTTATCCTGTTTCTCCTGACACACACCATACAAAATAATCTTTTGCATATACATACTGTACACCATTACACACTGCTTTATTTATAATAATGATGCTTTCATAACTTCACTTAATTTTTCATTCTGCCAATTTATAACTTATTTATTTCTTAGGCTTCAAATATATACTGACAACACAGCCATGAGGTATAAATGAGAAAGCGGTGCCTCTGTGAGATATCTACATATCTCTTTTATAAAAGAAAATCTTGAGACGAGACGAGACTATTGACAAAAGATTTTTTCAAGTCCCGTGAGACGAGACTATTGTGAAGAGATTTTTTCAAGTCCCGTCTTCCTCTCAACCATTTACGGTTAATGGCCCACAGCCACAGTCCTCTCACCTCTCATTCATGTGAATACTTTTGAAAGACATAGTTTCTGCGCTCTCACCTCTTAAAAATGTTTATGTTTTCCTCACTTTAAGTTCCCAATAAAAGAAGACTTACTATTACCAAATCTTATTGAAGAATTTCATCCAGAAGGGTTATTAACAGAAGAAATGAGTACATGGGCATTCCTAGCACGGAGATACAATGAAGTCAAACGAATTAACGCGACAATTGTCGATCGGTTACATGGCAGATTGGTTAAATGCGTATCAATAGACTACAGCCACCATACACAAATAAACCAGCTATAAATCAATACAATATTATCCTCCACATCTCCCAGCAAGCTCTGTCCTATTCCACCCGACTCCAGATTGCCTGCTGGGTCTTCAGCAGTCCTTTATATAACGCTCGACCCAGAAGTGCTTCTGTTCTTCCTTCCACGTGACTTGCCAGTATTTCTGGGTCAGATAGAGAACTCAAATTCTTTAGTCAGCCCAGAAGTACTTCAGAGTGCCTGTCCACGTGATCCATTAATATTTCTGGGCTATAGGGAAAGTAAGACTCCCCTGGACCTCCGACAGCACCCCCTGGAGGCAGCCAGTGCACTCCACATGGCTGTGAAACCGAACTCCAAGTCCCAGAATGCCCTGCGGAAATCCGGGGCACCGATATAGTCCAGGGGAGCTGCAATCTAGCATCTTGGTGGAGGCAGTGTCCAAAAGTTGCTGCCTTCCCCTATCTTTTCCTTCTTGGGGCATCCCAGCTGAGTTGAGCTGCCAGCCATCCATCACAGTACATACCGACTAAGCTCGAGGTGGGGCAGGGGTCCACTTGGAGATATTTCAGAGTGATAGAATGGGTATATACCATCAAACAATGGGGGAAAGGGAGAGTGCCTCTTGGAGATTTGACAACAATAAAGAATACATACAAATATGAATAGCAGGAGAAGCGGTGCCAAAAGGATGAAAAACATGGAAAAAATGTGGTGGAGGGGGATTGAAAAATATCCCATAATACTGTGTTGTTTTAAAAAAAGTAGACCAAAAATCCAGAAACTACGAAAGAGCAATCAAAAATTTAAAAAGATAAAACTGTTGACCTGAAAACACTGCTGAAACATTTGGTGGTGATGGTGCGGAAGATGAAAACATCAATTTACAATATCCTGTAGAACATCTACAACTGTTAACACCATCCGGTCTTCCACCGGCAGAATTACTGTTGAAAGTAGGATGTATCGTAATGTTATTGCATAATTTATGTCTGAGTGATGGGCTGTGCAATAGGACAAGATTAGTTGTACTGAAAAATGGTCAAACAATTCTGACATGTAAAATTTTAACAGGCGACAAGAAAGGTAATGTAGTACATCTTCCGTGGATAACATTAGACACCAAAAGAGATCTTGATATGCCATTTGTATTAAAATGTTCACAGTTTCCCGTTAGAATAGCTTTTGCTATGACAATTAACAAATCCAGGGACAAACATTCGAAAAAGTCGGTTTATTTATTAGAGACAAAGAAACGATATTCACTCACGGGCAGTTATACGTTTTGTGGACACGATGTAAGTACATCCATCAATCCATTATCCAACTCGCTATATCCTAACTACAGGTCCACTGGGGTCTGCTGGAGCCAATCCCAGCCAGCACAGGGCTCAAGGCAGGAAACAAACCCTGGGCAGGGCGCACACACACACACACACCCACACACACCAAGCACACACTAGGGACAATTTAGAATCACCAAAGCACCTAACCTGCATGTCTTTGGACTGTGGGAGGAAACTGGAGTACCTGGAGGAAACCCACACAGACACGAGGAGAACATGCAAACTCCACGCAGGGAGGACCCGGGAAGCGAACTCCAGCAGCGCTACCCACTGTGCCATCGTGCCGCCCGTAAGTCCAAACACGGAATTAAAATTCAATGCGATATTTGACGAAAAGTTAATTCCAAATATTGTTTTTACTAAAGTTTTACAGTAAAAGTATAAGTTTAAAAAGTATTTCAAAGCCAAACAGAATGAATACCTCTAATGCAACATGAAGCATAATTTTCTTTCAATTTATTACATTTTACTGTTTTTTACTATGGTTAATTGCTCGCTGTAATGTACAATGGTTATTTAACAATTCCCACGAAAATAACAATCTGTTTAAATTGTACATCCGTTTCCCCATATGTGAGCGGCTATCGCATAGCGCCCGTCTGGGGTTTGGTGAGCGAAGCGAGCAGTGGGCAGAGCCCCCTAGTTTACTATAAAAAAAAAAAAACCTATTAGCATTGTTTGCAAAATTCGGGATTGATGCAATGATTTATAAATGTACTTCCTGTTAGTTTGTCAGGATGGCATATATTCTGCGTCTCTATTTTCACTTCCAGTGATCAATTTTTGCAATGTGAGATGTATCGTTGAAAAGCACTACATAATAAAAACATCAAAACTGGACAAATAAGGTAAACTTTTAGTGAGGGAATTATTTATAATTACTAAGGTTAGTCTGTTTTTTATGCCAGTATGCTAAGTTTCAAGTAATCTGTATTTTTATATTCATCATTAGCTTGCTCCACTTTGATGTCTGTATATTGTAAAATAGAATAAACAAGGTATCTATAAAATAACCATATTTGAACTGTCTTTGTAGCGACTATTTACCGTTGCATTGTTTTTTTTCATGTTTGTTGTATATCAGTTATTAAGTCCTTGACATGAAACATACAGACATATACAGCATTTAGGCTTCTAGTTCATATTGTTAGTTAGAAATAAAATAATTTAATAATATTGTAGTTTTCACATTCAGTTGTGTGCACTGAATAGGAGTAGGTGCCGTTGCACAATTGTGTTCCATTGAGAAGGCATCCGGTGTGCTGTTTTCCATTAGTGCAGACTCTCACACATTAACTCTGAGACAAGCATTTGCCTTTTTAAAAGCTGATTCCCATGTTACTACAACACCAAAGATGTTCCAGTTAAAAAGGAACAGCACTAATGTTAAGGCAGCTTGTAAACTTTATGTACTTGTCAGATTTTAATTGTTGGCTACAAACATAAGTGCTGCAATGGCATATAAAGAATGTGGTCTTTTATCTTTTAATTGCTTGGATCTATTATATTTGCTATGATTCAGTGGGAAAACTGCTGAAGCTCAGGCAAGGATGTTTATATTTAGAAATTAAACACAGGGGATTAAAATAGAAACTCTTCTTTCATAACTGGAACAGACTTTACCCATTGATGACTCCTCCCGAAAGACAAAAATGCAAAAGTATGAAAAGGGCCAAATGGACCACCTACTGACACCCTGGCCTGTATACTGCTGAAAGACCAGGGTTGACAGGTCCCTAAAAATATATACAGCCTAAGGACAGTTTAAAAATAGAGAATATGCCCCAAAAAATTACCTAATGTCTGAAGTTGACAAAATGACACACCGGAAAGTGGGGTTGGGCAGCAGTGTCAGATTGACAGGTTTAGGTACAGTAAGGACGCTAGGGGCTTCTGTCGCCCCTTAGACCCAACAGACAGATACGCATACACAGGGTAAAAGCATGAAGAAGATCTTTTAATTAGTTTTTCTTCTTCAAAGTGCCTTTTAAGCACTACAGCCACCATACACAAATAAACCAGCTATAAATCAATACAATATTATCCTCCACATCTCCCAGCAAGCTCTGTCCTATTCCACCCGACTCCAGATTGCCTGCTGGGTCTTCAGCAGTCCTTTATATAACGCTCGACCCAGAAGTGCTTCTGTTCTTCCTTCCACGTGACTTGCCAGTATTTCCGGGTCAGATAGAGAACTCAAATTCTTTAGTCAGCCCAGAAGTACTTCAGAGTGCCTGTCCACGTGATCCATTAATATTTCTGGGCTATAGGGAAAGTAAGACTCCCCTGGACCTCTGACAGCACCCCCTGGAGGCAGCCAGTGCACCCCACATGGCTGTGAAACCGAACTCCAAGTCCCAGAATGCCCTGCGGAAATCCGGGGCACCGATATACTCCAGGGGAGCTGCAATCTAGCATCTTGGTGGAGGCAGTGTCCAAAAGTTGCTGCCTTTATCCATCTTTTACTTCTTGGGGCATCCCAGCTGAGTTGAGCTGCCAGCCATCCATCACAGTACATACCGACTAAGCTCGAGGTGGGGCAGGGGTCCACTTGGAGATATTTCAGAGTGATAGAATGGGTATATACCATCAAACAATGGGGGAAAGGGAGAGTGCCTCTTGGAGATTTGACAACAATAAAGAATACATAAATATGAATAGCAGGGGAAGCGGTGCCAAAAGGATGAAAAACATGGAAAAAATGTGGTGGAGGGGGATTGAAAAATAACCCATAATACCATGTTGTTTTAAAAAAAGTAGACCAAAAATCCAGAAACTACGAAAGAGCAATCAAAAATTTAAAAAGACAAAACTGTTGACCTGGAAACACTGCTAAGGACCCCAAGGTTGACTTTTTCCTGACAGGAAAAGTAAAATTAATTTAAAAAGTGCCTTTTCTGGTCAGGTCAATCATTTCAGAAGCATATAAAGGAAATGTGCTCAGCTATCTGGAGGCTGATTTCATTTATTATGGAATTTCACATGGTATTTACTTCTCAGTGTTCATCTAAATCATAATGTGTAAGTCTACATGTATCAGCGCATGCTGCCAGCCTCCTCCTCCTCCTACATGTCTGATTTACCTTTAAAATAATAAGAATTAATAAAGTATTTCATGTATTTAACACAGTTCTAATTTTAAAAAGCACAGGCAAAGATTCTTTTCATTTTTCATATTTAATGCATTATACATTAGTATCACCCAGATTTTTTTATCTGACATGTCCTTTGATCTGTTGTCTGAGGCATCACAGACTACTCCGTTTATCATCCATCCATCAACCAACCCGCTATATCCTAACTACAGGGTCACGGTGGTCTGCTGAAGCCAATCCCAGCCAACCTAGGGCGCAAGGCAGGAAACAAACCCCGTGCAGGGCACCAGCCCACCGCAGACTCCCTTTATCAGTTTTTATAAAATTATTTGTACACTCCATTGAAAAAATACTATTGTTGATATTTTTGATAATGAAATTCTTGTGTTTAAATTACTTTTTGCTCATATAATATCATTGTCTATTTTTCATTGGAAAAATGTTTTGCTTTCCTTGGAATTCTCTGTTCAAAATTTATAAAAGACCAATTTGTGATTTAAAATTAGCCAGGTCTGTTTGAGTGGGATGGTTTGTGCAAGATGCCTGACTGAGACATTGTACAACATGCTTTGCTCCTACATTAGTTTTTACATTTGTGTACCCTTCTGCCTTAACCTGAAGAATTTATTCCTAAAGTGCTTTTTTTTTTCATTTACACGTGAGCAAAAATGCGATTCCAGAAAAATCAACTCAGCAAGGCCCCACTTTTAGGTTTTCAAAAATATCTTCCTATTCTAAAGATTTTTCTACCTATAAAACTAATCTACACATCAAATAGGCCTTGATGTCATTAACAAGCCTCTATCTTTTTCAACAAGCAGGATGTTTTTTATTCTGAAGTACTAATCAGTTTAAACGTAGTGTGAACGCTGGCCCGGACACAGACAGACGGACATCATAATTTCACCACACACCGTTTATTTACACTATTATTTACAAAGTCTACCGTGCACTCACAACCCCAGTGCCTCCAGCACCGATCCCCCAAAGTCCAGGCCACACAGTCTCTGTGCCTTTCTCTCCTGGCCGCCTCCAGTCCTCACTCCAGCTCTGTCCTCTTCCACCCGACTTCTGCCAATGACTGGAGGGAGGCGGCCCCTTTTATAGGAACCCGGATGGGCTCCAGCTGCTTCCCGGCACTCCTCCACAGACACGCCCTTGTGTGGCGGAAGTGCCGGCTGCGCACCCGGAAGCCGTCCGGGTGTCCCCTGTCGTCTTCCCCCCAGCACTTCCTGGTGTGGCGGAAGTGCTGGGTTCCAGGGTTCCTCAGGCATCTGGGCGCCGCCTGGCGGTGGCCACAGGCCCCTACAGGGTTGGGCTTCCAAGCTCTGTACCCTTGGCCCCTAGAGGTACCAGGGTGGTCGCCACCCCAGCCATCTCTGACAATGCATAGTAGACCTAACTATTTTACATTACAGTGAATAATTAACCAAGTATCAAATAGCAAAACATAATAAATTGAAAAAAACTTATGTTTCATGTTGCATTAGAGGTATTTGTTGCGTTATACGTTTTTGTTCTGTTTGGCTTTGAAATGAACACACAAATACTTTTTAAAATTACATTTTTACTGTAAAACTTCAGTAAAATCAATTCTTGGAATTGGCCCCCAACATAACCAGGACGGACGCCCCCTCGCGGTCTGGAGGAGGCACAAGCCCTCCTCTGGTCCTCCTGGGCGTCCCGGCCAGGCTCCTGCCCCGGCCGGGGACCACAGTAGCAAGATTTTAATCAGACAGACAGGCAAATACTCACTCATGAAAAGCCTTGCGCTTTGGGAACTGATCTGTAGGTTTCACTTTTAGCGTGTCCATGAATTTACTTTGTGGATCCAGGATTCTTTTTTGTCTCAAAAATAATTCCAGATGTAACCCTGAATTGGAAAAAGAAGGTATAGCAATAGATCCATGCACAGTAAGTCAAACAGAGCGATGATCAAAGCAAAAAGTATTGCTACTACACTTGTAGGCTTATGATATTCTGAAACTAGATGTCTGAAACAGTATTTGATCGTGGCAAGCAACACAGCACTCTGTAAAACCACAGCTCCCCAGTCTTGTAATTGGACACAGTAGACAAATAAGACAATTAACCTGATTTTACACAAGAAACTGAACTGGGATTTATTGTTTTGTCCATCCAAATATTCTACAGTTAAAATGGATATTTAAGAGATTATCATAAACTACACTTAAGAAAGTTTGACTACATTGCCTGCAAAAATGAGCAATATAACTATAGCTTCAATACAATTAATGATTCCTGAAATTCTGTCATTTCCAAGTGAAATTCATTTCTATTTATTTAAATTTTCATGCTTATAGCATCTCAGAGATCTTTTGGATTTCCTCTTTTTCCAGATCTGTTCAAAGCTCAAAGAGCATAGGTATATGAAACTTGATGAGTTTAAACATTTTGACTGTTGATTTTTAGTGTGATGGCTTCCTCGCTTTGTTAAACACGGCTGAACTGAATTGTTCTTTTCAGAATGTGATTGTTAAAGGAATGCTCCACCCAAAATGTATTTCTTTATACATTACTGACCTTGTATAGTTTGCAGTGATGATGACTAAGAAACATTTTTAGCCCTATGTTTTCATGGAAAATGGACATGACGAAGTTTGTGATAGAACAGCACCCAATGGTGATCAATATTGCATAAACAATATCAAAATTTCCATGACAAAAATCTCACGTTACTCTTATCACATAATTCATACATCCAGTCTCATCTAGTTGTTTGCTCACAGTGGGAAAAACAAAAGTTTTTTTTGCTGAAATTTTGTTAAATAAATAATTCCATGAAATTAAAATAGTCCACAAAAAGGAAGCCCTTTCACACACTGGTATTGTTTTGAATTGAGGGCAGGACTATTGATCAATGAATCAGGGGGAAAGATGGGTCTCCAGTTCACAAGTCTGACCCCATGTAAAGGGGTTTCTTGTTTGTCGATTTTTTTCTTAGACATTTCTAAAAACTAGCATTTTTGGGTGGAATATTCATTTAATACTTTCATTGTCAAATGATACCCAGTTAAAGGTGTCTTCAAAATCCTGTTTCCAAAAGTTATTGTTGGCTATCTTCTCTTTGACCAGCAGGTTTACCCTTACTATAAATCAGTTTAGTAATTTCCAGATCACTTTTACCAAAACCATGCTTCTGTTGAGGAGAAGACAAGTGTCACATGACGAGTGCTAATGGTGTTGGGCTTCTGGATTTTTATCAGGTTTCTTGGCCCTTTTCGTTCTGTTGCATTAGTTTGCAACCATTTCACAGAGAAACTGTTGGAAGAAAATCATAAACTTTGATTATGGTAATTGAAACTTTCAATACGGTGCTCAAACATTGATTTTACTACATGTTCTTCACAAACTGAAAAATGTAATTGAGTGGATAAGTTCAACTGTAGCTAGTTTCTTCAAATGCTGTATGGACGTGTTTGTGATTT
Organism: Polypterus senegalus; assembly: GCF_016835505.1. NCBI lineage: Eukaryota > Metazoa > Chordata > Cladistia > Polypteriformes > Polypteridae > Polypterus > Polypterus senegalus. The sequence goes on from NC_053163.1 coordinate 37,815,167, forward strand.
CAAGCATAGACGATCACTAATCAGTCAGATGCGAATCTTTGGTATTTCTAGGATGTCTTGTGTATCATCTAAAAGTATAGGAAGTAATAAAAGAATGAAAGAGGGAGAACTAAACTCATCAGAGTCCATGATAATCTGTCCTCATTAATTTAGCTAAATCCATTTTAAAAATTCTGCTAACAGTTAACTCCCAGAACCACAGGTTAAGACGCAGAAGTCAAACCACCAGCTATGTCTGAATGTCAGTCAAAGGGCTCCAATTGGATTAGTATTTCCTCTATCGGCTTTTTTTTTATTTCCTATAATTTTTTATTATTTAAAATTTATTTTATTAGGTTATAGTGTTGGTTGTATATGCCATTTATTAGAATGAACAAATGCCACAGAATTATTGTGCCAAGAATGACACACTTGAGTGAGTGCACTGCAGTGACACTCGTTTGAATTAATTTCCATTTCTTGATGCTTCTGTACTTATTTTTAAGGGATACACAGATAGTGCAAGATTTCTTGTGGACTAGGCCAGGTTGTGTGTACATATTTGAATGTGATGTCATGGTTTTATGATTTAAGGGTAAGATTAAAAAGAGGAGAATGTATCGATTTTGATTAAAGAAAAACCAAAATAATATTCAAGTGCATATTACAATATTGTTATTAAAGAGAATTTTAGTAAACCCAACTGGATCTGTCTTATAGTTTAAGTTTTGTTTTGTCATTACAGTTCTGGCAAATAATTGCTAACATATTTAACTCTTTATTAAAGAATTTGCCAAGAGTCTTCAGCATATTCCTTGTCATTGTTATGCCAGTGAACTGACTCGATTTGAGGAATGACCATGAGAAAATAGAATAGGATCGAAACCAGGACATCAATGACATGAGTGACAAAGCCATGGTCAAAAATACAAGGCAGGAAAAATGGCGTAAACTTTAGGAAGGGCACTACGGAAAAAGGTTTTTCTATTTATAACTTGGATAAGGAAGTAACTTTCTAGGTGACCTTTCATCCTTCCACTTCATTACACAAAGGTCTTAAACCTCCAAAGGACACGGTCCTAGCTGCATGTGAAGTGGTCTTGAGGATGGGCGCAAAACATAGTGGCAATAATATGTTATACAAAATGGCTGACAAAACAGTTTAAAAAATACATAACATTTTTATGACATTGGAATTTCCAAAAATTATAATTACATGCCTCAAAAAACTATTTGAGTTTGGAAACCCATGTGAAAATCCTAATAAGATATAAAAAACAAAGCAAAACCCTAATAGTCACTTCCTGTAAACAGTAATAATGTTATAGATTGCTTTCATTGGATTGACATGTCTACATGAACATGAAAAGCAATGGTTCCCTTCTAAAGACCAGCATTTCTGCAATTGATACTGGCTAAACAATAAACCTTTATATAGTCTGTCATGCGTATGAGGCTAACTTATACGTTCTTGGGCATTTCTTTATGCCATCATGGTACACTGATTTTGAGACAAAAGGTCTGAAGACACTTACAGAGTTTCTTATCAGGTATTCATGACCCTTACAATACTTATAAGAAGCAAACCTTTTCTGCAGGAGTTAGCCTAAAAACCTTAAACCCAGATGCCAAGTGTCACATTCATGACTTGGTGTGCCTCCTAATCATAGCACACATACCAATAATAGGAAACATAGGAATATTCCTGAAAATGTTTTAGAAGCAAACAGTGCTCCATTGTTTTGCAAACCCACCCTCATCAAGGACTTGTTGAAACCATTTACTGTATTAAACATAACTTAACTGTGTGTAAACAAGTCTGCTGCAGCAATTATTTGTGATATATTAAATTTAGAAATAATTTAGCAAATTGTGTAATTCAGAATTGTACAGCCTTTGTTGCAATAGCACATTTGAAGAACAAATTGACTTTTATGGCTGTCAAATTTTTTCTCACTGTTGAAATTAATCCTTGTCTCATTCACTTATCTTCTATCAATTTCCTATTCTCTTCAATGGTGTTTATAATGCTCCTTTAAGGTATTTCAGTAAAATATACAGTAAATAAATGTTTGATCTCATGTAGAAATACTGTACATCTAGGTTTCTATTGCACTTTTCATGCATATTCTATCACCATCCAGAGTGCTACTGAGAAGTGTGCTCTCAATTAAGGAACCTCTAGAAGCAAGAACAGTATTATCATAACACATGTATCAATGAGCGTAAGCTGTGCACTTGTAATCCTTGACTAAAAAATAGTAGAATGACTGATTATGTAAAAATCAACTGTGTAAAATTGCTCCACATTTGTAAGGCAAGTATAAAATAGTTTTATTCTTTTCTTCACTTCTCCAGTTTTCTGTCGGCTCAAGCTGAACCCGCTCTCAGCCCATCGTCATCTCCATCTCTCCGAAGATCACAAGACAGTTTCTTGTTCCAGTGAGATTCAGCCCTACCCCAGCTTCCCTGCTAGATTTCACCACTGGCCTCAAGTCCTTTGTGAAGAAGCTCTGGCTAGAGATTGCTTCTACTGGGAAGTGCAGTGGAGTGGCTGCCCTGAAATAGGAATCACATATAAAGGCATCAGTAGGAAAGGTGCTGGTGTCAACTGTCGACTTGGTGGCAATTCTATCTCTTGGTGTCTTAGCTATTATGGCGCTGGTTACTATGCTTTGCACAATAATAAACCAACTATAATTAGTGCCCCCTACTCCCCCAGAATAGGAATATTCCTGGACTATATAACTGGCACTTTGTCTTTTTATAGCATATCAAACTCAATGAAACTTCTGCACAAGTTTCATGCCACTTTCACTCAGCCACTGTATCCTGCCTTTTTGCTTCAAAGTGATGCAAGTGTAACAATTTGCCAACTTGATAAATAAGTCTCACTAATTTCTTTGCTTCATCCACAGTGACTCCAAAGTAGATTCTGAGGTTCCAGTTCAGTAAGTTAAGGTTCAAAATGCACTGGCCTGGGTCTGCCAGACTTTCACTGTGCATATTATTCTATGTCTTATTGTTGTGATTGTTTTCATTTTCTCCATTACTATAAAGCCTTTGGCTTTTGGAGTGTACTCTCTATATCAAATTTTCTATTTTGTTTGAACGACTTTCAGTTTTTTTGGACTTTTTAAATTCTGACTCTATTCCTAGATATATTTGGGTGTTTCCTTCCACATCCCAAATTTGTTTGTATTCAGTTTCTAGGTGGTGTGAGCATTTGGGGGCATTGAAAATAAACAAGTGAATAAGTGAATACAGTGAAATAGATTATCTAGTCCAGGGGTGCCCACACATTTTCAGCTTGTGAGCTACTTTTAAAATGACCAGGTCGAAATGATCTACCTACATTAAAAATGATATTTTATATATATACTGAATATACTTTATACATAAAATATATGTTGTTGTACCTTGCATAACTGAATAACCTTTATGGCACAATAACAATTCAATACGTTTATGGTCACTACAGTATTTGGATTTAATAATCTTCATGTGGGAAAAGACTGACTCGCATAAATAAGTAGAGCTGAATAATGCAGTCAAGGAGGTAGCTCACTTCTTATGCTTAATGATCGAGTGACTCACCCAGAATGATGCTTCGGTGTGTCTGCCTTTGCTTTTGAATTCAGCCGAGTGAAAAATGACGGCTGTCCGATTAACTGCGATTTTAGTTCCCTCTCCTTTCTCTTTCTCAGATCGCTTTAAGGAAGTCAGTTTCGTAGTTTTTATGAACAGTTCGAAAGTGCGTTCCACATTTTCATCTTCCTTTTTTGGAAGAGCAATGATAGATTGACAGATCAGACAAACGCACTTCGATTGTGACATTGTGAGAAAAAAAAAAATGCTCTTCCAGTTCCACATTCAGCCTATACCCTCCGCAAACAATTTTTTTTTTAAATCCCTTCTTTAGTCAATATAAATTGGAAGGCTAACTAGATCACAGCCGGAGTTTTGCAGTAGCTTGCACGTTACTTTGATCGTGCATGTGGGATGATCAGTGTGTTAGAAGAAAAGAGATCTCAGACTGGCTGCCCTGTATGTCAATCAAGTGGCAAATGCCATTGGGAGGATATATGATAGACTAGCGTTTAAAATAATTTTTTTTGGAATGCACTACCTTTGCGATCTACCGGTCGATTGCGATCGACGCATTGGGCACCCCTGATCTAGTCATTCATTATCAAGCTTGGTTAATTTACTCTACAGTCATGGTGGGCCTGGTCAGGGCAGAAACCAATCCTGATAAGAAACCAGTCTACCACAGAGAAAACTTATGTACAACCCACAATCGTTCATACAGTGCTAATACACGGACACTGTTTGAACTAACCAGCATGCTTTTGGGATGTGGAGCCAAAGTACCGAAAGGAAAAGCCTCAGAAGCATGTATCTTCTACACAGGTGTGCCATTGTCTATAATGTCAACCCAGGACTCCAGTTAATATATATTTCAGTTATTAATTGTAAAATAAGAATAACATTTTTCTTTATGTATGCCATACATTTAACATTACTGTATGTAAAAATGTATAACATTAGTATTTTTCTGTATTAGGAAATTTTGAAACAATTAAGAAATACATTGCTGTAATTATAAGCAAAACCAATATGCTCAGTGGTCTCAATATTATCTTTACAAAATTGCAAGCCTACTCCTCCTTTCTAAAGCTTAAGTAGATATTATTAGAAATATAAATATAAAGCAAGTATCTCATGAGAGTTCATCTGAAACAGTTCATTGTTCATCTGGTGACTTCATTTTATTTTTACATTAGTGTCTCTTTTCATGGCCGCTATAACTATGTTTACAGTTACTGGTCACCTGATATGAAAATCACATGATCTAACGCAGCTCTCCAAGCAACATGCAGCAACAATTTATTGCACAACGTAGTTAGGGGCTAATATTAAAAGTTACAGGAAGGATCTTTTACAGTATTACTTGGACTGTGTTTTTAAGTTTGTGATTATGAATTTAATGATCAGAGGTAATTTTCCCAAGACTGACGACTCTTCAAGGGTAATCAGAAACTTTATGATGTTTAAGTACATAATGTACATATTTCGTTCCTGTGTGTTTCCTAAAACCCCTCTTAATCAGCCACTTAATGACGAGGTACTACCTTGTCTGTAAAGTCACCGACAAAGAAAGCATTATAAGTCGACTGAAAAATCAAGTTCAAGCACTTTATTGTCATTGTGTAACACAATTAAATTACTTTTACAGTATGACAACCCCAAAAGTGCATTTAAATAATAGAATAGAAGTAACAATTAAAAAAAGAATTTGAGTAAAAAAAAAAGAAAATTGAATAGTCATACAAAATATGACAGCTATTTGAAAATATGTCAAATATTAAATGTGTCAAATGTTAAATGATCAAGTAACCAGAGCAAATTATTATTACCCAATGTGCAGCAGTATAAATTGTTATTGCACCTATCAATTAATAGTTTATGGTATATTATATATTGTATTATATTAGTATATTGCACATTACCAATATAGCTTATTGCACAAATTTAATTAAAATTATGTCAGACTGAAGAGATTCAGAGTTAAGAAAGATTACGGCAGATGGAAAACAAGCTATTTTTTAGTTTGTTTGTGCATACACGGATTTACATAAAGCGTCTACCTGATGGGAGGAGCTCAAGCAAAGAATTTCCAGGATGAGTTTTGTCCTTGAGGATATTTTTGGCCCTTCTCACATAGCAAGTCTTACACAAGAGTTCGAGTGATGGCAGTTCAGTGCTGAGGATGATCTCTGCTGTTTTACAACCCGCTGCAGGGCTTCTTTAGCAGCCTTGGAGCAGCTGTTGTACTGACCACAGCTGTTGATTGACTGGCAGTAATTTTGTTATATTGTTATGATTTTGTTCCTTCAATAAGATGAAATAAAGATGTTAAAAGAAATATGAAGCAAACATGATAGCATAATTTAATAAACAAATATGACAAAGCACATATATAACCATGGATACATACTTTCTTGTTTCTAAGTCTCAGAAAAGACCCTGGCTTAGATTGACTGATGGAGTTGGGGAAAGTGAGTTTAGATAATGCTGCCTATGACCGCAAGTGAGAAGTGTTAAGCAAAGGGGGAGGTATGAATGTGCCTTTTCCTATAAGAGATGAAGGTTCTATCTAAGCCAAGAGACTGAATTGATAAGTTACGTGTTTTTCTCTACAGAAGAGAAAAAGTTAAATTGAGCTTTTGTTATTTTATGTTTTGTGTGGTTTGTGTCTTTTGTCTATTTATATATATATGTATATATACTGTGTATATAAACTGCTCAAAAAAATTAAAGGAACACTTTGAAAACACATCAGATCTCAATGGGAAAAAGAAATCCTCCTGGATATCTATACTGATATAGACTGGGTAATGTGTTAGGAACGAAAGGATGCCACATCGTTTGATGGAAATGAAAATGATCAACCTACAGAGCCCTGAATTCAAAGACGCCCCAAAAATCAGAGTGAAAAAATTATGTGGCAGGCTAGTCCATTTTGCCAAAATTTAATTGCAGCAACTCAAAATTGTACGCAGCACTTTCTATGGCCCCTGTGTTCTTGTATACATGCCTGACAACATCGGTGAATGCTTCTAATGAGATGACAGATGGTGTTGTGGGGGATCTCCTCCCAGATCTGGACCAGGGCATCACTGAGCTCCTGGACAGTCTGAGGTGCAACCTGGTGGCATTGGATGGACCAAAACATAATGTCCCAGAGATGTTCTATTGCATTTAGGTCAGGAAAGTGTGGTGGCCAGTCAATGGTATCAATTCCTTCATCCTCCAGGAACTGCCTGCATACTCTCACCACATGAGGCCAGGAATTGTCGTGCACCAGGAGCCACTGTACCAGCATAGGGTCTGACAATGGGTCCAAGGATTTCATCCTGATACCTAATGGCAGCCAAGGTGCATTTGTCAAGCCTGTAGCGGTCTGTGTGACCCTCCATGGATATGCCTCCATAGACAATCATTAACCCACCACCAAACTGCTCATGCTGAATGATGTTACAGGCAGCATAATGTTCTCCATGGCTTCTCCAGACCCTTTCACTTCTGTCACGTGCTCAGGGTGAACCTGCTCTCATCTGTAAAAAGCACAGGGCACCAGTGGTGCATCTGCCAATTCTGGTATTCTATGGCGAATGCCAATCGAGCTGCATGCTGCTGGGCAGTGAGCTCAGGGCCCATTAGAGGACATAGGGCCCTTGGGTCACCCTCATGAAGTCTTTCTGGTTGTTTGGTCAGAGACATTCACACCAGTGGCCTGCTGGAGGTCATTTTGTAGGGCTCTGGCAGTGCTCATCCTGTTCCTCCTTGCCCAAAGGAGCAGATACTGTTCCTGCTGATGTGTTATGGACCTTCTATGGCCCTCTCCAGCTCTCCTAGAGTAACTGCTTGTCTCCTAGAATCTCCTCCATGCCCTTGAGACTGTGCAGGAAGACACAGCAAACCTTCTGGCAATGACACGTATTGATGTGCCATCCTGGAGAAGTTGGACAACCTGTGCAACCTCTGTAGGGTCCAGGTATCGCCTCATGCTACCAGTAGTGACACTGACTGTAGCCAAATGCAAAACTAGTGAAGAAACAGTCAGAAAAGATGAGGAGGGAAAATGTCAGTGGCCTCCACCTGTTAAACCATTCCTGTTTTGGGGTCATCTCATTGTTGCCCCTCTAGTGCATCTGTTGTTAATTTCATTAACACCACAGCAGCTGAAACTGATTAACAACCCCCTCTGCTACTTAACTGACCAGATTAATATCCCATAAGTTTCATTGACTTTATGCTATACTCTGATTAAAAAGTGTTCCTTTAATTCTTTTGAGCAGTATATATATATATATATATATATATATATATATATATATATATATATATATGCATATATCCATCTTCTACTATCATTATGTCATAAATAAATTGTATTATTTTGCTCAACAACCATGTCTGGGTTATATGTGAAAGCAAGTCTTTGGACACATTTCGAATCACAACAGAGAAAGTGAAAGTGTTAATGTGGACTTTCGCCGATTTATGTATCTTGTTCATAAATTGTACAGATCTCTTCACATTTCTGGCATCCCAACCCGAATGAGAAGTTCCTACACCCCATTCACTGCATTAATTTGCTGTCTTGGGGTGGGTGTTTTATTGATTATTAATCAGTCAAAAAAATCCTACAGTGTGGATTTTCATATCAGATAAACACAAGCAGTGGTACCTGGCACTGGCTGGCATGGGGGCACAAACTGAATTTTGGAACAAAACATAGCCTACAGTCTTCCCTTATACAAACTGGGAATTCGTGCAAAATCTGATGTGGATTTGCATACCAGACAAAAATAGATAGATAGATAGATAGATAGATAGATAGATAGATAGATAGATAGATAGATAGATAGATAGATAGATAGATAGATAGATAGATAGATAGATAGATACTTTATTAATCCCAAGGGGAATAAACACACATTCAAATTTATACACTAGATTAGATCATTTAAACCATCCATTTTTTGTACCTTTTTGGCTCTGTGGACACGTTTCTGCAGGACACTTAATGTCATGGTGATGCCATTATAAAATGAATTGTGGCATGGCACAATCAATATCCAAATATCTGGATAATCAGTGAAGCCATAATTTATGATTCTTTCACCTTCTGCTATTTTTATTATTGATCTTCTGGTTTTGAATTTATTTGCAAATTTTCTTGACAAACGTAATTGGCTCCTTTTTTTTCGTTTTGACATCTTGATATCTTTTTATGTAGCATTAATGACCTCAGCCTGCTTTGCTGACTACTAGTTTCTCTCTTTTTTTGGGAATTGCCTCCCAAAAATATCTTCTGAAAGGTTCTTCAGCAACTTTGATACATTTGCGTTTTCTAATACCATTAGTAACATGTGAGCAACCTGACATGGCACTTACATGAAACAATTCTGGTACTTCACCCAATGAAGAAAATGAAATGATGGTAGACTCTAAATTCCAAATCACTTTGGCAATATGAGCAGCATGGAGTGGCACAAGGCCATCTTATGTTACTTATTAATTGTTAATTTTTTTCACTACTTCTACAGTGCAGTATGGTGGCGGAAGCATCATGCTGTGAGAATGCCTTTCATTACCACTTAATCCAGTCATGAATTTAAAATTGTAAAGCAGGTTTGCAAGCGCTGTTCAAAAGGTTGAATAACCTGCAACAGAGCTACCATGAGGAATAGACAACAATTACTCCTAGAAAGTGTTTAAAGCTGATAGGCACCATTTTAAAGATGTCATTGTGAAAAATGCTGGCTCAACCACATTAATGTGTGGAGTCTAAACACTTATATAAATTGCATATTTTAAAATTTGATTTTAAGATATATAGCTGAAAAATGAGTAACTACATCTTTATTTTTTTCTGCTTCATTATGTGACTTTGCAATAAAAATATACTGATTATGCCCTGTACTTGCTGTGACTGGCTCCAGTTTCCCTATAAAATAACTTACTCTAACCCAGTTAATCCAGTTCAGAGCCACTGGGTCTGGAACTTATCCCAGCCAAATCAAGCTCAAGGTAGGAAATGACAATGGATGGGGTATCAGTCCATCACAAAGCACATTCACATAAAAACTGTCACACAGGACCAAATCAGAATCACACACATTTCTGAGATATGAAATGAAAAATGTACAAATCTCACACAGTTGGAGAGAATATATAAATTCCATACAAGCAGTGAACTAGTGCTGGATTTGAGCCCCGAACACAGTGAAATTGAGGCAGCCACCATAACTGTAACTTAAAATACAAATAATAGGACAGTATACTTCTAATAATGTATACTGAAAGCAATATGTCAAAAGACACACTCCCATCTAGGAGTTGGGCAGGTCAGCCAAATAAACAGATTACATGGACTGTTTAGAGCTCTTTACTATTTACTATACTCTTTAATAGATCCCTATTAAACCCAAAATATTTAATTCCTTATCATAATCCTTCCATCCATCATCCAACCCGCTATTTCCTAACTACAGGGTCACGAGGGTCTGCTGGAGCCAATCACAGCCAACATAGGGCGCAATTTTTTATCATAATCCACGTTTAATTATATTTGAAATATATCTGTGACATTCCTCTACCCTAAAAATGGAAGGTTTGACTGGAGCAAGACTCTGATTTGGGAACTGCAGCATCTCTGACTGTAAAGTCCTACAGCAGAAAAGACCATTGGGATCTCTCCACACTCCATTTAAAACATCAAGCATTGTATCTACACACTTAGAGCATTTATTTTTTTTTTTTTTAATAAAAACTGCGGACAACGTTTTCCCTTGCCCGGACGCGGGTCACCGGGGCCCCCCTCTGGAGCCCACCCACCCATGGGGCTCGGCCGGGCACAGCCCGAAGAGGTAACGTGGGTCCTCCTCCCCATGGGCTCACCACCTATGGGAGGGGCCAAGGAGGTTGGGTGCAATGTGAGTTGGGTGGTGGCGGGGGGACCTTGGCGGTCTGATCCTCGGCTACAGAAACTGACTCTTGGGACGTGGAATGTCACCTCTCTGAAGGGGAAGGAGCCTGAGCTAGTGCGCGAGGTCGAGAGGTTCGGCTAGATATAGTCGGACTCACCTCGGCGCACAGCTTGGACTCTGGAACCAATCTCCTTGAGAGGGGCTGGACTCTCTACCACTCTGGAGTTGCCCCCGGTGAGAGGCGCCGAGCAGGTGTGGGCATACTTATTGCCCCCACTGGAGCCTGTGCATTGGGGTTTACCCCGGTGGGCGAGAGGGTGGCCTCCCTCCGCCTTGGGTGGGGAAGGGTCCTGACTGTTGTTTGTGCGTATCGCCAACAGCAGTTTGGAGTATCCACCCTTTTTGGAGTCTCTGGAGGGGTTGCTAGAGGGCATACCTTCTGGGGATTCCCTCGTTTTGCTGGGAGACTTCAATGCTCACGTGGGCAATGACAGTGAGACCTGGAAGGGCGTGATTGGGAGGAATGGCCCCCCTGATCTGAACCCGAGCGGTGTTTTGTTATTGGACTTCTGTGCTCGTCACGGATTGTCCATAACGAACACCATGTTCAAGCATAAGGGTGTTCATATGTGCACTTGGCACCAGGACACCCTAGGCCTCAGGTCGATGATGACTTTGTGGTGTGTCGTGGACTTGCGCCATATGTCTTGGACACTCGGGTGAAGAGAGGGGCGGAGCTGTCAACTGATCACCACCTGGTGGTGAGTTGGCTTCGATGGTGGGGAAGATGCGGTCAGACCTGGTAGGCCCAAGCGTGTTGTGAGGGTCTGCTGGGAACGGCTGGCAGAGTCCCCTGTCAGAAGTAGCTTCAACTCCCACCTCCGGCAGAACTTCAACCCGTCCCGAGGGAGGTGGGGACATTGAGTCGAATGGGCCATGTTCCGTGCCTCTATTGTTGAGGCGGCTGACGGAGCTGTGGCCGCAAGGTGGTGGTGCCTGTCGTGGCGGCAATCCCGAACCCGTTGGTGGACACCGGTGAGGGATGCCGTCAAGCTGAAGAAGGAGTCCTATAGGACTTTTTGTCCTGTGGGTCTCTGGAGGCAGCTGATAGGTACCGGCAGGCCAAGCGGAACGGCTTCGTTGTTGCTGAGGCAAAACTTCGGGCATGGGAGGAGTTTGGAGGCCATGGAGAGCGACTTTGGACGGCCGAGGAGATTCTGGTCCACCGTCCGGCGTCTCAGGAGGGAAGCAGTGCAGTGTCAACACCGTATATGGTGGGGATGGTGCGCTGCTGACCTCGACTTCGGGCGTTAGGGTGGTGGGAGGAGTACTTGAAGACCTCCTCAATCCCACTAACATGCCTTCCAATGAGGAAGCAGAGCCTGGGGACTCTGAGGTGGGCTCTCCCATCTCTGGGACTGAAGTCACCGAGGTGGTCAAAAACTCCTTGGTGGCAGGGCCCGGGGTGGATGAGATCGCCGGAGTTCCTTAAGGCTCTGGATGTTGTAGGACTGTCTTGGTTGACCGTCTCTGCAACATCGCATGGACATCGGGACAGTGCCTCTGGATTGGCAGACCGGGGTGGTGGTCCCCTCTTTAAAAGGGGACGGAGGGTGTGTTCCAACTATAGAGGGATCACACTCCTCAGCCTCCCTGGAAAAGTCTATTCGGGGTTCTGGAGAGGAGGGTCCGTCGGATAGTGAACCTCGGATTCAGGAGGAACAGTGTGGTTTTAGTCCTGGTCGCGAACAGTGGACCAGCTCTTCACCCTTAGCAGAGTCCTGGAGGGTGCATGGGAGTTTGCCCGACCGGTCTACATGTGTTTTGTGGATTTGGAAAAGGCATTCGACCGTGTCCCTCGGGAATCCTGTGGGGGTGCTCGGGAGTATGGGGTACGGACCCCTGATAAGAGCTGTTCGGTCTCTGTACAACGGTGTCAGAGCTTGGTCCGCATTGCCGCAGTAAGTCGAGCCCGTTTCCAGTGAGAGTTGGACTCCGCCAGGGCTGCCCTTTGTCACCGATTCTGTTCATAACTTTTATGGACAGAATTTCTAAGCGCAACCAGGGTGTTGAAGGGGTCGGTTTGGTGGACTCAGGATTGGGTCACTGCTTTTGCAGATGATGTTGTCCTGTTTGCTTCATCAGGCCGTGATCTTCAGCTCTCTCTGGATCGGTTCGCAGCTGAGTGTGAAGCGGCTGGGATGAGAATCAGCACCTCCAAATCCGAGCATGGTCCTCAGCCGGAAAAGGGTGGAGTGCCCTCTCAGGGTTGGGGGAGAGATCCTGCCCCAAGTGGAGGAGTTCAAGTATCTCGGGGTCTTGTTCACGAGTGAGGGAAGAATGGAGCGTGAGATCGACAGGCGGATCGGTGCGGCATCCGCAGTGATGCGGGCTCTGCATCGGTCTGTCGTGGTGAAAAAGGAGCTGAGCCGTAAGACAAAGCTCTCAATTTACCAGTCGATCTACCTTCCTACCCTCACCTATGGTCATGAGCTATGGGTAGTGACCGAAAGAACGAGATCGCTTGAATACAAGCGGCTGAAATGAGTTTCCTCCGCAGGGTGTCTGGGCTTTCCCTTAAAGATAGGGTGAGAAGCTCAGTCATCCGGGAGGGGCTCAGAGTAGAGTCGCTGCTCCTCCGCATCGAGAGGAGTCAGATGAGGTGGCTCGGGCATCTGATCAGGATGCCTCCTGGACGCCTCCCTGGTGAGGTGTTCCGGGCACGTCCAACCGGGAGGAGGCCCCGGGGAAGACCCAGGACACGCTGGAGGGACTATGTCTCCCGGCTGGCCTGGGAACGCATGGGATTCTCCGGAAGAGCTGGAAGAAGTGGCGGGGAGAGGGAAGTCTGGGCCTCTCTGCTTAAGCTGCTGCCCCCGCGACCCGACCTCGGATAAGCGGAAGAGAATGGATGGATGGATGGACTTAGAGCATTGAGAAAGACTGCTCCCTCCCTTATCACAGTCTCTTTGTCCTATTTCCTTCTGGCAGAAGGTATATAACATTCAAACAAGTTCTGCCAGGTTCTGCAACAGCTTCTACCTCCTGACTATCCGGACTCTGAACTCTGTGCTCCCTCCCAGATCTGTTCCTTGTAGTCTGTCTAAAATACAGGACATCTGGTACTACTGTTGTATCTATTGTTAACTGTTGTTATCACAAAATTATTTATTTCTCTTTATTTGAATTTATTACTGTCTATTCCTGAGAACCCCAAAGTGGGTTACTTCCACATGCTTCCTAAAATCCACAAAGAAGGGAACCCAGGAAGTCCTATAATCTCAGGAATTGGCTCCCTTACAGAAAAGGTTTCAGGTTGGGTGGAGCACATCCTTAAACCCCTCGCCCGCAACACAACCAGCTACATCAAGGACACCACTGACTTCTTAAAAAAAACTATCTGCTTTAGGCCTCTTACCTGAGGGAACTTTACTGGCCACAATGGATGTTGAGGCACTTTACACAAACATCCCCCATGATGATGGCATATTGGCATGTGAAACGTACCTCAAACAACATGACCTACCCACAAAGTCAGTAATAGAAATGATAAAATTCACTCTGACACAATCTATTCTCTTTTGGACAAGATTGCTAATTGCAACAAATGGGGACTGCAATGGGCTGTCGGTTTGCATCTCACTATGCAAACCTATTTATGGCAAAATTGGAGGAAGATTTCATGTCAATGTGCATCATAAAACCAATGCTGTATCTCCGTTACATAGATGACATCTTCATAATCTGGACTGCCATTGAGAAGGACCTCCTCCATTTTCATAATGAATATAATTCTTTTCACCCCAACATAAAGCTGAAGCTGAATTACTCAAAAACAGAAGTCAGCTTCCTTGACACCACCGTTCACCTGAAAGACAACACCCTTGTAACTTCTGTTTTTCACAAACCAACAGACAGACGGACCTACCTAAGAAGTGATAGCTTCCACCCCAAGCATATAAGGTGCTCCATTATTTTCAGCCAAGCAATACGGTACAATCGTATCTGCTCAGACCTGACAGACCGGGACAAACAACTGCAGGAGCTCAGACAAGATTTCATCAGACAAGGTTATACCCCCAAAACAACAGACACTGAAATAAGAAGAGCTACTGGCATACCCAGAGACAACCTTCTGGAATATAAAAACAAAGACAACAAGAACCGCATTTGCCTTGTTGTCACCTACATCCCACATCCTGAAACACTTCGAAAAATTATAAAAGAACTTCAGCCAATGCTAAACAATGACCAAACACTGAAAAATGTATTTCCTGAACATCCCCTCCTGGCATACAGACAACCATCAAACCTTCAGCAACTAATTGTCCGAAGCTCCCTAAGTGAACCAACAGAAAATGGCACATCTCCCTGCCTACAGAAAAGATGTAAAACGTGTGCCTACATCTACAATACAGACCGTATAGTTAACCACACTGCCAACCTCAACATCACATAAAGCGATCATTTTCCTGCAGATCATCTAATGTGGTCTACCTAATTCTCTGCATGAAATGTCCTGACACTGCACTGTGTGTGGGAGAAACTGGACAAACACTCCGCCAGAGAAGGAATTTACACAGATTCCACATTAAATGTGGCAACACAGATGTTCCTGTAGCGGGCCACTTCAACAGCCATGGGCACTGTGAGAGGGACTTTAAAGTCACAGTGCTTATGGGCAACTTCAAAATATAGCAAGAGAGAAAAGAATGGAAAGTTAAACTCATGCTAAAATTTAATACATTACAACATGGCTTGAATATAGAAAAGAGTTTTATGGCCAGATATGAGGACTGTTTGCATCTCTCAGACTGACACAGACAACCTGACTACAGACCCACATTGTTTTGAAAACCTCATTACAAACTTCAAAAGAACTTGTTTTGACTTATCCAAAGATCTTGACCATACGTTGTTCTTCTCTCTCGTTAAATTAACCCTAGTCTGAATGAATCTATTAATTTTTTACATGTAAGATTTCTCATTTAAAGATTTACCAATGTTGTTTCTTGTCCTAATGTGTATATAAACACAGGGAACTTCAGTTTCTGTATTACATCTCGCCTGAAGGGGCCTGAGTTGACTCAAAAGCTTGCATATTGTAATCTTTTTAGTCAGCCAATAAAAGGTGTCATTTTTCTTGGCTTTTCTTCACTTTCTATTCGAATACCTATGCCATAATTACTTTTCTATAAGAATAGTGTAGTGTAGTATAGTATAGTATAGTTTTGTGTGGTTTTTTTTAGTTAATTTATCCTGCACTGGTCTTGTGTTATGTTATACATGTACCATTCGTGTATATCTTGCACTGCAGTCTCAGGGAACTTTTTTTATGCCACTGCATACTGCAGCATTGTGCATGGATGGTATGATGATAATGCCACTTGACTTGACTTGACATGACTTGACTAGATGGGAAGTATCTTTTGGAATCTACTGATATGCCAGCCTTTCTGTGTTTTGAAGGAATCTTTCCAGTTTCCTTTTTTGGTGAGTCATGATTACTTCTGGGGCACATGCTGTCATTACCAGGTTTATCACCCAGGCAATGGCAATCTTCCTTCACTGACTTCAAGATTTGTATTCTCACTTCCAACAAGTAATATTTGCTATGTTAAAAAAGTTAAATCTCTTAAGACACCAGTTTTCTTTTGCAGCTCTATTAAGGTATTAGGAGGGGGCTTATTTACCGATTTTTAGGGAATTCAAACAAACATGTACTATCTTATATGTTTTTCCTCTGTGTATGATAACAAAAAGAAGAGAACAGAGGATGTGTGTATTCTTTGTATAGCCTACTAAGCAAACAGAGCATTCATATATTTAAATTACAAAATAGCAGACTCAGTCAAAATCACTTTTCTATGAACATGAATTAAGAAAACAAAATTCATTCTGATATGGAAATATAAACTGAATGAACTTTTCATACTTCTAATTACTAATTGTTCGTGCAGTTCTTCTGTCTTTTCTCCTGACATTTTTTATCTTTTCCTTATTTGTAACTTTGTGTGTGTGTTTGTATGTCCATTGTGATTTATGCACTTCACAAGTAATCCGATACGTGTCACTGAGGGTGTTTGATTGCTCAGCTGGTATCCCGTCTCGTTTTGAGCTCAGATTTCTGGTAGACGCTGGGATTCATTCCATGTTTTTTGCGAGGAAGCAAGTGTTCTGACAATTCCATTATCTCCATACCTGTATATAAACATGACGGAAACAAGCGCGCGTCAGAAGACTTTTATTTTGACAGCAGCTTTTTTAATTGTGCCAACCGCTGGAAACACGGAAGTTGGTTTTTGCAGCTGCTGTTACGTGCGGTCTGTCCAGGCAGACTCGGCAGTTTACACCTCTGTTCGGTTTCAAGGCCGTTTCAAACTGATCCTGAGGATAGAGTTAACCCGTCTGACAATTTGCGCTTTTTTTCATTATAGCTAGGTGTACATGAAAAAAAAAATAAATACAAAAAACGAGAAAGGCAGATCGCAACGTTAAGTCCCCGCCTTTCAGAAGAAGCTCGCCACCACCATGGAGCGCAGGACGAAAGCAGCATCAAGCAGGGGAGCAATTGCATTTACAGATATTCTGGAGAACAAATTTGCAATATATCGTAAAGAAATGGAACATCATGGAAATGAAGTTTGCCAAAGGGGTGGAAAGTTTAAGGACTATTATATGCTCGTAAACGAGGCACTAAAAGCAGCTGTGGAGGTTGTTCGGTTGGAGTTTACAGATCATGCGGACAGAAGGTTTGCTGACCTCCACCTCGAACTTGCCGCTAGGGATAACGAGATTAAAAGTTTGAGGATGCAGCTCCAAATATCCCAGAATGAGCTGCGAGCTGCGCGGGACCACGTGAACCGGACGGAGAGCATCTTTGGGACAAGCAGAGTAGGTAACCGGCAAGCTCGGCTTGACTGCAACGGTGGCATAACCGAGAGGGAAGCCGCGAGTGGATCATGGTGCAGACCAACGGACCGCGCGTGGAAATCAACCAGGAGTAGCTCACAGCGGAGTAAGCAGGGCCTTGGGGTGTTCATTCAGCCTTGTTTATGGAAGTCAAATACTGTAAATGCGACAGCAGTTCATTTGAGAAACTGTTGTAATGTACACTTTATCACCAGAGCGCTACATAGAATAGCATTGTTCAGTCCATCCAATTTCTTAGACCTTATTTTCCAGAATAGCATTTGCAACAGGCGGTGATTGTCCCAAGAGCAAAAGGTTTAAGTCAGGAGCTAGTGGTAGATGGGAGGTATGTACACCATCGCTTTAGAGTTCACACATGCTTTTGTATCGTGAGATAAGAAGCCCAGAAATGTGAACGCCAAGAGAACATGCCAAATGGGACACGTGAACAGGAGCTAAGAAAGTATGCCAATTGTCAGAAGGCACAGTGTACAGAAGAGTTGAGGGTCGTATTGTGGCATAAACAGCAAATTAATCAATGAAATCATCAATACGGGAGATTTCAAAGTTGGATGTCACAAACATAATGCTGCGATTTTTTAATCAATACATGAATATTCAATTTAAAAATGCATATATATTAGAATGTAGCCTAAATGTTCGTGATGCGGCGTATGTCCTTTTATATATAACTATTTTAACTTTTTTGCTGGTTATGAAAAACAGCATGCTTATGAATATGACTTGCTTGAAATAAGATGGTGAAAACTGCAGCCTTTTAGCAAATGTGAAAACAGCTCTTCACAAAGGTGTGATTCTGTGCACAGATAAAATAACACAATCAAAGAGAAAGCATAATGAAATGCAGTTCACACACAAAAACCAAGACAAAATCACTTGTGTTTGCTCGCCCATGTTAAAAAATGTATTGACGGAATGTTCATTTTTCTAACAGACTTAGTAAAAGAAGAAAATGTGAGTTAAGTCAAGTGGGCTTTTTTTTGTAACATCTATTCACATACCTTGGTACATTTTTCAGTGGTAGAAAATTACATTTCCTGGGGCCACAGTGCAATATTTAGACAATAAATACAGTATGACAATATAACAGTACAAAAAGGCGAGTGATGTAGCATAAGGAAATGTAGGACAAGGAATATCAGTACAAATGAACATCATATTGATAGATAGCAATCAGTGATGATAGGAGATGTGTAATGGACAAGGAATGCAGAACAGAAGAATAATTAGATAAGAGTTTACCATATTGAGGCACACACAGGGACAGGGGTTAACATTGAATGTGCTAACGTACACACCCGAAACCAAGATAAGGTGAGTTAAGACAGAAGCCTAGTTTCTTAAAAACCTCTGTTTGCAAGTACACATCTGGAGTTCTCCTTTGGCAGAATGTTCTGACATCATTAAACTATACAGAGAAGAGTTAAATGTTATCATCGGCTGCAATGAATCAGAAAATGGGCATGAAGCCTGTGATAATTTTCTTATGTTTTTTTTTAAATGTTTAGTTCATTATGTGCATTGAAGTAAATAACATACATGCCCTTTTTATATCGTCACCGTTGATTTGCAGTATAACATTGGCCACTGCATCACCCAGTCACTCCACTTTGGCATATCTATAGCAGAAAGTTACATTAAATCAAAACCGACACTTTATTAATATGTTTCTGTTACCAAATGGCACTCGGCACACTCTTTTCTAATTGGCAGTGCAATTGAGGCATGCAAAGGACTGGCATACTGGTATGCACCCAGTGCTCTTGGGAAAATAATAATGTGTGTATTTTTACTTCAATAAAATGAGTATTGCGTTAGGTTCTTATTACACTGAAAAAAAAAATGATGATTCACATTTAATATTTTCAATCTGAACCAATATAATTCTTTTTAGCTTATTGATCCCACAATTTTTAAGTTGAGGCAAATTATTTAGAGTGATTGGGAGCAATTCACTTGTTTTTTTTACTAAAGTAAATCTATTTTTTAAGTTGTTCTTCTTTTTCGGCAGTTGGAAAGCCATCAAACTGGAAAGTTCAACTGAAAGAATATACAAACGGCCCCCAAACACAGCACATGAACAACCTAAAATATTAAGTTAAATGAAATAGGATTTTTACGTTTATTCCCCTCCAGCATAACTTAATTTGGTAATTTTTTTTACTTTGAGATCTGAAACCAAATATTTCAAGCTGCAACACTAAATGACTAATCTTAAGTTGCTTGAAAGAGAAAATTTATGTTGAATGAACAACATCAATGTTATACTTTTTTCAGTGTACATTAAAAGTAGTCAGAATACATAGCACATTCTGTTCAGCTTATGAAATATTGAGCAAGATTATTTCAACAAGGAGAAGAAATAATGTGATCACCCCCGCATTTGTCTCAGGAAATGTATCTTTGTGGATGATTCTACGCATGCATGCTGTCAGCAAGTGTGAAGCTATCATGTGCAGGCAAGCAGAGTGCAGTGGACATATACAGTACAGACTACAAACTCCTTAAGCGTTTACATGACCACATAATCAGGTTTCTCACAGAGAAATCTACATGGGTTATCCAGTTTTATCAGAGACCATTAAACTTTTTTCTAACTGGAATAGGGGTTTGCATTGCATTTTAGAGACCAGATTTCTGTGAACAACTGGGTCATTAAAGCGCATGTAAAAAGACTCGCTGTGTTCGAGAGTCTTACTGCCTGTGCAAAGAAGCAGCTGTTCAGTGTGGCAGGGTTGGGCCGCTGGCTCTGATGATGTGTGTGTGACCAAACTTGAATTGATACATCACAGTTCAGGACACCAGTTAAATGCTGCGGGCTGGAGCAGGCCGTCAGTGAATAACATGCAAAAACAAAAGTCAGTTCTTCTTTTCCCACTTTACAGCTGTATCAAAAATGTGATGCAGGTGGCCCTAGCATTTTCATTAAGCCTTGTTTATGGCATTTTATGTCAAGCTAGCAGCCACATACAGTAAGACCAATTTAACTGCAACTGTGTGTTGACTGAGGTACCGTAATGAGCCCTGCTGACACTCTTAAAATTATAAGGGCTCTTTAAAATATAGACTTTAAAGTTATTGCAGTGCTTAAAGGAAAACAAGAAATCTGGCATTAAAACATTAAAACGTGCACATTTACAAATGATTGATGTAGGAATGTGAGTTACCTTGTGAAATTCAAATTGTGAATTATCTGGAAAGATTGCGAACTAAAAACAGAATACTTCTAGGGGGAAAATATGACAATGGGGCCACCAAAATTGCAGTATTAATGGAGGTTGACATACTGTATCATTGTCAAGTCTGAAAAGGCTGAAAGCAGACAACTGTAGAACTGTATATAAAGTGAGGCGCTTATGACAGTCCCAGGCTATTTCGTACAAAGTCACAAGCCAGTCCCAGACAGGGTGATATTTTAGTGCAAAGGTCTTCAGTTACAGTCCAGAAGGGCCACAGTGGCTGCAGGTTTTCACTTTATCCAGTTTAGTAATTAGAAGTCAGGCCTAGTAGATAATGCTAACAGATAATTATTCCAAGACAAATTTTTGTCACAGTGTATATTTTCATTTTCTGAGGACATTATCTATATGTCTTGTAGCCCAGAACAGTTTTGTATCTCTTGTCTCTTTATCATTTATTTTAAAACATTTTATTAACGCAAACACTTCATATTACATATATACAGGTTTAAATTGAAGCACATTAACTGAAGTGCTGGTGGTTTCTTTTTCCATTTTCCCCTCATCATTAAGTGATGCCTGGTTAAGAAACCAGGTAATAATTAAAACTTAGATGCATCTGTTTAAAACAATAGATAGATAGATAGATAGATAGATAGATAGATAGATAGATAGATAGATAGATAGATAGATAGATAGATAGATAGATAGAACTTTTGCCTAAAGAAGGGGCTTGAGTTGCCTCAAAAGCTTGCATATTGTAATCTTTCTAGTTATCCATTAAAAGGTCTAATTTTGCTTAACTTCTCACTACAATATATAAATACATAAATAACTTCACAAAAAAAAAAAGAAAAAGTAGTGAGAAATAAGGTAAAAGAGACAATTAAGGGTTCTGAATTGCAACAAGTGATGTAACTAAAACTAGACATAAAAATATATTACTTTAGTACTAAATAAACAGATATTAATGAATAAATCGGTTAGAGCGAAAACCTGCAGCCACTATGACTATCCAGGATGCAACTGAGTAGCCCTGGTTTAGGACAATTCTGTTCCCTTTAGTTTTAGTTGCTGAGTGTGCATGCTCATTGTCTTTTTTATCCTACACATCAGACACTTTACAGATGGGTTAAATAATTTTGTAGATTCAGATACTTGGTGACTGCGGTGGGTTGGCACCCTGCCCAGGATTGGTTCCTGCCTTGTGCCCTGTGTTAGCTGGGATTGGCTCCAGCAGACCCCCGTGACCCTGTATTCGGATTCAGCGGGTTAGAAAATGGATGGATGGATGGATACTTGGTGAACTGTGATATTGGTGCCCTTGATGGAGTAGTATCTACTAAAATAAAGAAACAGTACATACAGTAACTATTGATTGAGAGAAGGAAGGTTTGTTTCTTGACAGTTTCCTTTTATAGTGTAATGTTTGTTTTTATGGTGCTTTTATGTACCCCAGGACAAAAAAAAACTTTACAAATAATAAAAAATGGATGAACTACACCCACAGAGCTCCAGAATCGTCTTGCATGTCTGCCCAAAGCAACTGCAGGAACAACTCCAGGAGCACATGCACATCCTAGAGTAGCACATGACGGTCTATCACACATTCTTTATAGTAGCCTTTTTTGTTGTCAGTTTTACAGACAAAAATATTTTGCAGTGATTTGTGTTTTTGGCAAAAATTTACCTGTGATTTTCTTTTTCATTTTCTTCATTTTCATTCTTAGTGTTGTGAAGAGTTTGATCTGCAAACAACACATGAGGACATACGCTCTATCTGTGTATGTATCATAATGTTTGAATAATACATGGGTATTATTTCAAAAAGTAAGATAACAAGACCTTACACTTTTCTGTATTTATTCAAACGTTTGTACAGTATATTTATAAGCAAAACAAAGGCTTAGTCAAGTACTACTTTTCCAATATTTCCAAACTTATTAAGGCATTGGTTTTACCATGTGCCTTAGGCAAACATCCCTGCCCAGTGGTGTCAAGGTATTTCAGTATGGATTTTACATTTCCTTTAAAATATCTATAAGCTTGATACATTTATCTTGATTTTGCAGTCCACATAAAACACATTTTATCTGTCAATAAAGTTGCACAAGTTTCCAGACATTGCCTTATCTGTAATCCAGTTTTTCCATTACCAAAGCCACTACATCAGTTCCACAGTAGTCTGACTGCTGGACCCTACACTTCTATCATTTTTTTGATAATTTTTAGTGGAAGTTTTGTCTTTGGCACAAAGTAATCAGATCACACTACACACCTACTATGTTTAACAAACATTTGAGATGCCCTGCCATCTTCAAAGTGCCATACCCATCAGTAAACCTGTCAGTTGTATTCTCTGATGGCCTGAAATTTCAATACACAATTTATTAACAGCTATGCTTATTAGGGCGGTTTATACAAACTCTATAGTACCTTACTTTTTGAAATCCCATGTATATTCACAAATAAAAAATTCTGAGCATTTGAGTGCTAGTAGTGCACTTTCACCCACAAAATATTTTGTTGTCTTCTAAAGTAAAAGTATACTCAGTATTCGAAATTTCAACTGTGGCAGGAGAGGAGTAGGAGTAAAGCATCTACTTAAATGACATGACTAGTTGGAAACAAGAATCAGAGATATTTCAGAGAAGAACCTGTGGCCACGGCAGCCTTTGGAAAAAAATGTTTAAGAACCTTTCTTTGGTATTTTTTTCCAGAGACCATTTTCAGTTTTATTTTGTTTCCTCTTGCAGGTAAAGATAAACCTGAAGTCTTCAAAACAGAACAAGGTTTACAAATTAAAATCATTCAAATAAAAGAGGAAGCTGCAGGTGAAGATTTCTCTTTGTTAACCCAGCACACTCATGAGTTGGGTTTGCATGAAGACAAAAAAAGCAGCGTCAGTCAAAGGCACTGTCACACTGTGGAGAAAAATGTAGTTCTGCAAGACTCCCTGTGTGCAGAGGACGGCTTAGAGTGGAAACCTGTTCTGATTAAACAGGAAACAAATGACCACGAATCAAATCTATTTGTTGAAGATGAGATGATGTGTGTTTCTGAAAATATGTGTTTGGATGTAGAAGGGGCTTCAGCACTAAGGTTATTTCCAGAAAGGCTTTGTGATATCCAGTGTTGGACAGATGAACGGCTGTCAGTAGTTTCTGTTGATACAAAAGAGCGTGAACAATTGGCATCATCTGACTGTGAGCCTGGAATAGGTAAGTTAAACAGATAGGTGATCTGTATCAAAAACAAATGTACTACCTCACTTTCTTTGTGTTGTTCCATTGTTCTTGTTTTATTTACTTCCTCTCCCTTCTTGTACTTTTATTTTGGCATTTTTTAAATCATCATCATCCGTTTAACACCCATTTTCTAGATTTAACCAGGATAACAGATTACTCACAAATGTGTTTTTTTCTGTTATTCTGCAAGGATCTGGATACTTTGGGGATGAGACCCATTTTTATATCATCAGACATCACTTCCAGCCACATCTTGTTTAACCTCCTTGGTGTCCACCTCATCACTTCTTTCGTGTTGAACGTTTTCACCCAATCGTTCTTTGCCTTTTGTGCCACATACCCAAGCCACCTTATTCCATTTCTCCTAGCACAACACCGATCTCTGTTACACCAAGTTTTTTTTTACTTAACTCACCATTAGTTTTTTTTCTTATTCCATGCCACTCAGCATATTCATCTTATCACTCTTATCCTTGTTTTTTTTTTCCAGCTTTGCTTTTATCAGTCATGTCTCACTCTCGCAGAGCATTCTCTTCCTTGTACATTTTTCAGAAACTTTACCCCTTAGATGCAAGAACGGGGCACAGCTACCAATATGTCTTCCATGTATGTCTGACACTCCCTCTGAATGCAATGCTTGCACTTCCATCTGCTCCTAAGCAGCATAACTTCCATACTCTCTCCAAAACAACTCCATTGTTGATATCCAAATGTACGCTTTCTGCATCTGCACTGTACACCCCTTTCACACACTTCCTATAAACAAAGGTCACATTTGCTGCCTGCAGAAATCCCTTTGTGACAGTATATCTTTTAAGCACCCATTGCTGACAGATTCATGTATTGGACAGTTTCTCCCAACACCTTTACCACATATGCTGCACTGCTATTTGCCAACCTGTTCCACAACTCCTGCCTCTGCCAGACACCTTTCCTGAATTTACCTTTTGCTTTCAAACTAGTTTCTCTTTTTTTAAGTGCTATTTCTCTCTATTGTAAAAAAAAATCCTGGGAAAGAAAGACGGGATCTTCACATTAATATCATGGAAGACATTTAAAAGACCCGCGAGATGAAAGAGAATGGCCACAGAGTGTCTCGCGGGGACCTTAAACATGAGACTTTGTCCCAAGAGACTGACCCAGGACCCTCTTGCGATGATGTAAAATATGAGATTCTTGCCAGACACGCCCTACTTACAACCAATATCAAATAAGACCACTTGCAGCAAAACATTCAGTCGTGAAGGATTTGAGCACACACAGATCCAGGGTCTCAGTGCATATAAAGCGTATAAGGACAATACGTTATAAATTAAATGTCAATGACTAAGCGAAGAAGAAAGCAGCGCGGAGAAAAGAGACTCAAAAGCGTTGGGAGTGAAAAAAGAGCAAAAAGGAATAATCTAGGTGCAAATTCAGAAAATAAGGGAAGTAATTATCAGCCCGGAACAAGTGGAATTGAAAAAAAGCACATCCAGTCGGCCTCAGAATTAAATGACAGAGTAAAAGACAAAAGTAGAACTTCATAAAGACGTTCACAAACATTGGCGCTATACACATGCAGAGCAGGTTAGAGATTATGAAAGCAGTGGAATTCGAAAGGCTCAAAAAAAAAATGGCGTGATACACGTGGAGAAAGTTAAAGAATATGAGAGTAGGAAAATTAGAAAGTATAAAAAAAAAAAAAAGAAAGCAAAGATCACAGTAGCACAAACAAACGGAAATTATTACTCGAAAAAGGGAAAATAATCACCATGGACCAGGTGTCATTGGAAAAAAAAAAGCAGGACAAAGCGAAGTCAGAAATAAAAGACAAAGTAGAAAACAAAGTAAAACGTCATAAAGAGGTTAAAAAACAAGGGGGCCAAACACATGCAGAGCAGGTTAGAGATAATGAAAGCAGAAAAAAAAACGACAGTATCAAAACAAAGAAAGTAAACATAGCATTAGCTCAAAAAAAGAGAAATTATTACTCGCAGAAATAACGAAAAGGCGAATAGAGATCGAATATATGGACATAGGTGATATGTCAGAAGTATGTAAATATTGTAAGGCTTTGAAGTTTAAGTCAGAGAATTTCAAAAATCCTCATATGCATTTATTGGTTACTTTGCAAAAAAAATGATTAACTACTGACAATGAAGATCGTTTTGTCTGTGCTAAAATTCCAAACAGAGAAACCTATCCTGAATTATGGTACAAAGTCATTAAACACATGTCTCACTGACTTCATTAAAAAGATTCAGCATATTGGGACTCCAAAGATTCTAAATATTGTTTTTACAGTTCTGAAATAAAAGTGAAATGAACGAAATAGCAACAATTCAAAGAAAAAAAAAAATCTTAAAAGTGTATATCCGGAAAACCAAACACGGGGGTTGGCAAGCGAAGTGAGCAAGGGGTGAAGCCCCCTAGTATTTAAATAAATAAAAAGATCACAAAGGTTTTTAATTTAAATTTGATTAACTTCATCACAGTGGTATAGTTTTTAAAAAGTGAAAGTAGACAAAAATTTAAAATATTTAATAGGTAAAAAAAGATAGCATTTTGCCCAATATTGGGGCAAAGCACCGTACAAAAGAACTGTGTACGGTGTTCTGTTTTAGTTAAATTATAAGTAGAAGTAGAATGGTTTTATATGCTAAATTATGTGCATTCTATCCCTCAATATGTCTTTTTCAAAGTCAACTTTTATTTGTCACATACAAATTATGCTTACAGTACAACATGTAATAAAATGCTTTAATAAATCACTTCATTTACTTCATGTGCTCTGACTCCCCATGCATTTCTTTGCTCTATAAAACCATAATGGGAAAAAAATATAGCATCATAGTTTGACTTGCAAAAGTTTTACAAATGAAAATGGTTGAGGCCCAATGTCTCCAGGCTGCTGGTTTCACTTTAGCAAGTATATTACACCTGGACTTCACTCCAGGCTGGCACTTAGTATTTGCTGTGAGAAAAAGTATAAGTGAGGAGACATACAGTCAGCAAGTGGTTGGTGCAAAGTGGTGGAGTGTTTTTCTTAAAGCCAAATAGTGTCCAAAACGTGCAGTGCAAACAAAAAATCTTCAGTATATAAATCATGAAATCAAAGGTTAAAATCCAATAAACATTAGGTTAAAATCCCCCGAAGATTCTTCCTTAAAAACACAAGCCCCAGTGCTTGTTTTTAAAACCTGGCGTCTCCTCAGCTTATCCTATCAGGACCTTGCTGCATGAGGATACACACGCTGACAGGTGCAGTTGTCCTATTAGTCCTGGGTTCGGGTCCCTCTGCATCCATAGAACTCCCTGCTGAACCCCACTCATGTCTCCCTCAGCCAGTCAGTCTGCATCAAAAGCCAGATGCTGTACAACGGGGTGTTCCTGCTCCTCTGAATTGCTCTGTGGGAGCATCCCTTCTCCAGGCCCACACTGAAGCACAGGCCTGCTGCTTGCTGCCCTAGGGCATACTCCAGACCAAATGCCTCATTTCCTCACAACACAGGCTTCTCACCATCCTGCCTCCTTTCCTCACGAGACAGACACCTTATCGTCCTGCCTGTTTCTCCTACCTTAACCTTTGTTTGTTTCTCTTCTTTTCTTTCTCATTTCGTATTTTTTATTTTGATCTTTTCCTTTCTGCCACACAAGCTCCTTGTATAGTCCTGATTGGGTGCAGGTGCTATCACCCCAATCAACCTCAGAGTGCTGTTTGCAGGCTTACACGTTCACCCACACCTACTCGGTGCCTGCACACTCAGGGACACTCGATTTGTTTATTTGGAATGCCCCAATCCACCCTCATCACTGGGAGGAAAACAAAGTACCCAGAGGAAAACACATACACACATAACAGTCAGATGTGGGATTTTTAATAAGGACACTGGATGTACGAGGCATTGCACTGCACTGAAGGCCTATTAGTGATTATATGTTTGTTTAGTAAGTGAACTTATTTTGGACCTGTGAGAAAAATATAAAAAGAAAACTACAGTGACATTTACAACCTTTTCTCACCTCTCATCTAAAATAAGTGATATGTCACATGTATGAAGGAAGTTTATTCACACAAAGAAGGTATCCGCTGAGTGCTCTAAAAGTTTTTTTTTTTTTCTTTTTTAGCATTTCAATTTTATTTATTTATTTTCAAAGTCCTGACCTTAATCCAATCGAAATGTTGTGGAAGGACCTGAAGCGAGCAGTTAATGTGAGGAAACCCACCAACATCCCAGGTTTACAGCTGTTCTGTACGGAGGTGTGCAGGAATGATCAAAAGTTACCAGAAATGTTTAGTTGCAGTTATTGCTGCAAAGGGGGGTCACACCAGATACTGAAAGCAAAGGTTCACATACTCACAAATATGTAATATTCAATCATTTTCCTCAATAAATAAATGACCAAGTATAATATTTTTGTCTCATTTGTTTAACTGGTTTAACTTTATTTACTTTTAGGACTTGAGTGAAAATCTGATGATGTTTTAAGTCATATTTATGCAGAAATATAGAACATTCTAAAGGGTTCACAAACTTTCAAGCACAACTGTACATTTATGAACTAATATGTACTGCAGCTTTATTTGTATATCACTTATATACAGTTTAACACATTGGAAATATCAGTTCATTCTACCATTTCTGTGGTTTTAAAAAAAAGAATTTAAAGAAATATTTTTTCTTAAAATATTGTAAAATTGTGGGTTTTATTTTAAATACATTTTTATTTGACTATTGTGTCTTTTATTTCTTGTACATTTTTCAGAAGTGCACAGAAGCTCTGCTCTGTCCACAGTCTGTCAGCCTGGATGGAAGACGTCACAGAAGGATGGCACAACCCTAGCTCCTTATTGCTATGGTGAATATGGGAAGACATTTACTTCATCATCAAACATAAAACGGCAGCAGAAGCAGACTCATGCAGAAAACATTCCATATATTGAAACTAGTAGTAACAGTAGGAGCAGCAATAAAAAGAAAATGAATAATACTGTGCAGATTGGTAGTTTGCTCACATGGAACATTGATGTTCAACAACAACAGAAGATTCAGCCAGCAGAAAAACCTCACTGTTGTACAGTATGTGGAAAGAGGTTCACTCGGAAAATGAATCTGCAGCAGCACCAAGCCATTCACACTGGAGAAAAGCCATACAGTTGTACCGAATGTGGAAACAGATATGCCAGAAAGACTAGTCTTCAGCAACATCAGAGAGTTCACACTGGTGAAAAGCCATTTTGCTGTACACATTGTGGCAAGAGATTCATATGGAAATCCAGCTTTTTGGAACATAGAAAATTTCATGCTGACAAAAGTGTAAGTGCTTTAAAAAGTACAGTGTAAGACTGATATTGGGGTTCAGTTATAAAAATGATACTAAATGGTTTTGAAAGATTGAAAACCTTTAAACACCTGATAGAATTCAACATGGCGTCTTGGGCCACTTGGCTCCCTGCGAGAATTCTTATGAATCATCAAAGCATTCCATTTCAAACAAAGTAGACAAATACAGTACAGTTACTAAGCAGGTCAGTAATCTGGTAAATCAAACATAGCATGAGTTTATTCTTTAGAAACCTATAATTTATTTATTAAGATTTTAACAAGACTCTTATATAAATGAAAATTAAACCATTTGTTTATTTTATCGTGTTCTTGTTTTGTCTTTCCATTTTTATGGTACTGTAGATTAACTAATAATAAGTGGTGTAAATTGTTGCTTAGCATATATTGATGACAATTTTTCTGTGAATGTTATTATATGACACAATAATTAGTAATAGAAATCCAAATTTCATTTATCAGTTATAGTGTTTTTAATATTTTAATATAATTAAAGCTGTGAGAATTCAACATCCTTTATGAAAAAGTGAAAAGAATAATAATTTAACAGAAAGTGAAAAACTGTTTAGTTAACCAATAGTTTGTTTCAAAATTCTTTGATGAATTGTTCAGTGAGATAAGAAAAATGTTTCTGCCCAGCTGTTCATACATCCATTTTCTGAACCTGTTTGATTCAACTCTGGATTGAGGTGCAATTCCAGTGTTAATCCTGGATGGGAAGATAGTCCATCACAAAACACATCCATGCACACTTACTGTACACACAGCCAATTTAAGAGCTGCCAGTTGGCCTAATTTGATGTTTTAGAGAACAACCCACACAGGGAAAGGGAAAATTTGTAAATTCCACACAAATGGCATTCAGGCCAAGATGTGAACACTGAGTTAAAGAGTTGTGAAGCAGCAGTGCCACACCACTTTGTTTTCATAACTTTGGACAAAATTCAAAATATCTATGGGCAATTTATATATAATTAGAGTTACCAGACAAGTATTCTTTACTTATTTAATTGCTGAACTAAGAAACCTTTCTTATGACACCTTTGACTGGCTTGAGAGGAGCACTAACACAGGATCAACTTTCTTTTTACCCAATATATAAAACGATGCCAGAATAGGAAATACCTCAAATATTACTTTGGGAAACATTATTGTGTGCAAGTGTAATTTCTGGTTTTCATGACTGTTCAATAAAATAAGTACATCTTTTCATAATCAGACTGGAGTAATCCATTTTCGGGTTTGAGTGGGCTGAAGCCTATTCCAAGGATTTTAACTTGTATCAACAGTAATGCAGATGCATTAATGCATAATGCAGATGCATGCAGATGCATTAATGCATAATGCAGATGCATGCAGATTTTCATGAACTTGGACTCGGCCGTTTTGGAGTGATGCATTTTTTAGCCGGCTCCCATTTACATCCACCTTTGCCATTAAAATGTTTGAAACACATGTAACTAAAATTTGAAGGTGGTTCATCTTTATTATTCATGTAAAATGTCGTTACTATTGACATAACTAGGGAGTCCAACCCCCAGCCTGTGCTACACGCCAGCCACTTCGCATCTCTGCCGCTCGTGTTGTGAAGAGGGCGGCTGAACACACACCAGGGAGATGTGGTCACTCCTCCGAAACTCCCTTTTAAACGGTGATAAATGGGAAACAAATACAGTTTTTTTTTTTTTTACCTCCTCTTTGCTTGATCAGATGCTGGCTTGCTGCTGCTGCCATCTTGTGTGATCTGCATCTTGCGCAGCACTTCGGACATTTAAAAGCCTGTACAGAATGAGAATCTGAAAATCTAACATCATCACATTAAAGTTTGATAAATTCTGAAAAGAATGATGCCAAACATATATATGTAGGTTTTAATTTAATTTATATTAAAACGTCACATAAAATCATTGCACAAAATCATTGCACATTTAGGTTTAGGATTTTGTATATATTGAGAGTAAATAATACACAGTTTTTGGTTGTTCCCCCATTACAGCTCCCCTCCTTGATGAAATTTTTGTAATGCCATTATAGGCTAGATTTTAAGTTGGACCAACAGCCACTTATTTGCAACATTTAGTGGAAATTGGTTTAACTATTTTTTTGTGTGCATATTGGCAAACAAACAAATGAGCAGACAAGAGACAATCTGAGGTTTGAAATTAAATGCACAGTGTGCAAAATAAATAAATAATATCAAACGAAGCTGAAAAAATTCAAAAGACAGATTATGATTTAATTACCATAGCTTGACTTCTCACTAATTACTATAGATGAAAAGAGAAACAGCTTTGTTATGCTCAGGTTTTGCCAAAAAACAAATTTGTGTGTCAGAGGTAAAAAAAGGAAAAGGTGGTCAAGAGTTTTATGGAGAAAAACACTAAAGATGGTACATGCAAATAAATGTTAATAAGCATATCTTTATGACATTAAAGGAAACAGACTACTTTCTGGCTAATCTTTCCCCCTTTTTCAGGTTAGCTATAAAACATGTCAGATATACAGTGACGGGTTACACGCCCTAAGCTGTGTTTGCAGTACCGTGTAGCTCGTGTGCAAATCTGCAGGTTCTTTATGTCTCCAGTCAGCCCATTCTTATAACTTCATATGTACCATGGCCTCCCATACACTGTACAGTTCTTACTGCATCTCAAAATCTGAGCTGCCCAAGGTTGTAAACATGCAGAACCTGGACTCTTGGAGTGGTTTCTGCTTTTATTGTTAATTAAATTTGCAGCTTAATGCTATTGTGATTGCTGTCCACATCATGTATCATATGTAAAGGTTATTTGGTCCAGGATAGTTTGGCCAAATTATAATCATTCACTGTTTGCGTGACTGTAATATCTTTTATTCCTTCAATTTCTTCGGTCAGACCTAAGAAATAATTACTTTAGTTTTGATGGCATATATAGTAACTATGGAGGCACAGTGGAACAACACCTTCTGTTTTCTTTTTTCTGTTCTCCACAAGTCTGAGTTGATTTCCTCCCACAATCCCACTTGCTATACCTTGGCTTCTCTGTTTGAGTGTGCCTTTCTGTGGATTGGATTCCATCCAGGGCTTGTTCTTGTTTTGTACCCATTATGATTAGAAATGGCTCTGACTCTCCTTGCCCCTGTACTTGAAGATGCATGTTCACAAAGTGGATGAAGGTGCACAGCTTTACCGGTCAAGTTTTAGACTCAGCTGGAACTGCAGCCCACTTGCAAGGTTGTTACAAACTGAGCATTGTGTTTTATAATTACTGGGCATTAACCTCTCTTTGTGAGATATCATTTAAAATAGAAGGACCACTTATCCAATGGCATTTAAAATTAATTATACCCAATTACAGTAAAATTACAACATTTCTGACAATTCCTATATAAATTTGAAAGAAAGCATAGGTTTTAAAACAAAGCTGATCCTTAAATTCAAAATATTTAATTTCCATGCAATTTAGTATCTTTAAAAAATTAAATTGTTTTGTCATCAGAATCAAAAGGCACTAACAATAAAACATATCATAACATATTATTAATATTATTGTAATGTATGACCCTTCCACTCAGGGTCACAAGAATTTAAAGTAATACATAAACTAAATATTGGTGTGCAGGCAGAATTAGTAAAATAACACAGTGACCCTGAGGTGTTCTTAACCCACAACCTGTGTAACGTCAGTAATGATAATGTAAATAAGAATTCATCCAAAGACTTGTGCTTCTTTCATGTTTAAGGTGCATAATTAGTAGTCATTCCTTCTTTAAATAATGAATTATGAATACATTTGGGGTAAAATCTTTGTTTTTTGTGTTGGATTTTAATTGGTAGTTGAGAAGATAAAAGAAGAGATAATAAAACTGTAAAGTGTTAACTGTGGACTTTTATACATTAATAAACTCTGTTCTGAAATAACTATTCTGATTATTTTAATGTACAGCAGTTGAAATGAGTTTACTTTGTCTCAGCTGGAAAAGTAAATTAAACCTGTAGCTCAATAAAATTCAAAAGCTTTCTTTTAATTAAATAATGTGATGAATGTGGAGAAAGAAAGTAATCAAAATATATAAATAGCTACATACATGTGTTCTACAATGAATATGCTGGTCAATAAGTCGTTTAATTATGACATAATTGATTCACACTGCAGCATTATGAAATTGCCTCTTTTTAATAACATGCATTTCTGAATCATCTGTTTTTATTTAGCAAAGATAATTTGTCAAAGAACATTATTTACAAGTAACTTTTTCCAGAAATCCCTTTTTAGTTTTTCTGCAGGCAAGGACTCATATCATTTGACACAAGCTCTTACTGACTGGCCAATCCTCAAAGATCAACTTTTTCCTTTGCTGGTTCTGAGTAAAAAAAAAGGTTATAAAAATTTTTGGTGAATTACCTAAATCTCACACTGGAAAAATTGGGAGAAATCCAGCCTTTTAATTAAAGTATATTAATACTGAGAAAACAGTAATTCCTCATCAAGAAATAATTTATTTTTAACAAAACCACATGTGCCTCAGTTTCTTGGCACCCCTGCATTTAATTCTTTTTACAACCTCCCTTTACGAATACAAAAGCACTGAGCCTTCTCCTATAATTTCTTATAAGTTTGGAGAATATACATCAGGGAATCTGAGAGCACATCTCTTTACAGAGTCTCTCCAGATCATCCAGGGTCCTAGGTCTTCTCTAGTACATTCTCCACTTCAGTTCACCCCACAGGTTTTCAATGGAGTTTAGGTCCAGGGACTGAGACTGATATGGCAGAAGCTTACTTTTGTATTGCTTTAACTAGTTTTGTGTTAATTTGGACATGTATTTTAAATCATTGTCATGTTGGAAGATCCATCAACGACCCACATATGCTTCTGGGCAAAGGCAACCAGATTGAAATTTAAAATCTCCTGGTATTTCATGGAGTCCATGAGGCCTTTGTGCCCTAAAGAAGAGACATTTGGCAAAAAAGCAGTCCATGACATCACAGAATATCCCCCATACTTGACAGTGGGGATCAGATTCTTTTTGGTATAGCCAGCCTTCTTTTTTTACACCAAATCCACCTTGAGGGTTTGTATTATTTTTGGGCATCTGTAAAATATTAAATTTCCCCCACGGGACAAATAAAGTTTTATCTATCTATCTATCACCTCTGATGATCATGGGGTCCATGAGGGGCCTGGGCCTCCTAAAATCCACCACCAGCTCCTTGGTTTTGCTGGTGTTCAGTTGTAGGTGGTTTGAGTTGTACCATTTAACAAAGTCCTTGATTAGGTTCCTATACTCCTCCTCCTCCTGCCCACTCCTGATGCAGCCCACGATATTAATACTCAATTAATATTCATGATACTAGATTCAGACTCAGTTTTTATCCATAGGTCACCAGGCTACTAAACAGCCACTCACTCATACTACCAACTGTGTGATTGCTTCTTGTTCTTGTTCTGCTGATACTGTTAATGTTGTATTTGGTGTATTAAATTTCTTTTTGTGTACTGTTGGTATTGGCCTGTGGAAGATATGGCAGCAAGAATTTCATTGTGATACAGTTTGAAAATTTGACAAGAAACACAAACTTCAAATGTTAAAATGAACATGGAGACCTGGATATCCATATTTCTAGCACACTTACTGCTCCCAATGAGGAACATGTAGGTGCTCTCAGATATCTAAATTATATTTAGATTTATCAGACCTTGTATTTGCACTGGGTCTGTTTGTAATGGACTTTGCCAGGCACAACTCTTTGTTATCTTACTCTTAGCAGATACGTCTTCAGCTTTGTGGCTGCCTCTTGTTGGAATTGTCTTCCTGGGTCTGTACATTAGACTCCATCTCTGGCTTTTTAATTGCTGTGCTTTGAATTACAATTTTCCACAATTCTTACCATTCACAGAGTTGTGTAGTTACTGACACACTGCATGTTGTATGGAGATGGTTTAGTGACTTTAAAAAGTCTACCTATAATTAGTTTCTTATTTTACCTTAACTAGTATGATTGTGCTGTACCCTTTTTTGCAGTTTCATAATGTAGCCGTTTGATTTACAGTATATTTTGCTCATTTTGACATTTATGCTCTAAACAGTTTTTTAACCATACCTCCAAGCACCTCCTGGTGCCGTTCTGACCTTAGGCTTTTTTGAAGCATTCAGACCTTAAAGTTTGAGGTTCACCACCATTTTGGGGTTCCATTGACAGGGATGCATTGGTCAGGTGCTGGAGGCATATCTCCAAAGGTCACATACCATCAACTCAAATGAAGTCAAATGGCTATAATCAGCAGCATATAGTGGCACGAAATAATGGTCCACAGGACCCCAGTGCACAATAAACATAAACACAGGACAAGTGCAAAACAGATAAAGTACTATATTATAAATGATATGTAAATGAATAAAACATAATAGGTAAGTGAGTAGATTAGTAACAATTTGAAATAGATAGTAATAAATAAATAAATAAATAAAATTAACAACTAATAATAAAAAATAACAATAGTGGCACATGTAACCAATGTCCTGCATATAAATAAGCTCCAAGGAGCAGATCTGAGAGCAGAATTCAGAGTTCAGACAGCCAAGGGGTAGATTCTGTTTCAGGACCTGGCAGAACTACTTCAGATTTTACAGAACCTTCTACCAGATGCAGCACTTTATAAAGATGTCTTTAATGGCGGTCGCAGTGATGTTTTCTGGTGTGTGCACTATCCATTGTAGGACCTTATGGTTAGAGACACTGCATTTTCCAAACCAGACAGTGATGCAGCTGGTTAGAATGCTCACAGTGGTGCCCCTGCAGAATTTAATGAGAAAAGGGAGTTAAGCTTGCCTTCTTCAGGTGCGGAAGCAAGTGGAGACAATGGTGCGGCTTCTTGGCTGTGGAGGTGGTGTTAATTGACCAAATAAGGGCAGCTATCAGGTGTACACCAAGGAATCTGGTGCTATTGACCAGTTCCACCACAGAGCTCTAACTGTTTAGTCCAAATCTATATATAATGTATATTGTAATAAAGACAAAAGAAACAGATAATAAGTTGGGGCACTGTGAATATTTGGCAATCCAAAATACACACAGAATAAAAAAAGTTTGGTCTTTTCAGACTCGAGACGTTCAGC
Source organism: Polypterus senegalus (assembly GCF_016835505.1). Lineage (NCBI taxonomy): Eukaryota > Metazoa > Chordata > Cladistia > Polypteriformes > Polypteridae > Polypterus > Polypterus senegalus. Next base: position 37,851,437 of record NC_053163.1, read on the forward strand.
TCACTATCACCCAGTATGCGACATTATTTTTATAAACAGACCACAATAATCACAAAAATTAACACGTTACCTTTCCTAGGCCTAATATATACACATAAATGTAAAATATAAAACTTTGTCAAAAAAGGCAAATTAAGTCCACTGTGATTCAATGTTGTGTAGTAAGAAAATATGGAAACTTACAATAGGGTAAATACTTTTCACAGGCATTGTATATTCAATTCTTACATACATACATATTGATATACTGCAAATTGTTACAATGAAAAAATCAAATGTACAACCTAACAATTTTAGCGCAGGCATCCATTCATTAATTTATAAGCCTGGTTAAGCTTATAAAAGACAGAGGCACATTCTTATATTCATTCTTCCTTGAACCTGACAGACATACTGCAGTTCAAATCCACATGCATTGTCGCTGTATACAAAGTACAACAAAATGCGTACTTGCTTGTCTCCCGTGGACTAGTGGTAATACAAGTAATCCAATGCCAACAGCCAACTGGTGCAAGTGCCATTCACCCTGTACCCTTTGCTGGAATGGAGAAGTGGAAAAAAGCAACTGTGCAGGATGACTGAAGTCTTCAGTAAGACTGTTTGACTCTCTAAGGCTGCATGTGTTGTGTATGTCCTGAACAGAAAGGAGTTGTATGCAATTTCAGATATATTTTTTTTATTTTATTAAAATCAAGTAACATTCCATACAAATAAATCAAGTTTTACAAAAATAGGTTTGAAACGAATCAACACCCACCCATGAGAAACAGAGCTAGGCCAGCAGAGAAAAACTTTAAGCTAGTAAAAATAAGTAAATAGATAAATTATAAAATGAATAAAGATAAATGGAGTTTAAAAAATTAGGGGAGAGAACCTGCTTCCTCAATTTAAATGCTTATTCTAAACTCTTATTGATCAGATCCAGCCAGGTTTTGAAAAAGTTCTGTACAGATCCTCTAAGTGCGAATTTGACACAGACGCTGAATGTCCAAAGACACACACTGTTTATTTACATAAATGCCCTGCACCCAACACAGTGCTCCAGTCCGCCCCTTCCACCTCTACTCCTCTCCTCCCAAGCTTCATCTTCCTCCTCCCGACTCCAGCTCCCGAGTGGAGAAAGGCGGCCTCTTTTATAAGCACCCGGATGTGTTCCAGGAGCTCCTTGATGATCTTCCGGTGGCACTTTCTGGTGTGGCGGAAGTGCTGCATGAGCACCCGGAAGCACTCCGGGTGTCCCTGGAATTCCTTCAGTCAGCACCTCCGTTTGTGGTGGAAGTGCTGACATCCAGGGCTCCACAATACTGCAGAGGGCTCCCCTGGGGTGGCCACGAGCCCCAATAGGGTTGCGCTTCTATGCTCTGTTCCCGTGGTCCCCATACAAACGGCTGCCCTCTCGTGGCCCAGGGGAGATATAGTCCCTCTCCAGGTCCTTCTAGGCATCCCGGCTGGGCATGGCCCCCCAGGCGTCCGCCACAATATATATAGTCACATATGCATTTCTAGGGATTTGTAATTCCACCCCGAACCACGGGCTGACACTACTTCTCCTTCATTCTGCAGATCTGGAAACCAACAAGTCAAGGGCTATTGATATCACTTCCAGTTCAGAAAAGACTGACTCACATCTGGAAAGGCATTTCTGACACCACACACTAAATTTTGCTTGTTGTTTTGCTTTCCAATGTACAGGTTGTGCCTGAGGGTGCCCTAAACTTTTATCTTTGTTCTGTTCCCTTCTCAATATGTACTGTCACACATGCACATTATGGGAGTGTATTTGGAGGCACTACACAAGAGGAAACATGGGGGATGATTTTTGTTGTGGCACAGTCACTAGCCTCTTCTCCTTTTCCCAACGCAGAGCAGAGAACAAGCCACAATAAGACCAGTGTCCTTACTGCCAGATTGTCTTGGAAGTCCTGGATCTTCTTATCCCAAATATATAAAAGAATAAAGTTGTCTGTAACTCAGTTTTCATTATCAGATCTGTAGCTACAGGAGCCACATTAGCCCACAGAAGTACTTGCTCTGAGCTTATTGCTGAACCCACTAGTTTAAAATTACTTTTTGTTTGTTTTCTTCTTAAACCCTTGAATCTCAAAAAAAACAAGTAGAGGACGTGAAAGTAAAGCAGCTATAGTTGAGGTTTACTCATGATTTAGTGGCAAAATTATTATTATAGCATGCTACTTAATCTTTATTTTAAGTCACATTTTTCATACTCCATTAAAGCACCTTACCAATGAATGACACCAGTGTCGGAGGCTTCAAACTCCACAAAATAAAGTTTCCAAATGAAAATATCTCACTCTTTAGTGTGGAGTTTATACTTTCTGGCTCTGTCTGCATTGGGTTTTCCTCAGTCACTCCTGTTTCCTTACAGATCCCAAACACACAAATGCTGGGTTCTTTTCACCTCTAAATCAGCCCAATGTTGGTGTGGCCTTACATTCATTACTCTCAACAATGACAATTTATACATATTTACATGGTTAATTCATTTTAGTTGTTTTCTTCATGGACCATTTGAGAGAAAACTGTGCTTAGCTGTACCCTCTTAATAGTCCTTCATCACCTATGACTATGTGGCCAAGCACACCTCAAACTACATCACTAAACTTATTGATGGCACCACCAATGAGTTAGCTTACAGAAATATTTGCCTTGTGACTTTAGTGTCAGGACAGCAATGTCCGAAGAAAAAGCTACTGTTAGGCTTCAGAAAGCAGGAGGCACATCCCACTCCCATTTATATCTTTAAAACATTGCCACACATGCACGATTAGGGGGCAGCAGAAATATGAATGCCTTTTTCTCTTCCTCACCAGAAACCAAGAAGATCAAAAGCCTACATTGTGCCCGTAAACACCGTCCCATGTTTTATCACCATTATTAATTATTACATGTACTGTACACAAATGACCTGAGGAAGAACCATTGTTCCATTGTCAAGTATGCTAATAGGAATGAATATCTGGGGAGGATGAAAGCCATTATTTAAATCAAGTGGATGGTTTGGTAAACTGGTATGAAAGGAATCATTTTACTCTGAATGTCAGAAAGACTAAAAATGATACTTGACTTTAAGAGGCAGAAATCTGCGTGTTCAGTGGTAGCCAGTAGAAAGAGTGACTGAATATAAATACTTAGGTACTACTCCAGACCAATCTTAAGTGTGATGTAAGTACAAAAAATAGACTGTAAATGCAATGTGTTTCTTTCTCTTCCATAAATTTTTGAATTTGTCCTTTTATCACAGTGTGATCCACTCTGTCATCACTTTCAGCTTCATTGTCTAGTTTAACAGTCTAACAAACCAAACTTTAAAAAAAAAAAAAACTCCAGCAGATTACCAAGCATGCAGCTAAAGTTATTGGGGCTGATGCAGATGATTGTTAAATGTGTGTCAGAGGACAATGTTAAAAAACTGGAAAACTGATGACAGACTCCCATTACATGAAGAGCTAACTAAATCAGGAAAGACCGACACTTTAAAAACCCAAACAAATCAATCCAGAAACTCCTTTTTTCCCAGTGCCATAAATGTTTTTAATAAGGAATATAAAAGATAATAAATTCTAGAAGCGTTGAGGTCTTATATGTATCATGTAACCATTTTTAGGCAAATGCACACTAAGAGTTAAAAGATAATCTTTTTCTCAAATGATGCAAATATCTTGTCTCTATTTGTTTTGTTTTTTTTCATTTATGTCTGTTGTTGGATGCAAATGAGAAGGGAAATTTTAAAATTTTCTTTTGTAAACATGATAAAAAACCTTGAAACTATATAATGTTTTACATTTGGTTTAATGTTGTTAAATACACAATAATGTTCTGTGTTGTTAAATGGCTACTACATTTGAGGGTGAAGGTGATGCTGAGCAGAGGCCCATTAGTATAGTTCTGTCCCGGACCCTGACATGCGTAATGGCACCCCTGATACCAGGTAATATCACTCAGTCGAAATATCAGAATGCTGCTTGGCTGTTTTTCTTACAACATTAAACTCCTCTGATACAGTAAATGTCCAGTCTTACCTCAGTCCTTTAGGAGACAGAAGCTTACCTGGAATTTGTTCTGTTTTCTCTTCTCACACTATAATGAAGGAATTACCTAGCACAGCTAGAGGAGATCTGCATATGGGAACTAGTGAGCCTAACGTGCATAATGTTTAATTAACTGTTACTCTTTGCATCCTCTAGAGAGCAGTATACAACAGTTAAAGTTTAAAGTTATGTTTGACATAATCAAACCCCTTTATTGCATTACACAGAAAGCTAAATTCAGACTTTTATCTTATAAAGCCCTGAACACAGAATCTGAGAAGAATTTTTTAAATGACGATGTTTTTGTAGAAAAATCATCTTGCAAATACATTGTATAAAATAAATCTAAAAATCATCAATTTTTAAATATTCTTAATGTGATTATAGTATCATGATTCAAGAATCAATCCAGAACTGGGTGCAAAGGAGAAACCAATCCAGGGCACCAGTTCAAAGTCACATTTCCCATTCATATCAGGAAAATTTAGGGACACCAATCAACCTGCTCATGTCTTTGGGATGTTGCAGAAACCTCCACACAGACGCAGGTAGGACCAGGGCTGTGAAGCAGAGGTGGTGGAGGTTCGTGCATCACTATGCTGCTCCAATTCACAATTTGTTTATTTTTTGTGATTGGTCCAGATCCATAATTTGCACAGAAACTTCTCATATTACAATAACATACAAACCGGATTCCAAAAAAGTTGGGACACTAAACAAATTGTGAATAAAAACTGAATGCAATGATGTGGAGATGGCAAATGTCAATATTTTATTTGTAATAGAACGTAGATGACAGATCAAACGTTTAATCCGAGTAAATGTATCATTTCAAAGGAAAAATATGTTGATTCAAAATTTCACGGTGTCAACAAATCCCAAAAAAGTTGGGACAAGTAGCAATAAGAGGCTGGAAAAAGTAAATTGGAGCATAACGAAGAGCTGGAAGACCAATAAACACTAATTAGGTCAATTGGCAACATGATTGGGTACAAAAAGAGCTTCTCAGAGTGACAGTGTCTCTCAGAAGCCAAGATGGGTAGAGGATCACCAATTCCCACAATGTTGCGCAGAAAGATAGTGGAGCAATATCAGAAAGGTGTTACCCAGCGAAAAATTGCAAAGACTTTGCATCTATCATCATCAACTGTGCATAACATCATCCAAAGATTCGGAGAATCTGGAACAATCTCTGTGCGTAAGGGTCAAGGCCGTAAAACCATACTGGATGCCCGTGATCTCCGGCCCTTAAACGACACTGCACCACAAACAGGAATGCTACTGTAAAGGAAATCACAGAATGGGCTCAGGAATACTTCCAGAAACCATTGTCAGTGAACACAATCCACCGTGCCATCCGCCGTTGCCAGCTGAAACTCTACAGTGCAAAGAAGAAGCCATTTCTAAGCAAGAACCACAAGCTCAGGCGTTGTCACTGGGCCAGGGATCGTTTAAAATGGAGTGTGGCAAAATGGAAGACTGTTCTGTGGTCAGACGAGTCACGATTCGAAGTTCTTTTTGGAAAGCTGGGACGCCATGTCATCCGGACCAAAGAGGACAAGGACAATCCAAGTTGTTATCAACGCTTAGTTCAGAAGCCTGCATCTCTGATGGTATGGGGTTGCATGCGTGCGTGTGGCATGGGCAGCTTGCATGTCTGGAAAGGCACCATCAATGCAGAAAAATATATTCAGGTTCTAGAACAACATATGCTCCCATCCAGGCGTCATCTCTTTCAGGGAAGACCCTGCATTTTTCAACAACATAATGCCAGACCACATTCTGCATCAATCACAACATCATGGGTGCGTAGGAGAAGTATCCGGATACTGAAATGGCCAGTCTGCAGTCCAGATCTTTCACCTATAGAGAACATTTGGCGCATCATAAAGAGGAAGGTGCGACAAAGAAGGCCCAAGACGATTGAACAGTTAGAGGCCTGTATTAGACAAGAATGGGAGAGCATTCCTATTTCTAAACTTGAGAAACTGGTCTCCTCGGTCCCCAGACATCTGTTGAGTGTTGTAAGAAGAAGGGGAGATGCCACACAGTGGTGAAAATGGCCTTGTCCCAACTTTTTTGGGATTTGTTGACACCATGAAATTCTGAATCAACATATTTTTCCCTTAAAATGATACATTTTCTCAGTTTAAACTTTTGTTCCGTGATTTATGTTCTATTCTGAATAAAATATTAGAAGTTGGCACCTCCACATTATTGCATTCAGTTTTTATTCACGATTTGTATAGTGCCCCAACTTTTTTGGAATCCGGTTTGTACCTTCCCTAGTCCATTGAGATGCCTTTCACTGGTAATGGGGTCAACATGCAGCAATACCACCAAAAATAATATGAATGCAGTTATACTCACACTTTTGGAATTTACAGGAGCTAATCTACAAACCCCATCTCAGAAAAAGTTAGGATGGCATGGATAATGCAAATAAAAGCACAAAGCAGTGTTTTCAAAATTCACTTTACATTAGAATCCATCAAAACAGTATAAAGACAAGATATTTAATGTTTAGTCTGGTCAGCTTCATTTTTTGTAAATATACATCGATTCTTCCAAGTTAGGACCTGCAACAGTTTTCAAAAAATTTTGGGATGGGGCAATTTAGAGTCGATAATAATAATATGAGTAGAAACAGATGATGTTCAGCATGTGATTATAAACAAGTTTTGGTATAAAAACTTTGGTATTGTGTGCTCCAGGCCAAAGAAAAAATGGACCAGCTGCAAGTCCAGAAGGCAGCAACTGTAATGCTATGGGTTTGTGTCAGTGCCCTGGACCAGGGTAACTTGTACTTCTGTGAAGACATCATTAATGCTGAAAAGTATAGTTAAAAGAAAAGACAAAAAAGATCATAAAGGTTCTGGGCACCAAAGTGATCCAAAAATATTATCATGAAGTTTTAGAAAACAAAAAGGACAAGACAAGTCTTCTTCAGTCAGTCGTCACCTGCAGTTTATATACGAAACTCGGAGGAAGAGGTTGGTTCATTAGACTGGAAACCGGAAGTGATCTCATCGGAGGTCAATCATTCTTTCTGCAGATTGAGTTTGAAGAGAGGCATTAGATGACAGCACCAACCCCTGGCATGGAGTGTAATTACTATCAACTGAGCCTTGAGGTTGTCTCCCAATCACACTTGTGTCATGGCATACAAATTTTGAAGCAACAAATGCTGACTTCAAGACAACATCTTTTTTTATTGACACTCATGCATATTTCAGCAAATCAATGCAAAAACTTATTCTGCGCACATTACAATGGCAAGAGGGTACAGGTGTTCGACTGGCCTGCCTGCAGTCCTGACCTATCCCTAATTGGGAATGTGTTTGAAACACAAACTGTTGCCCAGATTAAGATTTGTTTGCAAGAAGAATGAGACAAAATTACACATGAAACACACAATAAATCAGTGTCTTCAGTAACTAAATGTTTATTAAGTGTTGTGAGAAGGAAAGGAAACGTTATAAAGTGCTAAATTTTTTACTCTTTTTTAGAATATTGCAAGTATCAAAATCTAAATCTGTATTTTTGAAAATTAAAAAAAATAATAAAATTCATTACTTGTAACACCAACTAATGAGCTACTGTATTATATTCTCTGTCAAAGATCATTTACTATCACTTACTTAATCACTGCTTTCTGCTTTTATTTGTATTTTCCATACCACCCATCTTTTTTCTTGGGGTCATGTATAATCAGATAAGAGGAGAGATTTTTTGACCCCACTAGAAATAACTGAAATAATAACAGTGTTTTTACTACACTCACAAAGTACCTTGGATCAGTCCAGAACAGCCAGAGTCAGAACACAGTACTACCTGTATTTCACAAAACCACAGTTCTTCAGGTTAAGATCTGCATGTGAGAAGATAGACATGGTGAGTAAAACAGAACTATAGTACTGCACAATGATGGATAAAATGGAATGACAGCATGAGAAGAAAGTGTCTAATAGTTCCACCATGTGCGGTAAAGAGTGTGGGAGAGTGAGAGCACAGCAGGCTCATATCTTGCCCTTTCTTGTGACACATAGGTGCTGTAAGTTGTGGGAGACAAGTGTCCCCTTCTTTTTCATGCCCAAGTCTCCATTGCAAAATTTGAGAGAGAAAAAGTATAGAAGGCATGCATCTCATCCTTCCCTGCATCACTGTCCATCAGGATGAGTGAGAGAAAGTGGTAGAATGAGGAGAACATCTCATGTTTTCCTGCATTGCTGTGGGTTTGATGGAGAAGTGTGGGAGGACACAACCGTTACTCTTTCTTGAGGTATGTGTGAAGGTGGCATGTGCCGCCCTGCTTTCTGCCTGCATCATAGTGTAGTGATTGAGAAAGACTGAGAATATGAGAGGTCCCACTTGTGCCATATGAAAAAACATATGTGTCATGTGGAATTTTTAGTTAATATACTGTATAATGATCTTTTACAATCTATTACAAGTATATAAATACCAACCATAAGCGTTACCTGGTAGGTAACAACCCAAAGAATCAGATTACCACTGGCAGTATGAAGAAAACAGGTAGGAGACACAGAGCAGAGAGATTTGACCAGAGCGAGACTATTCTTGCAGGTTTTATGAGTGGGGACAAGTCATGTACTAAGGGTGATTATCCAATACTGTGTTTTGTTATTACTGGGAGGTGAAATGTAGTAGGTGTGTTGAGATAGCAGTCATGTATCATAAAATCACTTTTGGAGACAAATGGCACAAAGCTTTCCTTTCGCTGCAATAGCCTCTCTGGAATTTATTTTACTATAGCTGCTACCTTTGAACCCTGTACTAAATTAAACTGGGATCTGTATTAACATTCTTGTTGGTGTTCTGCCCTTTTCAGACAGAATGCACAGCAAGTAAACCACATATATTCATCTGCTTCATGCTTGGTTTTTCCCTCTCTACTCAAATTACATGGATGCCATGTTGTTCAACATTACAATGCCATGAAGCAATTAGGCTGCAATGCCAACTTGCAATACCAACGGTCTGCTGTAATGAAAGGCTTTGTATATGCATTTTTTTGAAAGACTACAGCAACATACTATTTTTTACCATAACTTTCTTAAAAAGGTAACTAAAGTGCTCCTACTGTTCAAGTCAGTACTTTTAATGTTGCATAATCTGCTTCAATGAGCATATATTCAAATTTTTCTATATCACATTTTCATGCAAATAGTGTAGCTCAAAGTGCTTACAAGAAAAAAAACAATTAAGATTAGGCAAAAATAAAGAATAAGTAACAAAAAAGAAAAAAGGGTAGGGTTAGAAGGCCAGGAGGACAGAAAAAAACAAAAAAAAAAAAAGTATCCAGTTAGGCAGGAGGAAAAAAAAACATCCGCAGGGGTTCCAAGGCCAGAAGACCACCCAGCCCAAACTAGACATTGTGATGCCCGAGGCACATTCAGCCACCCTAACTCCAACACAGACAGGGCAGGTAAGGCCCCAGCCATCTGCCACAGCATTCTACCTAACATAAAGAGGACTGATTTAAGAACATTTGTTTTCAAGCTGGGCGGCACGGTGGCGCAGTGGTAGCGCTGCTGCCTCGCAGTTAGGAGACCCGGGTTCGCTTCGGGTCCTCCCTGCGTGGAGTTTGCATGTTCTCCCGTGTCTGCGTGGGTTTCCTCCGGGCGCTCCGGTTTCCTCCCACAATCCAAAGACATGCAGGTTAGGTGGATTGGCGATTCTAAATTGGCCCTAGTGTGTGCTTGGTGTGTTTGTGTGTGTCCTGCGGTGGGTTGGCACCCTGCCCAGGATTGGTTCCTGCCTTGTGCCCTGTGTTGGCTGGGATTGGCTCCAGCAGACCCCCGTGACCCTGTGTTCGGATTCAGCGGGTTAGTAAATGGATGGATGGGTGGATGTTTTCAAGCTTCACATGATCAGATTGATGAAGCTGGTCTCATGGAGAGCTGGGGTGCCCACCTCCATACCACCCGGAACACTTTCAGCAAATTTCAACATAAATGAACCCTCAGACTGTATTTAAAAGCACAATAAAATCAAGTCATTACAATTTGATAAGCATAAACAAATTGTGAAAATACAAAGTTCACTGTAAATGAGATATGGTCAGTTGACAATGGAGGAGAGGAAAACCAAATCTCCAGTCAACAGCATTCATAAACAAAATTAACATCTCTGGGCTGGGAGCCCCAAGTCATTTTTCACAGCTCTGCTGACCCAGGTCATTGGGCCACATGTTCATTTCTGGGCATTCTAGAATCATCAAATACACAAGCAGAGTGAAAAAATGAATTATATTATAGTATATTGGTGATAAAAATGGCATATATTGAAGAGAAGAGCTCATAATCAGTAATAACAACAATTATTTATATAGCACATTTTCATACAAATGATGTAGCTCAAAGTGCTTCACAGGATGAAGAAAAAAGACAAAATATAAAAAAATAAAATTAGGCAATACTAATTATAAAAGTAAGGTCTGATGGCCAGGGAGGACAGAAAAAAAAAAAAAAACTCTAGACAGCTGAAAAAAAAAATCTGCAGGGGTTCCAGGCCATGAGACCACCCAGGGCCCTCTAGGCATTCTACCTAACATAAATAATCTAAGTCAGTCCTCATGGTTTTCAGATTTCACATGGAAGAGTTAGACGATGATGGTCATGTGGACCTCTGGCCTTTAAATCCACCAATATAGGGCCTGCACGGTGCTTTGATCGGGTGGTGGTGCAGATCACCACCACAGAAAACCGGAAAAAGAACAGCAGAGAAAGTAGCAATTAGTATGGATTTCAGAACCACCATGAATGATAATAATTAAATGCATATACAGAATATCAGGGTTACACTAAAATGAAGTTGAGAAAGCCCTATTAAAATAATGGGTTTTTAGCAGTTTTTTTAAAGTGCTCCACCGTACTAACCGTGCGAATTTCTATCGGTAAACTATTCCAGGTTTTAGGTGCATAACAATAGAGCTGCCAGGCAAGAGGAAAATAGAAAGGCCTAAGAGAAGGTTTATAGATGTTGTGAGAGTGGACTTGCAGGTGATGAATGTGACAGAACAAGATGCAGAGGACAGAAAGATATGGAAGAAGATGATCCGCTGTGGCAATCCCTAACAGGCCGCCTCACCACTTCTTTTAAGTTTAGCTCTTGTAATTATAAGCAGACACTCATTTGAAGATCTAAGGGTACAATTTGGAGTATAAGGTGAAAGGCATTCTGAGATATAGAATGGTGCGTGATTATTTAAGGCTTTGTAAACCATAAGTAGTATTTTAAAGTCAATCCTAAATGACACGGGTAACCAGTGTAGTGACATCAAAACTGGAGAGATGTGCTCGGATTTTCTTTTTCTAGTTAAGATTTTGGCAACTACATTCTGCACTAATTGCAATCGTTTGATGTCTTTTTTGGGTAGTCCTGAGGAGGGCGTTACAGTAATTTAGTCGACTGAAAACAAAAGTGCAAACTAATTTCTCAGCATCTTGCAAAGTTATGTGGTCTAATTTTTGCTATATTTTTTAAGTGAAAAATGCTGTCCTAGTAATCTGATTAATATTTGATTTAAAATTCAGGTCGGAGTCAATAATTACCCCTAAATCCTTTACCTCCGCCTTGACTTTTAATCAGAATGGATCAAGTTTATTTCTAATACCCTCATTATATCCATTTTTGCCAATCACTAACATTTGTTTTCTCTTTATTTAGTTTGAGAAAATTACCATTAATCCTTTCAGAAATTACTTCCTAATGAGTGAAAAGCATTGATGAATAATAAGCAGAGTTGCAATATGAATGGCCAGCCAGTAGTATCAGTGTCTGTAAAGACTCTTCGGCTAGGATTTAAATGTTTATAATAATAATTTTGTTACATTTATATAGCACTTTTCTCACTACTCAAAGCATTTGAAAGACCAATGAAAATTTTCTTACACAAGGAGGCAGATCATTTCACAACTTGAGGTCTTGTAACTAAAAGCTCAAGCTCCCAATTGGAAGAAGGTAGCAGGAGTATTTTATGATCGAAGAATGAGGGTGAAAGTAAAAGTTTGGGTTTTTAAGACAGTCGTAAGACCAGCAATGTTGTATTGGAACAGTGACTTTGGAAGTAATGGAAGCACAGGAGAAGTTAGATGTGGCAGAAATGAGAATGTGGAGATGGATGTTTGGAGACATGAAAACGGACAGAAGAAAAAATGAGACCAGAGGTACAACAAAAGTTGGAGAGAGATCTAAAAAAAGTACAGGAGAGTAGATTGAAGTTGTATGAACATGTGATGTGGAGAGACAGTCGGCAGAAGAGTGATGGGAATGGAAGTACAGTACAGGGAAAAGAAAGCAAGTGTGGCCAAAGTGAAGGTTGATGGATAAAGTAAAAGAAGATTTGACAGGGAAGGAGATGCAAAACCTAGCTGTTTAGACAAGGTTCATCAAGCACATGGACCCCACATAGAAGTGGGAAAGGATGAAGTAAAAGAAGTGTATTTTCATTATACTCTTTGAAAGCTTACAATTTAGTTGCTAAACAGGTAATTAATGTAGATTTTTACATAAGTGCATGAAATATGTTATGTATCCAGAGTGGAATAGAACCGTATAGTTCATTTTATACATATGGATCTGAACAAATGTGAGATCTAATATACTTATAATAAACTATTACATTTTTTTCAAAAATCAAGATGCGGTTTTCTTGTGATATCCTAGTGATTATGAGGAGTGAACTGAGCTGTTGCTGCCATATTTTACTTGTAGATTTCCTCGGAGTACTCCTGCCTCCATCCACATCGCAGGCAGCCTATTAAGTTGATCAGCAATTCACAGTTAGCTCTGTATGAGTGAGTGGCTGTGACCAGTGGGCTGGTGTTCTCTCCAGTGCTAATTCCACCCTAGTGTCTGTATTAACATTTCCTCTCATGTTTTGTAGGCATACATTACATTTCTTACAGTGTGTGATAAGCCAAGTTCAGAGACCGTAATTAATGCAAGTAAAGAGGAAGCGCATCGTCTCATCACTGACAACTGGAAAGAAAAATGTAAAAGAAATAAAGTTTCCATTAACCTGTTTTAGCGCCCCTACGCAGATTAACACGGGTTTTAGAGGCAGTTTGAGCGCCGGGGAGTTCGAAGGGCTGTCTGGAGGCCTATAGGTGCTCCGAGAGCAAGCCGTGGGGATCAAACCTGCCGACGCCAAGGTACGCGTCTGTGGCCGTTTTCCGAGCACGCTCACGGTTTCTGACGGTCAAGAGCGGAGGCGCGCTTCCGTATCCGCTGCAGGAGAGAGGGCGAAAGTGGTATATTTAAAATCTGAGGTACAGGTCCGAAGGACAGAAAGCTTCATTTTAAAGTAGCCGGCAAAAAATAGAAATTCACATATGTGGCAATGTATAGGAGTCAACACAGGAGACAGTAAAATAGTACTTTCTTAACAGAGGCTGAAAACGCAACTCACCACGACACTCCAGACGAGTACGCGCACGCATGAGAGAAACAACATTTAAACAGAGTAGCATCCACTTGCTGAGCCACAGCACCATACGTCACCGCAGTTGCAGACATAGACCTATGGTTGTAGAGCCTCAGTTACAGACCCGGAAGTGACGTCTCCTTCCAAAATTACTTTTGGAAGGTTTCGGCTGGTCTCGGCAAAGCACGGAAAGTAACGTGGGGTCAAAGATCAGTTCAGAAACCAAATAATTCGCATCATTGCGAAGTTCAGAAGGTTTCTGCCATCACTTCGTGTTATACATCTAACTAAACAATACGGATTGTTTCAGTAAAATGCACTATTAACATTTACGTTGTGTTGGGGTCTGTAGGAACCATTTAACATGTCGACAAAATTAAAATCATCAAGATCTGTGTTAATTGAAAAACGTTTTTTGTTTACATTCATGAAACGAAGTATACAATATAATTACAATGTTTGCACCACGTTAGAGTTTAGTAAAATGTTAGTAATAAAGGTGATTACGTATTTTGAAAATGTACTATGCATGTGTGCAATATTGTTCTAAACCGTTTTAGAATACTGTAAACATTTAAGCCAATCTAATATTTTTAAACATGTATGTGAAGAAAACGGCAATACATATTCTACACTGAATTATGCAGTCTATTAATTGTCTTATATAGAACTGCTGTAGTTTTTGTCACTTATTATAAACGATGGGCCATCAAAAGAAAAAAAATAAAAATACAAATAAGAATACAATTTATGTATATAGCACCCTTACTATGCCCAACAATTCAGAAAGAACAACAGGACCTATATGACATTGGCTACAAATAATATCTTCAATAAATAAAGATGAATAAAGGATACACAAAACATTCAAATAGAGTAAAAGACAAGAATGCAGACTAAAATTCGACATATAATACTACAAAAAATCTTGAATAAATAACATATTGTGATAAAAATTCAAATCCTGAGTACCTGGACAGATAGAGGGGGGTAAACTGAAAGAAGGGACAGAATGTCAGGTCTGTTTAATGTCTTCCTAAACGAATGAGTTAAAAACAAATGAATGGAGTCAGCTGATGTCATTCATTTAGGGAGGTCAGTCCACAGTCAGGGCGCTATACAGCTGAAGGCCCTGCTGTCACCCACAGAGTGCAGGTTAGTGTGGGGCACAGAATGAGAGGACCTTAGTGGGCAGGTCAAGAACAGAATTTGATATTCAATCCTGTAAGACACAGAGAGTAGTGAAGATGCAGCAGGATGGCTGTGATGTGCTTGCTGTTGTTGGTTTGTGTCAGGACTCTTGCAGTTGAGTTTTGAATCAGCTGGAGCTGTGATATAAGATTAGAAGTGGCACCTGCCAGTAGTGACTTGCAATAATCAATGTGGGATGTGATAAAAGCAGGGGCAAGTTTCTCAGCAGTAGAAAAGGAGAGGAATGAGCAAACATAAGAAATGTGACACAAGTAGAAGTTATAAAGTTTCTTAATATGGTTTACATGGGTGAAATAAGAAAAGGAGGAATCAAAGTGACACCAAGGTTCTTTGCGTTAAAGAAGGTCTGATGAGATCATCACCAAGAATGGTTGAAGAGAAGCTTGTTTTCTTAACTTGCACTTTACTGCCACTTTGCAGGAGTTCAGTTATGTTGCAATTTCATTTTAAATAGTTTTGCTCTGTTCAGATTTTAATTTTACTTTAATTTCACTGAGGCAAGTTGTGAGTTGAGAAAGCTGTGATGATGTGTCACTTTTAACACTGAAATAGATCTGAGCATCATCTGCATGATAACCCAGTCCAAAGTTATGAATAACTTGCTCAAGGGGAAGCATAGAGATACAGAAGAGCAGAGGATGTCATTTCATTAACAAAGGGAAGTCAGATGGAGGAACTCCTGTGAGAAATTAAGGCAAGAGGGTTGCCCTGGACATGACATAAGCTGCATGGCCACAATGCCATATGCAATAACTTACTTTTACACAAACTGGGACAGCAGCTCCTTAAGAGGAAGGTAACAATGCTTAGCACAATATGGTTTGATGTACTTTTTTTCCACCTCATTTCTGAACGGGTCTTTGACCCGTCGTTACTTTCCGGGCTTTGCCGAGACCTACAAAGTTAGTCCTGAAACGACGGAGACGTCACTTCTGGGTCTGTAACTGCGGGTCTACAACTGCGGTGACGTATGGTGCTGTGGCTCTGCAAGTGGATAGTATTGTTTAAACAGGGTGGACTGTACCTGACCATGTGCTGAGGAATGGTGCACGTCCCGATGTGTCTAATTATTGGAAGTCTGCGGGAAACGTAAAGGCGGATTGGATGGTCAAAAGGACTCACGATGATATAAAACCAGGGTCCGACCACCAGAGGTCATCTTTTGACCAGGTCTTCAAGCTTTAATCTAGATCTGTGCTACTGAGTTATTTAATTTAGTAGTGGAGATACACACTGTTCTTTGTGTATGTAATAGGTGCTTAGTTTATTCATTTTGCTTTATTTACTTATTTTTTTGCCTGTCCTTCGTGATCCATTTTGTAGTTGGACTCAGAAGGTGGAATAATTTTTCTTTTTTTCTGTTTTGTTCTTTTCTTCACTTTTGATTTGAAAACCACTGTAAGTATTATAACACCTGTGCTGAATTTTTCTTTTGGGAAGTGTCTCTGCATTGAACTTTGTAAATATATTTTTTTGCAAGACATTTCTTTGTAAAATGGAATGTACATTGCTGGAATAAAACAGATTCCTGATTTTGAATAGTTTTTTTTGTCTGAGTTTCTCTTACTCTTTTGCTCGGTCTTGTCTACTGACACCCCAAGTCGGGAGTTGTACACCTGGGTCCTTACCTGGGGTGTCACACAGTGCTTGATTCTTTTCATCTTTTTAGTCCTATTATTCTCTTATTCTTAAGGTCTTGGCAACTTCTTTTCACAAACAATCTCATGAATGTACAATAAATAGTTAATATGACCCTCCTAAGTCAATCACTTTGAAGCACTGAACTGATTGTTCACTACAGAAAGAAAAGCAAGTGTGGTGAGGAGCCTGTCTCATTTACAGACTTCATTCTCCTGTCATGGCACAGCCCTTAATTGTCATTTGAGATCCTGAACATAATACCAACAAACATATAGATATACAAATATATACAGATATAAAAATGAAGGTCTTATGTTCTTATTTTGTTGTATCATCATTTTGTTTGTATCATCTTAAATATTTTGTTTTTACTTTGACTTATTGTGTCTCCAATTATAAGTTAATGTTTGGAATGTGACCTTGGGATTTTACATAAGGCATTATGTAAATAAAACATTACTAGTAGTAGTAGGAGGAGAAGGAGGAGGAACAGGAGTAGTTGTAGTAGTAGTATTGTTCAGAATTATTTTCCTGGATAATCCTGTTGCTACCACCTCCATCAGGCCTAGGCCACAACATAGGGCAGGCTTATATACTGCATAGCCTACGTGTATATGTTTTAGGTGATTGTGTTTGTGTTAAGGAATTTCCCTACAATGTGACTTGAATTTAAAATGGCTGCTTTCTGTTGTAAGTATGTGTATTGGTTTATACGTAATGTCTATAGGCTTTTGTGTACTATATGTGGGATGACACCAGTGGTGAATACAACAATGGGCACAATGGCCATCTTTTCCATTCTCCATGTGTCGTATTTCTACTGTCAGTTCTGTGTACTTCTGCATTTGCTTTGTGTGTGCATTGTGTAAGTTGTGTGTGTTTAGAATGGCAATGTCAATAATGTATGTTTTATATTGTTTGTCTACCTGTGCTATTTCTGGTCTGTTATGTTGGATACTTTTGTCTCTCTGTCTATCCCAGTATAGTTTATGTGTGGCATTTTCTGGTACTGATATGGAGATGAACTTATAATCTGGTTTGTATATGTCTACTAGTTTTTGTTGTAGTGCCAGTGTCTAATGTTTGCCATCTGGTTGTGTCTGTGCACAAAGTCTGTCTGTGCTAGTAGTTTACAGCCTTATGTGATGTGTTGGATTGTTTCCTGTTCCTTATTATTAACATTTATATTAATATCCTAAAGAATATATTTTGTCTAGTTTTTTGTGTTTATAACTTATTATTGCTGTTGTTGTTGATGTTGTTTTAAAACTTCACACATGACCACTGACAATGTTTTATGATCTTAATTCCTTAATAGGCATCTTCACTCCATTACAATGTTTAGTGCCTAATCAATTAGAGTAAGTGCAAGGTGATAAATTGGGATTGAAAATGGAGAACATCACAACAAAAAAGAAATGGGAAACCAAGAAACAAAAGAAATGTGACACCTACAAACAAATATCTCACTCCTGATAATGCAATTAGCTCTATTAAAAGCAACTAGCTGAACAGAATAATAAGCTTATGGACATAAAAGATTTTAGGTAATGGCAACTTTTAACTAACAGATGCTGAAGACCTTTGACAGTGCAACTGCTTCTTTTAATATACAAGATTGGCTTTGAATGCAGAAAGCAGCTTGTCAGACAC
This sequence comes from Polypterus senegalus, assembly GCF_016835505.1. Lineage (NCBI taxonomy): Eukaryota > Metazoa > Chordata > Cladistia > Polypteriformes > Polypteridae > Polypterus > Polypterus senegalus. Next base: position 37,869,443 of record NC_053163.1, read on the forward strand.
AGGATGTGTCCAAGAAGGAATCCAAGCTGTATTTTGCATGTGATTTATTTTCAGACATCCAGTTATTCAAGGGGCAAAAATAAATAAATAATGAGAAATATCAGGCCTTTTAACATCTTTTTGGTACATCATTTTACATTTTTTTACCCGTCAGATAAGACAACAAAAACAGCAGATGAGTTTTTTTTTATTTACCTCCTTTGACAAACATGCCAATGACAACTGGTTGGTGGTCTTGATTTAGCCTTTTGTATTTAAGACATTTTCAGTAAATGTCTGTGTTTTTTATATTTTGGTGATCACAGTAGGAATATTATTATTATTGTTATTATTATTATTCAGTGTTTGTTTCCTCTTACGTGATTTCTTTGTGGTTTTAGCTGGCAAATCCATGCTACAACAAGAAGCCAAAGTGATTTACAAAACACCTTTCTAAAGATTTGTGCAGTGCCCATAAGTGTGATCTTTTGAACTTCACTAGCTGATGGATGGCCTGGGAGCTTCTTCAAATTTTCATCATGATATTTCTTTAATGTACCTAATGCTCTAACTATAACTGGCACACTTCTAGTTTTACAGTTCCACATCCTACTAATCTCGATTTCCAGATCCTTGTATTTACTATTTTTTATTGTTATTATTATTATATTTAAGCGTGCTTGCAGGGGAAAAATTTGATATTGACAATTTATTTAGGAGAATGGTTAGCAAGCAGAAAAGAGGACATCCTTGGATCACATTAGTTTACTTACAATATAACTGTAAATGTTTTAATACAAATGGCATATCTCCTTTGGTGTCTAATGTTATCCACGGAAGATCTACTACATTACCTTTCTTGTCACCTGTTAAAATTTTACATGTCAGAATTGTTCATCCAATTTTGAATACAGCTAATCTTGTCCTATTGCATAGCCCATCACTCGTACATAAATTACACAATAACATTACGATACATCCTTCTTTCAACAGTAATTTGGTTGGTGGAAAACCAGATGGTGTTAACGGTTGTAGATATTGTACAAGATATTGTAAGTTGATGTTTTCATCTTCCACACAATCACCACCAACTGTTTCAGCATAGTCTATTGATACGCATTTAACCAATTTGTTGTGTAACCGATCAACAATTTTCGTGTAAATTCATTTGACTTCATCGTTTCTCTGTACTAAGATTGTCCGTGTACTCATTTCTTCTGTTGATAACCCTTTGGGATGAAATTCTTCATTAAGATTTGGACATAATAAGTCTTCTTTTATTGGGAACTTAAAGTGAGGAAAACATATACATTTCTGAGAGCTGAGAGCGTAGGAACTGTGTCTGACAAAAGCATTCACACGAATGAAAGGTGAGAGGACTGTGGCTGTGGGCTGTTAACTGTAAATGGTTGAGAGGAGTGCGGGACTTGATAAAATTTCTTGGCAATGATCTTGTCTAATGGGTCTTGAAAATAGTCTCGTCTTGTCTCGTCTCAAGATTTTTTTTTATAATAGAGAGACCTTCTCTCCTTTATTTTTTATGTATTTTTATTTATAGGTAAAGTCAAAGCCATATTGTTTTGGGGTTTTTCACACCCAAGCAATCGAATTCTGGTATTATTTTTTTTTTTTTTGAGTTACTGTGTTATTTAAAAGTAAATCATTTTTTACAGTCACTGTATTGACACCATTTAATTTCATTAATAGATGTTGCCAATTCTGACTTTATTATTTACCCTGCAACTCTCTTTTGACTACTGTTTCGGTTTGCATTTTGGTTATCAGTTTTCTTTGATCTGCCAGTATCAACCTTGCCTTGCTTTCCTGGCTACAGCTGCCTCTCTGTCGTTTCATAAAAAATAATACTGACTAGCTGCTAGTCAGTACAATACTGTTGCATGCATTATGTGATGGAGTAGGATGACTTTACACATCCAGTTATTTTACCCTAGAAACCCAGCAGCAACCACTAGCAAAATATCCAGTAAATGACAGTGCCCTCAGAAATGCAGTATGGTGCTGCAATAAGACATGAAAATATTTTAACACCTTCAAAATGAAGCTGAAACCAAAAATGGATGAACATTATAAAACACTTTATCATAGCCACAATATGAAAATAAACACAGAAAATACAATTAAAAAATGAAACATCATTTTTTAAATAAAACACTACCTTCAATAACTGTGGAACTGGATGATTTGTGTCTTTCCTTGCTGTTGGTCACTGAAACAATGGTGTCTTTGCTTAATTTGGCCATTAATGAACAGTTTTCCTCTGGTTTGGTTCTCACTACCTCCTGTGCTCTTTTATTCAGTTATGGCAGTGCCGATATTGAAATAGTAAGCACATTCCCTGCCTTGTATGCTTTGACCAAAGGTATTTGCCTGGCTTCTCATTCCATGTTGCCTACCTTGATTTAAACTCATCAGGCCTGGCCTTACTTGCTGTCCTGGGATTTACCCTACTAGACACTAGTGGGTTATCTATCATGACTGTCAATATAATATCCAGCACAATAACCATGGGTTTGGATAGCTTCTTATATATTAACTGTCAGGCACTGTTTGATCCTTCAGTATGCTCTGTCATCCAACTCCTCTGAATGATTTCCCATGACCCTCCATGAAGATTTAACTGTAGAACTAAACAACCTGTTGGAGGATGGCATCATTGAGCCAGTTAATGCCACACCATGAGTCTCAAAGCTTGTGATTGTAAGAAAATAAAGACAGGAATCTTACACCTCATTATTGACCACAGGGCTGTGAGCAAAGCAGTAATAACAGGTAACTACCCACCGACAATAACTGAGAAGCTCACCACCCAGTTCTATGTCTCTAAAATATTTACTAAACTGGACCTTCACCGGGGGTACCTACAGATTCCTCCCCAGTTTGACAACAGGGATCTAACTGTCTTTCTCATGCACAGTGGGGTGTTTTGTTATATTAAGGTATCATTTGGTCTCAGCTCTGCCTTCGGTTCTTTTCAGAAGATAATGACCACCATCTTCACTGTACGACGTTGTTGTGCATGGTCCAACACCAGCTGCCCATGATTAACTCTTCCACAAAGTGTTCAGACTATTTGCCAATCATCACCTCCCACTTAATGAAGAAAAATTTGTTTTCTCCTTGCCTTCTATTGATTTTGTGGGATTTCATCCAACTGGTGATGGCCTCTTTCTGCTCCACTCTTGTGCAGAAGCAAACCAGACTATTTCCAAACCTACGAATGCAGCTCAGATCATCTCACTTCTTGGAATGACTGCCTGTAATCTTCAGTTTCTGACACAATACTCCAGCACCACATCCTCAAAAACACATTCCTGGGTTGTGTTCACACATCTGCTCAGAGGCTGTCCATCTCCTGTAGGCACAGCTCCACTTGTTCCAGTACACCTAGACATTTCTAATCTGAACTTGTTATGTGCAGTTTTTCCAGTATAGCACTAGGAGCAATGCTTTCCCAGCTGCAGAATAGTGATAAATGACCCACTATCTTTTCCTTCTAATTCCAAACTCCAACTGAATAAAATACTCTGTGAGTGAGCATGACGCTCTGGCTTATGTCTGAGCCTGTGAGGACTGGTACAGGTTTCTGTATGGGCAGGTATTCACATTACACCCTGATCACATCACAGCTCTATTAACAATAATGTGGGTACAAGCCACTCACAATTTACTGCTGGTTGAGGAGATTTAAACTGTATAACTACATTCAATGACACCCCTTGGCTGTGAAAATGTGGTGGCAGATCTGTTGTCCCATGCTTGCCCCTACACCACTACAGACCCCTGACATTACATCAAGGAATCAGAACTTGAAGATACAGCAGGCCTCGAAACATTCATATAGTGCACCCTCATAGATCTACAGGATATTGGATGAACTGTCCTGTTGGGATGAACTTTGTTTAGTTTGTGGGCCTCCTGTTTTCATCCTTAGATGTCTCAGAGTACATGTTCTGGGTCATAACACATTAAGGTCATGTGGGCATTGAGTTTAATAAACAGTTCTGCTGTGATCTGGTTTGGTGGCATGAAATAGACAGGGATATTGAGCACCTAGTCTGCAACTGCACTGCCTGCCTTGGCTAGTGGAATGTCTGGTTCTCCCTTTCCAACCCCAGTATAGCTTGCAGTCTGTCCAGACCAGTCTTAGGAGCACCAGAAACTGGATATTTATACAAAGCTCCATGGAGCTCTACTTTACCAGCACTTCTTTGTGGTATACAGTATGGCCTTTAGTCCAAGTGAACTGAAGTTGTCTCCATAGGGTTTGTTACAGCACATACAGTGAGCATGTGGTGGCATGGATCGTGGACTATCTTATAGATAGACCTCAATATGTGCGTGTTGGGAACTGCAGGTCTGACATTGTGGTCAGCAATACAGGAGCGCTGCAGGGGACTGTATTTTCTCCAGGTAAACCTTACTCCCTTAACACCTAAGCAAAATACAGTCTCCAAACTCCAGCAGAAGGTGAAGTTAGGTTTTGATCAGACACATAGCACGAGAATACTGAACATCAAGGTCTTTGACTGATTCAGGTTTCTTCATCACCATAGTGACCACAAGCTGTAGTCCTTCTTGTCTTCATCACTTGTCCTGTTGTGGAAAATCTTAAATTTTTGAACTACAGATGGTTTACATTAACTTATAATTATTTTGCTGAAATGAACTAGGAAGAAAAGAATTTACAAGATTTTAATTATAACCTGTCTTGTACATTCATTTGTATTATATGCATTTGTTGCAGTCAGTTTCTTTTCCAATTAGTTTATGTCCTTGGAATAGGTAAAAAGTACAGATGGCATAGAACCTGGTTTAAATTCATTTATTACATAGGGAAGAATGGATGCCATAGGAGTTGGAATTGCAGAATTAGTTGAGAAAGGGAGGAGTGAGGAGCTGCTTAAAAGAACAAACACTTTGATTAGAGTAATTTGTCATCAGGACAAGATAGCCAATCATATATGTACAATTGTCACATGCTCCGAAGCCCCAATTGTGTATTTTAACATAAATTTGGTAAGTCTAGAAGACCAAAAAAAAAAACAATGACAGAAGAAAAAGCAGAGAAAGAAACACAAGGGATCAAGGCATTTTTGACTATTTTATCTGAACATCAGAGAACATAATTTATAAAGAACACAATCACTAAATCAAAATGCCACCCAGGATATCCAAATTTGACATCTCTGATTTTTCAGTAAGCTTATTCTAAGACTATCCAGAATTTGCTAACTATTTTGTTTCCCATTATATTTTCTTCTGATTGGTATACGTTAATAAATACCACATTATTTTTGTATTTTCTATATATTGTGTTTTATATAGAATGATTGAAATAATGAAAGGTACCAATCGTGAGATACTCTAGATAGCTACTGTCCTATTCAAAGGATCTATCAAGGCTACTGAAGCCACTCCTCAATAATTATACCACCTGCAGTAAAAGTAAGACATAGTTTAGTTAGTAAGTGGCATATAACCAAAAGAGTTTCACTTTTATGTGTGTCACAATGATACCCGAGGCTTGTTAGAGCTGTTGATAGCGAATCCCTATATAGAGAATCTAATGCAGAATATTGCGGTGTGACTGGCAATTTAATGACCCCTTGGTCACAGCCATTAGCAGTGTGTCTGTCTGCTGAGAGAGTGTCGACCTTGTTGAGAGGTTTACTTACCTCGGCAGTGACATTCATGTCTCTGGTTACTCTTCCTATAAAGCCAGTAGATGGATTGGGAGAGCATGGGGGTCATGAGGTCGCTGGAAAGGGGTGTGTGACACTCCTGATATCTTTGCAAAAGGACGAAGGTCTGTAGAGTCCTGGTGCTTCCTGTTTTGCTATGAGGTTGAGAGATTTAGACACTATCCAGTGACCTGAGACGAAGGCTGGACTCCTTTGGTACTGTGTCTCTTCAGAGAATCATTGGGTACCAGTAGTTTGACTTTGTGTCATTGTTTAGGACCTGAGTGGCTGGACCAGGCGAAGGGGACACCCATGTAACACCTGGCTGCAGCAGATGGAAGGTCATTTCCGGAAGGTGGGAGTGAACCGCGTGTCTACCTGGGGGGTTGCCAACCTGGATCCTGAGCTGTTTTGTCGTGTGGTGGGTGCAGCAATGTGTTGTATCAGGGCATGCTCCCCACCCTATCCTGACCTGACCTGACCTGACTGGAAATCGGCCCCACCCAAGACTTTGTCTGGCTAGGATTTCCATATATATGCATATGAAAGGAATCCAATGATGAATATTTCTATAATATATCCAATGTAGCTGTAATGCAGCCATTCTTACATACATGGTCCTGTAAAAGACAAATAAAATGAGCAGAATCTTTAACGTAAGAGTGTGACAATAATACATATGGTAAAATGTAAAAGTCATTGAATTGAGTGAGTGGTTGTAAGATAAAATTCACAATGTAAACATTAGGTCTGCCAGGAGGATTTACAAGATTTTTATGTATCTTGGGTAACAAATAAAAAAATAGGAATACACAGATACGGATTCAGTAAGAAATTAGCATGCATTTGTGTGATAGTATTACAAACATACATTGATAGGTCACTGAGTTAATAAGAGAAGAAATGTGAGGAGTATGGTCTCTCTTAAGAAGTTCAAAGCGCGAGGAATCAATTCTCATACATAAAGGGATTATCCATCACCACAATTGCACCCCCTTTATCAGTTGGTAGTATCATAACGTTGGGATCATCTTTTAATTAATTTAATGCAATGTATTCCTCTCTAGATATATTACTGAATGGTTTGTATACAGTATTCTCAATTTTTTCTATATCCCTCATAACAACACAATAAAAAGTATCGATTTTTGGACTGACAGGCCCATGGGGTATGAATGTGGATTTTGAAGAAAATCCACAGAGTTGTGTAACTACTTGATCTTTAAAAAAATGCCTGAAGGCAGGTCTTTCTGTAAAGTACAGATAATTCAACATGTGTGCAGAAAGGTTGTTATTTAAATGAGGGTACAAAAGAGAGACCCTTAGATAAAATAGACATCTGATGTGTGGTCAAAGACATGAAATGTTAATTGTCGGAATCTGAACTGTACAATTCTCAAAAAACTGATAAGTGGATGTTCGATAAGGTCTACATGACCTTAGGGTACGTGGCTCTAAAAAAGTCGAAGAAGTAGGTGCAGGATCTACATTAGAATCAGTAGAGATGAAGAATACAATTGTTTCTTGGATTTTGAACACTGCCTTTGTGTTTGGCCTGGGTCCACCAATTATACATAAAGCCCACAGGGTAATCATTCATACTTCTGTCAAATTTCTTTTGTTTATAAAATTTCAAATCTATTTCAAAAAAAGGAATATATTTTTTATAAACATCCAATATGGAATTATAATTGATAATATCTAAAATATTAGTATATTCGGTTTTCAACACATCACTTTGACTCCATAAGTGAACCTTCTCACTATTAGAGGTATTAATTTATATACTGTATATAAAAGTCAATGTGTGTATGTATATATGTATGTTCCAGCATCACTTCCGAACAACTGGAGCTATTTTCATGACACTTGATACACATATTTCTCATTAGTTGACTTAAAATACTGTAGGGTGAAATCAACCCTAACCCACCCCCTTCTGGGTAGTGTGGTGGGTGATCTTGAGGTCTTGTGTGCATGTTATCATCCAGTTGACACTCAGAATGACCACCAGAGGGCGAAGTGGAGGTGACTGCCAACATTCTTTATGTTTGAGCAGCACCGCGCCCCTGTTGCTTTTCAAATTAAATAGAGTTGGCCAGTTCCGTTTAAATAAAAGACCGCAAGACAAACACATTAGTGAGTCTTCATTGTTTGTTAATTTATTTTTATTTTTAAAGTTTTTTTTTAATTATATTTTCGTCATACAATTAAAAAAAAAACGTAATTTTTCCCCTGGGCAACGCCAGGTATTTCAGCTAGTTAATAATATAAAAATATGAGGAATATTGTGGAGTAACTGGCAATTGGCATTGCCCAAGACTTTATTTGAATATGATCCCTCTGTGTATGTGTGTCTGTGTGTGTGCTACTCTTAATACTGAGGTGCAGGACTAGACTAAACCAAATAGCTAACCTGGCAAGTCTCATAAATCACATGATAATACAGCACTATAGGTTCTTAGGAAGCTTGGGCCTGCTACTTCCCATCCCTCTGATGGATCATGGTGGCAAGCAACCTGCATCCTCAAGGTGGCACTACCAGTCAGTGCTGATACTGAGACCAGGGTAGCCATGGATTGCCTAGATTCTATGCAGGGGTGTCAAACTCCAGTCCTGGAGGGCCGCAGTGGCTGCAGGTTTTTATTCTAACCATCTTCTGAATTAGTGACCAGTTGTTGGTGCTGATTACTTCTTTTAATTAACTTGACTCGGGCCCTTTAGTTGTTTCTGTTCCCTTCATTAGCAACCAAATAATAATGAGACACAAAACAAGCCGCCACATCACACAATATCTGAAAATAAAGAGAGGTGAAGGTCTCAGTAAGGTTGATCTCTCAACTCACCAAAACACTTTGACGATGTTGTTATGAAAAACAGAAAATCAACAGTTTTGGAAATGTCAGCTGTGACAGAATGAGAGCAACAATAAGCCGTGGAATTAAATAACGAGTTTAATTAACAGCAAGAATTGGCTTCTCATTAAGAAACTGGTTGGAGTTTGAAGCCCCAGTTTAGCTGGTCATCTGATGGCTCGTTTCACGTCTCATTTCTGTTTGGCTGCATTTTAATGAGGAAACGAATCAATTCAGAGGACTGAATCCTTCTAACAGGGCTGTTAAAATGTGAATTAGCAGTGAAAACAGGTCATTGATTAGGAAAAAGGGTTAGAATAAAAACTTGTAGCCGCTGTGGCCCTCCAGGCATGGAATTTGACTCCTGTGGCCTAGAAGAAGTTTGAATTCCCCCTTTAGTCCTGCAGGATCCCCAGCCTGAGCGCCCCTCTGCACATATTCTTCATCCTGTTAGAGCTCAGTCTTACCCAGGCTACTCAGGGGCTATGTCACTAACTTTAAAATTTTATAAGATTAATAACTCCTTGTTATTTAGAAAATGCACTTTTCTTGTTGTCGTGTTCTTGTTTTTCATTTTTATGATTGCTTCTGGGGAGGGAATGGAAGTTTCTTTTTTGAAGCAGGGTGTGATTGCTGTAATTGTTGTACTGTATCTCCCCTGTCCTGGGGCGGTGCCATGTTTTATGCAAGTTTGTTCTTGCGCACATTTTTTTAGGTGTAGTGATACTGTGTTGAATGAAGGACTGATTCATATGCTAACCATTGTGCTGTATTCATTTTGGCAACATAACAATCGGTATATTTTCTCCACCCTTAGATTATTTCTCTCTGGGTTCACCAACATTAATCTCAAATGTTAGTTTAATAAGTGATTCAAAATTAATCCAGTTCAAAGGTGTATTGTTGGTATTCAAGTATACCCTTTGATGGACTGGTGCCCGAAGTTGACTCTCTCTAACCTTGAATTGGAACAACCAGAATTTGGAAATGGATGGACAGATATTTGTAAAAATTTAAGAAGAGTAGAAAGATATTGCAGTGTCCACTGCGAATCCAGGAGCAAGTTCAACTCTAATTCAATTTAATTTTATATAGTGCATTTCCTATTTTTACATCATTGTGGATGTTTTCATTATGTTGTGCTCAGATTAACTATATTACAAAATTCAATAAAAAAACAGGGTGAAATAAAGCCCAAAAAGTACCACAGAATAAACACTCCACCCAAAATGATGCTTTTTGAGTTTTTCTTACTTCATGTAGTTTGTAGTGATGGCCAAGAAAAAAAATTAAATCTCAGATTTTCATGTAAAATGGAGCCATTCAAATACAATTGGCATTTTAATACCAAAGTTGATCAGTGCTGCACAACAGCAGACAATAATTTAAAAAAATGTAGGTGAGAAAATCTCACATTACTTGTTTTGCATAATCCACATGTCAGGTCATCCAGTCATATGCCCACAATGTCCCAAAGTCACCTTCACTATAAAATTGTTAAATAAATCACAAAATACTGTCATGAATGACAATGGAACGTCCTGAAACATGATCGAACATTTGAATTGAAGACCCTCCACTCCACCCTCATTCATTGGTCACTAGTCCAGCCCAGTAATGGCTCATTCATTGACTCACATTACACTTCATGAGATATCACCAATGGAAGGGGCAATGAGAGATGAGTACAAGGAAAGAGTACAAGGCAAAGAAAAGTGAGTGAGAAAATTATCAGGAAGAGGAATTGCCTTGTACTTGTGGATATCCAAGAAACTTCAAGAAAGTCAGTTCACTTACGCAGTTTCACAGACTGCCAATAAATAATTCTAAGGTACTCCAGTTGTGGACATGAATAGAAGTGTAATGATGGGAGGTGGGTCTATAATTCAAATGATTGCTCACTTTTGAGTGTGTTTAATTTTTCATTAAAAAGTGCATTTTCTAGAAGTGGTTTAGCCCTCTACATATGTAATAAAATAAATGTCTGTCTATTCAGTGTCCATGCCCAGGCAAAATATCATCCGGAATCTACAAAAGAGCGGGAATGCCGAATGAACAAAGACAAGCAGCTGCCATAAGATAGTAAACCGTCTAATGCAGGGATGTTGAACTCCGGGCCTGGAGGGCTGCAGTGGCTGCAGGTTTTCATTCTAACCGTTTTCCTAATCAGTGAGCAGTTTTCACTGCTAATTAACTCCTTTTCCCTTCATTTTAATAGCCCTGTTTTTAAGGATTCAGTCCTCTGAATGTATTCTTTTCTTCATTAAATGGCAGCCAAACAGAAATTACATGTGAACCAAGTCAATAGATGACTAAATTGGGGCTTCAAATTTCAACCAATTTTATTCCAATCACTTCCTTAAAGAGAAGCCAGTTCTTGCTGTTAATTAAACTTATTATTTAATTCCATGGCTTGTTGATGCTCTCATTCTGCCACAGCAGACATTTCCAGAACTGTTGATTTTCTGTTTTTTTTTTCTAAGAATACCATCAAAATGTTTTGGTGACCTGAGAGATCAACCTTCCTGAGACCTTCACCCCTCTTTATTTTCAGATACTGTGTGTATCAGGCACAGGTGAGCTGGTCATGCGGTGGCTTGTTTTGTGTCTCATTATTACTTGAGGATTAGAAATGAGGACATTAGAGAGTCAGCTCAAGTTGGATGGTCGGGAGACAAAGTCGGAGAGGTGAGATTGGGTTGGTTTGGACATGTGCAGAGGAGAGATGCTGAGTATGTTGGGAGAAGGATGCTAAGGATAGAGCTGCCAGGCAAGAGAAAAAGAGGAAGGCCAAAAAGAAGGTTTATGGATGTGGTGAGAGAGGACATGCAGGTGATGGGTGTGACACAGCAAGATGCAGAGGACAGAAAGATATGGAGCAAGATGATCAGCTGTGGCAACCCCTAATGGCAGCAGCCGAAAGAAGAAGAAGAAGAAGATTATTTGGCTGCTAATTAAGGAAAAGGAATCAACAAAGGAGCCTGAGTCAAGTTAATTAAAATTAAGGCAAAAGAAGTTAATTAGCAGCAAAAACTGGTCACTAATTAAGAAGATGGTTAGAATGAAAACCTGCAGCCACTGCGGACCTCCAGGACCAGAGTTCAACACCCGTGGTCAAATGCATCATGACATCCATCATCCACAACAGAAGTGGAATGTCCAATGAAGAAAAAAACTAAGACACACAAAGAAAGAGGGCTGTAAGGGCCCCAAAGCCTGTCCTGGAAGCACTGGATTTAAGGCAGGAAACTCTGGACAAGGTGCCAGGCCATTTCAGGGCACATTCACACCAATACTTGCTTATTTACAGCCAATCTATAATTTAAATCTTCAAGGAAGGGCATGGCTTCAGCGTCCACATAAAAGGGCTGCCCGGCCACCTAATTTAAAAATAATAATAATATAAACTCTGTCAAGTTTCATGTTTAGCTTATTTTGGCATTTATTTGATCACCCAACATATCACAAATGCCCATCCCAGACTGACATCCTATAACACCACTCTCTTCATGTCAAACAAACACAGGGAAAAATGTGCATAAACCCCAAGATATTGGCTGATTTGGGTTTGAAACACTTAAACTGAATCACATGCTTTTACCATCCATCCATCCTCTTCCGCTTATCCGAGGTCGGGTCGCGGGGGCAGCAGATTAAGCAGAGAGGCCCAGACTTCCCTCTCCCCAGCCACTTCTTCCAGCTCTTCCGGGAGAATCCCAAGGCGTTCCCAGGCCAGCCGGGAGATATAGTCCCTCCAGCGTGTCCTGGGTCTTCCCCGGGGCCTCCTCCCAGTTGGACGTGCCCGGAACACCTCACCAGGGAGGCGTCCAGGAGGCATCCTGATCAGATGCCCAAGCCACCTCATCTGACTCCTCTCGATGCGGAGGAGCAGCGGCTCTACTCTGAGCCCCTCCCGGATGACTGAGCTTCTCACCCTATCTTTAAGGGAAAGCCCAGACACCCTGCGGAGGAAACTCATTTCATCTGCTTGTATTCGCGATCTCGTCCTTTCGGTCACTACCCATAGCTCATGACCATAGGTGAGGGTAGGAACATAGATCGATTGGTAAATTGAGAGTTTTGCCTTACGGCTCAGCTCCTTTTTCACCACGACAGACTGATGCAGAGCCCGCATCACTGTGGATGCCGCACTGATCCGCCTGTCGATCTCACGCTCCATTCTTCCCTCACTCGTGAACAAGACCCCGAGATACTTGAACTCCTTCACTTGGGGCAGGATCTCTCCCCAACCCTGAGAGGGCACTCCACCCTTTTCCGGCTGAGGACCATGCTCTCGGATTTGGAGGTGCTGATTCTCATCCCAGCCGCTTCACACTCAGCTGCGAACCGATCCAGAGAGAGCTGAAGATCACGGCCTGATGAAGCAAACAGGACAACATCATCTGCAAAAGCAGTGACCCAATCCTGAGTCCACCAAACCGACCCCTTCAACACCCTGGTTGCGCTTAGAAATTCTGTCCATAAAAGTTATGAACAGAATCGGTGACAAAGGGCAGCCCTGGCGGAGTCCAACTCTCACTGGAAACGGGCTCGACTTACTGCCGGCAATGCGGACCAAGCTCTGACACCGGTTGTACAGAGACCGAACAGCTCTTATCAGGGGGTCCGGTACCCCATACTCCCGAGCACCCCCCACAGGATTCCCCGAGGGACACGGTCGAATGCCTTTTCCAAGTCCACAAAACACATGTAGACCGGTCGAGCAAACTCCCATGCACCCTCCAGGACTCTGCTAAGGGTGAAGAGCTGGTCCACTGTTCCGCGACCAGGACGAAAACCACACTGTTCCTCCTGAATCCGAGGTTCGACTATCCGGCGGACCCTCCTCTCCAGAACCCCCGAATAGACTTTTCCAGGGAGGCTGAGGAGTGTGATCCCTCTATAGTTGGAACACACCCTCCGGTCCCCCTTTTTAAAGAGGGGGACCACCACCCCGGTCTGCCAATCCAGAGGCACTGTCCCCGATGTCCATGCGATGTTGCAGAGACGTGTCAACCAAGACAATCCTACAATATCCAGAGCCTTAAGGAACTCTGGGTGTATATCATCCACCCCCGGGGCCCTGCCACCAAGGAGTTTTTTGACCACCTCGGTGACTTCAGTCCCAGAGATGGGAGAGCCCACCCCAGAGATATATGTCTTGGACACTCGGGTGAAGAGAGGGGCGGAGCTGTCAACTGATCACCACCTGGTGGTGAGTTGGCTTCGATGGTGGGGGAAGATGCCGGTCAGACCTGGTAGGCCCAAACGTGTTGTGAGGGTATGCTGGGAACAGCTGGCAGAGTCCCCTGTCAGAAGTAGCTTCAACTCCCACCTCCGGCACAAATTCAACCATGTCCCGAGGGAGGTGGGGGACATTGAGTCCAAATGGGCCATGTTCCGTGCCTCTATTGTTAGGCAGCTGACCGGAGCTGTGGCCGCAAGGTGGTCGGTGCCTGTCGTGGCGGCAATCCCCAAACCCATTGGTGGACACCGGCGGTGAGGGATGCCGTCAAGCTGAAGAAGGAGTCCTATAGGACTTTTTTGTCCTGTGGGTCTCTGGAGGCAGCTGATAGGTACCGGCAGGCCAAGCGGAACGCGGCTTCGGTTGTTGCTGAGGCAAAAACTCGGGCATGGGAGTTTGGAGAGGCCATGGAGAACGACTTTCGGACGGCTTCGAGGAGATTCTGGTCCACCGTCCGGCGTCTCAGGAGGGGGAAGCAGTGCAGTGTCAACACCGTATATAGTGGGGATGGTGCGCTGCTGACCTCGACTTGGGATGTTGTGGGTCGGTGGGAAGAGTACTTCGAAGACCTCCTCAATCCCACTAACATGCCTTCCAATGAGGAAGCAGAGCCTGGGGACATGCTTTTACCATCATTCACTAACTCAGTTTAATTTGATAATAGAACTGAGAACCTTTCAGAGTGAAAAAGTGAGCAGGGGGCCACCACATGCATTCAAATGGGTGATATGTTACTTCAGGCTGAGACCTGGATGAATGTTGGATAAAACTTGTAAAACCATTTAGAATAAAAAAAAATCAGCTTTCTGGTTTTCCTTTTAAAGAGTTTGCACCAAGCAACTCTTTGCTTTCCCCCTATAAAGAGTAATAATTGGTACCTTCCAAGGTTTCAAAATACTCAGAAGTTTTCTAATATCCTCAGTATGTGTCTATGTGAATACCAAGGGGTGTATTTCTGTATAACAATATAACCAGTTTGATCAGTCTGATGTTTATAGATATTATATGGTAAATCAGAAGTGAAAGGCAGGGATAAGGACAGAATCAGTGAGCAAAAAATGTGGTAAAGGACAAAGGTTTCCGTAAGTTTTATTTGAAATGGTCGTACTTAATTTCTGATGGTCACAGTCATTTTAAACTAAGGCATTTATAATCTGATTAAAGCATTATTATTATTATTACTATTACATTTGGAGCAGACTCGCAAACACTGTCTGCTCTTTACATTTACAATGGTATTGTAAACATTTACTGTTCTTTTAAAACGCAACCCAGATTGCTAGGTTCTGTCATGCTACAGTACATCCTGAAACAGATAATTTCCGTAGCCACCTTAATCAGTCTGAAATTGACACACATTGGCTAAAGACATTATCCAACCTTGGATTTTCATCATAGGCTATGCTCACATGTACATCCACGTAGAGTCAAATTATAATCTCCAAATAAAACTAGGTCTTGGCAAAATGGTAGGAAATTTGTATTTTCAGGAGAAAACTCCATTGAGACACTAGGAAAAACTTCACTTTGTACAAAGGTGGTATGTAGCAAGTGCTGTTGCATATTAGCTGATGTAGGAATATGTCTTTTTTTTAATTCTTGGTATATAATGAGCTGAGATGAGATGTTTTGATATACTGAACATTTGCACACTCTATTTTATAGAGATGAACACCATTTTGAAGAGTGGGAATGAAATTATAGATTGGATAGAGCTTTACTGAGGGCTCTATATCCATTATTCCTGTGTTGTGAGGTTGTAGTTCTTGTTCGTCAGAAAGACTGCAGTATCCCTGCCTTTTCAGGGTGGCCCATGTGACGTCTTCTCAAATTAGAATCAGTAAATTTATACAAATTATATAGTCAGTTTGGAAGTAGAGTGCAGAGTTGAAGAGCTGTGAAACAAAACACATTCTACTCATTTCATACCACAGAGGCAATGCTTCATCCAGACAGCACCCATGCCATCAAGTTAGTCTTCAGTTACGGTAACTGAAAATGATGACTTGGAAGACTGCGAGTGTATTCCTCCTGTTGATTAGTGGCTTTACTTCAACTGCATCAGGTAAGCTGGGGGGCTGGACATGGTAGTCACTCTGAATGACACACACTCTTTGCAACTGAAAAAGTTAAATTACCAATTTATAATCAATAACTAGTGACTGGGAGCCCGATTGAATCGGGCTACAAATTCTACGCTTGTGAAATCCATATTTTCTCTGCAAAGAATTATTTGTTTTTTTAAGTCCTTGAAATGATTTTGTTATCATGGCACTGTTTTGTGCTTAAAATAGACCTTTTCGACCGATGTAATGAAGAGCTTCCTGTTTAAACTGGGCTGTGAAACGTGAACTCAGCTCTTCGGCACAACTCATTTGATTTTTTCTGGCAAACAAATTTTCAAAACAAACCGTATTTTACGACTCTAATCGGAGTAATAATTATGTTGGTGTGGTCATTTTAGATCTGAGATTGGCTAAAATTTAAACAATGACCGTGGTTAATACTCAGACATCATTACTCAGTTTGCCAATAGATGTCAGAAGGACGGATGCCAAAACCGAACTGCCCAAAGATAGATTTTGACGTTCCAAGCAAATGGGGATACGTTCTAAATTAATTACGGTTCTGGAGCTGTCGAAGGGTTTAAGTCAGTCGACGATGTTAGTCCTGGAAAGTACGCCCCACCAAACCAATGTTCCAGAAACCAACTGAACTTACTGCTATCTGCTCGAATCAACACCGACTTACTATACTAGGACGTCCAGGGGCGTCACTGAAGCATTCGAACATTCTTAGCCAATCATGCAATACTGCATCCGTGTTTGCCACGTTATGTTCTAACTACAGGGGCAGAGCCCCATTGCATGGTTCTCGACTATTGAGTCGAGGTATTGACGCGAACACCATACATACAGATAGTATCAAATTATATATAAAGATGCTCAAACAGTTCATACAAGCAAACAAATACAAAATTTGCCATTAATAAACCAAACTCATCAGACTTCATTAATTATACTGTTCAAAAGCGTAGAGACAGAGATAAGCCATTCTGTCAGTAGCATCTAATTCAGATTAAGAACAAATATAAAAGTATAAAATAAAAAAAGTATAGAAATCATGGAGGAGCCATTTGTATGTTTTATGGATTTCAAGAAGATTTTTGAAAAAGTAGAAGATCCTTTAAAAATATTGAAGAGCCCAGTGAAGAATGGGGGGACTCCATATCATGATCTGCACATTACTGACAGTAGTAGTCAGAATGGAAGACCTGCAGAAAGTAAAGATCGTGTGATGCAAGGATATTTGCTTTAGTTGATATATTCCAGAAAGGAAGATTGAGATTGATGAAGTTTGTCAAGGAAGAAATACACACTGGCTATGATTGGAGAAAGTGGTTAACAGGAAAAGATTAATATGAAGATATTGATCAACAAAAGTAGTAAAAAGTAGTAGACATAAAAGCAAAAGGAAAAGAGTAAATGAGCCACAGATAGTAATAGACAAGAACATCCATGAACTAAAGTACCACAAATGAAGAAAACACAAGAGAGTGTATAGCTTGAGTCTACTTAATGGAATATTCCTCCCAAAATTGTAAAGAGGGGTGAGAAAAATTCTTTTTAATCTCACGCTTTAATGCAGAATGGAGATAGGAAAAATCTCTGTTATAATAGTATACTGTATGCTGACCAATGTTGGAAAACATTAATGTCAAGAAGTCCAAAATTCCATGTTATTTGTATCATATAATCCACATGTCCACTCATATGATCACAACATTCTAAACACGTATATTTTTTTGAAAACATTGTTAGTCAAACTGCTTCCAGAAAACACACTCGCAATTGAAAATGGAACACACTCAGACATGCCAAAGCATTTGAACTGAAGACCTGTCACCCCAGCTCATGAGTTCAGGTCAGTAACAAATTATTCATTGGCTATCATTGCACTTCTTGTTATATCAACAATTAGTGTGCGCTGAGAGACATGTAAACTTAAAGATTAAGTTAAAGATAAGTAAAAGAAATCATTATCAGGAAGAGAATATGCCTCAGACTTGTGCATCTCTTAGATGTTTCAACGTGTCAGTTCACCAATGCTGCTAAATAATCCCGAAGTGCTCCCGTTGTGCCTCCCTTCTTATGACAGGAGGCAGGTACACAAATATAAATTATACTTATTCAATTTTTTCTCACTAGAGCAATATTTTAATAAAAGTGCTTGTGTTTGAGATATTGTTTAAATTTGTGTGCTGAATAAACCTTAAAAATCATAAAACATAAGTAAAACTTGTTTTTAATCTCACCTGGTACCTTTTTATTTTCAAAAAGAGCACTTTATATTCTTAATAACTCATCACAAATTGGTGTTTTTTTTCAGCAACATGACCTCACTGTCATGTACTTACATTTATTGAATGTTTCTGTTAAATTTTGTTTTGCCCCATTTAGGCAGACCTGCACAATCTGTTCCTTCCAAACATGAAAGAAAAATGCAGATGGAACCTGAGGGGTCCATGAGAGAACTTAGTGACAAAATTAAGGAGGTAGGTAATCATGAATGGATGAAGTGAGAAATCTGAGCAGGTTAAAAGTATAGGCAAGGATGAAATGGACCTCCTATAAAATTAACAAGGAATTAATAATTATCTGGCCTTTTGTGATATGGCTACAATGTAAATGTTAGGAAATTTATTAAGTTTCTTGTATAGCATATGTATAAATATCAAACTGTCATACTAACCAATTTTGTCTCCAAATTTTCCAAAAACTGTCAGGTTGTGCTGTTTGGCCATTGGCCCTTTGTGTTTGTGCATGTGGGATTGTGCATAAGTGACCCCTCCGATGGACGTTTCCCGATGCCCAATGCTTCTAGGATATGCTACAGACACCCCAGTGTTTATTTTTTATAGTTTATCTGGCCACATCATTTTGTGTTCTGTTGGTCAACCTTATTTTGTGATAACCTCTGCATGACTGCATCCATGCCAATTATGATTGCTATGTTTGTTGATAGTCACATTGTTGTCATTTCTCTCCTATAAAAGACGACAGCACTCTGAGCTCTCATTGGACATTCAAAGAAAACACTGTTATCTTTTGAAATTGCTTTTGTTAGGGATTTTGCTTTGTTAGTTTTGGTGAAAGACTTCAACTTAAGGTTCATGTCATTTGTTTTGGGTTAAAATGCTAGCAGTTAGTTTGATTTCCTTACTTATGAAGTTTGCATGACCACGATTCAGCCTGCTTCTTAATAAATTCATCTTCAATCTTGATAAAAACATGTTTGCATTGCCAGAATACAGTATGTAGTACACTATGAGCAAGTAATGTATGGTATACTTAAATCAATATTCAGGTAGACACAAGATGGTCACAAGATGGCATAGAGAGTCCTAGGTGGAGGTTCTTCCACCTGAATCTGACATCCTAGGCATCTCCTCTCACAGCCACAGGGCTTACTGTTAAGTTGACAGGTGACTCTAAATTGACTTGAATTGAGTATCAGTGTGTGTAATGGATAAATGATGTCCTTGCTCTGCATCCTTGCTTCCAGGATTCCTCATGAACTCCAAACCCCATATCCATGACCAAAAGTGGCTAACAATCCAAGGTTCTAGGGATTTTTGTGCTTGTTATCCAAATAGCATACAACACACACACACACACACACACACAGGGAGTAATTAAACAAAGCACACGTAAATTATAAATGGGGATACAGGAACAATCAAAGGTTAAGGACACCTTGAAAAATGTGGACCAACACAATGTGCCTTCCAAAACAAACATTAAGATAATTGCAGTATCGAATAAACAATGCATTGTATTCATGAAACAGAAGATGGCAATACAAGATGGAACTGTGAGCTCCATTACAAATTTCAGCAGAGGGCCACACTTCAGGTGAAAGAAGAGACAACAAAACAAGGCTACTTTCTGGAGACAAAGATAATTCAACAAGTGCACTATATCCATATTTCACCTATGATTATTTCCTAATTATTGTTTATTGGGGTATTGCATTTGTATAAATTGGGAAGGCAATAAGCTGTAGGCCAGGTGACTTCCTAGGTTCATACAAGCATTCATCTTTCCTTTGAATCATATGGTGTCTTATAGATAGATAGATAGATAGATAGATAGATAGATAGAGAGAGAGAGAGAGAGAGAGAGAGAGAGAGAAATGGTTCTCAGCACCCTAAATATTCCCACACCTCCTCAGTTATCAAGATCAAACTTTAAAATGTGGCTGCTATGTCTATACAAGTAACACAGAGTACATGTTAATCTTCACAACAACCCTGCACAGACTGACCTACAAATACACATGATATATCAATTTTTTTTCTTCACAGTACAGTTATAGAAGATATATTCATATTCATGAAGTGTGTTGTAATTTCAGAAACTGTTTGGAGTTTATCTTTGACTTTTTGGCATATACAATAGACAGAGTTATCCAACATAAGTTTGTACTTATAAAATAATAATATCTAATAGAAAAACACAGTTTAAGGAGACATCTTTTCTAGGATGGCAACATTTCACCAGAAAGTGACAGTTGTCACTTTGCTTTGTAAAATAACACACACACATCACAAACCAATCTACCAGGCATTTGTTGTGTAAGCCAAAGGCTAGCATTCTTTATTTAAGAATGCACAGCTAGTCCTCATATCAATTTGTTTTCTTTAGAATTGCTCACTTCACTCGCCAACACCCCAACTTGCGCTATGTGCCAGCCACTTCGCATCACTGCCACTCGCGTATGTGGATTTCACTTTCACCAAATTACAAATCTTTGAATTCTGATGGATACGCCTCTTCATTGGGAAGAAACACTACTTTTCTCTGATGGCAACATAATTTAGACGATCTTAAATCGAGTTTAAATCCGAACAATGTATTCAATCTCATTTCGCTGTTCTGTTATTTCACCGAGTGATAATTTCCATTTGTTTGCGCTAATGATATTGAGATCCACATTCAGACCACAGCGTAAGCGCCCCTTCCCAAATGGCTTCACCAACACCTCTTCCAGCAGCATCCTAAGCTATTTCATGGTTGGTCTCCCATCCAAGTACTGGCTAGGCCTGCACATGCTTAG
Organism: Polypterus senegalus; assembly: GCF_016835505.1. Taxonomy (NCBI): domain Eukaryota; kingdom Metazoa; phylum Chordata; class Cladistia; order Polypteriformes; family Polypteridae; genus Polypterus; species Polypterus senegalus. Next base: position 37,890,343 of record NC_053163.1, read on the forward strand.
CTTCAGGTGGGTTACCTGTTCTGAGATGCATGTTTTGTTTTCCAAAAACAGCTGAAAAATCACTTTACATATGTTTGTGGTTTTAAATGAAATGTCTCCTCTACACACTAGCAATTTTAGGTTTTGCTAGGATGTCAGTAATTCTAAAAATGATAGATGCTGCACAAAAATCTGTCAGGCATCTGCTGTGATTTAAAAGTTAAGTATGTTTTCTTAAGGATTCAACCTCATTTATTCTAACAATTTAAATTGTTATGATTTAGTAATTGAGGAAGTCATTTGAAGTACTAGGCACCAACTTAGAAAATCTATGCTGTTCCGATGGACAGCTGTTTACTCCAACATGGACACTACAAACTATTATTATAATAAGCCCGAGCAATATTAGAGATACTTCAAGCTAGTTTTCTTTAAATCACAATAAGTACTGTAACTTCTCCCCAAACCTTGTTTTGTGACAGAAGGACATGATGACATTAATAACATTACTAAAGTTGGCATACAGAAGCCCAAACACCTCTGATGTGAGTCAGCATTAACGTATTATGTTCTGCTGTTTTACCAGACATTCACAGGTCGTTTTTGCGTGCATTTTGCTTTAAAGAACTGAACATTCCTCATATTTAGGACTTTCTTCACAATTGTCAGCTTGACTGCTCAATTGGGATACATCCTCCACAAAATCCTTAATTTTGAAAACCATTCTTTTTTTTTTGACTTCTAAATTATTTATTAGTGTAATGTTGCTTTATGGTTATTGTGGCACCATTTATCGTCAGATATTACTTTTTCCTTTTTGCTATGGATGTTTCACTTTTTTTATCAGCTTTCCCTTGGTTTACTTGTTGTTTTTAGTAAATGCTTCACTTCACCATTAATCTGCTTTTCTTGGTTTGGTGTGCAGTGGCAACAAGTTGTACTGCACAGACCAGGCACATGTAATGCTGAGAAATACTGTCCAGGTATTTATTTATGGGGAATTGCCAGTTGCTCCGAGGCCAGCTGTAACACATAACCACTGCATAATGCATCCTAGTTCTCCCTCCCTGGGCCATGCATGGTATATTGTTTCCTGTTGACAATTCACTCTGCGGTGCAACTAGCAAACTCCTATCCTGAGATACAAAACAGTATCCTTTAGGTTACAGGCGAGTGTTAACAGAAGCTCATCAAGCTGAGCCAAATGGGAAATTTGCCATCCCTTGTGGATATGACAGGTCGTGAGCTGCAAGCACAGCCCTATATGGAGCAATGTCAGCGTGAGAACCATCCCAGCCTCCCACAAGGCTAGACTGTAATATATACTTAATAAGCTGCATGCAAACCACGTCAGCTGGCTCCTTTCTGTCTCAGGAAACAGTACTTATACCCAGTAATTTTTTCATGTCATAGAAAGTGAGCTCAGTTAGCTGCACCAAAACCTCATTTCTGTACCTTGTACTCAACATCTCAGTCACTATTCCGAACTCAGGATAGTGATGTAGAGTAATTAAAAGCTTCATCTGATATCTTATTTACTGCATCATGATAACTGTATAAAACAACACCTTCTTTGTCCTTTCATCCATCAATCATCTAATTACCTCTTTCCTCAGTTTCATGAGTGAGGAGAATTCTTTCTCTTTTGCTGGCAATCCATAAACTCCTTGTGAGCGTCTAAACTAACAAGAGACTGATCTGGAAGAAATTCTCCAAATCAGTACTATCATTTCCTGGAAAAGAATGCATAATAGTATTAGGCACACTTATGGTCCCTCTCCACTTACTAATATTTGACTAGTTTAGAGGTATCAATTCACCAGACATCATGTCTTTGCAGTGTGACTGGAGAGCAAATTCCACAGAAAAAAGCATTGAAAATGGGAAAAATATGCCAACCCCAGACAAATGGGACTTCAGTTGGGAATTCAACTAAGCCCAAGGTTCACTGAATGAGCAATGCTAACAACTACTAACTTAATTTTATATTTAACAAAACTTTTTATACAGTGAGCTCTCAAATTATTGGTGCAATTGATAAAGACTAACAAAAAATACACAATATAAACTGCAAAAATTATATAAGCTATATTCATTCCAGGTGGCAGGACAGAACTGAGGTTTTGCATTTTCTCCCACTGTCTGTATATGCTTTCCTTCCAAGTGTGCTGGATAAGTTAATTATGGACTATAAATTGGTCTAGCTTTGGGGTGTACACAATTGGGCACTAAAATGCACTGGTGCCTCATCAAGGGTCGTTTTCGTGTATCCACCTTACCCTAAATTGGGTCAGGCACGTTGGGGAATTTGTTTTTTTTTATTTATGCCCCCACCTTCTAAACAAATTTTGAAATCTACCAGCTCTGAATCTACTTCAAATATTTAAATACATTATTTTTTTCATTTTCAAAAGCATGTCGAAATTTTACCACCTTTAAAATAAAATCAAACACAACCTCTACCAGAAAGCAACCATTTGGTTGCAGGTAGGTCCGTGAACATGACAATAACCTTACTGTATTAACATCAACAAATAAAAAAGAAAGAAATGGTTGACTGAGTGAACCTTTTATGCTTGAAAACAGTCACTTTTGTTTTTGGACATAAACAAAATTAAAACCACAAAATGACGAGCAGATAATTGTTGACCTAATAACATTGCTAAATGGGAAAAATTTCAGGACAGAGTAATAGTCCAAAATCCCCCTCAATGTGTATTTAAACTTTATTAAACCATATCAGCTGATTTTACGCTGTCACTCTTGCCAGAGGTAGTTATCAAATACAATACATTGTGGGCCCACCAGGCTGGCACCGCCAGCTGAACCCGACACAGACAAGCGTGGGACACAAGTTCAAGGCACACACGGTTGATTTTTATTTTTCCCTTGTGAGAAACGCTTTCTCCGTTCCTCCGTATAACACAGTCCAAGCACAGCACAATGCACAAACAATTAATCCCTTCCTTTACTCTTTTCTTTTTCCTCCTTCACTCCTCGGGTCAAGCTTTGCTGCTCCTCCTCCTGACTCTGGCTCCCCGAGCAGAGGCTGCTGACTCCTTTTATAACACACCAGGAAGTGCTCCAGGTGCTTGATTACTTGTTTCCAGCAGCACTTCCAGGTGTGGCGGAAGAACTGCCCATAAGGGCTCAGCAGCTCCTGCTGCAGCAACCCCTGGCGGCACCTGCACCACACTCCCATTCCCATGAAGCCTTGTGGGAGTCTGAGGCACCGCTGCAACCCAGGGGGGTTGCCATTTAGCGTCCTGGGGGAGGTAATGCTCTGGCCACACTTGCTCCCCTGGTCCTTCCAGCGTGGAGGCGTCCCAGACAGGCGAAAGCCCCAGCTGCATGCTACAACATATAGGATGCAATCTTAAGATACGCTTATGTTTTGAAGAAAAAATTTGTTATTACTTATGTGTCCACATTTCATCTGAAATAACTTTGTTCAAATAAAAGCCCATAGCTTTAAATGTTTTCTAATGATTAGTTTATTCAGCAATTTCTTGTTCATCTATACCAATGCAACAAGTAATTTTTGAGTATCAATTTTGTATCCTCTGGCTGAAATATAATAAGTCTTCATACTGCTAGAATTTAAGAGAAAATTACAGCCTCTTTCAGTTTGCCAATCATAATATACTTTTGTATTCTCAGGAAATAAGAGGAAACAAGAGGTTCTTGTCTGTGTTATTATTTTTCCCAAACCATGTTAATTTATTGGTAATGAAAAAATGTATCCCCATAGTACATTTGGGTGCCATGGAGTGTCTCCTATGTTCATGTACAGTGCATCCGGAAAGTATTCACAGCGCATCACTTTTTCCACATTTTGTTATGTTACAGTCTTATTCCAAAATGGATTAAATTCATTTTTTTCCTCAGAATTCTACACACAACACCCCATAATGACAACGTGAAAAAGTTTACTTGAGGTTTTTGCAAATTTATTAAAAATAAAAAAACTGAGAAATCACATGTTCATACGTATTCACAGCCTTTGCTCAATACTTTGTCGATGCACCTTTGGCAGCAATTACAGCCTCAAGTCTTTTTGAATATGATGCCACAAGCTTGCCACACCTATCCTTGGCCAGTTTCGCCCATTCCTCTTTGCAGCACCTCTCAAGCTCCATCAGGTTAGATGGGAAGCGTCGGTGCACAGCCATTTTAAGATCTCTGGATTCAAGTCTGGGCTCTGGCTGGGCCACTCAAGGACATTCACAGAGTTGTCCTGAAGCCACTCCTTTGATATCTTGGCTATGAGCTTAGGGTCGTTGTCCTGTTGAAAGATGAACCGTCGCCCCAGTCTGAGGTCAAGAGCGCTCTGGAGCAGGTTTTCATCCAGGATGTCTCTGTACATTACTGCAGTCATCTTTCCCTTTATCCTGACTAGTCTCCCAGTTCCTGCCACTGAAAAACATCCCCACAGCATGATGCTGCCACCACCAGGCTTCAATGTAGGGATGGTATTGGCCTGGTGATGAGCGGTGCCTGGTTTCCTCCAAACGTGACGCCTGGCATTCACACCAAAGAGTTCAATCATTGTCTCATCAGACCAGAGAATTTTGTTTCTCATGGTCTGACAGTCCTTCAGGTGCCTTTTGGCAAACTCCAGGCGGGCTGCCATGTGCCTTTTACTAAGGAGTGGCTTCCGTCTGGCCACTCTACCAGATAGGCCTGATTGATGGATTGCTGCAGAGATGGTTGTCCTTCTGGAAGGTTCTCCTCTCTCCACAGAGGACCTCTGGAGCTCTGACAGAGTGACCATTGGATTCTTGGTCACCTCCCTGACTAAGGCCCTTCTCCCCCAATCGCTCAGTTTAGATGGCCGGCCAGCTCTAGGAAGAGTCCTGGTGGTTTCAAACTTCTTCCGCTTATGGATGATGGAGGCCACTGTGCTCATTGAGACCTTCAAAGTAGCAGAAATTTTTCTGTAACCTTCTCCAGACTTGTGCCTCGAGACAATTCCTTTGACTTCATGCTTGGTTTGTGCTCTGACATGAACTGTCGACTGTGGGACCTTATATAGACAGGTGTGTGCCTTTCCACATCATGTCCAATCAACTGAATTCACCACAGGTGGACTCCAATTAAGCTGCAGAAACATCTCAAGGATGATCAGGGAAAACAGGATGCGATGCACCTGCACTCAATTTTGAGCTTCATGGCAAAGGCTGTGAATACTTATGTAAATGTGCTTTCTCAATTTTTTTATTTTTAATAAATTTGCAAAAATCTCAAGTTAAATTTTTTCACATTGTCATTATGGGGTGTTGTGTGTTGAATTCCGAGGAAAAAAAATAATTTAATCCATTTTGGAATAAGGTTGTAACATAACAAAATGTGGAAAAAGTGATGCACTCCGAATACTTTCCGGATGCACTGTATGTATGTGACATCATGTAGTATGGTTGCATAGGTTTGGTGGTCAATATATTTAAGTGTGAACAATGAAATGGCTGTCAATATCGCTCTATTATATGTGATTTTCTCGGAGACACTTTAACGTCCCATGAGACAAGGAGGATAGCTGCTGTACAGACTTTTAAATGTTCGAAGCGTTGCACAACATGCAGATTACGCAGCTCTGCACAAGCACCAAGCAAGCTGATCGAGCATAGAGGAGGTAAAAAAAAAAACTGTATTTGTTTCCCAATGTATCACCGTTTAAGAGGAGGTTTCGGAAGAGCGACCACTTCTCATTATTGTGTGTTCAGCCCCCAGCTTCACAACGCGAGATGCAGAAGATGCGAAGTGGCTGGCACGTAGCATGCATCAGGGTTGAGGTAAGGGGGTGGACAAAGCCCCCAAGTGTTTATAATAAAGAAAAGTACCCTTTTCTAAAAATCAGTGTTCTGCTACCAATAGGCTATTAGCAGTAAAAGAAAAAATGATCAGGAGGCAAGATGCTAACCAAGAAAACAAAGTGAGGATCAAAAACAGGAAGTCAGAGAATCGGATTTAGAAGCCAAAACCTAATCAAATGTTGTAATCGTCATTAAATACGTGTTCAAGAAAAATACTGTTACAAAATTTGAATTCTCCATTGTTCAAACCACAAACAGGAAGAGTTAATATTAAGACAAACATAATGAAAAGCTCAGAAACAATAAAAATAAAAATTATCTTCATTACGATGAGTTTCTCAGGTAACTTGTTTTTATGGTTTTTGCTTCTTGATTGTTCTTTTGTCCTTTTACTGTGAATCCATTTGTACTTTTAATTTAATAGCAATTACAGTTTTTGGTATACAATGTTGATCCAGATTACTCTCACTTTGACCTTCAAAAACTAACCTCTTTAGTGAAAACAATTAAATTCGTCATGATTTACATGTACAGAAGATTTTTAACAGATGGTAAAATGTTTATAATGAAAAAACTGACATCAACATAAGTGTTACAATTGTAATTACCAATAGCTGCGGTACCTGTCAAAGAAAGATAGTAGAATAATTAAAAAAATATTGGCAATCTTTTGCTTTATGTGTACTTTCAGCACCTTTCCTCTCTTCACTGATGCTCCCCTTCTGAAGTGTGTTCCCGTAAAGCCTGCTTGTCAGTATTTCTGAGGGACCTTTTTTTGTCTGTGGTCCAATTTTACAGTTTCTGTCTTCAAACGTGACTCTCTCAGTGTGTACCTTTACTCTTCCTCCTGCACCTCTTTCATTGCATCCCCAAAGCCAAACTGACCAATCACACCAAAGACAAACCGACCAGTCAGATTGCTCTGAGGGACTGGACACAAATACCTTAGTGTTTTATTATATAGTACTTTGGCAACAATGTGTTGATCTTCTTCAGGATACGCAGATGATTCAAGTAGATGTACTATAATGATGAGCGTTCCTGTTTTTTCAAATTTTTATATAATTTTTTTCAAGCATGAACATTCTGAACTGCACTATTTATTCATTTACTTCTTTATTTGTGTCAGGTATGCTCTCTCTGGTACAAATCATAAAATTAGTATGTGATAATACCTGAGATATATTTTTCAGGATCATTCAACATATCAGAATCTCCAAGAAAATAAGAAAAAACTTCTGTTGCCAGGTAAGTAATTTTTTCCTGATGTAGATGTTAAAACTGTGCATGAAGAGTCACATTCTCATGTAGAAATTAAGGAATGGCTAGGAAGGACATCGACAACTGAATTTTGTTTACAATGTGGGGTTTATAGGCTGGCATGGTGATGCAGTAGTTAAGGTTGCTGCCTCAAAGAGAAAGTAGAAAACATAGTATTAGTAGTAGAACTGTTTTGCTTTGCACAAGATGATTGTATTTCATAATTATAATGTGTGGCCATTATTTTTTGCATAGAAATGGAGTGTTTTTTTTCATATTTTTTTATTTTAAAGTTTAATAATACTTTGTGTATGTCATATATGTATGAGACAATCAAATCTCGATAAATAAAGTACATTATATTCATTGCATGCAAAGTTGTGTTTATGTGAATATTTCTCGGGAAGGGGGTCCATAGCTTTCATCAGATTCTTAAAGGGCTCCGTGACTCAAAAACATTATTGGCTAAGAATCCATGTGACCAAAGATGTTATTAGTAGGTCTGAATTGGCCACAGTGTCCATTTGCCATGCGATGAATTGATGTTCTGTTCGTGGATGTTTTATGTTTTTCATCCTAAGCTGCCAGGATAGGGGATGACCCCAGTAGCCTTAAATGGTATTCTGTGGATTTACTGATGCTTCTATGTACAGTATGTACCTTCAAGTAATTAATAAACTTTTGGATGGGTTTTGACAGGGACTAAACACCTATGCTTTGACATCCAATTTCACATGGAATTTTACCTCCATGTAATTCAATTTTATAGCTTTACTTGTTACTTTTGGTTAGACCTTGTCAAGATGTGTTACAGATAAATATGCACTCATTTTCTGTAGCAGTTAGTTTTGGTTATGTCCCCAAATAGAGGAAAGCCAAGGGCAAAAAAAAGTTCTATTAAAATTGTAAATAAGCTTGAGTGACATATGTAGAGTTTAATTATTGTTTGGCCGCACTGGTGAAGAGCCTTAAGCAGTATTAGATGTTGTGATTCAAAGTAATTCAGAAATTGTATGGTGGGGAATATATATTATTGATGAATAAAGCAAGACAATAAGCATATATGTCATGTATCATGGGAGTTTTTCCTCTGTCTTCCTTCCCACATCCCATTGACATGGCAAATCTAGCCTGGCTGGCTGTGTGTTACATCAGCACACATTCACTGGCAAATTTAGACTTGCAAGTTGTACCAGTATGCATATCTTTGGTAAGTGGGAGGAAAAGTAAAATAACTGTGGAAACAAATTGAAAACAAGTACAGTCCACACCTAGTGATCAAAGGAAAGCATTGACCACCGGTGGGTGGCCCTGTAAAGCCAACCACGGTGCCATCTTACCACACCGACTGCTTTATGGTTACTGAAACTCTGTCTTTAATTGCTTTATGATTACTGAAACCAGTCTTACTTTATATTTAGTGAGCTGTTTTGTGGTTACTGAAGTTAGTGGTACTTTATATTTGGTGAATGTGGTGCTGATCATTTATTCCACTACTAAATACAACCACTTTAATATTGCAGGAGTGTACAGCCTCTTTAGGAAAAAGAGAAGCTTTATATCCCAGGATTATGTGAATCATACAGAAGCAGTACCATCTTCGGTTGAAACAGATAATGGGAAAAGAACCACACCGAATTTGCTAAAACCCTCCAAACCACCTGAGCCGCAGGGAATATCAGATTCAAAAGTAAATGAGACAGATTGTGATGAAAATGTGAATGACACAAACAGAAGCAAAACAGAAGAGCCAGCTTTGAACATTACAGTTTTAGACCAAGATATCAAAACAGCTGAAAATGCATCCAATGTGGACGATGAGTTGAGTGATGATATACATTCATCTCCTAGTGACGAGGACTCAGATAGCAAGGAACAAGATAATTTAGGCTTGACAAGCAAAAGCAAAGCAAACTCATTAAAGCTCCTAGAAAACATTGCTAAATATTTGTTGGAAAAGCCATCTAATACAACAAAGGTGCTTCTGGAAAATGGAACGGATGGAAAGAACCATAAGAAATTATTTAAAGTCATCCTATTGATTAAAAAGCAAATAATAAAACTCATGCTTGGGAAGAGTTGAGATTCCCAGCTTTTTCATGCAAATGCTGGATTTGCCTTACTGTTTTCAAATGTATAGGAATTCCTAATATGACACTCAAATTGTGAATTTTTGGAAAATACTGGAAGAAATTATTTAAAGAAGAAAGAAACTAGTACTTGTTTGGGAATGGTTCATAAAGGAGACTCTTTTAAGCAGATAGAAAGAAAAAAATGGCGGTACCAACATGACCCAGAATATCATTACAAGCAAGGAAAATATAAGGACAATATCAAAGTAATGTGACAAATAAATGCACATTGCAGGTCTTGACATCCTTAACAGAAAACAGACACATGAGAGAGGAAAGTAGGCAGAACTCAATGTGGACATTTTGTGTTGGTGTTCTCAGTGAAAGACCTCACTGTATGTAAAAGTGACTTTAAGGTTTCAATAGTTTTTCTGACAGTTATACGTAAAGTGTAACTTCTTAACGTCAGAATGTCAATACGCCCATCAATAATATAATCTTTCCATTACAAAAGTCAGTTTCTTTACTGGGCCCCCCATATATTTAATGGGTTTTTTAATTAAATAGTTCCAAACTGCAGAAATTCAGTTTTCATAATGAAAAAAATCCATAAATGCAATATATACAACACTATCCATCCATCCACTATCCAACCCTCTATATCCTAACCACAGGGTCACGGGGGTCTGCTGGAGCCAATCCCAGCCAACACAGGGCGCAAGGCAGGAAACAAACCCTGAGCAGGGTGCCAGCCCACCACAGTATACAACACTACCTACATTTTTATCTGCTACATGCTATAAATTCAAATCAGTTCAGTTTACTCTTGAATAGCACACTTTTTTAACTATCTTCTATGATGATGATTTTCAAACCACAGAAAATGGTTTGCAGTGACTTCAATTGTTTCATCATTCAGTTTTGAAAAATAAATACCATAAAGTACTGGACACTATGCTCTCCATTAACACCGGACAACACATTTTCAAAATCATTTAGTTACTTTTCTGAAATTCCTTTTTTCATATCATATCACATATAGTGAACTCAGATGTACACCCAGAAAAAAAATCTCTAGGTAGTTAGTAGATTGTTTTAAAACAATACTTATATTAGGCAATTATTATCCATAAAATGAATAATATGTAGGTGTGGCATTTTTGGTAAACAAAGGGAAAATGAATACTGTACTTTCATAACACCTGCCATTTGTAGCCATCTTTAAGGGCATTGCTTGCCACGGTCCAGTAGTAGTCAGCAACATTACACTACTACATTTCCTTTGGTTCCCCAACTCCACTGCTGAGATTTCTTGGAAATGTTTCCCATGCTAATCAGGCACTGCACCAAAGTTTTTAGGAAAAAAGTCCAAATGGGTGTGAAGAAAGTGAATTTTCAGAGACGTTCAGCAGCCTGTCTTTGTGACAGGATGAATGAAAGCAGCTTCTCAACAACGTCTTTGTAGTTTTCAGCTCTCTTGATTTACCAGAACATTTGCACAAACTTGTTTAAAAGAGTCCCTGAGACACCTTTTCTCACCATAGAGAATTTCATCACAGTGATCACCCCAGTGACGTTCTTGTATCTGAGCTCCAGTGAAAATCCCCTGCTTTAGTTTTACCTCACGCAGCCTTGGAAACCCTGTCCTCTCTCATATGATGTTCTCTGTATCTCAAAATCTAGAGCTAAAAATGATCATATTCATGTCCAGAGGTCAGTGTTAGGGGAAATTAGCTATTTTGGTCCAAGAAACATTTTGTCTGTTGACCAGTGTAACAGGCCCAGGATGTGTTACCTGTAGTTCACATGGCATGTAAAGGACTTTAAATCTGAAATATATATGTTTTTAATGGGCCTTTGTGTCAGAGTTTTGTGATTTGTTTTTAAAGTTTATTTATGTTTTGTATCCTGGTCTCAGAATTGATGCTTTTCATCCTTAATGGTGTATGTTGTGTACTTCCTCTGAGAGTAAGAGGCAACAGTTCTGATGTCTTTACGCACACCATTTGTCTTTCTTATGATGCAGTCATCCTTTTTCCAAATTTGCTTATTCAGTTACAACATACTTGGATGCACAGCAGTATAGAGCATTAGATAGAAAACAATAGTATATAAAAAACAATTTACATCACAGAACACAAACATACAAAAATCACATCTATATCTCCATTCCCTTGTACATTAATTGAATTTACAAAGTGTGGCAAGTTAATTCCCAAAATGGCCATGTAGTGTGTATGGGGAGGATGCTATGCTATGCTATGTTGCTATGTTTGTGTGACATAAGAGATTCAAGGAAGGACAAGAAAGATTTGAACACCAAAGCCAGAAATGGATCGTCCATCATGACAATCCGTTAAGCCATGATGCACTGTGTCCATGACTTCCTGGCTAAGAAATCAATTACCAAATTGGATTATCCATGCTGTTCACCTGAATTTGGAACAGCCCCTTGAAATTTCTGGGTCTTGACTGACATGAAAGGACAAAAATGTTTGGACATTTCTGACATCCAGCATAACGTGATAAGAAGGGAACTCAAGGATGTTCCAGAAACAGAGTTTCAGGTATGTTTCCTGCATTGGCAATGCCAATTAAATAAATGTAGCACTGAGGAAAGACATTGCTTTTAAGGTGATAGTAGGGGACACAGTTGGAAACTTATTAAAGGCAGAGTCTACACAAATGTTTGAATGTTTTTCTTCACACAAAAGAATCCTAGACATATAGAAAGAATTACCGAGTAGTGTGGTGGAGAGTAGGACTATAGGGACCTTTGAGTCTTGACTATTTTGGACAACTTAGGTGAATAAGATGGATGAGCTTGTTGTATGTAATTGCCTGTTGTCATCACAATCGTTCAATGTTCTAATTGAATAAAATTGAATGTCCTAGCCTTAATTATATAAAAGTGCTCTCGTCATTAGAACTATCAACATACATTTTGAATCTCATTTAATCCAATTCAGAGTCACAGGGGAGTGGATCCAATCCCAGCAGCACCGGTCACAAGGTGAAAAATAACACTGGACAGGAACCAGTCCTTCATAGGCATCATATCTGGGCCAAATTTGTAGTTCATCTTAATAAAAGGATAAGTGTCTGTGTGTGTTTCGGTCTGGTTGCTAAGTCAGTCCAAAAGACCATTTTCTTCTACTTTTTAATATAGAAATAATGATAAAAAACACTCATGAGAAGCATATTGTTAAAAAACGCTTCTTTGACTCGGCAGCAGCTTTAAAACTTACAAACATTCTAAGCAATCAGTCCGTTTATAGTGCCAACTACAATAGTGAGGATAATGTAAATAGTAAGGTGGAAAGATTTAATACTAAAGTGAGAGCTGCTGTTGACAGAGTTGCACCTGAAAAGACAGTGAAAAAATCTTCTAGCATTGTTATACCATGGAAGACCCAAAGAGTGTCTGATTTAAAGAGAACATGCCGCAGAGCTGAGTGTCAATGGAGGAAGACTAAACTTACTATCCACCATGAAATATTAAAAGTCAAAATAACAGAATACAATAACACTGTCCGTCTTGAGAGACGCTGCTATTTCTCTAAGATTATAAATAACAATGCTAGTAATCCTAGAGTCTTCTTTTCTACAATTGATCACCTACTAAACCCAGGTAACTCAAAGGAATGCCTCCTAAGTACTTCCAGTAAAACCTGTGAGGCTATTGCTGTATTTTTCAATCAAAAAATTAATGATATTAGAAATAACATAATATATCCCTCCAACACTAAGGATCCTCCTAAACCCCAGCATTCAATTATAAACAAATTAAACTCTTTCACTAGGATAGATTTACCTGATTTACAAAAATAATTCTCAATTAAAACCTCCACCTGCGTCCTTGACCCGATACCAACAAGGTTTTTCAAAGAAGTATCGGGCGTGCTAATTGATAATGTTCTTGACATAGTAAATTCGTCACTAGATACTGGGGTCTTCCCAGACTGTCTTAAGACTGCTGTAGTTAAACCCCTACTTAAGAAACATAATCTTGACCCTCGCTCTTGAAAATTTTAGACCCATCTCTAACCTGCCTTTCTTAAGTAAAGTTCTGGAGAAGGCAGTCATTATGCAGTTAAATGACCACCTCAATAAACATGCTATTCTTGATAAATTTCAGTCGGTTTTAGAACAAATCACAGCACAGAAACTGCACTCGTTAAAGTAGTAAATGATTTGCGGTAAATGCAGACAGAGGCCATTTATCTGTTCTCATCCTCTTAGATCTGAGTGCTGCATTTGACACCATTGATCATAATATTCTTAGAAATCGCCTTAGTCAATGGGTGGGCCTCTCTGGCAGGTCTTAAATTGGTTTGAATCCTACCTGACAGGGAGAAAATTTTTGTTAGTTGTGGGAATTACAACTCAAGACACATGATATCCAATATGGTGTTCCACAAGGCTCTATCCTGGGTCCGCTGCTCTTCTCAATCTACATGCTTCCGTTAGGTCAGATTATCTCAGGGCACAACGTGAGCTACCACAGCTATGCTGATGACACACAGCTGTACTTATCAATAGCACCTGATGACCCATTCTATTGATTCACTAACACAATGTCTGACTGTATCTCAGAATGGATGAATAGTAACTTTCTCAAGTTAAATAAAGAGAAAACTGAAATCTTAGTGATTAGCAATAATGGATACAATGAGGCTATTAGAAATAAACTGGATACATTAGGATTAAAAGTCAAGACGGAGGTAAAAAGCTTAGGGGTAATTGTTGACTGTAATCTGAATTTTAAATCACATATTAATCAGATCACTAGGACAGCATTTTTCACTTAAGAAACATAGTAAAGTTAGACCTCTTATATCACTGAAAGATGCTGAGAAATTAGTTCACGCTTTGTTTTCAGTCGACTAGATTACTGTAACGCTCCTCTCAGGACTACCCAAAAAGACATAAATCGTTTGCAACTAGTGCAGAATGCAGCTGCTAGAATCCTAACTAGGAAAAGAAAATCAACACATTTCTCCAGTTTTGATGTCACTACACTGGTTACCTGTGTCATTCAGAATTGACTTTAAAATTCTGCTTATGGTTTATAAAGCCTTAAATAATCTCGCCCATCTTATATATCGGAATGTCTGACACCTTATATTCCAAATCGTAACCTCAGATCCTCAAATGAGTGTCTCCTTAGAATTCCAAGAACAAAACTTAAAAGAAGTGGTGAGGCGCCTTCTGCTGTTATGCACCTAAAATATGGAAAAGCTTGCCAACAGGAATTCGCCAGGCTAATATAGTGGAGCACTTTAAAACACTGCTGAAAACACATTACTTTATCATGGCTTTCTCATAGCTTCATCTTAGTTTAATGCTGATGCTCTGTATATTTAATTAATCGTCATTATTATTCATGGTATTCATACTAAAAATCCGTACTAACCCCTACTTTCTCTTCTGTTCTTTTTTCGGTTTTCTGGGGTGGCGACCCGCGCCACCACCACCTGATCAAGGCACCGTGATGTCCCTAAATTGCTGGATTAAAGACCAGAAGTCCACATGACCATCATCATCAAGTTCTTCCATGAGAACCCTGAATACCATGAGGACTGATTGAGGTCATTTATGTTAGGTCTCATGGCCTGGAAACCCTGCAGATTTTATTTTTTTTCTCCAGCCGTCTGGAATTTTTTTTGTTCTTTCTATCAATCCCTGGCCATCAGACCTTACTTTTATTCTATGTTAATTAGTGTTCCCTTATTTTAATTCTTATTTTATGTTGCCTTTTTTCTCTTTCTTCATCATGTAAAGCACTTTGAGCTACATTATTTGTATGAAAATGTGCTATATAAATAAATGTTGTTGTTGTTGTGTCTGCAAATTCATTGAAGAGGTCTGAGCTGTGTTTGGCCACAAATCCATTGGTGACCAAGGAGGACAGAAGAGGGCTCAGCTCTTTAGCCTGTGGCGTGCCTTTGTTGAGGATCAACACTGAGGAAGTCATCCTGCCAATTTTCACTTTCAGGAGTCTAACACAGGGCCATCTTACCTGCATCATAGGCCCCCGGGCAAAGTAGTGCACTGAGGCCCCTGTTTTGATAGCAAAAGAGAAACATAGGCATCAGAAATATCGTGGGCCCCTATGCTCCTGGGGCCAGTGCCCATTGTGCCCATACGTTAAGATGGCCCTAATCAGTTTAGAAATCTAAACTCCAGTTGCAGAGGGTGGTACTAAGACTCAGGTTTAGGAATATAGTGAGTCTTAATGGAATAATGGCAGTAAATCCTGAGCTTTAGTCTATAGGCATTACTCTAGTATGGCAGTTTGAATTATCTAGATGCACAAAAATAGTACAAAGTGAGAAGGACTTAGAATTTTTTGATGACTTCTTCTGATGATAAGCACCCAAAGAGTAGTGCAGACTATATGGAATATTACATTTAACATTCTTGCAAAACATTTCATCATAATGGGAGCAAGTGCCTCTAGATGATGTAAAATGGCTAGTTAGTCTACTTGTGTGTGCTTAGGGAGTGGAATGAAAATGCAGTACTTCAAGGAAAATTCAGGCAGATACAAGAAAAAGATGCAAACACCCAACAAGTAGCAGGCAGGACAGGATTCTCATCTCTGGAACTCTGAGACTACCATGCTGGCCATTCTGCTGCTGTGCTACAACAGTCAGTCAGTCAGTTATCGTCCAACCCGCTATATCCTAACACATGGTCACGGGGCTCTGCTGGAGCCAATTCCAGCCAGCAAAGGGCACAAGGCAGGAAAAAACCCCAGGCAGGATGCCAGCCCACTTCAGGGCACACACACACACCCTCACACCAGGGACAATTTAGAATCGCCAATGCACCTAACCTGCATGTCTTTGGACTGTGGGAGGAAACCAGAGCACCTGGAAGAAACCCAAACACACGAGGAGAACATGCAGACTCCACTCAGGGAGGACCCAGAAGGCAAACCCAGGTCTCCTTACTGTGAGGCAGCAGTGCTACCACTGCGCCACCATGCCACCCCGCTACAACAGTGAAACAAATTTAAATCTTGATATATTGTGACCTGCTTTAGTGCTGGTGTGTTGCTACTGTTTCCTCCCTAGTAATTGATAAATCAAAGTGCACAATATTGCTGTAATTGGATGCATGGCATTATTAAATGACTGGTTGTTCCATTTTTTATACCTTTATCCATCCATTCCTCTTTTAAACCTGCTTATCCTGAGCAGGGTCACAGCGAAGCTGGAGTCTTTCCTGGCAAGCATCAGGCACAGGAACAATCAGTGGCGAGCACGCCAGCCCATCACAGGGTGAACACACACACATACATTGTGGAAAAAATATATTCAATCCAGAACCTGTTTTAAGCAGATAGAGACACTGTGTTTAACCATTACAAGATGAAAATTTTACATTGAACCAATTCCAAAACCCCAGACCCTGTGTTTTTATTGGGAATGTATAGTTTTGTACATTTTTTGCAGGTTTTCATATAATTTTCATTAATAAATAGGGAGCTCAGCCCCCTGCTCGCTTTGCTTGCCAACCCCCGGGTTTGGTTAACTGGTAATACAATTTAAAGAGATTGTTATTTTCATGGGAATTTTTACATATGCATTATTTTCACTTTTACTTTAAAACTTCAGTTAAAACAATATTTGGAATTAACTTTTCTTCAAGATCACATTGAATTTTGATTCCGTGTTTGGATTTACATTGTGACAATGCAACGTATAACTACCCGTGAGTGAATTTCGTTTCTTTCTCTTTAATAAATAAACCGACTTTTTCAAATGTTTGTCCCTGTGATTTGTTATTTGTCATAGCAAAAGCTATTCTAACAGGAAACTGTAAATGTCAATACGAATGGCATATCAAGATCTCCTTTTGTGTCTAATGTTATTCGCGGAAGTTGTACTACATTACCTTTCTTGCCGCTTGTTAAAATTTTATATGTCAGAATTGTTCAACCAATTTTGAATACACCTAATCTTGTTCCATTGCATAATCCATCACATACATAAATTATGCAATAACATTACGATACATCCTTCTTTCAACAGTAATTTGGCCGGTGGAAGACTGGACAGTGTTAACGCTTGTAGATTTTCTATGGGATATTGTAAGTTTATGTTTTCATCTTACGATCATACGATCACCGCCAACTACTTCAGCATAGTCTGTTGATACACATTTAATCAATCTGCCATGTAACTGATCGACAATTTTTGCGTTAATTCGTTTGACTTCATCGTTTCTCGCTACCATATTTAGATGAATGGGTGATGCTAAACTGGATCTTCGTAAATGTGTGTGTGTTCATAAGTAAGCCCTTTCATGGATTGTTGTCTGTCCAAGTTAAATGCCAGCATGCACCCAATGACCGTGATCTTGTTTGAAAATAGTTGTAAGTACGGCATGACTTGAAAGAATCTCATGGTAAAAGTATCCATCTCGTGGGACTGCCTTCCAAAACGTCTCTTCAAAAAGTCACGTCTCGTTGCAAGATTTGGCCTTATACTTTGAAATTTTTGTATGAAAATGGGCTATATAAATAAATGTTGTTGTTGTTGTTATCTGCCATTTGAGATGAGGGTTTATAGCACCAAAATGCAAAAAAATATCAAATAATCAACTAAAGATAAAATTAGATTTTGAATGTTAACACCAGGAGTGATAAATATATCTTACATATAAAGTTAAAAGTAAGTAGAACACCTCCCACCCACACACACACACACACACACACACATATATACAATTTAAGACATAAATTATATAATAAAGCAGGAACACAAAACTTTTGTCAAGGGTGTTCTTTTATAAATTTATGTGAACATCAATGTTGCTCAAAAAATGACTAGTCGTACCCGATATCTAATTCACATAACTGGTTGATGAATTCAACTGTGAGTGAGGGATGGCTGTGGACTTTAGGTGGTCCCCTCCTCCCACTCTCTCAACAATAACTGAATGACAGAGAGTGGATATGGTTGAGCACAACAAACATTGATAACTGGCTAACTTTAAATCTCAAAACACATCTGTAAGAAGAGGCAGACATGGCTTTTCTTTCATCACAAACACAGCTGTTTCAAAGCAGCAAAAACCATACTGACACTTTTTTTATATAAATCTTTTATTAAATCTGTTGTCACATTTGGTTTTATATGTTGGTTTGGCAAACTCAGAGTTTTGAATATAAACTATCTTAACAACACTGCAAAAATTAGCAGTAACATTATCGGTTTGCGACAGACCTCCGTCACTAAGCTATATCTCAAACAGATTTCAAGTAAGACCAGCTCAATACCATCAGACAGCTGCCTTCCTCTCTTCTCTAAGTTTCAACTGTTGCCATCTGGCTGCATATTTAGGTTTCCGAGGGTAAACAGCAACAGTTTTAAGATCTCTTTTATTTCCAGAGCTACAAATATATTGAATTCTGTTACTTGTACAGAAACTGCTGAATTCTAATTTAATATTTTATGTACTCCATCCATCCATTATCCAACCCGCTATATCCTAACTACAGGGTCACGGGGGTTTGCTGGTGCTAATCCCAGCCAACACAGGGCGCAAGGCAGGAAACAAACCCCGGGCAGGGCGCCAGCCCACCGCAGGTATTTTATGTACTGTTAAAGGTAATTAATCTTCTTTACAAGAATCTTGAATGTGTGTACGAATGATAACATTAGCTGTCATTGGCTTATTTTCCTATACATGTGTAACAATACCTTATGTTTTTTACTTTCCTGCTGCAAAAATATTTCCCTCTGGGATAATAAGGTCTGTCTACTACCTACCCAAAAAATCATTTCTAAATAATAAAAGATATTAAAACTGATACCCAAATATATCATGTGTGCCATTGGATGCATGACTGTGCACTGAGGTGATTCGGCATCCCATCCCGGGCTATAGTTAGAGTTATCATTGCCCCAGCTGGTAGTGCTAAACATACTGAAGTTTATCTGTTTTTCCCACAAGATTTAAGGCGCTGAGAGCATAACTGAACAAGTGGTATAGGAAAAAAAAGGTAAGGAGTACAGCGGGTAAGCTAATTTCTGTTTTCTGTTAAATAAAATGGAGCTATGTATTTTGAAATGTTCATGTTTGTTTGACATGCAGGTAATTTCATCATCCTTTGTAAAGATAGATATGAAAGGCACTATATAATAGATAGATAGATAGATAGATAGATAGATAGATAGATAGATAGATAGATAGATAGATAGATAGATAGATAGATAGATAGATAGAGATAGATATAAGATAGATCGATAGATAGATAGATAGATAGATATAGATAGATAGATAGATAGATAGATAGATAGATAGATAGATAGATAGATAGATAGGAGAGGCAATATAAGATAGATAGATAGATAGATAGATAGATAGATAGATAGATAGATA
Source organism: Polypterus senegalus (assembly GCF_016835505.1). Classification (NCBI taxonomy): domain Eukaryota; kingdom Metazoa; phylum Chordata; class Cladistia; order Polypteriformes; family Polypteridae; genus Polypterus; species Polypterus senegalus. The sequence continues at coordinate 37,909,865 of NC_053163.1, forward strand.
GATAGAGATAGACAGATAGATTGATATGAAAGGCAATATAAGATAGATAGATAGATAGATAGATAGATAGATAGATAGATAGATAGATAGATAGATAGATAGATAGATAGGAGAGGCAATATAAGATAGATAGATAGATAGATAGATAGATAGATAGATAGATATGAAAGGCAATATAAGATAGATAGATAGATAGATAGATAGATAGATAGATAGATAGATAGATAGATAGATAGGAGAGGCAATATAAGGAGAGGCAATATACGATAGATATATAGATAGATAGATAGATAGATAGATAGATAGATAGATAGATAGATAGATAGATAGATAGATAGATAGATATGAAAGGCAATATAAGATAGATAGATAGATAGATAGATAGATAGATAGATAGATAGATAGATAGATAGATAGATAGATAGATAGATAGACGCGCGTGCTGCCGACAAAGGATAGTTTAAGGATGTGCATACGTACAATCAAGTGACAAGAACTGAACAAAAGGCATGTGTATGCATTTAATTCTGCATGTGCTGAAATTTAATCCGCACAGTCTGTCAAAGAAAGCCAGTGATTATCGCAGTAGACCTTACGCAAGAAGAAACAGCTACCGCTGCGGGTGTTGTATCCAGTTCAGTCCCCCGGGACACCAACTGAAAAAAAATATAGGCATACAATTCATTCTGTTCAAATAAGAATGTAGTACATTTATTACGGCATCACTGCTGAGCACACCAGCTAATATCTTTGGCGTAATAACGTAATAACAGTTTCTAATTAACGCTATACATTTGCAAAATAACGCAGATCTTTTGCGAAACAAAGAATACATTTTTTGAATGTCGGGAATAAGTTTCTATAATGTAGTCATTTAGATAAAAAAAAGAATGGGAAATGTATATAAACATGTTTGAGCAATTCAGTTCAATAAAGGTATGAAATAATACATAAACATGAATACTTATTGTTGAAATGGCTTGTGATGATATAGCTTACAGTTTAAATCAATCGTTCTGTTGCAGTACTGAGCGATTTTAAAACGAAAGACCTCGCTGTGATTTATTTTGTGAGGACTTTTATTTTGACATAGTTGTCTCTCGCTACAACAGGAAGTAGTTCTTTTATTGACATTACCGTCGCCGTCTTCCTAGGCATTTTGTAGTTCATTGCGCACAGAATGGCTCTCTCCAGAGGGCTCAGGTGCTGTCAGCGGATTTTCTCTTGGGTCCCTGTTGTCATCATCACCGCTGTGGTGCTCTGGTCTTATTACGCTTACGTCTTTGAGCTGTGCCTTTGTAAGTGTGTTTTTTATTTTGCCTAATTAGTATTAGTAAGGAGGATGCTGTATGCAGTTTGATACGATATGCTATCAGGAAGTGTGTAATAGTCGAGAATCGTCATAAACCAAGCACGTATTGGCCCTAATTTGATTAAATTCTACCATTTGATATATCATACAACAATCGATCGAATATTCCGAATTTGTCAAATAGTTTTTAAAACGTAGTATCCCTCTTCAGATATTTTTCCTGATTCTGGTGATCAGTTTGTTGTATTTGTTTTAAGCAACGCAGTAGTTTTTATTTTAGTACGTCGATGCGTCTTTTTAATTTGTTAGTATATCACGAATAAAAATCAATTAGTATAACTTAATTATTTCAAGTGATCACTGCGACGTATTCATTTGTTTTTGCAAATCATGCACTTCAATCAAAGGTGGTGCAGTCTTACACCCTTTATTGTTGTTGTGTTGACATTACAGTTGTTACCATTCTGAGCGCATTTACAACAATCGTTTTTTAGGAAGCAAGCCGATTTAAGTTAGATGGTTATTTGTATTGCACGATCCTTTACACTTTGTGTGTGTGTGTGTGACATTTTCATATATCTTGAATCAGGGCTTATTTACCATTGTGTTAAAATGCATATATGCATGTATGTGCATAGTAAAACATTTATGGGTGGCACAGTGGTGCAGTAATTAGCCCTGGGATCCTAGGGTTGGATTTCCACTTGGTGACTGTCTCTTGTGAAGTTCACAGAGTGTGTTTTCCTCTCACATCCCAAAGACTTGTGAATGAGTGTGATTAAAAATACCAATCCATCCTAGAGTATCTTGTAGTAATACTTATTTTATTATGTTTTTTGTTATGTTTATTTTCAAAAATTGCTTACTCTCCATGAAAATGCATTTTGTGCTAGTTTAGGCATAGTTGCTAAGTAATTATTAGCCTGTAGATCAAAAGGCTGTTGATTCAGACTCACGACTGACTCACTTAACCTGTCTCAGCAAAATAAATAAATACAATAATTTCGATTAACATTTCATGGTGTTTATTTACTTTAGAAAGGTGCTTTGTAAAGTCAATTTGTTTTGCTTTTTTTCTGTTTCCTTAGGAATTAGACTGAAAATGATTTATTCTATTTTAATCAATAATGAAATAAAAAATTAAGGTAAATTGTAAAGCTAACATTTCATACAGAACAGACACGAAGTTGATCATACCTACTAGAATTGTTTGGCAGTTCCAGACATATTATGCCAAGATTCTGCAGTTATACTGTTTTGTGTATTAAAAACACATTCTTTTTCCTAATTACACTTTATTAAACAATCAGTTGTTAGCTGTATTTTAGAGACTAAAAGAGATCAACCCCTCCTGAAATGGGTGGGAAGGTGTAGGAGTGTCAGAGTGTGTGACTGCACAGGCTGCCCAATTTCCATAGTTATCTGCATGTTAAATTTGGAGAAACAATATGAGAAGCCTTTTTACGAACAGTAAAGGGAATTTGCTGAAATTATTATTACTATTATTTTCAAATACAGTACAAAGGGATATTTTTACATTCTGATTTGCCTATTAAGTACATTTGTTTAGTTTATTAAAGTATATCAGTTGTTGACCAACAAAGAATCGTATGAAGCATTATATTCCAATAACTATTTGGACTGTTTTGCTTTTTTGAACAATTGCAGTCCAAGCCTTAGGCAAAAACAAAGTTTAACATTTTCAGCTGTGTTCTGTACAAATAAAGTGCTGGTGTTTTCAATTCAACGAAACATGGTTATATATGTTTATTATTCTTGTTTATGGTGGTGCCAGAAAGTGTTGCATGTTGATCAGATATGTAATTAAACATTTCACATGAGAGTACACTATGATCTATAAAGTTCATATATTTGTTCAATGCCTGAGCTTGTTTATTGCAATCCAGTATCACAGAGTGCTGGCTTTTTTCCTTGCCCCATGGGGTACAAGGCATGAATGAACCCTGAATGGTGTTGCCAGCCTATCACAGGTTACCAGCCCCCAGTGGGGGTACCACAGCAGATAATTTCCCTGAGGCTAAAAGAGCAACTATTAATTGATTTTTTTCATAAGCATTTAATTGTTTCTTAAATAAATCTAGAATTAATTCATCCTATGTTATTTTATCTAAAAGGAGAAAACTGAAAATGTATTAAGCAATTTCTTCTTATAATTTAGATTAGTTTGCATTACTTTTTGTTTTCTTTATTTAGTATCACCAGTTAATACCGATTTATAAACTTATTAGTTTATAACTAGTCAATTGCATTGCATAGATAGACAGTGGTTAAATAATATTTAGTTTAATAGCTAAGTTTTCATCTTTAGACAACACTCAGTAGATTTAGTTATTTGTCTAAATGACTCTTAGCATGGCTGAGAAAGTGAACACTAAGCTACAGGTAAAAAACAGAGACTTTCTTCTGGACTGTTAAGGAGGTATGGTCTATTTATCAACTGTAGTCTAACCTAAACAAAAAAGTAATGCTTTTAGTATAATAAAGAAAACAAATTTTAAGTTTTGGGGAAAAAACTAATAAGTAATGTTCTTCTTTTCTCACTCTTTTTTATAGTTACTTTGAGCAACACTTTGGAAAAAGGTAAGATTTAATGTTTAGTATTGATTTGTATGCTGATTACAAATAATTATAGATACCCTGTAACCCTGAATTGGAAACCTGGACTTATAAGTCTAAAATGTAATTATACTGTTTTCATAAATTTTTATTTTAAATATTTTTTATATAATCAGTATTTTTCACTTGTTCAAATGAAAAAGCTTTTAATTACTGATATATTGTTCAGCATGAAAACAGGTTTAACACTAGAATTACCAAAGCCTACAAAAAACTCGTAAACCAGGCCCACCTTAAATCCGTTCGCACCTCTCCGTCAGCGTCTTTTGTCTTGTAAATGTGTCGATAAGCGCAAGCAGCCTGCTATGCAATCCCCCTGCCACCGCAAAACAGGCAAGAAGTTCTCTCAGTTCAAGCCTGGGAGTGAGCTACTTAGAATTGTATTGGGAAAATAATTTCATGTGTGTTCTGTGTCTACAACAATCTATGTAAACACATCGTTAAAAAAAATGTTTTTCATGTTTTAGTAATAAATGACAAAATGTATACATAAGGGACACCACTCACATCTACAGTTATTCCCTGTTTCATATAAAAACTAACAGCATCAGATCTGGGGTGGGAGGGGGTGCATGTTGTATCGTGATTGTGACTGAGAGAATAAAAGTAAAAAAAAAAACAAACACTAACTTTTGCAAGTACTATACATTTACACCAGCTGTTACAGACACAAATCAAATGTATGCTTTTATTGTATAATATTAACAATAAGAGCAGCTCAGTACTCAAAACAATAAACTTGCGGGGAAGCTGGTTTCGAATTCACAACCTCTGGATTATAAATCAGCAGTCCTTACCGCTGCACCACGGAAGCTGTTGTATTGTACTTATACCTTTTGTGAAAGTGTTTATTTGATATTTGGCCATCAGCCTTCACACATTATACAGTTCATGTCTACATTTAGTCATTTATTACTAAAACATGAAAAACATTTCTGTTTTAATGATGTGTTTACATAGATTGTTGTAGACATGGAACACACATGAAATTATTTACTCTATACAATTCTAGGTAGCTCAATCCCAGATAATCAAGTATTGAACTGGGAAAACTACTTGCCCGTTCTGCGGCGGTGGAGGAATGGTATAATAGCAGGCTGCTTGATGCCTGGGCTTATCAACCCACTTACAAGACAAAAGACGCTAACGGAGAGGTGTGAAGGGATTTAAGGTGGGCCGCGTTTAAGAGTTTTTTCGTAGGCTTTGGTAATTCTAATGTTAATAATAAAGCACCAGCACTAACCATTACTTTATAATGACACTATGGTCTATACAGTATGTGTAATGAAATATTGTTTAACAAACTTGTTTTCAACAAAGTAAAAATATATTTTTTTTATTATTATTATTCTTATAAACGAATAAATAAAGAATTGTGTCAGGTCAGAAGTGAAGTATGGATAATCAAGAATATACGTAACTATCAGTTACAAAAGACCACCATAAACCTTGAACATTTCCAATAAAATATAGCCAATTGATTTTAACACTCTTTGAGAAGCATTAGATTAATCCAGTTGCATATTTGTCTGAAAGCATTTCTAATGATCTTACGAAGTCACAACCTGGATACTACCCATGTGTTTTTATTTGTCTAGATATCACATATAATAAAAATCTCATTCTAAACACACACATCCTAAAGTAGCACTGCTATTAAAAACCATTCATTTGCAAAACTTAAAGGAGGAGTGAAAAGTAATTAGGAGTATGTCGTCTTATACTGAATTTTACAACAAAGAAATTTGTTGGAAGGTAGTGACTGAACTAGACTCCTAATATATATATCTTCATGTAATATATATTAGCATCACATTGCATTGAATAGGTATACGAAGCATGATTGCACCTTGTAAAGATGTCATGTGTAAGGGATAGCCAGCAGCCCAAGCAATGGAAGGATGGGGGAAGGCAGCTTCTCTAGCACACTGCCTCATCCAGAATGCTAGATTGCAGCCCCCCTGGTTTACAGCAGTACCTCAGATTCCCGCAGGGCTCCATGAAAGTTGTATTCCATAGGGGCTGCCAGGGGAAGCTGCAGATCCCTACTATGAGTTTCCAATACACCAGGGAGTAATTCCAGGTAATGCTGATGAGCCACCTGAAATGCTCCCAGGTGTAATATGAAAGGGGCCACCTCACCTCATTTGAGGAAAAGGAGGAGGACAACAACAACAACAATGCTTGCGAGAAGAAGTGGAGGAGGCACTGACCCAAGAGAGAGAAATAGAGAGAGACAAGGAGAAGAAGGGGAGCGAGGGAAATTGCTTCCCCACCTAAATAATGAACATCTGTGTTGCAGAGATTTGTGCCTGTGACTGTCGTGTCGGGTGTTTGGGGAGCTGTGCGCCCCCAGGTCTTCACACATTTGTTTATGTCACATAAACCTTCAAGCCCTGCAGATAGCTAAGGAGTACAATTACTGTATAGGTAAACCGATCACAACATGAGCTTCTAACACAGTTATTGTGACATATGCTGAGTTTTGGAATGGGAAAATTAAGGAAAGAATTTATATTAGTTAAATAATTTTAGTTTGTCCTGGTATAATAGTTATTGGCTGCATTCCCACCAAAACACAGTTTTCAGTGTTCTTTTTTTAAACTGCAAATTCTGATTTTTTTTCAGTTCCAGAGCCTTGTTTCAGAAGAGAAGAGACATTTTGCTCAGGCTCCACTTGAAACAGTACTTTAAATCTCAGATGCATTTGTGTATGCATTATGTATTTACTTGCTGGTTAGCAACTTTCTCTCCTCTTTTTTTCTTTCACAGTTTGCTACCTCATTGCTTTCCATGTCTGCTTTGCAATGTTCATTTGGACTTACTGGAAATCCATTTTTACATTGCCTTCTCGGCCGTCAAAAAAGGTAAAATCTATTATATGAAAATAATTCTTAGCTTCAGTGGAAAAGAATTCTTAGCATTCTATTCTTTTATGTTTTTTTCACTTACAACAATAAAGCAGTGAATGCAAATATTTACATTTTTTTATATAACTGCTGAAGTGAATCGCACAATTAAACTCTATCTGCTGTCTCTCTCTGTACTGTTGCTGTGTTGCAGAATAAGTCATTTCTATTGGGATAGTTTCCCATCCATGCTGAGCATGAGAAGGGTATACAGAATATGAATGAATTATTACTTTGTTGATGTTATTCTGTTCTTTGATTTATATCACATTTTCAAATGGTGCTATAAAACTCAGTTTCCTGTATTTTTAAAATAGATTACTAAAATTTACACCTAAAATGCAGAAACTGTATACAGTGGAACCTCGGTTCACGACCATAATTCGTTCTAAAACTCTGGTCGTAACCCGATTTTGTTGTGAACCGAAGTACTTTCCCCCATAGGATTGTATGTAAAAACAATTAGTCTGTTCTGGACCGTATGAACTGTATGTAAATATATTTTTTTAAAGATTTTTAAGCACAAATGTAGCTAATTATACCATAGAATGCACAGCGTAATAGTAAACTAAATGAAAAAACATTGAATAACACTGAGAAAACCTTTAACAACAGAGAAAACGAACACTGCAAGAGTTCACACTATGGCGCTAAAAACACTTTTTTTTAATAAGTTTTAAGCACAGGGAAAAAAATTAACATTTGAAAAATCCGTAATTTAATAAACCACCAAGAAAAGTAACATTGCAACAATGCACGCTACGAGCTGATCGCTGTAAACAGAAGTGAAGTGGAGGTTAAAATCCAATAGAAAAAAGTCTTCATTAAATACAATGAGGTTAAAACAATGCTCGAATCTGTCTCTTTAAAAACAAGCCCGGTGCATTCTTTAACTGCCTTCTTGGCTTTATGTGTCCAGCCCTCTCTCACTCGCTCGTTCGCTTGCTCTCTTTCTCTCTCACGCGTGTGTCTTTCCCTCTCCCTCTCTCTCTCTCTCTCTCTCTGTCTGTCTGTCTGTCTTTCTCTCTCTCTCTCTCTCTCGCGCGTGTGTGTGTGTGTGTGTGTGTGTGTGTGTGTGTGTCTCTCTCTCTCTCTCTCTCTCTCTCTCTCACATGTGTGTCTGTGTGTGTCGCTCTCTCACGCTCGCTGCACATGGCACAGGGAGAGACTGAACACCTGCGGAAATCATCGGTGCGCACAAACCGAAAGATAAACTGGCTTGTTCTTATACCGAGTGTGTGGTCGTGAACAGATGCAAACGTTTGGCGAACTTTTTGGTCGTAAACCGATTTGTATGTGTTCCAAGGCATTCGTGAACTGTTATAAGTTATAAGTTGGGTTTTCTGTGCAGCACTGAAAAGAGGAATTGTTTTTTAATATTTAACTGATACTCTTCCCCTCACTGTTCAGCTCACTGTTTATTTTTACATGTTAACAGTCATGCATTGATATGTCAGTTTACATTTTCTGATAGCTGAATTCCTCCAGTCCATATCTTACCCGAATTGTTTCTTAGACTAAGGTGTTGCTGGTGAGCCAGGGTGGTTTGTTTTCTTGACTCAGTGAAACCATAATTGCATAGTTTTCATTTTGGGTGCTCATTAAATGTGAGTGTTAAGTTTTTCAGTCATTTTTATGTTGTTTCTTTAGTGTTAACCATTGTATACAGTGATGAAAAGTGCATGCAACACGAATATAATCTCTAAATGTTGCTTAATTTAAGATCCAGAGCCTTAGAACAATTTTATTTTTTTTTTAGCAATGAAATCAACAAAAATTTTTTCTCCAAAAAAACCATTATCTCCAAAGAACCTGATATCATAACCCCAGAAATAGTGGTAGCAGAGGTGGTGTTTTTTTTAATTTATACAGAAATATGGCTAAACCTGTGTATTCAAAAGCATATTGCTCTCAACCCTCAAAAATATAGGAAGTGTGATTACCAGTTAGTGCATGTTCTTTCAATTAATTTCTAAACTGTGTGCTGCCCACCTAAATATATTGCTGTTGTTAAATATCATTCCCTCTAACTGCTGAGAGAATTATTGATAATATAATTAAATTATGAAAATTAATGATGCCACTGTTTGAAATTTTCAGCAGCCTAAGTATGTGTCCCAGCTGTACTTTTGCCATTTTTTTTCCTGAACTTACATTTTCAGTGCAAGTTTTGATATACGTACAAAATTGGATTATGAAAACCTTCAAGAACAAAACTTATTTGAGCCCTGTGTGTACCATTGTTTTCAACTGAACATATTTTAAGCATTTCCAGGTACTAAGAAGTGATCCCCATTTTTGTTCAAAAACCACATAGACTGACATAATTAGTTTAATAATAACATTAATCATCAAAACAAACACTAATAACACATTCCCCTTCAGTAAATATTATTTAATAAAGCTATTTCTTAATGCTTTATTACTTTAAAAGTTTTTACATTCAGAGGAATGGCCTCTCGATCTTTTTTGGTCTTTTTCAACTATTTTACTATATTTTTGGAATCGTAATGCTAGCAATCATGCAAGAAGACACATTAGCAACACATCTGAAAAGCTAAGTGAATTATAAAACATGAATGCACAATTACACCTCACTGTAGCTTGCAGATGTAGCCCCACACTGTTTTGCAGGCTGCTGCAAGAACGGTCCCTGAAGGCAGCATAAGCTGTTAGAATAATTGAGACTTACGATTGCATGCAGCCAACATCTACTCTTGCCTGAAACATGCAGCTGCACTTCGTTATGCAGGGTAAAGCAAAGTGTACTTGAATAACCACGAAGATGATGAGGTGTTGGCGCTAGCAGTACATGCTTTTCAGACTTATTCTTCATAATAAGCTCAGCTTCTTTTTTGTTTGTAAGAAGAATAAACGTATTAAATATCTCTGTATGTAACCAAATTTACATAAGCAATTGTTTGCGATTCAGGGAATCCTGTAATAGAATATTCAGAGGATTTTTGACACTTCAGTATGAGGTTTTAAAAGGTATTTCAATCTGATAAGTCACACAAAGCCCTTTAACAACCTAGAGACAACAGCAGGTATCTGCATGTTTGTAAAAAATTTGAATTTATTTTGGAAAGTCGTTTTTTTGATGAATAACTTTTCACTGTCCACTTCTTTATATATCTATTGATCCAGTCATTTTCCCAAACCCACTTATCCAGGGCAGGGTCGCAGGGCAGCTGCAAAAATTAACAAAGGCTGCAAAGAAACTCCTCAGGGCTAGGATGCAGTTGATAGTAGACTTCTTAGGCTTAAAACTAGACTGCAGGTGATCATGAATCCTATTGAGGATGACCCTAACAAGGACCTTACCCAGTACCGAGAGCAGCGTTATCCCCTGGTAGTTGCCACAATCCAGGCGATCACTGTTCTCTTTCCAGATAGGGATGATAAGTGCCATTTTACAGCCAGTTGGGATGATAGCAGTCTCCCAGATGTAAGTAAAGATTGTTTGCAATGCCAGGAGGAGAGCCTTACCGTCTGCCTGGGAAAGTTCACCCCGGATATATCAAAGATTCCTGCAGCCTTCCCTACCCTCAAATGGTTCACCACCTGTGCAATCTCAGTGAGATTGGGTGGTTCACAGCTAATTGGAGGATCAGCCTTAATAACCGTGGACCCAGATATGTCTAACGTCCTAGCCAGAGGATCAGCTTTAAAGAGCTGCTCAAAGTAGCCAGCCCAGCGGGTCACAACTGCAGTGTCATCCGTAAGGGCCGTTCCATCATCTGCCCTGACTACAACTCTCTGAGAATCAGATTTAGATGTGCGTAATGCTTCGATTCAACTGTAAGCAGCACATGGATCAGTGGACCACAGATGGTGTGTCACTAGCTCACAGATTTCCCTAACAAACGTCTCCTCATCCCCCCTCAGAACACTTGCTGCCATCCTTCTCAGGTCCCAGTACAGACCAGAGTTGCCATCAAGCCTTGTGCTGCGACTCCTCTTGATGATTTCTGGGGTTCCCTGCAAGATGAAACACCACCTTCTAGGAACACTGGCAACACAAACACAGCCCTTAAAATCTTTCATAGTCTTGTCAGAGAACATTTCCCACATCACATTAGGATCGGCAGTCATACCCAAGTCTGCATTTACAATAGCATTTTTTTCTTCTGGTTTGGCAGTCTCAGAAATATGCCACTCATGTAAATGAGGAGGTGTGAGAAAATTTAAGGTGGTCAAGCATTGTGAATATTTTCGTAGGCTTTAGGGATTCTAGTGTTAAATAGCCTTAGTCAAGACAGTCTTCACCCCAACCTTTAATTTGTGTTTTTTACTTGGTCTGTAGAAGAGAGAGAGAGAAGGAACAGGATCAAAGGAGAGCAGCAGAGACAGCTCAGTGTGCCAAAAAGAGAGAGCATCTTTGAATTAATTCTGCCTGAATTAGAATTTACAGATATTGTTTTTAAGGAGCTTTTAAAGTGAGTACATGTTTTAGATAGCAGCCCAGAAGTTAGAATTTTTATAGTTAAAGGAATACTCAAATTATTACTTTAACCTAAAAGACCATTTCAGAGCTGCTGTTGTTTTTAGTTTACTAATTATTTCTGAACAGATTTAAATTATTTTTTACAAAGAAGGTTAGGGCTGTTGGAAGTTCTTTAACTAAATAATTTTTGAGTCATTTTATTAATTTTTTAATAACAATATTAAAAATTTCAAATTATTTTTTAGCGTTTACAAGAATTTTGATACTCTAGAGTGCATGCAGAATTTCCTGCTTGTGTTTGTATCTGTATGGTCCAAATACAAGTTTGAAAGATCTTTCTTTTTTGTTGTTGTTTTTGTTGCTTATTATAAGTTTGGCCAGCTGTATTCAGTACACTTGTGCACATTTTAAAAATCCAATTAAGAGTGATACTGACTGCATTCTTTAGTACTATTAAGTATTATCCTTACCGTAAATAATAAGTTAAGCCAATGTCACATTATAAGACTTGTAGACAGAGGTGATATCAACTTTGTCAGTTCATGTGACTGACTATAAATTGCTGGCCATATCAAACCATGTGATTGCATGACAGCTTTTCAACACAGTTTCACACTTTCAAAGAATCATGTGCTCACCCCTTTTTCTGACAGCCAATAACATGCTGCCTGACCAAGAATGTGCTATATAAAGGGTTTACAGGCACAGTGAGTTCAGCCAGAGTCTCGGGCCTAACCCACCCCCGCCTTTGGTCATTGAATATAAAACACAAGATCTTAGACACATGAGCCTCTCTTCTGTTTGATAGATCCAAAACACCCATGTTTCATAATCGTCGTATCTGCATTATATACATTATAATTCTGGCTGAGCGCTCATTTGTTGTCAATTTTCATGCACACAAGAACTGTCCCAGCAACTTAAGCCAAAATCAAATCTAATTGTTTTTGTCAGGGTGAGTCATGCACTAGTTGGAGTGAGTCACTGGGTATGTCTGACTACATGACTAGACTGTCTACAACTCGCTAAGATTAGTAAATGATGTCCATGGCTGAAAATCTCTGCAAAAGTCATGTAATGTGACATGGATTTTAGCTGTGAGCTAGGTCTAATTTAGTCCACTTCTTTAGAATAAATCAGATTTGATAATTGTGGGATTTAGTGCATATGCAAATGAATAATGATCTTTTAGCCACCTATTCATATTGCATTATATAAGGTCATCTGTATCCTGCAAATGATGCGTATGTACTTTTAAGAAGACGCTTATTGAACTTTGTTTATTAATTTGCTTCTTAAACAAATGCTTCTAGCTGCCCATGTAATTGTAAATTGGCTGCTTTCCAAATAATATTTAGAATGCACATTGTAATAAAGGAACGAAAACTAGCATAAAAGTAGACAACAATTTTATATGTGGAAGGTTTTTTACACGTGATTATACTACTACTATATATTTGCTGTCGTAACATGAATAGAAAGACATTGAATTTAATTAAAGATTACATTTCATAGGGGATAGGCTAAGAAAATTCCTTTATGGAAAATGGTAATAGGTATTTAATTTAAAAAATATTTGAAAGTTTACTGCTAAAGAATTTATTTCTGTTTGTTCAGCATATGTACTAGACTTCCACAGCATCGATTTTTAGGATACGTTACTACTAAGTACCACAGCTCATTTACTGTGATCTTCAGAATTTAACGGGTACACCTTAGAAGGTAATAAGAGTAGCTATTATTTTGAAATTTGTGCACACAACCCTTGGACACATACTCTGGTCCGCATTCTAGAAGTAGCAAAACTAAAATCTGTGCCTGACATAAATAAACAGGGTAAAAACTTGACTTATATGTGGAGGACTGAGATAAATGGTTTACCACTGAGTAGACATGCCAGGTGTTCTGGCTAGTAATTTTTGTGATATCAATAACTATTTTGGACAAATGCTGTAGATTTTTCCCCAAACACATTCACTTGAAACACTTTTCCAACAATGTCTTAGCATAATGCTTCTCCACAGTAAACATACTGTAACATGATTGCAGAACAGTTGGAAACACTAGCCATACCATTTCATTTTTTCAGGTGTATTGAAAAACTTTTTTAAAAAGTGAAATTTATGTTTAAAAATCAATACATTAAAATAGTTCAGAAATGTAATAGTAATTGTGAAGTTGTTTTGCATTATTTTTTGTTAATAAATTTTTGTTACACTGTGAACAAACATACACAGACAGTGATCATGCCAGATACTGTATAGTCAAATCACCATGTTTACAGATACCTAAAATGTGCAAATCCATCAACAACACAGCTCAGAATGTTTGGCTCCGTTATGGCTGATTTATACTTCCATGTTGAACCTACTCCAATACAGTTTATACTTCTGCATTGCGTTATGCTGCAGGCACATGCCTGAACGTTAGTCGGCGGTGTTTGTAGCACACAAGAAAAGTGAATAATCTGTTAAAATGCAGACAGTTTTTACCCTCCAAGATCACAGTTTTTGTTGCAACACACTTTCTTCTGTAGTTGAACATGTTTGTCCCACAAATATTTAGCAAATTATCTGCTGTGTGAGTGTGGGTGTGTGCATTGGTGTGACTTTGCACAGGACATTGTGAGGGTATGGTCTTTTAAAGATCCTATAGAACTACCGATTGATTAGGTGCTGGTGCCCATATAATGTTCCATGGTAGTGCAAAGACTTGATGCAACAAGTGGTGCATGTTGGTGAAATTTATTTCAGTTTATTCTTATGTAGTAGCCATCTCAGAGCAATCTCAAAGTATAGAAATTGGAATGGAGAGGTATGTGCCGTGTGATTCAAAAATTTGAATGTGCCCTGTCATTTCCCATTTCCTCATGTTATGTCATTTATAGCTTTACACGGATTGCTTCTGTGCTTCATTTTCTACAACAGAGATGTAAAATAACAATTAAAGAAAAACACTTTGAAACAGAAAAAAACAAAAAGGTTTCTGTAATGAGAAAAGTAGGTTTCAAACAATTAGATGAAATAGACTATTTGGAAAATATATAAAATTAATTAGAAATGAACAAATATATCTTCAAAATGTTGATGTAGATTATATTTTAGATTAAATTACATGTCAATTAGGCTTATTATTAAGATGAATCCTTCTTTATTAGTGCTACTTTAATACAACCTCTGAAGCTTTATTTACTTACACAAGTGATATGATCGGTGAAGGATGTATATCAATATCACCGTTGCTAAAAATGTATTGGGAAACGGTTGTCTTTTTGTTTGTGCGGGTGTAAACCCATACTACTACATGGATTAGCAAAAATGTGACAGTATGTATAAGATCTATGATTGATTGACCCAAAATTTTGGTCTGGTTTCTGACTTCTATCCATTGCTCCAGATGAGCAAATGAAACAAAGTAAAATAATTTACAATTAGATCTTTGCTGTGGCCTAAGCTATATACAAAAGAAGGAAGGCCACATAACATATTAACATTTAAATAAAATTGGCAATAATACTGTGATTTTTCAGAATGACAGATAAAAAACAGATTTTTTCACTAAGTAAAGCATATCTATTTGTGCTTACTTAAAATGTTAATATTTACATTTATTTATTTGTTTATCCACAGACTAGTAAATTAAAAATAAAGTCTTAGAAAACTAACAGAGATGATAACACCTTTTCACCTTTCTTCATTTATTTATTTTGCAAACTGACAAAACTGGGTATACAGGATGCCTTTACCTACCCTGGAATCAATTAACGAAACTGCTGTGGAAGAGAAACAATTTTGTTATAGGGCACCCCACTGATACAGAGCTAATTTAGATTCACTTGTCAAACTAACTTTGTCATGTTAGACATGTGGAAGATAATTGGACAACTGGGAGTAAACCTCTGGGACATAGGGTGGAAACTCCACACAAACAGTGTCCATGCCAAGATTTGAACTGAGAAACCTGGAGTTGAGAGATATTAAATCAGTGATGCACAAAAATCCTACACTGGTTTTGTGATTAAAAAAATATATTAAAAAAAGTGCTGGGCAGTTGCTTTCTTTCCATCCAAATGTGTTTGTTTCATCAGTGATTAAGACTCCTTTTTCAAATTAACACCAGCTAGTATGAAACGAAAGCTTCATAAATTAATGACACAAGGGGCGTCTATGAAAAACATATTACAAACTGAAAAAAGAGTCACATTAAGACATTGTGCAAGAATCCAATGTCTGCAGCACACACAAGACCTCTCCGGAGAGCCCATACATTAACAATGTGAATGTGCAGGATTTTTTCAGTACTTCTTGGCTACCATCTTGTGGTTATAAAATTATTGCAGTTTAACTGTGTTTGTTTAGGGTATGTTGTTTTTATGGTTTATATTCTATTGTGCTTTATATTTAACTTTTGTTTATAAGTATTTAAATCATTGTGATTTTTGTAAAGTTCTTAAAAACAGTTATAGTTACATATGTAAATACTGCATGTGTGTTTCACTGACAAATGTAAATGCAACTAGATATGGTTAATAAGAGCAAAGAGTGGTTTCTGAGAAATAATTCAAAGTTTATCTTCTTCGCCAGCTAGAATATCAGTTTAACAATTAAATAAACTTTCAGATGATAAAATGTATTGCTTTTTTAATAGTTTCATCATTCATCATCTGTTTATTGAGTGTGACAGTTGATCTTTTTTTGTAGTTTCATCTTTCATACACTGACAAAGAGAAATATGAAAATGAAGAAAGACCTGAAGCACAAAAACAAATTCTTAACGATATTGCTAAGAAGTTACCTGTGTACACTCGAGCAGCATCTGGAGGTCAGCAATGTTTTATTTTGTTATGTTTTATCAATTGACTAAAGTTTTAGTGATGGAACATTCTGTAAAGTTCTTTGGGGGAAAAAAATCAAAAATCAGTAAATCAAATATTTAATTGTACTTTTGATCTTTATGTACACAAAACAAGTTTCTAATTTAAATATTCACCTTTGTCGTTAATATTTAATTAGAATAATTCAGCAAGCATTTTTAAAAACCTTTGTCAATTAAAAAAATGTCTACACAGGACATACTCTGACTTAAACATTTCTTTTTGTCTTAACAATACTACTTGGATTAATTCAACGAATATTCTTGTTTGTTAGTTATTTGAATATGATTAGAAGTACCAAGCTTCATTGTTTTCAGTTAATGTACTTGAGTTTAATATAGTCTCAATTGTATTAGCAAATATATAAAACAGATGTACATAAATAACACATTTTAGTCTTTGAAACCTAAGTAGTGTTCAGTTTGTGAAACAGAGCAACATTGGGGTCATTAAGGCCTGCTTTGTATAGATAGATACATACTTTATTAATCCCAAGGGGAAATTCGCATAATCCAGCAGCAGCATACTGATAAAAATAAACAATATTAAATTAAAGAGTAATAAAAATGCAGGAAGATAGATAGATACATAAAAACAGACAATAACTTTGAATAATGTTAACGTTTACCCCCTCGGGTGGAATTGAAGAGTCGCATAGTGTGGGGGAGGAACGATCTCCTCAGTCTATCAGTGGAGCAGGACAGTGACAAAAGTCTGTCACTGAAGCTACTCCTCTGCCTGGAGATGACACTGTTCAGTGGATGCAGTGGATTCTCCATAATTGACAGAAGCCTGCTCAGCGCCCGTCACTCTGCCACGGATGTCATCCTGTCCAGCTCCGTGCCTATAATAGAGCCTGCCTTCCTCACCAGTTTGTCCAGGCGTGAAACATCCTTCTTCTTTATGCTGCCTCCCCAGCACACCACCGCGTAGAAGAGGGCACTTGCCACAACCATCTGGTAGAACATCTGCAGCATCATATTGCAGATGTTGAAGGACGCCAACCTTTTAAAGAATTATAGTCGGCTCTGACCTTTCTTACACAGAACATTAGTATTTGCAGTCCAGTCCAATTTATCATCCAGCTGCACTCCCAGGTATTTATAAGTCTATACCCTCTGCACACAGTCTCCTCTGATGATCACAGGGTCCATGAGGGGCCTGGGCCTCCTAAAATCCACCACCAGTTCCTTGGTCTTGCTGGTGTTCAGTTGTAGGTGGTTTGAGTCACACCATTTAACAAAGTCCTTGATTAGCTTCCTATACTCCTCCTCCTGCCCACTCCTGATGCAGCCAACAATAGCAGTGTCGTCAGGGAACTTTTGCACGTGGCAGGACTCTGGAGTTGTATTGGAAGGCTGATATACCTGTATATAGGCTGAACAGGACCAGAGAAAGTACAGTCCCCTGTGGCGTTCTGTGTTGCTGACTACAATGTCAGACCTGCAGTTCCCGAGACGCACATCCTGAGGTCTGTCTGTAAAATAATCCACGATCCATGCCACCAGGTGTGAATCTATTCCCATCTCTGTCAGCTTGTCCCTAAGGAGCAGAAGTTGGATGGTGTTGAAGGCGCTAGAGAAGTCCAAAAACATAATTCTTACAACAGCACTGCCTCTGTCCAAGTGGGAGAGGGATTGGTGTAGCATATAGATGATGGCATTCTCCACTCCCACCTTCTCCTGGTATACGAACTGCAGAGGGTCGAGGGCACGATGGACCTGTGGCCTTTAGGTGGTGAAGCATCACATGTGATGTCAGAGCGACAGGCCGGAAGTCATTCAGCTCACTAGGACCTGATACCTTTGGGACTGGGGTGATACAAGATGTTTTCCAAAGCCTTGGGACTCCAGGCTTAGGTTGAAGATGCGCTGTAGAGGACTCCCCAGTTCCAGTGCATAGGCCTTCAGCAGTCGTGGCGATACTCCATCTAGACCCGCTGCTTTGCTGGCACGAAGTCTCCTCAGCTCTCTGCTCACCTGCGCTGCTGTAATTGTGGGTGGGGATGTCCCTCCTATGCTGGTATCAGCAAAAGGATGGTTGGAGGATGCAGTACTCTGAGGTGAGAGTGGGTTAGGGTGGTCAAACCTGTTAAAGAAGTTGTTCATTTGGTTTGCTCTCTCTACGTCTCTCTCGATGGTGGCACACCGCTTCGAGCTGCAGCCAGTGATGATTTTCATCTCATCCCACACTTCCTTCATGCTGTTATTCTGCAACTTCTGCTCCAGCTTTCTCTTGTACTGCTCCTTCGCCGCCCTGAGCTGGACTCGGAGTTCCTTCTGCATGCGCTTGAGCTCATGCTGATCACCGCCTTTAAAAGCCCTTTTCTTCTGGTTCAAAAGGCCCTTGATGTCACTTGTAATCCATGGCTTGTTGTTAGCATAGCAGTGTACTGTTCTTACTGGAACTACAATGTCCATATAGAAGTTGATGTAATTAGTAGTGCAATCAACAACCTCCTCAATGTTCTCACTATGTGATCCCTGCAGGATATCCCAGTCCGTAATTCCAAAGCAGTCTCTCAGAGCCTGCTCTGCCTCAGGGGACCACTTCCTGAATGAGCATGTGGTTGTAGGTAGCTCCCTCACTCTTGGTTTGTAGTGAGGCTGAAGCAGAACCAGGTTATGATCTGCTTTCCCAAGCGCAGGCAGCGAGGTGGCGCTGTATGCGTCTTTAACGTTTGCATACAGTAGGTCAATAGTCCTATTTCCCTGGGTGTTACAATCCACATACTGGAAGAAGGCAGGTAATGTTTTGTCTGGTGTTACATGGTTAAAGTCTCCAGCGATTAGCACAAGTGCCTCAGGGTGCTGTATTTGTAACTTAGCAACCGCGGAATGGATGATGTCATTCGCTATCTCCATGTTCACTCAAGGGGGGATGTAAACAATAACAACAGTCACATGTCCAAACTCTCTGTGCAAGTAAAAGGGACCCAAACTTACGGCCAACAGTTCGATGTATATACATATTACTTGACATAGTACAAAGTGATAAGGCCGAACCATGGCCAAATTGAATTACATCATGCCTCTAGCTCATTCTAATCATTGCTCAAACATGTAAATCTCTTGCACATATCTGTATCGTATGCTATATACAATGTATTAAGTTGTAGCCATGTGATTGAGGAGTGGATAATTTGTATTAATGTGCAGATGTGTATAATAATGTGGCCATTGAGTGTAGTTGACTAAACTTGTAATTAGTTCGACCTATGATCGTGTGCAAATGGTATACATCAGAAAATCTAAATGATTTTTGTTGTTTTCCAGCTGTTCGATTCTGTGACTGGTGTCAGGTAATAAAACCTGACCGTTGCCATCATTGTTCTGTTTGTGAAATGTAAGTCTCATATTTATTACATTTAATCACACTACTGTAAATGTTTGAGTAATATTCTTTATTTACCTGTTGCTCTTTATTATGATCATCTGAAGCTTTAGTGTTCAATAAATATTAAAATATACCAATTGCATTTAGAGTCTAACATAATGTTAACATTCTTAAGCTGCCTATAAGTCATACTTGCACAGAGTAACTTTAAAATTATCATTCAAATTAACATGCACATCTGTAAGCATGTTAAAGGAAAATCCATACTAATAAAGGAAGGACATTGAAACTATAGATAATAATTAAGTATAGAATTTGAAATCAGATGTTGGATCCATGTACAGACTCTTTTCAGCTAGAGATATCTAAGATTACATTGTATCAATATTAGAATTAGATGTTTTATATATATATTATATATATACTGCTCAAAAGAATTAAAGGAACACTTTTTAATCAGAGTATAGCATAAAGTCAATGAAACTTATGTGATATTAATCTGGTCAGTTAAGTAGCAGAGGGGGATGTTAATCAGTTTCAGCTGCTGTGGTGTTAATGAAATTAACAACAGATGCACTAGAGGGGCAACAATGAGATGGACCCCCAAAACAGGAATGGTTTAACAGGTGGAGGCCACTGACATTTTTCCCTCCTCATCTTTTCTGACTGTTTCTTCACTAGTTTTGCATTTGGCTACAGTCAGTGTCACTACTGGTAGCATGAGGCGATACCTGGACCCTACAGAGGTTGCACAGGTAGTCCAACTTCTCCAGGATGGCACATCAATACGTGTCATTGCCAGAAGGTTTGCTGTGTCTCCCTGCACAGTCTCAAGGGCATGGAGGAGATTCTAGGAGACAAGCAGTTACTCTAGGAGAGCTAGAGAGGGCCATAGAAGGTCCATAACCCATCAGCAGGACCAGTATCTGCAGTATACGGGCAAGGTGGAACAGGATGAGCACTGCCAGAGCCCTACAAAATGACCCTTCAGCAGGCCACTGGTTTGAATGTCTCTGACCAAACAACCAGAAAGACTTCATGAGGGTGACCCAAGGGCCCCATGTCCTCTAATGGGCCCTGAGCTCACTGCCCAGCAGCATGCAGCTCGATTGGCATTCGCCATAGAATACCAGAATTGGCAGATGCACCACTGGTGCCCTGTGCTTTTTACAGATGAGAGCAGGTTCACCCTGAGCACGTGACAGAAGTGAAAGGGTCTGGAGAAGCCATGGAGAACATTATGCTGCCTGTAACATCATTCAGCATGAGCAGTTTGGTGGTGGGTTGTCTGCGGAGGCATATCCATGGAGGGTCACACAGACCGCTACAGGCTTGACAAATGCACCTTGGCTGCCATTAGGTATCAGGATGAAATCCTTGGACCCATTGTCAGACCCTATGCTGGTACAGTGGCTCCTGGTGCATGACAGTTCCTGGCCTCATGTGGTGAGAGTATGCAGGCAGTTCCTGGAGGATGAAGGAATTGATACCATTGACTGGCCACCACACTTTCCTGACCTAAATCCAATAGAACACCTCTGGGACATTATGTTTTGGTCCATCCAATGCCACCAGGTTGCACCTCAGACTGTCCAGGAGCTCAGTGATGCCCTGGTCCAGATCTGGGAGGAGATCCCCCACAACACCATCTGTCATCTCATTAGAAGCATGCACCGATGTTGTCAGGCATGTATACAAGAACATAGGGGCCATACAAAGTGCTGCGTACAATTTTGAGATGCTGCAATTAAATTTTAGCAAAATGTACTAGCCTGCCACATAATTTTTTCACTCTGATTTTTGGGGCGTCTTTGAATTCAGGGCTCTGTAGGTTGATCATTTTCATTTCCATCAAACGATGTGGCATCCTTTCATTCCTAACACATTACCCAGTCTATATCAGTATAGATATCCAGGAGGATTTCTTTTTCCCATTGAGATATGATGTGTTTTCAAAGTGTTCCTTTAATTTTTTTGAGCAGTTTATATATATATATATATATAAATTACTGAAATTTATCACATTTTAATAAAATTACTGAAAAACTGGAAGTACTGAAAAAAGTGAATCAAAACAACATACTTGAACATTGTTTTGCTTCCCATGCAAGAACATGCTAAGTCAGCCTTCTTGAAACACTCAAGCTTTGATTATAGTATCACCACCAAAGCTCACCTACTGTTCTTATAAATGAAATTAGAAGAGAATCAGTCAGGACTTGCAAAAATAATTGCAAGCACAACAAGAGAGAACTGCTGCAACTTTACTTTGTTAAAAAGCGATGCTGAAGAAGAATATTCTGAATTTAATTGTCAGAATAAAATTAACACACCCACATCACATAGCCAACTTTGTGCATCTGCACAAGCAAACCACTAGCATGTCCTTTATGCTTTTGTCATGTTACTTACCCAATCGACAAATATTTCATGAAGTATTAATAATAGAGAAAACATTTACATTGGAGTCATTTGAATGAAAACTTTTATTAGCCCATCACACTATTAATATTGGCAAAATTACTAATACCACCGGTAATGTAAAAGCTGCAGGCTAAAAACTATCGCACATTTTGCACTTTGCCTACATTATAGCTATTATTCCACTGTTTTTTATAACATAAAGAATGTAGCATTAGTGAAGCATAAAGTGGAGGGGTAGACCACAAATAGAGGAACAAGAATTATAAAACATGATAAGGAAAAAATATGTAACTGTGTTTTGCATCTTATGTGAACTCTTTGAGAGCTAGAAAGTGCAACTGACTAAAGGTACACTCCAGTGTTAGACACTTTTTGTACAAGTGTGTAAACTTGCTCTTTAGTAGTTGGACTATTCTAAATAATGTTTACCACTCAATATTTACCATTTATAGTTATACTTCTTTATATATCTTAAACATTTACCACAATGCTCTCATTTTTATGAGTTTTTTTAAATCAAGCAGCAAATGATTTTAGGTGTTTTTTTTTTTTTTGTTTTTTTATATGCATATTTCTTTCCCATGTTGTTTCTCTTACTAATACATCATTTTACCTGTATTCTTTTTATTATTTATAGGTGTGTTTTAAAAATGGACCATCATTGTCCATGGTATGTATGTGTAACAAAATACTATAATGATGTAAATTTATTTTTGAAATAATTTTGTAGTTGTTATTATCTAAGAGATGATTCAATGAAAATTGTTAATCAGTCATTTTATTGAATTATTATTTAATAAAAGCAAAAGAAACACAAAGCAAACAGAGTATAAGGACATTTGTACAAACATTCAAGAACAATGCTTAAAGTCTGAGCCAAACAAAAGAGAAAATAGTCATAGAATTGAAAATGTAAACATTAAAAAAATGCATGAGAGTTTTCAAATGACACTTAAAACATATTTTAGAAATAGAAATGCTGATTATTTACCGTTAATCCGTACAATTAACACATTAAAAACTTCTATGATTTTTTTTTTTTAACGCAACTCCTAAATGCGTTACTTTTAATCATGGCTACCAAGGACTTTCAGCCAGTGTTGTCCAGCAAAGCATACTCGCATCCATAATAATCTGCTTTTCAAACCTTTGACTGACCTTTTACTGAATCCTTACAATGCTTTATAACTTGTCCCACTATCGGATAATAAGGGACCTATTCATACATCCCCTGTCACGTGTGCACACATTCCTTTATAGAAGCAAGCTAAACTTTTGCGCACCTGCTCACTTTCTCACGAGACTTCAGCTGTGCATTCTGACAAAAGTCTCCTTACTCCTGGGTCTTCTTCCCATGCTCATCAATGCTCCTTTTGTAATCCCCAGCCAACATGCTTCAATAAAGCCACAAAACCGCAATTTTCAAAACATTTTCGGCTTTTCCCTTCTTGGCGCTTTTAATCTAGCGCCAGCAAGCTAGGAGGTGGACAGGTAATGGACAACCCATCTCCTTAAGTGCCCTTCAGGGCAAAAACACCTCAATGCTATCCCCTCAACTCCAGTATATAATCCAGTCAGATCTTGACTGTAATACATTTTGCCAAGTTTGCCGATGTTTGCAAAAATTTCCATGATTTCTCCGAACTTGAGGCGAAGCGAACACCATGGAGTTTGCTCGTAACTAATGGACATGAAGAGAAACCTTTACTGAAATGGTTTAAGCTCCTATAAAACTAAACTGTTGCATCCTCACACAGAAGTATTGCCTTTTTTCACAAAGTTGTTGGCTATTTACTTCAGTAATATTGTACACACGTGTGCTCCAGCCATCTAGTGACGATTAGTGACAAAAAGGTTAAGCACATGTATAATGTCCCTCTATTATAAAAAAAAAATCCTGGAAAGGAAAAGCAGGGCGACGAGACGTGATCTTCTCTGAAGTTCTCGGAAGACACTTAAAAGACCCCCGAGATGCAAACAATATCAAAAATGAGCACAGCCAGCAAAACACTCAGTCGTGTAAAGGCATGTAGCACACAAAGATCCTGTGCTCTCAGCACATATAAAGCGTATAAGGACAATACGTTCTAGATGAAATGTCAACGACTAAGCAAAGAAGAAAGAGCAGCGTGGAGAAAAGGGACCCAAAAGTGTTGGAGAGAAAAAAAGGCAGATACGAGATTATGAAAGCAATGGAATTCGAAAGGCACAAGCAAACAATGGCGCGATACATGTGCAGAGAAGGGTAAAGAATATGAAAGCAGTAAAATTCGAAAGTATTGTAGCGTCCCAGCCAGGTTTGAAGCCTTTTTTGTTTTAAGTGACTGTTAGGTTCGATTGAGGGAAGGCAGAGTACAGCACAAAAGACTGATATCAGGGTATTGATTGATGCGGTAAGGGGAGGGGGCGAGACCCAGGGGATGAGGGGTTAGAGAGGGTGCTAGAAAGTTGTGTTTGGCGTTAAGAAGTCGGCGATTGTTCAAGTAAAACTTTTGTGACACTTTATTACATCAGTCGGTACAGTATCAAAAAAAAGATAGTAAAGATCGCATTAGCGCAAACAAAAGGCAATTAATCATCAGGACCAGGTGTAATTGAAAAAATAGCAGTTCAAAGCGAGGTCAGAAGTAAAAGGCAAAGAGCTGAAAGCAAAGTCTTTTCGCCTTCACATCATTCAATGCACAAAATGTAGATTTACACAATAATGGACCATAAGCTATGAGAATGTGCGGTCCCACAACAATTAAAGCAACAACTATTTAATTTTAAAGAAAGCACAATTCAGTCAGGTGTATATTTATGATCACGACAAAGCGATGCAAATTTTAACAGGCGACAAAAAAGGTAATGTATATATTCCGCGAATAACATTAGACACCAAAGGAGATCTTTATATGCCATTCGTATTAAAATGTTTGCAGTTTCCCGTAAGAATAGCTATGACAATTAGCAAATCACAGGGATAAACATTAGAAAAAGTCAGATTATTTATTAGAGAAACAGAAACAATATTCACTCACGGGCAGTTATACGTTCCGTTGTCACAATGTGTCTCCAAAAACGGAATCAAAATTCAATGCGATCTTGAAGAAAAGGTACCTGTAATTCCAAATATTGTTTTTAATGAAGCTTTAAAGTAAAAGTGCAAATAATGAAATTTAAACAATTCCAAAGGAAAAGAAAAGCTTTTAAAATTGTATATCCGATTATCAGTAAGAGACACTTTAACTTGCTCCCAGCTCTTAAAACAATGACAAGTGACAAGCAAAACCCGCAGTTCGCAGCAGGTGATCCGACCACTTCTCTTTGCGTGCATTCAGCCACCCTAAAGGGGGTAATGGTCATACAGCATATCTTCAGAGCTTGTAGTTGATCTCTACATTTTAATTTAAAATATGCTTTTGTTCTACTATACCCAATGAAATAACAAAGGCTTAAAATAAGGAGCACTTCAAGCTGCACAATAAAATACATGCATTGAATCCTGCTTTATGTTCTCTTCCTGACCTGGAATGAAGTAGTAATGAATAATTTGTTTTCTCTTTCTTTAAGGAATATAGATTAATTTTCATTACAAGAGAGATTTTCAAATCTCTGTTAGAGGGAAAAATTATGCAAAATTAAATACAGCATTACATTTAATAATAAGTAACCATTACATATTTAGTTAGTTTTTTGTAAGTAATAAGTAATGTAACCAAGTTACTATTACAAGGAGCATTTCCTGATCCTTTGAGGATGTTTGCTTTCTGTTTCTGGATAATTTTTTATAAAAGTGAGCATTATTTTTAATTACAAATGTTAAATAAACTGGTGTTGTGCATATGCAACTGGCTGAATAAATAGTCAGAAATCAATAATGTCTTATTTTTCACTCTTCATATTATTTTAAAAACACCATTATTTACAGAAACAACCAATGTGGCTAGACTAGTTTGCTTTGTGATGAGGCTTAAAAAAAACCTTACTTAAAAAAAACTTAGTGATTAGTGCTTTGCTGTTTATTGAAATGTTTCTGCTATAAAAAGAAAATTTAGTAAACTAACTGGAATTAGTCAATATAAAATTAATATGCTTAGGAAAGTGTTTTTTAAAACTTTTGTATTAGAATGTAATTAGGTATTTCTTCTTTTTAGAAAAATATCAATATGCTTAATGGAAATACAAATAAAAATAATAAGCAGTGCATTTTGATTAAAAAATGTAATCCTGAAATGACATTTTTAATCAAACATCGTCTCTAGATCTTATCAATAATTTTGTATTACAACAAACATAAATGCTCTGTTGCTTAATATTTTAGTAATTTTCTTAGGCTTAATGATGTGTTCCTTTATAACATACAAATTGAGGGTTTTTTCCATCTCATAATAGGGTAAATAACTGCATTGGCTTCTCAAACTACAAGTTTTTCCTACTTTTCCTTGCATATTCCATGTTATATTGCATCTATGTTGCTTCCACCGTTTTGCAGTATTTCATTAAGTATTGGGTGGTAAGTACCAAAGTTTTTTAAATGTTTTACCATCTTGTTTTAAAACAAATATTTTTGACAGGCAATGTTCCTAGCTAAAAATACCATGTTGTTTCTTAAACAACCATTTGAATTCTTGTGTTTCTGGCAAAATTGTTTTCTTTTTTCTCGAAGAGTGTGTGCAGTTGGATTAAAAATAGATCTTATTTACACAGCATGACCACTGATAATTGCTACATTGTTTAACACTTTGTTGTAAAAACTGTGCATTTCTAATTTTAGAGAATATATTTGGTGAAACTTTTTTTTATAAATTTAAAAAAAGAAAATGGTGCCTTTGTTCGACATTTAAAATGGAGTCCAAACGTAGACCAAAAATATGCCATCTCTGAGATATGTTTATGACAATAAAAGAATATTGAAAATGGTATATTTTATCACACATTCATGGCACTGTTTTTCTCAGAGTAGTATTACACTCTGCCTGTCTATTCAAAGGTGACCAACATGGCTGGGGTTTTTATATCAACTAGTCGAAGTGCCCATCGTTGCTAGTGTCAGTTAACCTTCATTTGGAAGTAATACCTAGCTAAACACAACTCACAGGTCTTAGACAAAAGCAGTAATCCAGCAAGACAATTAAACTGTTATCCATAATAGTCAAGAAGAAAACAATGTATGTACCTGCGGTCTTTGAGAGCACTCTTTGGCCAGTAGAAACATTGTTTATGCTGATGAGGATATCCTCCATCAGCTGTAATGAACTACTGCTGCCTAATGGGAATTGTATTCTCCACGTTGGCGATTATTTTTGGGTTGCCGCCTCCCGTTATGACCCCTGTCCCTGATATGACATATAGCATACAGTTAAGTCGGACCAATGGTAAGCACATGCAAACTTACATGAAAATGGGTTCAATCATTTTTGCATGTTTACAGAACAAATAAAAATATGTGCAATAGCAAACAGCATAAAATTTTATTTATGCAAATAAAGAAATGACAGCACATATGTAAAGCCACCTTATCACAACTCTTCCTTTTTTCCCCCAAAATACTTAATAATAAAATTTAAAAAACTAAAGTCTGTGCAGTTTCCTTTCACATCCTTATAGTAATCGCTATAATTTGAGGATAATTTTCCAGTTATCAGAAGTTTTGCATAGCTTCAGGGTGCATATTTCCTTAATTTAGTGTGTTGAATTCTGTTTTTCTCCTTTTTTCTCTTATTTTTTGTCTATTGGAGCAGTTCATTTTGATTTTTGATTTTGTAGATATGTGCTCTGATCTAAGGGAGATCAAAGGAGGTGGTGCAATCAGCAGACCGCACCAAATATGACTGAAGCAAGCAGGGGTCTTATACTGCAGCACAAGAGATCATTAGTGGAATATCCAGAAAAAGTACTAAAGTTATAATAAATGGATCATTTAAACGACTTAACACTAAAGTCTTATTGAAAGTGCTTGTTAGCTTATTCTAACACTAAGGGAGGTGCTGAAATGCATAGCATAGCAAAGACAAGATCATGGATAAACAGAGAGAAATCTAAGACACTGATCATCAAAGGTCCAATTAACAGAAAAAAGCCCTTGCACTATCTACATTTGTTTTTTCCCCAAGCTAAACTACAAAAGGTGTCTGATTTCTTTTCTGAATCTTCAGATACAGTACTTGTCATGCCACAATTTCAAATAACGAGTTCATGATGAAGAAGTGCATAATTGTCAAGTCCTATTGCAACACTAGTATGAAGCATTGTTGGCATAATCAACATGGTGATGACCATAATAAAATAGTAGTGTCCCCAAGAAAAACAAGCAATAAGATAATGTCATAATGACATGCCTTTTATAAAGATCTTATATATTGAGGGGGCGTGTAAAAATGTAATAAATCTACAAAAAGTAAAAAAAAAAAATAGTAACCCGGAAAAACTCAGTGGAGATGCTGAATGTATCCTTGTATTCATAATTTGGCATATTTTTAGTATACAATGACAATAAAACACATTTCAGCTATTGTTAAGAAGGCTCACCAATGTTTTTATTGCTTTATAGTATAAACCTGGCAAAGTTTGATTTCTCTCTCTGTTCTCACTAACTTATGCGTCTACAGTGGAGCCCATCGTGACTGGCTGCATTGCATCATCCTCCTCCTTATCCTCCTCTGCAGCTCATAATAGAATCTGTTTGACTTCTTAAAAACTAAGCCCTCCAGACTTTCTTTGGGGCCCATCTTGTCATTTGCCATCAATATGTAGCACCATGTGAAACAGTTATTTGTGCCCTCTGGAAAATGCACCCTGTCACTCCCTTATTTCATAACCTTCATGTCTGCGTGTGGGAACCAGTGTGTTGGGGGATTTGCTTAACAAAATTGGGACTTATGAAGTGGCAGGGAATCCAAATCATCACAGAGTATAAGACCACACCACCTGTCTGCAGAGGTCATGCCTCTCTTTTAGATGTTCTAAATAACTTAGACACACTGTTTGATGCCCTAAACAACATACCTGCTAGAAATTCAATCCTTCCTCAGGTGGAACAGGTATTTTGATTATCTAAAGCTGATATTAGAATACATTTGTTGAATGTAAACCCACATAGAACTGCGGGACCAGACAAACATACCTGTCTGAGTACACAGAGGATGTGCAAGGTCAACTGACAGGTAGCTTTACAGACTTCTTCAATATTTCCCTGGTGCAGTCATCTTTATCAACCATTACATCCGCAAAGCCTTACAGCGTTGTGGAGGATTATTAACACCACCACCACTCCTCCTTCAAAAGGTCTCTCTGTATCATCCCTAACTGGCAGAAGATTCTGCAGCATCCAAACAAATTCTACAGCAGCTTCTAACGATGACTGTCTGGGCTTTCAACTCTGTGCTGCTCCCAACCACTCAGAACTGCTCCTAGTAGTTTATTTAAGTATTGTTACAGCATAAGAATTCACATTAAAATACTCAATGGATAAGTATGTGCACAAATCTTTTGTCATGCAAAAAATAATGATTTTCAAGGGGGGTTGAATACTTTTGTGCTCTACTGAATTTATTAAGTAGCCACATAACCATGATGGGCTGAATGTTTGCTCAAATGTCTTTTAGTTTGGAAACGTATCTGATTTATTCAACCAAGGATGTTTGCACACTCTCCTGATGGGTGGAAACGAGAAGCACTCTTACCAATAGTACAATTTTATAACTAAACCTTCCCACAATTCTTTACTGTACTTAGCCTTGCATACAGATACTACTATCACAATTTCTGTTAAGTCACCATGTAGTTCTGCCAGGTGGAGACAAACTAGAGCCCTTTTGATTACCTGTGGAAAGTGGCATCAGCCAATATCTGGGTATGTTTGCCCCTGGAAAAAGGCTACCACATTCAGCACACAGATGCTTTACAAACACAAATAACTTGCTGCATTAAGCAATTCTACTAAACAAGATTGGTTGTCAAAGGAACCACAAATCATAGTTATCTATCATTTTGCCATATTACAGCCAATAACAGTGTTACTCTATCACAATTTCAGTGTGGTGTGATTCTTATTATTGTCATAATGACGCAATGCACACTCCTTTATGATTTTATTATCATGTGACAATACACATACAACAATAAAAACTACATTGTATTTCATGTATAAGTGAACTTTTGTTTTCAACTTCTACTGATAACAACCAACATGTTTTGTTTTTTGGTGTGTGTGTGTGTTTCGATGTGTGTGTTCCAAAGTTAAGCTATATGGGGAAAAGGGCAGAATGAACAATATCCTCCGATGTAAAGAGATGCTTGTAGCAGCTCAGAGAATGCATTTAAATTGTTGCATTGGCAAGTAAATAAAATGAAACAGTAAAGTGATTAATTTAGTTTCTCAATAGTCAGTAATCCCACATTCAGAGTGATTTTTCTAGGCATTTGTTCAAAGTTAGTTCAGTTTAGTTTGGAATTCCAGCCACTTTCCTTCCTAAGTAATTGCTCCAAGGGATCTTTTACTGCTCAATTTATTGTGAGAATTTCTTCATGTTTTGAAAAATGTGATGAAAAGGCAATGTCAACATACACATACAGTATTAAAAAAAAAACAATGAAGCAAAATATTGGCAGATTTTTGTTTTAGTCTTTAAATCTGTTGTGCTTGATTTCACAGGTGACTGAGAGGACTGTGATAGTAGTATGAAATTAAACATGTTGATTTTACGAATCAAGAGATGAATTGATAAGAAATGATCCAGTGGGGAGCATGATGTCACAGTGGTTAGAGCTGTTCAACCTCATAGGTCCAAGGTTTGAACACCAGCTTCCATGCTGCCTGTGGGGAATGTACACATTTTCCACATGTTTGCATGTTTATCCTTAGCTATTCTCCCATGTTCACAAAACATGCATGCTAAGTTAATTATCAGTTCTGAGGTGTCTATTTAGAATTGATGTTGACATTGCTATTAAAATTTGTTTTAGATCACAAGAAAGATAAGAAGTGCTAGAGATTTACTTGCTTTATTTTTACTTAATATCTGAACAACTGACGGGAAGCTTTGTATTAAGTGATAAAAACCATTAGGAAAACATTACTCAAAAGTTGTGCCAGTATTGTGCTTTAGCAGGCCACTTCAAGAAAAAATACACAGTATTGGACTGAAAAGGAAATAACTGTATATCTTTACTTAGACACCATGTACATTATAAAGCTTACTATTTTTTTCTAAGATCATCTTTTTTAATTGCAGGGTGAAATTCACAATGACCGTGCCAAGTTCCATGTACTCTTTCTGTTGTTTGTTGCACTTATGTTCTTTGTAAGTCTCATGTTCCTTTTTGGTTACCACTGCTGGCTTGTGTCAAAAAATCGATCCACTTTAGGTAAGAAGAGTTTTGCAGTTCTTTAATAATATGGTCTTCATAAGTTGAATTAATACAAGTGTTTTTCCTCTTACTGCACTGATTGTTTTGGTTTTTTTAAGGTATTCGTGTCATCACTTTTTTATATAACGCTTTAAAAATATTATTAAACAATATTTTATGGGTGGGTCATTCCATTTTAATTCAATTAAAAAAAGTTTGCATCTCCATTTTTTATTTTGGTGAAACTTGATTGAAGATTATTTGTTGAATTAAAATTGAATTGCCCAGGTTTGCTTTCTGTTTTATTCTTTTTTAAATCTGCACGTCCAACTATTAAACATGTTGCACTGTCATACCATACTTTAAAAGTGTATAATTTAGTAAATGCAAGTACACTCGTTTTTTTCACTTGTCATCATTTTTTGTTCCTTTTATAATTTTATTTTTTTAAAACCTTTTTTATTTGCATTATCTAAATGGCATGTCGGAATTTCATCTAACATATCATAAAAAGATGCTTTGAATCTAGAAATATTAAGCGCTTTTGCATAAGCAAACATTAGTTTTCAGAATTAACACCGCACAAAGATTTTTGTTTAACTGACCGCATTTTAAAGGTAATTGTAGTATGCAAGACAGACTATAAAAAAGGCAAGACTGCATTTTTAGTGTTTTTGTTATGTTTTTGCAGTTAGACACTTGGAAAGTCCACACTGATCAATAATTAAACAGTCGCAAAATTTGTTACTATTGTGTCTGCTACATGGACAGCCAGTGCAGTTGTTGAGACATATGTCACATGCACAATGTTTTGCATTGGGCCTGCGTTTTATTCAGGTTTGGCTAACTGGATAGACTTCTATGGCTCTGTAATGTAATAGAGTGGTTCAGTCAATGGATGGATCAATTGATCCATACTCA
Organism: Polypterus senegalus; assembly: GCF_016835505.1. NCBI lineage: Eukaryota > Metazoa > Chordata > Cladistia > Polypteriformes > Polypteridae > Polypterus > Polypterus senegalus. The sequence goes on from NC_053163.1 coordinate 37,942,054, forward strand.
ATAAAAATAATGTCAAAGGCAATGCGTGTTTATAAACTAAAAGAAAAAATGAAAAAAATCTAAATGCATCCTGAATATTGAAGTAACAGAGTAGAATTATGTTGTTAGAACTGTTTACATCACTGTTTAACTTTTTCTTCACTACATGTGGTTTTGTCAGTCATTGTTTAGAAGACAACTATAATTGCTTTCTACGTTTTCTGAAGAGTGCATTACACTGAAATGGGGATGTTGTAGTAGCATCGTGGTCAGTGCTATTACCTCACAGCTCCAGAAGACTGACTTTAAATTCTAAGTCACTCATGTCTGTTCTGTGGATAGCCTGGTTTCCCTCACAGGTCTATAAATGGGTCCTGTGTGGATATGTACATTTCTATGCTCTGCAGTAGATTGCTTTTCTCTCCTGGCTTGGTTGCTGTCTTACACCCAGTGTAGCCAGGATAGGCTCCAGTCCCCAGATCCCTGAACTGAATTAGGTAGATTTGAAAATTAATGAAAGGATGCTTTAAGATGAAAAGAGTTGCCAAGAATATTTTGTAAAATAGGAGAAATAAATGAGAAATATACATTTTAATTTGATTTTTATTGTAAGTATGCAGTGTGAAATGTGATCAAGCTGTTTCTTTAAATGCAATTATTTGTTTCCATGTAATTTATTTATGCATTTAATTATTCATCATATGCCAATTATATACTTTATTTTAAACTGAGAAACTCCTTGTCAAGATTACTTGATGATTTCTACTTTAATTACTGATCTGAAATTCATACACAATAGTTGAATGTTGTATACTGTCTCAATGATACAATAACCTGCACTGAAATCTTTCCTAAAATTCCCCTTAATATTCTAGAGGCATTCACCTCCCCAGTATTTCTGAGAGGCCCAGATAGAAATGGCTTTGATCTGGGTACGTTGAAAAATTTGGAACAGGTGTTTGGAAAGGAAAGACAGTATTGGTTTTTACCCATTTTTACCAGGTATGATGTAAAATTGATTTACCTATTATTTATTTTTGCAAGATTACAGTGCTGCAGAATAAAAATTGTCCAATTTAATGTACGTTATAAATGCACTAAGTGAATTTAGGGTTAGGAATAGCCTAATTGACACATTTTAAATGAGTTAATTATCTTATATATTTACCAGTTATTTTTAAATAAAAGTTGAATCAAAGTAAGCTTTCACAGCTGAGCCATTTCAGTTTAACGAAAAGAAGGTTAAGAGAAGACATTATTGAAGTTTTTAAAATTATAAAGGGATTTATACAGTGAATCAAGACTGTTATTTTAAAATTAGTTAATCAAGAACACAGGGACACAGTTGGAAACTTGTTAAGGGTAAATTTCAGAACAAACATTATGAAGATTTTCTTTACACAGAGAATAAGTTAGCAAGTAGCTTGGTAGACAATAAGACTTTAGGGACTTTGAAAACTAGATGTCATTGATGTTGTTTTGGAAGGACAGGTGAGCTTTGTTTGGCTGAATGGTCTGTTCTCATCTAGATTCTTCAAATGTTCTGAAACAAAAAGCAGTCTTCGCTTTTGGTTTATTTCTGATTACAGCTAGGTCCACATGTGATGAATTTTTTCCAGTGTTAAGGACTTGAACACATGGCCCCCAGACACAATTGATGTGTTCCTCAATTGTTATCCATGGAATGCAAAATCATTGTCTACAAAAATGCCTTCTGAAATGCTTAAGAATATTTTGATGTGTTTTAAATAATGTAGAATTACAAAAGATACTTCAGTGATTTTTTTAGATCTGTGTGTAATTGTAATGCAGCTCATATGCTCAAGAAGAAATCATTTTAAAGAAAGAAACTCTTGCAATCTTAAAAGTTATTAACTACAGTATGCAATATACCACTTATGTGCATAACTAGTTAGAAATATGTGTACTTGTAACTGTAAGCTTTCACATGTGAATGGAACTGCTCTAAAATGATATATCTGCCTTATTGTACCATGTCCCAAACACTTCTTCTGGATAATACCCTAGCCCTTTTAGGAGTCTTTGGTAAAATAGGGAAACTAAAGTAAAGATGAAGACTAAAGAGGATCTGCTTTAAATTGAAAATTCTCTTTACTTCTCCTCTCACCTTTGAAACCTTCACTTCTGTCTCTCTTTCAGATGACCCTGATCTCCTTTCTTATTCTAGGTCTACAAACTGCATCCTGGATCCTCCAGCTACAGTATGTCTGTTTTGATGGCTTGTTAACCATTAACCACTGCCACTCTGTCTCTTTAGTCTGGCTCATTTTCTCCTTATCCTCAAGCTTGCAAGAGTTCTTCGTGTGCCAAAAAAGTCCTGAATTATTCTTTTCTTTACATCTGGTTACAAATCCTACTCTCCTGTCTACAATTCTTGGGTTCATAGTTTACTCTGAACTTACTTGTAATATGACTAATAACTCTAAATTTTTCTAGTGACAGTGGTTTCCCTCTAAATTGCTGCTTCTTGATCTCATGTTTGTGTTTTTATTGTTCACCTTATTGTCTTCCTGAAAGAACTGAAGGCAAATATTTTTACTAACTTGTTATGTTAGAATGTTATTTCTCCAACTCTATGAAGTCTGTTGTTTTCAATAGTGAATATTGTTTGCCTTTCTGTGAGAGGCCATCAAAATTGTATACTCTTCTTTTTAACTTCTATTGTACTTTGTTTCATTTGAATATGTGATTCAAATCAATGTGAACCTCATGTTCAGATCTCATGCTGATGGGAAGAACTCGCCATATTTGAAAATCTCTCCTGGATACATATGTTTATGTAATAGATGATAGCGTACTTCAGTGACCTAAATGCCAGAATGTAGACAAACTTCCTGTATGCCAGATTGTAGACAAACTTCCTGTAGATCAATGCACATCTAGTCAGATCAAGCTTTTACTTGAAGGAGAGCACAAAATCCCTTTCACAAACAATCATATTTACTATGTATTAAGAGGAAATCTTTTAACATCCTGTTTATCTGTTCAACAATGACATATCCTAACAGATGTTTTATTGTCACATAGGACGCACCCATGAATGAAAACTCTTTAAATAGATAAACAGATTGTTAAACAATAACATGTCCTAACATATAGTTTCCTTATCTATGTTTATAAATCAAATTCTTTTGCTGTCATATGCAGACATACTCCTGAAGCCATTGCATTCCTTTACAACTTTATCACCACTCAAGGAAAATACTTTTTCTTGCTTATGCAATCACACTTCTGTATTTTGGTTGACATTTTCACCTTAGGTATAGTGCGCTCCTTGAAGGTAGTCCTTCAACTTGGAGAACTGTTATACCAAGGTTATGTCTCGGGAATAAAGTTTGTGTAGAATCTTACTGATTCCAAAGACTTGCAGAGCAGCCTTTCATTTGTTTTTTCTTCTTTTTTTAATCAATTTTATTTCAAGAAAGTAATAGTGTAAAATCAAGGAAATAAAATTTGCCAAACATATAGAGGAAATAGCTATAAAATCAATATAAAAAACAGAGAATTTAAAAAAACAAAGAAACTGAGAAAGAACAAAAACCAACAAAACAATAAGGTGGTATTCTTTAAGCATAAAATCAGACTTAACTACATTTTCAACATTAAAAAAAACAAAACCTTGGTAGTACTGGCTTTTGCCCTGCGCATCCTTGGTGCTGGGTGCTTCCAACACCTTGATTGTTGTTTGAATTCTGGGTAGTAGGTTTGTATACAAGTTTCAACCTCAGTTATGAAATTTTGAATATTTTGCTCTTTGAATTAAAAAGTGTGTTTCTCCCTGGAATGTTGAATACAATAATGTTTCATCTTAAGCAGAGAAACATCCATGTCTAATTGTTCACGAAGAACAAATTTAACTGACACAGAAATACTATATATTTTACATAACCTATAAAATTGAAATGATAAGGTTTACAGTCTTGTCCTTGTTTTTGTTGTTCTTGTCGTCTTTTCAAAAAGAAAAATTTTTTATGACTGCTTTTTTATTTCCAAACTTTTTTTTTCTTGAATATAATTAAATGATCTGTGTTTTGGTATAATATCAAAGAAAAAATATTTTTAAAACAAAACCAAAATATATTTCTATGTATGTGTTTAATTTCAAATTGCATAAATTATTAAAATGTCCTTTATATAATGGTAACATGTATATGTATTTAATTTAAAATGTTGAGTAATGAATTCTAAAAGATACAGGTTTTTTTTTTCTTGTCTGTATATTGACATGACTTCAGATGTGTTTTTGTTGTCTGTTATAGATTTGAGGCATCCTACTAATCATAGTCACTCACTTTTTTAGATTTGTGTTGTTCAGTGTTTTACAAAATGTAGCCTTTAAAGAGATTTTCTGTAAATTCTATTCTAGTTTGTCACAACACCACCATTTAGGTTTGCTTTTTTTAAACTTTATCACAAAAAGCAAAAACACCATGGGGAAAAATGAGCAAAAATCATACTTTTTGAAATCTGTATTTGTCATGTTTGAAGCCAGTCTTCTTTATTTGATATATATATATTTCATCTTGTAGCCTCGGTGATGGACATTTTTTCCCTATGAGGACGCAAAGTGAATCCAGCAGTCCATTGTTGTCGACTGAACACCAGTGGGAGGATGGGCGATCGGATGAAGAGACCAATCGTAAGTTGAACTAATTAATATGAATTATGATTTTTAAAGTAAAATTCTTTTATCTTCACATATGCAGTACCATGAAAATGTATTTCTTGTTTGAATCATTGCTCCCCAACTCCACCCCAAACCCACTTTTGTTTCAAAGCACTAAAAATGTATTTTTTTTTTTTACTCGTGTTATTGTTTTATTTTAAAAAACATAAGAAAATTTTTTTGCAAAAGAGTGTTGTCCCTGTGTTGTGGAAGCTATGTGTTTGTAGTGAAAAACTGTTTCCTAACAAGGACCCGGTTTACCATCCAGTTGGCCTTCACTGGTGAATCCTTAAATTAATAAAGTTAAATGAGCATTATTCAGGTTGTGACTCTGTAAAACAGCTGTGTAAATGAAGACTAAATGACATTCGCTAAAAGTGATGAATAGAGTTAAAATAATATAAATGCATAAATTAGCTAAAAGATTTAAAATATGCACTGTGGGCACTGTTTTTTCAAATATCAAACATTACATCTTGCCTGAAGAAGGGGCCTGAGTTGCCTCGAAAGCTTGCATATTGTAATCTTTTTAGTTAGCCAATAAAAGGTGTCATTTTGCTTGGCTTTTCTCTTCAAATATCAAGTAATGGAAGCTCCATCAAACCGCTCAGACACTGCGTAGAAAAGGTCATCCCTCAATATACTCTGCACAAATGAGTAAGCATGAGAGAAGCCAACAGGCCAACAATCTCTTTGAAGGCAGTACAGAGTTTAGTAGCTCAGACTGTACTAAAGGAGCGTCAGTCAGCCGTATCAAGATCGCTTTATAGAGTAGGCCTGTATGAGATAGTGTCACAAAAATATGTCTGGAGTCTGCCAAAAAAACACAAAATTCACCCAGGTACAATATGGAAAAGGTTTAGATGAGACTAAAGTAGACTTTTTTGGCCAAAGTCCAAAGAGAGGTGTGTGGTGCAGGTGTCACACTGCCCACATTTCAAAAAACAAGTCAAGTCAAGTTAGGGAGCATGCACTGGCACAGTGTGTTGCCGCACCATACTGAAAATTAGTATTGTAGTAGTAGCATTTAAGCCATGAAGCTGCTTTTTTGTCAGGAGGGGACTGGGTGTCTGGTTTAGACAAATAGTAGAGAGGATGATGGAAAATAGTCTTACCGTTGTATTTCCCTGGCGAAACCCTTATCTCGATACAATAGAGATTCTGTGACACTGTTTTAAAACTTTGGTGCATAAACATTAACCTTCTATCCTTTGCAAATCTAGATGTCTGGAAGAACAGACCAAATTCACTCACCAACAATGTTCAAAGTTGATAAATACATACCCCAAAAGATTTAAAACTATTCTTAATACAAAAGGTGATTCTACAGAGTATTCATGCAAAAGGACATAAACACTGCAGTGTGTTTGTTTTTTTTTTTACATAAAAGTGTCACTTTAAAAAAAATCTTGAGTTTCACAGCCTTAAACTAAATCACAAAAAACTAATATTCTTTTATTTAGTAAAAGTAGAATCTTTAATGCAAAGCACTGTACATTTTATACAATCTTAGTTCTTATTACTTCTTTGAGTAATGAGTGTCATTCTCTCAAACAGTCTCTTCTGCATGCTCAGTATGTAGTTCTTTCGTTTGCTAACGTAGTGCCAAAAATTAATTTTTATAGAGATTTGTTTATTGGTTACAACTGTATTTTCTCATGAGAAGTATGATTTATATCCTGTATGGTCTTTTTCAGCCCTGCAAATTGAAGATCAGGCAGTCACAATGGAAATGGAGACATAACGTACTGTTCAATTTGCTGTACCTCTCTTTATTTACAGGTAAACTTCCTCAGAGCTAATTTTGTAACAGATTTAAATGGGTGCTTGTCAGCCTGTGAGACTTCTACATGTTGTTAACATAAGGTACATTGTGCAACAATTCTAGAGATTTTAACAGGACGGGGACTATGGAGAAAACCAAGTACTGTACCGTTACAAACTTTTCCTTTTCAAGCTCTATAACTTTTTTTTTTAGTTTTGTGGAGTCCCGCAGCATTAGAAATGTATTTGTTAATAATTTGATTGTGACATGACATGCCTGTAGAACCTGTGTGCTGACAAATTCACTGTGATGATAAGGGCCAGTGTGACACTGGCTTTTATTGGGTAGGGTTATCATTTTACTGTTAACTAAGATGACCAGCAATCAATAATTAACTGGCTCCCACAGAGGCAAAAGTAATTTAATTGTTCTTTGCTGTAGTGTGTTGACATTTCAGGGCAGAACACTTAAATCTTTTTAGGGTGTCTTGAGGCATAGTGAACAGGCATGCCTTCTATTCTGCTGCAGGAAAATGATTTTAACTTGCCCATCTGTGGGTGACACAGTAATGTAGGGAAAGAAGGAGTTAGTCACTTATTTAATTAATTATCTGTAATGCCTTTGGCAATGTTGGTAAATAATTAATAAGATGTCTAAAAGGGGTGCACCAAGTTAATGTAGGTTGAATGAGGGATCTTTGTTTCGCTTTCAAGCCAAGACACCAGAAATACAGTATGATGATATCTGCACAATTTATAAAAGAGATTCATAAACTGGCAAACATCTACATTTAATACTTTCACGTTCTCTGTTGTGCTCCAAAAGTGGCGATATTTATTTTCAAAAATAACCTAAACATGCCTTTTGAAATAAATAAAGTAATCATTTATTTGTAACATAACATTAATAGTGTCATGACCTTCCATTAATGCCCAATTAATTGACCTATTCTTAACAAAATGCTCTTTAACAAGTGTGCCCCTTATCACCTTTTGTCGTTGCAATCGCCATTGAACCATTGGATGTATACTTTCGAAACTCATCAGAGATAAAGGGGATTTTTAGAGAAGGACTTCAACAGAAAATATCAGTATATGCGGATAATATTTTACTGCATACATTGGACCCAGAAAATTAAAGTGCCAGCAGTCTAAAAGCATTAGCTGATTTTCAAAAGATATCTGGGCTTGAAATCAATTTGAAAAAAAGCGTGCTTTTTCCAGTGAATTCTCTAGCACATAATATCAGACTGGACACCTTCCCATTTATCTTAACAAATCATTTTAAATATCTAGGGGTAAATATTACAAATAAATATTCAGCTCTTTTTCAACAAAATGTTGCTGTCTGCATGGAAAAAATAAACAAGACATGACTAGATGGTCTATCATCCACCTTACATTAGCAGGGAGAATCTGCATTGTTAAGATTACCATCCTTCTCAAGCTTCTCTTCCTATTTCAAAGTATTCCCATATACATTAACAAAGCATTTTTTTAGGAAACTAAACTCAGTCATAGCTTCATTTATTTGGATTTCAAAACATCCATACATCCAAAGGGCGATTCTACAATGACCTAAAGCAGAAGGGGGTATGGCACTACCCAACTTTCAGTTTTTTTACTGGGCGGCAAATATGCAAGCTATAAAGACCTGGACATCAACACAAATTGATGAACATCCACAAGCCTGGTCTGCAACAGAAATAAAATCTTGCAGTATTTCTTTATATTCCCTGCTCTATGCCCCAGTAAATACAAACTACAGTCATTACACTAAAAATACCAATTACCCTTTATTCTCTCAGAATATGGAAACCAACGTAGGAAGCACTTTAAGACAGAAAAGCTTTTATCTGTTGCACTTCTACATAACAACCACCTTTCCACCCTCTGAAACATATACACTATCCATTGTCTGGGAGCTGTCCAGGATTAAAACACTTGGAGACGTGTACATAGATAATGTATTTGCATCCTACAAACAGTTATGCTTCAAATACAACTTCTCATCAACACAATTCCTCCACTACTTTCAAGCTAGAAACTTTGTTAAACAGAAACTGTCCAGTTTTCCTTACCTTCTGTCTTGAATGCCCAGATAGCATCTGTTTTGTCTTGGTAGAGTAATATTTTACTCTACTTTCCCCTTTTGTATTATTAATATGTAGCCTTTGTCAGAATGCCTCAAATCTCACAGACTTCCCACTGTTTATAAGATATTATAGTATATAACTTCTCCCCTCCTTCCCTTCTACATCTATAACCTCAGGCAGTTAGGTGTAGTAAAAGACAAGCAGGAGTTAAGTTACAATTAAATAATGTATTATTGATAATATTCATAAATAATAACAATATGCAAAGTACATTTGAATATTGGAACCATACAAACTGATAAATGGTGATGTGTAGTTTCAGGCGGCACACAGACTTGTTAGTTACTTAAAGTGTCTCTAGTTAAGGCATCATTTTGTGGTCAGCCTTCTTCAGAACAGGCAGCATGCCAGACTCAATATGGCTGCCAAGCTGTGCTTTTCATTGTGTTGTCCTTTTCATTTCATGGTGTGAGGTGGTCTTTCATCAGTTTGGTAAGAGAGCGAGAGCTTGGTAAAGCAAGCAAATGTATAGGTTTTCTGTCCAGCCCCTACAGCTAATAGGGTGTTGTGGTAGTTAACAGCTTTTGATACAAGCCAATTCCAAACAGCCATACTTCAGACCAACCCTGTCGTAAAATTCGCTTTCCTGACTTAGTCCTGGAGGGATGTTGGCGGGGGTGGGGTGGGAAGGTGACATGAATGCTTCTCACTAATGTAACACTAATGTTACATTGCTTTGCCCAAGTTACAAATAAAGACATAAAAAATATTTATCAATATGTATGCAAAATTTCACATCACAACAGCATCTCTACAATTTATAAAAATATTTTAAAGGCTCTTTCTTTCAAAGACTCCAGAGTAAATTGGGGAAAGAATCTGTCACTTAATATTTCAGAAAAGGAGTGGACGGCAGCTATGTACAGAATACACTTGAGCTTCATATGTGCAAAACATACAGTCATTTAAATCTTCAACTTAAAATTATTGAGCGCATTTATCTCATTTATAATTGTCCAAAATATTTCCAGGTCATGATCCTACCTGTGAACGTTGCAGTCAAACTCCAGCCTCACTGGGCCACATGTGTTTGGGCATGCACCAAATTAACACCATTTTGGACAAAAATCTTTGCATGAATATCAGACAGCCTTGGTGTCACAATCCCTCCTAACCCATTAATAGCTGTGTTTGGTGTACTCCCAGACAGCCTTAAAGTGGAGAAGGACAAACAAACTGTAATTTCCTTTACTACACTACTAGCACATAGACTTATTTTGCTCATCTACAAGAATCCCACCCCACCACTCTTAAGTCAGTGGGTAACTAATATTCTATACTACTTGTAGTTGGAAAAAATCTAATTCTCACTTAGAGGATCTCTTCAAAACTTTTTTTTAAATATGGCAGGATCTAATCAATAACATTTTAGAATAAGCTTCTGGTTCGGGGTAAAGGATACCTTTCTTTCTCCTTCTATAGAGTAGCTTTGGTTGCTGACTTGTCTCTTGGGTGGGGGTTGAATTTTGCTTTAATTTGTTAAATTTGATTTGACTGTTTGAAATGTTATCTGTTTCTAATTAAAATCAATAAAAAATAAAAAAATGCTCTTGAATACAGTGAACCCTCATGGAGCCCAAAACTCAAACGAATTGTCCAAAAACAGTAAGGCAATGTAATATACACAAAGTCCCAATACGGTGATCCAGAAGCATAGTCAAAAAACTGAGCAAGAAGATCAAAATTCACTAAATCCGTAATAAGGAAAGCACTGCAAAACACAAGAACTCATCACTCCTATCCATATTCAAAATAAACTGCCAGGATGTATAGGAGACTCTCTTGAGTTTTAGAGTGAAGGGCAGTTCCTGACAGTGATTGGTAGGTGGTCCTTCCTCTTGGAACTTAACCAAGACATTGTATACAATGCAGATAATAAACAAAGGAAACTTGTGTGTGAGTTGCTGCTATGAATTTTCTTATTGAATTTAGGAAGAAACTTATAATACAGCTAGGCCTTATTCTTCACAAAGGTTACTACCTTTCAGTTACAGTGACACTTATACCATAATACATTAGTTGGCATTGATCTGTTTATTTAGTTACATTTAATAGTTCTACAGATCAAAGTAGGTGTACTTTATAGATGTAACTGATGATTTGTTCCATTCCTGGTCACCTTTCTCAAGACATGTGGAAAAATATTCAATGTGTCTTCTTTCTTTGTTTTAGGAACTTGTCATGTTGTTGTTGGCCAAATGTTGTCTTCTGAGCAACTTGTAATCAGTCTGTTACCATTTTCAGCCAGATGAACAGATGACTGTAATGTATACAGCCTCTCTCTGTGCACTTACTTTTCCTCAACAATGTTTGAATTAATGGCACCCGCATCCAACTCTAATACAGACATGTTTCCACCCTTCCACTCCAGCACAGTTGCCTTTTGGAGTAAAGGGAGTGCATCAGCCTCTGTTATAGCCATTCCCTATAGACTAGGGGTCCAGCTATGGACAGCCAAAATTATGACAAGGTTGAGTGTAGTGGATTTTATGAAAAGAAAGACAATCTGGGTTTTACAGGGGTTTTCAAATTAAGGAATTGAGACCATGCCATTGCTTTCTTGGATGCACAACTAGATTTCATAGTAAGAGACTAATGCATCCCTAATAAAGCATCACTGAAATAGGGTTTGGGCAGTAAATTGTGACAAAATAGTATAAACCAGACCACTAGGGTGAGCCACCAAGCCCTCAAACACACCAACACAAACACATGTCGTGGATTAAAATAAAATTATTTAAGTAAATACCTTCAACAAGACTACTTTGTATCATTTACAGAAGTACAAAACCCCAACTATCATTCTATTCTCTCCGTTTCTTTCTTCTTCTTCTCCTTCCACTCTTCCAGGTGAGTTTCATCCTCCACCTCCCAACTTTGCCCTTGAGGTGTGACAATTGGAGCCTTTTTACATCAGACCCAGGAATACTTGAGGGGTAACAGTGTTGCATGTTGGAAGCACTTCTGGGTCAGGTGGAAGTTCTTTAAAGTAGGGGTGGTCTGTTCCTGCAGCTCCTCCTGGAACCCAGCAGGGCTGTCTCAAGGGACTGCAATTCAAAGCCTGCCCTCCAGGTATCCATACAGGCACCATAGCCCAGGCAGACTGCCATCTGTTGTATCGGGGGAGAAAATAGTCTATGCGCAGAGTCTCCCCCATCCTCCCATTATACTGTCCTCCAACCCAGGTAAGGAACCTTGAACCATCCCAGCCCATGCTTGGTTTCTATGACACCAGATATGGCTAATGTAACAGTTCCTCCTTGTGCTTTCTAAAATAAAAATTATTAGTATGAAACCTGCAACAGAATTTTAGATCATTTGCTAAATAACTTGTTAGGAACAGTCATATATGTCTCGCGCATATAGCCAGTGATTACTGTGATCCCTACCATGTATTGGTGTAACATTATTAACATGTCTGATTTCCCTTTAATGACTTAATTTTGCTCTACATTTTTGTTTTTATATTTTTTTGTTAGCTTTACATTTACATTAAAAAAAAATTTTTGATTTATTTTTTTTTTTTATTTAGGATTTTTTCTGTTAACTGCGTACTTACAGAAATATATACACCTAAAGACAGTGGTGCAGTATTTCACTTGCTTCTGCATACCTTTATCTGCCAGAGGCTGTATAAGTTGGATTACACCATGGTTGAGCTCCAGAAACCTCTGAGAAATTAGCCAAAGTACAAAAGTGAAAAGAAACATGGACAACTGTCTTTTGAAAACCCAACATGGCTAAACGCAACCCACAATGAGACAAATTCTGTAATCTATCAAGGCGGTGAAACCGTTACGCAAAATTGGTTGACTAGAAAACACTATATTTGTGGTCTTAGATAAAATTCTGCTTTGGCCATTAGGAAACTGTGTTCACTGATGATGATGTTCTTCCATCTTCCTCAGGCATACTCATGATACCATGATGATGTTCTCCCATGATCTTCAGCATACCTTGTGGGAACTGTAGTCTTCGCAAGTTGAATCCACAGTAACACACATGCAAAATTTCATGAAAATCAATTCAGCCATTGTTATGCAATTGGCGAAAAAACAAACAGACATACAAACAGCTTACAATTTGACTTCTGAGACACTAGGGGGGCTTTGCCATCTGCTCGCTTCACTCGCTAACCCCTGTGCCTGTGCTGTGCACTAGCCTCGTTGCGGTTCTGTCTCTCGCATGTGTGGATGCAGATGTATAATTTAAACAAATTTTTATTTTCATGGGAATTATTACATATACATAATAGAACTAACAATTCTATTTTAAGTAAATAAAATTACTTTTTCGTAAGTTTGGCTCTGAGATTGTCTTTGCAAAAGCTATTCTAATGGGAAACTGTTAACGTTTTAATATGAATGGCATATCAAGCTCTCCTTTGTTGTGTAATGTTATCCACGGAAGATGTACTACATTACCTTTCTTGGATACATCCTTCTTTCTACAGTAACTCGTGCGGTGGAAGATAGTCTTTGTGATATTGTAAGTTGATGTTTTCATCTTCCGCACGATCACTGCCAACTGTTTTAGCATAGTCTATTGATATGCATTTAACCAATTTGCCGTGTAAACTATCGTCATTTTTGCCGTTAATTTGTTTAACTTCATCGTTTCTTGGTGCTAGGATTGCCCATGTACTCATTTTTTATGTTGATAGCCCTTCATGATGAAATTCTTCCATAAGATTTGCACATAATACTTCTTCTTTAATTTTTTAAATTTTAATTTTTAAGAGCTGAGAGAGTAGAAACTGTGTCTGTCAAAAGCATTCACTCGAATGAGAGGTGAGATTACCGTGTGCGTGGTTGAAAATCGTTGAGAGCATGACTTGAAAAAATCTCATGGCCAAAGTTTTGTCTCACAGGACTTGAAAAAATCTTCCAAAAAGTCTCATCACATCGCAGGATTTCTTTATATAATATAGAGATAAGTACCATTGACTTAACCATGGCAACACTCAAGAGAGATTCTACTCCTGGTGAACCAAATGACTTTCTGCATGTATGATAGTGAATTTTAATCCAGATTACATTCAAAAGCATTCACATAATTAAATGGATTGCTTTCTGTGTTTCTAACTTGATTTCAGGCACTGGTTTATGTTTGGTAGTGGCAGTGTGAGTGCCAATAGTGCACCAATATTGAGACAAACAAGTATTATATGATGAGGTTTCTTTTAGTTTTTCTGTTGTTCATTTGCCTTATCTCTTATGATAGTGAAACATTATATTGTCATGACTTGTTTATGTTGATCATGCAGATGCATTGCTTTGCTGTGTGTTAAACATAATTTATTGGCTTACATATATAGATGCTGTATAGTTTGAAAGTATAATTTTAGTGCATTGTAGTTGTAAATATGTGTACGCGTTATGGGCCTGCAGTCAGTGAAATTGACTTGTTCTGGGAGCTGCATTACGATGTACAGTAGATGCCAAAAGGAGTTCTTTTAACAAAAATGTTTAGCACTCAGTGTTTATATACTGTACAGTACAAATAGAGACAATTAAAGGCTACAGATTTCTAAAGAAGAATTTTAGATAAAAGGGAACTATGCTGTGCTTTGAATAGAAATCACAATAATAACGGGCCTGTGTCATTTTTAAATTGTAAATCTCATGGTGGTGTTTTATTTGTAGGAAAAGAGTCCTGGAGTAATAAAGTGGGAGAAAAGAGGAAGACCATGTGAAGAAGGCAGGATTCACTTTGGTGGGTGAATGGAGCAAGAAATACTGTAGAAAGCAGCCAAAAAGCTGGTTACATTTTCTTTTCCCCTGTTTTCTGGGGTTTTTATATCTGCTAATATCCCTTGTATGATTTGTTTGTCCTCCATTGTATTTTATTTGTATTTTATCTTTGTTACCTTTTTGTTTAAAATAAAGACTCCATTTTATCACATTGCTCTACTTTTGTTTCTTTCTTTTCAGTCAATTTAATTGACTTCCTTCTTTCTTCATTGACTGCACACTGATTATCAAAAACCTATTAATAAATATTACAAACTTTCCTAATTATTCACACTAAATTAAGGGTTTGGATATTGAATTAATTATTTTACACCAAGAGAAATACTGTTGCATTATGGTGATCAGGCCTTTACCTTCAAATAAAAACATTACATTTTACCCAGAAATGTGGTAGAATGTTTTTATGCTCACTGAGGAACCCAGAGTTATAAGTATTAAGGTTAATGGCATATTTTTCATGAGTATCTTCAAAACAGACGATTCATATAGTGAGAGATTCAACTAAAGCTAGTGGCACATTACACAACCTCTACGCAGAGGGGATGTTAACTTTGACAACTGCCGTTGTTGATCTTATTGCCCAAAGTCTAAGGCTTCTAAAATCATCCAGTACTTTACAGTGTACTGCTAAGTCCTCAGTGTGCACTCTTCTTCTTTTGGAACTTGGATCAGAACTGTGCTTTCTGGCAGCCTAACTCCCCAGTAATGCCTGCCAAGTGTTTCCTGAGCCTTTCAGTGTGATGAGTTGACTAACTATTTTGTAAACACTTTGTCTGCTATAGCCTCATGACGTCACTTCCACTTCCTATCTTGGTACCTTATTTTGTATAATGTACATTCTTAGGCACCACTGTGTTATCGTGGAATTTCGTCTTAATATACAGTGGAACCTCGGGTCACGACCATAATTCGTTCCAAAACTCTGGTCATAACCCGATTTGTTTGTGAACTGAAGTATTTTCCCCCATAGGATTGTATGTAAATACAATTAATCCGTTCCAGACTGTACGAACTGTATGTAAATATATTTTCTTTAAAGATTTTTAAGCACAAAAAATGGTTAATTATAGCATAGAATGCACAGTGTAATAGTAAACTAAATGTAAAAACATTGAATAACACTGAGACAAACAACAGGGGCCTCATGTATTAACGGTGCATACGCACAGAAATGTTGCGTAAGAACTTTTCCACGTTCAAATCGCGATGTATAAAACCTACACTTGGCGTAAAGCCACGCACTTTTCCACGGTACCTCATGCCTTGTCGTGCAAAGTTCTCCGCTCGGTTTTGCAAACTGGCGGCACCCAGCGTCAAAGCAGTGCTACTGTTCTTGTGTGATTACTCATTATTTTCATGACGCGGCTTTATAAATACACAGAAACTAACCGCATATTGTTTATTAGTGTAATGCATCTGATTGTAATTAACTCGTAACAATATAATGGTCCAGGGAACAGCCATAGTATTCCAAATACCATAACTGCTTTAGCGTTGTTACTCTCACTTCTTCTTCTTCTTCTTCTTTCAGCTCCTCCCGTTAGGAGTTGCCACAGCGGATCATCTTTTCCATATTACTCTCACTGCACGACTCGGAGTATTTATATCACTGTATCTGAGTGTGAATCACAGCAGCAGCTGATCAGAAAGAGAATTATCGGTATACAGCTTTAAGGACACGCTACCTCAGCCACTGCAAAACGTTTTAAAGCCTTTCCTGTACGGACCTCGCGGTTCAGAAACAGTTTAATCCCAAGAACTTTAAATGCACTCAATCAATTGCTCCTTGTAGAACGGTTTGTACTTATAAGTACAATCACCCCACTGTAAACTTGCACTACAGTTATAATATCGCACAACCTGAGCCACTTTATAAAGCGCGTATTTACATATGATGACGATATCATTTTTAAGGTGAAATGCAGCAAAATATGTTTGTTAAATTATACACATAAAACTTTAACTTCATTTAAATAATCTATATTCTTCACTGGGAGTGTCGTGAAGGATAGAATAATTAAACATGTACTACAAAGATATTTCAATGTTCTTTAAACGTTTTGAAGAATCGGCTAAGCTTACAGATGGCTTAACTTCTATTACAGAGCTGATTGTGTGGCGATCGGTTACTTGGGGAAAGAAAAGCAAGGACTCTTGGGCGCCGCCAATATATATTGAATATAAAACAGAAAGAGAAAATAACAACACAGCTAAAAACGCAGCGACAAATTTTGACAAAAGATAAATGCTTGTCATGAGCACGAGGCTCATGAAACACATGTTTAATAATGTGCTTTAGCTCATATCATCATGAAAATGACATCACGTATACATCTCAGTATTTTAGTTATTCAGAGAGCTGTAATATCACAAATGTAATGGACTCTGTGTCCAGTTAGAGGAAGAGAGCCAGTTTAAGAAGCAAGTAGTGATTCACACACATAGATCACATACGAGTAGAAGATCAAATACAAAACAAAAGCATTTAACGTGCTACTTTAATTACGATGTAATTTTGGGAAACTGGTTAATTAAACGATTTTAAGATGAAATGTATAATGTTCTACTAAATGACAAAATAAACTACGTGATTAAAGTGGAAAATTCGAGATTAAAGTTGACATTTCGTGCTTTTTCCCCACCGTGTGCCTTTTTTCTCTGTACCCTAATAAACTTTTATATGACACTCAGACAGTGGGCTACAACTCTTCTTTTCACGGCAACTTTGATATGTGACTTCTTTTTTATTTCCGGCACTGTGCGATTTTGTGAATGTGAGCTTTCAAGTTTCTCCAACACGCTGTGTCACTCGATCAACTTCATTTTGTTGATTATACCACGGTTTATTTGAACAAATAGTATGTTTTTCCTTTGCCTCCACTTGGTATTCGCTGAAATTCTTATATTTTCCCCGTGCTTTTCCCATTGTCTTTTCACAGAAGGCTGCGCTTAAGGGCGATTTATATTAATTTGCATATTCAAATAGGCGTAATTCTGGGAGGATTTGGGGCGTTACATAATGCGCGTGCACGAGCGTTAGTTTTCACGCTGATCGGGATTTATGTAACGAAAGAACGTGGAAGTTGGAGTACGCACAGATTCCTGCATCTGGATTTTTCTGTGCGTAAGCACATTTCGGCTTTTGTGCTTACGCCATGTTATAGTGCGAGTTCTACGCACGGCGTTATACATGAGGCCCCTGGGCTCCCTGCTCAGTTGCATGCGAGCTTGTGCTCACTCTCACTCTCTCTCCCTCTCCCTCTCTCTCTCGCTTTCGCTCTTACTCTCTCTCTCCTGCACCGGCTTTCTCCTCCTGCTTCCTGCCTCCTTCTTCTTTTTCCCTTTAGCTGACTCGCGCTTCTGTTTATGAAGAGGACATGGTAGTTGTGGCAATCAGCAGCTCCTGGAAACAATTATGGATGCGGACCGCTTCTCACCTGTGCACTTAGGTGAGAAACAGCCACATCACGAACTCCTCAGGAAACCGCTTCGGCCACACACCACCACGCCCCCTCGCTAAGCCGCGAGTGCAGTGATTATTTATTAAAACTGGCCTTTTTGATGGGAGCTGTGGACCCGCTATACCACAGGAGGAAGCTGGGTTGAGAGGAGGTTACAGTTTTGAGGGAGAGTCCCTCTGCGTGATGCACCGAGAACAATTTACAGTACAGGGAGAGATTGAACACGTGCGGAAATCATCGGCGTGTACGAACCGGAAGGGAAACTGGCTTGTTCGTCACTCAAGTGTGTGGTCATGAACAGATGCTAAAGTTTGGCAAACTTTTTGGTCGTAACCCGATTTGTATGTGTTCAGAGATGTTCGTGAACCGAGGTTCCACTGTAGCTGCTTTATAGCGCCCAATGCACAGGATTATCTGCTCATGGACACCTGCTTTAAGCAAAGAGACTTCCTTAAGCATAAGCTACGCCTGTGCCAGTCACCAAAGCAGGCATCCACACACAATGCTGCTACTGTTGGAAAATATCTTTTCCTCAGCTGCTAACCCAGGTGCTATTAACACTATACCTTGAATATTTTTGTCATAAAGGTGTCTGTTATTTTGATTTGCCTGTGCTATTGTTTCTGTTGACCATATTGTTTATTGGAGTGTTAGATGCCTGCTTTATAGCACCCCACGTGTACAGCCTTACCTGCACGTGGGCATCTGCCTCAAGCAAAGAGACTTGCAAGCTCTGCACAAGCGGACCAAACGGTTGTCTTCAGATCTGAGCCACTCTGCTTTCTATTGAATTCATCTCTTCTCAACTGCTAACCCCTGTGTACCTTAACCCAATCAAACAGTATAAAATTAATATTATAAAGCAACATTAGTAAAAATACAGTAAAATCGCTGGCAGCAAAAGTACAAAATGTAATTGAAAAGAGACTTTAAAGGTTAAGAAATGTATTTGAAAAAGTGTCTTATTGAAAACACTTATGCAAAAAATGAAGGTGATGGAAGAGGAGTCTTCAAGTCTGGGTGCAGAGCTGCTTTAGATTCGTGTTCAGTCCGCAGAGGTTCTTCTCAGTTTCTTTGGGATCTTCTCCTTCTCGGTTCTCCTTGCTTTTCTATCTCCTGCTCTACTCTGCTTGCCTTCCTTCCCTACCTTCTTTCTTTCCGCCCAGCAAGTACCCAAACATAAAGGCCTAACTTCACCATTAAATTAACAATGATTACAAGAATTATCAAATGAGTGTTTGCCTAATGAAGACTTTTCAACGTTCCTTACATTTTTTGAACACTTGGTGGTCCAAGGTAATTGCAGATTTAACTTTCATGAAGGGGTTTATTGTGTGGTTTGATACGGCTGTTATATACAGTAATTTCTCCTCGATTGCGGGAGTTGTGTTCCAGAACCCCCCGCGATAGGTGAAAATCTGCGAAGTAGAAACCATATGTTTGTATGGTTATTTTTATATATTTTAAGCCCTTAGAAACTCTCCCACACTGTTTATAAATATTATCCGCACAGTTATACAGTAAACCTTCGTTTATCGCGGTTAATCCACTCCAGACAGATAAATAAATTTCCAGGATTCTTTATTTATAAATCTGATATTTTCGCAGTTAGAGCATAGAAAACCTGTTTACGACCTTCTAAATACGTTTTTTAACATTATTAGAGCCCTCTAGACATGAAATAACACCCTTTAGTCAAAAGTTTAAACTGACAAGACAGAGATGACAGTTCTTTCTCATAATTAAAAGAATGCAAACATATTTTCTCTTCAAAGGAGTGTGCTCGTCAGGAGCAAAGAATGTCAGAGAGAGTGAAAGAGACAGAGAAAAGCAAACAATCAAAAATCAATACGGGCTATTAGAGCTTTGAAGTGTGCGAAGCACCACGCGAGAAGCATATCTTATATCATTGAGGAGTTTTATTTAATACGTAATACATGCTCTGATTGGGTAGCTTTTCAGCCATCCGCCAATAGCGTCCCTTGTATGAAATCAACTGGGCAAAGAAACTGAGGAAGCATGTAGCATAAATTAAAAGACCCATTGTCTGCAGAAATCCGTGAACCAGCGAACAATCGGTGATATATATTTAGATATGGTTACATTTAAAATCCGCAATGGAGTGAAGCCGCGAAAGTCGAAGTGTGATATAGCGAGGGATTACTGTATGTTTAATTATTCCATCCATCGATCCAGGTCACACCCACCCCAGCAAGCATCAGGCATGAAGCAAGAACAATCCCTGGATGGGGTGCCAGCAGTGCCATCTTAACAAAGGAGCCCACATGGGCCCATCCCATCATAATCTTGCATTACATATGAATTCAAATCACGCGCCATCTGCGAAGAAAAAGAGTCAAGAAACAAATCGGCAGAAATAGATTAGAGTTCAGCAAACTCTACGTGGTGGTGTCCAATTTCAGCATGGTGGTACTTGAATCAAGCAATAGGTCACCACCACATAGATTTGAGCCCTCGTTCACACGTATCCTGGTATTTTTTTTAACAGGAGTTTTCGCCCTTCATTTAAACAAAAAATCTCGTCCGTACGTGCATCATTTTAAAAGAATTCTCCATCCACATGAAAATGCAAAAATCTGTTATCAAGAGCATGAAACAGACATAGATAACAAAGTGAATGTCATTTAGATTAATGTTCATCGCCCTTTATTTTTTCAAATGTGTGTTCAACATGAAATTTACGAATATATGGGCATCATGAACACTACCAGGCCATTTTACTACGACGTCAATAAATGAACAGCGAGGGGAGGTTTTCTCTTAAACTACAAGCCACCTGTGATTGCAATTGTTTAAGTAATCCATGGAATTTGTGGATGGCTGCTTTATTTCTACACGAGTCCTGGTGACACCGTTACAATTCCTCTACTTTCGACTCAGTGACTTAATTGTATATACACAGGGCCCAAGTGGACTGTAGTTGCTTCACACACACTTGCCTTTCTCTTTTAGAAACCAATTTTTGTGACCACCCAAAGATGAGTGCCCTCTTGCGTGCTCTCGCCTACTAAATAGTGGAGTGTGCAGACAGCTTTTTTGACAACACTGACAGGTTGATCTCATTACAGTTGTCTTTCCTTTGGTGTGCAGGCGAAGGAACTCACACAAAGGCAACAGCGATGTCCTTGAAAATCGAAAATTCTCGTCAGCAACAACAACTTCTTTCTCAAAGTTGTCCCACTAACTAGAGATCTGTGTCGTCGGATTGTTCGGATAGCCTATTCTGACGCCTCTGTTGCTCAATATACATGTAGCATTTACTGTTCAGTATATTCAAGGATGTGAGCCTGTGGAATGTTTTATACCAATATACAGTGTATACCAAATTTATACCAATATTTTCTCATGGAGCAAAGACTCTAGCAGACACTGTCATGGATTTTTCTTAATGAAAATGAAATTTCCCTCTTAAAACTGCCAAGGTCAATCATATGACAATGCATCCCACATGTCTGGACACTCGACTGGATTGCAAGCACAGATTCGAGAACTGAACGAGTTTGCTATTTATGTCCTTTGTGCGGGACACAGCCTGAACTTGGTGGGAGTGAAAGCAGTAGAGAGTCCTCTACAATCTGTGAAATTTTTTTACTTCATTCCGCATCTGCATTTCCTTTTTCTCTGTTTCAACACATCAATGGAATATTTTAGTTTCATCTTGAGGAAAACATATGGTGGTCAAGCACCTGTCAGACACAAGATGGTCATCACATTTTGATGCAGTTCATGCCGTATGTCTAGGGTTTGAGAAAATTAAGCACTGTTTTGTCTTGGTAGAGTAATATTTTACTGTACTTCCCCCTTTTGTATTATTAATATGTAGTCTTTGTCAGTATGACTCAAATCTCCCAGACTTACCACTGTTTATAAGGTACTGTACCATATAACTTCTCCCCTCCTTCCCTTCTACATTTATAACCTCAGGCAATTAGGTGTAGTAAAAGACAAGCAGGAGTTACGTGACACTTTAAATAATGTATTATTGGTAATATTCATAAATAATAATAATATGCAAAGTACATTTGAATATTGGCAACCATACAACCTGATTAAATGGTGATGTGTAGTTTCAGGTGGCACACAGACTTGTTAGTTACTTAAAATGTCTCTAGTTAAGGCATCATTTGTGGTCAGCTTTCTTCATAACAGGCCACATGCCTGTCTCAGTATGACTCCCGAGCTGTGCTCTTCATTGTGTTGTCCTTCTCAGTTCATAGTGTGCGAGATGTTTCTTCATTGATGTTTGTAAGAGAGAGAGAGAGAGAGGGTGAGGTAAAGCAAGCAAATTTATAGGTTTTCTGTCCAACCCCTACAGCCAATAGGGCATCATGGTACTTAAAGGCTTCTGATACAAGCCAATACCAAACAGCCGTACTTCAGACCAATGCGTGGACAGAATACCTTCACACCTGCCCCCAAAACCATATGTTAAGGTGAAGCTTGCCAGCTAGGCAGTCTGGCTTTCCTGTGGGGGTTGACTGGGAGAGCCCTGCAGAGAGACATTTGCCAAACTGGTTTGAGGCACTTCCCCTAACCCTGTCGTAAAATTACAAAGGACTGGTTCTTAAAAGAGGGTGGCACGGTGGTGCAGTGGGTAGCACTGCAGCCTCGCAGTTAGGAGACCCGGGTTCGCTTCCTGGGTCCTCCCTGCGTGGAGTTTGCATGTTCTCCCCATGTCTGCGTGTGTTTCCTCCGGGTGTTCTGGCTTCCTCCCACAGTCCAAAGACATGCAGGTTAGGTGCATTGGCGATTCTAAATTGTCCCGTGTGTGTGGGGTCTGTGTGCCCTGCGGTGGGCTGGTGCCCTGCCCGGGGTTGGTTTCCTGCCTTGTGCCCTGTGTTAGCTGGGATTGGCTCCAGCATACCCATGTGACCCTGTGGTTAGGATATAGCAGGTTGGATAATGGATGGATGGATGTCTTTTTCTTAAAAGGGGGAAAAGAGTTCTTAACCATCTAACCATTGCTGTTCTTATCAATGATAGACATTAGGGTTGCAAGTTACCATTAAAGACATACAAAATATTTATCAACTTATATACAAAGTTTGACACCACAGCAAGTATGTACTTGATTCTATATCAGCTGATACTGAATAGGAAATGAATGCAAGGGGAGAGGCAGAAGGACTAAGCAAGAAAATGGAGAGCCTAGAAATGATCTATATGGCAATCTTTTGGAATGACATTCTTGAAAGAATTAACAAAATAAGTAATGCTGTACAGTCTGAGAATGTGAATATACTTACTGCCATGAATCTTTTAGAGTCTCAAAATCTGTCTTCAGAAAATTAATGATAAATTTAGTGACTATGAATTAAAAGCTAAGAGTAGGTGTCCAGCTTTAGATTATAGCTACATAAAAAAACGTGAACGAAAGCAAAGTGTGCGTCTTACTAGATATGATGGAGCAGAAGAGGAGATACTCGTCAAAAATTTAAGGTAGAAACGTTTCTTCCTGTTCTGGATTCTTTCATTTCTTAATTAATAAAATGTGCAGAAGCTTATTCATTGATTGGAAATAGATTTTTCCTCTTTGGTGAATTGAAAAGAATTAATTCGAATGAGCTGAACAAAAAGTGTGAACATCTTGCTGATATACAGTATATCACCAAGATCTTGATCATAATGATCTTTTAAATGAATGAGTCTATCTCAAGCACTACGTAAGTATTGATGAAAATTGTGAGACACTGTCTGGAATTTATGTAAAAAATTATTTCAGGCAACTTGAAAGTTGTGTTTCCCAATATTGAAATTGCACTCAGAATATTTATGTGTATGATGGTTAATAACTGTACAGGAGAACGTTCATTTTCAAGACTTAAATTAATTTTAAAAAGTCAGCTTTGCAGCATTTAAACTGGCTTTCACTGATGTGTATTGAAAGTGATGCACTGAAGACTATGCTGATTTTGAGGCAAAGAAAATTCACAACGCTTGTGTTAAATGATTGATGAAAATAAATAATTTATAGTAATTTTTTTATGACAATTTCATTTATATAGCATACCAATTAATTTATTGTGCATGTGCTGAAATTTTTATTCTTCCAAATGTACACTTTTGCATTGATTATACATACATAGTATGTATTTTAAATACAGTACTAATAAAATAACTCTCAGCAAAGAAAAATTGCAAAGGTTTGTGCTAAATACTTGATTAAAAATAAATAAGTTGTAATAATTCTCTTGTGCTGTCTTTATTTGTATAGTTTAATGACATATTGGGTATAGGCTGAAATTGTTGTTCTTCAAAACTGTTATATGGTTTGGATATTTGTGTTGATTGGTCGTTATGACATTGTGAAGACCAGGGCTTGTACAGCTGCCCTAACCCAACACAAATAGACAACACCAGCAGCCTTTATTTTTATGAAAAACACACTCAGGTCTAAGAGTCGTCCCGAAGGACCGATACCAGTTCTCCTAAATAGAGTAAGCTGCCCTCTTTTCTGCAGAGCCTTGCAGTCTCTTCTTCACAGATGAACCTCACCAGCCTTCTCCTTCGACTCTCAACTCTGGCTCCCTTTGGGAGGTCGCTGGCTCCTTTGTAAGTCACAGCCGGGAGCACTTCAGGTGGCTCATTAAGGAGGTCTGGAATTGCTCCCAAGTGTGGCTAAGGCACCAAGTAGGGCTCTGCTGCACCTGCAGTTCTCACAGCTCCCCCTTGTGCCATCCACGAATCCCAACGGGGCTATGCTGGCAAATAATAATTCCCACAGAACCCTGCAGGAGTCCGAGGCGTTGTCACAACCTGGGGGGGCTGCCAAATAACAGTTCGGGGAAGGAAGCATCCCCCGGAAGTCCTCTCCAACTGTCCTTCCACTTCGGAGGCGTCCTGGCTAAGTAATGGGGCCGGCTGACATCCTTCACAGACATTTTTTCTTATTGTTTACAATCAATTTTATTTAAAGTACAAATATACAGTATGTTTAAATCTATCAACTATTTACATTTTAGTTCTTGAGGGTAGGTGCGTAGGATGGGCACAGGCTGGTAGGGGCCCAGGATGCTGTTAAGACTGCCTTGGGTGCCAGCTCATCGCAAGGTGAATACAAGCACACACGTGCACTAGTGTCAATTTTCCATCACAATATCCCCTAACCTGCCTGTCTTTGGAAGGGAACCAGAGCATGCCAAGGATACCCACCAGCAGTGCCAGTGCGACATTATTTTGTGCCCTAGGCCAAGCTTATTAGTGCACCAATTGACTGTTGGGTAGCTAACCAGTGTGGCTGGGTTCCCCCATTAACCCCATCCCCTGTGACGATGTGGGTTCTGCTCCATGCCCCCATCCACTGTTCAGGAGCCCTTGAACCCTACACCGTCGATAATGCTACCGAGATGAGCTAGACAGTGAGACAACAATTGAGCAAGGGGATGGTTTAAAAAGTGCAAAAGTGCTTTTATTAAAATAGTCAACAAAAAAAAGTTCAAATAAAGTGCAGTGCTTTCAAAATTGTTCAATAAATAATCCATAAAAGAGATGTGAAATAGTGGAGGTTAAAAATATACAAAAACTATCCTTTAAAAACAACGAGGTTCAAACCGTTACTGGAAGCACACTTCTAGATAAATAAGCCTGGTGCTCTTCTACACTAGCGTTAGCGTCAGCGTATCACCTGCTTCTCCCATGCGGGCCCTGCAACAGGCGAGACGCTCTCAATGCAGCTGACCTTCTGCCTACACCTCCTGCTACTGTCAGTCGCCTTTCCGATCCTTGGCTCCGGTCGGCTCCCCCTGACAGTGACTTGGGAATTCCTCCCATGGCCAAGGCTCTCACGTGGAGGACACCACATCCCAAATCCTGACTCCCGCTGCCATCCGCGGCCCCATGCAGAGTCACCCATCTCCCGGTCACTCCCGTACTTCCTGCAACAAATTCTGTGGGAGCGACAACAACTACTACGCCCTGGGTGTCGGCCTAACTGACTATCACTATTACTGCTCTCACTCGCTCACTCTCTCGTACCGGCGCACGGTCTCTTTCGCTTGCTTGCTTGCTTAACCTCCGTCTTTCTCTCGTTCTCTTTTTATTCCTCTCCCTAACCGTCTCGGGCTTCTCTATATATGCAGAGAGGACATGGCAGCTGCAGCACATTAGCCCCAGGAACAATCACGGATGTGGGCAGTCCCTCACCTGTGCACTTAGGTGAGAAACGCCCACACCACAGATCGCCCTGAGACGCTACAGCCACTACGACCCCCTCGCTAAGCCGCGAGCGCGGTGATTATTTAAAACAAAAACGGCCTTTGCTGGAAGAGCTGTGGACTCATATCACCCCATCCCCCTCCCCAATCTGTGCCCTACGAGAATGCCTATTTCGCCACAATTCCTACTCATTCAATACAAATGAAAGTATAGAGAGGTATACAAAAAAAACTTATTTCAATTTTGACCTTAATTGAAATATTTAGTTGTTTTTAAAAGCTTTTAATTTTGATGCTTTAAATAATTTTAATATAGACTGTTCAACAAAAGGATAACAAGAAAAACAAAAGAATATCTTATTTAAGGTCAAAATTTAGATTTTAAATATTGAATTGGTTTTTTTTCCCCATTTTTTATAAAACAGAAAACCGTTTATGGTCTTACCTTTATTTGCAAATGAAGTTCATGTGCCTATCCTTCTCCACGAAAATCTCCATCACTTTCTTGTAAAAGTCCTCCTTATTTTCCTTTAGTTTTAAAAATCTTAATTTTCCATTTTGGCAGTTAGCCGGAACAATAAATGAAAATAAACGGACCACTGCAGTGCACTGGACTTTCTGATATCGCTAACTTATTGGCACCTCTGTGTAGAAGAACAGCAGCAAAAAGCACCTGTTGGGCTCACATGCACCCGCTTCAGTGCGGCTCGGTACTGTCTGCCTCATCTTGTGCCTTTTCACTGCGGTTTTATGTCCGATCAGCAAGACTGAATATGTCACACACATTCATTACAAATATATTAGCCAGACTGTAGAAAGTCAGGGTGTATAATAAATGTGTCTCCAAACATTATATTGTTGACACACAGAGAGACAGCAACAGGCACGCGCCAATTGCAGGCATCAACCCAGTGTGTGAGGGAGAGCTCAGTCCAAGGGGAGGTGGGATTTGTTGCTGACATACGTCATGTTTCTGTATTTGAACAGGAAATGCGCAAATTCAGTGATTTTGACTATAAAAATTATCAGAATTATTGGAATCATACAGAAAACAAATTTATAGCACAAACCAGTGGACACGTTTATTTTATGTTATCATTATTAGTTGTTTTTACCTTTCATGATGGCCTCACCTGACCGCACTTCCCTGTGTATTTCATCATGTAAATGGTATCAAATATAAATCTTGGGATTCTAAATGTTCAGACATTATGAACTTAATATATTCTGTGTGGCGATCGCTGCCTGTGTGCTCCTTGTTTAAGAAGCACAAAGTGATTAACGACTGGGTCGGGGAGCACCTAGAATATGAAGTATTTAATGTGCTACTTTAGTTATGTTGGTGTTTGGGAAACTCCAGAAGAATTAAACATCAATTTTAATATGGAGGTTACGAGGTTCTACTGTATTAAAAATATTAACTACGTACAGTGATCCCTCGCTATATCATGCTTCGACTTTCGCGGCTTCACTCTATCACGGATTTTAAATGTAAGCATATCTAAATATATATCACGGATTTTTTGCTGGTTCGCGGATTTCTGCAGACAATGGGTCTTTTAATTTATGGTACATGCTTCCTCAGTTGCTTTGCCCAGTTGATTTCATACAAGGGACGCTATTGCAAGATGGCTGAGAAGCTACCCAATCGGAGCATGTATTACATATTAAATAAAACTCCTCAATGATATACGATATGCTTCCCATGCAGTGCTTCGCATAGTTGAAAGCCCAAACAGCACATATTGATTCTTGATTGTTTGCTTTTCTCCATCTCTCATTCTCTCTGACATTCTCTGCTCCTGACGGAGGGGGTGTTCACAGAGGGGTTGTTCGCACACTGGCCTAGAGGATACAGACGCTCCTGTACAAAATGCTGAAAGACTACCTTCACATTGCTGCCTTCCAAATAGCTGCTTTGTCCGGCGGTGCCTCGCATACTTAAAAGCCCAAAAAGCCCTATTGATTTTTGATTGTTTGCTTTTCTCTCTCTCTCTCTCTCTCTGACATTCTCTGCTCCTGATGGCACTCCTTTGAAGAGGAAGATATGTTTGCATTCTTTTAATTGTGAGACAGAACTGTCATCTCTGTCTTGTCATGGAGCACAGTTTAAACTTTTGACTAAAGGGTGTTGTTTCATGTCTAGAGGGCTCTAATAATGTTAGAAAATGTATTTAGAAGGTCATAAACAGGTTTTCTATGCTCTAACTGTGAAAATATGGGATGACAATGACAATTTATGATATCCCAGGCATTTAATCTACTTTAATATTATTCTATAATTGTAGATTTACACAGTACTATGCAAGTTTAGAGAAAAAGCAAAGGTTAATTATTGAAATTTAATATATGTTTTACATGTTGCAACCGTCCCTTATATGTGTTGCAACAACATCTGACTTCTTCAGTTCAAATCAATATTGTGCAGGATATGTAAAATATAATTAACTACAAGTACTATGGGTAATTAGCAGACAGATGTAAGTTTATAGTATACAAATTTGGCTGGTGTAGTCCAAATAGTCTCTGAGTAAATGAGAGGAATGCAAAAAGTGTTGCAACCGTCCCCAGTCTCCCCTATTACTTTCCCCCGACCCTGCCTGACTGCTGTGTCTGTGTATAGGAGAAAGGCAGATCCCGCTACAATAAAAAAACACGCTGTTGCTGTTTCAAGCTGAATAAAGCTGGAGTTGCTAAAGTACTGAGACTCAGCTTCGTGTTTTCGGGTGCAAGACGGGGACTCGCACGTCACAGCACAAACACACACACACAGTCACAATGCTGTAGTAAACAGTATACACTCGTACAGATGTTGACTATATGAGTGACAGAGTTAAGGCTCTAGAAACTGCAATTAATTACATTGAGCAACAAGAAGAAGCTACAGGAATCGACATAATGATGCTGCAAAGATGGCAAGACTTGACAGCGAAGAAACGGCACTCATCAGGAAAGCAGACTACGATCAAAAATGTCTTTAAATCATCACAGGACTGAACTTTTTAAGTACAGTACATAGCTGAACTTCAGACCATTCTGTAACTGTAAGTTCAGTTAATTTATTCTGTTGTTTTGTTGTAAAACATGATTATTAGGTTCATAATGTGTAAAATTATAACATAGTTTGACATTTAATAGGCTTTTTCTTAACACCTGCCATTATCCAACATTTTCGCTTATCTGACGTTCTGCCGGCCGGTTTATGTTGGATAAGCGAAACTCTACTGTAAATAAAGACACAAGCAGTCAAGGGCTGAGCATATTACAGGTGTTAAATAAGTGCAATTGTTCATTTAAGCCAATATTTAGTTTTTTAAATAGTGCAATTTAAATAATTTACACTTAAAAAAATCATCAATTTACTAATACAAATTTTGATAATGAGGCCAATATAATGCATGTTCTGTTTAATGTTGGAGCTTTTCTAGGGTAGCTTGGATGAGTCCATCCTTCTTGAGTTGGGGCAGACCTAGGTGTGCAATGTGACATTTTGGATTGTTTTGAATAATATGCAAGCATGAGACGTGTATAACAATGTCAATAAGGAACTCCGCCTTACTGGCCTTTTCAATGGTGTGACGGAGGCTCTGATTGTGGCTCTTGAGAGACTGAGCGAGGAGTCTGAGTGTCTGGGCTTGCGAGTGTCCTGCATAAAAAACAAACTCCAGGACTTTAATGACCTCTTAGGCGCAGCCATCAGCAGTGTGTCTGTTTGTGGAGGGTGTGTTGACCTTGTCGAGAGGTTTACTTACCTCAGCAGAGGCTCTGGTGACTCTTCCTATGAAATCAGTAGACGGATTGGGAGAGCATAGGAGGTCATGAGGTCACTGGAAAGGGATGTGTGGCGCTTCCGATATATATGCAAAAGGACAAAGGTCCAAGTCTTTAGAGTCCTTCTCCTTCCTGTCTTGCTATATGGTTGTGAGACATGGATCCTATCCAGTGATCTGAGGCAAAGACTGAACTCTTTCCGTACTGTGTCTCTTCAGAGAATCCTTGGATACCGTTGGTTTGACTTTGTGTCGAATGAGCGGTTGCTCACAGAGTCCCAAATGAGGCACATTACCTGCATTGTGTGGGAGAGCCAGTTACGACACTACAGCCATGTGCTGCGATTCCCCAAGGGTGATGCTTGCAGGATCCTCATTCTCGAAGACCTGAGCGGCTGGACCAGGCCAAGGGTACACCCACATGACACCTGGCTGCGACAGATAGAGGGTCATTTCTAGAGCGTGGGAGTGGGGGAGTTGCCAATCAGGATCCTAAGCTGTTTCGTCGTCTGGTGGGTGCAGCAACACACTATACCAGTGTATGCTCCCCAACCTGACCTGACACACGTTTGTTGTACAGTAGTTTGCAGTTTGAAGGGGGTTTTCATTCAGCGCATATCATGAGCAGTTTTTTCCAGAACAGAAATTTGCGGTGGTAAATAGAGTATTTCATTCTGTTATTTGCAAACATTTGTGAGATAAATGTTTCTGATTATAAATATTATTAGATATAATGTTATAAATGATATGTACTATGGAGACAGCCCTATTTAAGTTAAAAGCAGAGTATTATTCGGTTTAGAGACAATAGCAGAGACTTTTTTCCTTAAAAAATAGTGTTATTTTGAAATAATGATTGTATTATATCACAACAGAATATTATTATAATTTTTGTTATTCAAATTTTATTTTAAGAATTTACAGAAAAATACACTTTAAGGGTTTGGAAAATAAATCAATATTGTCAGCATTAGCAAATTAACACAAGATAATATATTTTTTTAAAATGTACATCTAGTACATCACCAGCTTTCAAGTTCAAATTTATTGTCACATATGTGAATAAAAAAATCACTAACTGATTGAAAATAACATTGTGGCTGATGGTGGCTAGTGCTGTTGCCTCTCACTTCCAGACTCCTAAGTTCAAGTCCTAGCTACATAGTTATTTTTATTACATGTGCTTTTTCTCCCCATATTTACGTAGGTTTTAACAGATTACTTAAACCCCAAGCCCATGCCCTCCACAAACATACATTTTGGAAATTATAAGCAAACTCCATTAAACCAATTTGCATAACTGCATTAAGTTATTAAAATGTGAGATTTCTTTACATCGTGTAACGTGGACGTGCATAAACAGGATTACTTGTACCACGGTCGCTATAATGAACTGTGTGTTTTTTTCTTCTGAGCGCTCCATTCTGAGGCAGTAAGGACATCACACCTGGAAGCGTTTAATTGGTCCACAAAACTAAATTCATACTTCAACATACTGGAAAAACAGAAGAAGAAACAGCCTGAAAAAAAATGTATAACTTAATACATTTATAACAGCAATCTATGATCGAAATGCATTTTTTTATTGTTTAAACTATGAAAAAATGGGACATATAGCAGTTAGCTAGCCTAAGAAAATCATATAGTCAACATAGCAAAGTTTCTTTTCATTATTATCTCGCTGCTCCACGACTCCAACATGCTTTAAACACTCACCTTTGCTCATGCATAAAGTGAAAAAGAGCAAAATAACTTCTAAAGGGGGAGAAGTTTTCGCAAAAATGTCCTACACGTCCACTCTGGGGAGAAAAGAAAGAAAGGTTTGTTATATATTGTACTTGTCTTATATATAAATATCTATGCGTGGAAGTGTGTGTCTGTCTGGCCAAGAAGTGAGAGGTGGAGTCGGGGTAAGGGCTCCACCTGCGACGAAACAGAAAACTCTCTTAGCCGCTAATAACACAAGTGAGGCCAGCACGTCAGTAAAACAAAACCTCAGAAGAAAAACAAAGTCGCTTAGCTGATAACATCGGCAAAACGGTATCCCTATTACTTTTGCTCCCATCGCTAATACACAGGTTAGCACGTCTGCAAAACGAATCCTCCTAGGAGAGAGACACCCAGAGTAGTTCCTTTCAATTACCTGACATCTCTACATTTCTGTTTTTTTTCTAATGATTTCAATAGTTTCTAGGACCTTAGGCTTTTTACAGTACAGGCTTACACAGCTAATATTATATATTGTACTTTATTGTATATTGTACTTGATAGTTTAAAATTACAAACGCAGAATTTCCGAAATTGAAGAATATTAAGTGCAGGTTAATAAGGAGCTCTACATTCTACAAAAAACAGTTGTTATGCAATTCTGCAAAGCAATCAATGCTTAATCTGAGTTTTAACGAAAATTGCGTACTTTTTGTATGTTTTCATCAAATGCATTCTTTCTAATTTATTCTTTGCTTTGAGAGTCAATTGCTGATCGTCACCCTTGCAGCAGCCATGAATCTGCAGAACTGAAGCGTGTGAGTGGAGGGCCAACCAATAATATGAAGAGAAGTGCTGAGATGATGTTTGTCAGCAAGGAGGCTCTCATTGAAGTAACAATTAGATTAATTTGTGAAAACCCACATTCTCACTCACTTTATGAGACTGGAATACAGCTAAGACTCTGCATACAATTGATTATAGAACCATTTAATTTTTTGTCAATGCCACGATCAGCTATCGTGGTCGAGATGCCGGTACAATGTATTGGCATGTGCTGCCACAAAAAAGAAAACCACTAGAAGGGGATTGCTGAAGCCTGCGACTGACTGTCGAGTTGGAGGGGAGACACACAACAACGTGCTGCATTATGGGTTGAATGTTTCCAGGCTACACAGTGTATTGCATTCATGGTCTACACGACTATAGTAATTTATGTAGGCATTTCTGAAGGCTTGCAACCTTTGTATGAACACATTTTGATAACAAAAGCTTGATTTTATTTTAGCAGATGTTGTAAATGTTCTAGTCTGTTTTGTCCTATTTTTATCAATTTTAAAGCTTTAGTTATTTTACTGTTGTGTAATACAGTTTGTTAAACATAAGATTTGTTTCCTAATTTGCTTGGACTGCCACATTTTTAATTTTTTGACACAATTTCCTGAATTCCTTATAAAAGTGATAAATTCATGTACAGGCCCAGTGTATGTGATGCCCCGCCACTCAGTCACATGCTGTAGGCATGTCAAACATGTTGACTTTCAGCAAGGTTTTTATTCATCATATTTTTATTAGAAGTCTTGCTTTTTGAGCTTTTTTCTTATAGATAGATAGATAGATAGATAGATAGATAGATAGATAGATAGATAGATAGATAGATAGATAGATAGATAGAAAGAAGACTTCTGACTTGGCATTTACAGCCACAGTCACAGTGAGACACTATACAGGTATTTTGTCACTGGTAAAGAAGAGCCTGAGGAGTTTCTTGACACACTTCTGCTGAATAATTTGTTGGCTGAAAGTCCTCAGTGTTAGTGTTAGGGTATCAAATTTTGTAAACTTGATTTCAAATTTCATAATCAAAATGACAAAATGTGATATGAGAGTTTACAATCAGCATGAGTTCTTTTTTTTGATATCAAGTTTCAAAATGCTAATATCAAAATTGGAAAGACCGATATCATATTTTAAATGAGTGATATCAAATTTCCAATTGTTAATGTCAAATTTTTTAAATTAGATATCAAGTACTTAACTCTTGATATCATATTTAAAACTGACGATATCAGTGTTGTAACTGCTGATATCAAGGAAAATGTATTAAATGTTAAAACGGCCCACCATACAGCTGCAGCTGTCTCAGTTTGCACAGCGCACACCCCTCTGGTGTTTGTATCACCACTGAAAAACGCAGACTTCTGCACAGTAGCACTGCTGCCTCGCGGTAAGGAGACAGTTAAGATGATTTTGGTGAAACAATGGTTAACACTGTTCCAGCTGCAGCTTTAGCTCAATCACTGTCTGGGTGGAACTGGCACATTCTCTCTTAAACGGTTTTATCTTACATCCCAAAAATATGCAGACTGGATAAGTTTGTCAAGACCAAGAATGAATGTCTCTTTATGAGTTAGTGTTCATGTGCCTGAGTTTGCTGTGTGATGGGCTGGCTTCCTGCCTTATGCTCGGTACTGTCAGGAATAATGACTCTGGTCTTGCGAATTGGATTATATAGGTTTGAAACTGAATAAGTGGATGGATACTTTCAAGGTGATTTGTGCGTGTAAGTCCACATTAAAAAAACTCGTAGGCAGGTGTATTTGGGACTTGATGATCTCTTTGGTATTATCATGTCGTTTTGATATTTAACCTTAGTCATTTCCTTTGACTCTCTTCCACTATGCATTCTAGCAGTTGTTGAAGATCCTGTGTATCTTCAATCAATGTGGTATCATCTGCAAATCTTACACCTTTGATATTTCATCCTCCTACCTTAATGCCACGCAGCTCTGTAAATGTATTAAATATCTTTTCTGTATAATAATTAAACAACTCTGGTGACAGCACATATCTCTGTATTTCTTTTAAAGATCTTGATTTACCCTTTTTGATTGCTGATGTTTGTTTCCATTGGAGATTCTCCTTCAGTGTCCAAATCATTCAGCATTACAAAATGCTCATTATGTTTGCCATTGTCAGCAGCTTTCTGATTTATATATATATATATATATATATATATATATATATACATACTGTATATACTGTATATATATATTGTGGACGCAGCCCGGACACAGACAGGCGGACATGTTGTTAAACACCACCACACATTTATTTACACTATTATTTACAAGTTTCAAGTGCACACACGAACCCCAAACACAGTCCTGGCCACACAATGCCTTCCTCTTCGGGCCGCCTCCACTCTCTCTCCTGCTTTGTCCTGCTTCCACCTGACTCCAGCCTCAAATGAAGGGAGACGGCCCCTTTTATCTCATCCCGGATGAGCTCCAGGTGTTTCCCGGCATTCCTCCCTGGACACGCCCCAATGTGGCGGAAATGCCAGCTGTTCTCCCGGAAGCTCTCCGGGTGTCCCTTCTCTTCTTTCCCCAGCACTTCCTGGTGTGGCGGAAGTGCTGAGGTCCAGGATCCCCAAGGCATTGGGGCACCCAATGCAACCAGGATGGCAGCCCCCACGTGATCCAGGATGCAGGGTGGGCGTAGACCCTCTTCCGGTCCCTCAAGGTGTCCTGGCCGGGTCGTTGCCCCTGGTATCCCTGACAATATGTGTATATTATATATAAAAGTCCATTTGTGCCTGTATGTATGTTCCAGCATCACGTCCGAACGGCTGGAGCGATTTTCATGAAACTTGGTACACATATTTCTCAATGGTCGACTAAAAATACTGTAGGGTAAAATCAGCTGTAACCCACTCCCTTCTGGGTAGGGCGGGGGGTGATCTTACAGTCTTGTTTGCATGTTATCATTCAGTTGACACTCAGAATGACCAGCAGAGGGCGACGTGGAGGCGACTGCCAGCATTCTTTATGTCTGAGCGCCACCGGGCCCCTGTTACTTTTCAAATTAAATAGAGATCTACGCGTGCAAGTGTGTGTGAGTCAGACGTAGAGTTGGGGTGACGACTCCAGCTCCGATGATACACAAGCGAGGCCAGCACACCGGCAAAAGGAAACCTCCTAAGAAAGACAGTCGCTTAGCTGCTAATACACAAACGATACGAGCACATCAGCAACATGAATCCTCATAGCAGAGAGATGCCCAGAGTAGTTCTGACGATTTCAATACTTTCTATGATCCCGTGCTGTTATTTAGTATTTAGCACGGGAATGCCAGCATTCTTTATGTTTGAGCAGCACCGCGCCCCTGTTACTTTTCAAATTAAATAGTTGGCCGGTTCCGAGCGTCAACTAGATGATAACATACATACAAGACCGCAAGAAAAACACATTAGTGAATCTTTATTGTTTGTTAATTTATTTTTATTTTTAAAATGTGTTTTTTTAACTATGTTTTTCTCAAACAATTAATTAAAAAAACACTTTATTTTCCTCCCAGGCAACGCTGGGTATTTCAGCTAGTAGTCAATAAAGCAAACAAACAAGTTCTTCAGTACTGTATTTCTATTCGATGTTCACTCAGCATCCTAAATACAAATATAGCATTTCCTTTCCACAAAACCATACTGTTCCTCTGTTAACTCTGCCCTCACTTTCATACTTATTGTAAACTAGCTAACATAGCTGAAATACCCGACTTTGCCCAGGAAGAAAATAAACTGTTTTTTGTAATTGTTTTAAGAAAAATATATTTAAAGAAAACACAACTTTAAAAATCAAAATAAATTAACAAACAATGAACACTCAGTAATGTGCTTGTCTTGCGGTCTTGTATTTATGTTATCATCCCGTTGACGCTCAGAACCGGCCAACTCTATTTAATTTCAAAAGTAACAGAAGCGCCCTGCTGCTCAAACATAAAGAATGCTGTCAGTCACCTCCACTTCCCCCTCTGGTGGTCATTCCGAGTGTCAACTGAATAACATGCACACAAGACCTCAAGATCACCCACCACACTACCCAGAAGGGGTGGGTTACGGCTGATTTCACCCTACAGTATTTTTAGTCGACCATTGACAAACATGTGTACCAAGTTTCATGAAAATCGCTCCAGCCGTTCGGACGTGATGCTGAAACATACATACAATATACACACACATACATACATTGAATTTTAAACGTACAGATAGATAATAACACATGTAAAATTATTTTTGTCGCATGTCTCATAAGCTAATCGTTCTGTGTTTTGTGTACACAACTCTTCCTGTATGCAAAAATTGATTCGTTGTTGTCATCTGCGATACACCAAGTGTTATACAGTATATGTCTTTTGCTAACTTTGTCAACTTACTAGTTTAAAGTCAACCAAGATGACACCTTTTATTGGATAATTAAAAAGATTACAATATGCAAGCTTTCGAGGCAACTCAGGCCCCTTCTTCAGGAAAAACTATCTATGGTACAAAGAAAAAAGAAAAAAAAAAATAGAACAGATTGGAAAAGTAGATATACACTGAATGTTTAGGAAAATAAAAGAATTAACGTCAGTATCAGTATGCACCGGGGACGATATTACTGTAAAAAAGAAGAGATTTTAGTATGCTGGGGGAAAAAAAGAATTCGCTTTCATTCTTTAGGCTCAGTTCTTACTCCAACCAGTAGGTGTCAGCAGTTTGAAAAAAAAATCCACGCTCGTGAGAGCGACAATCTAGTGCGCTCCCGGCTGTGTCTCGTTATCTGCGCTTCTGACGAAGGCGGAGGTCCTTTTCCTTTTAGACACCGCCATGGTGAGCATACTTTATGTTGTCTACAATCACGTAATCTATATTCATCCTTTTCATAATTCTGCTTATGCCATGTTCTGAAAGCGGAATTTTAACCTTGAATCAATGAAGATTATTTTCATACTTATTTCTTTAATATTTGACTTGTATATATTTTAAAATATTCGATGAATCGTATCCTGGCTGGATCGAACGCGAATCGCCAATAGTGTCACAAAACAATTTGTTACCTTTCAAACTAATGCATTAACATGATTTTCTAAATGTTGTAATGTTACTTCGCACCATTTAGGTTTTGTTTGCTTTAAGAAAATGTAGTTATACGTGGTTTTTACACTTCGGCGGCCTCCATTATGTGGATGGATTTACATTAATGGTTTGAAGTCCTGCGCATGGGAGAAACGTGATTTTAAATGGCAACCTGGGCATTGCAGTTATAAAAACACAAATGTCCGGGGGCTTGGTTTTAAACTGAGACGATTTTTTATACTGAGTATTTTTTTTTCTTTCTACCACCAGGCCAGAGGACCGAAGAAGCACCTGAAGCGCGTAGCGGCGCCCAAGCACTGGATGCTTGATAAATTGACAGGAGTGTTTGTAAGTGTATAAAGTTTCACTTTTCATATGTTGCAATTTGTTTTATGCGTTGCTATATATTTTTTCTTTTTCAGATTCAGCTTTTTATGTGCTATTACTGTGCTTCGTGTGAATGTATGTGTACATCAAGAATGTTTTGGGTTTTTTTAACATGTATTGTGAGATTATAATTCGACAGAGTAGAAATTATGATATCGTGTTAAGGCTTTGCAATTCCATGTAGTAGTAATGTTATTAGAATAAACAAATTAATAGGTAAAAGTTAAAGCGTATGCACGTCAGAAGTTTAAGTATTTAAATGACAGTTTGGCTGCATAAATCACAGCGTGTGTAAATGTTTACAGTTTTTTTTACCTTGTGTATATTTGGAGCCATTTCCACATAATTAAGGAGTCTCAATTTAATGAAGACCTTGAAAATAGTGGCTGGTAAAAGTCTGAGACGGTGGCTTTTCAGCGACAATACTGAACAAGACAGTAATATTAGCTCTGATATGTATGTAATAATTTGTAAATGTAGCATTTTACACAATGTCAAAACCAAGTCGTTAGAGCATGTGTGGAAACTGACAGTTTAGTGCATTTGTGTTTGCAAACAAAATCTGCATAGAAGATTAATCTGTGGAAAATGACTTCCACGTTGCCTTCAAAGGTTTCCGGGTTTAATTTTGGAAATAGTTTAACAGTTGTTGAATTGCTTGTACTAGTTTGGTACATTACTGTGAAGAAATATTTTACTAGGTGACAACACCATATAGAAGTGCTTAATGAAGACCATTCCCCTTTCAGTAAAGCCAACCATTTAGCATACGGACTCTGTGTTGGGTTCGCAACAATTGTTACTAAAAAGTTTTCTTTATTTTGTACTCCTTGTGAGTGGATATAATGGCATTATATACACACTTTTGGGCACTGATGTAAATACCTTGTTATTCAGCTATGGTAATATAGATCACTCAGAATTGTTCGCCTTTACGCTGAATTGAAATAAACTCCTGATGCAGAATATCTGCAATTTTTCCACATCTTTTGAGAAACTTCCACCCCTGTTAGTTAACCTCTTCTCCCCACAGTACAAGAAGCAACTTTTATCCCATTGCGTTTAGGAATTGTCTAACATGCCTATTTGTTTTGCATGCCTGGTGCTTTTGTGTAGTGGAAACACAAACTGTAAAGTTTAAAATTAGCTTCTTTTTTTTTTTTCACCCCCCATAACATTCCTGCTTATCACTATGAGAAGTTGGTACTCATTCAGCAAATATGTAATTTAAATAGTTTAGATGCCAGGATTAACTTCACTGTTACCCACAATTTATATAAAAAAAACTAGTTGTACCATCCAAATTTGATTCATGGAATTGCTTACATATGTGCACAATGTTTTGATCAAATTTTCAGTTTTTAATTTTTCTGTAATGTTCCAGGCTCCTCGTCCATCTACTGGTCCACACAAGCTAAGGGAATGCCTTCCACTCATTATTTTCCTAAGGAATCGGCTGAAATATGCCCTAACTGGAGACGAAGTCAAAAAGATTTGTATGCAGAGGTTCATCAAGATTGATGGCAAAGTACGCACCGACATAACCTATCCTGCTGGGTTTATGGGTAAGTAGTCTTGAATTGTTTAATCTATTTTATACGGTTGGCACACCACATTTTTAATTGTTAGATGTTAAAAAAAATTATAATGGAATTGATTGTAATCTTTATTTACCTTAGATGTGATTAGCATTGAGAAGACAGGTGAGCATTTCCGACTAATCTATGATATCAAAGGACGCTTCACAGTGCATCGCATTACTCCTGAGGAAGCAAAGGTCAGTAGATGCTTTATTCCCTTGTGACCAATTAAATTTTTTATTTTAGTAGTTTAAGGATTTGTGGCTAGTACAAATGTCTACCAAAACTATACTTTTTTCCCCTCTGCTTCTTAAGGCCTACTTTTGGTATTTGAACAGTGCACCACTTTAAGTCAAATTCTCTCTCACTCTATCTCTTTCAGTACAAGCTTTGCAAAGTAAGAAAAATCTTTGTTGGCACCAAGGGAATTCCTCACCTTGTAACTCATGATGCCCGCACAATCCGCTATCCAGATCCTCTCATCAAGGTTAATGATACAGTGCAGATTGACTTGGAGACTGGAAAGATAACACAATTTATCAAGTTT
This sequence comes from Polypterus senegalus, assembly GCF_016835505.1. NCBI lineage: Eukaryota > Metazoa > Chordata > Cladistia > Polypteriformes > Polypteridae > Polypterus > Polypterus senegalus. The sequence goes on from NC_053163.1 coordinate 37,981,915, forward strand.
GACACAGGTATGTAAACTTATTGAATATATTGTTAGAAAATTGCTTTGTTTAGGTAGTAGTCACAAGTACGGACAAATCTGATTTGGGGTAAATCTTTATTCCTGAGCAGCGCAGTTCCAGATGACCATTCTTGTATGGCAATGGTGGGGCGAAGCTAAACACAGTTCTGAATCATGCCCTGTGGGATCTGTGTGCAAAACAGCAAATAAATGAATATCTGTGGCCAGTTCTCACTATATCTTGTTCACTTTTATGGTAGCTATACCTTGAATACGAAACATCTATTGTAGAACACAGTGTTGCATAGCTTTATTATGGGCATGATGATTGCAGCATTTTTTAACTTACGGATTGGAAAGTGGAGAAGAAAAGCAGATGATACAAACATACCAGCACCACACATGCAATGACTAGTCGATTAAATAGATCCAGTCTGCTGATGCCAAGGCAGCAGCTACGACAACAGTGCTGCCATGCAGTCCGTGAATAAATTAGTGGTTCAGTTTCTCAAGTCGAAGGGTTTTTCACAATCCTAGTAAGTATTTATTTGGCATAGTAAATTATTGAGTGAAGGAGCTTTTATATATGGGGGTGGTGGTGGGGGTAATATACCTGTCTGTGAGGTGTAGAATGAGGTACAAGGGACAGTGGTCCAAGCATGAAAGCAAAGGCATTCAAAATTGCTTTCATGGTTTAATAGTATGTTGTACCCAATTAACAGTTGTGGATGCAATAAGAAGTAAAGCAAAATGACACATTTTATTGGCTAACTGAACAGATTACAATATGCAAGCTTTTGAGGCAGTTATGGCCCCTTCTTTAGACTCTGCTTGAAGAAGGGACCTTAGCTGCCTCAGATGCTTGCATATTGTAATCTGTTCAGTTAGCCAATAAAATGTCATTTATCATGGTTAAGCAATGAATGGTCTTGAATATTGAGCCACGTCTTGTGATTGCACATACACCGTAAAGCTTCAAATTTGTCATTTGGTGAGAAGGTGTTTTGAAATTGTGAAGTTCTGGCATTCTAAAATAAGTTTGCTGCTGTTGTAATGAATTATAGCTAATTATGCTATACATAAATTAAGGACAGTCATTTTTCCACAAAAACTTGATGTTTAACTTCTCAAATGTGATGGATGTTGTTTATGTCAAATTTAAACATTCCTTTACTCAAAAACCGAGGCCAAAATAGTAAAAAAAAAAAAAAAAAAAACATAGGCAGACACTGAGACATTTTTCAAATTTTTGTTATAAAATAGTGTCAGTGAGTTTCTTCACATTTGAGGTGTTACCAGAAATGTTAGCTGTTCCTATGAAAAGTGCAGTATTTGGCACCATGGGGATCCAACCACCTCCAGAATGTTTACAGTTAGGGATGCCCACACTTCAAATATAAATAATATGTGTAAAATATTATAAAACATTTATATAACAGTTTCTCATTTATATCATATATATATATATATATATATATATATATATATATATATATATATATATACATACACACTCATCGTATGTGCACACAAACCTCCGCCCCAACACCCCAAAAAAAAAAAAACTTTATTTTGTTCACCTTTACCACATTCCTGTTTTTCAAACGTGGACATGTTATACATCGTTGGAAATGTCTGTCGCACCTATACAAAGGTATAAAGCTTACAATGGCATGATCCACAGAGCCAGAGGGACCAAACTGCAATTGCCAGATCACCAGTGCTAAGCTGGCAAGCATAGCCACTAATATTGATAACACTTCATCCCATGATAACAAGCTTGAGCTAGTTTTTATTCAGCAGAATCTGCTGAAAATTTTGATACACAACATGTCTATATTCGTTGTTAGTTTGTGATATCATATGTGACAAAACTTGAAATGTCTGCCGAATGGTTTGGCATCTGAGGTTGATTTGGATGGTAGGGCAGCAGCTTTTGAAATAACACGGCCGCATTGGGTGTCATCGGAAACGTCACGATCTCATCTATCCTGTGGTGTGAAGTTTGAAATGTTATGATTGACAGAGCAGGAACAACCCCCACATCTACCATGCTGTGTCTTTGTGTGAGATTAATGTGTGCTGCATCCATGAAGTGACACATGCATTGGCTCGTTTTACTTACAACAACCTGATATTAATGGTGTGTTTTTGTATATTTATACTGCTGTTTTGCGGAGTTGTATGTGTAAATGGAAAAAAATCAGACAATCGCCGTGTTGGTATTGTCCGGTTTTGTTCCCGTGTTGGCTGGGTGTTCGGTCTAAATGACTTATTGATTGAAATCTACTGCTGGAAACCTTTCGATTGATGTATGAAATGTGGGTATTGTATAGAATTAATTACTGGACTGATTTTAATTTATTTTGACGACATACGTACTCTATGATTTCATGCCAGATAAAGTCAACTGTGCATACTTGTAACAATGTGACCACCGTGTGTATAGTAGACCCCGTTACTTTCAAACAAAGTATTGTTTATATCTGTGTGTGGCGTAGTCTGTATGATGTGACGAAAGGTGTTTTAAAGATTTTTTTGAACCTTAATAGGCCTGTCACCGTGCACCTCAGTCTAGAAGTTGTTGGGCATGGATTTTATCCATGCAGTTAATTTACTTTTAAAATATTTTGGTTGATATATTGGGAATCTTGTTTTAAGTGTATTGGGCTTTTGGCTTCTATAGGGTACCTGACTTTTAGCTTGTTCCTAATTTAGGCTCTTCTCTGTTCTGCCTGTTGATGCCTCCTTCAATTAGAGAAATAAAAAACATGCTCCCAAGTAAGCTTCAGTACTTAGTGCCCTTAAGTGTTTTATTAACTGCTAATTTGGTATGTGTTTCTTGATAGATGGCTGGTGTTCTCTTGCCTGCCAGTATAACTGTCCACCATTTGGTACCTTCTCTTAAATAGCACCTTCTTCAATCTCGGCATGAGCATAATGTAACTGTATAAGTAAGAATGTACAAATGAGTTTTTACAGATTAGAGATAAATAATTAGACAAAAGGAAATTAACACTATAAAGGTAGTTGGAAACTGAGAATACATTTTTCCTCCATTTGTATATTACAGATACCAGCATTTTTGAACCAAACCATTTTAGAAGAAGACCAGTTTCAATGTAAACACTTTCAGTTGTTTGTAGTTTGGTGTTATTTTACTTGTTTACTACCAGTGCTACCCGATCAGAAATACAGCAGAACAATATCAAACAATATTATATCTTCAAATAAACAGATGCAAGTTAATGGATTAAAGTGTAATGTATTGCACTAATTTTAGCTCAAGTTCCAATATAAAAATGTAAGGTAAATCCTCTTCGTAAAAGTAAAGAAACTTGTGCCTTGTCTTCCTGGAGAAATTAAGGTCCATTATCCCTGTTAGTGTAAGTGACCTTAATTCAACTGACTATATATCTCTCCATTCACTAAAGTAATAATAGCAGTGTCTTTACTGTAGAACCATGTTTGTTCTGTAATGTGATTTAAGTTTTGAGTTCTTAGAGTTTGTGAATTAATTTTTAAGTGGTCAATTTTTTTTTACAGGCAATCTTTGCATGGTTATTGGTGGTGCCAACTTGGGTCGTATTGGTGTCATCACCAACCGGGAGAGACATCCTGGTTCCTTTGATGTGGTCCATGTGAAGGATTCTGCAGGCAACACCTTTGCTACCAGACTCTCCAACATCTTTGTTATTGGAAAGGTGAGGTGATAGTTTAATTGTTCTCTCTGAATTTCATTAAGTGAGTAGTCATAAGTCTACCTGAACTAGTGAGTGGAATAGCTGCAAACTAGCTAATTTGTTGAACTAATTGACCTACTAAAGCATATGAAATGTTGCTGCGGTTTGCTGTTGAATGGCATAAATGTCACCCATTGGGTGCCAGTCTCCCTCCATCACCACCTCCTTGAAAGGACTTGATGATATTGCCATAAAGAGGATGCTCAGAATTGTACATGATGCCTGTCAATTTTGTCTTTATTCTCCCCTCTATGTAGCTGAGCCTGCTATCTTAATTAGCTTATTGATTTGGTGCACGTCTTTGGACATGTTACTGGCCCAGCACCACCATAGAATATAAAATCACCCGGCTATAATGTTGTAGAACATGTAAATGATGTTACCATCCACATTAAAGGAACATGGTTTCCTAAAGGATATAAACAAGTCTGCTCTACTCTTTCTTATATAATTTCATTGTTGTTATACTAGCCCATTTTGTAATTAATATGAATCCCATAGTACTTGTAGCTGTATACCATCTCCACAACTTCTCTAGTGATTTTTCAGTCAGTTCAGTCATGTGCATAATTTCAGCAAGTCCAAGTGGTTGTGGCACACTTGATACAACATCAGTCATGTAGTTTGCCATTCCCAGCAGCACCGTCAGACTGGTGGTTTGAATCTCAACAGAATCTAAAAAATAGGAACAGGCTCGTGTATGCAACACTTGACAACCAATGAGTGCTCACCTAGAAGTAAAGTGAATATAATTTGCTCCCAGGGAAAGGAGGAACAGACTTTTTTGTATTGCACAAGCCGAAGAGCAGCTTCTCTGTCTGGTGTCTTGGGTTTGTTGTACCACAACAGATTGAAAAGGAAAGTAATTGGGGCAAGATTGCTGATGAACTTAAAATCCTTCCTACAAGCACCAGCACTTTTGGGCAGCAAACCATTGCCTGTTGGCAACCTTCAATAATTCTGGAAAAGTGAAACTGAACTGAAAAGTCTGCAAGAAGTTTAATTTACTGTTCCTTGTAGTTGCTAGTCAAGTAATCCGATACTCTCAACATTCTCAGCAACTTAAGTTTGACATCCCCCTCTCACGAGAAGTCATGAAATGCGCCTTGTGCTTAAGTAAACATTATAAAGATGTATTCTTCTGCTTCAGATTTTAGATGCTTTGATTCCCATATAGGACTGTTGCCTTCTACAGTGTTTTAGGTGCAGTTGTATCTTAATTGTTCAGTTTCCTCTCCACCCCTTTGATTTTTAAAGCTGTATTTATTTACAGGATCACTGTGTTTATAATGTGAGTAAAGTGTACCATTAAAAGGGCCAATCAGTCATCAGGTCTTGACACATGGATAAATGTCTTTTGTGCAGAAATTGGGGCCAATATCTCAAGCTTTCTTTGGGTTATTGTATAGTCATTGCTCTGATGTTTCCTTAGCTTATGGTTTATATGTGAAAATAGAAACATGCAGTATCTTTACAGTTAAAATATCTTGTCACATTAGCTCATCAAGGTTAGGTACTGGGAGAGGCTTTAGGGCTCTGGCAGTAACACTTTGTCGCACTGCACAGACTGACCTAGATACCTTCAGTTTTAATTTGGTGCATTCACAGATTCTAGTGTTTTAATTCATTACTAAGCGTGTGCTAAGTATATAACTTAAAATAAAGTTGTATTTGTAGTATGATTTCATTTTTTGTTTACTGAAAAGATGGAGGTGTATAGTTTAATTTTCAAATTTTGAGGATGAAGAGTGATTTGACTAAATCATGGGCTCCTTAGTAATATTTAAGTTTGCTTTATTGCAGCAAAATGTTTTCTGCTTAAAATTCCTCTCTTGACCTGTCAGCATCTGGTAGAAATTTGGATGATAGTGGTTCATGGCTGTCTGATCTGAAAATAGTTTTTAAATGTAGTTTTTATTTTAAGAGTACTGCTCTTAAAACCTTTTGTTCTTCAAAACAACATAGATTAAGAGGCTTTGGAAGTAAAAACCTATGACCAGCAAATACTTTCTTGTATTACAATAATTGTGTTCAGGTTTTCCTAGATTTTTCTCTTGAACATTTACAGCATTAATGAAAAGATGTCTGTCACACCTAGAGCTTGTATCTACTTAATGGCAGGCCCACCCAAAAAGCCATGTCCTTTTTGGGATTATCTGATAACTGCTCTTTTTCTTTTTAATTCCTTTTAATAGTAAGCAAATCTGTCCAGAATTTAGCCTATTTCCAGAAAATATTTTAAACTCTTTTGTAAGCTATTGGTGCCATAGTTAAAAATGACTGGTTAGTAAAGTTAAGTTTTATTTTCTTTCTTGTAGATTTACAATTTGTTTATTTCTGTTTTTGTTTTTACCTCTCCAAGTGATGCTTGAAAAATTGCCAATAAATAACTTGGTGAATTTTATCAGTTATTTTTAAGACTTACAACTCTAGTGTTGATTATTTGTAATACTGTGTGTGTACACACACAAAATGAAAATATATAGTGCATCCAGAAAATATTCACAGCGCATCACTTTTTCCACATTTTGTTATGTTGCAGCCTTATTCCAAAATGAATAAATTCATTTTTTTCCTCAGAATTCTACACACAACACCCCATAATGATAACCTGAAAAAAGTTTACTTGGGGTTTTTGTAAATTTTTATTAAAAATAAAAACGTTGAGAAAGCACATGTACATAAGTATTCACAGCCTTTGCCATGAAGCTCAAAATTGATCTCGGGTACATCCTGTTTCCCCTGATCATCCTTGAGATGTTTCTGCAGCTTAATTGGAGTCCACCTGTGGTAAATTCAGTTGATTGGACATGATTTGGAAAGGCACACACCTGTCTATAGAAGGTCCCACAGTTGACAGTTCATGTCAGAGCACAAACCAAGCATGAAGTCAAAGGAATTGTCTGTAGACCGAGACAGGATTGTCTCGAGGCACAAATCTGAGAAAGGTTACAGAAAAATTTCTGCTGCTTTGAAGGTCCCAATAAGCACAGTGACCTCCATCATCCGTAAGTGGAAGAAGTTCAAAATCACCAGGACTCTTCCTAGAGCTGGCCAGCCATCTAAACTGAGCGATCAGGGGAAAAGGGCTTTAGTCAGGGAGGTGACCTAGAACCCGATGGTCACTCTGTCAGAGCTCCAGTGGTCCTCTGTGGAGAGAGGAGAACCTTCCAGAAGGACAACCATCTCTGCAGCAATCCAACAATCAGGCCTGTGTGGTGGATTGGCCAGATGGAAGCCACTCCTTAGTAAAAGGCACATGGCAGCCCACCTGGAGTTTGCCAAAAGGCACCTGAAGGACTCTGACCATGAGAAACAAAATTCTCTGGTCTGATGAGACAAAGATTGAACTCTTTGGTGTGAATGCCAGGCGTCACGTTTGGAGGAAACCAGGCACTGCTCATCACCAGGCCAATATCATCCCTACAGTGAAGCATGGTGGTGGCAGCATCATGCTGTGGGGATGTTTTTCAGTAGCTGGAACTGGGAGACTAGTCCGGATAAAGGGAAAGATGACTGCAGCAATGTACAGAGACATCCTGGATGAAAACCTGCTCCAGAGCGATCTTGACCTCAGACTGGGGTGACGGTTCATCTTTCAGCAGTTCAACGACCCTAAGCACACAACCAAGATATCAAAGGAGTGGCTTCAGGACAACTCTGTGAATGTCCTTGAGTGGCCCAGCCAGAGCCCAGACTTGAATCCAATTGAACATCTCTAGAGAGATCTTAAAATGGCTGTGCACCAACGCTTCCCATCCAACCTGATGGAGCTTGAGAGGTGCTGCAAAGAGGAATGGACGAAACTGGCCAAGGATAGGTGTGCCAAGCTTGTGACATCACATTTAAAAAGACTTGAGGCTGTAGTTGCCAAAGGTGCATCGACAAAGTATTGAGCAAAGGCTGTGAATACTTATGTACATGGGATTTCTCAAATGTTTTTATTTTTAATAAATTTGCAAAAACCAAGTAAACTTTTTTCAGGTTATCATTATGGGGTGTTGTGTGTAGAGTTCGGAGGAAAAAAAATGAATTTAATCCATTTTGGAATAAGGCTGTAAAATAACAAAATGTGGAAAAAGTGATGCACTGTGAATACTTTTTTGCCTGTGAGCTTCTAGGATTTATCAACCTTTGGTTGAAATTTCCAACCTTTCATAAAGCTCGAGTTTAATTGCAGTTTAACTGAATGAATGTAAATGTAACTGGTTGCATTGCAAAGTCTTGGGTTTTGTTTTGCATTTGTTAAAGACCGATTTAACTATTTCCTGAACTTTTGTCAGTGGATATTTTAAATGATTAAGTTCATTTGAGTTAATGGCTGTTTTCATTTGGTTCCTGGATTCATCTTAGCTTTTCATGTCCAGTGGTATCAAAGCTGTGTCTAATGTGTGTTGAAATTTTATTTCAGGGTAACAAGGGTTGGGTTTCCCTGCCTCGTGGAAAGGGTATCCGCCTCACCATTGCAGAGGAAAGAGACAAGAGGCTTGCGGCCAAACAAAGCACCAGCTAATTAGTCCACAGAAGTCATTTTTCAATGATTTAAGAAAGAATAAAAAATATTGTTTACCTGTATTGTTTGAGTTTCATTTCATTGTTTAAATGTATTACGTCAATGAGAAATTATTTTTCGGGGGGAAATTGATATCATTTTTTAAAATAATCTAATGGTATTTGTACCAACACAGCAGCATTCTTACTTTGAAAATGTGTAGTATTTCAATATACATGGATCATGTTTTAAAAATAATGCTTATTTGTTGCTTGCTTACTTAACTTCTACTTATTCTCTTACCTTTGTAAAAACTCTAGTGCCACATTTCCCTTGTTTCCCTAAACATGTTCTTATTTTGCTTAATGGTTAATCTGTGGCAACCTTATCATGCAATACCTGCATGCAAACATTAAATCACATCACAAATTTATTTTATGTTGGCAGCAAAGAGTTGTAGTTTTTTAGTTTAAATTTTTTTTATCTCTGCATTTTTAGTTGCTCAGTCATTTAACATTTGTAAAATGCACATGTTAGCATTGTGCAGAAATCATGTTAACTGACACCTTCAAAAACCAATGGTTTTAAGTTTTGACAATGATAACAATGTGTAATGTTGTCATATACCTTACAAAATAAAAACAACCTGAGGTATAGCACAGGAAGAACAGACACAAGCAGCTGTTTAATGGTCCTTGAAAGGTCTGTTGTCCATTTAAAAAAGAAGCCTGATCAGCTCCTGCCTTGGGAGATGACCTTCTTCTTCAAGGGGCTTTGCTGGCCTCCCGGGTCTTGATGTGGCACCAGTTTCCTTCTTTTCTTTGCCAGGTCCACTGCTGTTCATTGCACTTATTTTTAAGCTCCTTCAGCACACATCTGCCCTCCTCCCCCACCCCTCATGATGTCTCACCTGCCTGTTGTTTCACAAGTATCACTACAGTAGCAATTAAAATACATATTTTAAAATTAATAAAACAAAAGTAGCCAGAGCTGGACTCCCATCTGATTTCACTGTCAGTGAGTAGTATTGTAACATGCATTTGTAAATAAACATATACATGTGTAAATAAATCACTGAAGGAAGCGCACAATTCGGACATGTTTGATATGGTTGTGAACATTCAAACTTGCCTAAAGGGCTGCTTCAGTCACCTCAATTCTCTGTATTGTGTCAGAAGGTAATGAATGTCAACTTCCCATCTCGCATCACATTTGTGACAAGTAACAGACTGCTTCCTGATGTGCTACACTGTGGCATAAGTAATGTATGACATTTGTACCACTTTACTGCCCTCCACAACCTTGAGAGGAAATCTTGCATAACTGCTCAAACATGAGGACTGATTGGCATGCAGAAGCAGCATTGTCTGAGACACATACTTCTGACGTGCATCCTGGGAGATACCTTGAGCCCCACAGGCCTCTAAGAGTCCAGAGTGCAGGTAGATTCGATTTTCTTTCATACTACCATAACTCAAATGAATGTGCAGATACAAAGAGGTGGTGTCCTGTTCCATATTTTGTTTGGTGATAAAATTGTGGCTCTTGAATGGTGTCTCTGTTCATGTCCAAGGAAAGCTAACAAATGTGACTTCCTAATAAAGTCCTTTGATTGTCCCAGTTTTTCTGACAAATATCACCATCCCCGTGTGCAAGGTGTTTTACTATTTCCACCACCCACACATCATTGAAAATGTGTATTAGCTTAAACAAATCAATCAGAGCTCATCCATGGCCAGAAGTGTGGTTTCTTTAAACACCATTCATAACCTCAGGTGGACCCAACCGCAGGCAATGCTTTTGAAGTTGTCTGATCCAAGCCGTGCCTATCGGCAGAGTTTAGGAGTTCCTCACAATAAGCCTTCCTCCTAATAAAATCCCCAGTCAAGGTCTGCACTTCCTCATCCTTGTGGAGAGACAGGTATGGGTGACACTATGACTTTACACTGCTTTGCTAAATGTTTTGAGTGCTCTTTTGAGGCTATCGCCTTTTTGACCTGCTGGTACTTCTTGGTTACATCTGGAGATCCTGCTGCTAATGTTATCCGGAAGGACATTGCCTCATTTCCAATTCCTTTGCAGAGTAAAGATCGTACCCTGCTGTAGTGGTAAGACCGTCTGTCCTAGAATGCCAATGAGTTGAAGGACCTCACTGTATCTGGTAAACCCATGACAATCATTTGAAATGACCATTGGCAGATGCTTAACGTTTAGAACAACATTGCAAAGAGTATGATTTCTATTTAGAATGTCTTGGGAGTTTCATTAGGCCTATACTGTATAAATGAAAGATCTGTTTGTGTGCATATGTAAGAAGCAGTCCATTCTGCTGACGCTCTGCCACATCCACTAGATGGCACATGCATGCACTTTTACATTTTTTTGCCGTTTGCATGCACCTGAGTTCTCACTACAAAAGACGTGTCCTTGTGAGAGAGAGTATGGAACAGGCTGCTTTCCTCACACTCGACCACAGCCACAGCAGTTGGTTTGAATTCTACAGATGTAGAAGCTTATATAAGTGTGACTTGCATTTAGTGAGATGGCGCATGTATGCCCTTTTCATTTTCTTTGGTGCTTGCATGCACCTCACATCTTATTCAACCCAAGCAGACAAACCCAGCTTTGTGGTACATGCACTTTATACACTCACACAATGAGCTGCTATACGTTTCCCTGAGCCAGGTCCCAGCCCGTCCAGCTCAATTTGTGCCACAACTGCACCTCTGCAAGTTCACCAATATAGTAAAACTGCTAGTGACTCTTCGGGTTGTTTTTTGTCCCAAAGACCACACACAACTAGTAACAACAAAGATTTTCATTTGATTTTGATATAATTTGTGCAGGTAGGTTGGTATAAATCCAATGTGTCTTGAAAAGTGAAGGCTCTGAGACACTAAATAGCCTGTGTTGCAGTAAATAAGCAGGTTTGGTTTTTGCACATAGATACAGAGGTTCAAATTCTGACCTGGGGCCTCATTTATAAACAGTGCGTGCATACAAAAATGTTAAGTGCGCCCATTTCGATGTATAAAACCTAAACTTGGTGTAAAGCCACACGCCAGCTCAATCCCTTGCATCAAAGCAGTGCTACTGTTCCTGCGTGGTTTGTCTTTATTTTTTAGATTGACATCCCTGATGCGGCTTTATCAGATACACTGAAATTAACCACATATCGTTTATTAGTTTAAGGCATTTGATTGTAATCAACTTGTAACAGTGTAATGGTTCACAGAATGGCCAGACTATTCCAAATACCATCACTCCTTTAGCGTTGTTACTCTCACTGCACCACTCAGAGTATTTTAACCCACTGCATCTGAGTGTGGAATCACATCTGTACAGCAGGTGATCGGATTATCGGGATACAACATCTAGCATACGCTGCCTCAGCCATGCGCGCAGTCCATTTGAATTTCTCCCATACAGTACAGCAAACGCTTCAGAGCCTTCATGTAGGGACCTCACGGTTCGGAAACAGTTTCATCCCAAGTGCTCTAAACGCATTCAATCAGTCCATCAATTGTTCATGGTAGAACTGTTAGTACTTATAAGAACAATCACCTCACTGTAAACTTGCGATACAGTTATATTGTACAGCCTGAGCCACTTTATTAACCATTTCATTATCTGCACTATATAGGGTGGTCCAGATCTAATTATGCAATTTTCATTACGCTATAACTTATTAAGTTTATTGCATAGAGAATTCACAAAAAAATCATTTTGTTGCAGATAGATGGCAGCACCTGCCCTGCATTCCAAAATGGCGGGGAGAAAGTTGTCAGTCGAACAGCGGGTGCAATGTGTTCGCCTTTTCTTGATAACGGGCAATGTTTCCGAGGTGCATTGCATAATTAGATCTGGACCACCCTGTATGTACATGCTTTTATATTGTATATTTTTCATTGTTTTTTATCTCATTATTAGTATTATTATTATTGTTGTTATTATTTTATCAATTTATGGGAAAATAAGTTAATGTATGATTTGCATATTGAATCTCATTGTACCATACAAAAACAATAAAGGAATTCAATTAAATTCAATAGAAGAAAGGGTGTATTTACAGATGATGACAACTGGCTTCTTAGTCGATTTAGATTTCTAAGCGCTATCTTCTTGGAACTCTTGATATCATTTTTAAGATGAAATGCAGTAAAGTATGTATATTACATTATACAAATAATTTTTTACTTCATTTAAATAATGTATATTATTAATAATTAAACATGTTGGACACGGTGCCACAGCGGTAGTGATGAACTGGCACTCAGTTCACAGATTGTTCTTGCCTCGCGCTGTATTCTTGCTGGGCTGGCGCGACACTGGAAGGATAGATGGATGGAATAATTAAACATGTACTATGAAGATATTTCAATGTTCCTTAAAAGTTTTGAAGAATCAGCATCTAAGCTTACAGATGGCTTAACGTCTATTACAGAGCTGATTGTGTGGTGATTGGGTATTTGGAGAAAGAAAAGGAAGGACAGGAATTGGTTAGTAAGTTTGAAAGAGACAGTACTGCTGCAATAAGTTATTTCATCGAAGGTCGTGCACGGTAAAGCAAGCATCTGGCATGTGGCAGGAACAATCACTGGATGAGGTGCCAGCTTGTCACTATCCCTGTGCCACCGTATTCCCATGTTTAATAACATGCTTTAACTCCTATCATCATGAAAATTATATCAAGTATACACCTCAGTATTTTAATTATTCAGAGAGCTGTAATATCACGAATGTAATGGATTCTGTGTCCTGTCGGAGGAAGAGAAAGCCCAGAAGCACGTAGTGATTCACACACATAGAGCACATAGAAGATCAAATACAAAACAAAGCATTTAATGTGCTACTTTGTTGCAATGGAATTTGAGAAAATAGTAAATTAAACGATTTTAAGATGAAGTTTAAGATGTTCTACTTTAATGACAAAATAAACTACATGATTAAAGTGAAAATTTCAAGATTAAAGTTAACATTTCAAGCTTTTTCCCCACTGTGTGCTTATTTTTTTTTTCTTTTCTCTGTACCCTAATAAGCTTTCATATGAAACTCAGAATGTGGGCTACAACTCACCTTTTCATGGCGACTTTAATATCTGACAACTTCTTTATTTCGGGCACTGTGCGACTTTGTGAACTTGAGCTTTTGAGTTTCTCCGACACTCTATGTCACTCGATCAACTTCCTTTTGTTGTTTATACCACTGTTTAAACCAACAAATAGTACGTTTTTCTTTACCTCCACTATTCACTGAAATTCTTTTTTCCCCCGTGCATTTTCCATTGTCTTTTAACTGAACACTGAACAGAAAGGGCTATTTATATTGATTTGCATATTAAAATATGCAAAATTCTGAGAGGAGTCAAGTTGCATGAGTGTTACTTTTCATGCTGACTGGGACTTATGTTGCGGAAGTGCGTGGAAGTTGGCTTACGCACAGTTTTGTGCATCTGAATTTTTTTGTGCATACGCATATTTCCACTTTTGTCCATACACCATGTTTTAGTGTGAATTCTACGCACGGCATTATGCATGAGGCCCCAGGTCACTGTCTGTAGAGTTTGCAGATTTTCCTTGATCATGTGTCGATGTTCTTTGGATACGCTGGTCTCACCCTACATTCTAAACATGCAGGGGCAACATATTACTGGCCACGTGGCCGTGTGATTCTGACCGTACCCTTCAGTGTCCAAAGTCATGGAAAGGGACACAAGGCAGGACAAGTCTGGATGCAAATGTTAACTGGGCTGATCCGAGGGATGAAGAATGGCTAGAACATTTTTCAGGGAAATGCTGCCCATGTTTATCTCAGCCTGCACAGAGCTCATCAGCCTGAATGATGGGTGATCTTTGATTTGACTCACTTTTATCTTCTTCTCTGTGTTGCTTTTTAATAGTTCGATGAATACGCCAGCCCTTCATAAATACTGATTTCCAATTACAGAAATGTAAAAGATTTTGCGCTCCTGTGCACATTTCACATGCGTCTGTTCTTAATATTTTTAATAGATTCAGTTTGCGCACAACTTGCTTTGCATTTAAAATGTAAACTTTAAAAACAACACAAATATCCAAAAACTTTAAAGCCCCTTGGCAGCATTAGCAGCAGAGAGCCATTTTGGACAGACATCGACCAGCTCACCACAGCAGGGAAGTGCAGTTCCTGCTGACATCCCTTGCTTGAGCGCTTTCAAGTGGACCAACTGCGGCTCGCAATCCTCCAGTTGTGGTCCAGATTTTCAGTTGGGACTGTCAGTTTCTTTCACTTTTTGCCACTCAACTCAAAGTGACACTTCGGCCAAGGTGCAGAGCCACACTCACACTGGTGGAATGAAACTCCACCTGAAAAAGCCTTCCCTTTATGGACCCGTTCACCCTTGAGCTTTGAGAATTTCCAGTGTTGTGTTTACAATACAAAACAATACAATTTATTTTTGTATAGCCCAAAATCACACAAGAAGTGCTTTAATGAGCAGTTCAAAGAGAGACCCCTTTCCAGGTAGGTTGGGCGTGCAGTCGGTGTCAAAAAGAAGGGGGTCAATACAATACAATACACAGAACAAAACACAAGTAATCCTCAATACAGTATAAAATAAAAATTTTAGAAGTACAGAATAGAATTTAACAGTAGATGATATCCCATAATATGATTTGGATTTGTTCAGAGTCCTGGAGACCTCATTCATCAAACTGCCTCCCCCTATTGGCCATTCCACAGCTGAAATAGCTCAAATCCAATGAAAGGACCCCTCTTTCCCACGATTCCTGCGATCCTCCATCAGGGATGACTTTACCATAGGCAGGCAAAACAACTTGGCAGGTGGGCCATGGCACCAAGTGCCACATTTGAGTACTGAGAAGAGAAACAGAATAGGTGAGGGTTAGTATCAAATTATAACTATCATGTTACTTATGTTTTTGTGCTAATGACTAACAACAGCGATGCAGTCTGTATAGTTAATCAGCAGCTCTAGTCAGGATATGCTAAACTGATGTAGTGAGTCTTCAGCCAGGATTTAAAGGCTGGGACCGAAGGGGCATCTCTTATAGAAGCAGGAAGACCATTCCACAGTTTAGGGGCCTTGTAACTAAAAGCTTGACCTCCCACTGTTATTTTATTAATCCTTGGAATCATAAGCAGACCGACATCTTGAGATCTTAATGTGCGCTCAGGTTTGTAAGTCATGATAAGTTCAGACAAGTAAGCCAGACCTTGGCCATTTAATGCTTTATACGTTAAAAGGAGGATTTTGAAATCTGCCCAAAACCTAACCGGGAGCCAGTGTAAGGATTTAAGAACTGAAGTTATGTGTTCATACTTTCTTGTTCTTGTAATAATTCTTGCAGCCGCATTTTGGATTAACTGGAGGCTGTATTGAGAACAATTTGAACAGCAAGTGGACACTGCATTGCAGTAGTCAATCCTACTAGAGATAAATGCATGAATTAATTTCTCAGAATCCTGTTTATTTAGAAAGTGCTTTAATTTCCCAACATTTTTAAGATGGAAGAAACACGATTTGGACAACTTAGTAATATGTGCTTTAAATGACATGCTAGAGTCAAAGATAACTTCTAGATTGTGGGCTGATTTAGTAAAATTAATTGGGATTCCAACTGACTTAAATGATGACAGAATATTGTTGTGATCAGCGTCATTCCCTCCAACAATTAATGTCTTTAAACACAGATAAAACAAAGATAAGTAGTTCTCATCCATCCACTCCTGTAATTCATTAACACAACTAATTAAAGACAACATCGGAGAAACTTCATTTGATTTAAATGAAAGTTATAACTGGGTGTCATCTGCATACGAGTGAAAATTAACATTATGTTTCCTAATGAGAGATCCCAGTGGAAGCATGTAAAGTGAAAACAGTAAAGGTCCCAGTACTGAGCCCTGCGGGACACCATATTGAACTTCTGTGTATAATGATGGAGTACTGTCTGCACATTTCTGTACATATTGGAATCGATTTGATAAATAAGAACTAAACCAAGCGAGCACGGGGCCTGTAAGCCCAACATCGTTTTCTAGCCTGTGCAGTAAAATACTGTAGAATGGTCTGTGGTGTCAAATGCTGCACTTAAGTCTAACAACATAATTACAGTGGAGTTTCCTTCATCAGAGGATATCAGAATGTCGTTTACAACTCGTGTTAGTGCCGTTCCTGTACTATGACCAGTGCAAAAACCAGATTGGAATTTCTCAAATAAATTGTAATGCGTAAGGTGTTACTGAAGCTGATTGGCGACTACTTTTTCTAGTATTTTAGAGAGAAAGGGTATGTTTAGCATATTGAAAGTTTTTTAATGACATTTTGTAATTGTGTTTCAGGCATTTTTCCAGCATTTTCAAAGAGGTGTTTTGCAGGGAAAATATGATTGACATCATTACCTGTCGCCATGTTGTGGAGTTGTTTGTGAGGTGATCTTTCTAGCGTTTTGATGTCTGCAGAATGTCTTCTGTGACTTTAGTGCTTTTAATGTTTTGAGGTGCTCCCAGTATGCAGTGACATTTGGCAGTGTTTTTTAAACTGGCAGCTTGGTTCTGTAAACTCCAATGCATTAGTAGTTGACTACACACATTTTGCCTCTGATTAGGCCTACCTGAATTTACTGGAAGAATAGCCGCGACTTCAGAAACAGCTCAAGCCCTGTGCTGTATAAAATTTCATTAATTGTTACTTTATGAGGCATTTACTGTGACCATAACAGCAGGAAGATGATTCTTCTGAAAGAACAGCTGTGGATCATTTATTGTTAAATAAAAGTGCCCATTACTGATCTTTACTATCACTCTGTGTGTGTGCCAGTCTGTCCATCTCGACACTCGTTACAATATTACTCTTGATGTTGTTGCGGACTGGCAACAATTACATGCAGCTTGGTGCAATATTTTAGTTTGTTATGTTTTCCTTCTTCTTCTCCTTCGAATATTGTTATAATTAGAATTATTATCATTGTGGTGAAGCTTTAGCGTCAGTTTCAGATTACTACACAGCATCATTAATATTTCCAAGGAAACTAGAAAACGTCATCATGTGTACCACCTTGTGGCTCAGGGTGTCATAAAACAGTGAAGTCATTCATTCTCAAACGTGAACTCCTACTCTTAGCTGGGAGAAGGTGCAGGACAGTTTGTGACCACATTTCTCAGGTCGTACTCTGGAGGAGAACTAATTCTTATTCTAGCCAGACTTTTAGTACAATCCCTAGAAGCAATCATGAGATAATTGATAAATACGGGCCCTGACCTGATTACATGCCAGACTCACTCAAGCGTGTTATAATAAAAGACGTCCAGCAGATGGAGCTGTTTGTAACGGTGACTTTGACTTTTCGTTATTTAAAATACTCATTTCCCCAACAGTGGTTCTGACTTGTCCTCCTCAGACAGGTCTCAACAACCTGTGGAACTTATGTGGAAAAATGTCACAAACTCAGACACAATTCCAAGCTAAATGAAACAGTGAAATCTGAAGTGTCGCATCGCATGGTGTTACGGGCAACAAATGTGTGAACACAAGAAAATCTGCATTTGCCTCGGAAGTCGGAAATGAGAATGACATCACACCCCAGTCGATCACATTCTGGTAAAGAATTTGGAAATCTAGGATGGATGCATCCAGGAAAACTTTTGTTGTGCTTCTCCATTGGAATAAATAGCAGTTGATAACAATGCATTACATGGGATTTTCTGTACCCAAACACTGTAGCAACATGTCCACAGATAGAGGTGGGACAGTACTGTGTGTACAGCTGATTTAATGAATCAAAAATAGACAAAAGAGATAATGAACAGTATAATACTACAGCTTTTACTAAAGTTTAGAGTGTATGTACCTATTGTGGATTGACGTCATGATCTAAAGTTGGACAATCCAACTTAATCCGACTTAACGGGATGTTCCAGTTTAAAATTCAGACTGAGAAAGCAAAATTTCCACTTAAAATGGGATGCCTCGTGGCTACAGATCATGACATCAATCCAAACTGAGGAAACAACTACCTGGAAATGCTTTGCTATCTTCTAATAGCCTTCATGTAATTTGTGGGCATCACTTCTTTTATTTTTTTAGAGTGCTAGGCAGCTTCTTGAAGAAGCACATGGCTGCTGATTTTTGGGACAAGGTTCGAGGAGTCAGGCGGCACGGTGGCGCAGTGGTAGCGCTGCTGCCTCGCAGTTAGGGGACCCGTGTTCACTTCCCGGGTCCTCCTGCGTGGAGTTTGCATGTTCTCCCCGTGGCTGCGTGGGTTTCCTCCGGGTGCTCCGGTTTCCTCCCACAATCCAAAGACATGCAGGTTAGGTGGCTTGGCGATTCTAAATTGGCCCTAGTGTGTGCTGGGTGTGTTTGTGTGTGTCCTGCGGTGGGTTGGCACCCTGCCTAGGATTGGTTCCTGCCTTGTGCCCTGTGTTGGCTGGGATTGGCTCCAGCAGACCCCCGTGACCCTGTATTCGGATTCAGCGAGTTAGAAAATGGATGGATGGTTTGAGGAGTCAGAATTTATACAGCTTTGAAATTTACATCACCTGGCCTTTCTTAAAGATGACTGTGATCAAGCCACAGCCCTAACAAGCTACAGTAATTATAAGTTACTTGAGACCTCAGATATCTTGGGATGCCCAGGCATTTGCATGGTGCTCATTTTCTTTTGTTCATTCTATAATTGTAGTAAATGAAAACAATACACTATCCCTGGTTGACATGCTGAAAAGAATGTATCATCTTTATCTTCTGCCTTTTGGAGATCAGTTCATCTACTATTCACTCAGCTATTGATTGTAACAGAACTTTTAATCAGGGGTGGCCAAACTTTTGCATGCCACTGTACATTAATTCTGAAACTGATGTTTCAAAAAAGTTGGGCTGGGGTAGTTTAGGACTAATAACAGTGTGACAAGTTGAAATACCAAGGTGATGTGATCGTGATCTGGTGTAGAAGCAGCCCCCAAAAAAGGTCAGGCCCCTCAAGAGCAAGCATGATTCAAGGTTTGCTTATTTGCCAATAGACACCAACAGATTTGCACTTTAAGAACGTTCCCAACAGACAAATCTGTAGTATTTTCAGTATCCACCCTCTACAGTACAGAAAATCATTAAAAGATTAACGGAATCCAATGTGTAAAAAGTGAAACCAAAAACCACTTCTGATCTCCCATCCTTCAGACGTCATGCATCTGTAATGACTACCATGACATGGGCTTGGAAAAACTTTTGTTAGTCAACACCATTCATGGCTGCATCAACAGATGCAACTTAAGGATTTACTATGCAAAGTAGACGCCATACATCAACACGGTCCAGAAACTCCACCAACGTCTCTGGGCTTGGCCTCATCTGAGATGGAAAGTAGCACAGAAGAATCATCTTTTATGGGCCAACAACTCAATATTTCAAATAGTTTTTGGTAAAAAAAAAAAACCAGCCATCGTGTCCTCTGGGCAAACAGAAGAAGGATCATCCAAGTCATTATCAGCATTAGGCCCAAAAACCACCATCTGTCAAGATGTGCGAGTGTGTCACTGCCCATGATATGGGCAACTTGCACATCTGTGAGGTCACCATTAATGGAAAAATATGTAGAAATACTGGAGCAACATATTCTGCCATCCAAATGCCGTCTTTGCCAGGGACATCCCTGCATTTTCCAACAGGACAATGCCAAACCACATTCTGCCCAGATTACATGGCTGCGTAAGAAGAGGGTGCAGGCTAACTTGATTGGCCTGCCTGGGTTGTGACCTGTGAGGTGTATTATGAAGCTCAAGATACGATAACAAAGACCCTATATGGATGAATGGGGGAAACCTCTGCTTGTTAAACTTAAAGAACTTGGGTCTTCAATGTTGAAATCTATACTAATAAAAGGCACAGCCCTCACTGACTGACTGACTCACTTATCACTAATTCTCCAACTTCCCATGTAGGTAGAAAGCTGAAATTTGGCAGGCTCATTCCTTACAGCTTACTTACAAAAGTTAAGCAGGTTTCATTTCGAAATTCTACGCATAACGTTCATAACTGAATCCTACTTACGTACATATATACGTCCATAGCCTGCAGCTCGATCGCCGTGTGAGGCGGCATTGCGTCCCCCATCCCCACGCCTCCCATGTAATTGACTGCCTGCCCATATAAAGCCGTCCATCAGCAGCAATCCAAGCTGTGAGAAAACAGTAAAAAGGAGGTGTGTCAGACGTCGTGGTGCATTTTCTGATGCAGCTAGACGAAAACAACTTCGTGACGCTGCCACCAAATACTCGCAGAAAAATCCACAATTTAATAGACACGCTGTCGCTAAATACTCGCAGGCAAATCCACAAATTCATAGACACGCTGCCGCTAAATATTCGCAGGCAAATCCACAAGTTAATACTGGGAATGCCTGTTAAACATCTTAGATTCACGAGTACTGATTTGGGTAGTGAACACTTCGATGAATGAAACCTGTTATCTTTACAACGGTTGACAAACACGAAATGTAACTTGAACACAACACTTCCTCCAAATATGAACCTGATTGAAAGAAATAATGATAATAAAATCCTTGATGACAGCAACACTCATAACAGTCACAAAACAATTACATTGACAATCATGTTACGTTATTTTTAAAATGTTTCCTTTTCTTTAACATAATTTCTTTAACACACTACTTCTCCGCTTTGAAGCGCGGGTATTTTGCTAGTGCTTAATAAGTGAAAGAAATGGATATGTTACACAGTTGGAAACACTCGACTGTCCCAGATTTTTGGAGCATGTTGTAGTCATCAAGATTTAAAACGACTGCATAATTAAAAAAAAAAAAAACTAATTCACATTAAATAATGTGCTGTTGTATTGTTTTCATTACAGTACAGGGTGAACAGAATCTACAAATAACTCTTTCCATTTCTTAGCATTTTCCACACTGTCACATCTTTTTTGGAATTGGAGCACTATGTATTTATGTTATTAATGAATGTGTTTTACAAAATAAAAATCAACTGAATAAAAATGGCTGTTTGACGAATTAAGTAAATTTCCCTGCACTGCAATTTTGATCACGACTGCTGCACCAATTCAGTTCCCAGACTCGTCAAACTGTGCGCTTCTAAATAAGGTCGGCGATTTAACATCTGCCTTTGTTCGTGTGTGGTTTAACTAGCTGTATGAACGTCTCACAATTTTCCTTTATCTACAGTGAAGTGTTTTACTAGCTAAACTTTAGGCCGATAATATTATGTCTGAGGTGAGACGGCAGATGCAGAAGAAAACAGCAACCAGAAATACCAGAACAGAATGAGACAAAAAGAGAATCACATAGCGACACTATTAATATCTAAAACTCGGACACTAAAATGATGTACGCTAGGCCAGTACTGAAAAGCACAAAAATATTAAAACAGTACTGTACTACTGGTATGCTAACTTACGCAGACTCTTGTCGTATACCTACATGATCAGAGCTCCATGGGAGAACCTCTTTAATATAATACGTATGTTACCTGGCTGGAAACTCCAAGAAAGACAACACAACACAATTCGAGGCACTGTTTTTTATATTAAAGCGCTGGGAAATCCAAGGGGAAGAGGTCCCCTGAGTCCTTGTCATGATATGCAGTGCTGGATAAGCAAGATTGTAATATTCTTTATTCGCTCTGGAAGCTTCCGTAAATGATTCAGTGCAAGACAGATGGTTAACTCAGAAAGGCGTTTAATTTATTAGAGCACACGAAACAGAACTTTACGAAAGACGCCCGTCTCCGTTACTCTCTGTTACTAACCACACCCCTTATTTATTCGTATATTTGCATTGGTTATCTGGTTTATAACAACTTTATTTAAAACCTAAATTCACAATATACCACATCCCTCTTTTTCCAAAGTACTGAGTACTGTGTGCTTATGTAGTCCTAAGACCCAGAGGTCTTGAGTACTTGGCCTACTGCTGGATCTTACATTTTCCTGGTGCCCATTACAAAATCTTTTAATCTTTCAGGTATTTTTACAACCCTGCCGCTCCTAGTGGATCTTTCTCGAACTTGACTGTCCATATGGTCTTCCCCTTGGTGGTTTTCTGGAGGTGATATACCTGCATCTTCTTGTGTTGGCACCTGTTCTGTGCTACAGTGGTCTTCTTCTTCTTCCTCATCAGCTATAAAAGTGTCACCTTTACGTGCCCTAAGATGTCGTCTGTTCCGTCTATACTTCTGGCCTGTTGAAGTCACAATGTCATATGACCTTGGTTCTTGACGTTTCCGTACCACTACTGCTGGTTTCCAGCCTTGCGGGGTTTCCTCCAAGAAAGTGACTTTGTGTGTTGATCATAATAAGTTTTCTGTTTTTGTTGCTCCTGTGTTAGTCTCTGCTTCATTTTCTTTGTGTGTCTGGGTTTCAGCATGGGACTTGTTACAGGGAGGGTGCTTCTGGGAACACGGCCCATCAATAACTCTGCTGGTGAGAAACCTAATCATGTAAGTGGTGTATTTCTCAGACTGAGTAATGCAAGATGTGCATCCGAGTTTGTCTGGAGAGCCTTCTAAAGCATTAGTTTGATTGTCTTTATTGTTCTCTCTGTTATTCCATTTGACTGGGGATATCCCAGTCTTTGGCAAACTACCGTACCTCAGCAATTGCAAAAGGAACGTGGTCACTAATCACTTTCTTAGGAATTCCATGCCTTGAAAACGCAACTTTCAGTTTTGCAATTACTGTTTGCGCCATTTTGTCCCTAATCTGCTGTACTTCTGGGTATTTAGAAAAATAGTCCACTGTTAGAAGAAATGATTGACCTTGTAGCTTGAAGATATCTACACCAACTTTGTACTACAGCAATTCATGTAAGTCATGACTTTTTTGGGGTTCTCTTTGATTTCTTGGAAGATGTTGTTGACAAGCACTGCATTTTCCTATCATTTGTTCTATATCTCTATGGTTAAATCCCAGCCAACACAGGACGCAAGGCAGAAACCAAACCCTGGGCCCACTGCAGCACCGCGGTCATGTACAGCCTATATTTCTGTTCCCATCTACACCAGTTTTCACTAACATTGCCAGTTAGGACTAGCGGTGGCGGAGGCTTAAACTGGTCCATTTCACTGGTGTAGACTTAAAAGCAAATTAAATAACTTACAGCCGGTGTTGTTGGCTGTCGTAAGTTCTGCGGGTCTCTTTATCTCGCAACAGGCAGCTCTCGCTGTTTTCTACAGGATGAACTCTCTCCACTTCTGTCACCATGTAATATTCTTTATTCGCTCTGGAAGCTTCCGTAAATGATTCAGTGCAAGACACACAAAACAGAACTTTACAAAAGACGCCCGTCTCCGTTACTCGCTGTTACTAACCACACCCCTTATTTATTCATATATTTACCTTGGTTATCTGGTTTATAACAACTTTACTTTAAACCTTAATTCACAATATACCACAAAGATGAGCTTGTGTGCTGCAGATCAGGGAGGCGGGCGTATTGATGTGGTGGAGCAGTGACGTCACACGCAGGGAACTTCTGGTGCCTTATGGGATTGATCGTCATGGAAAACATTACGCTAACTGCAGTGCACAAACATGGAAGTGTGGGGAAGCGATAAACAAATCATAACTTTTCTCTGCAGACATCTAAGAACAAATTAATATCAGAAATTAATCTTTTGCATTGAGAAAATACAAAAGTAGATGACTAAAGAACGAAAAAGCACTGCATGTAATTTCCAGGTCATAACAGCTGAGGCCCAGCTTTCAAAATGGTTTTACGCTGTGGCCAATACAGGCACCAAAAGGAGAAAGATGCAACAACAAAACACCCCTTGTAGTATTTAGTAGTGAAAACCAATAAAGATAGAGAGAGAAAACCATTAAAAACTCTGCCTCTTTAAAATACTGAAAATGTATTACAAAGGAAACAGAAATATGCAAAAATATCAAAAAGGAGCAAAAAAAAGGGTGCGCTTAAAAGCAATGCAAAACAAGTACTATTTAGTAATCCAAAGTATCCAACCAAAAAAAGATTCAAGAAGTATTTACAAAATAGGGAAGGTTCACTAAACAAGCATTCCTCATGTGGGTCGCTTGACACCCTAGATGGGTCATCAGCCTAAGTTAAAAAAAAAAGATTAAATCAGCCGTCACTAACGTTTTAGGGAGCTACTGATTGCAGATTTTAGTTTGGTTCCTAGCCAATGTGACATTTTGTTTCAGTATACTGGGGACCTGAAATAAGTCCGGTTACAAGCAGATGATATCCTACTTTATAACGGAAACCAAAAACTTAAACAAGTTCATCAAATACCCCATAGCATCACTTATTCTCAATTCTTCCACTTTAATGTTAGCCTCACAAGATTGATCCTAAAATCCTGAACCAGACAGGACTGTTTAAAGAACACAGAGCCCAGATTTTCTGAGCTATAGATTATCTTTCACCATGACGCATGGCGAGTAATGGCTGCTGTGTGTTATCTGCAGTGTGGTATCACCAAATTAAAGCCATCCCAATGATAAATATATTTGGAAACAAGGCATGCTACTTGCAAAAACATGTTAATCAACTTTTTTAAAATAAAAAAGTGAAAATCTTGAGGCTTAAAAGATATTCTCGTGTGTTTGTACAGTAAGGAAGCAGGCACTCGGGGTATTGCATTGTCTCGTTGCACATCGAAATGGCAAATGTAAGAACGCTCACACTGTTTCAGAGCAGCTCATCTTGCCTTGTGTAGTGAAATTGTAGACGAGCCAGCAAATATCACATATTAATGTCTGCATTCTCTTCACTTGCTGTAGCCCTGATTTTTGCAAATTTGTGAAAATTAGACAAGCCCAGGTTACCTATTTGAAAGATCAATGGACTCTAAGTTTGATTCAGTACTAAACACATACGTACCGAGTTATTTTTGGATAAGCACCATATTTATTTTGTCTATTATGTACAACATATTTAAATGCTTAAAATGTATTTACTGTTACTTGTTAATGATTGCCATTCAGGAGAAAATGCTAGCTGGTTTACATTAGAATGACTTCTAATAAAAGACAATCGCTGACCAAAAAGAGACAAAACTGGGCCAAAAAAGGATGAGAGCCACTGTGCTAAACCACACTTATGTAGAGGACCTGAGCCCCTGCTAGGAAAATAGGCCCATGGCAGTGTGACGATGTGGGTTCTGGCTCCACGCTCCCATGGCTGTTTGGGAACCCTTGAACCCAACACCGTCGATAATGAAACCGAGTGAGCTAGTCAGTGAAGGCAATAATTGAGCATCTGAGCAAGGGGATGGTTGAAAGTGCAACAGTGCTTTTATTAAAAAACAGTCCATCAAAACAAAAGTGTTCATAAAGTGCAGTCCATTCAAAAGTTCATTAAATAAATAATCCATAAAATGAAAACGTGGAGGTTAAAACAACAATAAGAAAAAACAATCCTTTAAAACCAGAGGTTAAAATCTTCTCTAGGAAGCAGTCTTAAAAACAACAACAAATCCGGTGCATCGTTTATTAGTGTTTCTGTTAGCGTCTCACCTGCTCCGCATGCTTCCTCGCTCCCTGTAACCTCCGTCCTCTTTCCTTTCCTTTTTCTCTCCGATCGTTTCTTTTTCACCCACCTCTCCACAACCGACTCGCGCTTCTTTTTAAAACGTGAGGGGCCATCACAGCTGTAGCATTAGCCACGGGAGCAATCACGAATGTGGCCAGTTCCTCACCTGTGCACACGGTGAGAAACGGCCACATCGACGACTGCCCCGCGGCTCGCTACAACAACGCCCCCCTCACGAAGCCGCCTCGGGTGCGGTGATTAATAAAAATGAATGGCCTTTGCTCAACGAGCTGTGGACCCATAACACCACAGGCAGTCGTCCAGCTGTATGTCTTGGTGGTCCCGTTACTTGAAACTCGATGGAGACTAAAGGCCAGAAGTCCACATGACCGTCCTCATCAAGTTCTTCTTCCATGAGAACCCTGAATACCATGAGGACTGACTGAGGTCATTTATGTTAGGTAGAATGCCTAGAGGGGGCTTGGTGGTCTCGTGGCCTGGAACCCCTGCAGATTTTATTTTTTTCTCCAGCCGTCTGGAGTTGTTTCGTTTTTTCTGTCCTCCTTGGCCATCGGACCTTACTTTTAATCTATTCTAATTAGTGTTCCCTAATTTTAATTCCTATTTATTTTGTCTTTTTTCTCCTTCTTCATCATGTAAAGCACTTTGAGCTACATTGTTTGTATGAAAATGTGCTATATAAATACATGTTGTTGTTGTTGTAAGGGAACAGGGCACATAATTAAAAACACTAACACAAAATTGAAAATACTCAAAAAAGAAATAATTAATAATGAAAACAATACTCAAAAATGACAGAAAACATGATCTGCACAATAAATTAGTTTCTGGGTGCTGTACAAGTAGCAGTCATTTACAGAAGCTCTGTTTTTCATTTGTGTTTCT
Source organism: Polypterus senegalus (assembly GCF_016835505.1). Classification (NCBI taxonomy): domain Eukaryota; kingdom Metazoa; phylum Chordata; class Cladistia; order Polypteriformes; family Polypteridae; genus Polypterus; species Polypterus senegalus. The sequence continues at coordinate 38,008,578 of NC_053163.1, forward strand.
GAACTAGTTTTACTAGTGTGGCAGATGGCCGGGGCCCATGCCTTGCCAGGTTGCCCCATCACCACATCTGCCAGGCGGACAAGGGTGAGAAGCCCAGTATCTCCCCCTGGACGCTAGATGGCAGCATCCCTGGGTTGCTGCGGTACCTCAGACTCCCCCAGGGCTTCTTGGGGATTGGAGTTCCGTGCAGCTCTGTGGGGTTTCGCAGGCGCTGCCAGGAGGTGCTGTACCAGGAATGACTGGCCCCTTTTGGGCACTGGTTTCTCCGCACCTGGAGGTGCAGCTGGAGGCCAGCAATCAACCACCTGGAGCACTTCCAGGTGCCTGATAAAAGGGAGCCAGAAACCACCACTCGGTGGCCGGAGTCGGGAGGAGGAGGACAAAGCTGCGGAGGAGTGTGGTGCCTCAGTGGTTAGTGCTTGGGACTGTGTGGCCGGGGGGATTACGGGGAAGACGTGCCCTCCAGCTGAAGAAAAATAAAAGAGTATTTGTTTTACATGTGCCTCCTATGTCCAATCTGTGTCGGGTCAGGCACAATATAGTGCCTTTCTTACACTAGTCACTACTACTAAAACTAGTTACTTGATTAAGATTAAATTTGACCTTGCTTGTCACTGATAGTATCCAATAGAAAATAGATACATAGATTTTAAGTGGATTTACAATTTACAGATGATCAGAACTTAATGCTGAAGGAGACGGCTGGCAGCTCAACCTGTCTGGGACGCCCTGGAAGTGGAAGGATGGGGGAAGGCAGCTGCTTTGGGACACTGCCTCCCCCAGGACACTAGTCGGCAGCTTCCCTGCAGCATAGCAGTGCCCCAGATTCCCACAGGGCACCTTGGGATCAGGAATTCGGCTTCACAGCCCTGCTGGGTACCATGGGTGCCATCAGGAGACACTGCAGGGAGACTGGGGAGTCCCTACTGTCTACATAGTACAGAAGGACCCCAAAGTCATGGGGATGGAAGCACAGAAGTACTTCCGGGCTGAAACAAATGCAAGTTCTCCATCTGACGAGTCACGTGGATGGAAGGACAGAATCACTTCCAGGTCAAGGATTATTTAAAGGACTGCTGTGAACCCAGCCAGCGAGCCAGAGTCAGGCGGAGGTGGACAACACTTGCTGGGAGGTGTGGAGGAGAAAGAATATTGTGTTTGTTGCTTTATTGTTGTGTTTATTGTGGCTATGGTGCTTTGGAGGCACTGTTTTTGAAGAAGAAAATATATTAAAAGTCTTCATTGTGTTTTTAACCAGTGTCCAGAGGTCTGTCTGGTGGGTATGAAAAGGGCAATAGTGCCACCTAGTGTCCACTCATTGACAATGCAAACAGACACCAGCTCGCCTTGACTGCCTTTTGGACAGGCTGCAAACTTGGGGGATGTTGCAAAGAAGACTTGAAGGCTACCTTATTTCTACGACACTGGGAAACATAAAAAGGCACCGAGAAAATTAAAGCGTGGTGTGCAAATATTAAAGATGTCTTTAAGTGTAATCTACTGGTTCCTTTAGGTAAATCTGACCACAGTCTGATTCATCTTATTCCCAGTTACAAGCATGTTATTAGACAGCAACCTGTCACTACCAGAATAGTGATGGCTCCAAATGACTGCTTCCAAATGATAGACTGGGAAATGATGTGCGAGTCCACTTGGGGACAATATTGAGGGACTCAGTCACTGCATCACAGGCTATGTTCTGTGTCGACACAATGGTACCCACAAAGAAGGGTGCATTGCTTTCCGAAAAAATTAGCCCTGGATTACTAAGGAGCTAAAAGGTCTCCTGAATGAGAAAACGAGAACATTCAAATTTGGTGACAAAGATGCTATGAAGGACATAAAGCATGTGCTAAAGAAAAAGCTGAGTGAAGGAAAGGAAGCTAAAATAGAAAACCAACTCCCTCTGACTAACATGATGGATGTCTGGAATGGACTTAACATAATTACAAGACTCAAGCTCTCCAGGGCTCAGGTGCTAGAAGAAGATGTGGAACAGACTAATGCCTTGAACGAAATTCTTTTTTCAGTCTGTCATTAAGGTTGTTGGAGGTGCCACTGCTGTGGAAAACATCCTGCATTGTTCCTGTTCCAAAGAGGACAGACAACTCTTCTCTTACTGGCTACAGACCAGTGACATTTACGTCTCATATCATGACCTTTGAGAGACCGGTCCTGGGCTATATGAGTCAGCTTGTGGTAGATCACCTGGACCCACTGCAGCTTGCCAATTCCATAGAGACTTCTTATTTATCTTCTCTACTAGACTTACTCTCACCTAGACAAAGCTGGCAGCACAGTGATGATTATGTTTTTGATCTCTGCAGTGTCCTAAGCGCCCCGGTGTTTAGATGTTGAGGTTCCTCTCTTGAAATAATAAGCCTTGTCAGACTATTGGCACAAAGCTTTGGCTTGACAGACTGGGTTTCAGCTTCATGTTCACGAAGAGAAGAGTTTATCGAATTTGGCTCTCCAACTTCTTCATAACTTGTTAGGTTTCAGAAGGTCATTCTGCATATTTTCCCCTCCTTGGGAGAATCCCAGAGGGGGTTCCCCAATAGAATCTCTGAACTTCTCTTAATTTGCCATTTTCTCCTTTCTTTACTTCTCCCCTTTGAGAGATGAAGGTGCATGTGGTTTTAGGGGAATGTGGAAACTTCTTCTGATTGGATTAAAATCACTTAAAGTTACAAAATTAGTGACTTGTAATTGGCAAGATTCTTCTGTCCATTTTAGTTGTCATGCTTTGAATTACAGGTCAATGTCCTTGCTTGAGTGATTTATACCATTGTTATCAGATGAAGTCCAGGGAGATCCTGGTACAAATCGAAGTTCAGTCACTTAGTTTGGAATGCAAGTGAGGGAATGTGCACCTGGATGCCCACATCCCTGTTAAATCTGCTTTCTTAACGGGCCTGGTGTGCCACTAAACCCTAGCAGAACTGGCAATGCCCACTATGCCCAGAAATGGTAGCATTAAACACTAGGCCACCATACCATATATGGATAATATAAATTTCCTTATTCTGTTTGTCTGAAAATTAGAACATTAGAAAAACTTTTGATTAGAACAATTTATTCAGACCAACAAAACTCACCAATCCTATCCAACTAATTCCTCCAACACAACAAGTCTGGTAATGTGTCCTAAGGGTTTTTAGGTAGGGAGGACTCAAGTTTCAAGGGACGATAGTTCTACTTCCTAATCATGCTGCAGGAGAGAGGAGTATGGATTAGCACATGCCAGCAAGAATTTCACTGTACTCTGTACCCATGACAGTAATGACCCTACAGCCCATCACTATATCTCAGACTGGCAACATTTAGAAAAGTAAGGACTGTTTCTAGAACCGAACCTTATGAGACACCATGTCTGCCTGCAGACAGGAATGAGGGAGTACTGCCTCCAGACATCTGTGTGCACTGAAAAATATTTTGTAGGTATCAGATAAACCCACTGCGAGCAGGGTGTGAAAATCTAATTAAATGATCAAATATGTGCAGGTAAATGGTATAGTCTAAACTTAAAAAAAAAAAAAAAGCGTAAATCTAAAAACATAATAACTGAAGCATTTTTTGCATTGCAGGATAAAAGATTATTTTTTATTTGTCCAGGGATGCTTCTTGCCTTGTACTGAGTCCTACCTGAATAAACTCTGGTCCTCAAGACCCTTTACAAGATTAAATAGGTTTGAAAATGAAAAGTTATTTTAGAGCCAGTTGGCAATTTATTAATAAATAGCCACATGACCTGTCAAAGACAGTATAAATTAAAACAATATTTGATATCTCTTGCCCTACATATGCCTTCAGCTCCTTTCCTTGGTATCTGCGTGAGAATGAACCTCTCTTGACAGATGATCCCTCTGTCGAACATGTTCCTGTAAAGCCTGCTTCTCAGACTCTGTTATTATTTTCAAAGTGCCTCACTCACCTCCTGTCAACTTTGAAGGCGACTCTTAGCACGCCTGTCACTACCCGATTTGTGCGGCCTGGTAGCCACACGTGCCTTCTGTGCCTTTATTTTTCCTCGTATGACTCACACTTGCACTTCCTCCTTCAACTGCATCACCAAAGCCCAACTGACCAATCAGATTGCTCACATGGAAAGGACACACACTGACCTTAGTGTTTTATTATTTTGTAGATAATATTTTGCCTTATTTAAAATTACTATGTTTTAAAATCCATCCATCCATTGTCCAACTCGCTGAATCCAAACACAGGGTCACGGGGGTCTGCTGGAGCCAATCCCAGCCAACACAGGGTGCAAGGCAGGAAACAAACCCCAGGCAAGGAGGCAGCCCACCGCAGTGCCCACACACACACACCAAGCACACATTAGAAACAATTTAGGATCACCAATGCGCCTAACCGGCATGTCTTTGGATTGTGGGAGGAAACCGTAGCAATGGAGGAATTTTGTGCAGAAAATGAATTAAATGCACAAATGAATAAATGTATTGTGCAATGTTACAATCCACCTTAGCAAAAGGACAAGTGCCAATGTGTCTGTTCGGTTTCTATGTCTCTGTTATATGAAACTAGCAGTGCTACCCATCTAAGACAGGTTGAAATTTAAATAATCAACATAGACCTCAGCATATTCAGCGTTAACACTTGCAGTACACCATCTATTTGAATGTATTTTGGAATTATGTAGTAATAAAATGCTTTGTATTTTTCATCCCAATATATCCCACATCATAAACATTAGCTCAACTTTTACAAATCCCACGGCATATAACAGAGACATAGCATCCAGACGGACGCACAGTCGTACACACAGACACACGTCCATTTATTAGGATTCACTTGGTATGGGATTTATAAATGCAGTACTAATATTTGGGGTGTACCGTCTGTTGGAATGCAAATGCAATGCCTTTTATTACTACATTCATTACAAAACACATTCCAAAAGATGGTGCATTTGCTAATGTTTGTGATGCATCATCTGTTGGAATGAAAAATGCAATTCATTTTCTTAGTACAATTATTACAAAATAGATTCAACAAGATGGTGCATTGCAAATGTTGAATACATCCAACAGAGAGTAACTGCTGGACGGATAGAAATCAGTTTATCCACCCTAATAAAAGGACAAGTGTCTATGTGTATATCTGTGTATCTGTCCGGTTGCTAGGGATAGGAAGAAAATATTCATCCATCTATCCATTATCCAACCCACTATATCCTAAATACAGGGTCACAGGGGTCTGCTGGAGCCAATCCCAGCCAACACAGGGCACAAGGCAGGAAACAAACCCTGGGCAGGGTGCCAGCCCACCACAGAGAAAATATTCAATATGGGCAAAATATATACAAGGGTCAAAAAGTCAAAACAGATACAAATAACTCTAAAAATATGAAAATTGGTCGTTCTGACCTATTGTGTTGCCCAGCGTTATACGCTGGCAACAGCAGCATTGTAACGACTTTCTTACACCTCTTTGGGCCACGTGAATGAGGTTTATAGCTGTAATGTTAATTAATGACTGATAACTTCATGTGATGGGTAAGAGGTAGGTGAAAATAAAGACAAATCAATGCAGACATCATGAAACCAAAGTCCCAGCTTGACTAGGCTAGAGTTGCTAAACCATGCCAATGACATGTTTCCAAGAAAAACACTTTGACTATAAAGGTGGTCAGTTTGACGAGCGACGCTGAGAGGAGGCTCAATTCTGAAGAGGAAAAGGCTGGGATTTCAACCCGTCTTAGATAGGTGGCACAGGTAGTATATAACTAAAAACACAAAAAAATGCAAGCATAAGTGATTAAATATGTTTTTGTTGCTTATTCATGCAGGTACTGGTCTAACTAGATCTTCACTGACGCTGGACAAAATGTGAAATACGCCTTGAAATGAAAAACAGCAATTTCATCTGTCAAAGCAGAGAGGGTGGACTCTAGCAGGTACTCATTTCTGACTGATGAATCGTGGTTCCAGTGGACACAGATCTTCAGCCATCAAGTGCTACATTTCCAACAGACACTTCAGGATGAATTGAGGGCTTCACAAAAGTGTTTTTCCTGCCACGGAGGCGCACAGTCACAACATTGAGAATGCACTTTGTCTGCATGGGCAATCTTGCGGCTTACTGGCATGTGCAAAGTTGTTACTGTGTGCGACCCTTCGAATACTCTCGACTCTAATGGGTTAAAGTGTCAGTTCTAACACTTATCATTTCAATGTGTATTTCTTGTTGTTTATGGTGTCACTGAAATAAACAAAGAAATAAATTCAAAAAGATATCTGCTATAAAAAACAATTATTAATTATTTTTGATCTCATTGTTTTTATTCTCATAGTTCACACTATATTTATTTATTTGAACATGTATTTATTATTGTCCAACCTATTTCTCCATACTGTTATAAATGGTTTTAAATAAATCAAATACCTCACGTCAAAGAATGTCTCTGTGACCTCTTCCTAAAATAAGGAGTGCTATTTGGACTGGTGATGCAATTTCTTCATATTTACTCCTTCCATGGTAATTAAATGTAGTTTTCATTTTTTCATTCTGGGCCACTGACAGATGAAGTCTCCTGATGAAGGGGCCTTAGCTGCCCCGAAAGCTTGCATTTGTAATCAATTTAGTTAGCCAATAAAAGGTGTCATTTCACCCTACTTTCTCCTGTATCAATCTATGGCTAACACGGTTGAACACCCGACGGGGCCTACCATTTTCACCGCCACGCCTTCTAGCAAAAAGGCACCTTCGGCATTTTTTTATTAGTACTGTATACCTGACTAAATTCCTTCTCTTTATATAAAAATAAAATTGAACAATGAAGCCAACGCCATGATTTTCATATGAAACATTACATTATAGCAGTAAAAGACAACCTTTTTCGAGTTGCGGCGCACTAAGTCCAAAAATTTTCTTTCTTGGCGCACCTGAGGGACTGCCCATAAATAAAGTCGTGACGACACAATCTATGGAAAATCGCCAATAAAAACAGTTAATTTTACAAGTTTGAAAGACATTTTATTAATGAAGGAATCAAAGGATAAATCTTAAATTTAATTAATGTGAACGTTGAGATTGTTTTTCAGCACATATGAGATTGATGCGAGGATCTATTTCGAAAGACAGACGCGCATTTCCTTGTCGATCATTTGAAGTCTCTCGCGTTTCTTAGACTTCATTTCCGTAAGTGTTCCGTTATCTGTTTTTCCAACATAAAATATTTTTTTAAACATTATCTTTTTAATCAACCAAAAGTTCAAAAACACTAGCAATTTAAATATTTTACAAAAGTTTTCGCGGTGCCCCTAGAAAATTCCACGGCGCACTTGCCCGACAATGCTTTATAGGGTTGTGAATAAGCGCATGCGGGGTAAATCCGGCTCGGGTAGTGACATCACCCTATGGGCGTGTACAAGCTATTCACTCATGCGCGGAAGATTAAGGTTCTGGTAGTGACAACAGTGACAAGGATTGAGAAATAAAATGGATCCGGCGTTATGACGACTGAAAAGAGGGAGGGGCGCTTCGAGGTTTTTTTTTATTTTTATTTTTGTGTTAGGAGGGCTGAATTGAATGAATCGGGCATAGGGATGGCCGAAAAAGCAGCAGCAAAGTATGATGGGGAAAATTATGGCAAGCCAATTATCATTAAGCCATAGAAAACCGGAATTTTTCTCTGGCAAATTCCCGATTTCTCAAAATCAGCGCTGTTCTTGTTACGGCGATAGACAGTGTAATACACTACAATTCCCAGAGTCCCCTTCAAACCGCGTGTCTCAGTTTTAGGTTCAATTCGCAGCGTGATCAGATTTACTTTTTGAAGTGAACGAAACATAAGCAGTGGGGTTTCAGACTCTTGTATATGTTATTAGTAAATCTTAAATGCGCTTTTATTTTGATGTTCTTTACAGGCGGAAACAAAAATTAAGCGGCCCTCTTGTATTTTCATCCTTGTTTCTTTCTGGGTGGAGTCTTTTCAGTGAAACACAGTTTGTCCGTTTGGTTAATGTAAAGTGAGGGACATTTAAAAAATAAAGTTAACGATGAGTGTGAGTTGCAAAGCCGACGGTGTTAGTTCCCCCGACCCCGACATCGTCTATGTTTACTGCCCGGAGTACATCGACACATGTGACTCGCTGTCTAAGGTGCCTAAAAGGGTAAGCGCGTACCATCCTTTGTCGGTGTCCGTGTGTATTTATGTTTAAAAACGTCCCATTAATGAACACGGTAGTTTACCAGATGGCAGTCTGTGCACTTTGTGTGAATAATGACGGCCAAGGAAATCCGCAAAGGTGGTGATATGAAATAAGCTGACCTCTTACTTTTAAGATCATGGTTCGTATCAGACCTGTCATGGATACCTTGTGCTGGTAGCTGGGCTGCCCTGGTGAAGTCACACATGTGTCTCAGGTAACTTCCAAGAATTAGCGTTTTACGTACTTTATGAAGGCATCATTGATCAAGAGAGAAACAACAAAGAAGTGCATTATTTGGCAATTGGATAAAAAAAATATTTCTGCCTATTTTAAATACTGGAGTCTCTTCCAGGTTAAATCCACAACTGGCGGAGCGCGTTTGTCTCTTTATGTCACTTATGATATGAACTGAGCATGTCTTGGGGAAAAATCATTCATTGTCATTTGCAGCTTTTTTGCTTATCTTGAAATTGTGAGGTGAAGAATCGAATGGATTACGAAGTAGCAACTCGTGCTAAATGTTAAAATTATGGAAATCAGGACCGCATAAGATATAGGTATTCAGAAAGGTTAATTAAAAACGTGAATTGGTGTCAGTTGGAAATAAAACTAGAAACTACAGTCATGAGGATTGAATCATTCTGGTCCTTAAATTGACCTCCTTTTTTGGATCCTTGCTTAATGTGAGCTTTTTTTATGATATGCCATGCCATGTAATGGGTGTGTTTAATTTGATAGAAACGGTGGAATTAAGTGATCTGAAATCTGTTATATCCTTTCCTTATCGATTCATTTAATTTTCTAACCCACTTAATCTAGTTTTAAAGGTTGCACAGGACTGGAGCCTGCACCAACTAGCTTGTGTCAAAAGGTAGGAAATTACTCTAAATGCATCACAGGGTACACTCGTAAGGTAGCGTATGACACACAGGCATGAGGGGGACATGCAAATCATACCCAGACGGTACCCTCGCCAGGATGTGAACCCAGTTGCTGGGCGCTGTGAGGGCTACTACAAAGAGGGGAGATATCACACCAGCATCAGCCTCACTGCACTGGCTTCCAACTAATTTTAGGATACAGTTTAAGGTCCTGTTGTCCGGTCTTCAAATCAGCTTATGCCCTTCATTCCTTAGGCCAGGTGGAAGTATAAAAGTGACCGAGCTTTTACTCTTGCGGCCCTGAGACTTTGGGTCAGCATACCCTTAGAAATATCATCAGTTGTGTTTGGTTTTTTTTTAAATCCAGGCTTAACACATTTCTTTCAGTAACTTTAGAATAGTAAATTGTCCTAAAGTTATTGACTGGTGTGCAATGGCAAGCTTTGCTTGTGTTGAAATTTTAAGTTCTCACCCTGTGCCGAGTGTATGTTTTGTATTTGTTTATGTTCTCTTAATGCTGTAAAGTACATTGGATGGCTTATCTGTTTTTAAATGTGTTTTATAAATAAAATTGTACTTTACATTGCTAACAAATTTGCAACCATGTCATCCTCCTTTTTTTAATTCTTAAGTCTATCTGTACATCCATTATTCAAGGCCGCTATATCTACTTCAGTGTTGTGGGGGGGCTGCTTTGGGTGTGTGGCACTAACAGCAGCTCTGAATGGGATGTGCATTAATTCATTATAAATAAGGATAAAGTGTGACTGACTGATTGATAAAAAAGGAGTAGGTAATACATCAGCATTTTGAACTGCCTTTACCTTCAATTGACAGCAGGTTTGGAATTAGCTAATGTAAAGTCTTACACACTTTGGCAGAAGGTGTTCAGTGAAAGTAAATTCAAATGCATGTTGTTTATTTAGAGCAGGGGTCCTGGAGGACCACCGTGGCTGCAGGTTTTCATTCTGTCTTTTTAATCAATGACCTGTTTTTGGTCCTAATTAACTTCTTTTCAAATCATTTTATTTGACTTGCTCTTGAACATGCAGACCCCTTAATTTAGGGGTCCTCAATCACAGTCCTGGAGGGCTGCAGTGGCTGCAGTGGCTGCAGGTTTTGTTCCAACCTAGTTGCTTAATATGAAGCCCTCATTGCTCAAGTAACACTCTGCTTCACTTTAGTTGTCTCGCTTGAACCCTTATTGCTTATTTTAGTCTTAATCAGCTGTATTCTTGGTTTTTAATTGATTCCTAACTAGCAATAACATGGCAATGACAAAAGAGACCAGCATTTCTCCATTTAGCTTGCTACCATTTTACACCTCTGTGTATTTATCATGCACTATTGGGTTTAATTAAATACTTGGAAGGAAAGTGAAGAGAAAAAAGTGAAGGACTGAGAATTACTCATCCATTTTAGCCTTCAAATCATTTGGATGATATCCTTAGAAAGGGAAAGAAAATCTAGGATATGAGAATGACTTGACATGGTAGAGTTAAAGCAATAACAAGCTATAAAATTACAGTAAATTATTGGCAAGAATTGCTTTCTAATTAAGCAACCGGGTTAGAACAGAAACCTGCAGCCATCCAGGACTGGGATTGAGGACCCCTGATCTAGAACAGTGTTTCCCAAACCCGGTCCTGGGGGACCCCCTGTGGCGCAGGTTTTTGTTCCTAATCAGTGAGCTGATAGCATTGATCTCATTTCATTTCTTTTAGTTTACATTCAGAAAAGCACAGCAGCCTGATTTTTACATTTATAAGACATTTAGAAATAATTCTGATTTTGCTAGAGATTTAAATGCTTAACTCTCTTTTGTTGATTTCATTCCATTGTGCCCTTTCTCTGTGCAGTTTTTCCCCTTCATTTTATCTTATTAATGATAATTAAAAATGAGCAGAGCAGACCCGCTGGCAAAGAACAGCAAATAATCAAAGGCTGCAAGAACTTTAGCATCAGACCCACTAACTAGTAAATAATGGATTAATTAAACAATTAAAACACTTAGAAAAGTAGAATGAAAATCAAGATGAACATATTGTTAAAAAGAAAAAAAAATACATTATTCCCATAAAACTGCTTGGTACATTTTAATATATATATATTACCAAACTTAGTTTTCTAATTTCTATATTGTTCCTAAAACTCAGAATTTGGGAAATAACACATCACTTAATTAGCCCAGGAGTCCAATTAATAACAGAAGCTGGTGGGAACAAAAACCTGCAGCCACAGCGGCCATCCAGGGCTGGGATTGAGGACCCCTGGTTTAGAAAATACGTTGTGGTGAAGATGTGGATTAGCCTCCACGCTGTAGAACAACAGCATTTATTTATATGGCACATTTTCAAACAAATAAGCTTTACATGATGAAGAAAAGAGAAATAAAAGACAAAGTAAGAATTAGAATAAGACAACACTAATTAACATAGAATAAGAGTAAGGTCCAGTGGCCAGGGAAGACAGAAAAAAAAAAAAACCTCCAGACGGCTGGAGAGAAAAAATAAAATCTGCAGGGATTCCAGACCACGAGACCTCCCAGTCCCCTCTGGGCATTCTACCTAACATAAATGAAACAGTCCTCTTTGTATTTAGGGTTCTCATGGAGCACGCTGGCAAACCACCATGTCAAAAGAAATTGGAGAAAAGAAAGAAAGAAACATGACTATAATAATAAAGCAGAAGTGTGCACTGCGTGTTTATTTGGATATTTTTTGGGGACTGAAGAGTGCAACATAATGCTGCTTGGCTCAATGCACAACTGTCTGCAGTGGCTTTTTTTTTTTTTGTAACTATTATCTTATGCAAAGGTAAATCTTAAATGTAAGCTATTCTGACAATCTTCTCAGAAGAAAAAAGCAACAATATTAGAAATGACAAACAAGACATGGGTTTAATTTTTCTGCAAAAAAACTAGCTTCTAATTAAAACCAAACATTGGAGTGAAAAAATACAGCTACTTTGACATTATGGAAGCTTGGTTTGAGAATCGTAATTCTGAAGCACAGCATCTCCAGTGTCTGCTAATTTGGCCTGGGGTGGGAAGCAGCTCTGGGTGGTGTTCTAGTCCATCTCAGGGCCCAGTCATGCATACATCCAGACTCACTCACTCATAGTCGATTTAGCATTGCCAGTTAATCTTACCAGAACCTGTTTGGTGGTGAGGGAAGAAAAAATGACAACCTGTGTAGACATGGGGAGAAGGGGCAAACATGAAGATGTGCTGCAACCTGGTGTAGGATTCAATGCCAGAATGCTGGATCTGAGAGGCAGCAGGGTGAGCCACAGTGTCACTCGCTGTTGCTTCTGGTTCCATAACTTACAGCTTTGATTTTAACATTGCATACTCTGTTTTGCACTTCCATTTGTATATTATGCTATTATGAGTCATCAAGTCAAGCAAAACGACACCTTTTATTGGCTAACTACAAAGATTACAATATGCAAGCTTTCGAGGCAACTCAGGCCCCTTCTTCAGGTGAGATGTAATACAGAAACTGCAGTTCCCTGTGTTTATGTAGACACCAGGACAGACACAGCATTGGAAAACCTTTAGGTGAGACATCTTAGATGTAAAAATTAATAGACCTCTCCAAGCTAAGATTCATTAAGCAAGAGGGGAGAACAATGTCTAGTCAAGATCTGGGTAATGAACTGCAGTTTCTGTATTACATCTTGCCTGAAGAAGGTACCTGAGTTGCCTCAAAAGCTTGCATATTGTAATCTTTTTAGTTAGCCAATCAAAGGTGTCATTTTGCTTGACGTGTCACCACATTCATAATGGCTAAGACGGTACAACACCCTAGTATGCCAGTGAGTCAGAAACTTATTTCTGTTCATATTTTTAACAGAGGGGTATAAAAATTACCTTTCTGGCTAAACGCATAAAATAATATATTCAAGGCTCCGTTTCTACATTTATTTAATTATATTATTCAGGACTACAGTTAATTAATAATCCCACAGTATTTAATTTGGATTTACTGATTTTTGTACCCTTGATCTTGGTTTGGAGTGATGATTTTTCTTCAGTGTACCTTATTTGTTGATTCACATGTAATCGCCATTAAGTGCCAGTTTGGTTACTTTGTTTCTGGTTTCTTCACTCACTGCTCCCTTTTTATATCAGGTTTTAGTTTCCTTAATTAAATGCACTGCACTTTAAAACTTGCCCATGAAAACTCACTGAAACCTTATTAAATGCCAGTGAATATTGGATGGCTGGAATACATGTTGGCGTTCCACCATTTGTCTTGTGCTGGAACTTGTAAAAAGGTGTTGTTTGCCCAGAACTGAGCTGGACTGTTGCGCAGATATTCTGGCATCCCTTCAAAAAACTGGAACCAGGAGACCACCATAATAACACATTATGTGTTTAATGGCAAAGCAATAGGAATGTAAATATTTGTAATAGATTACCATGTTTAAATGCTTTGATATTTATTTTAATTCATCACTGCTGCTGTTCTCTATTTGTCTGGAAAGCTAATCTCTGTTATTACATTCATTTTATTACTATCTGTGTACAATGCAGTGCTGGGCTACTATACAATATACTGTATGAAAGTGGCTGTTCAGTATTAATACTAATGTTTCCATGTCTTCCACACGTGTATATTCTTTAAACCTTATGCTGCGGCATGATTGGTTCAGTAAGGAGATGGTAGGCAGAACTAGAATTAAAAAAAAACTTTCTCATTAATCATTTATAATACTGATGTGTACTTCTTATGTAGGTATTATCCCCTCTCTAGCATATTTATGTTGATGCTGCTGCTTATGGGTATTTTGTATTTTATTTATTTATTTTTTAGGCAAGTATGGTACACTCATTGATTGAAGCTTATGGACTACTTAAATGTATGAGGTAAGTAATATTAGAAGACTTGGGTTGTATTTTTTTCAAAGGATCCCAGCCCCTTGGGAACAAACTCTTGTTAATATCATGTTAAGAATGCACACATTCAATTACTGGTATTTGATTGCAGATATTTGGTGCTGCTGCCTCATAGGTCCAAAGTGTTGGTCTGAATGCCCGCTTGCATGGAGTATTTACGTTCTCCCTATTTCTTCTGATACTCAGTTTTTCCTCCCACATCCCAATAGTGCACTTGTTCAGGTAATTATTAATAGTACATTTTCACAGTAGGAAAGAGTGTGCATTGGGAATGTCCTGCAGTTGGCACTTTTCGAGGTTGTTTCTTGTTTTTTGCCCAGATTGTCACTGATACCACCCTCTTGCGCCCAAAAAAAGAACATGAAATAAATAAGCAGGTTAGAAAGTGGACAGAGGCATGAGTATCGGTTTAAAATTTTAGTACTGGTTTGGGGCCTACCTGTAATATAAATATATTAGACAATTAAGAGTCACAAAAATAAAGATCACGTGGTGCAAAAGAAACCATACACTTCCCCTTAATGGCTACTTATACAGGATTAAAATATATCTTGTCTGGGTGGCTGGCTCATCTGCATGCCCACCTCTTAAATATCTAGTGTTTCTTTTTCTCTTAGCTGTGGCTTCTACTGCAAGTAAACCTTTGCTTCATACTCTTGTCCCACCCACCCTCAGGAGGCTGTATACCCCTCTCATGGATCATTTATACCTAAGGTCAGGGATCACAGGTTGACCACCTTTGCACTTAATTTCTATCTTTTAGGTCTGGTAGCACTGATTGAGTTTGTGCAGTCATTAAAGGACATATTTTTTAACATTTCCTTACCTTTTTTATCCAATGCTGCTGTTAGGTATTGTGTTTCCCACTGAGAGCCAGGTATAAGTGTTCCGGCCTAATTTTTGGGGTAGCCTAGTGCTGCTACGTTCCACATATAGAGATACTGTTATGCCACCTTTCTGGTAGGTCATCTTCTGTCCCCTTGGTGGCCCTCCAAAGAGTTCTTTTTCATTGTTTAGGATTGGATACACCTTTAGCACCTTTTTCATTTTTGGGCTGTCCAGGTGTACTGCCCTCTAGAAGCCTCTCTCTTCTAACTTTTGCTTTCAGTAATGCTTTGTGGTAGCCAATGTGGTACCCTTTTTCATTTGGATGTTGGATCAAGCGATGTGCCTTGCTCTGTGATTTCCTGGCATTGTCTTTGCCTCTGGTAAGCTCTTTCCAGTTGGGCACCTCATCACAACTAGTTCAAAGCACTGAATTGTCTATTTGAAAGTTCTGCATGTTGACTCTGGCCTCTTGTATGCTGTTGATTGAACACATCATTTGCCCCCTTCATGAGGACCATGACTAGATATTTATTATAAAGGCACAAAGAATCTCTGCTCTTTTTATGTCTTCAGTTCTTTTGCTTTTTCTTTTATTTTGGACACTTTAATGAGGGTTAAGACAGTTGTCTTATTTGCTAAGATCTAGATTTGAACCATTTTTTTTAGGTGCGTTCACATACAATACGAAAGCACCTACTGTGGTCAGCATGTCAGCCTGCCTGTCCACATGAACACCATGTCTCCCAGCCGACTGGGTTTCTTTAAATTTGCCATACTTATTCTTCATGGAAAGTTGTTGTTTCCATTCAGATGTTTCAGGACCCCCTTTGAAAAGCATTGTCAAATATACAAACTCTTCTGTCTCAAAGCAGGGAAATATCCTGTGCGACTTCAATTAGTTTAGTTTACTGTTTCAAATTTATCTTGAAAAAAGTGACTTTAACTTATTTGTTTTTTATACTTTCCCCTTTTTACTCATTTGAGAGCTGCTCCTGACAGTAAAACAGTGAAACGCCTTCAGAGTTGTGCATGGTGCTTGATATGCTGTGTGCGGTAGCAGCTCCTGTAGCAGCATGTGTAATCCTCATTTACAGTAGCTCACTTCTTCTGCTCCTTCAAATCACAGCAGATAAGTGACATGGTGTTTGTCAGCATACAAATTAAAAAAATACAAGCAACTTATATATATATATATATATATATATATATATATATATATATATACAATGCTGCAGAAATCAATGAAAGAGGAAACAAGCTCCCTAACTGTGGCTTGGTGACACTTTCTGCGTACCTCACAGCAGCATTCTCTGCAGATCATGATTTAGTATTTCTCAGACACTATTCATTTATTGAGAAAGTGCCACAATAATTGGCTATCTGTTATGCCCGGGTGCTGCCAACAATTTTAACTTGAGACTTCAGCACAGATTTTAAATCTTCTGCAAGTACTTCTTTTGAAAAACTTCATGTTGTTAGACAATTTAATAACAATTAACTACAGACCCTCCACAAATCAGAGCTAATAATGGGGCATTAATCAATGCAATTTCTCATCATTAGAGTTGGACTCTCCAGTCAAAAAATATTTCAGCCGCTTCAAACCTTTTTTGGGTTCCATTTTTTACCTGCATGATAAAGTAACATGGTATCATGCAACATACATTATATTTTGACATACTCTACCAATTCATGTAATTAAAATCCCTCCTTAATGTTTGGGATAAAGGCACATTTTTCCTTGATTTACCCCTGTTCTCCACAGTTTAAAATTACAAATTAAACTATTTAGACGTGACTAAAGTCACTCAGACCTTAATTTAAGAATATTTGCATACATTTTGGTCACACTATGTAGAAATTACAACAAGTTTTCTACATGGTCTCCCCATTTCTGGGCACCGTGATAATTGAGACATAGCAAAGGTAGGTATATTAAAGCAGTCATATTTATTACTTTGTTGCGTACTAAAGAACTCCTAAATGTACTAAAACACTCAACAACAGTACTAAACAACTCCTGTGTCATCTTAGCAGTATGTTTGTGTTCATTATCTTGTTTTAGGGTGAAGTGCTTTCCAATAACTTTAGAGGCATTTACTGGAACTTGAGCAAATTTTTCTATACACTGTAGAATTCATCATGCAACTGCTATCATCAATGTAGATAAGTGCACCAGTAACTGTGGCAGCCATTCTTGCCCAGGCCATAACACCTCAGCACCATGTTTAACAGATGAGGTGGTTTGCTTTGGATCTTGGACATTTCATTTACATCTTCACACTTGGCTCTTTATGTCACTCTTCTGCAGGTTCATCTTTGTGTCCACAAGACCTTTCCCAGAATTCTGCAGACTCTTTTAAATACTATTTTGCAAATTGTAATCTAGCCATCCTGTTTTTGTGACTAACTAGTGGTTTGTATCTTGCAGTGTGGCCTCTGTATTTTTGTTTATGAAGTATTCTGCAGATAGTAGTCTTTGAGACATCCACTCCTGCCTCCTGAAGACTGTTTCTGATCTGTCAAACAGGTGTTTGGGACTTGTTGAGTGTTCTTCTGTCATCAGCACTGGCATACCAGTCCCTTTGCAGTTACTCTAAAAGGTAGAGGCAAACCTTGGTATCTTTTGCTTGCGCTAAAGAAGCAATAAAACCCACCCGAGTAATCACAAACGCCTTTGATGCCAACTGTCACAAACATTATGGTGCCCTAAAATTGGGGGATCATGTAAAAAAATTGTTGTCATTTCTACATGCTGTGACCGAAATGTCTGCAAATCCCCTTAAATTAAAGTCTGCAATGCACACTTTAATCCTGTGTAATTTTAAGCTAATCAAGGAAAAATGTTTCTTGGACAAAACATGTATGGCACTGTACATTCTTTTATTACTTATTTTTAAATAATTTTACTTGTTTAATTAATAAATATGGAAGGTATTTAGCTATTATTGTCAAAGTAGGTAAAGTGAGTTTGTAACTTCATAATATTTTATCACTGTCTACTGACGCAGTTGTCAACATGGGGACCTGAACGCAAGCAGTAAACTGTTTGCAGTATCTGTTCACTAGTTATATACCAAAAGGAGCAGAAGCTGTGTATGTCGAAGCAAAATCATCGGAGCAAAAGACGCACCCAAAGGTCTTCACCTGAAATGAAGGCTCTAGGAGTCAGAGGATAGGCAAACAGAGTAATCAGCTTTATTGCAATAAGACAATAACACGGACGCAACCCAATTTAGCAAAAATTGAACTGAGCCCCGAACAGTCCAAAAATCACAGTTTATATAATAATTTCTTATCATCCTGACCTCGCTCAAAACAGCTCATTCGCTGTTCCTTCTGTTTCTCTTCTGCAGCTGGCTAGCTGGCTTCCCAAGTTTTCATGGGAACCATTATTATCTCCTGACTCCATTCTGCACCTGGCCACCGGTATTTTTACTGTGTATTGTTGATCTTTATTTTTCAGCTTCGCTTTTTTTTTTGGTCAGCCTTGTGCCTGCAGGTGTTCCCTCTCTTCCATTCTTGAGCTGTCTCTACCTTATCATGTCCCCTTCCTTGGCATTCGAGCTAGTTTATATTGGTGACCAGAGCTAAGCTTTAATTAAAAAGAAATATGGCGTGTGCCTTTATTTAACCATTTGCTTGGCAGGCCTGACTTTCATTAATATCTGCACTAAGGTTAATGCTTATACATTTTTCTATATTTATTTATGCTAATACATGAATATTCTAATTTTATTTTCCATATGTACAAACATATTAATACTGTGGTTTGTGTTGCTACCCAACAACTGAAAACCACTGGATTAGAATTCTCCCAGGTTCTGCTAATGTGAAGTTTACATGTTCTTCCAGGATTTGTGTGACTTTTCTATGGGTAGTGACACTAAAATGGCTGTGTGTGTGTGTTTTTGCATGTGTGCGAGTTTGTGTGCACGCATGCCACTTTGATCGATTGGTATCCTGTGCAAGGTTAGTTCATGCCTTGTGCCCAGTACTGCCAGTATGAGGAACTTTGGTTGTCTGATAAATAGCTGGATTTGTTCAACACAAGGTTGCTTACAAGCCTACTTGGTACTAAAGTAGCTTTGCCTAAACCCTGTTGTCATGTCATTGGACCAAAATGAATGTGTTCTGGACATTTTGGTGAAGTTGTGAGAAACCTGCTAAATATTCGCCAGTGATTTGAAGTTGGCACAGAGAGTGGTGAGTCAAAATAGGTAGTAAGAGTTTCTTGAGAATATCAGCTTGTTATGTACAGTATGTCTCATGAGGTTCAGTATTACCACAATGAGTCTGAATAGGGCATGTTTTAGGATTTGTAATTAAGAAAAATGATTCACTTGCAGTGGCCTAGATCACTGTAGTTGTCACTGATTTCTACAGAGTTAAGACTGAAGGTTGACAATATTAGGTCATAGATTGTGAAGACAATGGACATGGTCAGATTAGCACAGCAAACTGTGGTGGTTCACCATGCCTTTCAGAAGCAATACCAGAGTATTTCAGTGAATCTCCATACTTGACCTTCCTATAAAAGCCTATTTGGGGATTAGAAATTATGCCAGCCAATAGCTGAACATCAACATTACTCAAGAGTAATATTGATTAGACATTTTTTTTTCATTTTATAACTTTTTTATAACAGGCATACAAATGTGTAATTTGACCCTTCTTGTGTTGCATGAACACGAAGTGCCAAGTTTTTGCTGTGTGAAACTCTTTATGCGTGTATATTCTGGCAGTATTATGTCTATTTCCTTACATTAAGTCAAAATAGTTAAAAATAAGTATGTCTCGTTACCATCCCTATTTATTTTCAAGCACAGGATAGTGATGGGCAATGATCTATTTTAGACTCTAATGGTGGTATCTTTTGTTGTAAATGTTATCTGTTTGACCACACCTGAATTTAGTTTCCAGTAAGTGTTTTTGGTTTACAACTTGTTTTGTACCTGGCCTTTACCTGTGGTCATGAGCAATTGGTAATGACCTTAAGGATGAGATCATGTGTGAAACTAACAAACAGTATAATCCTTAAGCTTGTTCTTTCTGATGGTATGAGTAGCAGTCTATAGGTTAGGTGAAGGTTTTAAGTGATTTACATTTCTTTGCTTGGTTGAGCACACCTGCAGATCTCTTTGTAGAAATAAATTTGCTGCACCCTGCTCTTGTGAGAGAAATTTTACCTTGAGAAACAGCGCTAAAATATCGTTTTTTTTTTTCTTCTGCCATGAAGCAGAGGTGTTGGTATCTATTTTCTTTGTCATGTTAAGTTTGAAAAACTTTGTTTTGTATCTAAAATCCTACATCTGTCAAAACAGAGAAAGGTCTGATATTTTGCAGAAACATAAAACCTATATTACACTATGTATTGTATTAGTGATATTTTAAATTCTTTTACCTTTTATTGGTGAAGGTGTTACATAGTGTTGGAGACAATGTGAAACTTCAAAAGGTTTGTGGTCTACTTTTCAATAATTTGAATGTAGTTTTTTTTTTCTTTAATTCAACTTCCAAAATGTTGTATGTTTATAGCAATTATATATATTACTAGGGGGCTTTGCCCCCAGCCCGCTTCGCTCGCCAAACCCAACGCCTGTGCTACGCACCAGCAACTTCACATCTCTGCTGCTCGCGTATATTGATTTCACTTTCACCAAACAACAAAACTTTTAATTCTCGCAGATATGCCTCTTCATTTAGGAAGAAACTCTACTTTTCTCTGATGGCAACTAGAATTAGACGATCTACAAGTCTCTGACTTAAAGTTTAAAGCCAAACAATATCTACATACTTCTGTCATATTACCTATGTCCATATATTCAATCTCTTTTTGCTTTTACCTTTTCGTCAACATCACATTGAATTTTGATTCCATGTTTGGAATTATATCATGGCAACACAACACGAGTGAGTGAATATTGTTTCTTTCTCTCTACAAGAAATGTGTCTGACAATAGCATTCACATAAATGAGGAATGATTGAACCGTGTGTGTGGTTATGTGGGCAGGACTTTTCCAAATCTCTTTGCATAAGCTCTTGTCTCACGGGGCTTGAAATTTTCTCTCACGTGATTTCACTTTCACCAAACAACAAATCTTTTAATTCTCGCGGATACGTCTCTTCATTGGGAAGAAACACTACTTTTCCCTGATGGAAATACGAATTAGACGATCTACAAGTCTCCGACTTAAAGTTTAAATCCAAACAATATATTAGATTTCTTTTCGCTGTTCCGTTATTTCACTGAGTAATGATTTCCATTTGTTTGCCCTAATGTGATCTTTACTATCGTTTTTTTGAGACCTTTGAATTTTAGTACTTTTATTATCTCTAACCGGCTCTGCATGTGTATCGCGCCAACGTTTCTGAATTCTTTACAACATTCTACTTTGTCATCTACTCTTTGTCTTTTATTTTTTTTTATAATAGAGAGTCATACTTGCAAGCTTGCAGTTTTTAGTTTCTTTTTTAACATTTTAGCAATAGAATAAATTAGAATAAATTATAAGTTAGTGAGTCTTGAAATTAAGGTTCTAGGACAAAAAAATATTAATTTTGAATATGTTTGCTGAATATTTGTAGGCACTTTAGTCAACCAGTGTTTTTTGCCAAACATGCTTGAAGACAGAGTCTTAAGTATTGTTTTATGGTTTACCTTTTTAAATGTAACATTACTGGCAAATAATATTTTTTCCGTCATTTTTGACTTGGAGGCAAAACATTTGCTGTTTTTTGACCAAAACCAAAACAAAAAAGAAAAAAAAAGCATTAATCTCCAAAATTTGTTGAGATAGATCCTCTTGAAAAATGAGAATTTTCAGCTCCTAACTGAAATCATTGTTCAGGGTGTATCTTGTCATGACATGTTCTGCACAATTTACCAAGTACCTGAACTGAAATGATTTTTCCATTGTTCATTTTCTGCTACCTTTGACTTTTTGCATTGTCATTTTGTGTTTCTTTCCTAGGGATGAGGTGCTGTATTAGGGTGCATGTCTACATTTAGTCAGATGTGTGTTTTATGTCATAATTAATCCAACTATAAAAGACCAATTGCCACTTCCTTTGGCATCTGCATATTGTTTTCAAAGAAAACACTCTTCAGTTGAAGTCAAGTATCTTTTGGTGGCATTTTCGTTTGGTTTTTGTTTTGTACCACAGTAAAGACTGTCAAGCACTACGTGCTGCCAAAATTACAGCTTATCATAACTGTAGGTGCAGCTATTGAATACCAAATAACCTATACGGGCACACTTCACTCCTTTTTTCAGATCACTGCATCATTTCCCTTCAATGGCATGTGGAAGTTCAACTTCTTGATGCTTGCCTACAGAGTACCTGGTAGATCATCATCTCTATATACATATATATATATATATATATATATATATATATATATATATGTATATATATATATATATATATATATATATGTATATATATATGTATATATATATATATGTATATATATATATATATATATGTATATATATATATATATATATATATATATATATATATATATATATATATATATATATATATATATATATTGTCACGCACGCACGAGTAGGAGGTCATGATTGATTCGACAGCACCTGGGAAACCACTCGCGCCAGGGAATGGTGGGGTATTAACTTTCTCCCTCTGCTTCCTCATAGGAAAAAGACCGTCCTGCACCATAGGCATGGATGACCGCAGTGCGATACTTCCGCCCTTCCTCCGCCATCTTGCCCTGACGCCATCCTTCCCATCCTCCCTCGGTCCTTCCCGCATTCCTCCACTTCCGCTCCTCCCCAATAAAATGGCGCGACGCCAGGAGTCGGCGCGCGATTATGAACTGTTTGTTTATGATTTTGACCTGTTTTTGTGTCTGTACAATATACGGGCCGGAAAACCCCAACCCTTGCTACTGTCTCTCGGTCCTTACAAGTGGCGAGTCGGCAGGATACAGAGATCCCGGAATGACGGAGGGACAGGACCTGAACACCGTGCTGCAGGAATGAACGCCCAGCTCCAGGCCCTGCAGCAAGCGCAAGCCGCTACCAACCGGGAGCTGGAGGCCACGGGCCAGGTTAGTGGAAGCCCAACGGGCGAGACCAGACCCGCCAGGCAGCCGCCTCCTATGGTCCGATGGGCCCTTCGAGGACGCCGATGCCTACCTGGGCATGTTTGAGAGGACGCCACCCGAACGAGTGGCAGCGGTCCGAGTGGGCGCCCATCTTGGCGCCATACCTGAAGGGACCAGCCTGCGGCCTATTATGACCTCCCTGAGGAGGAGGCCGCTAATTACGACCTCCTCAAGCCCGAAATATTGGCCCGCTACGGCATTAGCCCGGCCAGCAGGCGGCGAATGGCGGAACTGGGTCTTTGACCCGAAAAGCCGCCGCGCCCAGGCGCTCGAAGTTCTGGGGCAAGATGGGCCGCTGGCTACGCCAGAGAGCCCGACGGGCGGAAAGTCGTCGAGCGGGTGGCCTGTGAAGGCCTGGTCAATGCAATGCCCAGTTCCCTCGCCCAGCAGGTCCGGGCACGCCTATCAAACATGTCGGGCCTCCTCGACGCCCTGGAGCGCCAGTTGGCGGTCCTCCGACTTGGGGGTCAGAAAAGCCTGCTCGCGGGAACCGCAGGGACGGGCGGCCACCCCGAGCCCTCGACGCGCTGCAGAAGCGCCAGCCAGAGCCAAAGAGAGGCCGGGTCCGCCGCGCTGTTTCAAGTGTGGCGAGACCGCCACCTGCTGCCAAACTGCCCCATCACATCGCCCGGAGCCTATGGACTGCAGCTGGACATCAGCGGAGAGGTATTGTACCCGCCGCATCCCTTGGCGAGTCCAATACGGGAGTGGTGTTGCTAAATGGGCACGCCGTGGTGGCTTTGTTTGATTCCGCAGCAACATTACCATTGTTGCTCGCCGCTTGTCTTACCGCAACAGTGGTTAAAGCAGCATTTGTTGGTTACCTGTGTACATGGGGGACTAGGTCATATCGCTCCGCCACTGCTATCTTACCTGGAAGGGGAACCAATCCAAATGACGGTCGCTGTGTTACCTGACCCCCTTCCCAGTGATCCTGGGACAAGACTGGTCTAAAAGAATCAGCGGTAAGCCATTCGCGCTCCCCGGCCTCGTTGGATCTTGTCATGAGGGGAAAAGGCACCCTCCGCGCCTCCACGCCGTGCACAAGGGCAGGCCCTATGGGCGCTGGTGTCTCGGGGACCTTTCCGTGGCTACGGACCTTGACCCGAAGATTCCGCCGGAGAAGGGACTAGCCAGGAACTCTCCCGGCCCAGGCCCCAAGACCCTCGGCGCCTGGACCATCAATTTCGGTCCACGCCGCCTCCTTTAAGAGGGAGCAGTGGAATGATGACTCCCGCGCTTTGCCCGAACGCGATTGTTCTGCCTAACAGCTCGACAGCGGACGGATCCACACCGCGAACCCTTCTTTGTCCTTGAAATGATCTGTTGTACCGAAAGTGGCTACCCATGAGGGCGAGGTGCGGAAGTTGTTGCTAATTCCGCGCACCTTCCGGGCGGGAGATATGCGAAGTTGGCACATGCTCACCTCCTAGGCCCACCTCGGGCGAAAAACACTGGAGAGGATTAAGCTCCGCTTTTACTGGCCTGGGATCAATGAGGAGGTCCGGCGGGTCTGTCAATCCTGTCCGAGTGCCAGACCCGCCAGATTCCTAGGAGGGACCGTGCTCCTCTAGTCCCTATTCCCCTCGTGGACATCCCCTTTGAAAGGATAGGGGTCGATTTGGTGGGACCCTGGAGCCCTCAACCCGTGGCCACAAGTATATCCTAGTCATGGTGGACTATGCCACCCGGTACCCAGAGGCGGTTCCCCTGCGCCCGCTAATACTAAAAGCATCGCACGGGAACTGGTTAACTTGTTTTCACGCTGGGCATACCCAAGGAGGTCCTCACGGACCAGGGTACGCCTTCACTTCGGATACGCTCAAGGAGGTGGCCAAATTACTGCAGATAAAGCACCTGAAAGCGTCAGTCTATCACCCGCAAACTGACGGGTTGGTCGAACGATTTAATCAGACGCTTAAGCAGATGCTCCGCAAGGTAGTCAGCGCGGACGGCAGGAACTGGGACCAGCTCCTCCCGCCGTGCTTTTGCCTACCGGGAGGTACCCCAGGCCTCTACGGGCTTCTCCCCTTTGAATTACTATACGGGCGACAACCCCGGGAATCCTCGACATCCTAAAAGAAGGCTGGGAGGCCGAGGCTCTTCCCTCCTCTAATATTTTGAGTACGTGCGCAACTGCGCGACCGACTCACAAAGATCAGGCCCCTCCTAAAAGAGCACGTGACTCGGCGCAAGCAGCGCAGGCCCGTGTTACAACCGCAACTCCGCCCTCAGGGAGTTCCGCCGGGGACCGAAGTTATGGTGCTCGCCCCGACCTCCCACTCGAAGCTGCTCGCCACTGGCAAGGGCCTTACGAGGTTAAGGAGAGAAAGGACTCGTCGACTATTTGGTAAAACAGCCCAACGCCGACCGAAAGTGAGAGGATCTATCATGTCAACCTGTTAAAGCCCTGAGAGATAGAGAGGAGCTTCCCAGCTCCGTAGGTCACTCTCCCTTTCGCAAGCACAACTGCCCTTAACCTCGGCGAAGAGCTGACCCCCAAGCAGCGGCAGGAGTTAGCCCAAACACCCGAGCCATCCCCGAGGTAGTGAGCGAGTCACCCGGCCGGACCGCGCTGATTGAGCACGATATAGTCACGGAGCCCGGGGTAATCGTCCGGGAGAGGCCCTACCGACTCCCGGAGGCAAAACGCGCAGAGGTCGAACTGGAGGTGAAACGTATGTTGGACATGGACATAATTGAAGAGAGCCATAGTCCCTGGTCCAGCCCTATTGTCCTCGCCTCCAAGCCAGACGGCTCCTGGAGGTTCTGTAATGACTTTAGACGCCTGAATCAGATCTCCAAGTTCGATGCCTACCCCATGCCCCGCATTGACGACCTCCTTGAGCGGCTGGAGTACGGCTCGATATCTGACTACCCTTGACATGACAAAAGGGTATTGGCAAATTCCTTTAACGGCATCCGCAAAGGAGAAAACGGCCTTTAGCACCCCTAGCGGGCACTGGCAGTACAAGGTCCTCCCATTTGGGCTGCACGGGCCCGCGACCTTCCAACGCCTGGTAGATAGAGTGCTGAGCCCACCAGTCCTATAGCGCCGCTTACCTGGATGACGTTGTCATCTATTCCGCACCTGGGAGGAGCATCTACTGCAGGTCGCAGCTGTCCTCCGAACACTGGCTAAAGCCGCCTCCGCATAAACCCCGGAAGTGTTTTTGGATTAAAGGAGGCCAAATATTTAGGCTACCTCGTGGGACAAGGACAGGTGCGCCACAGAGCTCCAAAGTGAAAGACATCTTAGAATGGCCCGTCCGAGTACCAAGAAACAGGTGCAGGCTTTCTTGGGGCTTGCGGGTTACTACCGCCGTTTGTTCCCGTTTCTCCAAAGAGCAGCACCCTTGACTGACCTGACAAAAAGGGCGCCCCTATACGTGGTGTGGACCGACAAAGCAGAACACGCGCTCAGTGACCTAAAGAAGGCCCTAACGCCGGCACCTGTGTTACGGACGCCCGATTTTGGGCTCCCGCTTATTCTCCAGACCGACGCCGGACACAGGCCTGGGTGCCGTGCTGAGCCAAAGCGCCGATGGTGTCGAGCACCCTGTGATGTACCTTAGCCGGAAACTGATGGACCGGGAGACCCGGTACGCGGCAGTGGAGAGGGAGGCCTTGGCCATTAAGTGGGCAGTGACCCACCTCCGTACTACCTGCTGGGTCGCGAGTTCGCTCTGGTGACTGATCACGCTGCACTTCAGTGGATGTCCCTGCACAAAGAGTCGAATCCGCGGGTCACCAGGTGGTTCCTGGACTTACAGCCGTATAAGTTCACTGTCACTTATCGGCGGGCACCCTTCAGGCCAATGCCGATGCCCTCTCTCGTATTCACGACCTCTCGGTTAGGTCCGCCCGACCTGACGGTCCTGGGCTAAGGGGATCGTGTCACGCGCGCGTAGTAGGAGGCCGCGGATTGATTCGACAGCACCTGGGAAACCACTCGCCGCCAGGGAATGGTGGGGTATTAACTTTCTCCCTCTGCTTCCTCATAGGAAAAAGACCGTCCTGCACCATAGGCATGGATGACCGCAGTCGCGATACTTCCGCCCTTCCTCCGCCATCTTGCCCTGACGTCATCCTTCCCATCCTCCCTTGCGGTCCTTCCCGACATTCCTCCACTTCCGGCTCCTCCCCAATAAAATGGCGCGACGCCAGGAGTCGGCGTCGATATGAACTGTTTAGTTTATGATTTTGACCTGTTTTTGTGTCTGTACAATATACTGGGCCGGAAAACCCCCAACCCTTGCTACTGTCTCTCTCGGTCCTTTACAATATATATATATATATATATATGTATATATATATGTATATATATATATGTATATGTATATATATATATATATATATATATATATATATATATATATATATATATATATATATATATATATATATATATATATATATATATATGTATATGTATATATATATGTATGTATATGTATATATATATATATATGTATATGTATATGTATATATGTATATATATATATATACAGAAAGTATTCAGACCCCCTTCAATTTTTCACTCTTTGTTATATTGCAACCATTTGCTAAAATCATTTAAAATTTTTTCCTCATTAATGTACACACAGTACCCCATATTGACAGACAAAAAAAATAATTTTTGAAATTGTTGCAGATTTATTAAAAAAGAAAAACTGAAATATCACATGGTCCTAAGTATTCAGACCCTTTGCTGTAACACTCATATATTTAACTCAGGTGCTTTCCATTTCTTCTGATCATCCTTGAGATAACCTTCATATGAGTCCAGCTGTGTTTGATTATACTGATTGGACTTGATTAGGAAAGCCACACACCTGTCTATATAAGACCTTACAGCTCACAATGCATGTCAGAGCAAATGAGAATCATGAGGTCAAAGGAACTGCCTGAAGAGCTCAGAGACAGAATTGTGGCAAGGCACAGATCTGGCCAAGGTTACAAAAAGAATTCTGCTGCACTTAAGGTTCCCAAGAGCACAGTGGCCTCCATAATCCTTAAATGGAAGACGTTTGGGATGACCAGAACCCTACCTATAGCTGGCTGTCCGGCCAAGCTGAGCTACCGGGAGAGAAGAGCCTTGGTGAGAGAGGTAAAGAAGAACCCAAAGATCACTTTGGCTGAGCTCCAGAGATGCAGATGGGAGAAAGTTGTAGAAAGTCAACCATCAATGCAGCCCTCCACCAGTCAGTGGCCTGTCGGAAGCCTCTCCTCAGTGCAAGACACATGACAGCCCACATGGAGTTTGCTAAAAGACACCTGATGGACTCTGAGATGGTGAGAAATAAGATTCTCTGGTCTGATGAGACCAAGATAGAACTTTTTGGCCTTAATTCTAAGAGGTATGTGTGGAGACAACCAGGCACTGCTCATCACATGTCCAATACAGTCCCCACAGTGAAGCATGGCGGTGGCAGCATCATGCTGTGGGGGTGTTTTTCAGCTGCAGGGACAGGACGACTGGTTGCAATCGAGGGAGAGAGAGAGAGAGAGAGAGAGACACACACACACACACACACACACACACACAGGTGCGTGCGCGCGCGGCAGACAGACAGACACACACACACACGCACGCAGGCCCGAGACAGAGACAGAGACAGACACGCACGCACACACTCACACACACACAGGCCCGCGACAGAGGCAGACACACACACACAGACACACGCGTGCATTGTTGCAATGTTACTTTTCTTGGTTGTTTATTAGAGTACGGATTTTTCAAATGTTCTTTTTTTTCCCTGTGCTTAAAGCTCATTAAAAAAGGTGTTTTTAGTGAGCGGGTCGTAAGGCTATAGCGTGAACTCTTGCAGTGTTAGTTTTCTCTGTTGTTCAAGGTTTTCTTAGTGTTATTCAATGTTTTTACATTTAGTTTACTGTTACGCTGTGCATTCAATGGTATAATTAACTATATTTGTGCTTAAAATCTTAAAAATATATATATTTACATACAGTTCATACGGCCTGGAACGGACTAATTGTATTTACATACAGTCCTATGGGGGAAATTACTTCGGTTCCACCGAGGTTCCACTTTATTACTGTCCGACAAAATTACAGGCATTTTACGGAAGTACAAACCAGTATTACTGAGAGAGAAAATTAAAGGCACACAATACAGTGACGCATATTACAGCCACATACAAGGTCCCTTGCCATTTAATATAGACTGTTCATACAAATGTTTATGCACTACTGTTCTAGTGCCCGTTATTGTAACGGGCTTAATGTCTAGTATATATATATATATATATGTATGTATATATATGTATATATGTATATGTATATATATGTGTATATGTATGTATCTATATATATGTATATGTATATATATGTGTATATATGTATATGTATACATATTTATGTATATATATGTGTGTGTGTGTGTGTATGACACTTTTAAGGTCCTACAATCCTTCTCAACAACTTGGGTCTGCTGATGAATAATTTCTGCTGATGGCATCTCTATGTGGCATCAAAACTCAATCCGTATTCTTTTCTTGTATAGCTTCTACCTGGTGGTACAAGATGCCAGCCTCTTTTCAAATTTCTGACTCCCTGAATATATTTAAGAAGTTTTTGAAGACTCAATTTTTTGATGAATTTCTATCTAATTGACATTGGCATTTTTTGTAAACTAGGAATTATAACTTGCTTGCATTTTGTTCTAAGCTCTTATTATTGGTGATCAATTTTGTAACCTTGTCCAGTGAAACTTGTCTTAATTAAAATGTTCCACATACTGATGTTTACTTGATTATGCTGCCCTCTTTTGTTAGTAACTTTGGATAAATTTGTCTGCTAAGCAAACAAATAAAAATGTAAATGTAAAGAGGTCTGGTAGGTAAACTGTTATTAATTATGAATGTGGTTGCTGAAATTTTATAATATTAAAATATAAAGCTTTCATTTCCCACTATATAATATTAGTTGGGGTATTACACACAGAACACATTATCATGTAGCAAAACAGTGTACACTTTGGTATGTGTCAGTTGTGAAAACTCAAATATAGATTGATTGCTGGATTTTTTTGACCTGTGTAATATGCAAAGCAGAAAACATTTTTTTTTTTACCACTTTTGGTTTAAAAAAAAATGTCAGCTTGGTAACCTCGTGTTTAAACTTGGTTAATACTAGTTTGATTTTAATTTATATACAGTATCGCAGTTACTTTGTCTTTTGCCAGAGTAGTGAAGCCTCGGATAGCAACAGTGGAAGAAATGGCAGCATTTCATACCGATTCCTACCTGGAGCATCTGCACAAAGTCAATGAGAGAGGTGATGAGGATGATCCAGAATCATTAGAGTATGGACTGGGTAAGCATATGTAACTTTGCACTGTAATGCCTTTGTTTTTAGAAATACTTTAGACAAATTAAAATTTTCTAATGATGGTTTAGAAGATGGATACATTTATTATAACAAAGATCAAAAAAACACTGTGAGAAATTATAAAAAAAGCAGAAAACAACACTTCTGTATTTGCTAAAGATTAAAAAAAAAAGTCAAAGCCACAACGAGACATTATTCAGATGTATTGCCATAATTGTGAAGAAGCCCCAGTAGCGTTTCCTGGCACTCTTCTGCTGAATAATTTGTTGGAAAAATGATTTAATGCTAGTAAAAGAAATGATGTGAAGTACTGTATTCTTCATAATGGCTATCAGATTTGTCTTCATTCCCTTTTCCGCTACTACCTGTAGTTGGTCAAGAATGCATCCCATAACTAAAACTGCTGGTTTCTTTATTCAGTGGGCCTGTCCTGAAATTATGTGGCCAGCACAGTACAGCATAGAAAAATCATACTGGCTATCATGGAGTTATTGAATATGTAAAGGATGTCAGCACCCAAGTATAAAGAACACACTTTCCCAAAAAAAGAGTCCATTCTTGTGTTTTTTGTATAGTTCCTATGAGACCAGACCAGCTTGTCATTGATGTGGGTCCTGAAAGTACCTGTAGCAGTGCAGCACCTACATATCAGCTCCCTGAATAGTGACCTGGTGTAGAGGCTTTTTGATGTAGCAAAAGTTAATAACCATCTCCATGGGTTTTACTGATAATGAGATGTAGACAATTCTCTTTGCCCAAATAAACAAAGTTCTCCATCTGATTCCTATACTCTGTCTCATTCCCCCTATCAGTACACACCATTATTGTAGAATAATCACAGAATTTTTGCATTTGACTTGACCTGGTGTTATATTTATAGTTGGAAGTGTATCAAGATGGGCGGTAGTAGTCATGATACACTGATTATGACACAGTGATTTTTTTTTATTTTTGATGGTACACGCTAGTACATTGTATCAGCACCTCAACCACAATAGCTGGTTGTGGCATCAACTACATATTCAATGATTTTATAATCAATTGTGTGTGGAGTCTTAGTTGTATTCCAGTTTCATCAAGTGATTGCGAACGTGGGTTTTTGCAAATGAATCTAATTGTTACTCCGATTAGCGCCTTCTAACTGACATAATAGTAACGCCACAGCTTCACAATAAGCGGATCATTTGTTTGCATCATGGGTCCTCCCTGTGTGTAGTTTACAAAGCACTTTGAGTAGTGAGTATTGTGCTATGTAAGTGATCAAGAATTATTATTTTTGGTATACTTGATGATATGTCAAATTTTGAACATGTTTTTTCACCAAATAAAGCACGTAGCTTGGCCTCCTTATACCTTCACAGTTCCTCACCCTTGATCCAAACTAAACGTTTCGCGTTTTTTTACTAAAAAAAGACAAATCCTAAGTGTGCAGTAGACATTGTATTCATATGTGTTATTTACTTCTATCACTTGTTATGGGTTTGTGCACTGATAGCTTTGATAGCATTAATAGTTCTTTTTTTTTATTCTGTTAAACACACTTTGTGATGTGCCTGGGTCATATATGAACAAAATATTTATTTCATTTCAGAAGGTAAACAAATGTTATTGCTAATACTGTGCACTATTTTGTTTCTATGCACTTCAAGGTGTGCCTAGGTCAGCAATAACCAAAAGTGGAAAAAATGTATTGCTACTACCTCAGATTCTGTTCAATTATGGCATTTTTTTGTTTTTTTTATGCACGTTTTTTGATATTCTGGTCCCAAATGTGCCCAAATTTAAAAGGACATTTATTTAAAATAAACATTACTTGTTTTTTCAATACATTTATTTGTGTTGGTTTAGAATTTCTTATTACCTGCTGCTTACCAGCCTCTGAAAATATCTGTCCCAGCTAAAATTTTTGGTTTGAAAATCTGGCATAACTGAATGTGTAATTGGATAGCCCTGGTATAGGACCTTCCCAAAACATGTGATGTAGACAAATGACATCGCTCATATATCGGATCTTTCAACTGGATACATTTTAGGAAGTTTTAGCAGAGATACTGTTTATGTTAATGGTAAACAGTTTTTTAGTTGAATTAAGGTGTGGTCCTGTACTAGAATGTGTTTTGAGTATGGCTGAATTCCATTTATACAGTATTCTGATATTTTAGTTGAATGATCTCTTTCCTATTATTCCCCAAGATTATCAAGAAGACCATAAACTCCTTGGAATTTGTTGATATAGTGTAAAGATGTTTTCTGGACTATCATCCAAACTAGCCAGTATCACATCAGGAGTAGATATAGTTAGGAGATAAGGGAAGCTGGGTAAGTTGCTTTTGATGATGTTTGTATTTTGTACACAGAAAAAAAAACTTGCTGGAAGATTTCATTTGGAGCTTAATAGTTCAAAGCATTCAAATACATTATCAGTACCAGCTCTATCCTGGTACCTAAGGACTTCCATAGACTGAATATTACATGTGTTTTTTTGAACAGTGACAGCAGGTCAGAGCTTCTGTGTCTTAAAATGTACCCTACATTGGTTCTGTCTCTTTAATAAAAGGTGAACCATTGGATTGCTGGTTAATTGATGATAGTTACTGTTAACTGGAGCATGCTGGCTTAAGAAAGAAGGATTATCTATTACGGTACTCTTGTTTAATGTTATCCATTGTGTTACTGAAATTATTTTAAAGAACCAAATTTGGTTTTTTATAATAACAATTCCCAGGTAGGGCGGCATGGTGGCTCAGTGGTTGTGCTGCTGCCTCGCAGTTAGAAGATCCGGGTTCGCTTCCCGGGTCCTCCCTGAGTGGAGTTTGCATGTTCTCCCCGTGTCTGCGTGGATTTCCTCCGGGCGCTCCGGTTTCCTCCCACAGTCCAAAGACATGCCGGTTAGGTGGATTGGCGATTCTAAGTTGGCCCTATTGTGTGCTTGGTGAGTGGGTTGGCACCCTGCCCAGGATTGGTTCCTGCCTTGTGCCCTGTGTTGGCTGGGATTGACTCCAGCAGACACCCGTGACCCTGTGTTCGGATTCAGCGGGTTGGAAAATGGATGGATGGATAATTCACAGATATTTAAGTTGTTCTAATCACTTAGGAAGAAACATGCCCTTATCAAACTTAATTTATAATATACGGATCTTATGGAATTCTCCAAGCCAGTTTAAATACTATTGGCAAAAATGAACATGGGTCTGAGATATAAAGCACTCTATTACTGGCATTACAGAGATATCTTCTGTTCAAACTAGGGCTGCTGTTCAATTGAAAAATGTAATCATGATTAATCACACAATTATACATTAATACAAGCGGCTGAAATGAGTTTCATCCGCAGGGTGTCTGGGCTTTCCCTTAAAGATAGGGTGAGAAGCTCAGTCATCCGGGAGGGGCTCAGACTAGAGCCGCTGCTCCTCCGCATTGAGAGGAATCAGATGAGGTGGCTCGGGCATCTGATCAGGATGCCTCCTGGACGCCTCCCTGGTGAGGTGTTCCGGGTACGTCCAACCGGGAGGAGGCCCCGGGGAAGACCCAGGATACGCTGGAGGGACTATGTTTCCCGGCTGGCCTGGGAACGCCTTGGGATTCTCCCGGAAGAGCTGGAAGAAGTGGCCGGGGAGAGGGAAGTCTGGGCCTCTCTGCTTAAGCTGCTGCCCCCGCGACCCGACCTCGGATAAGCGGAAGAGGACGGATGGATGGATGGATTATACATTTTCATTGAAATGAACTGCATATTGATTGAAATTGTATGTGTATTTCTTTCAAGTATATTAATATTTTTCTATAAAGCAGAAATAACTTTTATATCTTTCTAATACAAAATACAAACACATTTTAATAAACACTTCCCTCGGTATATTAAATTATTCCTTTTAGTTTACTTAACAGTTTTGTGAAAAAAATATGTCTTCACATAGAGGGCACAGAGCCCGCAACCCAACAATCCTTTGTGCAGTGTGCATTATCCATTGTAGGACCTTACAGTCAGTGACACTACAGTTCCCAACCAGACAGTGATGCGGCTGGTTAGAATGCTTTCGATGGTGCCCCTATAGAATGTGGTGATAATGGGGGGAGGTAGTCCTGCTTTCTTCTGTCCCTGAAGGAAGTGGAGATGCTGCTGTGCTTTATTGGCTATGGAGGTGGTGTTAACTGACCAAATAAGTTGGTGTTCTTGACCTGTTCCACCGCAGAGCCCTCGATGTACAGTGGGATGTGGACTGCATGGCCTTCCTGAAGTCAACAATCATCTCTTTCATCTCAGTCAGTCAATTGTCATATCTTTATTATCTATGCTGGCTTGTCTCCATTGCTGATGAGACCTATCACCGTTGTGTCATCTGCAAAATTAATGATGGTGTTAGAGCTCTATGAAGCCATAGAATCAAGAGTTAGCAGAGTGAACAGAATTGGGCTTGGTACACACATGTACCATGTTACCGAAACTAGCAGCCAATGTGTTCACGAAAAAAGGCATCCTCTGTAGGAGGATGCAACCCACTTAACAACAGTTTAGTTTTATAATTGCTTTCACCCTCTTTCTGCATGGAGGTAAGGCTTAATCTTTTCCACCTAAAGATCAATGAAAGGGCACATACCTCCATCCTTTCAGGCACACATGAAGGCGGGCAGAATGATGCCAGTGACAGAGGGCTTGGTAGTTCTTGGAGGTTTTTTGGGACAACGTTAAGGCAGTCTTTCCTCAAAGGGTCCTCGAGGAAATGTGTTGTCCATTACCTGTCCACTTCCTTTTAAGTCACTTGCTTGCTGGTGCTAGATTGAATGTGGCAAGAAGGCAAAAGGAGATAGAGTTTTGAAAAGTGCACATTTGTAGCTTTATTGAAGTGTGCTGGCTGGGGATTACAAAGGGTACTTCAGCAGGTGTGGAAAGGAAGAAACAGGAGTCAGGAAAAGTTCATGGTTGAGCACAGCCTAAGTTTCTTGAGCATGCATACGAGAGGTTTGCTCGCTTCTATAAAGGAACTGCTGACTCTGTCTTCAAACAAAGTCAGAGATGAAGTGATCAAAATATAATTTTTAATATTTTGACATTTTTAATATAATTTTGCAATTGTGTTTTGATTCATTTGAACTTTTTAAACTCCAGTGTTGAACCAAGCAAACAGTTATGTCTCAGAATAACACTGTGAGCATAGAATAAAGTGAACAATTGCTCTTCCACCTTTCCTTCCCTACCATTCCGCCCTGTCTTGTCTCCCAAATCTTGGCTACGATTGACCATTTATAGATTTCTAATGTGGCAATGTATATTAATTTACAACAATAGATTGATCATTAAGCAGTGACGTTTTATTGCTGTCTTAGGCAGAATATTAGGATTTTAAAATTCTGCTTGATAACTGCATTAGCCTTTCATTCCATTTTATTCCATAATGAAAACTTAAGCATTACCAAAGAATTGTAGTGCCTTATAAACATACCATCAGCAACTGAAGATAAGAAAATTAATGCCCGGATAATACTGTTATGGCAATATTATATTTTGAAAAAAAAAATAGTACACTATTTGGAGCATTTTTTTATTCTTTGAAATAATTGGAAAAAAAACAAAGATATGTCTTTCTGCCCACAGGTTATGACTGCCCTGCGACAGAAGGAATTTTTGATTATGCTGCTGCTGTAGCAGGGGCCTCTCTGACGGCTGCCCAGCTTCTGACTGAAAAAAAATGTAGAGTGGCCATCAACTGGGCAGGAGGTTGGCATCATGCGAAAAAGTAAGAGGATAGGTGTTTTAATTACATTTCATTGTATTGCTGCTTTTATTAAAGGAAAGCACATCTTCCTTTTGCATTTAAAAGGTTAAGTTTATCTTGTATCAAAAAAAGTCTGATTTAGCATAAGCCAGCCCAAATTCATGGTGTTTTTAATAGTTCAAGAAGTTTATTGTCATATGCACGGTTAAAAACACAGTGGTTCAAACCATTCAGTGAAATTCCTACTTTGCCAGTCTCCGTTACACCAAGCAATAAATTACATAGAAGTTAACCTAAAAGTAATAATTAGGCAGAAATCAGAAAAAAATATATATACTGTATGTATATGTTTATGTATGGTATGTATGTATGTATGTGTATATATATATATATATATATATATATATATATATATATATATATATATATATAATTAAATGACAGATTAAGTGCTTGCTCGCACCCTTGCACCCTCAGACACCACGTCAGACACTAGGTAAAAGTCCAATAATGATATTTATTATATCAATAATGTGCACAAAGCACCCTCCACTCCCAAATACTCCAATAACAACAATAATAATAATAATAATCCTCCACTCTCCCAGACGCTTAGCCACCCTGCCTCCCAACTCAGTTCATTGTCTGGAGCAAGGCACTGCCCTTTTATAGCCCCTGACCCGGAGGTGTTTCTGTCCCAACAGTCCACAGTTCCTTTTTCCTTCCGGGTCAGGGCAATCAGTCTTTTACTTCAACCTGGGAGCACGTCGTTCCTTCCCGTCACATGACCATGACGTATCTCCGGGTCATAAGGCACAAAAGAGCCCATAAGCCCCCCCACAGCGACTCCTGGTGGCCCCCAAGGTATCCAGCAGGGCTGTGTATAAATACTACAAAGTGCATGAGGCCCTGCTGGACCTCGGGGCACTATCCTGCTGTCGGTAGGGCTCCTCCTGGCGGCCTGGGGTATGTATATATATATATATATATATATATATAGTGGTCCCCAGCCGGGCTGGGACGCCAGGAGGATGTGAGGAGGGCTTGTGCCTCCTCCAGACCGCGAGGGCGTCCGTCCCTGGTTCTGTTGGGGCCACGGATCGAGGGCATGGAAGCCCTACCCTGTAGGGGCCGTGGTCACCGCCAGGCGGCGCCCCGATGCCGGTTTATCCTGTGTGGTCCTCGGCCGGGGCTGGAGCCCGGCCGGGACACCTTGGAGGACCAGAGGAGGGCGTGTGCCTCCTCCAGACCAAGTGGGGGCGTCCATCCTGGTTATGCAGGGGGCCTCGGTTAAGGGGCTTTGAAGCCCAGCCCTGTAGGGACCCATGGCCACCGTCAGGCGACGCCCCAGTGCCTGTTTATCCCGGGAGCCCGGCACTTCCGCCACACCAGGAAGTGCCGGGAAGACGACCGGGGAGACACGGACGGCTTCCGGGTGCGCAGCCGGCACTTCCGCCACACAGGGGTGTGGCCACCGTTAAGTGCCGGGAAGCAGCTGGAGCCCATCCGGGTTCCCATAAAAGGGGCTGCCTCCCTCCAGTCAGTGTTGGATGTCGGAAGGTAGCAGGACTGAGCTGGAGAGAGAGGACGGGAGGCGGCCAGGAAGGCACAAAGACTGTGGGCCCTGGACTTTGGGGAATCGGTGCTGGAAGCACTGGGGTTGTGAGTGCATTTTGAAACTGTGTAAATATTGTAAATAAATTGTGGGTGAAAATATGTTGTCCGTCTGTGTGTGTCCGGGCCAGCTTTCACATATATATATATATATATATATATATATATATATATATATAGTGGAACTGGACCCAGACACAGACAGGTGGACATCGTTTCTTCACCCAACACACGTTTATTTTACAAATATTTACAAAGTTAATTAGTGCACTACCCAGTGCCTCCAGCACCGATCCCCCAAAGTCCAGACCTCACAGTCACTAAATGCCTTTCCTTCTGGCCACCTCCAGATGGGCTTCAGCTGCTTCCCAGCAATCCCCCGTGGACACACCCCTGTGTGGCGGAAGTGCCGGCTGCGCACCCGGAAGCCCTCTGGGTGTCCCCAGTCTTCTTCCCCCCAGCACTTCCTGATGTGGCACCGGGGTGCTGCCTGGCAGTGGCCACAAGCCCCTGCAGGGCTGGACTTCCATGCCCTCTACCCATGGCCCCCAACACAACCAGGGCAGTCGCCCCCTCGTGGTCACACAAGTCCTCCTCCGGTCTTCCTGGGCGTCCCGGCAGGGCTTCACCCCCAGCTGCATGCCACAATATATATATATATATATATATATATATATATATATATATATATATATATAAGTGGAGGGAGCAGTGATGAATGTATTATTCATGAGTCTGATGGCCTGTGGATAGAAGCTATCTCTGAATCTTGTTGTCCTTGATTTCACACTCCTGTAGGGTGTCCCTGATGGCAGAAGTGTGAAGATACTATGTTGTGGGTGTGGACTGTCTTTGATAATATTGTGGGCCCTTCTGATGACCCTGGTAGTAGAAATGTCCTGGAGTGATAGGAAGACTGTTCTAGAGATGAAATATGCAGTTTTTATCACATGTTGGTGGTCCTTCCTGACCTGTACGGAGCAGCTTCCATACCACACTGTGATTGAACTAGTAATAACACTCTCCACTGCATATCTGTTAACATTGCTGAGGATTTTGGTTGACATGCCAAATTTCCTCAGCCTTCTCAAGACGTACAGTCTCTGCTGTGATTTCTTTGGAACTCGCGAGTGTTGTGGGACCAGCTGAGATCCTCCCTGATGTACGTTCAAGGGAATTTAAAGGTTTTCACCCTCTGTTCATGGTGTTCATAAGTAATGCAGTGATTTACTTTATGAGCTAGAAGTACATAACTAACAATAATAGTAGTATCACATATTTGAAATATTAAAATGTGTGCTTCAGTTTAAATGTTTAAAGCCTGCAAATTCGGGATTGTAGTAGAAATGTGTAATGTTTACCCTCTGTTTGAGGTCCATAGAGAGCTAGGTCCAAAGTAAAGGATTAAATATAACATTATATTCATAATCACTGACCTTAAAATCGTCTAAAACGATACCCCACATGGTTATGTATGAAATTTGTCATTTTTAACCTTCTGGGAGTGGCTCATAGAGGACTAGAACCACCGATAAAGAATCAAATATCAAAAATATTATAATATTCATGATCAACAACCTCGAAGAAGCATAAAATGATGCTCCATATCGATATTACTGATTCCCATTTTTTCGAGGTTTTGTGAAAAGGAGTAACTTAGACCCTTTACATCCCATTAAGGGGGTGAACCCCTGGGGTCAGTTGATATGGCATGCACAACTTAAAATCCTTCTTAAGACACCCATTGATTTGCTTTTTATCATAAAGGTGTAACTCCCTGCACAAAATATCATCCAAAAATGAACTAATAAGGAGGATTGTTTTGGTTTTGAGGACCAAAAACAGAGTCAGTGTAATTCATGTCCCATAACTGTTCTCTTGTTTCCATACTCTGTGCCTCATTAACCACATAAGCACTTTCAAGATTGTGCTGTAGAGGGAGGGTTATTTTAACAATGAATTCATTGTGATCCTTTTTGCTATATTAACTTTAGATTTTTTCCTAATCTTTTTTTTAAATCTTTTCATGGATGTAGCTTTTTTATTTAAATAAGTTAAGCTTTTTTAATGTCTTGATCCATTGTCATTTTGTTTTTCATGGGTGCCATGACTTTGTTTATGGTTGTCAATATGTTGCTAAGGAAATGACCTGGAAGTCTGTGACCTGTGACTTCATTGTAGCAACGGGATAAAAGGTCAGCATCAGCCATCTGTGATTTTGGATAACCTTGCGTAATTATTTTTTTTATTTCTGTATTTGTAGGTATAGCTACATTTACCCAAAATTACCATAGTTCTGTAGCTTTAGTTTGCTTCATGGGATTTTTAGCAAAAGTGTGATGCATTGAAATGATTCCATGGACAAAACATCTCCATTTTTGAAAGCTCTAGTAAAAATTCAAAGTGAAGCAGTTCACGCAAAAATAGAGAAAAGGTTGGTATTGCAAAGGAAAGTCCTTGCTTAAGGAATATTCATTTATGGTTTTTATCTCTTCATTTATTTAAGTTTGCTCATACAGTCGAACCATTTCTAAACGGTCAGGAAACTGTATGCCTATCTCATTTACAAACTGCAAATAGGTCAATCAGTCCATGCTAGCAATGAGACTAATTCTAAACTGACTTAATTAACACACTGCATTGCAGATATAGCCGAGAAGGTTCAATTTCACATTAACTACAGGGCGTAAAGGCTATACCATAATTTATAGCTATGAAAGAAAAGTAAGTTCTACTCCAATTAAATAAACACTAATACAAATTTAACTTAAAGCATTAACTTTCTATGATTGGCTCTTACACTAGGAAATGGACTCAATTTAGGGTTTGTTTCTGGTCATCTTAGTGTGAATTCAGGGAGATAAACACCATCAATTGTAATAAACCATAGCTATACTTCACCTAACCAAGGGCTTGGTCACTTGTGCAGGGTCTCTCCCATGAAGTAACTCTAGAGTAGGAGACAGACCCTCCTTGTCCATGAGTTCTGATTTGAGAGTCGGCGCTGTTTGTAGATTTGAGTCAATCTTTATCTTGTGTTTTTCAACCTCTAACAGAGTCTTTGAATACTTCTTCACTAGAGAAGCTTATAGGCTACTTTGCCTTGCCAATGCCAAATATGCATGGATTTTTCCACTCATGCCCATCACCTAAATGGCACACGACATTCATGCTTCACCTTGTAGGTGATTAAGTGGCATAGCAACTCAATATCATTTTTTGAGCTGAGCAGGGATGGACTGTGTGGCTGACCTACACAATAGGCACCCACCAGAGAATACCACTTCCACGCCTCGCTCTAGTAGTAGGTCCAAGTTAATTTTTTTGGTCAAGGTTCGCTTAGATTTATTTGGAACTATTATTAGAGTCATTTTTGATACCTGTGTTTTGCTCTTGTGATTTTGACCTTGGCTTGTATCTTTTGGTTTCATTCATCTGTCAGTTCTTTTTTTGCCAGTTTTTCTCCGGCAGTGAAGTTTGAGGTTAAAAGTGCAGGCGGGCTTTCCTTTCTTGCAACCCAGTAGAACTGTTTGTGTTATCTTCTGGCATTTTTGAGATTTTTTTTCTTCCTGCATAACATCTTACAGGATGTTTTCTATTGAGGTCTGATCAGACTTCATATCCCTGACTTTTCTCAAGATTTAGGGGAGCTCTTCCAGAGATGAGAGTTGCACTAATGCCAAGCTGAAGTGTATTCTTAATTCCCAGCACACCCTTACTACCCTTTTGGTTCATATGTGAAAGGCAGCAACCTGCCAAGTGGTGGTCATTTGACACCTCAACATCTAATTCCCCAGAACATACTCTGTAATCATGTGATCCATAAAAGATCACATGATTACAGAGTAAAACATTTACCTTTGGCCTAAGTACTCTGGTACATAATAATAATAATAATAATAATTCTTTATATAGTGTTTTTCTAACAACTCTTAGCACTTAGTGAGTAGGGAACCACTTCAACCACCATTAATGTATAGCATCCACCTTGATGATGTGATGGCAGTCATGTACACTCACCACACATTAGCTGTTCTTTAATGAAGTGGTGAGAGAGAGAGAGCCAATTAGAGACAGGGAATAATTAGTAGGCCAGAATAACTAGGCCGTGGAGGGCAGTTTACCCCAGATCTTGGGATATGCCCTGCTCTTTATGAAGGATGCCCAAGGATCTTTTATGACCACTGAGAATTGGGACCTTGGCTATATGTCTCATCTGAAAGACAATACCATGTTTACAGCACAGTGTCCCCATCATAGCACTGGGGCATGGAGATCCACATTCAGACCACAAGGTAACTGCCTCCTGCTGGCTTCACCAACACCTCTTCCAGCAACAACCCAAACTTTTCCTATGTGGTCTCCCATCCAAGTACTGCCTGGGCCCAAACATGCTTAGCTTCATGTGGAAGATCTCTTCTGGAGTGCATGTGGTATGGCTGCTGACTATCCGATATCTGGCATATTAAGAAGAGTTCTTGTGTTTGAACATGTTTCTATG
Organism: Polypterus senegalus; assembly: GCF_016835505.1. Taxonomy (NCBI): domain Eukaryota; kingdom Metazoa; phylum Chordata; class Cladistia; order Polypteriformes; family Polypteridae; genus Polypterus; species Polypterus senegalus. Next base: position 38,050,687 of record NC_053163.1, read on the forward strand.
GGCAATCCATGACTGGCAAATAATAACTTAAATAACAATTCACTGCTTAGGTTCAGATGGAGCCAACTGTTCCTTCTAAGTTACACCACTCCAGGTTCTCTGTAATGTGCCACTAGCAAGTTTATGTCACCAAAATGTATTCTTTGAGGAACTGGAAGTCAAACTCTGAATAGTTGTCAGTTACATACACACTAAAAGCAAAAGTGGTCACCTTAGTGTGAATTCAGGGAGAAAAACACCATCAATTGTAATAAACCATAGCTACACTTCACCTAACCTGGGCCTTGGACACTTGTGCAGGGTCTCTCTCATGGAGTAACTCTAGAGTAGGAGACAGACCCTCCCTGTCCATGAGTTCTGATTTGAGAGTAGGCGCTGTTTGTAGATTTGAGTCAATCTTTATCTTGTGTTTTTCAGACTCTCACAGAGTCTTTGAATACTTCTTCACTAGAAAGGCTTATTGGCTACTTTGTCTTGCTAAGGCCTAATATGCATGGATTTTTCCACTCATGCCCGTCACCTAAATGGCACACGACATTCATGCTTCACCTTGTAGGTGATTAAGTGGCATAGCAACTCAATATCATTTTTTGAGCTGAGCAGGGATGGACTGTGTGGTTGACCTACACAATAGGTACCCACCAGAGAATACCACTGCCATGCCTCGCGCTAGTAGTAGGTCCAAGTTAATTTTTTTGGTCAAGGTTCTCTTAGATTTATTTGGAACTATTAATAGAGTCATTTTTGGATTGTTGTTTGCTTGGTCTCCTCTTTTGCTAAAATTGACAATAGTAATCTCATCAGGAGCATGTACCTCTCAACATTCTTTATTTAAATTTCATTGAAGCACACAAGACCCTCCACACCTAAGGTCACAATCCTAGGTGGGAAGAATTAAATTGTGCTGGTTATAAATAAAAAATATACTGTAGCTATTGAGCTTTTGCTAGTTGCCACTTATGTTACTACATATTCAGTCTTCAGTTACTTTGAAAGGGACCATATCTCAAAGGCAGCACTCCTACTGACTTCCCTTTTATATGGACATACCAAGCCCACTAAGGCTGCACACTTTTTCTACCAGCAGTGTTAGTCATTTGGTCCTATTGTTAAAGGGAGCAAAATGGCTTCCTATTGGATTTCTTTTTCTCTCTCCTTTCTGGGTTCTTCTGTGTCCTACCTTTCTGTGCATTTTTAGGGCTTATTTCCTGCTGAAAGCGATGTTCCTTTTGCCCTGGCCTTGTAACACACACTGGTAATTCTAGCTAATGCCTCATTCCCTCTCTTAGAAAGTTTCATGACCCTGTTACTGCACTGCTCCACCCTTTTCAGCTTGCAACCGCCGTGTCCAGGAAGGCATTCAAATGAAAAGAATATAGTTGAAGTTTGATTGTTTAGTTTTGAATGATCACAGGTTTACTTTGGAGATTCCACAATTACTAGAGTCCAAAGTCAATTATATTGTAAGCTGGAGGGGTGATCGCACCCCAAGAGGACACAGACGCCCCTGGGAATACCCCTGAAACACAGTCTACCTTCACGTTGCTCCTTACCCTTCTCACTTGCGCTATAACGCGTAATAAAGACCTCGCGTAGTACTCCGCTAAGTTAAAAGCCTTGTGCAGCGCCTGTCAGTTTTGGAATTGATTGTTTGCTTTTATCTCTCTTTCTCTCTCTCTGACATTCTCTGCTCCTAGCGGAACTGTCATCTCTGACTTGTCATGGAGCACGTTTAAGCTTTTGAAAAAGAAACAAATTTTTGTTTGCAGTGTTTGAATAAAATTCCTGTTTTCTACAACCTCCTGTGTCTCTGTGCAAATCTGTGACCCAAGCGTGACAAGCTTGCAACCGCCTTGTCCAGGTCTGCACAATGACTTAAAGTTTATATTGTCATGTAATTATTGTATAGGATAGGGGTACAATTTAATATTAAACTTACAAAAGATATCTAAAGGTCCAGTTAACAGTAGCATGCTTTGCTTGCTAGGATAATCTCCAGCTGCCCTGCCACTCTGCCCTGGATCAGTGGGTTAAGAAAATTGATATGTGTCCATTTTCTGTGAAAAGCTGTTTAAATCTTGCCAGCAATGGTCCCTTAGTATAGATAGACACCATGAAAAAATACTTTTCTGATAATGCTTCTGTTTAAAGCAATGGAACAGTGATTTTAAATAAAGTAAAGGTCATCAAACTGATTTTAAAAAGTAGGAAGTCATTGATTTGAATTCACAGATATTTAGATTATTCAGTCATAGGCAGTCAGTCAGTCATTCTCCAACCCGCTATATCTTAACAAAGGGTCACAGGGGTCTGCTGAAGTCAATCCCAGCCAGCACAGGGCGCAAGGCAGGAACAAACCCTGGGCAGGGCGCCAGCCCACCACGACAGTCATAGGCAGAGAGTCTTATATGTTTTCTCATGACCAAAAGCATTTACTTTCATGTCATCCTTACTCTGCGAATGATGTATACCTAATTCATGGTTATTCCAAGATTGTGATTTACTATTTCTGATGCATTTCAGAATAGTGAAGCATGCACTGCTAGAATAAAATCTTTAGCTTTGACAGTCGTCGATCCAGCAACTCAGACTATTAGAAAGATGCCAACAACATGTACTACTGGTGATAGATCAGTCACAGCTCCAGCAAGTGTAGTTGGATATTACAGTTAAAAAATGGGTCTGACTGTATTTACCAGGGGTCTCATGTATAAATGGTGCGTACACAAAAAAATGTTGCGTACAAACGTTTCCACGTTCATATCACGATGTATAAAACCTAAACTTGCCGTAAAGCCACGCACATTTCCACGGTAGCTCATACCCTGGCGTATGCAAGTTCTGTGCTCAGTTTTGCAGACTGGCACCACCCAGCGTCAAAGCACTGCTACTGTTCCAGTGTGGTTTCCCTTTCTTTTTTAGATCCACATCCCTGACGCAGCTTTATAAATACACTGGAATTAACCGCATATTGTTAATTAGTCTAATGCATCTGATTGTAACTAACCTGTAACAATATGATGGTCCACAGAATGGTCAAACTATTCTAAATACAATAGCTGCTTTAGCGTTGTTACTCTCACTGCACCTTCTTCTTCTTCTTTCAGCTGCTCCCATTAGGGGTTGCCACAGCGGATCATCTTTTTCCATATTACTCTCACTGCGCCACTCGGAGTATTTATATCACTGTATCTGAGTGTGAATCACAACTGTACGGCAGCTGATCGGAAAGAAAATTATCGGTATACGGCATCTAGCACACGCTGCCTCAGCCATGCTCTCTATTGAACTGCTCTCATATGGCAAATGCTTCAGAGCCTTTCCTGTACAGACCTCGCTTTTCAGAAACAGTTTCATCCCAAGAACTATAAACACACTCAATCAGCCCATCAAGTGCTCCTTGTAGAACTGTTTGTACTTATAAGTACAATTACCTCACTGTAAACTTGCGATACAGTTGTAATGTTACACAGCCTGAGCCACTTTAAAAAGCGCGTATTTACATATGATGACGATATCATTTTTAAGATGAAATGCAGCAAAATATGTTTATTATATTATACAGATAAAATTTTGTAACTTAATTTAAATAATCTATATTATTAATAAATAAACATGTGAGGACATGGTGTTGCAGTGCTAGCAAGGAGCTGGCGGTCCGTTAACGGATTGTTCCTGCCTCGCGCTGTATTCTTGCTGGGACTGGTGCAACACTGGATGGATAGAATAATTTTACATGTACTACAAAGATATTTTAGTGTTCTTTAAAAGTTTTGAAGAATCGGAATTCTAAGCTTACAGATGGCTTAACATCTGTTACGGAGCTGATTGTGTGACAATTGGACATTTCGAGAAAGAAAAGGAAAGACGGGAATTGGGGGTTAATACGTTTGAAAGAGAAAGTACAGCTGCAATAAATTATTTCATCGAAGGTCGCACAAGCATCTTGCGTGAGGCATGAACAGTAACTGCGCCACCATGTTCCCATGTTTAATAACATGCTTTAACTCATATCATCATGAAAATGATATCAAGTATACATCTCAGTATTTTAATTATTCAGAGAGCTGTAATATCACAAGTGTAATGGATTCTGTGTCCTGTCGGAGGAAGAGAAAGCCCATTTAAGAAACACGTAGTGATTCACACACATAGAGCACATAGAAGGTTAAATACAAAACAAAGCATTAAATGTGCTACTTTAGTTACGATGGGATTTGAGAAACTAGTAAATTAAACAATGTTAAGATGAAGTTTATGATATTCTACTTTAATGACAAAATAAACTATGTGATTAAAGTGGAAATTTCGTGCCTTTTTTCCCACTGTGTGCCTATTTTTTTTTTCTCTATACCCTAATAAGCTTTCAAATGACACTCAGACGGTGGGCTACGACTCGCCTTTTCATAACGACTTTGATATCTGACAACCTCTTTTTTATTTCGGGCACTGTGCGACTTTGTGAACTTGAGCTTTGGAGTTTTTCTGACACTCTATGTCACTCAATCAGCTTCCTTCTGTTGTTTATACAACTGTTTAAACCAACAAATAATGCGTTTTTCTTTGCCTCCACTTGGTATTCACTGAAATTCTTCTATTTACCCCCGTGCTTTTGCCATTGCCTTTTCACAGAATGCTGAGCTTAAGGGCGTATTTATATTGATTTGCATATTCAAAGAGGCGTAATTCTGGGAGGAGTTTGGAAGTGGCAGCAGGTGTGTGCACGTTCGTTACTTATCACTTTGACTGGGATTTATGTAGTGGAAAAACGTGGAAGGTGGCGAATGCACAGATTTATGGATATGGATTTTTTTGTGTGTACAAATATTTCCGCTTTTGTCCGTACGCCATGTTATAGTGTGAATTCTTCACACGGCGTTATGCATGAGGCCCCAGGTGACCTCAACCTTGTTTTCTTCCTTTACTTCCAACTAAAATATCATATTACAAGTCAACATTGTTTTAGCTGGTCTTTCAGCAGAAGTCACAAATAGAAGAAAGCAAAATGAGTTACAGTAGCTGATTGGACAGAGCAATAGCAATGTGCCATTGCCCAATCTGTTACCAGTACACAGAGTGAATTGACACAGGCCATATGCACAAAAGATATTAAGAACTTTCTAATTGAATTTATATAAACTCCAAAATCATTTTACCAAGTAAATATCAATATTGCACTACTAGTCTCATTACATTCAACATACAACATCCAAACATCATTGAATTGTCATTTCGTTAATGTCCTGAGGCCATCCATGCTTCTGAGCTATGCTGTGCATTACTGCACAAGCCATCACAATGTAGCAAACGTTTATGAAGCTAAACAGCAGTATGCTGCCTGACGAGTTGTGGTATAGTGGGTTTGTGGTTCACAAAAACTGGGTGTTTTAATAAATAAATAATGCACTCGCTCATGCTGGGGAGTGAAGCAGGTGTGAGTAATTTGCCGTGAAGATGCTGCTTCTCCAGGTTGGTGTGAGATATTCAGCCATCCATGGATTGCCTTGCTGGCACATGCAGGCAGTCTGATTGCCTTATTATCAGCAATCAGATGATTACACCTGCAACAGCTCCCAGTTCTATAAAGAGGAGCACAAGATCAAAAGAGGGGAGAGTCAAGAAAAAAGAATAGAGGTTGAAAGACAGGAGAAGAAGCAGGCTGGAGAGAGAGAAAACAAGCCGGTGTAATGTACGGAAGCAGGTGGACGGGAGTGAAGCCCTAAAAGGAGCGTGTGGCCATCGCTCAGGAAGAGGGCTATGGTTCCCTCCTGTTGAGCACTTTGGGAGCAGGAGTAACCATCATGCTCTGGGGTGCTTTTGCCGGGTGGAGCCATTGACAGCTATGGAAACGCAATGCGACTATGCCAGGTGGAGTCTGGATTGTCAGCGGTTTGGGTGGAGTAGGGCTTGGGATTGCCCGTGGATGCCGTGGGATTGATGGCGGGACACAGGCTGGATGAGGTGGGTGTTTGCTGCTGCTGGTCGATGTCTATCTGGGCTGCAAGGTCCAAATAGGATCAGCTGGAGAGGCATTAGCTTTAAAGGAAGGCACCAGGGCTTGCAGATTTTTAATGAGTTTCCTGCTTTGCATTGTTTTAACCTTGTTTTTAAAGGATTTTTCTATTTATTGATTTTAACCTCCTATTTCACTTCAGTTTATAAATTATTTATTTATGGAAGAGTTTTGGAGCACTGCACCTTTTGAAACACTTTATTTTAATAAAATCTCTGAGCACTTTGCACCTTCCCCATGCTTTAGTTGTGTTTTATCCTCATCTGCCATGCTTATCTCAGTTATGGTACTGGCAGTGTTGAGTTCAAACGGCTCCCATTATAGAAGAGGGAGCAAGGAGCCAACCCACACTATCGCACGAGTCCAAATGCTGCCGTCTACCTTTTAATGAACCAATGGTCTATTCTATCATTGTGTTGTAGGACAAAGTGTGCATTGTCTATTCTGCTATGCTTTTAAAGTACAAAAAAAACCTAAAGACCTCCCTTTAAAACCACATGCACCACAAACAAGTAGTTGGAAGAAGTGTGAGGAGATGAGAAAATGGCAAGTTGAGGGAAGTTCAGGGATTCTCTCTGGGCATCCTTCTTGGAGTTTTCTCAGGGAGGGGAACTCTACAAAATGACTGAAAACATCTGAATCCTGATCTCAAACAAAAAGCTATGAGCCTCTTGCTTGGAGAGCCTAAACCAACAAACTTTTCTCTTTGTGAACCTAAGAGCCAAGATACAGTCTGCCAAGCTAAACACTGAGCCCTGTCTGCTTAGGAAGAGCCATTACTTCAAGAAGGGAGCTTCAACATCTAAACTCTTGCGCAAAAATTGACCTATGAAGTGGCAAAAGACAGCAGACGGCAACATGAGAACACAGCAGCACAGTAGTGACCATGAAAATGCGGGAAAGAAAAAGAGTGCACTCCAACGCACGAAGAATCTTCCATTTGAACCTGGAGCAACAACAAAACACCAGCTCCACACATTGGACATCATCCATCAAAGACTTGATATTGTAAATCTATTTTCTGTGCCAAGATAAAGAAGAACTCTAAATGCCAGTAAAGAGCCAGCCTATATTTTATGTTTGCCTGTCTTGACTATCTGCGTCAAGTCTTATATTTCAATATATTGTGTATATGACTTTATCATATTTCTTTGCTGCTTAATAAATTGTATTATTCTGTTTCTTAATACGAGTGTGTCTCAGTTACCTTAAAATAAGTCTAAAGGCCGGAGACCCCATCCTATAACAGAGACACATAAGGTAAATAAAGTAGGAGCCTTTCCAAAATATTGGATTAATCCAACATTATTATGCCATCCTCCTGGATGACCGTCTTATTGAATATTAAGCAATAAAAATTCCTACAGTGTGCAGGAATTAGGTTTACGTACCATTAAGCCAACCTTGACACTCAGCGTAACCCTAAAGTCTGCTTTCCAAACTACTGTTTGATAAAATAAACAAATTGTGGGATGAGTTGTGCAACAGCATTAGTCAGACACATTTGAGCATCGTATGTTCATTGTGTATTGACTGAATGAAAGTGCTTTTTGTTTGCAAAAAGAAATTAATTCCATGATGGTACCTTTATCGCAACATGGGTGCAATCAATTGTAGCTATTACATTAGGAAAATCAGCAATTACCGTAAATTGCCTTTTGTTCTTGGTTTTCTCAACCTGATGATAAGGATATTGTATGTATCTGGATGTATACCACCCCATACAGATGCTGCGACTCTGCTTAGAGATGACTACGAGAGTCCTAATCAGTCAGCCAGTTCAAGCTGAAAAGCGCCTGTTGCTAAATACCCTACAGTTGTTAAACCCTGTAATGGAACAGGGATTCTGTGATGGTCTTTGTAATGTAGGTCTCAAATCAGCATACAACTCAGAGGACAGCTATAGAGAGTCTAAATTGGCTTTTAAGCCAGTCATCATCATGAGCCAAACATCTAAATTGGCTTTTAAGATCATCATCATCATAAACCAATCACTGCATTCCCAGAAAACTTGTTTTAGTCTTTCATTGGTACATTCTGTATAGTACTTGCCTGTAACTTTAAGCCAAATTCCATGCCAAGTTAGAGTTTTATAAATCCAGACTTTGAAGGAAGAAATAGGATATGCACATTTCTGAGGGCAACAGGTTTTTTTAATATATTAGGCTTTGGACTCTCGATTCAGCTGTTTTAGCTTTCACAAGATACATTTATTAATGTAATTAAAATGCATTATTTTGCCATCTCATTACAGTTTTAGTTTTTTTTTTTTTAATTTTAAGAGATGAAGCTTCTGGGTTTTGCTATGTCAATGATGCTGTCCTTGGAATATTGAGATTGCGGCAAACATATGAGAGAGTGTTGTACATAGACATGGACCTACATCATGGTGATGGTAAGAGTATTTTGAAAGAATTTATCTTTATGTTTGCCAGAAAATATACAGTATTTACATTTTAAACATATTATATATTTTTGTTATTTCTAAAGTTCTAGTAGTAATTATGTAATAATTGAAGAAAACTATTTTAATAAATGTATTTTAATAATGGTTTATTATGTCAGGTTTTTAACTTGATGGTTTTGTTGATTCTTAACACCTGCTCAAATTATTTGTAAAATATTGAAAGCTTTGAAAAATATAAGCATATTTTTAATTAATAATTAAAAATGTAAATATTTTATAGATTTTAATATGGTTTTTCAACAAGTATACATTTTTAAAAGTGCTAAAGAATTAATTTTCCATTTAGTATCACAAGTTAAAACTGCTTAAAGAATTTAGATTAATTTCTTATGTCAATCATGATGATGCATTTTACATACAAATTTGACAACTTTTATATACAAAACATGTGGATACAATATGCCTATGTGAAATATGCAAAGTCCCCTCCTGTGAGATGGTAGGTGTTTAATATTAAAATACATGAAAGCCCTTGAAACTCCAGAGAAGACCACTAGATGACATGATTGGGCTTTTACTTAGTTCTTGTTAATAGCAATTTATTAATCATAATACTTGTTAGCAGCAGTAAAAAATCTTTTATGCAATGATTCAAATCTTATCAAATGTTCTTCTTAAAAGACAGTGAAACTTAATCATGAGTTGTTCTCCTTTCTTTCCTCATCAGGACCCACATTGTCTTGTGCATGATGTGGGGAGAATGATGGTACAGATTAATCAACTATTTAATTCATTCATTCTTTGAAATATCAGTTTAGCAAATTTGAAAATGGGAAATAAGTGAGGGTCAAGCAATTAAATGAGTTTTTTGTTAAAAGAGGCAGGTGAGAAATCTTACACTTAAGTGGTTAGTTGATAACTTGTAATGTTTAAACAAAGACTTTTTGCTTTTTTAAAATGGCTGTCAAGAGTCTTTTATTTTTAGGTAAGTTAGACAGAAGCTGAAATGTAATCCCTGACTCCACATTTGAAATGTTAACAAGTCACACATACAGAGTAATACACTATAACAAGGAAGTGTTTTTTCATGTGAAACAGGACGTGAAATTCAGCATGATGTTATCAGCTCAGCTACAAATGAGGTAGCAGATATAACGACTAAACTAAACTAGTTTTCAAGCCTTAGAAAAGATGTTGGGGGAGGCCAACCAGCCAAACTGAACAATCATAAAACAAGGGCAATGGTTAGACAGTTTCTTTAGAGTTAAAGGGCTGCCACAGTCATGAAATTTAGTTGACCAAATAATTGTTATAAAAATAACTGTGATTAATGATTTAACTATATAAATTTAAAATAGATATATAATAATATATAAATAGATATAAATAAAAATGCATTTCTGTTTGCCTTTTTGCCTTTTAGGCTTTTTAAACAAAAATTGTACACGTACATATGATATAAATAATATGACAACCAATAACACAATAAGCAAGGTACCATAATCAAAATAAACAATGTACTATGGCCAAAACAGACCATATCCCTGTCATCTATAACCATGTTCAATCATACTCCTCACTGGCTAGGCAGAAATTGGGCAAGAAACACTAACATCTGGTTTAAAGCAACATCTCACAGTGGTCACAATGCTGCTAGCCAAACAGAACATTCTGTTAGATGCAATGCCTGTTGAATTATTATTCTTAAAGTAAAATACCTGTGTTATTTAAAAAATGTTGCTTTGTTACTATGGAAGATTATTCTTGCCACTCAGAAAAGAAACGACTGTGTTATTTGGCAGAAGTATTGCCTTTTTTACTTAAAGACGTTGCCTTTCCATGTGAAGCTTGCTTGAGGTCAGCAATCAAAACAGTACTTGTATACTTGTGGGCAGCCTGTTCTATCAGCACAGTAACATTCTGCTAGTCAGGAGTTGACAGTGTTTGGTCAAAGTCTCTAACCTAACAATGCCACAGCTGAGAAAGTGAGACTGCTGATAGAAGTGTGCCTATTATTACTGGATTTAAAAGGCAAAAGAGAAAGTGGACGGTCAGACACATTAACTAAAAGTGGTAAAAGGAGGTTGAGTATAATGTTCTTGTGAATGGGTGACCTACATAATGAGGAAATGCACTTTAAATAGTTTTGCATGTCAGTCTTGTACTTTGATGACCTGCTTCCCCTGTGTAACCTGTCTCTCCTTGAAAGTCACCACTTTAGAAAACCCATCACGTACAAGCATTGGCACATCGCCACATCTGGTGGCATTCCCCCAAGCAGCTCTTGAAGGCAGCACAGATCAGTCAAATCAAAAAATAATGAACAAAAATTATAAGTGTACGTGTTATCCTGCATGTACTGAGGTGAAAATTTTAATCCACCCACTTTTTGGTCACAGCAAGCCAGTGATGTTCGCAGCAGTGCTAGTTGTATGGCAAGAAGCGGATGTGTTGTATGCTAAGAAACTGATGTGTTTTAGCAGCCGTGTGGAATACAGGGTTCCCTAGTGCTGTGTCTCGCCCTCCTGCACTGCTTAGGAGGCTGCTTTTTATATTGCCAATTTCTACAGGTATTCTGCCCCTTCAGACCGCTCTTGGCTACCTGTGGTGCATGTCCCTCTCTGGTTCCAACCTAGGTCAGCTACATTATATATAAAACACAAGAAAATTATCACATTTTGGGCATATTTTTGGTCGATGTCATGAAAGCTGTTGGGTTTAGGATTTAATCACAAACGCTGGCCAGTGAAATCTCCAGTTTTCATACAAAAGAAGAAAGAGTAATGCAGAAGTAACACACTGTTTGTATCACATTTTATAATAAACAAATACAGTATACCTCTGAAATTCGTGGGGTCTACGTTCCTAGAACACCCACGAATTATGGATGTAGTTAAAAAAAAATTCCTTTTTATAGTTTAAACCCTAACTATACCCCAAAACACTAATTTAATTTCAACCTCAGCTTAATGCATTACCTAAAAAAATGTAAAGGTAAACCCGTATACTGTACAGTACTGTACTGATATGTCTCCCGTAGTGCTAAAATGTAAAATACCAATTTTACCATTTTATGGATTGGAATTCATGCAAGTGCATTTTAATTGCCAGAAGCCTTAGAAGGTGCGGGGCGTTTTGGCGGCATCTTGGGACTTTGACCCTTAAACTGTCACATACTTGGGGGTTAATGCATCCCTGGACGCCAAATACTTTTTTGCTGCACTTTTTAAGTAAATGTCACAATTCACAAAGAAAAAGTGAAATTTTAATGGAACACATTTTTTTTCATGCAAAGAGCATCACAATTATTGCAACAGTGATCATTTTACACACTGCCAGTGAACTGTAAAAACTGTTTTAAAAACTTCTGAAACAATAAGTACAAGGTGCAACTGACGCCAGTGATGAAATTCAGTAAATCACCAAGCCAACTGTGCTTGAACTGGCTGCACGCAAGCACACAGAGTTAAACTCTGATGCTTGCAGGCTAGTCTAGTGCAGCGGCTCAATCCCAGAGACAGTGATGCTGCATTCCTTCTGGGGGCGACAGTGGTCATGAGCTGGCTGCTCAATGAATGTATGGCACTGACTGATCAGCTCTGTTGTGCTGGTAAATTGCACTGGGAACCGACTATAGCCGGTTGCGGCCTTCAATGAATGTACATCGCCGAATATACTCGGCTCCTATGTGCTGGCAAATGTCACTGGGTTTAAGGGTTAAGAAGAACAAAATGGAAAACATGAGAACACTCAGCTGGAGATGCGTGACAGGTCAGCAGTCGATCAGCAGTAAGGAGAAATGAATAACACTGTAGCGGTCTGGAGCTGCTAAGATTCACACCGTCGAAAAGATGGTGATTTATTTATTTTATGGTGGAGATTCCAGGGACGCACCCAGTGTTTACCTGACCCGTACGCACTCACAAACAGAGACAAAAACAAAGCAAACCGGTAATCAAACGACAAATAAAGAATGTAATGAAAACAATGAAATCACCTCTGTTCCCCTTATGGCGATTATACATTAAATACAACATAGCACAAATAAAACATAGTAAAGTCCGCATGAAATGTAATGATGAAAATAGATAGTCCAGAGATCTGCATATTCAATGGGAATGTAAAGATAGTCCTACCGGTAGTTCCTGAAATGGTGAAGACTGTGTACGGGTTCAGGAGCGCTCCTTTCTTTGCAGGATGGTAATGAATCCACTTACTGTCCTCATGTACACAGGCAGACGGCAGACAATCCAGACCCCAACCACGAAACGATGCAGGACAAAACAAATAAGTACACGTAACCCAACAGAAAGCAGGCAGAGTGACAGGAACTTGAAACACAAATTACAAAAACTTTTTTTTTATTTTGGTCACCGGCCCCCTTTTTAAAAGCCGCGCTGACATCCTTTGACCCCAATAGCCCCTGCACCCTCAGCAGAAGATCAATCAGAGCCACTGCAGGGACTACTGGGAGTTGCAGTTTCAAGCTCTAGTAGAATACAACGCTCTCGGATTGGCTACTTTCACCATCCAAAGCTGCGTTTTCCTCTACAGTTGCTTCCCGTTCTCTCTACAGTTCAGTATTGCCATGAAAAAAGCCATAGAAAATTGTGGAGGATATTTGCAGTTTCCACTAACAATAGGTTCTAAGGAAAAATCCGCGAACGACTGAGGCTGCGAACTCTGAACCGCGTCTTTGTGGGGGTCTACTGTATTTACAGTAGATACTGTTTTGTAAGTAAAGAGTAATGCAACTAAGTTACTTTTAAAAGTAATGCTCCCTAGCTCTGGATGTCATTAAATGAGTGCCAGTCACACATTACATGGTGGAAAATGATGTGGAAATAGTGATAGAAATACAATATTTCTGTGTCATCCAGCTATTTTAATACAGATGGAAACAATTCTAAAAATTATGCAAAATAATCATGGTCAGCTCAAATAATCGCAATCAGGTAATTCTGTAATAATTGTGACAGGCCTACTCCAGTGTGCTCCTGACCTAAGACTGGGTTGAAGATTAGCCTTCCAACAGAACAATTAGTCTAAACACAAAGCAAAGACAATACAGGCGTCTAAGGACTGCTCTGTGAATGTCCTTGAATTGCCTAACCAGACCGTGGACTTGGGCCCAATTGAACATCTGTGGAGAGATGTGAAAGCAGCTGTCTATCATCAGTCTCCATCCAACCCTGAAAGAACTTTAGAGGATCTGCAGAGAACAATGGCAGAAAATCCACAAATCCAGGTGTGTGGCACTTGTCCAATTAATACCCATGGAAGATTTCCAGCTATAAATGGGTGGTGCTCCAACTGAATGCTGAATAAAAGTTCTCAATACTTGTGTCAATGTGTATTTCAATTTTTTATTTTGAATAAACTTTTAGAATTTTCTAAAATCCTGTTTTCACTTTGTCGTTCTGGGATATTTAATTGTCCGCAAAACAGTGCAAAAATATAAAGGGACAATGTGCCACTTGCAGGCCCAAGGATAGGTGTTTTTTCATGATGACTGTTTACAATGGCAGAGAAACCATTGGTCCAAATTTTTTTTATACTCAGGGTTTAGCTGTAGTGTTATCCAAAGGACCTGAAGTTTGAAAGTCTTACTGCAATGACTGTAAATGATGCATTACATTATGATTTTGAGCACAGTGGTGACCTGTAGTAAACTTTTTTTCTAATTTTTTCAAGGTGTGGAAGATGCCTTTAGCTTTACTTCTAAAGTGATGACAGTTTCTCTTCACAAGTTTTCGCCAGGATTTTTTCCAGGTAAATTTCGCTGTATTTTTAATTACTACATTTTTAAAATTTTTGCATCCATTTTAGAATCAGAAGTTTTATGCCTAAATGTTGACAATATCAACTGTTATGAATTTTCACTTTTTTTTTTTATCTTCCTTGGACCTTCTGTTCATACCACAGCAAAACTATCTATCTATCTATCATATAGTGCCTTTTCTATCTATAGTGCATCCGTAAAGTATTCACAGTGCATCACTTTTCCCACATTTTGCTATGTTACAGCCTTATTCCAAAATGGATTAAATTCATTTTTTTCCTCAGAATTCTACACACAACACCTCATAATGACAACGTGAAAAAAGTTTACTTGAGGGTTTTGCAAATTTATTAAAAATAAAAAAATTGAGAAAGCACATGTACATAAGTATTCACAGCCTTTGCCATGAAGCTCAAAATTGAGCTCAGGCGCATCCTGTTTCCCTGGATCATCCTTGAGATGTTTCTGCAGCTTAATTGGAGTCTACCTGTGGTAAATTCAGTTGATTGGACATGATTTGGAAAGGCACACACCTGTCTATATAAGGTCCCAGAGTTGACAGTTCATGTCAGAGCATAAACCGAGCATGAAGTCAAAGGAATTGTCTGTAGACCGAGACAGGATTGTCTCGAGGCACAAATCTGGGGAAGGTTACAGAAAAATTTCTGCTGCTTTGAAGATCCCAATGAGCACAGTGGCCTCCATCATCAGTAAGTGGAAGAAGTTCGAAACCACCAGCACTCTTCCTAGAGCTGGCCAGCCATCTAAACTGAGCGATTGTGGGAGAAGGGCCTTAGTCAGGGAGTGGTGGTGCAGTGGTAGTGCTGCTGCTGCTTTGCAGTAAGGAGACTGTGGAAAATTGTGGGTTCGCTTCCCGGTTCCTCCCTGTGTGGATAGCGCTTTGAGTACTGAGAAAAGCACTATATCAATGTAATGAATTATTATTATTATTAATATTGAATCCGATTGAACCTGATGGAGCTTGAGAGGTGCTGCAAAGAGGAATGGGCGAAACTGGCCAAAGATAGGTGTGCCAAGCTTGTGGCATCATATTCAAAAAGACTTGAGGCTGTAATTGCTGCCAAAGGTGCATCAACAAAGTACTGAGCAAAGGATGTGAATACTTATGTACATGTGATTTCTCAGTTTTTTTATTTTTAATAAATTTGCAAAAATCTCAAGTAAACTTTTTTCACGTTGTCATTATGGGGTGTTGTGTGTAGAATTCTGAGGAAAAAAATTAATTTAATTCATTTCGGAATAAGGCTGTAATATAACAAAATGTGGAAAAATGTGTAATACTTTCCGGATGCTTGCTTGCTATCTATACTATCTATCTATCTATCTATCTATCTATCTATCTATCTATCTATCTATCTATCTATCTATCTATCTATCTATCTATCTATCTATTATTTTTTGTAATATATCTTGTAATTTATTTGCACAAATTGCTTTATAATGCTAAACTGAAATGACTTTTATAGATCCTCCTACATGCAATTTATAAATATAACTCTGAAATAATTTTATAAATATGCAGCCCATTGACTCCTAAATGAAGTCAGGCGTTTCCAGTTTCCAGGTCACATAGGTGAACAAGATTTGCAGGGTGACATGATTGAATACAAAATGCACCATACTGTGTAAAGTTTCATAGTAATTGTAATCAGAATCCTGAAAACTAATGAATTATTTGTACCTGTGGTGGTTAAAGATGTGAAGAATAACAGAGTCAATCACAGGTAATTAATAATTTATTCATGTGCATGTAAAACCAGATAATTTACTGTTCCTTCCTTGGAAAGTCCCAGAAGAATCTTTAATATGGTCTTTTATGAAAATTAACCTCCTGCAAGGTATCCAACGTTCAAATCATTATGTGACTACAGTATAGTGGTACCATAGGCTGTTCATATGTAAGGTTGATATTTACAAGAGCTTGTCTTGACCATTATTAAGCAGAGTTCACGCAGGATTATATGAGGGTGGCAGTTGCAGGAGCTTTTTTGGGCTGTTAGAGTAGAGTCCCAACATTTACAACCATTTTATATTAACGTTTTATTGGGTACTTAGCATAAGTAAAAATATTTCAAGCTTTGAACAGACTACAGAGTTAAATCAAGATTTGCCTCAGCCACTCTGTTATAGAATTCTGAAATGACCAGTGGCAAGAAGTACAGTATATAAACATCTAAACAATCAGTGTCCTTCAAAACACAGTCATTTTCTTCATTATGAAATGGAAGGAAGGCCTTTTTTTTACTAATCTGGGGCAGAGTGTTACTCTAAGCCAAGTGAAGTCTTGGTGAAAAATGTAACCAAGACCCTGGTGTTTACCATTTTACTATTATTAATTTTGTTTGAATATAGTTTAGATAGGCAATAGAATATTTTTAGTTCTTTATAGTATCAGTAAAGGTTATACAATTGAGACAATTTAGAATTTCAGGCACCAAAAATGAAAATAATGGATTTGTCCTAGAGACTCAAACCTAAACTGATGTAGTGTTCCACCATGGATCACTGTATAATGTTTTGGTCTTTGAGCCATTGAGTAAGAAAGGTGGTACTTCTTTCACAGTTTCAGGCACTGAGAGGCTCCTGTACCCAAAGCTGTGTAGCAGGTGTGGGTGGTATTGGCAAAAATGTATAATCTCTTCTATATACAGTCCATATACTTTTTAGACTGAATCTAGTTTAGGTGCTTCTGTTGGCCCAATTTTTTTGGTTAACAGTGAGTATTCTACTGTAATGTTTATTTTCATAAGGACCATTTTAATCAACTAAAGTTGCAATTATAATAAAAATATGCATTATATTTATAAAGCACTCATGTTCAATGCACTTCACTGAATTACAGAATGAACAATAGGGGAAAATCCAAAATAATATCAGATACACAATAATTTCAGCATAAAGATTAAATAAAGGTAGATACAGAAAACTGAATGCTTAACATTGGATACAAAATAATATTGGCATGAAAAGTAAGTAAAGATAAATACAGGGAACTCGAATCATTGAATTAGAATAACAGGCAAAATTGAAAAATAGAAATACTACAATAAAATCCTGAACAAATAACATAATTTGTGATATAAATGAAAGTTATTTTGATCACAGAGGTAAACTGAAATGTCAGGGAAATTTAAAATGTTTTCCTGAACCAATGAGTTTTAAGCTGTTTTTTAAAGGAATAATTTGAGTCAGCAGATCTAATTAATTCACATTCAAAATATCTATTATTGTGCAACACAGAAAATAAGAACTGAACATGAAATAAATTTATATGTATTATTAAAAAGACACATCATCTTTAAAATGTGCACTAGATACACTATACAGTAAAAAAAAAATGAAACAGGAGTCACAAAAAAAATAAATATTCAAAGAACTGTTTTTCCCAATTCTTTTGGTTCCCTATTGAACAAAAACAAGCAAGTCTAACTAAACTTTCACACTAGCCACATGAGTGATTTTTGAATTCTTCTTTGTACAGAAGTCAATGTTGGTGGACAATTTTTTAAAAAGATATAATTTAATCTAATGGAGAAACGTCATTATTTGCGTGAAACAAAGCATATCTGATTCCACTGTTTTCTAATTTTGATGATATACATCATTTCAACATACCCCTACTTATTGCCTATTTATAAGTTTATTTATATGTAAAGGTTTTTTCCGAACTTTATAAAAATCTCAGTGTGCTCCATTTCTCTTGGTGCCCTAAGTATGTGCTTATTTTCTTATTTGTTAATCCAGGGCTATTATATTATCATAATCACTACTGGATCAGAACAAGTAACAATACTCTTTTTTTTTTTTTTATCAGCTTGTAGTATAATCGCGGGGTGGGAGATTGACCTTCATTGAAGCCCAAAGACACAACCAAATCGAAAAATTATTTTGCAGAGCTATAGGGTGTGGGGTGGGATGGGCTTCCTCTTTAAAATTTGAAGATTCAATTGTATACAGTTTCTGAAGCAGCAGCAAGAGTTTGTGGTTGTGCATTACTTGAAACGCTAGCTGTGTCAGAAGGTAAGTGAATGCCCACTCCCCGCCACACACTGTCACTTGTACAATAAGTAATAAAGGCAGCTCCCTGATGTCTTCAACCATGGTAAAAATGAGACGCAAAAATTTCTACTGGTTGACAAATTTCTACCATTGTCTCATTTCTAGCAGTATACTGTACACCACTAATCTGTAGCAGTGATTTGTGCCTATCTTAGCATTATTAACTACTACATTCACATATGAAGATTAAATAGAAAATGGTGCCATCTATACCTCATTCATACCACTAGAACAGTGAGTTTAATGGTATAAGCATACAGTCATACAGTATGAGGGATTGTTTCTCGCTGTAGTTGATCAGCTCTGGTAATTGTGGAGGTAGTTTAATAAAATAAAGTTCTATCATGTAGATTGTGTCAAATACCATGTAAGCATTTGTTGCAGGTCCACATAGAGACATTTTTTGATAAAAAAAAAAATCCTGATTATTGTCACATCTTTTCCATGTCCAGTCTTTCATGAAGCATGTTTGGGAAATCCTGGAATCAAAACTATTTCTTCCCCTCTTCCTCTGCTGATCTCTAACTCCATGGATGATCAGTTTCAAAGTGCTTGGCTAGACAGGCCCTAAATTATCATTCACATCCGCTTGTTTTGCTAACTATTGAGTTTACTATGATGCTAGTAACTGCCATATGAACAAAGCAAATTTCTTGACCCAATTGATAACTTGCTCTAAATATGGAATGATCTCTTACTATTGTGTTACCTTTCCTGTACACTGATACAAATGAGGGAATTTTTGCTGGGTAGAAGTATCCTTTTCTTAGTATTTTTTTATGATCGATTTTTTTTATTCAACTGTCAAAAGCAAAACGTAATACAAAAGTGATGAAATCCCATCCAATCCATAACTACAATATATATAATCACGTTCCACCAATTTTAGACCAAAGCCATAAAACCACAACAAATGTTAATCAAAAGCCAAGCCACCCATCCCAATTAGCTCTCTGGAGTTGTGTAAAGTGAACACAATGAGAGAGAAAAAAAAAAGGTGCTAAAAAAGACAAAATATTAAAAAAAATAGGATACAGTATATAGGATATTAGGGCATCAGCTGTTGCCATCCACAGACTGAGTGATTTAGAAGAGTCATAATTAATTCTAGCAGTAGATATTTCAAAGTGAATTAAAAGATAAAAAAAGATAGTCTGGTGTTGTACAGAGATTAATCCAGGGAATTTTCCACTCGAAGCAAAAGTTGTTGCATTTACAGAATCTTAACAAGAAGACTCTCTTTTGATAATAATTTAAAGAAACACAAAGAACTGCTTTTCCTGTCCATTCATATTTTTTTTTTGGTTGTCTCGTATATTATAGCTTAAAAAGAGAAAAGCCATTGGATGCTTGTGGCAACTCTCAATAACCAAATAAGACTAAAGGGACAATGCAGTACTAATCCCTTCTGTCAGACAGTGCTAATTTACATAACATCTGTTTTTATGTTTAGTTGTGACTTCTGACCAAACCATTGCACTCTGAATGTTAAGCAGATATCTTATAGACTTTTATTATGAACAATGTCTTGTCTCTTTAAATATTTCTGATGTAAAAGGAGTTACATGATCTACATTACCCTGTGGTGGGCTGGCGCCCTGCCTGAGGTTTGTTTCCTGCCTTGCGCCCTGTGTTGGCTGGGATTGGCTCCAGCAGACCCCCGTGACCCTGTAATTAGGATATAGCAGGTTGGATAATGGATGGATGATCTACATTATTAAGATCTCTTTGAGATTTCCCACGTGTGAAAACGCCTCAATTAGTTCTTCAGAAATTGTCTTGGCAGGACATCTATCAGGTGGCATAACTGACTATCAAGAAATGCATGTGACTGCAGCATATTTTTCATGATCCCTTAAAACAGTGTCTCTATTAATGGTAATGGTAGATTTAGAGTACTCATATATGCCTTGGTAACTATGGGCAAAAAGTGTAATATCTCTTTTCTTCCCAAAGTTTCTTGAGACAGTTAAAACACTGCCATATTATCATAATCAAATAAGTAGCACTCCCATCAGATGATAATTAATTCAACATAATTGTCCATATTATGCTTTGGAAACCAATGTTTATGCATTTCTTTCTTGGAAATTATATGCTGTATTGAAAAATAAATCACAAGTATGAAATGTGGTCCCTGTGGTATGTAGTCCTGCAACATGTTAGCATTAACTGAAGGCACTTGATTTCTTATATGCTTCACAAAATCAAGTGTTCCATTATCTTTAAAACAAAGAGATAATCCTTCTTTAATAACTGTAGGGTCGTGGATTGTGTTTTCCTGATTATACACAAGCGTATGTATCGCCTGCAACCCCAGAGGTGGTGTATCCATATGTGACCTTTCTCTGGGACACAAGATTCCATTGGAATTCCATACCTCTGGATTTCTATTTGCCTTCCATGCATTCATTGATTGATTTCTGTTGCCTTAGCTTTTGCATATATTGTAACATTCGGTCCTTGACACTGCACAAACAAAATTAATAAACATTTCTAATTTTGTAATTGTAGAAATGGTTTTGGAGTTTTTCAACAAATAAAACAGAAAGCAAACTTGATTAATCTTCAAACAAAACTTGATTCTGTTTTTGTCTTTTCTGATTTAATAAAACTCAAAGATGCTACCTTCAAAATGGAATTGAAAGGAACAAACCAGTTGTGGAAATTCTGTTTACATTAGACAAAGTAAGCACTTATAAAGATTTCTTATTACTGTGGGTATGAGACTTGTGTGCTAAAGGAGTTGACAATCAGCTGTTCCCACACCTTTCTTTCTTATGTTTGTAGAAAAGTGTGTTTTCTTTATAAATAAACCATTCCTAGAAAACCAAAAGTGCAACTTTTCCTGTTGCATGCCTTTCGATAAATAATTTATTTTTCACCCTACAGTGCTGCTGTTAAGTGAATAACAATTATTTTGGGATCACTCCAAGAGCTACGTTTCTACGTTTTCCTGCATTACTGACTCACACCAGGGGTTTTTTAAGATTAGAGTAACCGTAATGTAAACAGTTGCAATTTAATGACTTATTTGGTTTGGACAAAGTTGAATTTTATGTCAGGGTTCTCCTATTTACAGTGATCCCTCGCTATATCGCACTTTGACTTTCGCGGCTTCACTCCATCGCGCATTTTATATGTAAGCATATCTAAATATATGTCACGGATTTTTCGCTGGTTCGTGGATTTCTGCGAACAATGGGTCTTTTAATTTATGGTACATGCTTCCGCAGTTGGTTTGCCCAGTTGATTTCATAAAGGGACGCTATTGGTGGATGGCTGAGAAGCTACTGAATCAGAGCACGTATTACATATTAAATAAAACTCCTCAATGATATACGATATGCTTTCCGCGCGGTGCTTTGCATACTTAAAAGCTCTAACAGCACCTATTGACTTTTGATTGTTTGCTTTTCTCTGTCTCTCTCACTCTATCTGACATTCTTTGCTCCTGACGGAGGGGATGTTAGTAGAGGGGCTGTTCGGACACTGGCCTAGAGGATATGGACGCTCCTCTAAAAAATGCTGAAAGACTACCTTCACATTGCTCCCTTCCTTGCAGCCATTTTATTGCGGTGCTTCGCATACTTAAAAGCCCAACAACACGTATTAATTTTTGATTGTTTGCTTTTCTCTCTCTGTCTCTCTCTCTCTCTGACATTCTCTGCTCCTGATGTGCACTCCTTTGAAGAGAAGATATGTTTGCATTCTTTTAATTGTGAGAAAGAACTGTCATCTCTGTCTTGTCATGGAGCACAGTTTAAACTTTTGACTAAAGGGTGTTATTTCATGTCTAGAGGGCTCTAATGATGTTAAAAAACGTATTTAGAAGATCGTAAGCAGATTTTCTATGCTCTAACTGCGAACATATTTGATTTATAATTAACGAATCCTACCTCGCGGAAATTCATTTATCGCGGTAGAGTCTGGAACGGATTAACCGCGATAAACAAGGGTTTAATGTATAGCATCTAATGCTTTTGTTTGTGGATTTTTGTGCAGTGTAAAGTTTCATCCCGGTAAAAGTTCTCTCATTAGATTTTTTCATGGTCTTGTGTAACTGATAAAGGTTTAGTTATGTCAGATTTTTTTTCACTGTTTTCCAATTTCAGTCTCTGCTTTCATGTCCTGGAATACTGAGCAGGGTTGATCTACAGATTTTGTTAAGTTTTTCAAAGTGCTCCAGAAATGTCATTGAACAGTTCAGGAAAGAGATGTTGGTAAAGAGTGCACAAATCTTTTTGCTACAATCATTTCCACAACCCATTTCACTGGAAGCAACAGTTTTACAGTCACTAAGCAAAATTTCAAAAAGGGTGCTGTTTTCTGTTTTTTTTCTGCATTGTAAAACCACTTTAGGAATCCTTAATGGTATAACCAACATATTAGATGGGATACAAATTAACAAACACATACATATTTTAGCCTAATTTTTGCATGTTCAAGTTTATTGTAGGTGTTTTAATTACTGTAATGTGTCAGTGTAATTGTGAGATTTTGTAACACATGCTTATTCCTACCTTTTGTGGAATAAGGGGCTTAAGAGGCACTTCTTTGGTTGCTCATTTGGTACTAATGGCTTTTGCAAGGATGATTTGATGTTTTCCCAGTTACTGTTGGATTTGTGGTATCTAATCAGATATAGAATTTCACAAGTATTGGGTCTCTTTGCCTGGATGATCATTCTACTTACTATTCCATTGTAAATTAAATTCAAACACTAGCTAAGACATTTGTTATCCCAAATGAGGAAAACCCTTGTGGTCCCCGGGGGGGCACACCAGCTCCCCAAACACTTGACACAAAGGCTTGGATACAAGTTCACTATATAGAAAAGGTTTAATGGGGTGAAACTCTTCACAGGTACACTACCAACATTATTCTCACACGCAGTAATTCACTATCGTCTCTCTTTCCTTCTCTCCTCTGCTCCTCCTCTTCCTCCTTCCGACTCTGGCTCCCTTTGTTGAAGTTGGCAGCTCCTTTTATGTAATACCCGGCAGCATTTTCGGTGTCCTGAAACTGTGGTTTGAAAACACTTCCAGGTGAGGTCGGAGCATGATGAAGTAGGGCTCGCTAGTCCCTTCAGTGCCCCAGGAGGCAATCACGGAACTCAAGAGGACTGACCCAAAGTACTACAGTTCCCACTGTGCCCTGTAGGTATCTGTAGAGTATCGTATGCCAGAGGGACTGCCACCTAGCCAACTGAGGGAGACGATGTCCTAAAAAGATTGTCTTCCCTTGTCCCTCTATTATATTAGTGTCCCGGTCGGGTAAGGATCCTGCTACAGCTATGGCCAGGATGCCAGTCCCAGCATGGCACCTCTCATGCCAGTTTGAGGAATAAAAGGTAGTGGTGTGCTAGCATATCTCAAGTGGTGACCGTTGAAGGTAGTTGCAGTACCCAGATGAATAAAGATGAATGGAAGACTCTTTAAAGGGTTATACTTTTCACTAAGTCAAGATCAGGGTATGATTTTCACTGCAGGTTCAGAGGTTATCTGGCTTGAAGGAAAAGAAACAGATACTGTTCATCACTGCTTAATATGGCCACAACACCTGCCTGTGGCCATACTTTTGACACGCTACATTGCAATATAGTAAATGGATTCAGAAAGTGAATGGCAACAATGTCTTAATAAATTTTTACTAAAAATAAATGTGTTTGATTTATAGGGACTGGGGATGTTTCTGATGCTGGACTTGGAAAGGGAAGATGGTATTCGGTGAATGTTCCTTTGCAAGATGGAATTCAGGACGACAATTATTACCACATTTTCCAAAGGTTATATAATTTCATTTTGGAAACAATTTATATCTTAAATGTGTTTTTTGGAACTAATGAATCCTGTAATCCTTAATCACGGCAATGAATTTCTGTTCTCTGGAGTAAGCCTTCATTTAATTGACACTTTCAAATCTCAAAATGCTTATGCCCTGTCATGTGGTGAGGATGACTCAAGGCAGAGTGCAAAAACGTTGCGTCCACTACCTGCCATGTAGCAGAGTTTCTGCTTTGGGATTTTAGCAGGAGGTCACAGACAGCTTGTCTTTACCTTTTTGAATGAACAGTCATAAGTGGAGCACTTAAATTGTGCTGCGCTTCAGATCTCTTGTTTACAATTTAGCTAAAAGCTTGTAAAAGCTAGAAGTATCCCTGACACAGTTCCTCCCGAGACTGCCAATTTACTAGCTGTATACAATTCTGTATTATTCATGCAAGGATAAAGCAGTTTTTAAGATAGCAAGTTTTAAGCAGGTGTTTGATACTCTGTAGGTTATTGTTATCATTGCTCTAGGTTCAAATGAAGAAATGTGATGGAATACACTCATTTTCTCATCCGCATGTTTCTTTGCCTATTGTGTGTCATTGTTTTTCTCAGCTCACTTTCAATGTTAGGCTCTTTGTTATGTCTTCTGCAATTTTGTATGAAAAAAGAGCAACCCCTTCTGTCTCAAGTGCTGAGATTGCCTTTTTTAAATTAAGGATTCTTCTCACAGATTGAGTTCTGTTAATGGCTTACTCTCAAAACCTCCAAAAGCTGATCTTAGAGTTAGCTATTCTCCCACCTCTAAGTGGTTTAAGTAGATAATAGCTTCCAGCGCCAGATCTGTCTAGTTGTTAACAGAATATATAACTTCTGTTGAGCTGTTAGAGTTCACTTCCTGGTGCAGCTAAGTGCCTTGCTTGTATGTACATGTGGGTTTTCATCAGATTAACCAAGACTGTAAATTGTACTTACAAGGTTATTGTCCTCCTAGGCATCTGTTTTGTCTGGTGCCACCTGCAGAGATGTTATTAACACATCTCATTAAAAAATGAAATTCAGAAAGGAATTTGGTCACATGTTAGCTAATGTATATCTGCTAAAACAAATGCCCTTTCTGAATGCAGGCTAGGCGGGAAAGCCATCTGCAACATTGAAAGGCTAGCAAAATGGTCAATTAACCACTTTGTCAAACAAGTGTCTGTGACGTCTTTTAATACAGTGGTTTTGAAAATGATTTGGACTGATTTTGCCAAAGTCTGAGGTATTACAGCTGCAGCCAACAGTCACATATTTGCATAAATTTCAAGTTACAATGGAAATGTTTATTTTACTAAATACATTAATGTAAAATAAAATACTAACATTAAAGTCCAGAACCATGAAGATAGTGTAATGACAGTGGCATCACAGTGCTGATGTGTCTTTGGCCACATATAGTCCTTCCAGGTTGAAGGCAAGATCGATTTAAAAGAGATTCCCATGCATGCAGTAGCAGAGATTGCATGGACAGTAGAGAAACTGTGAGTCTGAGGAAGTACCAAGGGAGAAGGAAGGCTTGCTATGAGTAGAAAAGAGCAGTGCAAGAATGAGTAAAGGTTACTGTTCACAGGGCCTGGTGGTTAAAAAATGTGAAAAAATAAGTATTTAATAAAATTTCAGTTAAATATATGGACATCTCAAGATTTGATCTTCATTTGAACAGTACCTATAGATAAATATGATGCAATTGGGAAAAAACAACTTAAAATTTGACTTTTTTTTAGCGAAATAAGAACAGATATGTCAATTCTGTCTGTGGAAAAAGTAAATACGTCCTTGGCACTAATAGCTGGTATTACCCCCTTTGTCAGAAACAACCTCAAGTAATCATTCTCTATAACTGCCTAACAGCTCTGGCATCATCTCCACTCTTCTATGCAGAGGTCTTTCAGCTGTGCAGTGTTTGAGGGATGTCTTGCATGTACAGTCCATTTCAAACCACCCCATAGCATCTCAGGGGGATTTAGATCTAGGACTTTGACTTCGCAGTTATAAAACCCTTTATTTCTTTCTTTTTAGCCAGTTGTTATTACGTTTATGGACATTGTCATGCTACAAGGTTAATTTTTGGTTAAGCTTCAGTCTTTTGATGTATGATCTCACATTATCCTCAAGCATCCTCTAATGCGATGAGGAATTCATACTGGGTAAGTGGCCCAGGCTCCCTGAAGCATCCCCAAACCTTAACATTTCCATCACTATGCTGTACAGCTAGTATCAGTTTCTCCAGGTCAAATGTCATTTTTAGTTTTCACCCAACTTGTCTTCTAGTGCTGCAGCCAAGTAATCTTTGCCTTGTCTTTCCAGAGCTCATTGGTCCAAAAGTCCTGGGGCCTCATGTATAAACTGTGTGTATGCAGAAAAATGTTGCATACGCCCGTCTCCATGCTCACATTGCGATGTATAATAACTAAACTTGCCGTAAAGCCATGCATATTCTTACACCAGCTCAAACCATTGCGTACACAAGTTTTCGGCTCGGTTTTGCAAACTGGCGGCACCCAGCATCAAAGCAGTTTCACTGTTCCTGTGAGGTTTCCCTTTATTTTTTAGATTCACATCCCTGACGTGGCTTTATCAAATACACTGAAATTAACCGCATATCTTTTTTTAGTTTAAGACAACTGATCATAATCAACCTGTAGCCATATAATGGTGCACCAAATGGTCAAACTATTCTAAATACCATAGCTACTTTAGTGTTGTTACTTTCAGTGCACCAATATCTTAACCCACTGTATCTGAGTGTGGAATTACAGCTCTACAGCAGCTGATCGGAAAGTTCTAGCGCAGATCGTGTCAAGAGTGGAAAGAATTTTCGGGATACAGCTTCTAGCACACGTTGCCTCAGCCATGGACACAGTCTGTTTAAACTTCTTCCATTCGGCAAAAACTTCAGAGCCTTTCCTGTAGGGACCTCGTGGTTCAGAAACAGTTTCATCCCAAGAGCTATAAACGTACTCAATCAGTCCATCAAGTGCTCCCGGTAGAACTGTTTGTACTGTAAGTACAATTACCTCACTATAAACTTGCAATACAGTTGTAATATTGCACAACCTGAGCCACTTATATTTTCATGTTGTATATTTTACATTGTTTTTTTATCATATTATTATTATTGTTATTTTACCATTTTATACGAAAATAAGTTTATAGAGGATGTGCATATTACATCTCATTGTACCATAAAATAACAATAAATTAATTCAATTCAATAGAAGAGAACGCATATTTACAGATGATGACTGGCTTCTAAGTTGATTTAGAAGCTCAATATAATTTTTAAGAAGAAATGCAGTAAAGTATATATATTACATTATACAGTGTCACAGGTGGCTGGGGGTGGTACCCAGCTGGGACACCCAGGAGGACCGGAGGAGGGCTTACACCTCCCCCAGACCACGTGGGGGCGACCATCCTGGTGGCTTTGGGGACCACGGGA
Organism: Polypterus senegalus; assembly: GCF_016835505.1. Classification (NCBI taxonomy): domain Eukaryota; kingdom Metazoa; phylum Chordata; class Cladistia; order Polypteriformes; family Polypteridae; genus Polypterus; species Polypterus senegalus. The sequence goes on from NC_053163.1 coordinate 38,078,224, forward strand.
ACGGAGCTTGGAAGCTCAACCCTATGGGGGCCCATGGTCACCGCCAGGGGGCACCCCAATGCCTTTGGATCCCTGGCGCTAAGCGCTTCCGCCACACCCGGAAGTGCTGGGGGGAAGAAGACCAGGGACACCCGGAGTGCTTCCAGGTGCACAGCTGGTACTTCCGCCACACTAGGGAGTACCGGTGGAAGATAATCGGGAGGCACCTGGAGCACGTCCGGGTGTGTATAAAAGGGGCCGCCTCCCTCCATTCTATGGCTGGAGTCGGGTGGAAGAGGATGGAGCTCGGAGGAGAGGAGTGAAGGCGGTCAGGAGAAGAGAAAGGCATTGTGAGAGGCCAGGACTCGAGGGGTGATTAGTACGGGGTACTGTTTTGTGTGTGTTCACTGTAAATATATTTGTAAATAAACGTGTGTTGGGTGACCAAAGATGTCTGCCTGTCTGTGTCTGGGCTGTTCCCCACAACAAATCATTTTTAACCTAATTTAAATGATGTATACTGTTAATAATTAAATGTGTGGAGACAGTGGACAGTGGTAGCAATGAACAGGCACTCCGTTCAGGGATTGCTCCTGCCTCGGGTTGTATGCTTGCTGGGACTGGCGCGACCCTGGATGGTATAGATGGATGGAATAATTAAACACATACTACGAACATATTTCAATGATCCTTAAAAGTTTTGAAGAATTGGTGTTCTAAGCTTACAGATTTCTTGACATTTATTAAAGAGCTGATTGTATGGTGATTGATTGCTTGAAGAAAGAAACGGAAGGACAGGAATTGGGGGTTGGTACATTTGAAGAGACAGTACTGTACAATAAATTATTTTATCGAGAGTTGCGCACAATGCAGCAAGCATCTTGTGGGAGGCAGGACCAATCTCTGGACGGGGCGCGAGCTTGTAACTACCACTGCTCCACCATGACCACATGTTTAATATATACTTTAATTTCTATCATCATGAAAATAATATAAAGTATACTTCTTAGTATTTTAATTGTTCTGAGAGCTATATTATCATGAATGTAATGTATTCTGTGTCCTGTCGGCATAAGAGAAAGCCCGTTTAAGAATCACGTAGTGATTCACACACATAGAGGACATAGAAGAACACAGAATACAAAGCATTTAACGTGCTACTTTAGTTACGATGGGATTTGATAAACTAGTAAGTTAAAATGATTTTAAGATGAAGTTAATGATTTCTACTTCTAATGACAAAGTAAACAATGTGATTAACGTGGAAATTTTGATCTTTTTTTACACTGTGTCAGTTTATTTTCATGGCGACTTTGATATCTGACCACTTCTTTTTTATTTCGGCACTGTGCAGCTTCCTGAATTTGAACTTTCGAGTTTCTCCACCACACTATGTTACTCGATCAACTTTCTTTTGTTGTTTTCACCACTGCTTAAACCAGCAAATGGTATGTTTTCAATGCCTCCACTTGGCATTTGCTGAAATTCTTTTTTCCCATACTTTTGCCATTGTCTTTTCACAGAATGCGGAGCTTAAGGGCTATTTATATTGATTAGCATATTCAAAGAGGCGCAATTCTAGGAGGAGACAGGGTGTTGCAGCAGGCGCATGCACTTGCGATACATTTCATGCTGACTGTGATTTATGTAGTGGAAGACCGTGGAAGTTGGCGTATGCACAGACTTATGCATCTGGATTTTTTAGTGAGTACGTACATTCCTGTTTTTGTCTGTACGCTAAGTTTTAGTGTGAATTCTACACACGGCGTTATACATGTGGCCCCTGGTCTTTACCTTGATGTTCATGGGCAAATTTAGTCTTGCCTTAATGTTCTTTCAGGACAGCAAAGGTTTTCCCCTGACACACCTCCCATGCTAGACATATCATGAACTTTGACATCAACAGCGGGAAGATCTACCTGTAGGTTTCTTGATGAAGTTCTTTTTTTATCTGATGTAAAAAAGAGAAAAAAAAACATTTCATGAGATGGATCACTTTTTTTTTTATTTACTCTTTTTCAGACCTTTTCACAGTGGCCCACAAAGCAGGGCAAAGTTCATGTACAAGGGCAATGATCAGACAAAAGCCAAATTGTTATAAATAAGTAAATAAATAAATATACCTCAGTAACAAACAACTAAACTGAAAGTTCCAGCATGAATATCAATACATAGAAATCAAACAAGAAAATTACAGTGAAGTTACAATTCCTTTGAAGACTTGATAAATAAGGTGTTTCAGTAATAAGATGATCATGCTTTTGACCTGGGTTACTTATCAAGGATTGTATGTTAGCCATCACTTGGCATGTTTTTATTTAAAATTGTGTATGTACATAATTGATTAGTGTGTCTGAGAGATTTAGATGCTCAGATAAAATGGATATTGCCTTTTTGGCAGATAAACATGTTTGCAGAGCATAGTTTGTCTAAGGGTAGCACTTTGAGATCCACTTTTTTTTAAAGAAATGTCCTAAAGCAGAAGAATAAAATGCCATAAGATCTACATTAATACAGAGGGACAGAGCTGAACTTTTGTATATAAGTTTGCCACTTCACAATAACAGCTTTACCTTTGAAAGGAGTCAAAAATCACCTTAATTAAAAATGGCGATCAAAAAATAGATTCAATTTGTAATAAGGTATTAATTTGAGTGGTAATTGGGGTTTAGGATTGGAAGTGTTGAGCCCTGTTCATCTCAAGAACTGTGATGTTTCATTTCAAAGTTTGGAGGATTTACTTGGTAAAAGAGGATACAAATTAGAAACTTTGCAAGAGATGGGTTTAACAATAGCTAATAATTGTAACTACCACAGTTTTACTTGGGCGGCACGGTGGCGCAGTGGTAGCGCTGCTGCCTTGCAGTAAGGACACCTGGGTTTGCTTCCCGGGTCCTCCCTGCGTGGAGTTTGCATGTTCTCCCCTGCGTCTGCGTGGGTTTCCTCCCATAGTCCAAAGACATGCAGGTTGGGTGCATTGTCGATCCTAAATTGTCCCTAGTGTATGCTTGGTGATTGTGTATGTGTGTGCCCACCCTGCAGTGGGTTGGTGCCCTGCCCGGGGTTTGTTCCTGCCTTTCGCCCTGTGCAGGCTGGCATTAGCTCCAGTAGACCCCCATGACCCTGTGTTAGGTTATAGCGGGTTGGAAAATAACTGACTGACAGTTTTACTTTGTGTAAATAAATACCATTTTTACAGCACAGAGACATGAACTAACAGTTGTAATGGGATTTAAAAAAACAAAAACAAATGGCACATCACTTTTACTGCCAGGGAAGTCATTGGAACATTTGGAGGGCTTGTACTTAAAGGTTGTATTGCTACAGTAATTTCAGTTATCGTGCATATTGTAAAAAGTCTGCATGTTGTGATCACAGTCTGTGCTCTGGAGTGTGGTTCTTTTGTGTAAAGTGAGTGGTAGTTTTATTTATGGAAAGTAGAATTTTAAAATCTGCAGTAAACGTAACAATGTTTACCAGAGCTGTAAATAAAGGAGTTGTGCAGTCAAACAATTTCTAGCTATAATCCTAGCGGCAGCATTTTGAATTAACTTAAACCTGAAGATACTTTATTAATCCCAAGGGGAAATTCACATACTCCAGCAGCAGCATACTGATAAAGAACAATATTAAATTAAAGAGTGATAACAATGAATTTATAACAGACAGACAATAACTTTGTATAATGTTAACGTTTACCCCCGGGTGGAATTAAAGAGTCTCATAGTGTGGGGGAGGAATGATCTCCTCAATCTGTCAGTGGAGCAGGACGGTGACAGCAGTCTGTCGCTGAAGCTATTCCTCTGTCTGGAGATGATCCTGTTCAGTGGATGCAGTGGATTCTCCATGATTGACAGAAGCCTGCTCAGCACCCTTCACTCTGCCACGGATGTCAAACTGTCCAGCTCTGTGCCTACAATAGAGACTGCCTTCCTCACCAGTTTGTCCAGGCATGAGGCATCCCTCTTCTTTATGCTGCCTCCCCAGCACACCACCGCGTAGAAGAGGGCGCTTACCACAACCGTCTCATAGAACATCTGCAGCATCTTATTGCAGATGTTGAAGGATGCCAGCCTTCTAAGGAAGTATAGTCAGCTCTGTCCTTTCTTACACAGAGCATCAGTATTGGCAGTCCAGTCCAATTTATCATCCAGCTGCACTCCCAGGTATTTATAGGTCTATACCCTCTGCACACAGTCTCCTCTGATGATCACGGGGTCCATGAGGGGCCTGGTCCTCCTAAAATCCACCACCAGCTCCTTGGTTTTGCTAGTGTTCAGTTGTAGGTGGTTTGAGTCGCACCATTTAACAAAGTCCTTGATTAGTTTCCTATACTCCTCCTCCTGCCCACTCCTGATGCAGCCCACAACAGCAGTGTCGTCAGCGAACTTTTGCACATGGCAGGACTCCGAGTTGTATTGGAAGTTCGATGTACTGTATATAGGCTGAACAGGACCAGTCAAAGTACAGTCCCCTGCGTCGCTCCTGTGTTGCTGACCACAATGTCAGACCTGCAGTTCCCAAGGCGCACATACTGAAGTCTGTCTTTGATAGTCCACAATCCTTCTTCCATGCCCTACAAGTCACTCTGCTTAAAGCAATTTTCTACGATTTTCTAATATTTCTTGGCACTTCTTTTGTAGTGCAGCTATGTAAAGACTATAGGATAGGTAAGTTCTAATGTGAACACCTAAATTGTATATATAGTAGATTCAGCAAACTTAATGCGAAAGCTGAGTTAAATGTTAAATTTCTTATCAGAAGTCTTATACAAATATACAAAATATGTGTGGACAATTTGAATACTTCAATGGCCCCATTCATTATGGATTCAAGGGTAATGTCTCACAGTCAACATATCATGACCCAGCATTCAACAAATAACCAAGTTCTTTGTTCTAGCTTCCTCTGTATTGGTTTGCCAGTGATGGGAATGAGTGTGATCCCACTTGAATTGAAGCATACCTTTGTCTCTACATACTGTTTCTGCCTTTCAGGTTTGTATTGAAGACATTACCTAAGTCATTCCTACAGTATCTAATAGTTTCACCCCTCAGCTTTTCCACTTCTGAACTTTTTAATCATTATAGACCTAACTTTCACTTTCTTCCATGGCATATCTATAGACTTGAGGAGTTATTTAAAGCCATAAATTTCTTAATGATATCTCCTGCCAAGGTCATTTCCAAAGGCTGGTTAACAATGGCCTGGGTGATGTTATTAGAACCTCTTTGAGGCCACCCAAAAGTCGTTTGTAATAACATTAAAACACTCCAATCAGCCATTGGCCTGTTTTTGACCAGTATTAGTTGTACTAAGTTCTTGGCCTCTTGATACCTTTTTCTCAAGTTCAGTTCAGTTACTTTATTTTAAGGTGCAATTCCAAGCGTAAGCTCAATGTGTTCAATCCAGACACCTACCTGCTGAGATTGCACTCAAAGTAAATCCCTATAAATACATGGTTTCCACACCATTTGGGTTCAATGATTCAAGTTTTGGTTTGGTTCCATTCTGATTCCCTGTTTTCCTTGAGATGTGAAGCGGTTCTTTTGGAGTTGAGATGCATCTGTTAGCCATTCCCGTGATAAATCTATATGAATATAAAATCATTGATCTTTGACCATAGATACTATTATACCAGGTATAATTAACAGGCTTGTGTTCAGATATAGTATTTCCTGGAGACAATCCATAGAAATCCTAAAACAGTTCACCATTTGAAATGAAATTAGATGTGCTCCTCCATCCTTTCATGCCCCCCAAAGCCCCAGGTATCTTTATCATTCATCATGTGTGCAATGGAGTCTTCCTTTAAAAACCAACTGGCTAATCTTAAACACAAAAAACACTGTTTCTAAACAGGCTGGATACTCTGAATAGTTGTTAAATATGCATACTGTACACCATCATCAGCTAGAGCTTTCATCTCTGCTAATCAATTTTTCATTGAGATGGCACTCTTATTGCTGAATGCAAACTCATGTGATAGCTTGTGATTTTATTTGTATCCACATGGCTTCTTTTTAATGGGGAAACTGTAGGGAAGTAAAGAGAGGCCCACAAATGGAGCGGTCTAGATTCAGACCCAGTGCTATGTGCAGTAGCAAGTCTGGCTATATTTAGTCTGGTTTTTTTTTTTCTTCATTTCTCCATCCATGCCCAAACAGCTCATTTTTTTTTGCAAAGGTCTAGTAAGTCTAAATGTAGTGTGCCCATGCCTGTCACGCTAGAGCAGGGGTCTCCAACCTTTTTTTCCCCTAAGAGCTACTTTTACAAAATGAAAATGGCAGAGACCTACTCATGTTTTCTAACGTTTATTCTCATAGCTTATTTCAACCCAAACAAACTGAATAAGCTTGTTTTGCCTGAACATTTACAAAATGTTGGTGTCCACAACTCACATTTTGCATTAAAACATCACAAAAAAATACTTAGTTCACCTGCAAGTGCATTTTGTATGTTTGTATGCATTTTCTAGTGTATCTCACACTATTGAATTAAAACATGAATGCTGTCAAAACAAGACAATTCAATTCCAAATACACAGATATTACTTATTAATTTGTCATTTTGTTACATGTCACTGTTTCACTTTACAAGAGTATTCACATGTCCAGTTGCATGTATGATGTGTTTTTTAGTTAGTCAGATGACTGGCACTGCATGGAGTCAACAAGAGAGGTGTATGGTGGAGTGGAGCCACTTAAGTTAGCCACTTATGGAGTCATTTAGATGTTCATCTCTCAGTCTTGTTCTGAACTTTGATTTCATGACATTCATGTCAGACTTCCACAGGTATGTAGACCCAATAAAGCAGACATTTTCAGAGCTGCTTGGTGAAGATTCTTAATGTTATCTGGCTTTACTAAGCTCCAGAAATGCAGAGAATGCTATTGAGACTTTAATTGCACATTACTTTGAAGGTTTACCAAATATAATATATAAAATCCAATGTATGTCTGTCTGTATGTCTGTCCGCTTTAAATGAGAGGACTACTTAATGGATTTAGATTGTTTTTTTTTTCTATAATTTGCTTGAAAATTCTGGTTTATTTCGCGACTTCTCTCATTTCACTATGTATCATAGTTTGCTGGCAGTACCGATTTCTTTGGGCAAATTCAACTTTGTTTGATATTTGAAATAAAGATGAGTTTTTAGTCCGGATATTCTCTTAAGTGTATGCCACATTGAAGAGAGAGATTGCAATTCAGATTGTGCATCGTAATATGTTTTTTTGGAAAGATCGGCCACCTGTAATTTGACTAATCAAGTTTTCAAGTTTATAAAGGATTCATTAACCCTTTGGCGAGCTACTTGGAAAGGGGCTGCGAGCTACCGGTAGCTCGCAAGCGACGTGTTGGAGACCCCTGCACTAGAGGAACCAAACATGACACACACCTATTTACCTCTAGGTGGTGAGCCTCCATAACAGCTTCAGTTTTCTATAGACTAAATTTAACCAGACTTTTTGGATAATCTGTCCCTCAGGCATTTATTAGTCACCACCAGGCTTGGATCAATAAGTGAGTTATTATAACTTCTAAGTATGGCTTGTTCCTGGTCTGGTGAGTTGCCTAAAGGTAACTCTTGAAGGAGAGAGCACAGAAGGAGCACAGGTACTTCTGAAAATATTTGTTTTAAAATGTCTGGGTCACACAAGTCATACCCTAGAATGCCAATATTTTCCTCATTGAGAAATGTACAAACTTGACAGAGTGACAGAATTCATTGATGTTTTTAACAAGATCACATTAAGCTGTGTGTGTGTAACTTAGCTTTAATGATTTGTTTTTTTTTTTTTGTTTCAGTGTCCTGCAGGAGGTTCATGCTGCTTTTAACCCTGAAGCATTAGTATTACAGCTAGGTGCAGATACCATCGCTGGAGATCCAATGTGCTGTTTTAATATGACACCAGTGGGAGTTGGAAAATGCCTCCAGTATATTCTACAGTGGAACCTTCCGACTCTTTTACTTGGAGGAGGTGAGGTTATAAATTAAGCAGTTTGACATTTCTAGTAGTGATAAATGTAATTCGTTTTTCATTGAGTATTGGCTACAGCATTTCAAAAGTGTGCCTAAGTAGGTTAATATGTTGATTTACATTTAAAACCAAGAGTAAAATTCATGATAAAACCCATGAAGCATCATCTGTTTTGTGAATGAACAGTGCAGTTCATTTCTTGGCATACAGTATAACAACAACAACATTTATTTATATAGCATATTTTCATACAAATAATGTAGCTCAAAGTGCTTTACATGATGAAGAAAGAGAAAAAAGACAAAATAAATAAGAAAATAGAATTAGGGAACGCTAATTAACATAGAATAAAAGTAAGGTCCAATGGCCAGAGAGGACAGAACAAACAAAAAAAAAAAACTCCAGACGGCTGGAGAAAAAAAAAAAAAAAATCTGCAGGGGTTCCAGGCCATGAGACCACCCAGCCCCTTCTAGACATTCTACCTCACATAATTGACCTCACAATCAGTCCTCAGGGTTCACATGGAAAAAGAACTTGATAATGACGGTCATGTGGACTTCTACACCCTTGATCTGAGGCAGTGGTTTTCAGACCTGGTCCAAAAGTACTGTTGCTGCTGCTGATTTTCATGCCATGTAATAGATTAATCAGAGTCCAGGTCTAGCCTTTATATTAACTTGTAGCTTATCTGAGAATAATATGTGTTTTTTTCTTGTTTTCACACTTAATATTCTTATTAATTTTTACTTAACTTCTGCAATGAATTTAGTAAAATGGATGTTTCCTCTGTTTACTTGCTCTCTATTTTTGCTCACAATGTCTGTTGTTAATGAAGTCCTTCCTGATAAGAATAACACCAGCCAAGTATAGTGGCAAATCACTAACATGAAAGTGCATTCTTAAACTGATAAAAATAAAGAGAATAAATCGAGGGTGATGTGCTAAATGTTACTTGAACAATACACTGTTCCTTTCATTTTCTATGTATGGTTACCTGCTGCAAGCAGTAGGACAACAAATGTTTCTCATTGTTTTACAGCCCAATTCCTAGTTTGCAGAATAAAAGCACAAGTGAGACCTTTAATTAAACAGATTCATGGATTAAAATGAGATATCATTTGATTAGAAACTGGGTAGTTTAAAAACCAGCAACAGAAAATACTACGGAATTGAGTCTGGCAACCCTTGTTCAAAGGCAATCAAAGCACTTTCTAATTTAAAGCTTTCTCCCTTTAACAGATAATGATGTCATTTAGTTTTGTACATTTAGTATTGTAACTTGCAACAGATGCTGTAACAAATTTTCTTTAAGAGCACTATTAATACTCCCTTCAAAAAACATTTTTTGGTATTATAACTATCAGTGTAGTTCTTATATAGATGTCAACTTGAATTATAATGGCTTTTTGATTAGGGATCTGAAACTTGAAGAAAAACACTTAATACCGGTAGTTTTTTTTTCCTTCATTATTTTTTGCACAATGAAGATAAAATAAAATTAAAAACTTAATTTTATATACCATCTTCCTTAAACAGGTAAGCAATTTTTTACTTAAAAATGCATTTTATATATATACTAGCAAAATACCCGCGCTTCGCAGCGGAGAAGTAGTGTGTTAAAGAAGCAATGAAAAGAAAAGGAAACATTTTGAAAATAACGTAACATGATTGTCGATGTAATTGTTTTGTCACTGTTGTGAGTGATGAGTGTTGTTGTCATATATATATATATATATATTTACACACACACACACACACATAAACATATATATATCTATACATATACACATAAATATACACACACACATATATACATACATATATATATCTACATATATACACACAAATACATATATATATATATATACATACACACACACATATATAAACATATATACATATACACATACATATCTACATATATACACACACAGCTATTTCGTATCAGTGCAATACGCTGCTTGTTAAAACGGATGACTCCCGCTCTTACGTGCAAGTCTGCGTGGATATTATGAACTATCGTATTTGTTCAAGTTCTATTTAAATTTTAAATAGAAGGAATTTTTATTTAGTCGACAGAAATATCTTTGGTAGGAATGGTAAAAACAGACAGAAATATTATTCGGGAATAAATCAACTCAAACCTTAAACAACTTATAATATTTTGCTCTCCATAAAAATATATCCTGTCTAAATTATACAAGTTAGAAATAAAGTAAACGTTAAAAGAACTAACATTCAAATTTCTTTTCTCTTATGTAATTTTATATAAAAATAAACTTAGATTTTAAATATGCCAAAAGATTTTGCTCTCCATAAAAATATATCCTGTCAAAATTATACAAATTCAAATATGAACATGCTGCATAACAAAACCTAGAAATATAAATAAAATGTGTTCCTTTCAGCAATAACAAATCAAATCATTCAGTTGTCTTTGCTCATATGTCATTTTAGAGCTGGACGCCTGGCATCTTTTTTTGGCAACAAGTTCGTTTATGTTTGGTGTGAGGTTCTGTGTTGTGGAGATTCTCAGGATGGATTGCAGGTGCTCATCCTGTGTGCTGTTTTGTTAGTCTTTATCACTGAGAAGAGCTTCTCACACAGATATGTGCTACCAAATATGCACAAGGTTCGAGCCGCATGTAGACGGACTTTTTTTGTTCTTCAAAGTCACCAAAGCGCCGTGCAAACTCAGTGCGCTCAGTTTATCAGCAAAGTGCGTATTTGGGAACACCGGTGACGACTTGGTTTAACATTACTTGGCAACAGGGAAAGTGGGGCAAATTGCACTGGTGCATTTGTGTCTCCCATAAAAGCAGCTTCACTTGAAATCACTTTGTGATTGTGCACGGTAAAACGTCCGCTGAAGTGTCAGATTCTTATTTAATTTTTCTGCTTTCTGTATCTTCTGCATTGCATTCAGGTTACCCTGATGTTTTGTCTCATAGTGCCGTCTTAGATTAAATTCTGTAATTACAGCCACATTAGCTCCACAAATGAGACACACGGGTTCAGTAAACATATACTCAGCCTCCCATCGGTTTTTAAAGGCTCTATTTTCAGAATCAACTTTTCTCTTCAGCATCGTGTGAGCTAGCTTCGCAATAACTTGCAGCATCATAAGCTACACTTGATTAACGCGTAAGTGTTCGGCAAGGCAGCTGAAGCGCTGCATTATGGGATCTGTAGTTTATTGTGTTACCAGCGCTTCATATACCGGGCCATTAATAACAATAATACAGTATATAAAATGATCTCGCGGGCGGATGTGGCCGCGCCCTTGAGTTTGACACATATGGACTAAATAGAACTTGAAAAGATATATTTTTTCAAATGTGATCGTGCAATTCAGATAGAGTTGACGCGCACTACAGCCTGCATGCCTCAATGAGTCATCCTCCCCTCGCTCTTACTTTTTTACCGTTCATCTAATGAATACACTGAGTATGGCTTTACCAAAACAATCATTGATGGCGAATAAAGTATCCATTATTCGAGTATGTAGATCGGGATATATATATATACATATATATATACCAGCGTATCATAGCGGAAGTAGTGTGTTAAAAAGCTAGAAAAGAAAAGGGAACATTTTAAAAATAACGTAACATGACTGTCAATATACAGTATTTGTTTTGTGAGTGTTACTGAGTGTTGCTGTCATCAAGGATTTGATTATCATTATTTCTTTCAATCAGGTTCGTGTTTGTAGGATGTGTTGTGTTCAAGTTACATTCCGTGTTTGTCAATCGTTGTAAAGATGACAGGTTTCATTCATCGATTCGTTTCTTACTGCATCAATAAACAGCTCGTCTTCTTCTTTATCTGAGACCTGACACACTGCATGCCGGGTTTTTACACTGTCTTCCTTTAGCGGGACATTGACTTTTTCCACCGTGTGCTTTGTTTCCGCAGTAGCTGGATTTATGAATATGCTTATCAGGCGCTTCATATTTTTGCTGCCTTTTCAATTGTGTAATTCGGTTTTGTTCAGCGCTCTTTGGAACTGTTGCTTTTATCTGTGCACTCGTCAGTTCACGTGAGCCACTCGGTGTACATGCATCGAAGGTTCCCAGCTGTGCTGGTGCCATCTCGTGCTATGTCCATGGCTGTATTTAATGTTACCTTAGTCCTGGCACTTAAAACTTTCTCTCGCAGTTTCGCTGAGTTTGTGTCAAACACCACCCTGACCATCTCATCTTCCTCTCCATAAGCACAGTCCTTCACCCGTGAATATTTACCCGTGGCAGTTTGCTATTGGATTGCCGCTGACGGACGGCCTTATATGGGCAGGCACTAAATTACAAACGCCAGCGTAGCCTGTCTATGAACTTAATTTAAAGTGTAGGTTTACATCGTGCTTTGTTTCAGTAGCAGAACTCATGAATATGGTTGTATATGTCACTTTCGCTTCGCTTCTTATTGTTTCACTGCCTTCTCAATTATATAATGCATGTTTTCTTGCGCTTTTTGAGGTCTTCCTGGTTTTCTATGTACTGCGTGATTACGTGGGAGGCGTGATGATGTCACACGAAACTCCGCCCCGGCGTTGAAGCTCATCTCCATTACAGTAAATGGAGAAAACTGCTTCCAGTTATGACCATTACGCATAGAATTTCGATATAAAACCTGCCCAACTTTTGTAAGGAAGCTGTAAGGAATGAACCTGCCAAATTTCAGCCTTCCACCCACACGGGAAGTTGGAGAATTAGTGATGAGTCAGTGAGTGAGTGAGTGAGTGAGTGAGGGCTTTGCCTTTTATTAGTATATATATATATATACACAGTATATATATATATATATACACAGTATATATATATATATATATATATATATATATATAATTCATATTCATAGCATCCGTTGTCTGAGTCCTGATCTGATTGTATAGGTGGTTACTTACCAGGTAACGCATGTGGTTGGTCAGCCAGTCGGCAAACATCCGCCACAGGGCCCTCCCTTTATATATAATACTGCCTGACATATACCCTGCATTTTTAAAAAAATATCTTGTAATTTTGTTTAATATTTTTCCTTTCAAAACCTGTTTATTTGGAATAAAATTACAAAAATGGGTAAACTTAATAATATCTACCAAATTCAACATTTGTTGATTTATCTGCCATCAAAATCTCTTGAAACTAAGGTGTCAGAGATGAAAAACAGACACCCTGGCTGGGATAAAGCAAGGATTCATGCTCGGCCAGGAGGCCGTGTTGGAAGGAGCAGACGAACAGGCTTACCAGAAACGGAGCATTTCCCCACAGGACAGTTGGCAGTGTTACTGACCTGGATATGAGAGTAGTTTAAAAAGAAGCCTGTTGCCTCAGTTAAAATGAGACAGAGTCAGGAGGCAGTGGGCAACATTCTTTTGGAGGAAGAAGGAGGATTTGTGAAATATTTACTTTCTTGTGTGGTATAAGTGAAAGGCACTTTGTAAAATAGAAAACCTTTATTTGAACCTGGAATTGTGTTGGGTATTGCCATGTCTGTGGTTTGGGGCTCAGTGGTACCCCCTAGTGGTTAAAATATATTACCTTTATATCCATAACTGTTTCTAAATCTTCGTATATAATACGCTACCGTGGCTGTCCGTTTGTCAGTCCAGAATTTTAAATCGCCTGTAGTTTGCAAACCGTGTCACCTATTGACCTGAAATTTGGCACACATATACTACGTGACCTCTACTGTCCGATTTCGGGGTGATGATTTTGTTACTCTTTTTATTTTATTTTATTGTAGAATCAACTTTTGGCAGCAGGGTGGCTGTGTGGCACATGCATACGGCTAAATCATTCTTGAGGCAGATTGAACACTTAAGTGCCAGCTCAAGTGAAAAATTAAGAAAAACGTACTAAGTAATTGCAACACAAAAACTGACTTAATCAGTTTTAACGCTAAAAGATGCCGTTGGAAGATGAGGAGAAGCGGGCTGCAAGAGTCGAGAAAACGAGCTGCTCACAAAGCAGCAAGCGCATCAAACTCTGAGCAAATTAATGCTAACCATACAGAGAAAGAGCATGAAAACTAGGAATACTCAAGTCAAGTGTATTCACTGCACATTATTGTGCAGTCCGTCGTTACTGGTACTTGCGTAACACAGTTCATTTACCTGCATGAGATTAACAATGTAACTTATACACACAAAAAATATCAACAGGCAATTATTTTAATCATGTTATTATTTATTTTAATTCATGTATAAGAAACACAACTCCACCTGTTGTCAAGTGGAGTTGGAAATGTTGCTTTTCTGATATAGAGTGTGCTACATTTCACTGCTGTATGAAAAATAAACTCTACATAAATCAGCTTCCACAACCACAAAAAACATTCAAAACACACAGAAAATCTATTTTGCTAACCATCCTTAAATTTTAGTTCCTCGCCATGTGTAAATATAGGCGTTATGAAGAATGTGCAGCATTGCTGTAAGGGGGTGTTCTCTTATGCAAATTTACTAATTTTATGTAAATATAGAATTTGGTGCCGTTATAAGTTTAGGGCAATGCAACAGTCACATCAGTCATTTTCTAACCTGCTTACTCCTGAACAGGGTCGAGGGGGCGCCTATCCCTGCTAATAGTTTATATTTATTTTTAAAACCGGGCTGCTTCTAGTGCCAGTACAGTACTTCACTACTCATGTTCTAGGTTTTTGCAATAGTGATAGAAATCAAGATAGAGATTTGAACAAAAAAATGCTATGTTGGCTTCAAAAATGGAGCCATCTCACCTACAACTCTGTCACTCTACATAGCTTTTCTAGTGATTTTCAGACACAGACTTCATTTTCATAATTTTAATAAGTCATGGGGAGGCACGGCATAACACAGCACATTCTTGTGAACACCAGTTATGTACTTTGACGTCACCAGCAACTTGGTTACACCAGTCTGTTGGTCACCCTGGCAAAAGAAACAAGTCTGATTTTATCTTAAGCTGTACAATTGGGCACTGTGTATGTTAGAACTAACAAGCAATGAGCGCCCACCCATATGTACAAGTATGCATTGCAGCCATGAAGAAACGGGCTTGCATGTTTCGGACCTCGCAAACACAAAAACAGTTGTAACACAACAGCATGGAAAAAAACAAATGAGATTGTGTCTGAACTTGCTGTACCTGGAGAGCATTTGTACAGCACTGGTGTGGTCAGGCAGCACATTATTGTCTGTCAGAAAAAGGACTATGCTTGTGATGCTTTGGAAATGTGAAACCATGCTGGAAAGTCATCATGGAGTCTTGTAGTTTACCATCTTCTCCAATTCCTGGTTGTGTAATCTGAGATCCTCAAGCAATGAGATCAGCAGCTTCAGTCATCAGCTTTAACAGTCCCTCAGACTAGTATTTATATAATATAACACTGGCTTTACAGTTCACTGTGGGCTTATTGGAATAAAGGAAACTTTAAAAGCATTTCTACTTGTAGGGTCTCTAATGTTTTTAATGAACCTTGTTTTTCAAATGAGTTGTCTGTTAACTTTTCAAGGACGTTAGATTCAGTATTGTATCAACAATTTTTAAAATATTATTTACTTTATTCTTATCAACATGTAAAGTATATCATATTATTAAACATTAGACAATTTCAAATTATTATAATGCATACAGAATATTTCAAATGAAATATTTAATTATGTATTTATAAAGAAAAAACATAAATGATGGACAGCCTTTGCATGGTGCTGCTAAATACATTGATACGTACAAAAACCTGAATTGAATGAAATAATAGATAGATAGATAGGTACTTTATTAATCCCAAGGGTAAAATTCACATGTCATCTCTAAAACTAACAGCTGTAACCGAGTTTGCCATGAAGGCTACTTCATGTTTTGTTGTAGATTGCCAAAATATAGATATAAAAGTTACTGTTCCCAGATACAATGCTCATTTCTGTATCTTCAGATCATAGCTTCTGGTTTAGTTACATAATTTATACATTTAGTATTATTTTTATGACAATATTACCTGGCTTTGCCTGGAAAAATCCATAAGACAATGGGCCTCACTTATAGTGACTTTGTATAATCCGGTGTATCAGAAATGTAACTATGTAACTAAGTGCTTTTCTGTATTATATTGGTAGATTTTGTACCAATGGCTAATCTTACTGGGAGGTGGTGTGGTGTAGTTGTTAAGGATTTGGTGCTAGGACTTAAGATTCTGGGGCTGTGGGTTTAAATCCTGCTGCTTACACTATGCTCCAATTGGAAAAACAAAATAAATGTATCCAATTGTATCTTAAATGTTTTATGTTACCTTGGACAATGGCATCAGTGAAATAATAATAATATACTATAAATACTTGTCCTTAAGTAAAACATTCCTGCATTAGATAAGTTCCTTCTTTTGTGTGCTTTATATTTCTAGTGACTTGGCTTTTGTTGACGGTCATATCATAGCACACTTTTAAAGGAAAATTACCAAGATGAGAGCAGTACACTTCTTAGAGTGCATGTATTCAACAGGATAAAATAGCACTTTGTAATGATTGAGCTTAGCATCTTCCTTGAGCTTTGATGAACCTTGTCTTTCCATCTCACAACGTGATAACATCTCTTTATATCTGTCCAGAACCCTCTCGGTTAGTGGTGATATTTGCATGGCCTGTCAATCGCTTTGGCTCTGTCCTTCATTTGCATAAAGTATGTTTTCTGTGCAGAGTATTTAATTTAGCTTAATATTAGTAAATATTGACAAATAAAAAAACTACCAACAAATTAAAAAAATGTGTAGGCTAATTTTCTTTTGTCTACAAGGTCACTGAATTTCAGTAAAATCTATCAAAGCATTTTAGAGCTTTTGAGGTATTTAGTTTTTTCTTAGTAGATACATAGTGCCCAAGATATGCCATCCTGACACATTTCAGCTTTTTAATTAAACAGTATATAGTGTTTTTTATAGCTGTGGCAATATTTCAGTATGATATGGTAAAACTTTATTTCAGATTTACCTGATTATGCTGCTGAGGTGAGACAGCCAACTTCAAGTTGAATTTAACCAGAGGAGAATCTCTTTGGAACTGTCACACCTGTTATTTCTTTGTCTGCTTTGAAAATATATACAGTATATCATAATATATGTGCACTTTACTTAGTTCTGCCCCAGAACAGATATAATTGTTGGCCCTTGTTGAGTCCTATATCTCACTTTGGTGGATTTCATGTTTAGAATTAGTTTGCCTTAAGTGTTGTTGACTATGTTACACATTTACTTAGGTTATTAAGTGTTTTTTGGCCAATTTCCTTTTATTTTGTTCTTTTATTTAATCATGAAATACATTTTTGACTTGTTTCTTTAACTTTTTATGTAAAAATTTGAAATGTACTATATGTTGAGTCTAATACTTACCGATGAGGGACAATGAGTAATTTGGACTGATAGCTTGTTCATTATTGATTCCAACTTTCAATTAAGTGTTGCCAGAAAGGACTCCAGCCTCTCATGATCCTGTACTGGAAATATGCAAATACAGAAAAATTAGTGAATAATGTGATTTTTTTTTTTCATTAGGAAATGTTATATACAGACAGAATATCAATGAGTGCAAACCAAACATTTCTATACTATACTCATATTTCATACGTCTATACTCTCTACTTTCTTTTGATGACTGAGTTCATTGCTTTATCATGATGTGTGAACTCACTGACGCAGAAACCTTATTATTGCACCTATGACATGTGACATCAGTAATAAAGAAAACTGAGTGATTTGTCCTAGGTCTAAACTCCTACTTCACTACTCTAACATACAGGTCAGTCAGAATCTCAATCTGCTTCTAGTCTCACTGAATCCAGACGTGTAATATATATGTCTGGAGACATCCATGAGACAAAATTTTGTGGGAAAATTTTTTTAAAATAATTCAACAGCTCATAAAGATGGCACTCAAAGTAGGGGCAGTGATTTTGAAGTGTAAAGCTCAGAGGTACTCTCATTAACCCGGTCAGACAGAGAGCATATTGAACTATCTACAGTTTCCTAAAAACTCTATTAGACATATAAATGTGTGTACAGAGAACACATTGCACGTTTTAAAAATAAACATAACCTGATTCAATGGGAAAAACATTTCTGTTGCATCAGATTATATGTTGGCATTTGACAGCATCAATGGATGAATGGTAAACATGTACAATCTGTTGTCACAGGAGCTGTGTGTGTTCTGTGTTGTTCAGCATTACAACAATTGCGTAGGAGTCAATGTAAGCTTAAAAGAACTGTCAGCTATATATTCATGAAAATATGAACTGCAAAATATGCATTTGAAGTAAAAGGTGTGTCACACTCCGTCAAAAGGACTGCCATTAAGGGAGGTGATAACAAAGAGCCATAGGAGATGCAGATTTCAGTACTCAAAACACCCAAATCAATAGATCTGCCAAACAACCCCAATAGATTCACGGATGAGGCTGCATAATGTCCATCATTTGACTGTACTTCTAAACAAAATAATTAAAGAAATTTAACATTACTGTCGAATTGGAAATACAAACATGCATGACAAAGTAGCCACAGCATTTTAAAATATTGTATATCCAGAGACCACAATGCTTTTCTTTTTTTTTTTTTTTTATTTATTAATTTTATTACAATCAATACATAGCAATCAAGTTTTTACAAAAAAAAAGAATTATGCTAAGAACAGATCGATCCCCACCCTTGAGAGAGAGAGCAAGCCAAACGGTGTAAAATTTAAGGCTTTTAAAAATACCTAAATCAACAAATTCTCTGTGCTTTATAAAATCATTTCAAAATATTACTGATTAGATCCTGCCATGTTTTGAAAAAAGTCTGCACAGATCCTCTAACTGAGTATTTGATTTTTTCCAATTTTAAATAATATAACACATCAGTTTCCCACTGACTTAAAAGAGGAGAGTTTGGGTTCTTCCAGTTTATCAGAATGAGTCTGCGTGCCAACAGTGTAGTGAATGCAATCACAGTTTGTTTGTCTTTCTCCACTTTAAGACCCTCTGGAAGAACCCCAAACACAGCTGTTAATGGGTTAGGAGGGATTGTGAGTCCAAGACTGTCTGAGAGGTAATTAAAAATTTTTGTCCAGAATAATGTTAATTTGGAGCAGGCCCAGAACATGTGACCTACACACAATGCTTTTCTAATCTGTTTCGGGTTGTTATGTCATATAGTGATGCAATAGTTAAAATGACAGAAAGATATTGTAGCAGACAGAGGCACTTCTCAAGCGTCTGGAGCCCAGTAGCTGTGGTAATCTGTGTGTGTGTCTGTCTGTCTGTCTGTCATCACTGTTGCAGGACTTATTACAATGTGCAAATTAATTATTAAGCTTCATTCACTTTACGCTACTGAGCTCCTGAATAGATAACATTACTGTAGCCTTTTGTTTTCTATTCTGATCAAATTTTTTGTTCAGTATCTTTTGCTGTCTCCCTGAAATCCCGCTGGCAGGTTAGAAAGGTGTTTTAGGAAGAAGCCCTGTGGCTGTAGCCTTTGTAGTGCAGGATTTCACCACTGTTCACTGCAGAGTTTTTATCAGATTGTCCCCAGACTTGTGAGAATTGCATCTGGTCATTGTAGACTGCTCTGCATCTTACTACCAGTCATAAATGAGTTCCCAAATGTGCCCAAACTACTTTCATGAAGGTTTCTGTTTTCACTCAAACTGGCCTCAGTTATACCACATTTTTCATTAAGGCAATTGCAGATACAGTACTACAGATGGCTGATTTTCTGGCTAGCTGCTTCAGACAGTACGAGGCAAATAAGCAAAGATTTGACCTCTAACCTTCCTCTTCCCACTAATCTTAATGCAATTATAGTTAACAATGCATTTCAAAGTCAAAGTGAACTTTATTGTCATCTCAACCATATACAAATGTACAGAATTCTTCAATTTTTAGAAGTTTTGTATGCAATCTGAGTCTTTATAAAAATGTAAAACTATCGGAACACAAAAGACTAAAAATGAAGAAAAATGCCATGCACAGTTATTTGTATAGATTTTGTACGTTTTTTGTTTTATCTTAAATTTACTATATCTGTTCATCTATACAATGCTCTAAATATATCTAATAGGACATGCAGAATTTGAAAAAAAATTAGTTAAGCTGCAGCCAAAAAAAAAAAAAAGATTTTTCAGAAAACTAAAAATTGTAGTATGCCCTGATAACACTGTTTATGGGCTTATTTTGTGAATGGAATTAATTTTCTCATAATCACAAAAATGCACCTTCACTAACTGAATGTATGTTATTACTATTAAAGAGAAACGCATTGTTAAGTGATGCAAAGAGGCAATATTTTGACTGTAATATTCTTTTTTGATTGGAAATAGGAGGCTATCACCTTGCCAATACAGCCCGATGTTGGAGTTATCTGACTGGCATTGTCACTGGCCAAACACTATCCTCAGAGATTCCAGATCATGAGGTAAGCCTTCTTGTAGGGTACGTCATTTCATTTCTCATATTATTTCATAGGTACTACTTAATGTAGCTTAATGACAACTTTTATAAAAGAAGAAAATACTGAAACATCAAAGTAAGGCATATCTGACAAATACTTGTAGAGTGATATAGTGCTGAGTTTTCCTTTCAGTATATTTAAAATTGGGAATTTACTCCGCCTTGTATAAGCATGTGTCCTCACTGTCTGTTAATGCTAAGTAACCCTTTTTGAAGGTTGGTTGTGCCCAGTTGAGATATGTGTTTTCAGTTCAATGAGTTATATCTGTCTAAACTTGGAATGCTTTTCTTTAAATATGATCATAGGGTACTGGTAGTATAATGCAAGTCAGGTGTTACTAAAAGCTGCCTTGTTCTTATTTGTTTCAGTGGGTGTTGGTGGGCTTGACAGAATAATTTCTGGTCCAAGAATTGATGATCCAAAGTATCACTGAGATTTTGGATATTTTTGACAAAACTGAAGCTTTCCATATTTTAACTGTTTCAGGTTATGATTATAAATTACTCTTTAAAATTGTCATAATCTGTAGCCTGCTGTAGTTATGGGTTACTTTTTATCATTTGAATCTAATAAGAGCCAATGAGTTATTTACAACTTCAAATTTCTTTGTAGAGTTTGCACTTTCACCCTGGACCCATGTCTGCATGGGTTTTTGTTTTCAATACAAAGATGTGGCAGTTAATATTAATTGGCAACTCATAACAGTTCCAGTGCCGTAGTGTTAGCACATTCTCACAATATTTTTGCTTATTTTTTTTCAATTTGCTTCCGTTCCCTTACTCCTTCTAAAGATGAGCCTGTTACTTTAAAATTGTTAATCGCTTTGAGTTGAATGCCTGGCAATTTTTATTTTGATTTCTGTTGTGACATTTCAATCTTTTTTGATCTCTTGCTGTAGTTTTTTGGTATTCTGCTGATTTGGAATTATCTGGCTTTTTATTTTCTTGTACAGTGTTCTTTTTAGTTTTACTTTTTAATAACACTCCTATTTATCCATTTTGGGTGATATATTTTAGTCTTTTTGTTTTATTGCTTTTCTGAATAAACTTAATTTGAGCCTGTATCAGAAGAACTCTGAAGTGACACCAAACTGTCATTTATAGTCACTGAGGTTTTGCTTTTCCATTTGATGTTTTGTTTGACACTTCCTCATCCCCATAAATTCTGTCTCGAGTTATAATTCTTTGTTACCTGTACAGTATTGCTACCTGTTGCCTGTTTTGTTTGCTGCTATCTCTATAGGCTTTAATTCCCAAGTAACTTGTTGTGATGACTGATTATGAAAATTAATGTGTCAAACCTCAGCTCCAAGCAATGCAAACTCTGTCTGTCTCTGAACCAGTAGGCATACACTTAGTCTGTCCAGAGATGTTTAAGGGGTAGTGGAACTTTGTTAGTTGTATGTACATTTGGAGATTGCTTTGATCTTGTACCCCATGGCTTTTTGTGGGAGATGAAACAAGACTGGAGGAGCTCCCTATGCTGCTTCTATTTTCCGTTGAGTCCCAGTATTTACTCCACAGTCGTTTGTATGACTTGACCATTGGTGCACATTTAGCTGTAAGTTTGGAGACCTATGAGTTTTGCTGGGAATGCATGGTATCAGGGAATGTGCTCTTTAAAAGATAAATTAGAAATGTGACTACCCCAGACTACTATGTTCATTCTGACAGAAATGTATTTGTGCCCATTTGGTCAACTATGGACAGGAAATATTTCATTAAATGTAGCCATTGTGCTGTGCTGTGAGTATCATTTGACATTAATTTCTCACAGTGATGTAAAAATCTGGTGGTTCACTATTTCTTTAGAATATGGTACCAGTGCAGGAGATACTAGGAAACCAAAATATTAATGTAAATTGTACACATTCAGTACAAATATATATGTCCTCCATTCGTCAGATATAAAATATATGGTGGGACTGAAATGTATGGAAATACCCTTAAATTTATGTCTCCAATGTGCACTTTAATCACATCTGAATTGTTTGATTTGTAATTTCAAATTGTGGAGCGGGGGTGGTCAATCAAGGAAAAATGGGTCTTTGTCCCAAACTTAATGGAGGGTACTGAATATATACACTCATATACACCTGCCATTTTATTAGGTATATCTTGCTAGTACCAGGTTGGAAGCCTTTTGCCTTGAGAACTTCCATAATACTTCATAACATAGATTCATAAAGGTGCTGGAAACATCCCTCAGGTTTTTGGTCCATATTGACATGATAGCATCACGCAGTTGCTGCGGATTAGTTGGCTGCACATCCATGATGTGAATCTCTCTTCCCACCACATTCCAAAGGTGCTCTATTGGATAGAGATCTGGCGACTGTGGGTGCCATTGAGTCCAGTGAGCTCATTGTCATGTTCATGAAACTAGTTTGAGGTGATCTGAGCTTTGTGACAGGCTGGAAGAAGCCATCAGAAGATGGGGTACACTTTGATCATAAAGGAATGGACATGGTCAGCAACAGTACTCAGGTAGGCAGTGCATTTAAACGATGCTCAGTTGGTACTAAGGTGCTCAAAGTGTGCCAAGAAAATATCCTCCACTCCATTATACCTCCAGTCTGAACTGTTGATACAAGGAAGGATGGATCCATGTTTTCATGTTGCCAAGTTCTGACCCTGCCACCCGATTGCTGCAATGGAAATCGAGATTCATCAGACCAGACATCATTTTTCCAATCTTCTGTTGTCCAATTTTGGTGAGCCCATGAGAACTGTAGCCTCAGTAGCCTGTTCTTAGCTGACAGGAGTTGTGTCCTGCTGCTGTAGCCCATGTGCTTCAAGGTTCGACACATGCATTCAGAGATGCTCTTTTCGCTTGTAACAAGTTGTTATTTGAGTTACTGTTGCCTTTCTATCAGTTCAAATCAGTCTGGCCATTCTCCTCTGACCTCTGGCATCAACAAGGCATTCTCACTCAGAGAACGCACTGGATATTTTTCCTTTTTTGGACCATTCTTTGAGATGGTTGTGCATGAAAATCCCAGTAGATCAGCAGTTTCTGAAATACTCTGACCAGCCCTTCTGGCACTAAAAACCATGTCACGTTCAAATTTACTTCAGTCACCTTTCTTCCCCATTCTAATGCTCAGTTTGAGCTTCACCAGGTTGTCTTGTCAATGTCTACGTGCCAAAATGCATTAAGTTGCTGCCATGTGATTGACTGATTAGATATTTGCATTAATAAGCAGTTTAACGGGTGTACCTAAAAAAGTGGCCAGTGAGTGAGTGTGTCTGTGTGTGTATATAAAGAAATATCTGGCCTTCTTTCTTAACCTTTTAATATTTACTGTAGCAACTTTATTTTCTAGCCATATTAAAATATAGATAGTATTTCTAAATTATAGCAGTGCCTTCAAAAAACCACAAGTATAGATAATCTGAGACTCCACGCTTTCCTTAGTATCTGCAAACATAATCTATGTCAGCTCAGGATTGTTCATCCTGCACATTTTCACACAGCCCAGGGCCATTCTTGTGAGAGCTGCTGTTGAGTAACTGCATCACCAGGTCAGATGTTTGGGGAATGTTTACGTTTTATTGGAGTAAAACCTTTGTTTATCAGGAGGCATTGGGATCATAATATTCCTTAATCTTTTAATAACCCTGTTTGAGATAACATCTGATTATAACCTTCACTGCTACCATGCTTTATTGGCCTGCTAACATAAATGCATTGGGAAAGATGATCTATTTTTATTTCTACTTAAAATAAAGGTATTTTATAAGGAACAATTCAGTACATTTTTAGAATCAGGCAAGCATTTGTTAACGCTTTTTCAGTTAACTGAACAAGTTAAATCCCTGCCAACCTATGGGATATTTCAGTGTATCTAAAGCTAGCATTATACTACAGAACATGACTTCTAGTTGGACAGCACATGAAATTCAACAACAGCAGGGATAAATGATTTTATAATCCCTCATGAGATTTGTCATGGTTACAAATCACTTATTTAACCAGAAATGCACTGTAACATTGGTAGCCAGGTAATGTGGAGCTCACTGCAATAAGTGGCAGTATCAGGCACAAGCAGGAAACTTTGTATGGGTATCTGTGCTGGTTTTAAGGTTTGGAGAGCCTTCTCACCATTTGCACCCTCCAAAACACCCACTTTGCTTGCAGCCTTGCTCAGTGTTTGTGATCATTGTTTGCATTGTACAGGATTAACAGTGGAGCACCTATTTGCTTTTGCCTCTTGCAGACACTAGAGCCACTAGACATAGTGAGTCACTATGATAAAATCTAATCAATTTGATTTTGCTGAAGTGAGTCACTGGGGCTGTTAACACAACACACCAACATTATTGGGTGCGCACTGTGAGTTTCGTTAGGTTTTGTAAATGTCTCCAACTGAAAATCTTAGGAAATGCCATTTTGTGTGGTGCCAAAGTGATTACTTTGTTCTTTTATTTTTTTCTCTGTTTTCTTGATGTACGATGTACAGTGTTTCTTACTGCTCTGTAATGTGTTTATTATATTGAATAGTATATAATAATTTTTGCGGAGAAGTAGATAGTGTAAATAAGTAGACAAAAAATTACTTAAGTGAAGGAGGACCAGATAATGAATATAAAAAAGATGATCTTAAATTAACTCTTATACAGTTTTCAGTATTCTTCTTTTATTTGCTGCTAGAACAGAGTTTACATGTTCTATTACTGCTAGGTTTCATTCATCAAAGACTATGAAATTAATGTTAACCTGTGCAAAAATACAACTGAAAAACAATCGATTAGTTTTGTTTTAACACATTTAACACATCTAATCAGCATTTAAATAAATCAATTTTCAGTAGGCCAGGTTACTGATGCCAGAGGAACTTTGTGTATTTAATACCCCATGGTGTATTTATTCGTTTTAAAGCATAATATTGTAATGCTAAAGAGTTAAGTCTTGATGTTCTGAACTTGTGTGACAAATTAAATAAAATAAAAAAAACATGGTCTGTGAAGACTTAGACCGAGCAGTCTTATGGCTTTCTTGTTTCTCAGGGTAACAACGTGTAGGGATAAATAAGCAGAGTATTATAAAATGCTTATTATATAGGGTGAGCCAAAAAGAAGTACCACGTTTCAAATGTTTATTCTACAAAAACGTTACAAAATAATATAATATAAATTTCATTACGACACAAGAAAGGGTATACAAAAGATTTTTTTCAATGTGTTTTAAAAATGATATCTTCAAGGTGGTGGCCATCATTAGCGATACACTCTTTGAGACGATTTCTGAATGCTCGCTTGACTCATTCAGCAATTTTAAGAATAGCGGCCATATGCGCCATACGAGCTGTTGCTCCATACTATTCAAACCAGGCATCCACCACATCTATTTCTTCCAGTTGGGGGCCACAAAAAGTTCTCTAGCATTTCAATGTAATGTTCTGAAGTGACGGTGACCGTCCCCCCTTCTCAAAAAAAGTAAGGGCCTACAATGCCAAATTCTGCAACGGCACACCAAACTGTAACACACTTACTGTGCAGAGCTCTCTGATGAAGTTCATGAGGGTTGGTTTCAGCCCAATAGTGAAAGTTTTTCTTATTTACGCAACCATTCAAATGGAAATGTGCCTCGTCACTGTACATGTTGATGGCATCTCAATGAGCCATTGGCAGACTGTTTGTGCACAACTCTCTACGGCTCTCCCAGTCTCTCTCTGCGAGTTCCTGTACTACCACCATTTTGTATGGATGGAAATTAAGGTCTTAATGCAAAATTGTCCTCAAAGACATGTTGGAAATGCCTGAAGCATGTTTGTGTGCTGAACGTCTAGGAGACCGCAAAGTTGATGCCTTTATAGCTTGGATGTTCTCAGGCGCTCGTACAGTCTGAGGACGGCCTGGTGATTTTTTTCTTCAATGTCTAAACTTAGCCACCCACTGAAGAATTGTTTTCCGATTTGGGACATCACTGTTCGGAGGAATGCTGAAGTGCATTCGGAAAGGCAATTTGCATAGTGATGATGGATTCGTTGTTTTTGAAAAACACTTTGACAGTAAAAGCACCATTGCACTCCGTACTAAGGCATGTTGCCGACTGAAAACTACAAGGGATAGCCTATTAAAGGACCCCCCCTCCCCCAACCCACTTGGCTGCCTCTACCTCGTACAGTGACCTTGAGAAATGTGGTACTTCATTTTGGATCACCCTGTAGTTAATTAAATCCAATAAAAGAATCAATAGAGAAGTAGCATACGTCACCTCCCATGTAACAGCAGAAGAGAACAGGGGATTTTGCCTGCTCCATTATTACTCCTGCATCTGCCAGTCAGCTTAACATGAAAGGGTTGACTTCAAGAAAATGCATTCTTTAAATAGTCCGGTTTATTTGTACTGGGGAGGCAGCATAAAGATGAAGGACGCCTCACACCTGGACAAACTTGTTAGGAAGGCAGGCTCTATTGTAGGAATGAAGCTGGACAGTTTAACATCCGTGGCAGAGCGACGGGCGCTGAGCAGGCTCCTGTCAATCATAGAGAATCCACTGCATCCACTGAACAGGATCATCTCCAGACAGAGGAGCAGCTTCAGCAATAGACTTTTGTCACCATCCTGCTCCACTAACAGACTGAGGAGATCGTTCCTCCCCACACTATGCGACTCTTTAATTCCACCCTTAGGGTAACCGCTAACATTATTCAAAATTATTGTCTGTTTTTACATGCATTTTTATTACTCTTTAATTTTTTTTTTTTTTTTGTATCAGTATGCTGCTGCTGGATTATGTGAATTTCCCCTTGGGATTAATAAAGTATCCTATCTATCTATCTATCTATCTATCTATCTATCTATCTATCTATCTATCTATCTATCTATCTATCTATCTATCTATCTATCTATCTAGTGAATGTGACTAATGATACCTAGTGTCAATAAAAAATGAATATGGAAGCAAAACAGATAGGAGCCTTATGCATTTCTGGCATTTAATATTTGAATGAAATCTTTATCCTTAAAATTTTTTAATCCCTGTTAAAAAAAATATTACCACTCTATAAACACATGGTTTGCTAAATGTCTCATTATTTATTTATTTATTTTGGTCTTTACATACTCCTTAAGTATTATCTGCTTGTTTTATTTTGTCCTGATCTTTATTTCCTGGCTACCAGGAATTCTCTCTCTCTCTCAGCTCCATTCCTCCCACCCCTTTCCTGAAGTCTCTCGCCGTATCTGCACTCTAGCGTGCTGAAAAGAAGGCTCATGATTCACACATTTCTTGGCTCTGCTTCTTATGCAATAAAAGAGACTTCTAAGACAACTGTGAAATCCTGTGGTAACCACTGTCCTTCTAACTAAACATAACAATGGATGTCTATATTTCTCATTAATGGTTTGAGACATTCACCCTCAATTATGAAACTATTGCAGACCTGACCATAAATTTAAGCAAAAATTTAAAAATTAATTGAATAACAGCAAATTCCATTCACTTTTGGCATGCAAGAGTGAAAGAAAAGCTCCTTCATTTCATACTGAACTTGAAAAATGGCTACAGGTTGAAAACAATGTCCCATTCCAGAAAGCATATTAGTCTAGTGTCATAAGGCCTTATTATAATTTTCTTTCTCTGAAAATTAACTTCTTCAGGTCTGATTTTTGTTCTTGCAACCACCTTTCCACTAATGGACCACACTAGAGTAAATCAGAAATTAATGAGATGTTTGCAACATTTGGACTGTTAACAAATAAGACAAAATGAAGAAATAGACATTACCTCATGTTTATACTCACTATATTTTGCGAAATGCAATCACTATGCAGATAGATAGATTTTATTTCTTTAAATGTGGGAAAACTAGAAAGCTCAGTCAGACTGCAAGGCAAACAGAATTTTAAAGGAAAGTGTTTTGAAATGGGTATTTAGTAAGAATAATGTGAATATTTAAGTATATATTATCATCCTTAGTAGATGTTTATGATTTTCATTTATTTCTCTCATGTACAGTATATCTTTTTGTGAGTTGTATGTATTACCTTTTTAAAGGCTGCAGCTGTAAATATGTATGGAAAGAAGTGTTTGAAGTGGCTATATATAAGTGAGAATTGTGGAGCAGTAGGTTCAAGTGTTGATGCAAAACGTCTGTGGCTTCGCCATCAGAAATTCAACACCACTATCTAAAGCCGATGCTGCGTTATTGTGCGATTTTAGCTCTATGACTGAAGAGCGAATAGAGGTTTCAAAGCCCCCCCTTTTAGTTTTAAGCTCTGCAGTTGTGTGCTGGAGGTCAGCAGAGCACAATGGGTAACAAAGATGAAAGGCGGTACGCATCTAAGGGTGCAAGTAGTCAACAGCAAAAATAAGAGTTTGCTATCCATTGAGCTTTGTATCGTCCTTGAGCTTCACCAAACTTTCTCTTTCCATTTCACACCGTGATCAGGTCTCTTTTTTCCTGTAGAGGACACTGCCCTGTCTTTAGTCATCCCTCCACACTCTTGGATGGTGGTGCTATTTCTGTGGCCCATTAACTGCTTCTTCTCCTTCCTTCATGTGCATAAAGCTACATCAGCACAGTGGAGAGCATGTATGTAAGCGTAATATTAATGAATATCAATAAGTGAACCATTTATGGACAGATGAATTTCTTTCTAATTTCTTTTTTCAATCAAATCAGTAAAAGCATTTTTGAGATTTTGGTGTACAGTATTTGCTTTTTTTTTGTTACCACTGAATATTGATATATCAAAATGTACATCTAGTGGTCTAGATGTACCATCCTGACAAATAACACTTTTTTTAACACAACAGGAAAAGGTGTTTTTGTTAAAAAGATAAAAGAGTGAATTAGTCAGGCAGCTTTGCATTATCATTAATTATCTAGCAGACACCATTATCCAAGGGGTGTGTGTGTGTATATATAGATATATTATAGGTAATAATCATTGTGACTACAGTGTGATGTGGATTTAATCAAAAGTGTACAGTAAAGTGTGTTCAACAATTTAAAAGTTACAAAGAAAAAATGAATATTGTGTAGAAACTTTTATGCTTTACAGAAAAGAATGTACAAAGGGGAGTGCCTGCCTATCCAATATATTCGTTGCTTAAATGATCACTATTGCATTTCTGATAACTCCCATCTAATTATATGTTATATTCATCTTTAATTATGTATCTATTTATTAACATGATATTTATACCTACAATGAGCTTTAAATTTAAACAAACAATGTGTTTTGCTAGTTTTTCACAGAATATGGCCCTGATTATGTTCTGGAAATCACCCCAAGCTGTCGACCAGATCGTAACGAGCCTCAGCAAATACAGCAGGTTATTAACATTATTAAACGTAAGTCTTTTAATTTCTGTTATAAATAGATCATACTTTTTTATTTCTTCATAAAATATTGCAAATCAAAAGATATTTTCAGACAATGCCTACCCTTTGTGCACCTTTCACACACCATTCTGCCATATATTTTAAGCACAGTTAATTTTTTATTTCTGAGGATGACACATCAGTCAGACATATTAATTAATCTTGTAGCAATCACAACAGTCTAACTTGAGAGAATATAAGCATCACTCTGTATCCCAGTACCTGAGAAAGCAGTGTTTTGTTTAGCTTTACTTTTTTTTGTAAATGTATGAATGTCAGTATTGTAGATCAGTTGTTCTTCCATTCTTTACAGAAGGTCTAAAGCAATGTGCGGATCCACCCAAAATACAGATATTGCTTATGTTACTTACCTATGTAGTTTGTAGTGATGGGCGAGAAAAAATTTAAATCTTATCATTTTGTGCAGAATAGAAAGAAGAAAAGTTTGATTCAATAGAAGCCAGTCATGACCAATAATAAAATATTGTTACATAAAGTATATACGGTACTATAGTATCAGTGCACATCATAAACAGGAACCCAAAGTCTGAAAAGAAAGAATTTTTGAATTAAAGACCTCCCTGCTCCCACATTCACTGATCAAGAGTCCTCCGCAATTACTACAAACTACATATGGGGTAAGTAACATAAGCAATATCCGTATTCCTTCAATTCTTTAATACTTTGTGAAGGTGTACATTTGACAGCACTTATAGCACATGCCTAACCATAATGCCACAGTTAACAGTCTTCCTTATCTCCACAGTACGGAGTTTTGTATGCAGTTTTAAGACTAGCTAGATTTGCTGTGAGTCCCTTTGGGCAGGCTGTTTGGTTTGTTGCCATGCCTTTATGGCCTTTTTAGAAGGCTTCACACCCATTTTGCTTTCTTTGGGACTCCCTATCACAACATTCATAATTAAAACTTTGTCCACATTAGCCTCTGGAAAGGTTTTGTATATTGTAAGACGGAAATATTAGTCAGCGGGTAGATGTTGCCTCTAAAGCTACCTTTTAAAAATGTTTTTTTTTCTGAAACGTGACAGCTACCTTAAAAAAACACTTATTAAATAGGAACCTGATGAAATATTTTTGTTTCAAAAATGAGCTTTGTGCTGTAGGTTACCACAATAGACCAGGTGGGTGTTATAATATGTTTGTTATAATATGAAGTTTAATGTCACTATCTCTGTGCACACTCTTATGGATTCATTCATACAGGCAGACCACATATGGTGCACAAGGGCTCAGCATTTAGAATTGCCAGCCAAGCATAGACTAGATAGCCAAAGACAACTGGAGGATTGTACAGTCAGCCTAAAAGACAGAATAGTATACTTCTGTCATCTGTCAGCACAAAATCTTCTTTCCTTGTTGGGAGAATGAGAACTGCATGTAGGCATTGTGCTATTCCTGTATTTTTTGGAGGTGGAGTTGCTTCCTTTCCTGTCCTTGTTTGGAGACCAGAGAAAGAGCCTGCACGTGGAGCAACCAGTATATAAGGATGGACCTACTGCCAATACACTTTGAAGCCTATGGATGGATGATGTCATCCGTCCAGAAAAACCTTTCAGCACAGTGACGAAAATAGCAGAATCTATAGATCAAGATCATACCTTGATATAGTCTTGCTATGGCTTCCTTTCATCTGTTATACCGCGTAAAAGCATCATTAAAGAAAGCTAAGTATAATTCTCTCATGTGATTCTTTGTTTCTACCGCCGTAATCACTATGGGAGGGATATCGCCTTTTAATATCATATCTCTATCTTTTTGGTTACTTAACATGCTGCAATTTAAAAGAACTTATTCCAACAAGGGAGCTTTTGCTTCTAAAGGAAACGGCGGGCTTCTGTCCTTTCCATGTATCTGTTTGTGGCTTAGTTTGTGCTATGCCAGTGCTCTGTATGGGAAACGAATGAAGACTACATTATACATTGAAGATGAGTTTATTTTAAGAAGATACTCATAGACTATACTAATTGTTTCAATATGAACAATAAAAACTTTACTAAGTAAGTCCATGTTGCTCAAACTTAAACGTAGAAATAAAATGTGATCAGCATTGTTTTTGTTTGTTTTGATTTGTTTCATTCGGATTCTGATACCAACATTGTTACATTAGAACTTTAAAGCAGATGCGATGAAAACAAACTATTCAGTTTAACAAACTTGTTAATCCTGTTCACCTAGATTGTCCAAAGTAATCAAGTCAGATTTGAAGGTCCCTAAAGTCCTATTGTTCACCACAGTTTATTCCATCTGTTGTAGTACCACATAGTACTTTGCTTTCCTCCAACACCTTCCTTTCTTTCAATCATCTATCAGAGAAGTGGTAATGACATGCCTTACTACACAGTGGTGGTGCATAATAAAAGTACACCCTGACACAATAAGGAGCCCCATCTGTACTTTAGCAGCAGGAAACATAATCTGGTGAAGATAACAGGGTGTGTGCTTGCTGAAAAGAGAACATAGTTTATTTTCTAGAACAGCGTATTTTGATTGTGCAGCTGAATGTTTATACTGGCTTCTTCAGGTTGGCATTTAAGGAATTCACGGAGTGGTATCTTGTTTTTGATTCTCCTGCAAAATGCATTGCTCAGCAATTGGTGGAAAAAAAGTTTTTCTACTGGTTGTGAGCTAATCACCAAAACCAAGAAATTCATCCATCTATGTCCCAGAGGTTGCATGGTATCATTAAAACATCATATGGAAAGAAGCCTTCATGAGTCGATGCACACTAGACGGGCTGAGGTCTGTTTTAATGAACATGTCGCTGCATAGAACTTTGTCAGTGGATACTGTTTAAGGCACAGTTTTTTAAATGGTCAGTAACGTTCTTTATTAACATCCATTAATGATTATTAGTTAAATAAATTAATATTCAAGCATAGTATAGCATTTGTTATGCTTTATTATTGATAAAACTTCTAATGACGTTGACACTAAGACTAGGCTGCTTTTCCATGACCCCCCCCAGTATACAGTATCACGAGTAGTAGGCCTCACCAGACAGTTTAACATGGCATTTGCAGTCTTCTGAGACATACCTTATTACCTAATGTCACTCTAGAGTCAACACAGTACAAATTGTGTGACATATTTCAATAGATATAAAACATCTGAACTCGGGAAAAGTGTTAATTTTAACCTATAAAAAGTTATGTTTCTTGTGCATGTTGGATTTATTTTCAAATACTTATAAATGAAGTGTCATATACTATATAAGCTAATCTTTTAGACCACCAATCAAAGCTGTCAAATTACTAGCACAATGTCAGCCATTCCACACCAACACTGGAGAGTGCAATGTGAATGAAATTTGTGTCTGAGTAATTGTAAAAGATTTGTTTACATCAAATAAAATTAGTGTATTACAGCGTGGTCCAGATCTAATTATGCAGATCCAGATCTTCTGGATGACTTTGATTTATGCGGGGACAATTCCAGTTCGGCACGAAGACGATTCTTCATGTCGGTAGTTCGCACACTTCTCGATGGTCCGGTATTTTTCGGGTGATTTTCTATGTAATAAACTTAATAAGTTATAGCATAATAAAAATTGGAAAATTAGATCTGAATCACCCTATAGAATTAAGGCTGCTATTACCAGATGCATTTTCATTTTAAAATCTGCCAGGGACAGACCTTAGTACACAGGCATCACCTTCTATTATATGAAAGATTAGCTTCTAGGTGGTGAAGTAACAGGCCATTTAATTAAGACTGCTGCTTGTTTGCTTTAGTGTGAATGTGAAGATGGAGGGAATCAATCTAGATGGACTTAGAAAACAGGTATTTTTATAGCATTTGCATTTGGCAGAAACTCTTCTCGATCTTATGAATATCTTACATTATTTTTTCAGTATGACTAGCAGTAGGGAAATGTAACTAAGTGAAATTCTATAACATTACTTGAACCTAGGGTGTGACTCTGTTTTTTGACAGCTTTAACTCTGCACACTCTTCCCCCACTTTACGAGCATAATCCATTTGTAAAAAAAATCTTCATAACACTATAGCGTGAGGCCGGGGCCCTTGCCCGGCTGGGATGCCTCCATGCTGGGAGGACCACGGGAGCAAGCGTGGCCAGAGCGTTACTTCCCCCAGGATGCTAGATGGCAACCCCCTGGGTTGCAGAGGTGCCTGAGACTCCTGCAGGGCTTCATGGGAGTTGGAGTGCGGTGCAGCCCTGTTGGGATCCACAGACGCCACCAGGGGGTGCTGCAGAAGGAGCTGCTGAGCCCTTATGGGCAGTTCTTCCACCATACCCAGAAGTGCTGCCGGAAACAAGTAATCGAGCACCTGGAGTAGTTCCGGGTGCATTATAAAAGGTGCCAGCAGCCACTACTCGGGAAACCAGAGTCAGGAGGAGGAGTGACGAAGCTTGACTGAGGAGTGAAGGAGGAGAAGGAAAAGAGTAAAGGAAGGGATTCATTGTTTGTGCTGTGCTTGTTCCGGGACTGTGTTATACTTGTGGAGATCGGGGAAGGCGTTTCCCACAAGGGAAAAATAAAAATAAAACTTGTGTTCCGTGAACTTGTGTCCCACGAGTGTCTGTGTCGGGTTCAGCTGACGTTGCCAACCTGGTGGGCCACAACACAAAAAATGAAACTTTAACACAAAAAAAATCTGTGTAAAAATTCTTATGATTCAAAACTGTAATTACATTTTTTTTTCACTAGGGAGAAATTGTGTTCCAGAATCCCAAAATTGATGCCTTTTTTTTCTCTTAAACTAACACCAAATTCCATTAAAATGAAAAACATTTACTTCAACAATTAATAGTAGAATTCTAAAGAGATCTTTTCTCTTTATTAAAGACTCAGTAATAAGTCTGTTTACCAGCTCCTAATAGGCTCATTCATCTCTCATGTATCACCTAAATTAATGCAAACATATTATATTAAAGCACCACATCAGCACAGGGTGGCCCAATGGAAATGACTCATTTCTTGTGGAACTTTTAGCTTGCTGTTTTCTGAAAATGCCCGCTTACTTAGCCACTGCAGATAGCTAACTGTGGCTGTGGTTTATATGAGCTCTCCTCAGGTGGGCACCAGAGGCAGATGGCTAAATTACATAATGGTCTGCTTGGTGGACATATAATGTGCTCCATTTTCTGTGGTGCACTTCTTGCTGCCAAACCTCTTGTTGCAATTATCACTGACATTGCTATTTCAATATGATTTACAAACCGGATTCCAAAAAATTTGGGACACTAAACAAATTGTGAATAAAAACTGAATGCAATGATGTGGAGATGGCAAATGTCAATATTTTATTTGTAATAGAACGTAGATGACAGATCAAACGTTTAATCCGAGTAAATGTATCATTTCAAAGGAAAAATATGTTGATTAAAAATTTCACGGTATCAACAAATCCCAAAAAAGTTGGGACAAGTAGCAATAAGAGGCTGGAAAAAGTAAATAACGAAGAGCTGGAAGACCAATAAACACTAATTAGGTCAATTGGCAACATGATTGGGTATAAAAAGAGCTTCTCAGAGTGGCAGTGTCTCTCAGAAGCCAAGATGGGTAGAGGATCACCAATTCCCACAATGTTGCGCAGAAAGATAGTGGAGCAATATCAGAAAGGTGTTACCCAGCGAAAATTGCAAAGACTTTGCATCTATCATCATCAACTGTGCATAACATCATCCGAAGATTCAGAGAATCTGGAACAATCTCTGTCGCGTAAGGGTCAAGGCCGTAAAACCATACTGGATGCCCGTGATCTCCGGGCCCTTAAATGACACTGCACCACAAACAGGAATGCTACTGTAAAGGAAATCACAGAATGGGCTCAGGAATACTTCCAGAAACCATTGTCAGTGAACACAATTCACCGTGCCATCCGCCGTTGCCAGCTGAAACTCTACAGTGCAAAGAAGAAGCCATTTCTAAGCAAGATGCACAAGCTCAGGCATTTTCACTGGGCCAGGGATCATTTAAAATGGAGTGTGGCAAAATGGAAGACTGGTCTGTGGTCAGACGAGTCACGATTCAAAGTTCTTTTTGGAAAGCTGGGACGCCATGTCATCCGGACCAAAGAGGACAAGGACAACCCAAGTTGTTATCAACGCTAAGTTCAGAAGCCTGCATCTCTGATGGTATGGGGTTGCATGAGTGCGTGTGGCATGGGCAGCTTGCATGTCTGGAAAGGCACCATCAATGCAGAAAAATATATTCAGGTTCTAGAACAACATATGCCCCCATCCAGACGTCATCTCTTTCAGGGAAGACCCTGCATTTTTCAACAAGATAATGCCAGACCTCATTCTGCATCAATCACAACATCATGGCTGCGTAGGAGAAGGATCCGGGTACTGAAATGGCCAGTCTGCAGTCCAGATCTTTCACCTATAGAGAACATTTGGCGCATCATAAAGAGGAAGGTGCGACAAAGAAGGCCCAAGACGATTGAACAGTTAGAGGCCTGTATTAGACAAGAATGGGAGAGCATTCCTATTTCTAAACTTGAGAAACTGGTCTCCTCGGTCCCCAGACATCTGTTGAGTGTTGTAAGAAGAAGGGGAGATGCCACACAGTGGTGAAAATGGCCTTGTCCCAACTTTTTTGGGATTTGTTGACACCATGAAATTCTGAATCAACATATTTTTCCCTTAAAATGATACATTTTCTCAGTTTAAACTTTTGTTCCGTGATTTATGTTCTATTCTGAATAAAATATTAGAAGTTGCCACCTCCACATCATTGCATTCAGTTTTTATTCACGATTTGTATAGTGTCCCAACTTTTTTGGAATCCGGTTTGTACATTGTTTATGTATACAGTATTGTTTACTGTATACTTACTGTTACTTTTTAAATATTAGACAAAACATTTGCCATAAGTATTACCCTTACTGAAAAAAACGAGAAAGAAGAAGCTCAGTTGGCAGCAGATTCATTGCTGTGGGCTGTTTGGTGATTGTGGTAGTAAGTGAGAGGGTGATGGAGAGAAGGAAAAAGTGAAAATTAAGAGACGCTGAATTTTTTGAACGCAACCTCTAGATCACTGGCACTTTCTGCCTCTTTTCTTTCCATTTGCAACGGGAGGTTGAGAGATGTCAAAGGTTGGTGCTGTAGTAATTACATGTTTTATCTGTAGGTTTTGTGTCTTTATTTTCTTTTAACAAGTGACGGTGATTTTTAGAACTTTCAAGCCAATATTGCCTATTTTCACAAAGTTTATTTTTTATTGTATGTTGTCTGTTCTGTTGTATATTCAACACTGGACTGGTGTCATGTGACCGCAATGGGCACATATGTGACATAGTGGTAGTTAAATGCGGTGGTTGTTAGATAAACTTGTTAGATAAACTTCAATAATCTTTAGCATTAATTAGTTTGCAATTAAAGTAAGCCAAATGCTAGGTTTCATTTCGAGTTTTGAATTCCATCGTGTCTTTTACTTTCATGTTCTGTTTGCCTCTTTACTAAGCACGCTTGTGTTTCTTTTTGATCTTCCACTTCCTACCTGGCTTGGCCCTAACTACAGTTCTCATCTTGTGTTATTTCCTCCCAGTCTTTTGTCTCTGATAATAATCTCTGGAGACACCATTTTGTAACAGGAGCATTGCCCAAATGAGAATAGTACAATGTACTTTACATATATGCTGAAATTAGTATGCTGTATCCCAAACAGAATAACACTGTACAGAAAAGTCACATTGGTTCTTGAAACTTCGAAGAAGAAGATATTGCATACATAGAAAACAACAACAACAACATTTATTTATATAGCACATTTTCATACAAACAGTAGCTCAAAGTGCTTTACATATTAAAGAATAGAAAAATGAAAGACACAATTATAAAACAAAATAAATCAACATTAATTAACATCGAATAAGAGTAAGGTTCAATGGCCAGGGGGGACAGAAAAAACAAAAAAAACTCCAGACGGCTGGAGAAAAAATAAAATCTGTAGGGATTCCAGACCATGATACCGCCCAGTCCCCTCTGGGCATTCTACCTAAGGGGTAGTAAATAAATTCCCTTGTAAATATTATGATGTGTCACATTGCAAAACTTAAAAAGGGCTTTGATGAGGCCTAAAGATAAAATCAACCTGGCCCTAAATTTAAGAAGCAGAGTTTGTGGCCTACACTGTTCAGAATGAACCAAGACTGAAAATTGAAAATGGTGGGAAAACCATGAAAAACCCGAAGGCCTCAAATAACAAAACAGTGTTCCTTTAATTTTTTTTTCCAAAATGTAATACCAAAAAGCAAAACAAGAAGTCAAAAATGATCACCAGAAAATTAACAAAGTTAAACTTATATACCCAGAATCCAAACTTTTGAGACCTATTAATTAACCAGAAAAATCATAAAAAGGTACTTACATAAATGAAAGCTAAAAATCCAAAACAGCAGACAGCCAAATAAACATGTGCATAAGCAGATGCTTCAGCACTGGGGCTGTGGTTTCCAAAAACTAATAGCGGTCATTGGGTGGTCCCACAGCTGCAGCATCAGGGGGCCCCATCAGTATATACAGTTAGGTCCATAAATATTTGGATAGAGACAACTTTTTTCTAATTTTGGTTCTGTACATTACCACAATGAATTTTAAATGAAACAACTCAGATGCAGTTGAAGTGCAGACTTTCAGCTTTAATTCAGTGGGTGAACAAAAGATTGCATAAAAATGTGAGGCAACTAAAGCATTTTTTTAAAAACAATCCCTTTATTTCAGGGGCTGAAAAGTAATTGAACAAATTAAATAACTGGAAATAAAATGTTCATTTCTAATACTTGGTTGAAAACCCTTTGCTGGCATTGACAGCCTGAAGTCTTGAACTCATGGACATCACCAGATGCTGGGTTTCCTCCTTTTTAATGCTCTGCCAGGCCTTTACTGCAGCAGCTTTCAGTTGCTGTTTGTTTGTGGGCCTTTCTGTCTGAAGTTTAGTCTTCAACAAGTGAAATGCCTGCTCAATTCGGTTAAGATCAAGTGACTGATTTGGCCATTCAAGAATTTTCCACTTCTTTGCTTTAATAAACTCCTGGGTTGCTTTGGCTGTATGTTTTGGGTCATTGTCCATCTGTATCATGAAACGTAAGCCCAATCAATTTGACTGCATTTAGCTGGATTTGAGCAGACAGTATGTCTCTGAACACCTCAGAATTCATTCGGCTGCTTCTGTCCTGTGTCACATCATCAATAAACACTAGTGTCCCAGTGCCACTGGCAGCCATGCACGCCCAAGTCATCACACTGCCTCCACCATGTTTTACAGATGATGTGGTATGCTTTGGATAATGAGCTGTTCCACGCCTTCTCCATACTTTTTTCTCGCCATCTTCTGGTAGAGGTTGATCTTGCTTTCATCTGTCCAAAGAATGTTTCTCCAGAACTGTGCTGGCTTTTTTAGATGTTCTTTAGCAAAGTCCAATCTAGCCTTTCTATTCTTGAGGCTTATGAGTGGCTTGCACCTTGCAGTGCACCCTCTGTATTTACTTTCATGCAGTCTTCTCTTTATGGTAGACTTGGATATCGATACGCAGACCCCCTGGAGAGTGTTGTTCACTTGTTGGCTGTTGTGAAGGGGTTTCTCTTCACCATGGAAATGATTCTGCGATCATCCACCACTGTTGTCTTCCATGGACGTCCAGGTCTTTTTGCGTTGCTGAGTTCACCAGTGCTTGCTTTCTTTCTCAGGATGTACCAAACTGTTGATTTTGCCACTCGTAATATTGCAGTAATTTCTAGGATGAGTTTTTTACTATTTTCGCAGCTTAAGGATGGCTTCTTTCACCTGCATGGAGAGCTCCTTTGACCGCATGTTGTCTGTTCACAGCAAAATTTTCCACATGCAAGCACCACACCTCAAATCAACTCCAGGCCTTTTATCTGCTTAATTGATAATGACATAACGACAGACTTGAACACGCCTGCCCATGAAATAGCCTTTGAGTCAATTGTCCAATTACTTTTGACCCCCTGAAATGAAGGGATTGTGTTTAAAAAATGCTTTAGTCGCCTCACATTTTTATTCAATGTTTTTGTTCAACCCACTGAATTAAAGCTGAAAGTCTGCACTTCAACTGCATCTGAGTTGTTTGATTTAAAATTCATTGTGGTGATGTACAGAACCAAAATTAGAAAAAAGTTGTCTCTGTCCAAATATTTATGAAACTAAATGTAAAGAACAAGGATAATAATCAACAAAATTAGCATTAAACAAACTTTTTTTAAAAAAAAAAAGACATGCTTAAAGAATTAATTAAAGAATATGGTTCTTAATGAAAGTAAAAAAAAAATTCAATAACATAAATCACAAAATGCAGCAAAATAAATGAATCAAAAGAAAAGTTATTAGAGTCAGGGAGGAAACTGTGGCCAAACTAAGACAGTAAAAACAAGACCTCGTAACTCGGGACATACCTGTCAGCCCTGACTTCTACAGTGAGAGGGTATTAGACTCCACAAGTTCGTCTTCATTTTCCAAAAGACAAGTGCAACATACTGTGTACTCCTCAAACATACTGTCATTTTCTTTGATGCCACTATACATTTTTTCCAGGTTTAATATGCAATAAAATGTAGGAGAAAAGATGACTCTTGAAAGGACCTGTGGAAGATTACACTAACATAATATAACATTTAACATTAGCAAGATTTTGCGGGTCCATGTCTGGCAAAAAAACTAATGCCGCCAGTTTTTGGGAGATGACGGTTTAAAATGAAAAGTGCTATTGTAGAGGAAAAATAATTAATATATGTTTAAAACAAATTATTTTGACGTGAATAAATTATAAATTTCACCTATAATTGTTTTAAATATAGTTACTGTGTGCAAAACTTATATTTGGTATTTGATATTTGGTAGCTTTTCCCTCTCTTCTAATTCTTTGAAGGTGTTTCTTGACCAACAGACGACTGCTATCGTAGACTCACTCCACTTTCTAATACAATCCAAAAAAAAAAACAATTGAGAGTGTAGGAAATGGTTTATTGAAGACATGGTGCACCCAAGTGCTAGGCAGGAAAAGAAATGCTTCTCAGCTCATTCCTTGTAGTTTTCTGCCTTTGTATTCCCAAGAAAATTGTGGCCAACGTGTTTCTTCTATAACAGAAGGAGCGATATATTCTTTTACTGTTTACTTACCTGTTACCTGGAGAAGGCAATTAATGCATCAATCCATTCTTGCATATCTAATATATAAAGCAGAGTCGATGTATGTGTGTGTGTGTGTATGTTTGTTTGTCCGCCATACAAATCTGCACTGGGCGTCCGATCGCCACCAACCTGGGCATGGGGCTCCTTTGTAACCAGGAGGAAGTGATGGGGTATGTTTGGTTCGGAAAAATGTTCATGGTGAACCGCAGGGCACCTTTTCACTGACAAAGCGTTCGGCACACTTCCCAGTACTTATGGCCGCACGTTGCAACAGAACTTCACCATGGCGCCATCTAGCCACAGCTTTGGTCCCTGTGCGTCACTCTTTACCCTTGTTTCTTTAAATTGCCAAGAGATGGCGGAAGTGTCCAAGTATGAGAAGGCCGACTGCTTTGATCGGGTGAAGGGGAACTGCCGTATCAATGTAAAACGTGAACGACTCAGCAAGCGTGACTGGCTGACACACCCGCGTTTCTGCAAGTCACACTCCCACACGCACTGATAGTACTGTATTTCATTCGCCAACATTTGTTATATGCCAGCACGTTTGAACAGAGACTCACCTTAAAAAAGACAGCATCTTTCCCCCGCCATTTTCCACACACGCAGCAGCAGTTGTATGTCACTTTTCTCTGTAGTTACCATCGCCAACGTCCATTAGATAGCAGCACGGTTCAACACATGTGCTCCTTACTGTACCACTTGCCTTTGTGTCAAGACTCTCTATCCAAATATTATTGAAACAAATATCATGACACGTTGGGCAAGACGTAAAGATGTTTTCATACCAAGAATACTGCTGATTCCGAGTGATTTACCCTTTGATTTCAAACTGCTCCAATTTCCTGTTTGTTTTGCTTTTGCTATGTCAATTAATAAGGCTCAAGGGCAATCACTACAAGTTGCAGGCATCAATTTCGAAAATCCATGCCTTTCACAGGGACAACTCTACGTGGCATGTTCTACAGTTGGCAGTCCTCAGAATTTGTTCATTTTCTCACCACAAGGAAAAAAACAAAAATATAGTGTATCCAAAGGCTCTGGAATGAGCACTTTTATTACCTATTACAATAAAATGTGAATTAGAAAACTGTTTGTTCTATTTCTATATTCTGTTTCTTTCATTTCAGAAATTCACCGGTTATAGATTCCTGGGCAATGCCGGGTACTCCTGCTAGAATATTTATATAAAAACATTTCAACATCAGCAGCATTCTTTGACCTAGAAATTCCAGGCTGTTTTAAAGGAATAAGAAGTGTGTAACAAAGTTATTTCCACTTCAGCTAACAGTAAGAACAAGGAAAACTGCCATTTTTCAGTTCAAAATATACTTAAGATAATATTTTAAGTAGGAAGATTTCTTATGCCCTAAAATAAATTTAACTTAACTTGATTTTTCCAATAAAAATATAAAAAGAATTTTTCAAAGTAGGCTTTTTTCTTATTGAAATGGTGTGTGGTAGAGAAACTCCAATTTTAGAAAGAGATTCAGAACTCCT
The DNA here is from genome assembly GCF_016835505.1 of Polypterus senegalus. Taxonomy (NCBI): domain Eukaryota; kingdom Metazoa; phylum Chordata; class Cladistia; order Polypteriformes; family Polypteridae; genus Polypterus; species Polypterus senegalus. The sequence goes on from NC_053163.1 coordinate 38,120,621, forward strand.
ACATCTATTAAGTACAACAATTCTTTTGTATGGGAGGGTTTTGGTGCAGACCAGTTCTATTAAATATGTTTCTTTTCTAAAATTTTAATTTGTCCACCTTACTCTTTTTTACAGGTAACTTAAAAAATGTGGTTTAAGAAGTATGCTGGAGTCCAGTTGTCAGAACAGAATATCCAAGAAAATTCCTGAACACGGATTTTAAAGACTTTTTACAGCAGGATAATAAAATTTTACTTGACAATATCAGAGGACCTTTTAATGGGACAAACGTCTGAGACTATCAGTTTTTTGGTTTTTTTAACTCGTTTTGTTTTGGACTTTTTAAACTTTTTTAAACAATAACTGAATGGTTTAAATTCAGTGTTTTCAAGTATCTGTTTATGTCTGAAATTAATTGTATTGATTCAGTTTTTTTATTTTGTGGAATCATTAAATGTGAACATGAATTTGAATATTCCACATTTTTAATAAATATGTTTAACTCTACACAAAGTTTTACATTATGTTTAAGCAATTATGTTGGTCAGTTCACCCTTTATTAGAATGCTCTAAGTGTGTGAGTGTTTGACCTGAAATGTGCGAGTAACTTTTTATATTTACTTTTATGTTACAGAACACCGAGGTCATATGTATAATGTATTACAGCAGATGGTTCACAACAAGCCTGCTTTAGAACTGGCGGAATGTGTGGTGCACAGACGGACGAGATAAGCATCTGAACACAGGTGGGGAGCATCTAATAAATTCTGAGTACATCGCATACAAATAATTAAGGTCCATGCAGACTGACGATTGTGTGCAAGAAAGACTGAGGACATCGAGAGTGTAAACGTGGTGCTCAGAACTTAGTGCAGGAAACATATTCATAGGTCTTTAAAGAACCCATTTTCCAGTTTTGAAATCATAAGGTTTCTAAATAGTACAGATGAGAAGGACCTGATAATAAAATATTGCAAAAACTCTACTTTATTCTCTCACGGAACCCATGTTGAATATTTGCTAATATACCTATTCTAAACATGCTTTCATTAATTTGCCTCTAGTACGCATGTTAAACTTACTGGCCTATAGGTGCTTGAATCTTTTTACACATAATAGGGATAATAAGCTGCCAGTCTCCCCAGTGTGCAGAGATTTAAAAAAAATAAACATCGGGGGTTTATATGTACTCCCTAACTTCCTTAAGCACGTGAAGATAAATATGATCTGGTGATTTGTTAGTTTACCACATATTTAATCCGAGCAGTATTTCTCCCTCTAGAGCAGGGGTGTCAAACTCAATTGCACAGGGGGCCAAAATCCAAAACACACTTTAGGTCGTGGGCCAAACAGGATAAACATTTATTGAACACACTAAAACTAAACTTTTAAAACTTAACTTTTTTGAACATAAATATGAATAAAAACAGACAGGAATATTATTCCGAAATAAATCAACTCAAACCTTAAATAACTTATAATATTTTGCTCTCCATAAAAATATATCCTGTCTAAATTATACAAGTTAGAAATAAAGTAAATGTTAAAAGAATAAACAATCAAATTTCTTTGCTCTTATGTCATTTTGTATAAAAAATAAACTTACATTTTAAATATCCCAAAAGATTTTGCTCTCCATAAAAATATATCCTGTCAAAATTATACAAATTCAAATATGAACATGCTGCATAACAAAACCTGGAAATATAAATAAAATGTGTTCCTTTCAGCAATAACAAATCAAATCATTCAGTTGTCTTTGCTCATATGTCATTTTAGAGCTGGACGCCTGGCATCTTTTTTTGGCCACAGGTTCGTTTCTGTTTAATGTGTGAGGTTCTGTGTTCTGGAGATTCTCAGGATGGATTGCAGGTGCTCATCAGTGAGGCGACTCCTGTGTGCTGTTTTGTTAGTCTTTATCACTGAGAAGAGCTTCTCACACAGATATGTGCTACCAAACATGCACAAGGTTCGAGCCGCATGTAGACGGACTTTTTTTGTTCTTCAAAGCCACCAAAGCGCCGTGCAAACTCAGTACGCAGTGCGCTCAGTTTATCAGCAAAGTGCATATTTGGGAACACCGTAGTGCCGAGTTGGTTCAACATTACTTGGCAACAGGTGGGGCAAGTTGCACTGGTGCATTTGTGTCTCCCATAAAAGTAGCTTCACTTGAAATCACTTTGTGATTGTGCACGGGTAAAAACGTCTGCTGAAGTGTCAGATTCTTATTTAACTCTTCTGCTTTCTGTATCTTGTGCATTGCATTCAGGTCTTACAGGTTATCCTGAGGTTTTGTGTCATAGTGCCGTCTTAGATTAAATTCTGTAATTACAGCCACATTAGCTACACAAATGAGACACACGGGTTCAGTAAACATATACTCAGCCTCCCATCGGTTTTTAAAGGCTCTATTTTCAGAATCAACTTTTCTCTTCAGCATCGTGTGAGCTAGCTTCGCAATAACTTGCAGCATCATAAGCTAGACTTGATTAACGCGGTAAGTGTTCGGCAAGGCAGCTGAAGCACTACATTATGGGATATGTAATTTATTGTGTTACCAGCGCTTCATATCGCTGGGCCATTAATAACAATAATACATAAAATGAGCGGGCCTTGAGTTTGACACATATGCTCTAGAGTTTACCAATCACTCAGTACCTCCTTATCGTCTAGTGCATTTTTCAGTTATTTCTCGTTCTTCTTCTACATTTTTATGTATTAAACTGCACTGCTGATGCCAGAGCACACTTGTAAAATATAACAATGTCAGACCTGCTTGATATAATTTAGAGATGTAGGTTACTGGGCCCTAGACAGGGCACCAGTTTATCGCAGGGCCCAAACTGATTCACACTCACAATGGGCAGGATTTGAAATTTTCAGTTAAGTTAACATACATAGCTTTGGGGATGTGGGAAGACACCCATACCCAGATATGGGACAGCATCCAAATTCCACATGGATGAGAACTGGACACTCGATTTCAACCCTAATTTCTAGACATATGCTAGCAGCTTAATGCCCTGCACCACCGTGCCATCCTTGTTAAGTGCTACTGTGCTGTGATAAGACGGAAAGCACTCCTGTGTCCCCTCCTCTTCTGTTGTCACTCTTATGGACAGATGTTCAAGTAGTGGAGAGCTGAAACGAGTTTTATTTTTTCTTTTGGACCCAAATAGCACAGAGCTTGAGTTCAACTGACTACAGCACCACACACTATTTTTCTCATCTTTATGTCCCTACGCCAAAACGAAACAATGAGTCAGTATTACCTTAAACTCTCAGTATTTAAATGTTTAATGTGGCAGTAAAGGAACATGAATTATTTTTTCAGTTTCAGTACTTATTCAGGTTTTGACACCAACTGCTTATTTGTAAGAGGTTCATAGAACATACAAACTAAAAAAATAAAGCAAACTTGTAAATATGGGCTGCCTTATATGGGGATCATTTTGTCTTGACAAATATGGCAGAAAGTAAATAATTCAGGGTGTTTTTTTATACTGGAGTGAACATAAAAAGTTTGATAAATAAGAGGAGACCATTCAGTCTATCAAGATTGTTTTGTTTAGTTAATAGCTAAACTGCTCCATTATCTCATCCAGATACAGTTGTGCTTCAAATGACCTAAAACATCATCAGATTTTCACTCAAGTCCTAAAAGTAGATAAAGAGAAACCAGTTAAACAAATGAGACAAAAATATTATACTTGGTCATTTATTTATTGAGGAAAATGATCGAATATTACATATTTGATATTTGTGAGTGGCAAATAGTTTTTAAAAAGTTGTTTCTTTGACATTTGAAGTGCCCATCATTCCTCTAAGTCACAATTATTTGGCTGTTTTTATAATTTCATTTTACAGTGATCTTTTCAGTTTTACATTTTAAATGATGCCATTCTTATCCATTAAAACTAGGCTTTCCATTTAAACTAAACACATTGTTGCTGCAATTCCTAAGTAAAGGAAAGCATAAGATTTTGCAGGTGCAGAGGATATTGGATATTGTGGGAATACTAATTTCATATAAAAAAGGGATTTTTAGAGTGTTGTATATTTGAATTGTGAGTGTCCCATCTTTTCTTGTAACAGCGGTTGCAAAACATTTCAGACTCAAACCTGCTTAATCTTAACCCTGAAGAAACAGCCCTGGGAAGAGCGCCACTCTGTCACAAATGTTCTGTTTCCTAGAAGATGAAAGGACTTGGTGACATTCGCACCAAGAATAATGGATCTGTGAGGCAGCAGTGCTAAACACTACACCACCATGCCAGTGAGATGGCATCATTTGAAGTGCAGTGATCCCTCGTTATATCGCGCTTCGACTTTCTCGGATTCACTCCATCGCGGATTTTATATGTAAGCATATCTAAATATATATCATGGATTTTTCACTGGTTCGTGGATTTCTGCAGACAGTGGGTCTTTTAATTTATGGTAGATGCTTCCTCAAGTGGTTTGCCCAGTTGATTTCATACAAGGGACGCTATTGGCGGATGGCTGAGAAGCTACCCAATCAGAGCACGTATTACGTATTAAATAAAACTCCTCAATGATATACAATATGCTTCCCGCGCGGTGTTTCACATACTTGAAAGCCCGAACAGCAACGTAATGATTTTTGATTGTTTGCTTTTCTCTCTCTTTCTCTCTCTCTGACATTCTCTGCTCCTGACGGAGGGGGTGTGAGCAGAGGGGCTGTTCGCACACTGGCCTAGAGGATACGGACGCACCTCTAAAAAATGCTGAAAGACTACCTTCACATTGCTCCCTTGCTTGTGGCTGCTTTGTCCTGCGGTGCTTCGCATACTTAAAAGCCTGAACAGCACCTATTGATTTTTGATTGTTTGCTTTTCTTTCCCTCTGTCTCTCTCTCTCTTTCTGACATTTTCTGCTCCTGACGCGCACTCCTTTGAAGAGGAAGATATGTTTGCATTCTTTTAATTGTGAGACGGAACTGTCATCTCTGTTTTGTCATGGAGCACAGTTTAAACTTTTGAAAAAGAGACAAATGTTTGTTTGCAGTGTTTTAAAGTCACTGTCTCTACAGCCTCCTGTGTTTCTGTGTAAATCTGTGACCCAAGCATGACAATATAAAAATAACAGGTTTTTACGAAGCAGATTTTCACCTTTTGCGGGGGGATCTGGAACACAACCCCCACAATCAAGGAGGGATCACTATATATTAAAGCACAACCTATTGTGTGCAGGTTGTAGTGATGCATATGTATTGTATTAGACGTTTATTCCATTGCCTCCTAGTTCGTGTTTAAAGGGTAAAGTGTCGCTTGTCACTGTGTTCTTCTTTTGATTCTTCTTAAGCCTAACTCTGCTGAGCTGTTAAAAGCTGTAGTTCAAATAAAGCTCACTATGGTTCTTCATAATGTCTTTAGATAATGTGCTGCAAAAACAGAGTTCACTTTTTGCCTCTCTCAATCAGTGATACGACATGTACTGCTGCAGCTTGAAATCCTGGCCTCGTCACTGTGTGTATCCAGTTTTCACATTCTTTCTTTGTCTGTGTGGATTTTCTGCAAGTACTCTGATTTTTTTTCCAGCATCCCAGATACATGTGAGCTGGTCGGTCCTCTTTAAGTTAGTGCATCTTGGAGTGGACTGGTGCTTCATCCAGGGTTTTCACTGCCTCGCACACCACCCATGCACAGAGAGTCAGATTCTAGTCACCCACAACTCTAATGTGGTAAACCAGGTGAAGAAAAGCACCAGAGATTTTCCCTTGACGTTATGAGTTATATCATAATGCGTTTCTTTATTACAGAGCTCACATCACCTACCAATCAACTAAGACCTCTATAACTCTCACAGTTACTGTTTAAGGCAGTATGTGATGTATAAATAAATCCACCCAAAACAACACATTACAGCACTCAGAAACAGGATGGTTACTTTTTTCTTTAACAAATGCATTCGTCAGTGAAGATAATAGTAAAACACAATGGCTCTGTGGCTAAGGATCTGCGCTGGTATGTGGGAGGCTACCATTTCAAGTCCCATTACTGCCATAAAAGATCCTACTCTGTTGGGCACTTAACACTAGAATTACCAGAGCCTACGAAAAAACTCGTGAATCCGTCCCACCTTAAATCGCTTCTTAAAATCGTTCACACCTCTCCACCAGCGTCTTTTGTCATCTAAATGTGCTGATAAAAATCAGGCTGCAAGCAGCCGTCTATTCCATCCCCCCACCGACTTAGAACGTGCACAAACTTCTCCCAGCTCATGCCTTGATTGATTTTCTGGGAGTGAAGTGGAGTTTTAGAGTGGAAATAATAGATCGTTGTTTGGAACACACGCATTTCATGTCTGTTCCGTTTATACAGTAATCTGTGTAAACACATTGTTAAAACAGAAACGTTTTTTATATTCTACTAGTAGATGACAAAATGTAGGCATAAACTATATAATGTATGAAGCCTGAAGTCCAAATAGCAAAGAAATATTTTCACAGAAGGTACAAATCTAACACAACAATTGCGCTTTTATTAAAAAAATAACTGCTGAAACAAAAAGCTGCCTTAACATGCAACATTGACATTCGTTTATTATGACTGCCTCCGTGGCGCAATAGAATCAGCTGCCGATTGGGAATCCAAAGGTCGCTAGTTTGATCCAGCACCACTCCGTTTTGAGAAGTAAACTGCTCTTAGTCTTACTATTTTAGAATAAAAACATGCATTTGATTTCAGTCTGTAACAGCCGGTGTAACTTATGATACTTGTAAAGGTTAGCTTTGGGTTATTATTATCTCAGCCGCGTTCACGAGCCCAAACACACCCCACACCCACATCTGATACTGCTGTTTTCACATAGACGCGCTGTAACAGAGGTAAACTCAGCTCCCTTCTTCATCGGAGCAAGAATGCACATACCATTGCTTGCATACTAAAGTGTCAGCAGGCACTTTTCGTGGCATTACACACAGTTTTGAGCATGCCCTCTGCACACTACTTGTGACTTTAGGCTTTAGGAAGTAAGTAAATAAATAAAGGTAAATCGTGTCATAAAATGATTTTTTCAAAACGTCGAATGTTATTTATTTGGCACGGACATGCTCAAAAAATACATGTGTAATGCCACAAAAAGTGCCTGCTGACACTTTAGTATGCAAGCAAGGTTTTGTCATACTAAAGCCTTGCGCTCCCCACACTTAGACAAGGCCCAGCCTATGAATCCTAAAAGGGAGAGAGAAAGCCCAAAAGCAGCCCTTGTTCTGATTAAAATAAAGTTCTTTAAGAAGTTAACTTAAAATTAAAAAGCTCAATACAATATGTTGCCTCAAAGTCCAAATCCACCCATCCATTTTCCTAACCCGCTTCATCCTGGACGGGGTCATGAGGAAGCTGGAATCTAACCCAGCAAACATAGGGGGCAAAGCAGGAACTGTCCCTGGGCAGGGTGCCAGTCTATTTCAAAGCACACACACACACACACACACACACACACACTGAACAGCAACAATTAATTTTTTATATAGACTAAAATCACACAAGGAGTGTCACAATGGGCTTTAACAGGCCCTGTCTTTTGATAGCCTCCCGGCCTTGACTCACTAAGAAGATGAGGAAAAAACTCCCAAAATATTCCCTTATAATTAAATAATGGAAGAAATTTTAGGGAAGGCAAGTTGATTGTTAAAAATGGAGTACGTACAAACACAGAAAACAGAACAGAAGTAATCCTCTTCACAGAGCTAGCCGGCCAGTCTATCAGTGTCACCACAGAGCTACAGTACCACAATACAAAGCAAAATGCAAGAGCAGATTACATCGCATGTGAGGATTCACATTTGTTCAGAGTCCTGACCATAAATCAGAAGTCTAATCCAGAAACAGGAGCAGGCAGAAGTTCGACAAGCAAACAATTCAAAAGAGAAGTTCGAATATCCAAAAATGCAAACCCAAAATCCAAGATTGAGAGCCAAACAACAAAACCAAGTGGACTGACGTCTCTGAGGCCTTTATAAGGAAACTAAAGTTAAAAGATGTTATTGTTCTAGACACCATGTGATTGATCATCTTAATGCTGGAGATGAGTGTTTAAAAGAACCCATGATCCAGGTTTGAAACGTTTATACCAGGGTCTCCAACTCCAGTCCTGGCTGCAGGTTTTCATTCTAACCCTTTTCTTAATTAGTGACTAGATTTTGCTGCTAATGAACTCTTTGCCTTCATTTTAATTGATGAACAACTTAAGTCTCCGGACCCTTAATTATTTTTTTTTCCTTAATTAGCAACCAAACAATATTAAGACACAAAATGTACTAGGCCTCAGTAATGTTGATCTGCTCAGGTTCACAAAACATTTTGACAGCCAGCGCTCTTAAAAAAGAAAATCAACAGTTTTGGAAATGTCTGCCATGTCAGAATGAGCGCCTTGGAATTAAATAACGGGTACAAATAGCAACGAAAATAAGAGAATGAATGAAGTGAAGTTGGTAGGAGTTTGAGGCCGCAACTTAGTTGGTCATCTGTTGGCTCATTTCACATCCAATTTATGTTTAGGTGCAGTTTAATGAAAAAAGAATCACTTTAGCAGTCAGAGTCTCAAGAAAAGTCAATTAAAATAAAGGGAAATAGTTAATTAGCATCAAAAACTGATCACTAATTAAGAAAAGAGTTAAAATGAAAACCTGCAGCCACCATAGCTCTCCCGGACTGGAGTTGGAGGCCCCTGATTTATACAACAACAACAACATTTATTTATATACACAGTTTATTTTTGTATAGCCCAAAATCACACAGGAAGTGCCGCAATGGGCTTTAACAGGCCCTGCCTTTTGACAGCCCCCCAGCCTTGACTCTCTGAGAAGACAAGGAAAAACTCCCAATAAAAACCTTGTAGGGAAAATGGAAGAAACCTCGGGAAAGGCAGTTCAAAGAGAGACCCCTTTCCAGGTAGGTTGGGCGTGCAGTGGGTGTCAAAAGTAGGGGGTCAATACAATACAATACACAGAACAGAGCAATTCCTTAATACAGCATAATAATAAAAATTTTAGAATTACGGTTTAACAGTAGATGATATGACATAATTAGGTTTGGATATTTTTAGAGTCCTGGAGACCTCATCCATCTAGCTGCCTCCCCATTTGGCCATGCCACGGCTGAAACTTGCTCGATGAAAGGACCCTCTTTCCCATGATTCCTGTGATCCTCCATCAGGGATGACTTTACCATAGGCAGGCAAACAACTTGGCAGGTGGGCGTGGCACCAATGGCCACATTTGGGTACCGAGAAAGAAACAGAATAGGTGAGGGTTAGTATTCAAATATAATTATCATGTTACTTATGTTATAGTGCTAATGACTAACAACAGAGATGCAGTATGTACAGTTAATCAGCAGCTCTAGTCAGGATATGCTAAACTGAAGTAGTGAGTCTTCAGCCGGGATTTAAAGGCTGAGACCGAGGGGGCATCTCTTATGGAAGCAGGAAGACCATTCCACAGTTTAGGGGCCCTGTAACTAAAAGCTCGACCTCCCACTGTTATTTTATTAATCCTTGGAATCCTAAGCAGACCGGCATCTTGAGATCTTAATGTGCGCTCAGGTTTGTAAGTCATGATAAGTTCAGACAAGTAAGCGGACCTTGGCCATTTAATGCTTTATATGTTAAAAGGAGGATTTTGAAATCTGCCCTAAACTTAACTGGGAGCCAGTGTAAAGATTTAAGAACTGGGGTTATGTGTTCATATTTTCTTGTTCTTGTAATAATTCTTGCAGCGCATTTTGGATTAACTGGAGGCTGTATAGAGAACAGTTTGAACAGCCAGTGAACACCGCATTGCAGTAGTCAATCCTACTAGAGATAAATGCATGAATTAATTTCTCACAATCCTGTTTATTTAGAAAGCCTTAATTTCCTAATATTTTTAAGATGGAAAAACATGTTTTGGACGACTTTGTAATATGCTTTAAATGACATGCTAGAGTCAAAGATAACTCCTAGATTGCGGGCTGATTCAGTAAAATTAATTGGGATTCCAACTGAGTTAAATGACGACAAAATATTGCTGTGATCAGCGTCATTCCCTCCAACAATTAACATCTCTGTTTTATCTGTATTTAAAGACAAGTAGTTCTCATTCATCCATTCCTTTAATTCACTAACACAACTAATTAAAGACAACATCGGAGAAACTTCATTTGATTTAAATGAAAGGTATAACTGGGTGTCATCTGCATACGAGTGAAAATTAACATTATGTTTCCTAATGAGAGATCCCAGTGGAAGCATGTAAAGTGAAAACAGTAAAGGTCCCAGTACTGAGCCCTGCGGACACCATATTGAACTTCTGTGTATAATGATGGAGTACTGTCAGCACATTTCTGTACATACTGGAATCGATTTGATAAATAAGAACTGAACCAAGAGCACGGGCCTGTAAGCCCAACATCGTTTTCTAGCCTGTGCAGTAAAATAGACTGGTCAATGGTGTCAAATGCTGCACTTAAGTCCAACAACATAATTACAGTGGAATTTCCTTCATCAGAGGATATCAGAATGTCATTTACAACCCGTGTTAGTGCCGTTTCTGTACTATGACCAGTGCGAAAGCCAGACTGGAATTTCTCAAATAAATTGTAATGCGTAAGGTGTGACTGAAGCTGACTGGCGACTACTTTCTCTAGTATTTTAGAGAGAAATGGTAAATTTGAAATAGGCCTATAGTTATTTAGTATGTGTGGGTCTAGGTCTGACTTTTTAAGTAAAGGTTTAATGACTGACACTTTTAGTGCATCAGGTACTGTGCCATGCAGTAATGAACTATTGATAATGGTTAGAATAGGCTGCAAGAACATCCATTGCACCTTTTACTAGTTTTGTTGGCACTGGATCTAGGGAACAAGTAGTGGGCTTCATTTTAGTAATTAAAGTTAAGACTTCCTGGTGAGTTACAGGATTAAAATTATTAAAGTGCTGAATGCAATGTGACAGGGTCTGCTAAGCTAGTATTTGGTTTGTACTGTGATGCTGAGATCTGGGATCTTATATTTTTAATTTTCTCATTGAAGAAGTTCATAAAGTCTGTACTGCTAATATCTGTTGGTATTTTGCACTGTTGATCTGAATTCCCATTTGTTAATTTAGCCACTGCTCTAAAAAGTACCCTAGGATTTTTATTATTGCTATCTATTAATGTAGAATAGTATTCTGAGCGAGCTTTAAAGAGGGCTTTTTATATTTATTACACTCTCTGTCCATGCAATTTGAAAGACATGTAGCTTTGTTGTTCTCCATCTGCTCCAGTTTTCGACACTCTAATTTAAGAGCTCGAGTATTTTCATTAAACCAGGGAGAGTTTCTATGTGCTTTGATCACTTTTGTTTTAGGGAGCCACTGTGTCCAGAGCATCTCTCAAGGTCACATTATAATGTGATATTAGCTGATCTAAATTGTTTTCCACGTTTACATTTGATGTTAACTGATCTAAATGGTTTTCCACAATTACACTCGACTTACTCAAGGTATCTATAAATTTTGAAGCAGAATTACAATCTAGATGTCGCACTGTCTTTGTTTTAATCTGCGAGTGCTGGCATGGGCAGAACTAAATCAAACGTAATTAAGAAGTGATCGGAAATAACTACATTTAATGGAGTAATATTTAAATTTTGAATTTCAACTTTGTAAGTTATAATTAAATCTAATGTATGGTTATGATTATGAGTTGGACCTTTGACAATCTGACAAAATCCTACTGAATTTAACAAATAAGTAAAACATTTGCTAAAAGTGTCAGTTTCCACATCAATGTGTACATTAAAATCCCCATCAGAACTACGTGATCATAATTTATAGCCAAATCAGACAGAAGGTTGCTAAATTCAGTCATGAACAATGAATATGGCCCTGGTGGTCTGTAGACTAGCACTATAATTGTGTTGGAATCTGTTTTAATATTTAAAATGAATGCCTCAAAGGATGTAAAGTTGCCTAAATTTTTAGGAGTGATTTGCATTTTGTTACAATGAATTATTCCAAGGCCTCCTCCTCGACCAGAATCTCTAGACTTATGAAGGAACGAGTATCCATCTGGTGACGCCTCAGCTAGGGAACAGTGTCACATTTACTAAGCCAGGTTTCAGTAAGAAGACACAGATCAGATTTTGTACTTAATATTATATCATTTACCAAAACAGCTTTAGTGCCAAGAGAGCGAATGTTCAATAAACAGCATTTAAAACTGCATGGTTCTTTCTGAACTGCTGATATATTTTTGTTTTAATTTGAATTAAATTTCTATTACAGATGCCCCTGGTGGAGTGTCTGGTTTTATCCCTTGGTCTAATTATACACCTTATTTTTGGTTATCAATTAATTTATGGTTTGTATCAAGACTAAATTTACTGGATGCCCCACAACAGGGATTATGGGTAACAGCTTCAGGAAAATAACAGGTGGGATAAAGAACAGCCTGTGATTTAAGATCACATGACTGCGCCTGGATGGTGCTCTAATCAGTCAACCAGGCAGTTTTGCTGCCATATTTTGGGATAATACATAAGATCCCCTCCAGTTAGGATGAAGACCATCTCTTCTGAAAAATCCAGGCCTTTCCCAAAAATCATCCCAATTGTTCACAAATGCTATGCTTTTATTTGCACACCAGGTTTCTAGCCAGCAGTGAAAGGAATGCAATCTACTATAAATCACATCCCTCTATATAATCTTGGTAAGGGACCAGATACAATTAAATTCCGACATTTTGTTTTAGCTTTGGTGCATAGAGAGATGAAGTTCCGCTTTAATACCTCAGATTGCTGTAAATAAATATCATTAGTGCCGACATGCAGCAATAAGGTAGATACTTCATCGTCGGCAACACGGTCCAATGCGGCCTTTATGCCAGAAATCTTGGCCCCTGCAAGGCACTTAACATTAACTGCTGGTTTAACATAGTTTGGAATTCTAACATTCCGCACTATGGAATCGCCAATTATGAGCACTTTATTATTCTCAGTTTCCACAGGCGCGCTGCGGAGAGCTGAGAACCTGTTCTGGGTCCGAATTGGTGACCTGGGTGCTGGGGGACTAAATTTTGGATTCTTAGACCCCCGTCTTACTGATGTGCTATATCTTATATAGCACATCTTTATACAAAAAAGTAGCTGAAAGTGCTTTACATAATGAAGAAAAACAAAAGACAAAATGAGAAATTAAAATAAGACAACATTAGTTAACATAGTAAAGGAGTAAGGTCCGATGGCTGGGGAGGACAGAAAAAAACAAAAAAACTCCAAACGGCTGGAGAAAAAAAAAATAAAATCTGTAGGGATTCCAAGCCACGAGATCGCTCAGTCCCCTCTGGGCATTCTACCTCACATAAATTAAACAGTCCTCTTTGTATTTAGGGTTCTCACAGACGAACTTGATGATGATGGTCATGCAGACTTCTGGCTTTTAATCCATCGCTGTTGGAACATCACGGTGCTTTGAGTAGATGGTGGTGGCGCAAGGAAAAAGAAACAGAAGAGAGAGTAGAGATTAGTACAGATTTTAGAGTCACCATGAATAGTTATTATGATAATTTGAACATACAGAGTATCAGGATTAAGTTAAAGTGAAGTTTTAGAAAGGCCATGTTAAAGTAATATGTTTTCAGCAGTGTTTTAAAGTGCTCTACTGTATCAGCCTGGCGAATTCCTATTGGCAGGCTATTCCAGATTTTAGGTGCATAACAGCAGAAGGCCGCCTCACCACTTCTTTTAAGTTTTGTTCTTGGAATTCTAAGGAGACACTCATTTGAGGATCTAAGGTTACGATTTGGAATATAAGATGTCAGACATTCCGATATATAAGATGGGGCGAGATTATTTAAGGCTTTATAAACCATAAGCAGAATTTTAAAGTCAATCCTGAATGACACAGGTAATCAGTGACATCAAAACTGGAGAAATGTGTTCGGATTTTCTTTTCCTAGTTAGGATTCTAGCAGCTGCATTCTGCACTCGTTGCAAACGATTTATATCTTTTTTGGGTAGTCCTGAGAGGAGTGCGTTACAGTAATCTAGTCGACTGAAAACAAATGCGTGAACTAATTTCTCAGCATCTTTCAGTGATATAAGAGGTCTAACTTTACTTATGTTTCTTAAGTGAAAAAATGCTGTTCTAATGATCTGATTAATATGTGATTTAAAATTCAGATTACAGTCAACAATCACCCCTAAGCTTTTTACCTCCGTCTTGACTTTTAATCCTAATGTATCCAGTTTATTTCAAATAGCCTCATTGTATCCATTATTGCCAATCACTAAGATTTCAGTTTTCTCTTTATTTAACTTGAGAAAGTTATTATTCATCCATTCTGAGATACCAGTCAGACATTGTGTTAGTGAATCAAGAGAATCAGGTCATCAGGTGCTATTGATAAGTACAGCTGTGTGTCATCAGCATAGCTGTGGTAGCTCACGTTGTGCCCTGACATAATCTGACCTAACGGAAGCATGTAGATTGAGAAGAGCAGTGGACCCAGGATAGAGCCTTGTGGAACACCATATTGGATATCATGTGTCTTTGAGTTGTAATTCCCACAACCCAAACCCAAACCAATTTAAGACACTGCCAGAGAGGCCCACCCATTGACTAAGGCAATTTCTAAGAATATTGTGATCAATGGTGTCAAATGCGACACTCAGATCTAAGAGGATGATAACAGATAAATGGCCTCTCTCTGCATTTACCCGCAAATCATTTATTACTTTAACAAGTGCAGTTTCTGTGCTGTGATTTGTTCTGAAGCCTGACTGAAATTTATCAAGAATAGCATGTTTATTGAGGTGGTCATTTAACTGCATAATGACTGGCTTCTCCAGACTTTTACTTAAGAAAGGCAGGTTAGAAATGGGTCTAATATTTTCAATAGCCGAGGGGTCAAGATTATTTTTCTTAAGTAGGGGTTTAACTACAGCAGTCTTAAGACAGTCTGGGAAGACCCCCGTATCTAATGACGAATTTACTATGTCAAGAACATTATCAATTAGCACGCCTGATACTTCTTTGAAAAAATTTGTTGGTATTGGGTCAAGGACACAGGTGGAGGTTTCAGTTGAGAAATTATTTTATGTAAATCAGGTAAATCTATCCTGGTGAAAGAGTTTAATTTGTTTATATCGGAGTACTGGGGCTTAGGAGGATCCTTAGTGTTGGGGAGATATACTGTATTAGTTCTACAGTAAACTGGAGGTGTTTGGCATAAGTTAAGAATCGCAGTGCTTTCAAAGTGACAGAAGGTGTGCACTGTAGTCAGGCGCGGTCCTGGTCCATGGGCGTTAGAACATCTTCTGTTTCTCATTAAGACTGAGCTGTTGATTTCAACAATAGTTCACATGGGTACAAACATCCAGCTAGTGTGGCTTGTTCACCTAACAATGAATGTGAAGTTTCACACTGGAGCACATGAGTCGTATTTGCTATACGCACAATAAGATGAAGTGAGTGAACTCTGCTTAATCTGGACAGCACTTTTGGGTGAGTGGTGGAGATCTGACATGTTATTGGATAGCAATTTTTAAAAAATGTTTGCTCCAATATGTGTAAGTTATACAGGCATTGAGATCCACCTGGGTATATCCTGTTCTTGACTGGCGGGCTTTGCACCTTGTAGGTGATAAGCCCATAATGTAGGTCTATCTTGCTTTTTGTTATTGAGCCTCACCGCACTGTTTGCAGCTGATGCTGTCCTTTTGGCATCACCTAATATGAACATTAGAACTCTAGACGAGAACAGGCCATTCAGCCTAACAAAGCTCGCCGGTCCTATCCACTTATTTCTTCCAAAAAAAATATCAAGTTGAGTTTTGAAAGTCCCCAACGTCTTACTGTCTACCACACTACTTGGTCGCTTATTCCAAGTGTCTATCGTTCTTTGTGTAAAGAAAAACTTCCTAATGTTTGTGCGAAATTTACCCTTCACAAGTTTCCAGCTGTGTCCCCGTGTTCTTGATGAACTCACTTTAAAAAAAGTCTTGATCCACTGTACTAATTCCCTTCATAATTTTAAACACTTCAGTCATGTCACCTCTTAATCTTCTTTTGCTTAAACTGTAAAGTCTCAGCTCTTTTAATCTTTCCTCATAATTCAATCCCTGTAGACCTGGAATCAGCCTAGTCGCTCTTCTCTGGACCTTTTCTAGCGCTGCTATGTCCTTTTTGTAGCCTGGAGACCAAAACTGCATACAGTACTCAAGATGAGGCCTCACCAGTGCATTATAAAGGTTGAGCAGAACCTTCTGTGACTTGTACTCCACACATCAGGGTGCTATATAACCTAACATTCTGTTAGCCTTCTTAATGGCTTCTGAACACTGTCGGGAAGTCGATAGTTTAGAGTACACTATGACTCATAAATCCTCATCCTCATAAATTCTCATAAGGTGTACTCTCGATTTTCCGACCGCCCATTGTGTATTCAAACCTAATATTTTTACTTCCTATGTGTAATTCTTTACATTTACTGACATTAAATTTCATCTGCCACAAATCTGCCCAATTCTGTATGCTATCCAATTCCTTCTGTAATGATATAACGGATTACAAATTATCTGCTAGTCCTCCTATCTTGGTATCATCTGCAAACTTAACCAGCTTGTTACTTATATTCCTATCTAAATCATTTATATATATTAAAAATAGCAGCGGCCCTAGCACTGACCCCTGTGGAACACCACTCTTAACATCAGCCAGTTCTGATGAGGTTCCTCACACCATCACCCTCTGCTTCCTGTGTCTGAGCCAATTCTGCACCCATCTAAAAACATCACCCTGAACCCCACTTTTTTAGTTTGATGCCCAACCTCTCATGTGGCACCTTATCAAATGCTTTCTGAAAGTCCAGATAAATAATATCATAAGCTCCACTTTGATCGTATGCTTTTGTTGCCTCCTCATAGAATTCCAACATGTTAGTAAAACACGACCTCCCTCTTCTGATCTCATGCTGACTGTTCAGAATAACTCCTGTCCTTGTCATGTGTTGCTCAATCTTATCCTTAATAATTACTTCCATTAATTTTTCTTTTATGCACGTTAAGCTTACTGGCGTATAGTTGCTTGGATCTGCCCTGTCATCCTTTTTATATAATGGGATGATATTTGCCATTTTCCAGTCCTTCGGAATCTCTCCAATGCGCAGTGACTTCCTAAAAATATGTGTCCAAAGTTTATATATGTACTCACTAGCCTCCTTAAGAACTTGAGGGTAAATATTATCTGGTCCTGAAGCTAAGGTCCTTTTTCGGAAATAAAAGTAGTTTGTTCTTTTCAGGGCAATCACCTCAGTATAACTCAGTGTCATGTTCAAACACAAGGAAATTCTTGATCAAGAGACTGAACAATGAATTAGAGTTGCAGCAGTTCTGCAGATATTGTACTAGACTGTGGTGGTGAAGTGGAAACTACAGGTAAGTCCTCTGACAAAGCTCTCGCTTTACTAGTCCATTTACATCCCCATCCTCACCTGTGGTCCCAAGTGTTGAATATAATGGAGCTGCGACTCAATACAGCAGAAAAAGTGAATAGGACTCCAAAACGACCAGCCATACAAGAACATCACAAAGTCTGAACCCTAATTGGGACTCAACCCAGGCAGCCTGACCCCAAACTTAAAAGGCTTTCATTTTCATTTTAATTTTGGCAGCATTTTTGTATGCAGACCTTAAATATGAAATTGCAGAAGAGAGATTGCATTTTCTTTTTATAAATTTTATTTTCATTTTCGTTTTTGCAGAAAATACCTCCCATAGAAACCCCTGCATTAGCATAATAATGACAAAATTCTTTAAAATTCTACAAAAATTGACTGAAACAACTCAAATAATCCAAATAAACTAAATATCAAATATAAATCGCAATTGCCTGGAAGCATCTGGAATCCCCAGAAAGCACTGAAGGAAGCTGCTGGGGAGAAGCCCAGCTTGGTGTATTGCTATTGTGACCCTCATCAGGATAAACTGAGCACTAAAGATGATTTCATTTCATTTTCCACTCTCTTACCAAAACCGGGTAGCGGGGGCAACAATCTTAGCACTGAGGTCCATAAATCCCCTTCCCAAGCCACACTTGCCAACTCATATTTTGGAATCAATCCATAAGCATTCCCAGGCCATCTGGGGGGTTTAATCCTCCCAGTGAGCCCTGGGTCTTCCCCGGTGTCTCCTCCCAGTTGGGAAAACATCCACATCTGTATCAGATGCCCAAACCGCCTCAGTTGGCTCTTCTTGATGTGGAGGATCAACGGCTCCACTCCAAACCTTTTCCAGATGTCTGCGTATCTCACCCTATTTCTAAGGGAGATTTCAATTCACCGACTTGTCCACAATCTTATTCTTTCCTAAAGCTCATGCCATAGCTGAGGGTAGGGACGTTGAGCGAGAAGTAAATTGAAAGCTTCACCTTCTAACTCCGCTTCTTCTTCACCACTGCAGATCAGTATATCAATCACACCATTCCTTTACCCCTCACTCGTGAACAAGATACTGAGATACTTGAACTTTTCCACTTCAGGTAGTAACTCTCCTCCAACTCAGAGAGGGCAGTCCACCTTTTTTCCCCACTGAAGAAAATGACCTTAGATTTGGATGTGTTGATCCTCATCTATGCCACTTCACATTCAGTCACAAACCGTTCCAGTGCACCCTGGAGTTCACAGCCCGATGAAGCCAACAGGACCACATTGTCTGCAAAAAGGAGTGACGTAATTCTATGGCCACCGAAGTGAATAACCACCCTCCGCCAACCCCATGACTGCACCTTGATATCCAGTCAATGAAAATTACAAATAGGATAGGAGACAGAGCACAGCCCTGGCATCGCATACCCACTGAGAACGGGGCTCATGTTTTACCGAGTGTGTGGACACAGCTCTCAATGAGATTACACAGGGAAAGAGTAGCTCTGATTTGGGACCCCAGAACCCAGTACTCTCCCAACACCCTCAACAGAATCCTACGCCTTTCTCTAAGACCACGACACACATGTAGGCCGAATCGGCGTACTCCCATGCCCCCTCTACAATCCTCATGAGGGTGCAGGCCTGGTCCACCGCTCCACAGCATGGACTGAATCCACATGGCTCCTCTTGGATCTGAGGTTCCACAACTGGATGGACTCTCCTTTTTGGAACCCTGGCCTACACACACCCTCCTGTCCACCATTAATGATGAGAATGATGTATATTTATGGATTTTAAAGGTTTTATTACAATTAATACATTATTGTTAGCAAGGCTTGCAATATTACATATCATTCCAAAGAGATCAGGTACCGATTCCTTTACTCATCCTGGAGAGCAGAGAGAGAAAAACAAAGAAATTACTCACTGAATTTCAAATGACCTGAAAGGTTAGCAACAGGAAAGGATTTTTCAAAGTGAGTAAGATAAGAGAGTATGCTAACGATGTAATCGAAATGATCACAGTAGATATTTTATCTACTCTCTCTCTATATATAAAATCCTAAACCTAAAAGTGCAACGATTTTATGTCATGGTTTAAATCTGGCTTATTTTAAAACCAACATATATATGTTTGGTGTCATCCTTTTCAGAATTTATCGAACTTTAATGTGATGTTGTTAGATTTTCAGATTCTTATTCTGTTTTTAAATTATAACTAAAATATCAAGAAAGTCGTGGTTTATAAGAATGTCAGTTAAAATGAATGGATCGTTTATTTAGTTTCTTATAAATACTCATTGAGCATAGTGGACCTCAGTTTAACAGGAATACTCTAATCGATAAAGAGGAAATATTTTATTCTCATTTCATGATTTTTACTCCATTAAATAATAATTAATTTTTCTTTTACATATTTATAGAATTTCGTGATTTTGACTCCAATAAATAATCATTTTTCTTTTGTACATTTACAGATTTTACTAATATTCTGGCCACAACTGTGGGGGTTGGGTGTGCCCCCCTAGTTATGTAATAATGTCCCACTGCATATTAGAGCGATGACTAGAAATTTACTGTAACCGCATCGATTTCAGTGCTGGGGTCCAAAACTCCATTTGTTAAGTTACAGATAACCTACAGTTGAGCCAAGCAATTTCTCAGACTTCCTCAGTGCATTACAGCTAACTGATCTGCTACTCCCAATTAATGCGACACATCTGACGGCATCATGCCAGACTACAAGATGGATGTGAGCGTCCTCAGCAGATGTAGCTGCCAAAGGGATGGTAATAAGAATTAAGTTGTAGTCATAAAGGTTAACAAACAATTACACCTAAATGAATTTACATAATACAAGGGGACTGCTATCAGAAAAGCACCTTGCCTTTCATTCATTGAGATTTATGAGAAAAATTACAATAAAGCACATTATTCAAAGCTGTTTCCTCTCTTGAGCGTACCTTAATACGACTGAAACAGTGAATTATCAGCAGATGAGCAACAAAGAAACTTGAATCTCAAAGCCAGCACTGGGAGTGAGCATTCAGGTATTTAGTACTGTGGTACCCGGATGGGGGTGGTACCCAGCCGGGATGCCCGAGAAGACCTGAGGAGGGCTTGTGCCTCCTCCAGACCTCGAGGGGGCGACCGTAAAGAGCTGGGAAGCTCAACCCTGTAGGTACTCGGGGTTACCGCCAGGGGGACCCCAATACCTGGAAGACCCTGGACCTCAGCACTTCCGCCACACCAGGAAGAGGAACAAGGACACACTGGGGCGTGTCGGTGGAAGATTGCCGGGAACACACCTGGAGCACATCCGGGTGCTTATTTAAAGGGGCCGCCTCCCTTCAGAGGGGGACAAGAGTCGGGTGGAAGAGTGGACAAGGTCTCTGGAGGAGGCAGGAGGCGGCCTGAAGAAGGAAAGAGAGAGAAGGCATTATGTTGGCCTGGACTGAAGGGTATTGGGGGGCTTGTGAGTACTTGATTATACTATGGAGACCCTGAATAAATGTGAGTGGGGCAATACAAACGTGTCTGCCTGTCTGTGTCTGGGGCAACGTCCACAGTAATTTTGATTGATGAATGAGTGTCGCTGCCACAGTAAGTGAAACTCTCGATGAGGTGGACACTCTCTCCACACACAGACACACTGCTGGTGGCTGTGCCCAAGAGTCATTAAAGGCCTGGATCTTGGTTTTTATCCAGGACACTTACAAGCTCAGACACTCCTAACTCCTAACTCAGTCTCTCGAGTACCCCAATCAGAGCCTCCATTGACTCCACGAAGATCACAGCATCGTCAGCAATATCAAGATCCGTGAGCCTTTCTTCACCAACAGATGCCTCACAGTCGCTGGACCCCACAACCTTCCCCAACACCCAGTCTATACAAGCATTGAACTGAGTAGGAGCAAAAACACACCCCTGACGAACCCCAGAATCAACTGGGAAAAACACAGAGGTCCTGCCTCCACTCTGCACAGCACTCACAGTGCCAGTGTACAGGCCGGCCTTGATATCCAGCAACCTCGAGGGGATCCCGCAAACCCTCAGGATGTCCCACAGGGCAGCTCGATCAACTGCGTTGAATGCTTTATAAAAACTGCGTTAGTGCTTGATGAGAACCCTCGGTGCCAGGATGCGGTCGATGGCAGACTTCTTAGCCATAAAACCTGACTGTTCCGGTCGCTGGTAGGTGAGCAAGTGATCATGGTTCCTATTGAGGACGACCCTAGCAAGGACCTTACTCAGTACCAAGAGCAGTGTTATCCCCCTGTAGTTCCCACAATCCAGGCGATCACCCTTCTCTTTCCAGATAGGGACGACAAGTGAAGTCAGTAGACGGTTTAGGAGAGCATGAGGGGTCATGAGGTCGCTGGAAAGGGGTGTGTGGCGCTTCTGATATCTTTGCAAAAGGACAAAGGTCCAAGTCTTTGGTGCTTCCTTTTTTGCTATGTGCTTGCGAGACATGGACGATGGCGCAATGAAAACAGTGCATATCAGGTGAGATTTAGTTGTCTTTTGGCAGGTGTCCTGTTGACGGGTGTCTTGTCCTTCAGTCAGTTCGGCCTGGTAATAAATGTCCTGTCTCTGGGGAGCCTGGGTTTTAAAGCGCTCTGACCAGGAACGGCAAATTCAGTTGCCTTCACAAGCAAGAGCAGCGTTTGGGGGTGGCAAGTGGGGCAACCTCCCCTGGCCCCACTTTTGAGGACCGCGTGTCCCATTTGAGCGGATTTGTCAAGTTATATTCTCCAGTGTATATATATTTGAGATGCTTCTAAGAGGAACCCTTTTAAAAGGTCCAATTCCATACATGTACGTCTTTTGAAACCATTCCAAAGTCTGAATATTAATGCACAAAAACATGTATCACTAATGATAACTGGCTGATATGACATCATCGTGAGTTCTGAATATGACATCCGGCATATCGAGACTCAGAGGATACTTGCAGGTTGGGTACTTTTCTAGAGGAGACCCTGCTAATTTTCGCACAACACCACATTGCATTTCGCATTGTCGTGGTATTGTCATGAATTATGAATTGCACTTTTTAATAGATTGTATCATTATATTTTGATAAAGTCCATGTATTATCTTGCAAAAATGTAGCTAAATACTGAAATGAGAAATTCAGTGTATGTTAACATTAATTTTATTAAATTTGCATGCAAGTGAATACAGTCCACACATACCAGTAACAGCGTTTGACGTAACCGGACCCACGTGGGTTTGGTGAGGCCGAGGCCCCGCACACCCCTAAAGCCCCCTCTGCTCATAGGGCACCTTTCGGAGCTGTGAGACGGGCGGGAGACAACACGGTTAGCGACAGCGAGGGGTGGAATGAGATACCACTGATGAGCCTGGAAGGTGCTGCTCTGTTTGCATGCATCACATCATCGATGAAGTAAACTGATCTACGGAAATTCCAGGGGGGTTAACAGAATATAAATCTAAATCTGCTGGTATTGTTCTTGAATTTGGACAAACTGTTCACGGTAATATTGAGTTCTTGAACTATCTGAAGTTTCAAAGTTGCTGCACTATGCTTTTTAAATTAAGAATTGGAGAAGCTGTCTCTGAAATATAAATCCCCTATCATTCCACAATGTATCAAGTTTTCTTATAGGGGTTTTTGTCTTGTTAGGGGTTGCCACAGGGGTTCATCTTCTGCCATATTGTCCTGTCTTATGCATCTACAATATATCAAGTTTAAAATTTGAAACTATTGATAAGATGAGGTGGCTGTGAGAATTTTCATTCAAACTCAGATGGTTTCAGTTTCAGTTACAATGAGCTTTACAACGCAGACGATATTGAAAGAGGAAAATAAAAGTATACAAGTAATGAAGACAGTTTGCAAAACAACTATGCGCCCGAAAATGTTCTCTTTGAATTTATACTTGCTGCTCTTTTTTATTTATACGGTGGTAACCATTGCTGCCCCGCAAACCCATAATCCATCAGGATTGTTGGCAGGCTCTCTGCATAGGCCTTTCTTCTCACATTCCAAATGTGCGTGTGTTTGGTTGCTTTAAAGTTCTAAATTGACCACTGCAGGTGGTGGGTGAGGACTGAGGTAGACTCCAGCGCCTGCACTTCTGAATGCTTAAGAGGAGTTGGCACCGTTATGTCCTCTATTTGTATTTTACTTGTTCTAATATACCAATCAGCCATAGCATTGATACCACTGACAGAGGAAGTGTGATGTGATGGGCAATGTTCCCCTGGGAAACCTTGCATCCTGGCATTCATGTGAATGTTACTTTGATACATACTTACTACCTAAAGATTGTTGGAAACACATACACCCCTTCAGGGCAATGGCATTCCCTAATGGCAGTGGCCTCTTTGCTACACTGCAAAAATTGTTCAGGAATGGTATGAGGACTCCTCCTCGAACCGCCACCTTATCATGGTGGAGGGGTTTGCGTGTCCCAATGATCCTAGGAGTTCTGTTGTCCGGGACTTTATGCCCCTGGTAGGGTCACTCAAGGCAAACTGGTCCTAGGTGAGGGATGAGACAAAGAGCAGTTCAACCAAACCTCCTATGAAGAACAAAAACCTTGAACAACGTTTTCCCTTGCCCGGACACCGGGGCCCCCCTCTGGAGCCAGGCCTGGAGGTGGGGCTCGATGGCGAGCGCCTGGTGACCGGGCCTGCACCCATGGGGCTCGGCCGGGCACCGCCCAAAGAGGTAACATGGCTCCTCCTTCTCATGGGCTCACCACCTATGGGAGGGGCCAAGGAGGTCAGGTGCAGTGTGAGTCGGGTGGTGGTCAAAGGCGGGGACCTTGGCGGTCCGATCCTCGGCTACAGAAACTGGCTCTTGGGACGTGGAATGTCACCTCTCTGAAGGGGAAGGAGCCTGAGCTAGTGCGCAAGGTCGAGAGGTTCCGGCTAGATATAGTCGGACTCACCTCGACGTACAGCTTGGACTCTGGAAGCAATCTTCTTGAGAGGGGCTGGACTCTCTACCACTCTGGAGTTGCCCCCGGTGAGAGGCGCTGAGCAGGTGTGGGCATACTTATTGCCCCCCGACTTGGAGCCTGTGCATTGGGGTTTACCCCGGTGGAAGAGAGGGTGGCCTCCCTCCGCCTTCGGGTGGGGGGACGGGTCCTGAGTGTTGTTTGTGCATATGCGCCGAACAGCAGTTAGGAGTATCCACCCTTTTCGGAGTCTCTGGAGGGGTTGCTAGAGGGCATACCTTCTGGGGACTCCCTCGTTCTACTGGGGGACATCAATACTCACGTGGGCACTGAGAGTGAGACCTGGAATGGCGTGATTGGGAGGAATGGCCCCCCGATCTAAACCTGAGCGGTGTTTTGTTATTGGACTTCTGTGCTCCTCACGGATTGTCCATAATGAACACCATGTTCAAGCATAGGAGTGTTCATATGTGCACTTGGCACCAGGACACCCTAGGCCTCAGGTCGATGATCGACTTTGTGGTCGTGTCGTCAGACTTGCAGCCACATGTCTTGGACACTCGGGTGAAGAGAGGGGCGGAGCTGTCAACTGATCACCACCTGGTGGTGAGTTGGCTTCGATGGTGGGGGAAGATGCTGGTTAGGCCTGGTGGGCCCAAACGTGTTGTGTGGGTCTGCTGGGAATGGCTGGCAGAGTCCCCTGTCAAAAGTAGCTTCAACTCCCACCTCCAGCAGAACTTTGACCACGTCCCGAGAGAGGTGGGGGACATCGAGCTGTGGCCGCAAGGTGGTCGGTGCTTGTCATGGCAGCAATCCCCGAACCCATTGGTGGACACCGGTGGTGAGGGATGCTGTCAAGCTGAAGAAGGAGTCCTACCGTATTACATATATATGTGTATACTAGGGGTGTTCCCCCCGGCCATCTATGCCCAACCCCCAATCGATTGCTTGCTTTGCTTGCTTTTGGTGTATGGTGGAATGAAATAAAAAAAATAATAACACTTTTTGCAACAATTTCAATTGGGGGAACCCAGGATGTGAACTCACAACCTCATCCTTACTGCGAGACAGCTGTGCTACTATTGTGCCACAATTCTGCCACTACTGTTCATAGCGGAGCAGATGTACATGTTGTGTTTTTTATGTATTCATGTTAAATTGGTTGTATTGGCATGTGAGTATCATTGTTGTATGCTGCTAAAGAAGACGAAAAAAATGATACATATACGTCTACTATATCATGTACAGTTTTGAAGAAAAAGGAGCATTGCATGCAAACATTGCATGATTTAGCTAATCTTTTGATATAAATATATATACAGTATATATATATAGAGAGAGAGAGGTTGGGGGGAGCGCTGATAGCATGTTAATGCACCAACCACACGACAAACCAACTGGCTTGGGGCCCAAGTACAGTGGGTGACACCGCAGCACCACACTGAACAGTGTGAGGGTTTTGATGGTGGCTGGAGTGCCAATCCTGCCACCAACCCCCAAGTTTTCCCTGTAAATTGGAGGACCTGCTTGTAGGGCTGATGCAGATTAACGTCATGCCCAGGACAAAGTAATTGTAGGTTTAGGGCCCAACGGAGTAGAATCACTTCTGGTGTTTATGGGATTGAAATCAGCAAACCTTCCAATTGCCAGCACAGATAACTGGCCTCTGAGCCATCATTCCGCCCCAGTATATATACAGAGTGTGTGTGTGTGTATATATATATATACTGTATCTTGTTATATACGTGCACTGGGGAGGCAGTTAAAGGACCCGTATAGTGACAATTCCATGTCTAAGCAGGGTGTTGCAGGGTGCACTGACTTTCTCTCTGTCCTCTGCAGACCATTCACGGGAAATTCCACAGGGTTCCCAGCGACTGTGATGACGTCACTTCCTGCTCCCAATGACGTCAATTCCGGAGGCCCGGTGGCCATGATGATGTCACTTCCGGTTCCGGCAACTCCATGATAACGTCACTTCCTTTCCAGACCTTTAAAGCTGCCATCTTTGTCACATGTCATCAGTTCTGTTTTGGACATTGAACCAGACACAGCTCCTCCAAAAATTAATATACATAATACCCAGGTGGCTGCCCCAATCCTTTTTTGTGCTTCCTGTCCATTCTTGTCTGTATATATAAATATGTATCTTATGGCGCTTTTCCACTGTAGTACAGCATGACACGGTTCAGTTCAGCTCACTTTTGGGGGGTTTTCCACTGGGAACAGTACCTGGTACCTGGTCCTTTTTTTAGTACCACCTCAGCCGAGGTTCCAAGCGCGCCGAACCGTTACCAAAACGTGACATGTAAACTCTGCTGATCACTGATTGGCCGGAGAAAATCGTCATTACTGCGTCACTGAACTTGCGACATGAGACACAACAGACCCACTAGATTTTTAGCACAGCCAGCGAAGGTTCGGACGCACCTTTAACCAAAAATGGCTGTTTCGTGGTCTATTGAGGAAGTACAGACGTTCCTCTCGTTGGTAGCCGAGGAGCGGATCCACCGAGAGCTGGATGGGGCGACGCGGAATGAAAAAGTTTTTCAGGAGGTCGGCGCAACTATAACGACACGTGAATAATCCCGCCCACTCTAAAGCGGTACTAAACTGCAGTCGAAACGCAAATTGAGCCGAACCAAGGTGAGCTGTACTGAACCGTGCTGTGTCGTACTATGCAGTGGAAAAGCGCCATATTATATAAACAAATCTTGGGTCGAGACATGATTTTCTCAGAGCTGCTGTACAAGCTTTTAAATGTTCAAAGCGCTGGGCAACATGCCGATCTCACAGCATGGCACAAGCAGCAACAGCAGCAGCAAGCCAGCTGATCAAGCATAAAGAAGGTAAGTTGTTTCCCATTGTATCACCGTTTAAGAGGGGGTTTCGGAGGAGTGACCGCGTCTCCTAAGTGTGCGTTCAGCTCCTCTCTTCACAATGCAAGAGGCTGAGATGTGAAGTATCTGGCGCATAGCGAACAGGGGACAAAGCCCCCTAGTATATACACATTGTGAGAAACCTGCCCAGCCACAGACAGACACCAAATGTCCTGAATACGCACACTTTTATTAACACTGCACTACACAATACCTAAACCGGCCAACTCAGTTCCTTTCTATCTTTCTTCCTTTCTCTCTCACTCTTCAGCCATCTCCTCCTCCTAGCTCAGGCTCCTGTCTTCTCCCTCCCGACTCTAGCCCCGAGTGGAGTGCAATGGCCTCTTTTTTACAGCACCCATATATATATATATATATGTTGAATGTTTTACTGTCAAATAATGCAAAGAGTACGCGACACGTGTTTCTCCCTAATTCTGGGCTCATCAGGCGTACACACTCACTGCACCCCCTCTCGGGAATCGAACCTTGGACGTCATCAGAGGCGAAGCCTCTTTACGTTGCGCCATGGCGTGTGGTTCGTTTATTTGACAGCATGTAGATCGGGGTAATTACATTCATGGCATTCGTAGTCTGAATCAACCATTCTATGATGTGCTTCTCGCAACTGAAAGAGGGCACCGTGGTGGACGATTCCCGACTTGCAGACCAACCACAAGCTTTACCTGGTAGGTAACCACCAATACAATCAGACTGTGATTCAGACTACGAATGCCATGAATATATATATGTATATATATAAATGAAGGTACTTACCTCTGCTTTTATTAAACATTAACACTTATTCACCCCAACATCCACTCATCTTATTCAATACGCAGTATAAACGAACATGGCCCCAGCATGACCTAGATGACATACACCACCCCTCAGCCCCCATTCCCTTTTAAAGTGCTGCTGTGCTGCTTTCAGGGATTTGAAAAGAGAACAATCTGAGGCCTGCTGAAATCCAAGGTGACCCTGCAAGTCCAAATGTTAGAAACGAACCAGTATGGAAAGCAGCATATTACGTACTGTGCATCATAACAGCCAGAAGCCTTTTCTTTTTTTAGTTACAATATGGGAGTTTAATTAGGCGTTACATATTTTAAAAATTTTCAAGAGACATTTTTGTAAACTCTACTTGATTTTTCTGGTGGTTATTCAGTCTTTGTGTAGGATAGCAAAAGTCCTCACTGGGTGTGTGTAATCACTACAACTCAGCATTTCTGGATCACGTAACATCTTGATTACTAGTTTCTTCAATTTCCATGGGAATATTAAATACCACTGAGGCATATGCTTTTATTATTTCTGAAAATAACAGTTTACACTGTACTAGAAGCTACCAGTTAATTATCAGTAAATCCTACATGTGTACGTAATAAATTAGTGTCATTTAGGGTAAAACACAGACATAAATGATGTGTACATTGCCATTAGGCTGAGCTCTTTGGTACTTAGAAGACAGCAGCTTTTTAGCTTGCAGTTTTGCATTTTATTTTGAACTGGAAGTAGGTATTGGAAGGAGTGGAGCAGACTAAGCTGACTCTTCCAGACAAGACACAAGGAACCGTCCTGTCACTTTCTCCCTTCACCCTGTACAACATGGAATTTAACACCAGGTCATGGTCACATGTACAAATTCTCAGATGATCCTGCACTTATGGTGTGTATTGATCAGGGGGATGAGGCAGAAACTTTGTTTCTTGATGCAAAGAGAATTTTTTGTATCTTAACATCAGCAAAACCAAGGAACGTTCCTTCTCCCTGTAGCAGTGTTGCCAGGTCTGCAGTTTTCCTGCCCAATTTCTCTATTTCTGATTGTCATCCACGGGAAAAAAATGGGTTTTTGCGGATTGCATACTTTACGCAGCGTTTTTAAAATCAATGTGGTATTTTAGGCTATTTTCTAACCTCTACCACATTTTTACCATGTTTTTCATCTATCTGGCGCTCTTTCCTCTGCTAGTCACACTTGTAGTTTTAACATTCAAAAATCCCCCCCATTTTATCATCGTATATACCCATCCTATAACTCTGAAATGTCTCAAAGGGGACCTTACTCTGGCTTTGGTATGTACCTAACCCTCTTAACCATCTGTGTGTGTCTTGTGTACCTCAGGCACTAAGCTATTTTTTAGCAGATTTGCTATTTTTAATCTCTCATTTGGGCTATACATTTTTTAGGAACCTGGCATCCCTAACCCTGTAGTGCCTCCTGACAGAGTTGTCTCTCAGGACTATGAACCCTATGGTTCTCTGTAGGTGTCCATACAGTGTCCACGCCAGAGGAGCACAGCCACATACCGGAAGTTCACCCTTCTACAGTAGCTGATCGTTCAGTTCTACACAGCAGTTATTGAGTCTGTTCTCAGCTCATCCATAACAGTGTGGGTTGGATCAGCGACTAAACATGGCAAAAACAAGCTACAACGAATAGTCAGATCTGCTAAAACGTCATTTGTGCGAGTCTCCCCATCCTACAGGACATGTACTATTCCATAGTAAAGAAACGGGCAGGCAAAATTATCACCAACCCCTCACATCCAGTCCACAACTTTTCTGAAGTTCTTCCATCAGCCAGGAGTTATAGATTAATATGTGCCAAAATAAATAGATGTAACAACCGTTTTTTTTTCACACAGGCCATCAAGCTCACAAATGGTTTATTCAGCTTAATCAGGTTGAGCAACACAACCACCAATCCTCCCAGGATCTTGCAATACTATTTGCATATTGTTAATACTTGTTTTGCAGTATTTATTTATATGTATGTATGTATTTATTTATTTATATTGTCAAGCTTGGGTCACAAAGTTGCACAGGAGAGCACAGAAAGAAAAGCAGAAGCTTTATTGCAGTTCTGGCAGATACAGACACAAGACTCTTTCACAAGCGGTCCAGTCACACAAGGAGCAGCTGTCAAACGTGACACTTCAGCCCCGACTCCTGGTCAAAAGAACAACAGTCTTCCTCTTCAAGGGGGTACAGCGGCTTGGAAGCAGCGACCAGAGCAGAAGGACTCTGGGGGAAGAGAGGACAGGATGACTTTTAAATGTTTGAAGCCCCACCCAAGGAGCATATCACACAGCAAGCCAGCAAGTCTGATCCCATGAAGAGGAGGGGAAAGAATGTGTTTGTTTCCCATTGAAATACTGTTTAAGAGGGAGTTTCTGAAGAACAGCCACGTCCCACAATGTATATATAAATAGAATATATAAATATAAAAACAATACAGAGAATATATCTACTGTATCCTAATAAAAGGCAATGCCCTCACTCACTCACTCACTCACTCATCACTAATTCTCCAACTTCTCGTGTAGGTAGAAGGGTGAAATTTGGCAGGCTTATTCCTTACAGCTTACTTACAAAAGTTAAGCAGGTTTCATTTTAAAATTCTACACGTAACGGTCATAACAGTCGATAACGGTCGACAAAGTCCGCCATGTTGAACTTTCTTATTTATGGCCCGATCTTCACGAAATTTGGTAGGCGGCTTCCCTGCGCTAACTGAAACCGACATATGTACTTATTTCGGTGGTATGACGCCACTGCCATATTGAACTTTCCAACGTCACTAATTCTCCAACTTCTCGTGTAGGTAGAAGGCTGAAATTCGGCAGACTCATTCCTTACAGCTTACTTACAAAAGTTAAGCAGGTTTCATTTTGAAATTCTACGTAACGGTCATAACGGTCGACAATGTCCGCCATGTTGAACTTTCTTATTTATGGCCCCATCTTCATGAAATTTGGTAGGTGGCTTCCCTGCGCTAACCGAAACCAATGTACATACCACTGTCAGCCGCCATATTGAACTTTTCAACAGTCTTTGTTACTTATGGGCCCATCTTCAAGAAATTTGGTACACGGGTTCCAAACGCTAACTGAATCCTACTTACGTACATATATACAGTACATCCATAGCCTGCAGCTCGGTCACCGTGTGAGGCGGCATTGGGTCCCCGCATCCCAGCGCCTCCCACGTTGTTCGCTGCCTGCCTATATAAGGCCGTCCGTTGCTCCGGTCTCTCTACATTCCCTTCCTTGCTTCGCCATGGGATTCACGTCTCCCTGCTGATAACTGCAGCCTTTTTATTTAATCCACGGCTTCTCCACTGTTTTATTGTTCGTTTATTACGATTATAGTTATTGTGTAGGTATTTTAGACTTACTTTACATTGTTCAGGTACCCATTTCCTTTATCGTTCCAACCGTACCCCCATTAACATGTCTATCGAGGTGATCACCATCAATCAAAGAACTGTCACTTACCGAGTGGTTTCCATGCCCAGAGATGGCACCTGCCTTTTCCATTCTCTTTGTTACATATTGCACGGCCATATCAGGCTCACTCTTGATATCCGGAGGAACATTGTGTCTTATGTATTGAATGACTGGGACAGGTTCAAGGTGTGGACTGATGACAGTACAGGAGATAATTATACTACACAGGAGCACTAGAAGAGTGAAATGCTTAAGCCCTTCACCTATGGTTCTGCATGTGAGTTGATGGCTGCTGCTGAATTGTTTGGTTGTCGCTTTCAAGTGTACCGAAATGGCCAAATATTTTACACCTTTTGACAACCGCCAATGGTTCTTAAACATCTTAGATTGACAGGTGACGATTTCAGTAGTGGACACTTTGATGTTTATGAATATTAAAACTCTCAAAAGCTGGATGTGAAGTTATCGATGAAACCGGTTGTATACTTACAACGCTTGACAGATGCCGAATGTCTTTTCAACACAAGTCCTACAAATACTGTCGTAATTGAAACAAACCATGAAACTCAAACCGATTATGACAGCAGCAATCCAAACTGTGAGATCTGAAACAAGATTACTGTTCACATGGCCAACTGTACATTACATGCTCAAGAGTAAGCTCAGCGCACAGCCTGGTCATATTACAACCGGAGGTGCTGAACTGACAATGTGGTATACAAAGAGATCCTTAACAAATAATAATTGGTATATTTTCCCTCAGTTTAAAAAGGTTTAATTTTCTTCTTAATAAAAATTTTAAGGCAGTACTTCGGCGCTGCAAAGCGCGGGTATTTTGCTAGTATATATATATATATATAAATATATATATATATATATATATATATATATATATATATATATATATATATATATACATACACACGCATTCTCTGTCTTGTTTTTTTATCACTGTTGTGTTTATGTCTATTATGCAACTTATACTTGGAGAGTCATGAAATCCAGAGTCGAATTTCTTGTATGAGTGCATACTTGACCCATAAATGTGATTCTGATTCTCATTGTACTTGGGGAGGAGCCGCTCTTGACCAACAACTTCCCCCAGTCCATCCATTAATTTTTCACCCAGACGGGGTAAAATTCAAGCACCATTTCGGCTGGGTTATGCTTCCTCTCACATTGTCCTTCTGTTATGGCTTCCCAGCCCGGGAAAGATTCACTTTCCATCTCAGTCAGGGTCAGGTTCAGAGATTCTAAGAGGTTGATTTAAATCCAAAAAACATAAACTTATCAAGATTAGTCCACATTGAGAGTATAAGGAAATGGGGTGAGCGAAAATATATTAAGCCTCTTTTAAAGTTTGTAGCTCTCATAGGAGCCCAGGGGTCCAGAAATAAGTACTACTTTGTGCCCAAGCATAACTTTAAACATAGTGAAGTTTCTAAAGATTTCACTTCAGTTGAACATAGAAGCTGCATGTTCTGTTTTTCTGTTATTTGTTCATTTGATCGTAGTGTGGGAACCTCACATGGAACTTCGAGATGCACAAGTATAGTGTAACAGTTCTCACTGGTATGTTAAGAAACATTGCCTGTACTCAAAACTGAAAGAGCACTGCTCGGGAAACTAAAATTAGGAGAATATGCAGCAGGCAGTGTCTGAGTATGGTAACTGAACACATGATGCTTGAACTGTAAAACTGCACACCATGACATTTCAAAGTTACACTAAAAACAGGACTTTCAAACCAAGTGTAGTGTCAGGTCCTTCATTAAACACATTGTTCTCAATAAAGACAGAACTGTAATCAGAATCTGATACAAGGTTTGTGAGTAAAAATGCGTAAAGATTAGCTATCTTACACACCATTTTTTTCCTGTCTTTTACATAAAGCTATGACATTAAATATAAATGACCAATCATAGGCAGCTGTACATCATTGTAATGGGCTGAATTTCAGCTGTCCAGTGGTAATGATCCTTTCACTGTATGTAGCTTAACGTAGGTGAGATCTTTGACAAAGGCAGATTCGCTCAGTTGATTACCTCGGGGTGTACTGTACATGTGCAAATCATATATTTTAATACCGTATATATTTGTGGATAAGTTCTCCCTCGGATAAGTCAGGACTTGATTTTACCGTGTAATTTCTGGTATTTTATAACATATAAGTCGAATGTGGAAATGTCACGCTGATTGTCCAAGAGATTATGATATGCTATCGCCCTCATGAGAGAGTAACCACAGAGCACACGGCCATTTTTTTCTATGCATTGTGTCTACATGACCACACGGTAATACCTGTTCCGAAACAATGTTTGCACTGATTTGTGTTTTTTGTATCTCATACCCTCATACACCTTTATCGTAAAAGCATCCCTTATCTACGATGGAGCGTTCAATCAGAAGAAAATATAAAGCTGTTTTTAAATTAAATGTCTTTGAAGTAGCAAAAGAAATTGGTAACTGCGCTACTGCAACAAAATTTGATGCGTCTGAGAAACTGGTGTGAGATTGGAGGAGGCAAAAAGATTTAAAAAAAAAAATGTGTCACATTTTTGAATGGGCATATAAGTTGGGGTCTGATTTTATGATCAATTTTTCAGGTTTCAAGACCCGACTTATACATGAGTAAATACAGTAACAAAAGTCAGCAGACAACATGGAAACCTGTGATTTATTTGAAAGAAGACACCACTGGGTATGTAAAAATAGCATTGTTGCTTTTGATTGTCTTGTGGGTTTACTTTGATGTACACAAACAACTTTGAAATATGGCTGTGTTCTGCTGGCGGGTCACCCCATGCATATGTGGATTAAAGTATGCCTCCCAGTGACCCATACCAGACCCACAGAGCCTCAATTTCAATAACCTGTATACTTTGTAACTGGTATATGGCCTACCTAATGCCCAGAGGGGACTGGGCAGTCTAATGGTCTGGAATCCCTACAGATTTTATTTTTTCTCCAGCTGTCTGGAGTTTTTTTGTTTTTTCTGTCCCCCCTGGCCATTGAACCTTACTCTTATTCGATGTTAATTAATGTTGACTTATTTTCTTTTCTTATTGCATCTTTTATTTTTCTATTCTTTATTATGTAAAGCACTTTGAGCTACTGTTTGTATGAAAATGTGCTATATAAATAAATGTTGTTGTATTTGGGCCTGTTGCAAATGGAGCTGTAAATCCACCAATGACTATATAATAATTCCAGACAGATTCAAATTTACAAAAAATCCACCAGGTTCCAAATTGGAAGCTGCTTTGGAGATTTGTTCCTTCAAAGGATAAATGAGACTCCAAGAGCTCCTAAAGGGAGATCTAGCCTAGTGTTCTTCATCACAGAAACGATGCAAAGGCTTAGCCAAAAATGAGCCCAGGATGAGGTTTAAAGTCAGAGCCCAATAGATCATAGACACTGCGGACAGGACTGAATAAATGCTCAAAGTGCTGGTACTAAGGAGGCCAGGGTGTCAAAGAGAGAGGCCGTAGGTCTTCTTCCTGTTTTTTTGTATTGTGTGATCCCAATGTGTACATTTACTTATTTTGGTTGTGGACGCCCAGGAGGATGTGAGGAGGGCTTGTGCCTCCTCCAGACTGCGAGGGGGCGTCCGTCCTGGTTCTGTTGGGAGCCACGGGTCGAGGGCATGGAAGCCCTACCCTGTAGGGGCCCGTGGTCACCGCCAGGCGGCGCTCCGATGCCAGTTTCTCCCGTACGGTCCTCGGCTGGGGCTGGAGCCCGGCCGGGACGCCTTGGAGGACCAGAGGAGGGCGTGTGCCTCCTCCAGACCGAGTGGGGGCGTCCGTCCTGGTTATGCAGGGGGCCTCGGGTACAGGGCTTGGAAGCCCAGCCCTGTAGGGACCCGTGGCCACCGCCAGGCGGCGCCCCAGTGCCTAATTATCCCGGGAGCCCGGCACTTCCGCCACACCAGGAAGTGCCGGGGGGAAGACTTTATGTGGCGCCCGGAGAGCTGCCAGGAAGACAGCCGACACTTCCGCCACTCTGGGGCGTGGCTAAGGAGCGAATGCCGGGAACACCTGGGGCTCATCCGGGAGCGTTATTTAAGGGGCCGCCTCCCTCCAGTCGGTGGTGGAAGTCGGGAGGAAGTAGACTGAACTGGAGAGAGAGGACGGGAGGCGGCCAGGAAGGCAAAAGGACTGAAGGCAAAGAAGGCACTGGGGGTGCACTTGAGGAAACTTTGTGTAAATAGTGTATATAATAAATGGTGTGTGGTGACAATATGATGTCCGTCTGTCTGTGCCAGGGCCAGCGTTCACAGGTAGTCAAAGTTCAATTATTAATGTATTAACTCTTTAATGTTGTTTCTCAGTGTTGTGAATAATTTGACTCCTCTTTACCGTATTGAACATATTAATGCTTTTGCACTAGAATATATTCTGTGATCACATGAGTACAATTACAAAGATTGCTTTGGCAAATGTAAAGTGTGCCACATCTGTCTCAGATTTAAAATGAGCCTGAAGACCATTATTTTACCATAACCTATTAGCCTGCTCTTGTCGGAGTCGGCTGTCAATGTTACTTATATATCTTTGGTTCTCACTTGCAGTCTGTAAGTCATTATTAGATTATTTTCTCCTCAGCCCCTGGGCATCAAACTGTCATTCCCTGCCATGTAATTTCTCTAAGCTTTGTGACGGGAGACAGACTAACAGAAGTGTTGGATCACACCTACCACACTATTTATATTTTGGACATTTCAGGATTTATCATTTTAGATTCACAATTCAGTGCTTGGATGACAAGCTGGCCATATTAGACCAAAGTTTTGCTTACTATAAAGTTAATGGAGAGCAAATGTTTTTTTCCATGCAAATTACACCACACATTGGTAAATAATTGTGCTTTTTTAGTTATTTTGTATTAAATCATTTATTTGATACTAGCAAAATACCCGCTTTTATTAAGATGTGGATTTGCTTGCGAATATTTAGCGGGTGCGTGTCTTTAAACTTAATTTAACCTTTCCCAGTCACGTGAGCCGCTCGGAGTACATGCGTCGAAGATTCTCAGCTGTGCTTGTGCTATCTCGTGCGATCTCGCAATGTCCTCGTCGTTATTTAATGTTAGCCAAGACCCGGCACTGCTGAGTTTGCGGCAAACACTATTCTATCCCTGACCATCTCATCTTCGTTTGCACTGTCTTCCTTTAGCTGGACATTGACTTTTTCCACCGTGTGCTTTGTTTCCGCAGTAGCTGCACTTATGAATATGCTTGTATGCATCACTCGCTTCTTTTTTTGCTGCCTTCTCAATTGTGTAATGCATTTTTTTTCCGCGCTCTTTGGAGCTTTTGCTTGTTGTCTGCGTACTGCGTTCACAGTCAGTTCATGTGAGCTTTTATTAGTATAGATAAATAGTTTCCTAGTCTTTCGGCTGTTATTGGCTGACTTGTGCAGGGTATTATAGGTTTTATTTATTTATGTATTTTTGGTTCCGACCACGAAATACAGAAGTAATACATGTTTGTGAACTGTAAAAAATATTTTTGTTCTGAAAACATCCTAAAAACTCTTTATTACTGTATAGAGAAGGTAGGTGCAGCCACGGCACAGGCAGTCATCCTGCTTTAGCTCCATTCTTCAGATTAGAAGAACACCAGTGGCTTGGAATCGCCGTTGTGGCAGACGCGGTCTGAAGAAAAGAGATCAAGTGACTGCCACATCATCGACAAACTGCATGATGTAAGTCGGCCTCTGTGTTATGATGACTGGGGTCAGTAGTAGATGAGGGCAAGGCATCTGCATTCTCTAAATCTATAGATGTACAAGTGATCAGCCGCAGAGAAAGTGCATCAGCATTCTGTTGAGCATTACCTTCTCGGTGTATTGGAACCCAGTCAAAAGTGTCAAGCTCGAGAGCCCATTGAGCATGTGGGCCCGTTCTGTCCCCATCAATGGGTTTATACTTCAAACCAAGTAGAGGTTTGTGGTCCGTTATGATAATGAGTGGCAGTTTGTAAAGGTTGTGACAGAACTGTTGTACAGCCCAGACAATGGCCCATGGCTCTCTATCATATACAGACCACTTTTTCTAATTATTGGTTAACACATGGCCGGCATAGGCCACAACACGCTCTTGCTTATCACTGACCTTTACCAGCACTGCACCAAATCAGGTCTTAGAAGTGTCCATGTAAAGCACAAAAGGTTCTGAAAAATCAAGGACTGCAACAACAGGAGGATTAGATAAGGTACAATTCAAATAACTAAAAGCTTCCTGAGAAGCAGGTGTCCATGTGAACACAGCATTCTTTTCAGTAAGGGCATGGAGTGGTGCAGCATGGTGTGCAAACATTTGTATGAACTTCCTATAATAGGAGCAAAACCCAAGAAATGCACATATCTCAGTCTGTGCACCAGGAGTAGACCAGTCTCTTACACCCTTGATATTTCTTGTCTCAATCTTAATGCCTTCCTTGTCAGATGGGCCAATAATGTCACATGATCTCTATCAAAACTGCATATGCAAGTGTTTAGCATAAGTCTAATCATGTAGAATGTCACATGATCTCTATTAAAACTGCATTTCAAGGGTTTAGTTTAAATCCACTTTTGTAGAACTGAGATAGGATGTCCTCCAAGTGTTTCAGGTGGTCACCAAAGGAACAACTGAAAATTAAAATATTATCTAAGTAAAGAGGTCTCACATAGAAGATCACACAGTACTATCTCCATCAACCTCTGAAATGTTGCTGGGCCATCGGTCAGTCCCATGGGCATCACTTTGAAATCATATAGTCTACGTCGTGCTGTAAGTGCAGTTTCTTTCCAGTCACATTCCTCTACTTCCACCTGCCTTATGGCATGTCCAAGGTGGAGAACCATACTGAACCTGCTAAGGCATCTAAAGCATCATGGGAGTCTTTAATTGTGACTGCATTGAGCTTAACAAAGCAGAAACCCGATGACCACTGGTGCAGCCCAAAGACTGAAACTTTCTTCAATAATATCTGCATCTAATAGTTTATTAACCTGCTGTCGCTTTTCAGCCTATTGGTCAGGTGTCACTCTGTAAGCTTGTTGTTTAAAAGGTGGAGCGTCTTCTGTGTGAATTCTGTGGGTGATGATATTTGTATGTCCCTTATGTAGTAATGTTTCAAGGGATTGTACTTCAGTTTCAGTTAATGTTGCTCTGTCCAATTGCACCAGAGGTAAACTTTTTGTAGGAGCATGCAAAGTGGTGCAACAGGAAAGCATCAGTGGTCGGGGTTCTATAACAGGCACAGATGTAAACCTCTCTAAATACTGACCTGCATGTAATTCCAGGTCTTCGTTAGAAGAGTTAAGGACTCAATAGTAAGTCCATTCTGTACCTGACTGAGGGTGCGAGCCACAACAACATCACAATTGGTCTGGGGTTAGAACACACCAGAACAGTTGTCAGGAACTGAAGAGGGTAATGTGAGTGTGCCCACACTGGCAAAAATAATAATTTCACTCCCTATTGGAACAACAACACTGAAACATTGCAGCGAGTAATGATTTCTAGTTGTTTTTGACAAAATGGGACTTTTCAGTCCCACAGTGACAATTTACCCTCTGCAGGTCCACAACAGCACAATGCCTTTGTAAAAAATCCCAGTCTATAATAACTGGCTGGTGGGTACGTCATATTAGATGAAAATCATGCTGTAAAAGTTCTTTTCCAATACAAATGCCAAGTGTCAGACCTCCCAAAATATCCAAACTCTGTCCATTAATTGCACAAAGGTAGCACAAAGGTCGTTGCTTCAAAGATGTGTGAAACTTTCGTAAATCCTCACTAATTAAGGAAATTGATTAGCCAATGTCCACTAGAGCCAAAACGTCAAGTCCTTCCACCACAGCCAGTAAATTAGTGGTGAGGGCTAGTGGCATTGTTTGATGTATGTCATTAATATTATTGTTATATGGCTTGTGCACAGCATGTAGGGCTGCTACTGTTGAAGCTAATGTGTGCTCCTCAACACTAGCTACTGATCATTTCCCAACCTTGGAGAATGAGAAGCAGGGGATGGGAGAAAAAAAGTGAACAGAATGTGACTGGATTCTTATAGGACTAACTCCCCTATCACTGGGCTAGGATGTGAAGAGATGGTGTGGAAATGTTATGGACTCCTAGACTAGACAGCTGGTGCTGTCCTTCAGGTAAACAATAGAATGGATATTGGTGAGGGTCATCCACAGCGGAAATAGAATAGTCTCTTTTGTAATGAGTGGGTTTAGAGTAGGAAGGATGATGTCTTTCAGGATTATATCCTATCTGTCAGGCAAGCAGGTGATTTGATTCCTGCAGCTAATTAGATGTGTTTATAAAGAGTCCACCTTAAATGGAAGATTTCCCATAGCACACCACAGATAGCGATCACTGTTTTCAGAGGTATTCACCCGAGAAACAGATGGCTCAGCAGTGATAGTAGCAGTAAGGGAGGAAGACACTGGCTGAGATGTGGAGGTAGATGTCATATGTAGTAGTTCTCTGGCTCTCTCACAACAACTAGCCACTGTAAGGGCCTCTTTACTTGTGCACCCATCTCATGAGTTTTAGATTGAAGCATGGAGTCTAAACCAGCAACAAAGCGACACAATTTTTCACCATTTTGTGCA
Organism: Polypterus senegalus; assembly: GCF_016835505.1. Lineage (NCBI taxonomy): Eukaryota > Metazoa > Chordata > Cladistia > Polypteriformes > Polypteridae > Polypterus > Polypterus senegalus. The sequence goes on from NC_053163.1 coordinate 38,160,665, forward strand.
TTGGTGTCAAAATCTGGAAACTCCTCAAGAACAAGACATGTTATTTCAGCTCCATAAGCTTCAAAACGCTCATTACATTTTCATGGATCATCATTATTGTAAGTCTGAAAGAAAGGCAGAAATAGTTTAAAACCAAAAACATCCTTCAACTTAGATGAAACTGTAGCATATTGGTTTTGTAAAGCTGTGGGGAGACTATCCCAATATAAAAATGGCATTTCTGATAAACGTGTAGGAAACAGAGTTGCTAACATTGGTTGTAGCTCTGATGAAGGCAAGGAGCGCAGTGCTGCAACAGCCACTTCAGATCACCATGCCCAACTTGCAAAAGGTTCAGACCCATCACCTTTAAAAGCAGGAGTCAAGGTAATAGGGAACAAATGGGAACAGCGTGGTAGCTGAGCTTCTGTCATTCTCCAGAAGACACTTAAAATATCCCTTAGGTGCTGAGTCAGCTCCTACAGACATCTTCACAAGCACAAGGTGTCTTAAACAAAGCTTCACAAAAGGGAAAAATGCTCAATCTTGAAAGTCCATAAGTGCCAGGCAATAGAACAGAAAAAAATTATACCACTTCTTACCAATCTTCACAAATCACAGGACACAGTAAGAATGCAATCAGTAAGAGATGTCAGTGTGTAGTTAAAACTAATCCCTCAGTGCATATCATCCAAAAAAAAAAGAGAAAAGGAAATTGCCACACTGCTAGTCACCAAATGTAACAAAGTATTTTTTCTGAGGTGGATGGAATCCTTTTAGGAACAAGAAAAAGACTGGAAGGAGGGAGATTTCTTTTTCAAAAGAGCAGCATTCTCTGTAGCTGCTAGCACAAGGCAGGGTTCCTCTCATATATCCTCTCAGATCTTGAATGCTTAACTTTATAAACACTACATTCTAACACATTACCATTAACAGGGTAATGAACATTGCAAGTCTAAATGTATGTATATGTATATATATATATATATAGTGAATTTTTTTAACTCTTTTGAGACCCTCCCTAACGGGGTGACGCACCAAAACATGATTGATGTGTCTGTTGAGGGCTGCTTGTCTGTCACTGAGGTAACCGCAAGTTCACAGCGCCTGCAAGCTCACAACCTGCTCACGCAACACATCTGTCCCCCAATGGGTGATGCGGTGAACACTATAACTTTTCCGTTGACCTGGCCCCTGGCCCACCCATTTTCTGTGTTTGTGTGTGGTAGAGTGGTAGATCCCACTGTTATAACCTTGCTTCTTCCTGTTTCAAGTTGAATAAAGCTGATTTTTCTGAAATCCTTAGACTCAGCCTCATCTTTTGTGTGCAAGGCAGCGACTCACTAGTAACATGGTACCAGGAATGGGGTCTTGTACCAATGGAACCCCAGGAAGCTAATAACATCCTGATACTGGCAGAACAAGATGAGGCTCCCGTGGGCACTCCTGTCTTTGCGTGCTGATGAAGACGACTCCCTCGGATGACTCACAGTGTTTCCTGTTCTGCTTCGAGTGCATGGCAGTTGAGCAAGGGTATGAGATATACAATCAACGGCCACTTTATTAGGTACACCTGTTCAAATGCTTCTTAACACAAATATCTGATCAGCCAATCACATGGCAGCAACTAAATCCATTTAGGCATGTAGATATTGTTAAGACAACCTGCTGAAGTTCAAACTGAGCCTCGGGTGGGAAAGAAAGGTGACTTTGAATATGGCATGGTTGTTGGTGCCAGACAGGCTGGTCTGAATATTTCAGACACTGCTAATTTACTGGGATTTTCATATACAAACCTCTCTAGGGTTTACAGAGAATGGTCAGAAAAAGGGAAAATATCCAGTGAGTGACAGTTTTCTGGGTAAAAATGCTTAGTTGATGCCAGAGGTCAGAGGAGAATATCCAGACTGGTTTAAGCTTATAGAAAGGCAACAGTAACTCTATTAACCACTCATTACAACCGAGGTGTGCAGAAGAGCATCGCTGAACACAATAAACGTCAAACCTTGAAGGAGATGGGCTACAGCAGAAGGAGACCACACTGGGTGCCAGTCCTGTCAGCTAAAAAAAGACAACTGTGGCCACAATTCACATGGGAAAAAGAAAATTGAAAAAATGTTGCCTGGTATGATTTGGGTATTAGGTTCAGAATTTGGCATCAACAACATGAAAGCATGGATCCACCCTGCCTTGTACCAATGGTTCAGGCTGGTGATGGTGGTTTAATAGTGTGGGGGATGTTTTCTTGGCACACCTTGAGCACCTTAGTACCAGTTGAGCATTGTCTTGTTGAGTCTTTTGTTGATCATGTCCATCCCTTTAAGACCGCAGTGTACTCATCTTCAGATGGTTTCTTCCAGCTAGATATCACGCCATGTCACAAAGCATGACATTAAGTGCTTTGTACTCAAATGGACCCCACAGTCATCAGATCTCAATCCAACAGAACACCTTTGGGATGTAGTGGAACAGAAGAATCACGTCATGAATGTGCAGCCAACAAATCTGCAGCAACTACGTGACACTATCATATCAATATGGATCAAAACTCCTGAGGAATCTTTCCACACCTTGTTGAATCTATGCCACAAAGAATTACGGCAGCTCTTTTTTTTTTTTGAAGTTTTATTAATTTTATTGCAATCACTCCATACAAATCAATCAATTTTTACAAAAAGCAGGATTAAAAACAAGTCGACCCCCACCCCTGAGAGATAGAGCAAAGCCAACGGAGTAAAACTCAAGGCTTGTAAACATACCTAAATTGATGAGTTTGATAAGCCAATAGAAATGAATGGAGAAAAAAAGGAATGCAGAAATAATTGCTTCCTCTGTGCTTTAAGAGCTTATTCTAAAATATTACTGATTAGATCCTGCCATGTCTTGAATAAAATCTGTACAGATCCTCTAACTGAATATTTGATTTTTTCCAATTACAAATTGTATAAAACATCGGTTTCCCACTGACTTAAAAGAGGAGAGTTAGGATTCTTCCAGTTTAGCAAAATCAGTCTGCATGCCAAAAGTGTAGTGAATGCAATCACAGTTTGTTTGTCCTTCTCCACTTTAAGCCCCTCTGGAAGAACACCAAACACAGCTGTTAATGGGTTAGGAGGGATTGTGAGTCCAAGGCTGTCTGAAAGGTAATTAAAAATTTTGGTCCAGAATGATGTTAATTTGGTGCAGGCCCAGAACATGTGACCCAGTGAGGCTGGGACTTGATTGCAGCGTTCGCAGGTTGGATCATGACCTGGAAACATTTCGGAGAGTTTTAGGCGAGACAAATGTGCTCAATATATAATTTTGAGTTGAATAATTGTATGCTTTGTGCATATGGAGCTTGAGTGAATTCTCTGCATTGCTATTTTCCACTACTTCTTGTTATATTGATTAAGAGATCTTTTTCCCAGTGTCCTCTTGGATCTTTGAAAGGGAGAGACTGTAAAATAATTTTATATATTGTAGAGATGGTGTCTGAGTCCTTGAGATTGAGCAATATTTTTTCCAGCATGGATGAGGGTGCAAGATGAGGAAAATCAGGCAGGTTCTGTTTAACAAAGTTCCTAATTTGAAGACAGTGAAAGAAATGTGTAGCTGGAATGTTAAATTTGGAATGTAATTGTTCATAGGATGCAAAGACGTTGTCTATATAAAGATCTCTAAGCAAGTTACTAATTCGATAATACAGTGTTTGATACTACCAGTAGTTGTCAGAAGTCATTTTAAAAGTTAAATAGAGTCTACGTGTGTGTTCTTATGATGTTTCACATGATTCAGGTTAAAAACACCCACAGGTGGTTAAGTACGCTATGGAGCATTCTGGGATACAGTTATTCTAAAATCATTGATCAAAAGAAGGAAAAAATAGCATTTAGATGCTTAGAAAAACCACCAAATCTACAGTAAAGTTACAGTATTATGACTGTAGATTTGGGATAGGAGGGATTCCTTCAGAACTGAGTCTCTGGTATGAATTGAATTATTCAGAGATGGTTACTAAAAGCCAAGTGTGCATTTTGAATAAAACTGAATCTTGGCAGACAGTTTTAATACTGTAACACACAGGAATGTGACAGATAGAGGTATGGAATTAACAAAATTGGCAGTGGTAGGTTCCTTAAAGGACCATTGGTTCATTAATGGCCTAACCTGTCATCTCCTTCTTATGCTGCTATGCAGTACCACTCCAATGTTCTGCAACACACATTCCTGGCTGCCGCTCCCTGTGTCTGCACGTTCATGCTGCCAGCTCTTTTGCTCACTGCTCAACTGGGACCAGTGGCAATATCATCTTCCACACTTTCCTCAGCTACTCCAAAATCTAGATCCTACCTGTGCCTTGCCAGGGGCCACACATTCAGAATGACTTTACTGGTGGAGGAGTTGTCCTCTTTATATACTTCTCTTAAGTGCTGGGCGCCCCTCTTTCACATTCTCAGAGGCTGCTTTTATTGCTGGCTTCTTGAGGAAGCCCCACCCATTCTGATAGCTCACAGCTTGCAGGAAACATGTCCCTCTTAGGTCTAGACAGAGGATATTACATTACATTTTTATATACTGAAATGGTAGAATAAATAGATCACACTTGCCTTAACAAATTCCAAGAAATATTGCTAGAATGGAAATGGAGATGGTGTCTTCTATACCAGAATGACTCATATGATTTTGTTGTTAAATGTCCATACAACCACTTCAAAGATATATACACCAAATCTCTCTGTATATTGGGTAAGACATGTTTATAAATTTAGACACTCACTTCAGAAGAGGTCATCCTTTTGTATGAATGGATCCTGAAGCCCCAGTGCAGTGATGGCAATGTGCTGTAAAAATGGTGTTGTCATTTGGATAGATTTAAAACCGGTCCTGACTCTGTGGTCAATAAACATCCCTGGGTATCCTTTGTAAAGAGTAGGGTGTATCCCGTTGTCCAGGCCTAATCGTTATGGCCTTCTAATCATCCCTTGTCTCTATTGAGTATCTCTCTCACCACCTCACATCTAATGTGTGGTGAGTGTACTAGGACAAAAATGGTTGCCATTGCATCATCCTGGTGGATGCTACACATTAGTGGGGGTTGAAGTGGCTCCCCACTCACTGTGAAAAGCATGTTGAGTAGTGAGAAAAGCATTATGTAAATGTAAAGAATTATTTATCATTATTAAAATACCTGTATATGCTGTGCATGCACTGTATGAAAAAAAGAATACATTGGCTATACAAATCAATCTGTCCAGGCTGTCGATGTATCAATCCATTCATTCATTATATAACCCAATTTATCCAGAACAGGGCTGTAGGAACTGGAGTGTAACCCAGCAGTACTGGGTACAAGGCAGGGACTAGCTGCAGACAGAGTGGCTGTTCATCACAGGGCACATTCACGCATACACTAATACCATTTAACCAGTTATTCACATCATTGGAGCTTGGGTTGAAAGTTACAGTATAAGTGAGTGTGTATGTCTGGATCGGTGTGTCCTATGCACAACATTGTTAGATTATTCTCCAGCTCTCCTCAACCCTAAATGGAAAAAGCAAGTTAATAAGATGGTTGAATGGCTGAATTTATAAGTAGTTAACATCTGAGTGAGAAAGGTGCTTTAGTATTTATTAAGTGACCTCTCTATTTACTTTTCAACTGTGGCATACTGTATGTGGTTTTCTCAATCTCTGCTGCTTAAGCAGATATAAATGTTTTATGCAATTCCCACAAAATTAGGATTTATCATTTTATACAACATTTAGCATTCTATGTCCCATTTATTTTTGACCATAAAAGATTCTTTTTTGAAATGAATTAGGCAATTTCAAAGAAGAAGTGGCTTCCAAAGAATTCATGAAGATAAGATGAGATTCTTCCACCAGTGCCCATTATCTCAACATGACCTGAGAAATGAATAAGAGAGATAAAGAACACTTCCATCCATCCATTTTCCAACCCGCTGAATCCGAATACAGGGTCACGGGGGTCTGCTGGAGCCAATCCCAGCCAACACAGGGCACAAGGCAGGAACCAATCCTGGGCAGGGTGCCAACCCACCGCAGGAAGAACACTTTTAAGTTCAAATAAATATTTTGAGTCTGAGGAGGATCTTTGACAATCTAATAGCTATATAAGAGTTCCTTCTGGAGATATTGTGTGACCAGTATGGCACATTGTCTTGCTGTACATACTACATCTGAGATTAGTGTCTCGACCAAATGAGGATGTTTGATTTGCCACTGTGTCAAGGGTAGATTGAAATTCCTTAACTTGTAGTTATTTGCTTGAATGTTAAGAAGCAGGGACATTCTGGACACTAGGACATTCCATTTATGAAGACTTTTCCATGATTTTCTATCAGATCATCTGATTTCCATTTAATGTAGGTAAACAACCCACTTAGATGTTTTCTTGAAGGTAGATGGGCTGATGATTAAGATTATGGACAATCATTAAAGCTTTAAATGAAGCCGTTTTATTTTTTTTAGACAGAAAAATTTTAATGAGAAGTCATTAGATGTGACGAATGAGGTAGCTTGGGTTTGTGAGTTACTTGGACTTAGTCCTAGAAGCCTCGTTCTTTTTTTCCTTTTCTGTGTTTGCAGAGTCTCTTTGTGTATAAATTGTGCCATTTATTACATTAACTAACTCTTAACTTGAAGGTTTTAAAGTAAGATTTTTCTGAATTTACATGAAACTTAACTGTTATCTTTGACACTGATCTTACTCTTAGAGGTCACATTTCTGCAGTATCAAAGATCTGCTTCCTAAACTTATAAGTATTGTGCATGTTCACTTATCTGTAACAAGAAAAATTAACTGACGCAATGCTTTCTTTATTGTCATACTGCTCAGATTGTTCATTTACTGTGCTATAGTTAATTTAAGAATATTATAGGAAAGATTATAGCAACAACCAAATTACATTTTTAAATGACAGCCTTTGCTACCAGTTACATTTATGGAGCTGATTTTAAAATTCTCAGTTTTTACATAATATAGCATACTATTTTGAAATTAATTAATCCATTTCAGGGATTAGAGACAATACCACTAGCATTGTGCACAACACTCATGCACACACCCACATAGGCCTATTGTACAAATATAACATAAAACATGCATATACATTCAACAAAACACATGAAGATGTAATATGTTCAAATAAGTTTATAATTATCTATATCTAAATATCTATGTATATATCTTCCTCTCAAATCTAGACCAAAATGTCTTTAAGTCTAAACACTATTACATTAACCAAAGAACACAATATGAGGGATAAGGAAAGGAAAAAACAAAGTATTCTTCAATGATATTTATTAACTACTTTAATCATGTAAACAATACATGAATGATAATAATGTGTGTTTAAAGACAGAAAAAAACAGTTATTTTATTGAGTGGTGTCCTGCAAATAGTAAAGTAAATAATTAAAACTCAAAAGACTTGAATTTTAGTTTATCTGAATCCATTCCAAATATAAGTATATTCTTTCATGTGGATTTAACCTTCCATTGTCACATTTCTTTCCTTTCTAAAATCTGCTTCCTCTGCCTTAGAAATAGTGGTAAATGAAGGTGGTCTCTGAAGATGCATGATGTTGGAAAGCCAGTTCCTTTATTATGTCAAAAAATATTGACTAATATGGTGCTTTATGAGCAGGCTGTTAAAGTTCATTACTCACTATTCTTTAAAGTATGGATTTGAGACTCCAATGTTTAAATGACTTAAAAGGTTAGAACCAATTTTAAAGTACTTCTTCTCATGTACAAAACTATAAATGGTTTGCCACCTTACTTTAAAGACCTTGTTAGTGCCTATGGTCCAGTGTGTGCATTGCGATATCAAGACACAGACCTTATTAATACTCTGACGATAAGTAAAATTAATTTAGAAGTCAGAGCTGGAGGCTACAGGGCACACACCCATTTTTTGCTATTAGTATTTTTCCTTAGCAGGCGTCTAGCAGAGTTTGGCTTTGAAGCCAGTATGCTGCTGTAAGGTGTCATTTGTAGGTTTATTCTTGAATCACTTTCTTCCAGGAAATGCAGTCTTGTGCTATTTGTTTTGCATATGGTTTTGTAGGTCGTGCTTCTCTTTGTTTGGTCCAGTTTTTCTTTGGTACTAACCTTTGTATTTTCCACTGCATTTCCTCCAAAGTAGTCTTGTGTTGGAAGTGATGTTTGTCCATTCTGCAAATGTAGCCAAACCAGCATAGATGCTGCTGTTGCATATTTTTTTCTTTGATTGTTGGTTGTTCAAATAAGCTTGATTGGATATTGTCATTTCTAATGTGATCACACAGACTGATTCCCAAGATTTGATGGGGGCATCATATTTGGAAGACCTCCAGTTTGTTGAGAACTTCCTTCAGATTGGCTCCATGGAGCTAGTACTAATGCTCTATACATTCACATCTTTTGATATGTTTTATCTTTTCCACAAACATCAGTTCAGTGATCCAAAGGCAGCTGCTGCTGACTGTGTCCAACCACAGCCAGTTCCATGTCCAGGTAGAGGAGGAAGGTTGGTCCCCCACCAAGGTACTATAAAATTGGGTGGGTATCTATTGAAAATGGACACAAAGAATCCACCCACCCAGCAGAACAATCTGCCTATAATTAATATGGAAGTCCCCTTAGTCTCATTATTTAAATGAATAATTCATTATTTTAACATCATATACTGGTGTTTAGAGTTACTACTGAGCTTGTTCCATATTGTTCTCTTATTGTGCTTACTAATTAAATATAGTACATGTTTTTGATTTGCCAATACAGAGTCTTTTTCGTCAACAACTTCCTACATGAGGAGGGAACAGACAAACATGTCACTCTTTTATCTGTAGCCACAACCCTTTCCTGTGTACCCTTTAAATCCTACCTCATAAACCTAGTGGAAAGATTATATTACTGACATTCTGTAGCAGTGTACAATATATGTGTTGTAGCAAGAAAACAATAGAAACAAACATTTCGGGGTCCTTGCTGGGGAATGGTAAATTGCCATTTACAAATAAAAAAAACCAAGATGAACAAAGAGCTAGAGAGAGTGTCTTTACACCACTGGAATGGTTTGACAAATGGCACAGACTTCCTGTCTGAGATCCCTTCTATGCCTCATTACTTAGAAGGGAGTGATGCTCTTTTGAGGGCTCTTCCAGCTTGATTATAGAAACATAGAAACAGAACTGTAGATAGCAAAAATTCAACACCCACCCCTGACTACCGTGAAACCCTAAAATTTGTCCTGATAAGAGACTTGCAAGGCTCTCACTTGATTTATGACAGTATAATTTTGTGAATGCAAAATTTTCTCTGTTTATTTTTTGCACATTATATTTTGAGTTTATGTTGCACTTCTTTTCATACTACATCTGTAATTATTTTGTAGCACACTGGGTTCTTAAATGAAAGTGTGCTTAAAAAGGATAAACTGCAAATGCCAGTTTCCTTAGATTGTCTTTTAGCTTGACTTCTTTTATAGATGATGAGAGGTTAAGTGGCAACTACAGTTCTATCCATTTTTTCCAACTACAGGGTATTTAATTTATTTTTTCACTTAAAATGTTTAGTATTTTTTGCTGTGGACATGTTTAATAACTGATTTCATTTATTTCCAAAATTTCCAACCTCTAGTTCCTTCAATTTACTGAACTTAAATTAAACTAAATCAAAATAAAAAGTAAAACAAAATATTGTTTGTGTTTCTTAATGACATTACTTGATGTGCCATAACTGAGGTAATCTCTTGGCTATGGATTGCAGTTTATGTTGGAGAGTCACAAGGCCGAAGTAAAGAAAAAATAATAATCTGGTAAGTATTTCTTACAAAATTCTCTATCCTACTGAAAGTTTCTTAACCAATAACAGGCACATTTGCAGGAGGGTGGTATTATGCCTTCTATCACTTTTTGCCTTGAAAAGGAAAGGTTGATTAAGAAATGGGGATGACTGGGAGAGGAAGCAAGCCAAAGTCAAATCCAGCGATCAGTTGTATAGCTCATAACAACCAAAACACTAACCAAAGAATCATAGTAAGTAAAACAGAAACAAAAAGTAGGGAATTGGGAATACTAAAGCTCTTGTACTACACACATGAACGAATAAAAATTTTTTGGGGAATATTTACAAACTTGGACAATGTTGTATCTGATCCCGCAAACTTAGATAATGATGTGTCTGATGCGCCACTTTTTGTAGTGCTGCATTGAAGACCTTCGAAGACCTGCTCCACATCAACAGTCGTATTGTTACTTAAAATGGAGGTGCCCATAAAAAAGAAAATGGAGACAGAAATGGCACCTTTTAATTTATTAATAACTGAAAATCATGTTAATAAAAATAGTACAAAATATGATCTAGCACTTTAGAAAACCCAAAATGGGAATAGATGTGAACAAAAAGAAACTGCCATGAGTGCTCAGGAATCTTTAAGACACAAAGAATAATAAGTTAAACGGTCGTCACCCCAACTGCTGACTAGTCATGTCAGTTGATAGATGGATAATTGCAGAAAAGGCCCAACCCACAAAACTGGTGTATAATTATTGCATATGCTATAGTAATATTAACTATTATTACTTTAAATCACATAAACATGTAGTAGAATTTCACAATTACATTAGGGCTGGTTTAATTCCTAAATAAAATTTTATATTAGGTAGACATTGAGATAGACAGAATCTCTTGAATCACACAGTGTAATTAGTTAAAATTAGCTCATTAAATGCTTATTTAAAATAAACAGCCAAATGACTGGAGGATACGGTTTATGTATCATGAAATATGAGAATTCAGGAAAAAGATAAACATTCATCCATCTGTTTCCCAAATCTGCTTATACTGAGTTAGGTCGGAGAGAATCTGGATCCTATCCTAACAAGCAGAGGGCGCCAGTCAATAGCAGGGTGAAAGGTGAACATGAACAGATGAAAATGACAGACAGGAATATAAAAGCATAAATTTCAAATCACAAAAGTAAACCCAGAAACTGCACATACACTTGAGACCAAGTAAATGTAAGTCACTGTGTTGAAGCATTATTATTTACATTAAACAGATTTAGGTGACTATAAAGTTACAGCAAAAGTGAGTAAAAGTGGGGTAAACAGCCCAATCATGTGTATGATACAGTGTTGTATGTTTAAATAGTAAGAGTTTGCCCATTAATGTACTGAGAATGACATTATGTTTCAACATGAAAATAAAGTTACTGCCTTTTTTCAAGAATGAGTGGAACAATGCCTGAAAAACTAGGGTATTCCTTAAACCTGTTATCCAGAGCTCCGGGTTCCTTGCCAACTGGAAATAGTGTGGGGAATCAACACATAATCCAAAGAAAACAGTATAGATTTTTGCGAGCAGCATTCAACTATTTGTCAGCCTTTAACCTTACTATAATAGATAGATAGATAGATACTTTATTAATCCCAAGGGGAAATTCACATAATCCAGCAGCAGTATACTGATACAAAGAAACAATATTAAATTAAATAGTAACAAAAATGAAAAAATGACAAAAATAAAAATAAAATTAATGTTAGCATTTACTCCCCCGGGTGGCATTGAAGAGTCGCATAGTGTGGGGGAGGAACGATCTCCTCAGTCTGTCAGTGGAGCAGGACAGTGACAAAAGTCTGTCACTGAACCTGCTCCTCTGCCTGGAGATGATCCTGTTAAGTGGATGCAGTGGATTCTTCATGATTGACAGGAGTTTGCTTAGTGCCCGTCGCTCTGCCACAGATGTTAAACTGTCCAACTTTACTCCTACAATACAGCCTGCCTTCTTAACAAGTTTGTCCAGGCGTGAGGCGTCTTTCATCTTTATGCTGCCACCCCAGCACACCACCGTGTAGAAGAGGGCACTCGCCACAACCGTCTGGTAGAACATCTGCAGCATCTTACTGCAGATGTTGAAGGATGCCAACCTTCTCAGAAAGTATAGTCTGCTCTGACCTTTCTTACATAGAGCATCAGTATTGGCAGTCCAGTCCAATTTGTCATCCAGCTGCACTCCCAGATATTTATAGGTCTGCACCCTCTGCACACAGTCTCCTCTGATGATCACAGGGTCCAAGAGGGGCCTAGGCCTCCTAAAATCCACCACCAGCTCCTTGGTCTTGCTGGTGTTAAGGTGTAAGTGGTTTGAGTCGCACCATTTAACAAAGTCTTTGATTAACTTTCTGTACTCCTCCTCCTGCCCACACCTGATGCAGCCCACAATAGCAGTGTCATCAGCGAACTTTTGCACGTGGCAGGACTCCGAGTCATATTGGAAGTCTGATGTATATAGATTGAACAGGACCGGAGAAGGAACAGTCCCCTGCGGCGCCCCTGTATTGCTGAACACAATGTAAGACCTGCAGTTCCCAAGACGCACATATTGAGGTCTGTCTGTAAGATAGTCCACAGTCCATGCCACCAGTTGTGAGTCTACTCCCATCTCAGTCAGCTTGTCTCTAAGGAGCAGAGGTTGGATGGTGTTGAAGGCACTAGAGAAGTCCAGAAACATAATTCTTACAGCACCACTGCCTCTGTCCAAGTGGGAGAGGGATCGGTGTAGCATATAGATGATGGCATCCTCCGCTCCCACCTTCTCCTGGTATGCGAACTGCAGAGGGTCGAGGGCGTGGCGGACCTGTGGCCTCAGGTGGTGAAGCAGCAGCCGCTCTATTATAATATAATATTCTTGCAGCAGAAAAAATCTTAACTAGAAAAAGAAAATCTGATTACATTTCACCCATTTTAGCGTTGTTACATTGGATACCAATACCGTGTCATTTAGAATTGACTTTAAAATACTATTACTCGTTTACAAAGGCTTAAACAATCTGGCCCCATCCTTTATTTTGGAATATCTGTCCCTTTAAGCTCCAAGTTGTAACCACAGGTCTTAAAATGAAGGTCTGCTTATACAGTGGTGTGAAAAACTATTTGCCCCCTTCCTGGTTTCTTATTCTTTTGCATGTTTGTCACACAAAATGTTTCTGATCATGAAACACATTTAACCATTAGTCAAATATAACACAAGTAAACACAAAATGCCGTTTTTAAATGATGGTTTTTATTATTTAGGGAGAAAAAAAATCCAAACCTAGATGGCCCTGTGTGAAAAAGTAATTGCCCCCTTGTTAAAAAAATAACCTAACTGTGGTGTATCACACCTGAGTTCAGTTTCTGTAGCCACCCCCAGGCCTGATTACTGCCTCACCTGTTTCAATCAAGAAATCACTTAAATAGGAGCTGCCTGACACAGAGAAGTAGACCAAAAGCACCTCAAAAGCTAGACAGCATGCCAAGATCCAAAGAAATTCAGGAACAAATGAGAACAGAAGTAATTGAGATCTATCAGTCTGGTAAAGGTTATAAAGCCATTTCTAAAGCTTTGGGACTTCAGCGAACCACAGTGAGAGCCATTATCCACAAATGGCAAAAACATGGAACAGTGGTGAACCTTCCCAGGAGTGGCTGGCCAACCAAAATTACCCCAAGAGCGCAGAGACGACTCATCCGAGAGGTCACAAAAGACCCCAGGACAACGTCTAAAGAACTGCAGGCCTCACTTGCCTCCATTAAGGTCAGTGTTCACGACTCCACCATAAGAAAGAGACTGGGCAAAACGGCCTGCATGGCAGATTTCCAAGATGCAAACCACTGTTAAGCAAAAGAACATTAGGGCTCATCTCAATTTTGCTAAGAAACATCTCAATGATTGCCAAGACTTTTGGGAAAATACCTTGTGGACTGATGAGACAAAAGTTGAACTTTTTGGAAGTCAAATGTCCCGTTACATCTGGCGTAAAAGGAACACAGCATTTCAGAAAAAGAACATCATACCAACAGTAAAATATGGTGGTGATAGTGTGATGGTCTGGGGTTGTTTTGCTGCTTCAGGACCTGGAAGGCTTGCTGTGATAGATGGAACCATGAATTCTATTTTCTACCAAAAAATCCTGAAGGAGAATGTCCGGCCATCTGTTCGTCAACTCAAGCTGAAGCGATCTTGGGTGCTGCAACAGGCCAATGACCCAAAACACACCAGCAAATCCACCTCTGAATGGCTGAAGAAAAACAAAACGAAGACTTTGGAGTGGCCTAGTCAAAGTCCTGACCTGAATCCAATTGAGATGCTATGGCATGACCTTAAAAAGGCGGTTCATGCTAGAAAACCCTCAAATAAAGCTGAATTACAACAATTCTACAAAGATGAGTGGGCCAAAATTCCTCCAGAGCTGTAAAGACTCATTGCAAGTTATCGCAAACGCTTGATTGCAGTTATTGCTGCTAAGGGTGGCCCAACCAGTTATTAGGTTCGGGGGCAATTACTTTTTCACACAGGGCCATGTAGGTTTGGATTTTTTCTCCCTAAATAATAATAACCATCATTTAAAAACTGCATTTTGTGTTTACTTGTGTTATATTTGACTAATGGTTAAATGTGTTTGATGATCAGAAATATTTTGTGTGACAAACATGCAAAAGAATAAGAAATCAGGAAGGGGGCAAATAGTTTTTCACACCACTGTAATTCCAAAAGCCAACCTGAAAAGAAGTGGAGAGGCAGCCTTTTGGTGTTATTCACGTAAAATCTGGAATACTTTACAAATAGACATTTGGCAAGCTAATACTGTAAAACAATTTAAAAAAAATGCTTAAACCCCATTATTTTAAAATGGCGTTTTTGCAGCTACATTTTAGTTGCATCCCTGTTAGTGCATATGGGAATTAAATTATCAATTCTCTCTGGGTTCTGCAATTCTCTACTAACCTGTACTATTCTCTGCTGTATTTTTCCAGTTCTTCTGTAGTGGTGATCTGTCCCACCACCACCTGATCAGGGTACCATGCTGCCCCCCGCATTGATGAATTGAATGGCAAGTGTTCCAGAAGTCCACATGTCCATCATCATTACATTCATCCATTTGCATCCTGTAAACCATGAGGACTGATTTAGACTATCTTAGTTGGGTAGAATGCCCAGTGGGGGCTGGCTGGTCTTTTGGTCTTGGAACCCCTGCAGATTTTTGTTTTTTTCCTCCAGCTTGGCCATCTGACCTCACCTTTTTCTTTGTTAAATACTGTATAATATTATTACCTAATCTTGTTTATGTTTTATATATTCTTTTTTATTTCACATGTAAAGCACTTTGAACTACATTGTTTGTATGAAAATGTGCTAAATGAATAAACATTGTTTTAAATATAAAATGAGATATTACTTCTTTAAGGAAAATGAATTAACTAAAAAAAGGCAATCCACTATTGCAAAGGTCATTGTTATTACCAGAATTATAAACATGTACGCTTGAAAACATATCCGTAGTGTTGTTATCGTAAACGGCCTAAATTGCGTTTTTCAAGAGCCATTTCCACAGGAGGGCGCCGTCTATAACACTTGGGTTACGTGTTGGGCGGACGGCATAACGCAGGATTAGAAAACTGCGAGAATTCTAACGGTAACTTTATAAACATCAATTATGTATGCCACCACAAGCAAATCATTGTGTGACAAGTACAACGAGAGAATTCCAGCTTTCTAACAATACCTGACTCCTACAAAGATATGTTTAAGTCCGGTGGATATCGGTTTTAAGAAAGACAAAATTACAGAGAAAGAAAACTAGACATTAAACACAAGCCTGGCTTTGTGAAGAAGGGCTTCGTCCAATCCGGAAAAATATGTGGGTTAGTCTCAGCCAGTGGTAATTAAGAATCTTTGACTCAAGATATTTGAGGAGGCCAATAGGAAAATAATATTGGGGTTACCAATGAAAAATGAAGAGCACAGCCCCGGGAACCAATCAGGAAGCTCGCGCTCTTGGAGGAGGACGCGCCAAATGAGTGCGTCCCCATCCATCCGGCAAGATGGCGCTCCCTCTTTGTTTGCTTGCCTCTTGTTAATTTGCTCTCCCGTTTAATCGCGAAACCTGTGCAAATTTCCCAAGATACCAATTCCAAATGAGAGGCAAAGCGCGCCCCTCGTGTTTTCGATCAGCAAGAGATGACTGCAGAGCCTAAAAGGTAAAAGTTAAAGGTAGCATTCTGAACTGATTTTCTCGTATTTGCGGGCCTTTTTTTCAAAATGTACAATGTGAACCGTCCGGCATTTTGCGTAGTGATCCGGTTCATCACGGCTGTTACAGAAGGAAAGCGGACTCTTATTGGATTCCTGTAAGACGACAGATAACAAGTATAGTTGTGCTGCGAGTTCGTAAGAAAGAGGGTGTAGCATCTGAGCATCACTTTCAGAATGTTTTCTCCACGTTTACTAGTAGTGTATGTCCCGGTGTAATAAGTCCGTTCCAGAAGTATCGTTTACTTTTGTGCTGAAGTCAGAAAACGTGCCTGCACCGGAATGTCATGGAATAGATATTGTCACGTGTAGATCAGGACCCAAGATTTGTAGGGAGGGACACAGTTTAACCTTCATACATAATCTTAATGAACGAATATTAGGACTATTCGCAACTATCACCCTTGCTTGTTCACTGACATCGATGCCTGTGTGTTTCTTTTGTGAGTAAATGCAGCATCAGTAAAGTACTTCTTTTGAGCTCTGTTCAGAAGTGTGAGAATTTTCTTCAGGTGTGATGTGCTTAGCTTCTTCAAAACCATTGTTGGTAGTATATGCAGTGTTAAAAGTAAAGCTGCACATGATGTCAACTTTTGATTTCGCTATCTGTCATCACTTCAACAGCAGTTTGTGTTTTACGATGTAGCATGTTTAGGAGTAACACGAGGATTTGAAGCCATCCCTAATTCCTGACAATTGTGATGCTCTAAATTTTCTGTTGCAGCTAATGCAGTTCCGATAACACGAGTCCTGCGGGTACAATTCGTGCTGAGCTTCTTGACTAGAAGGAAAGAATAGTGACCCGCGGCAACTGTTTACACGTCTGTTGACACTGCTGTCATTCTGTCTTCTGCAGTCTTTTGGCATAAGAACTTTATTATTGATCCAATTTAAATTGTCATTACCTTATTCAGGTTTCACCGAAAGAACAAGATAAACTATATTTTGTGTATGTGCATCTGTTTATTTTATAATGCGATTGGGGCCACATTAAGTTCAATCTGCACATCTTTACGATGTTTTGAACTTCCTGCAGTCTGTGCGATCGTTGCTTAAAATGTAGGTATTTGAACCTTCACTGTCTACTGTTGATATTGTTTTAGGGACTTATGGCAAAAACATTTACTTATTTGGCTGATGCTTTTATCCAAGGTGCCTTACAACATTTATGATACAATTGGTTATGTTTCTTTTTTGTTTTTCCTATTGGAGCACAGGCAGGTAAAGTAAGTTGCTCATGGTCACACAATGTTAGTAGCAGGGTTTGAAGTCCAAAGCCTTAACCACTACATCACATTGTCTAATACATTACAGTTTTTAAGAACAATGTGTTTTTATAGCTTTTTTTCTTTTTTTTAATAACATTTGGTGGCTGGTGGTCATAGTACATGTACATCCACCTGAACACTACTTGCACTATAGTAAGTTCAACTTCACCTTGGAAATGTGCCAGTTTGCAAAAGATTTTTTTAAACAAATGGAAGCCTGCAGGATCAGAAAAATACATTTACCTGATGTGACTTATTAAAACTGATTGTTATATGTTAATTTTGAAAGGAGTAGTATGTATCATAGTTAAGAAGTTACTTAGTGAAAGTGATATATTAGGGGTGGTTATCAGGACTATTGTCCCCATTTGATTTTGATTTGTTTTTTAGAGATTACTTAATCTTACATAGAGAACATTAATATAATGTGACAAATTTCAGTAAAACATTATTTGAAGGGCTTCATAACATATACATTAGCATTGAATGACATTTAAGAAGCAATACTTAATTAGTAATGAGCAGAACATCAGTATTTGCAAGATATGAAAAAATATTATTACTCTGAGCACTGCACTGCAATTCACCATAATTTAACTAACATGTATCACCACATAAGAATCCACACATATCATGGGGGCCCCTTGTTTTAATACATTGCCGTTACATTGTCTTTATATAACATCAGTCTCATCTTGTGAATAATATTATAAAATAATCAAATATTGCTTCTTAAGTAATAAATGTTATTCAGTAACCTATTTGTGTGTTATGAATCTCCATGTTGACACCCTTCAACTAAACAATTAGCATTTTGGACAATAGTCTTGAATTAGTGCAAATTAAAGATATAGAAGGAAGACTTGAGTCATTCTATAAATCTACAAGTTACACATCTTCAGTTGCTCATGTGTAGCAGTCATATTAATCTGTCTCGAAAATGTGTCCTCACAGTTCCACATCAAACAAAAAGGAAGTGTTTTATAATGAGCATCTAGAGCTGACATATGTTGATGAGCGTTGGATGAATGGAACATAATGGATTTAAAAACAACCATCGTGAGTGACAATGCCGCTAATATGATCTGTGCGCTACAGTTTTATGGAGCTACATCACGTCCGCTGCTTTGCAACCATGCTTACTTTGGTATCACAGGCTGCTGTGAAAATTCCAGCGGTTGCATGCTTTTTGGCTGGGTGAGGCACATTGCCAACTTTTTCTACCATAGCAGTACAGTGAACCACGTGCATAAAGAGAAGCAACATTTATTGGACTTACCAACACACAAACTTGGTAGTGATGTCCTGCAATGGAAGAGCACATTGGAAGTGCTTGAAATATTTTTAGAACAACAGCCAGCCATCTCAGCAGCAAAGTTGCTCCCGGTGTGACTGGCATTCAGTGCTGTTGTCTGCAGCACTTCCGCCACAAGTGCCCAGTAGTTTTTAATGTAGTGTCATGAGAGGCGTGGTGATGTTTTGCTTAAGATCTTCATAAAGCCTAGGTACTATAACTTCACTCATTTGCTTTCTGGTTGGTGTAACATTTGGCAAAATCCCTTGTTTTCAGCAGTGGTGTAAGGGCTCATATATCTACAGATTAAAACTGCTATATATTTTATTTTTTTGGCACAAGGCAGATTAAATGGAAGCATGGAGCTAAATGTCATCTCCAGTGTTTAGGCTCTACTGGTTTGGCTGTCGAATGAGATTAAATTTATGGGTGATGTTGGATAAAATTATTTCTGAGATTTTTTGTTACAACATACTTCTGAGTTGCACAATTTACATATGGCTTTGCTAATGTCCAGTTGTTGTTTACCAATACACTGTTTAAATCTGCAGTAAATCCATGTATCAGATTTAAGTGTAGGTGCTAATTTCAGCTGAGGAGGGCACACCATTTTATGCAGTGGGGTAAAGTGCATTTTCCATAGATGGCATTAACAGGCACATTAGCGACATTTGCTGGATAGGATGTCAAAAAGGAAGATTAGCACAAATCTACATAGAGTAATTGAACAGGCTAGATATTCACAAGCTTGATCTTGAAACTTTAAGAATTGATATTAAATCGAAATGAAAAATAATGATTAATCTGAAAATCAATATTTTTACCCAGGCCTGTTATTTATAGAAAAATAGTTAATCCTTAATAAAATGAAACAGATTGCACATAGCTCAGTAAACATTTCTGCCGAAATGGATTTCATTTAGTATAAGCTATTTGTATTGCATTCACACAGTTCGAAAATATAAAGTAGGCATTATCAATAATTCTGTTGGCCTTATTTCTTTCTTTGTAACCCACTATTTTTACTTAATGAGTTATGTGAACAGTTAAAGAACATTTTTTTTTTAACTTTTTGCATTTTTTTGTTGCTAAAATGCAGCTGATTGATATTTGTTAGGATGTGCTAAATTTCAGCTATATGTTAACACTAGAATTACCAGAATCTACGAAAAAACTCATAGATCCGTCCCACCTTAAATCGCTTCTTAAAACCGTTCTCACCTCTCCACCATCTTCCTTTGTCCTGTAAACGTGCCGATAAAAACAAACTGCAAGCAGCCAGCAATTCCATCCCCCCACTGACTTAGAACGTGCAGGAACTTCTCCCAGCTCATGCCTCGATTTATCTGGGAATGAAGGGGAGTTTTAGAGTGGAAATAATAGATTGTTATTTGAAACACACACATTTCATTTGTGTTCCGTTTCTACAGTAATCTGTGTAAACACAATGTTAAAACAGAAACGTTTCTTCATATTTTACTAATAAATGTTACAAAATGTAGGCATAAACTATAACGTGTGAAGCCTGAAAGCCAAAGATCAAATAAACATTTTCATAAAAGGTTCAAGAGTTTTACAACAGCTTCCGTGGCGTACTGGTAAGATTTCGACACTTATAGTGCTGCAGACTTGGTGTACCTCGAGATCAGAGTTCGATTCCCCGCTGGGGAGAATATTTATTTATTTATTTTTAACTTTCGCCGTTCTGCCTGCCTGAACTCCCTGTCTATCTATATAGTAATAACAGTAATTTTATTATTATATAGGAGCTTCCCTGTCTACCTATCAAATAGTGCCTTTCCTTCCTATCTATCTATATATCTATCCCCTTAGCTGTTTTTTATAGATCTATTATACAGTGCCTTCCCTGTTTATTTATATATGTAGTGCCTTCTCTGCCTGTCTGTCTGTCTGATTGCATATAGTGCTGAACTTACTGCTCTGTACTATTCTGTCCTCTGCGTGTCCTGGAGTACAAAAGAAACACCACCATATAGCAACATGTGTGAACTGGCAAGATCGGGGAAAAAACATGCGGTCACTGATTACAAACCGCAAGATGAATGAAAGAGACAATAAATTTAAAAACATCATCGCACTAATGCAATATTTGAAAAGGAACAGCGTCAGATCGAGTTTGAATATGCGCCCGATCTGACGCTCTTCATTTTCAAGTAATATTGCATGTACTGTACTATTTTAGAATAAAAACATACATTTGATTTCAGTCAGTCTGTAAGAGCCAGTGTAAATGCATGATAATTGTAAAGGTTAGCTTTTTTTTTTTTTTAATTCAGTTCCATTCTCTCAGTCACGTTCACGATCCACCCCCTCCCCATCTGACACTGCTGTTTACACATAGATGCGCTATAGCTCAAATGTGATTTATTTGGAGACGCGCTATAGCTCGAATGTTATTATATAGGGAAGAAAGTACAGTGTCAGGTGCTCATTCAATGTAATAGGAACCATAGCACAGAGAGATGTGTACACTGCAACAAGTACACTTGTCGCAAATGTAGGAAGGGTGTGTGGGAACTGTTAATATTTGAATGTGATGATTTTATATAGCACGGATCGGAAATCAGTTCTTAGCATTGCACCACGCAAGCTGTCGTATCAACTGCCTACTGTATCTTGCTTTATTTTTTCTTGACTTATAGTCTAGAATAAAAGTGCACTTGTTTTGTTATACTTGTACACCAACATATGTTCCTGTGTTTGAGCGACACGGGCATGCTCAAAAAATAGATGTGTAATACCACGAAAAGTGCACGCAGGCACTTCAGTTCGCAAGCATCGATATGAGAATGCAGTCACAAGTACGCTGCAGAGCTACAGCACATCTTTATGTGAAAACAGCAGTGTCAGAGGGGGTGTAGGGAAGGATCCTGAACACGACTGAGAGAATGAAAATTGAATAAAAAAAAATAAAAAGTAACCTTTACAAATATCATAAATTACACTGGCTGTTACACACTTAAATCAAATGTATGTTTTTATTCTAAAATAGTAAGAATAAGAGCAGTTTACTTCTCAAAACTGAATCGTGCAGTATCGAACTCATGACCATTACGCTACCATGCAGTTGAAGTATGTGTCAATGTGGCATGTTAAGACGGCTTTTTTTCTGCAGTTATATTTTTGAATAAAAGCATACTTGTTTTGTTATATTTGTACCTTTTGTGAAAGTGTTTCTTTGATATTTGGACTTCAGGCTTCATACATTATATAGTTTATGCCTACATTTTGTCATTTACTACTACAATATGAAAAACGTTTCTGTTTTAACATTGTGTTTACACAGATTACTGTAGAAACGGAACACACATTAAATGCGTGTGTTCCAAATAACAATCTATTATTTCCACTCTAAAACTCCACCTCACTCCCAGATAATCAATGAAGGCATGAGCTGGGAGAAGTTTGTGAACGTTCTAAGTCGGTGGGAGATGGAATAGCTTGCTGCTTTTCTTTTATCAGCACATTTAGATTAACAAAAGACGCTGGCGGGGAGGTGAGAATGGTTTTAAGAAGCGATTTAAGGTGGGACGGATCTACGAGTTTTTTCGTAGGCTCTGGCAATTCTAGTGTTAAGGATTTTGTTAAAGTGAACTATGACAATATTTGGGACCTACTACTACGGATGCACGATAATATTGGATTTATATCTGTATCGGCAGATAATGGGTTAAAAGTTTAGCGCATCGGACCGATGACTAAATTAGACCGATAATTCGAACCAATATTGATGACACATTCACTGTGTTCGGGACATGCCAGACGTTTAGGCGATGCTAGGCTACTGTGCGAAAATGTCTGAGTTGTGGAAGTTTTTCAAAGTGAGTGAGAGCGACATAAAATATGCCATTTGCAACACTTGTTCTACTAATGTTTTGCGAGGAGGGACCAATGTGCCAAATTTTAATACCACCAACTTAATTACACACTTGAAGACACGCCATCCTGACAAATATACAGAATTCCTCAGAGCAAAAGAGGAGAATCCTACGCTACCACGCACAAAATCAAAAACTTCAGTTGCTCAACATGTTGATCAGTTACTTGTTAATTTGATAAAGATAACCCTAAAGCTCAAACAATTACTGCAAAGGTGATGGAATTTATTGCTCTAGACGATCAGCCATTTTCCGTTGTAGAAGATACGGGTTTTCGAAGGCTGCTTGAGCATCTCGAGCCCTGTTACCAGATACTCAGTCACCATTATTTTTCTGACATAGTGCTTCCAGAGATACATAAGATTGTGGAAAGTCATGTGCACAAAATCCTTGCTGAAGAAGTCACAGCCATACTGGTAAGATTTACCACTTTACCACTGATATATTGACATTTGATATGAGTGCTATTAGTATGCTTAGTATAACTGCTCAGTGGATCGACCGCAAGTTTGAATTGCAGAAAGCAGTCTTGCATGCCCACGAATGCTCTGGATCACACATGGGTGCTGCACTCTCTGAGGCATTTAAAAGAATATTTGAAACATGGAAAATACCCAAAGAGGAGGTTCATGTAGTATTACAAGACAATGCACACAACGTTGAAAAGGCTATGGAGGAGTGTGGGATCCCAAGTTTGCCATGTATAACTCCTAATTTACAGCTTGCCATGAACAACGGTGTACTATCCCAGCGCAGCGTCTCGAATACAATAGTGATTGGCAGAAAAATACTCAGTCACTTTAAGCATTCACAATTAGCCAACTCACATCTGAGTTTGGTATGCAGCCGAAAATGCTTCAACAAGACGTTTCAACTAGATAGAACAGCACATTCTATATGCTGCAAAGCTTGCTGGAGCAGAAAAGAGCCCTTGGGGCTTATGCCTCCGATTTTGAGTTACCTGCAACTCTTAACGCCTAATCAGTGGGGTTTGATCGAGAACAGAATCACACTCCTTGCTCCATTTGAACAACTGACTAAAGAAATTTGCCAGTCTGAAGCCTTGGCTTCTAACATTATTCCCTCAGTTAATGCTTTAAAACGACTGTTGACTAAAAGTGCTCATACTGACTTCAGAGCCAACACCCGTAAAAGCGCTCCCTTGGAGGCTGTAAACAAACGTTTCATTGAGATTTACACAGAATCCGTGTACTGTGTTGCGACTATTGTAGACCCAAGATACAAAGACCGCCATTTCGATGCAGATGTAAAATCACTGGCACTCAAAATGTTGCAAGCTTAGATGGAACTTGCATTGAACAAAATGCAAATGAGTGAATCACAGATAGGTTGTCCACAACAGAAAAGGGCCAAGATAAATGACCAGGTGGAATGCACGCTCTTAAAAATGTACAACAAAATTCTTGAAGAGAACACATTGATGCCTCGGGAAAACAGCCAGATGACAACAGAGGCGAGTTTAAAAAATAAAAATAAAAAAAAATAAATAACTAGGGCTGTCGGATCGAATATCACTATTCTAATATAATTCGAATGTATAAAAAAAATCTTGGAAGGCATGAAAGAAAAACGGCAATCGAATGTAAAAGAGCGGATGTTGGTTTTACCTCGCACTAACTTTGGCTTCATGTTACTTAAGACGTGCTGGACACTATTGTGGGATTTTACAGATCTGTTTTTGCACGTAACTTTTTTGGATCAGCGCTATACGTGTTTCTGAATTGTTAACCCATATTGTTATTAGTCATTAGTTAAATGGTCAGCATCTTCTGTGTTAAACACACCCATTTTAAAGAGTGCTAGTTTTCATCAAGCGACTGAGGAAACTATAGCCTGTGCTGCTTTGCTTCATATTTTTGTTTGGTGCGTGTTAACTAAACAGTTTCATAAATAAACACTTAAATTCATTTTACATTTTTTTTTTTTTACTTTGAAAAATGCTGTCTGCTAAATAATAGATTATAATACACAAAATACTTAAAAGACCACCACAAAGTAACATTTAATACACTTGTTTCATTTGTAAAACACGTAAAGGGTCACAATGCTTCACTTTATTTACTGTAAAAAATAGACACAGGGATATAAAGTCCTCTGCCCTATAGGAAAAAAGAAAAAAATGACTGCATTTACTTTGTTTGAGCAATCACTGACAGTTTTGTTTGTTTTTCTTTTGAACCTTGTCTTTAGAAAGTGCCAGTGCAGTGTGTGTCTTATTTCTCTTTGCGTTGCTTTTTGTGGGAAAGCCAATCATGTTCATGGAAGCCACTGTTTTAGCCCGAGTCTCTTAAGCAATAATGAGCAACTTGTAAGCAGATCATGATCTACAGTGAAAAGCAAAAATATTAATAATGTTTCAAAAAACAGCAAATACAATACAGACATGCATTCAATTCAAATGCCATATAATTATTTTTATTGTAAGGACTCTAATCTGACAGCCCTGGTAAAAGCCAAAATGCAGATCTATCATTTAGAGATGAAAGATGACACAGAATATAATGCTGTATATGTATGCATACTACTCGGCAGGTGCAGGGATTTCTTTCTGAAGCACAAATCCCAAGGAATGAAAATCCACTAAAATACTGGAATAACAACTGGAGTCAGTTTCCTACCATTACCAAAGTAGCATGCAAGTTCCTGTAAGTCCCATGTACTAGCGTGTACAGCGAGAGATTGTTCAATTTGGCTTCCATTGTGATCAATGAAAAGAGAAACAGAATTTCCTGCGACAAGGCAGAGATGCTCTTGTTCCTTAAGAACAACCTCCCCATCATACTTTAAAAAAAAAAAAAAAGAATAATTTTTTATTTCTTTACCGTTGTACGCTTTTCTGTTTTTTAAAATTATAGGTTGGTTAGGTTTATTCCTGGTTAGATTTATTCCTTTCAAAAAGAAAGAAAAAAGTATTATTTAGTATTTAATACTGCAGATTGTAAAACAAAGGATCAGATAGTCAGCCAAATGTGGTTGAGCAGAAGCCATTTTAATGATTGTAAATAATCTGCAAAAGTTGTTGTTCTTAAGTGGTATGGCTTATTTCATTGTCATTGTACATTTTACCATTTTTTCAGTTTTCATTTTTTCCGATTATTGTATTTGTTCCATCAAAAAGAAAGAGAAAAGTGTTATTTAAAGCAACAACCTGCAAAACTGTTTCCCATACAACCAACAAGTAGCCAGCCAAATGTGGCAGATATCACTTATTTTTAATGATTGAATGTGGTGTGCAAAATTGTTATACAAATAAATGTTCACTTTGTCTATAATTCTTGTCCAGACAGGTCAAGTCTCATTTTTCTCGGTATCTTATAAATATGTATATTGGCTTATAAGTACATAGACATTATCGGATATTGACATCGGCCCAAAATTCCCATATCGGTGCATCGCCACCTACTACCTTTTGATTCTGTTTACTTTATACTAGCATAGTACATGTACATTTTTTATGAGAGTGTGAGTCTAACAATAAATATGAAATATCTATCCACAAATAAGTCAAAAGGTTTTGATTACAGTCTGTAGGTACAGTTTAATTTCTGTGTTACTGAATGCAAAATCAGTGATTGGGGATTTTTTCCGCTTTGGATCGAAGGAAGGAAGTGAAGAATGTGTGAGTACCTGTGACAGTTTATGATTGTTCCTGTTATGTGTCTTACAACTGATCCTTGCAAGAAACGCGGCCTGCTCACAATGTTGGCAATATTTATTTATTTTGTTTGGAACAAATTTCACTTGTGATTAAACATTTGGAATAAAACACTGTTTTGGTACATACTAAGTGAAACACTCTGAAAAGTACTGAGGAACTAAACTCTTAAGAGCTCTAAAAAAAAAAAAAAAGAATACTGTATTAAAATCAGTCCTATAGGAAGCTGATAAACAATACAATTATGAATTTCACTGTACTGTTCACATGTAACTAATAAACGTATGATCAACCACATTTATTTTTATAGCAAATTTTTATATATAAAAGTAGCTTAAAGTACAATAGTAACAGCTACATCATAAAGTATATCAAACAATTTAAAAGAGTGAATAAGCTATAAAACATATTTATTAAATGTTATGTAGATCAGTAGGATTAAGAAATAAAATATCCAGCATGAGAAATGCTGTGATGAGATGAACAAGTTGGAGAGGAAAATAAAAATTGCAACTGACTTCTCTCAGGTCAAGAGCCAGCCCAATTCACAGTGCTAGGGGTAGTAACTAACAATTATTTTGATAATTGATTAATCTGACAATTTTGTTGATTATTTGATTAGATGGGCTGTAAAAAACTGTATTTGAAATTAAACACAAAATTCATGAAAATGGGACTTTTCACTAAATAAACAGATTTGTATAAATTTTTCATAAATGTATAGAAACCTTTATTTTGTTTAAAATATACATTTAATAATACTTTTAAAATTAAACCATAAAAAATAAAAATGAAACTCTTAGTAGGACTTTTGC
The DNA here is from genome assembly GCF_016835505.1 of Polypterus senegalus. Classification (NCBI taxonomy): domain Eukaryota; kingdom Metazoa; phylum Chordata; class Cladistia; order Polypteriformes; family Polypteridae; genus Polypterus; species Polypterus senegalus. The sequence continues at coordinate 38,187,659 of NC_053163.1, forward strand.
CTCTGGGTGTACAATAAATACACACGCTTTCCTTAAAAATAAGTTTTCCATAAATTAACTAAATTCACAATTTGGCTTATGTATTCAGAATTACACTAAACATGATTCAGAATTAAACATGATTTATGTTAAGGTTTTTTCCCAGTTTCTGGTAAAGAGATTATTTACTGGCAATGCTCCATCATGACTTTTTTTTTTTTTCTTTTTTCAAGTCTGCAGTAATGTTTGAAATTAGTTCAGCACAACAGACTATTTTCTTTTTTGTAGCAAAAGTGGTTTCATTTGTGTGAAACTTAGTTCTCCCTTTGCTATGTAATAAGCTGATTTTATTTTAACTGAAAGTTCATATCTTTTTGCATTATCATTTGTCTTATTTTATGTCTAGAAACATTTTACCCCTGCTGATTCTTTGACAGATTGTCTTGCAGTCAAAACATTGTTGTAACCTGATGCACGTCATTTGCTGTCGGGAGTGTGCTGTTAGATTTTCACGTTTGAAAACTGTGTGATCCTTGCACAAAATATGTTTTAAAGTAGGCATGGTGCACCAACACTTACACATTTTAGCATCTTCCTCCAGATTGTATAAAAGCCATTTGAAGTCTGATAGCCAACTAGTCTGGAACATTTGCTTTCCCACCCCACTTCTGCCTTTTGACTGTGAATGAGCAATACACCCTTCAGTTGTGGTTAATGTGCTGTAGCATTCACCACTGCCCTCTCTCTGAGTTTTCTGATCTCCTTTGCACCCAAGACTGAAAAATTAGTTTTTTGTAAACACACACACACACACACACACACACTGATGTTACATATGAAGGTAAGTGTGTAATGCAGCACCATAATTTAGCAGAGAGACCGTGTCCAAAAAAACACAAACATGGCTAGTGAAAATCTGAAATGTGACATTAGCCACTAGCTAGTAAATAATTTTTTAGTTAATTTAGTTAATTTATGGGTATCCTCAGTCTAAAAGTGTCTGTTGATTGATGATAGTATGGTAGAGAAGATAGTTACTGAAATAAACCACTCTCCTGAGCAGAAAAGTCATGGTAAACCATTTGCTTATTGCAGTTGCTGCCATCCTTTCACTGTAGAGGACATGTGGGTGTTTTTAGGGCATAGTGGATAAACCAGCCCAGACGTGATACTGGGGAGTATTTTCCGTATTATTCATCCTCTGATCAGATGCCTCATCTTAGATGAGTTAATGCTGGTGAAACTCATCTGGGATAAGTCGGTTTTTCAAACGCAGCTGTGTAGTAGATTAGTCTAGCTGGACCTAATCATCCGAAATGATTGAACGTGCCCATGCTGATTGAAAAACCCATAAATATTGAGTCTAGAAAACATGATCAGCAAGTCTTTGATAGGCTGTAACAAAATGACGAAAGAACTGGCACATTTTTTCACACAAGCGGAGCAGGACCTTTTATTCGAAGGATATGAAGAATTTCAAGATTTAATATGCACAAGGGGTAACACTGCAAAAGCAGCCCAAACCAGAAAAGACGGCTGGCAAAAAGTGGCCGACAAGTTAAATGCGTAAGTTGTGTGCATTGTAGTTACTGAATGCAGTGTTTCATTTCCTATATGTCAGATTAATAATTATTTAATGTCATAATTCCAGATTAAATGTGAGCAGAAGAACATGGGAACAGGTTAAAGTGAAGTACAAGAATATACTTCAAACTGGTAAATATTGGTATATAAATATTTAAAGAATTGTTGACATAAAGAATCATATATAATATAAAAAAAACATTAATTTTAAAGCTAATAAGAAGGCAGATAAGCAAAAAACAGGTGGAGGTCCATGCGGTCCAGACCTAACCCCTGCAGAAGAGTTGGCTCTCCAGCAAAATGCCCATCACCCTGTTTCTGAGGGCATTCCAGTGGCAGGATGCAGTGGTCACTTCATTTCAGGTAAAGGATGGTCATTGCATATATTTGTCCTCAATGTGTGCCATAGGTATGTTCCATACAGCCCTCTTTTTTGTTGGGTCAGTTGCAGTGGATGACATATCCCTAGAACTTGTGTCTGACGAAGGTCAAATATTTGATGAAGACACTGTGTCTGATTCATCAGGAGGAGAGGTAAATTTTCCAAATAATGTTTGATCAAACTCCACTCTGATCAGTCCCATGTGCCCCACTCACATTTGGAAATCCTGGGTAATGAGAATGTTAGGCTGATTGTGAGATTCTTTATAGAACTGTGGATGTTTTTGCCTGTGTATTACCTACCTGCAATGGCATGAAACGCCTCTTTTATTGTCTGCACATGCAGGTGTCCAGGAAACGCAATGAAAACCCGAAGAAAATATTTCAGAGCCAAACAGACTTTACAAATTGCCTGGCAAACTGCACTTTTAGATAGATTTTCCGCATCGCCTACAGAATATATAAAAAAAAAAAAGTGCCGCTTGCAAAAAATCACAAAGCAATGCATACTATCTATGTGGTTGTGAGAGCCCGACTTTGCCTTGTTTGACTTTGAATATAAGGTGCTAATAAATCTTTGAGGTACAATATTCACCCACCGGCTAAAGTGGTATCTTTCGAAAAGAATTTCCTCCAGGAGCAATACAGGATATTGCCGATCGTGCAAAACCATCTCTATATGAAATTCCCTTCTTATAATTTGTGCACCGATATTAATTGGTCGCTCCTTCATGAACGGCAAAGCCATAACTGAATGAATTCCATACATGGCCATTGATTAAGTGTGAGCAGGTGTGAGGACTTGGATGTGCCGCTATGACAACACATCCAGCAAGAATTTTGAAAAACCGACAGATCCAGGATCAGGCCAAATCATCAACAATTACATCTGGCTAAACGTGTAATCTACGTATGAAAAATACCCCCCGGTCCGTAAACTGACTTTTTCCGACACCCATTTTCGGGGAAGTTATGGGTATCTTTTTTTTTGGTCATTGTGAAGCACCTGCATTTTACCAATAACGGTAACTATGATGAAGCCATGAAACTGTACAAACTTTGTAATGTGTATCACGTGATCATCAAAAATATGCAGAAGGTGTATGTTCCCATGAAAGTCTTATGGGTTATAAGAGAAAGCTGTTGTGAGTACAGTATATCACATTCAGACCGGCATGTTTCGGTATCTCGTTATCCATGTAGTGTGGAGCAACCTGTGGTTACATCTGGAACAGTACAAAATATCTTAATATCCGCTCAAATGTTGTCTATGTGCATTTGGGACATAGACTTAATCTACTACAGCACAGCTGTGAATACTAGATCTGTCTTTCCTACTTTGATTATGTTAATGTTTTGGTATTTGCAGGCTTCTTTTACACAAAATTTTTGTTGGAAAAATATTTTTCACTTTTAGCTTGATTTTTCTGGGGGCATAATGCTAAGGAGGCTATGAAAAGCAAGTTAGATACTGGTTTGAAATTGCTTACAATTGCACAATCTTTAAGAGAACAAAACGTATATTTACACATAATTCAGTCAAAGATATAGTCGCATATGCGGTACAGTGGTATAACAAAAAAACCAAAAGATCCATCAAAAAGAAAATGCAGACAGCCTTCTTCCCCTACCCATGTCGGAGATCAGTTTGACAAAAAAAAGACTCGGTTTGAAGTCTCATTGTAGTTTTAACAGCAGCAAAGGTCAAGGAAAGACCTGGGAAAACTACAATATGTTGCAATAACATTATTGTATTCTTGCCACATTCTTAAAAAATTATGTGACTGTTCCATCAAGAAGGAATTTCATTGTTTCTAGCTTTAGAAATAAGAAATTACTTTCCCATTGAGATATAAGATAGTAGATAGGTTCACTGCACTGTGTAGCTTCATAACAACATTAGAAGCATGCTGTAAATTTACATTTAGCACACAAATGTATTATGAGATATTTTGGTACTAACTTTTTAAGGTCTGGCTTAAAATTTTCTAGATTCTTGTCCCCATGAAGGGGTAGAAGCCTGTAGCCATTGTTTAGCCTTGACAAACATTTGTGTATTTTTAGCAGCATCCACTGCATGGCAGTATAGATTGCTTGTTGAACTGAAGATTTCATATTTTAATTCTTTTTTTTTTAACACAGTACAGCATCACATACTTGCCATTGCTGTCATCAAAAGAAGTACTGTACAATAAGCAGAGAAATTTTGCATATGATTAGTTGATTTTGACTGTCGTAAGAAATGGAAGTGACATGGAGACTGCTCTTGTATTATTCCCAAGTTTCAGTGCATGAATTGGAAAAGGAACATAATTATACAAGTGTATTTTCTTTTCAGGTGCTTATCCATCTTGGTCGTGCTCAAATACCAAATGACCCATCTTTATGTATCTGGGAAAACAAGTTTTTTTTTTTTTTTTAACCATAATTTAATTTGTCACTAAACTTCAGCCCTACACCACATTTATATCCACTGTCATATCTCAAAATGTTATTATTAGCATTGTTTTTGGTTAGTGAAGTGACTTGTGTAATACATAGTAGCTAATTGGTAACAAAATTAGTTGACAACTATTTTAGCCTCTTATTATGAATGACATTGATTAGTTGTGGCAGTTCTAATGCAAATGTTTTTTTTAAACAACAGGTTAACTACAGCATTTTCATTTACTTCTGGAAAATACCTTTTTTTACTAATAAGCATTGCTCAATGTCCATAGTGCTAGCCATAAGGCCATGCTGAACATCCTTGAAGAAAAAGGTGGGGACTAGGGTTGAGCTGATTCTAAATAAAAATCATCGATTGGATTCAAACATTTGCAAAAATTTCCTCAATGTGCCATGTCTTGTTATTTTTAATCTTGTGCACCTTACAAGAAAGCTGTCAGGCAGTCATATTCTTGGCAAAAGACATGTGAGATTCTGGTGCTTTGTTCGGCAGGAGTGCTCTCAATGTCCTGTAGTTTTACAGAAGGCATTAATGAGCAGAGTTTGAATGGGAATAGCTGCAGTCTTGCTGTTTGTCTTGAAGTACTCAGTGTGCTTGAAGTGGGACTATGCCAGCTGCACTGGAAGCTTCAAAGAGACCCCCGCCCCAATATTGTATACTAATATATACACCCTCTGACACAAAACCACTGTCATGTAATAGTAATGATGAACTGGAAGATGAAACATGATTCTGACTAAACATTACTGCCAGTAATTTGATTTCACATCAAGTACTGCTTGCAAGCATATCGTGTAGTGTCTCAGCATTTGTTTTTGGCACCAGCCAGTACAAAGGTCAGTGGCCAGTAGACTTCAGCCTGTGATATAAACTGAGGGCTGAGCTCACCATGCTCCCTGAAACCATTGCCGCTCACTGGAGAGTGCCCTGTGCAGGTCTCTATGCAAAGAGACGAAAGGGTTAAAAATGAGAGCCGATGCAAGATAACGAACAGGACTGAAAGGAGCAAAAGTGTGCATGTTAGTGATAAGGCATGCTTTGGAGCCAAATCAAACACCAGAGCAGCAGTCAGGGTAGTAAACAGAGTTTATTTCTTTTCTTACTGTAATGTCATTTAAAGATGTTATTCCTATTCCCTTTTTTTTTATTTCCACAATCCACATGGTTCTCCTTTGTCCACGTGAACGACCTGTACAGTTGGAATATATTTGCACTGTGTACACAAGATCATATTGAGAACTTTTAAGACATTGCACAGTCCTAGTTGGGCCTGGATCCATTGGGCAAGTCTAGGACTTTAATTGTGATGCTGTCTTACAAAGCTCTAATTATTTTACTGAAAACATGTAAAATATTTCTGGTTTAAGTAATGACATGATCTCATTTGTTTTAACAGCTAGTCAGTTATTGTGAACAATATCCTATGGATGCTTCTATTGACAGTTAGTGGAGAAATTGTATTCCTCCAAATGACTGTGTACTATTTTAGCAAAGACTAGTATGCAGAAGTTAATTAGATCTGTCAAGTTGGCCAAAAAAGTTTGTATATTCTAATTCCTTATTATGGCGGCAGTGACAGCAACAGCAAGAAAGGTTTCTAGCCTTACATAGCATCTGTTACTTAATAATAATAAAAGCCATCAAAATGCTTCTCATCTGCACTGCCGTATTTCTTCCAGTGTACTACTGATGGCTGGGTGCACAATTTCTTTTTGTGAACAGCGAGCCTTGAAGCAGCCACGAGAAAAAGCTGAAATCCTTATGAGCCACAAATGCTGGCAATGCCCTCCAGTAATACATTTTTTTTTTTTTTTTATATACACACTTGTGCATCTGCAAGTGATGAACCCCTTATGAAAATGTTGTGTGGGTCTTGTATGTAGCATACAAGCTTACTGTGATGTCTCTTGCTGCTGTGAGAAATGGGAAGCAGGGTTAAAGTGCAGGCCAAGGAAAGCACTTGTCATGAAGGTCTGCACAATCTTAACTTTTTTTTCTCTTTTACAGTCAGTTGAAGTAATCCTTCTATATAAAAGCGGTCAGGATTGTCCTTCCGTCCCGTGAGTGCTACGCAGGCGCGGAGTTTCACACACGCCCTGTCCATTTTGCAATGCACAATGGGATTTGTAGTTTTGTTTTTCCAGGTAAAAGATGATTTTCTACTCCAGCCTGTGCGATATCTTCTTTCTTACTATATAAAAGCGGTCGGGATTGTCCTTCCGTCCCGTGAGTGAAAAGCGTAGCGGTATTCCGCATATCACAGACTTACTACTTGCAGCTTGCGGTACGAAGCGACATGATATGAGCAGAGTTCTGGTGCTCCCATTGTTCCCTTGCTTTTGTGCGCGATGCGCTGGAAAAATAGACAAAATTATGTCTCTGGAAATAATTAATGTTGATAGAGTACAAATTCCACACCGCGTAGTAAATATCAGAGGGGTTCAAAAGGGCGACCTCAATATAGAAAAAAAGTAAAGCAAACAACTGTTCTTTGACAATCCAATATCAGCTTTTACGTTCCAGTTAGGTAAGTGGGTAGGTTGGGAGCATGCACTACCACACAACAAACCACCTGGATTGGGACCGGAGTGCAGCTTTTTTTTTTTTCTTTTTTCCCCTCAGTGGCTGCAGTGCCAAATCTGTCACCATACCCTGAGTTTTCCCTGCAAGTTGGAATTTGACCCTTTTTTTTTTTTTAAATAAATTTGAATAGTATTTGAATAATGACCTTTAATCTGACAGCCCTACTCTGTTAGGGTTGAACGATAAATTGATTTCAAGTTGAAATTGTGATTTGAAACAAAGTGATTAGCAAATAGCAAATGCTGTGACTTTAGGATATACATTATCTTAAGCAGCGTGTTTTTCCGACCATTTGGGCTATCCGATTGAACTTTGCAATTCGAATATAATTTGAATTCATTTTAATAAAATACCTTCTTCAAACCCAACAGCTGAGATTCGATTGTAAAAGAATGGCTGTTTGTTTTACCCATACTAGTTTAAGCTTCCAGTTACTCAAGATGTGTTATGCAGAGCCACAGTATTTTGCAGATGTTTTTGCACTTCCACAATCGGGCTATTCATGATTTTGAAAGTTAATTTTTTATTATTAAAACTTACAGCTAGACCCCTTCAAAATTTTTTTTCTTCCTAACTGCTGTGCTCTTGGATCAACAAGTCAGACCTGTTACTGTTGGCTGTCTGCTAGGGCCATCTATTAATTAATTTTTTAATGAAGAAATACTCTTTTGAATAAAATGTGCATACTGTATGTACTTGTAGATTCACACAGAACCAAATACAGTAGGTGAGTTTTTGACTGATAGGTGCTCTTCTAGCGTGAATGATGATATGTCGTATCCAGACTGGTTAGTTGGGTTTGACAGTAACTTGGCATTATCTTCGGCAGAAGGTTGTGTGTATGTCACCAATGTGGATTGTTAATAATTGCAAAGCATAGCACAAACTTTTTTTAAAAAAAAAAAAACAAAACACTACATTATAGATATTGGAAAATGTCAGACATTGCCCTGGTTCGTTAGTTACATGACTATTTACCTGATTTTTCACTGGAAGATCCTTATATTGCCAGCAGAATTTAACTATTAAATGGTATCTGAGAGAAGGCGCCAAGCAGTCGGACAGAATAACCTGTGCCAAGTTTGATCACTTTAGATGACCTCTGCATGGACATTCCTAACCAATTCGTAGGGAGGGAGCTCCATATGGGTAAACCTTTTACTTTGATTTCTTATTGTACTTTGCTGCATGTGGGCAAGTATCCTGTAGTTGTCTCTTCCTTTATACATGCGTGTGTGCTGTCTGGCTTGGTGATGCACTATTCTGATGTTCAGTGTGTTATTAATAGTCTGTAGCACTCAATTAATATTCTGAAGGCTGCAATGAATTTATTAGCTGGTTTTATTATTATATTGGAGGCCTTGGCTTAATGCTGTTCTATTGTGCAATAGCATTCACCTTATTTAAAATTAAAACATGTACAGTTCAGTAGGTGCCTTCAAAATAATAACACAATAATAAAACACATTCTTGTGCCTAGCTATATCATTATTATTTTTTTATTTGTTTTACTGGTGAGACTACAAAGCATGAACCACTTATGACAATGTTTCTTGGTTCTCGTTTGTAGCACCCAGCTAGTGTAATGTGTTGTGTCTTGCTGCTGCATGGACAGCTGTTAGGAATGGGAAGCAGGGCCGTGGTGGAGCCCAGGTGAAAGCACTTTTTGTGATAGTACATGGCACATCCGTGGGATTAATTGAGTGAATAGGTTAAGGGATAAGATTGTGCTTTCACGCCAAACAGTCGGTGTAGTTTAAACTTTAGCTGTCGGTAATAGACTGAAAACAAGATGGTGGTGATGCTTCACTTTTATAGGGTGCAGCTTCATTGGATTTTGATGTCTCTTATTTTTAAACTACAGTTGCCTGAGTACCTTTCAGATTGTTTAATCATGTTTAAAATCCGTTATACAGTGAATATTAAATTGAAGCTTGACTAAAAAAAAAATCTCAAAATCTGTCAGAAAAATCACAATTCGATATTTTCCCCAATCGGTTCAGCCATACTGTCAATATCAATTTTCCCCATGCTGCCTCTACTTTTTTTTTTTTTTTAATTCAATAAAAGAAACTATTTTCTTCTCGTTTTTAAATGGTATTATAAGTTCTTATGTTTTCCCCACCTGTACTGGGATATCTGTTAGTGTACTTAACTGCTAATGATGAATTTGGGTTGCAAATGTAATTTGGTTAATGAACTTCCTGTAAACGGAGAGCTGAAAGACGTGGAGAGTGTGGAGGCAGGATTATTGCCTTTTAAATGAAGTAATAAACTGGGAAAAGGGAATCTGAGGATTTTTGCTGTGCATGTAGAAGAACTGCAAAGTGTAATTGAAGAGATGCATTTCTTGGGCAGAAATTAGAGGATAAGTGTAGACTGTGAGTGAGCTTGTGTTTGGTGCAGAATCTCGCATTTTTAAATAGAGAAAAACCGATGAAGAATTTGCCCTCCCTGCTTAGTAAACCGTAGACTCATTTGGCTTTTAAGCTGAAAAGCCTATTTTATGTGTAAACTTGTTAAGCATATTAGTCTTAGATCTTCTTGTTAAACCTGAACATTTTATTAGAATTGTTAAAAATTCTTGTCATAATTACAAGGAACAGTTATTGCACGTGTTATTGATAAATATTTTTGTATGTGTTTTACCAGACAAAAATGAGTTTTTTTTTTTTTTTTAAATCAAACTGCACTTTAGAAAGTATTGTTCACTTTTTCAGCTGACTTTGAATCCAAATAGATTAAGAAATGTATTGATCAGTGCACTTGTCTTAGTTATCCAGTGTTTAATATGTGTAAATTAGCAAATTAAAGTAATAAAATATTAGAATTAAGTAAAATTATCATTATGTGTTTGGGATTGCTGTCAGTTAATACAATAGATAGATTGATTGCAAAAGCCTCAAACACTAACTTTACATGTATTTTTTTGAAATGTGCTGAGTTTATATTTCCCAGTCATTTTTGTGCATACCTAATACTGATTTGCATGATTTAATATCCTCATGTAATGCGTGTCTGTTTCCTTTTTTCCACCCACTTTTTGCCCACTGTTTAAAAAGCATTGGTGCAGCATTGTAGAATGCTAAAGTTTGATGGAGAATCAGAGTACCTATACACAATTTCCACTTGAACAATTGAAGTTTGTTACATGCTTTTTAGTTTTCAATAAAATAAAAGCACACAGGTTTTTGGTTAAAACTTAAAAAGAACAGACCTGGAATTTACTAGATGTAAAGTGTGGGTATCCTTTGTTGCACAAAGTTGTTGTTTTCATTTTTATAGTTTTTTTTTTCTTGTTTTTCAATGTACCAAGATCCTAAAACAATTTAATTAACAGCTCACAAGGCTTGAATTTCAGGGTGCATTTGATTTCCAGTCCACCTTAATAAAAGGAGAAAATTCTGCTGGTCAGTTTTTTTTATGAGCAGCGAGCTTTTGGGTGTGATTTTTACTACTGCAGTAAAAAGTGTGTAATGAGGTTAAGAATTTTGTGTAAGTTTTTACTGTAATATTTGAACACTTTTTCAGTCGGGGGGTGGGGGGAACCAAACATTTTATAGGGGAAGTTATTTTGAAAGAGGTTCTGTGGTTGCAAATGAACATGCTGTCTCTTGAAGGAAAACATTTTATATATACATATGTAATGAATAGTAAATATCTATTTTTTGTGGTGTTTTCTGTGTACACTGTTCACAGTGGGTCTTCAACAAAAGTCTTTTACTCTTTAAAGTCAAGCAGTTTGATTCCTGTCTGTGGGTGTTGTGTGGCATACATAAGACTAAAATTGCTGGACTAATTGAGCTGGCTAATTGTAGCTCATGGTAGCTCAACTGCTTATGGTTTGCAGTTATTCCATAAAAAAAGACCAATAATTTCAAACATTAATATGTATTGTGTGTTCAACCCTTGTAAATGTGCAGTTTTTACATAACTTGCATTTTTTTTGAGTATTTTATGTATATTGGTACAACTGGTTATCAACCACACAAAATATGGAGAATTGGTTCCATTTAGAAGAAATTCCTCTTTTGTAAAGATTTTTGTGACATGCACTTGAGAAATCATTTTACTGCAATGTTTTCAAAAGAAAACAGATAGTATAAATGACACAATATGAGTAGACTATGGAATTGACTAATTGGCACTGAGCTCACTTGTTAGATGCTAAAAAGCCATTTCTCACTCATCAATAAAATCCAGTTCAACACCCATGGCTATGAAATCGATTGTTTCAGATTTGAGACAAATCATATTTTGTGATTACTATTGTTTCATTATTTTTTTATTAAAATGTATAGAAAGTTTTAACCATGCACTGATTTTTATATTTGATGATTAGTGATTGTTTAGATTTGTCATTATAAGAAGGTTCTGCTGAATTTCTCTTTCACATTATGCAACATGAGCTAAAGTTAGGGTTCTTTTATAAAAGGGTTCTTTTTTGCAAATAAGCTCTTCAAAACACTTTTTTATGTAGTTATGAATTAGGGCTGTGCGATGTCTTAAGTTCATATGTCAAGTCGTCATTTAAATACATCGATGATGCTCAGTATCGTTGAGGGATGTAATGGAGCATGTATGGAGAGATGCTTATGGATTATGAATAATTAGCTGCTCTACCCATGTACTATGGAAAGTGACTACACAGGCTGATTGGGGAAATGGTGTGTAGTGTTTTAACTTGGGATGCAGGAGTTTTTTATTTTCTTGTACGCGTAGTATAAAGTATAGTAATCACGAAAAAATTTGACTGATCTCCTTGTTTCATGTGCTCCTGAACACATTTTGACCTTTTTGAATCTGTGTGTGTATATACAGAAACCTGATAACTTGAGAATGCTTTGAGCTAGATAAATCAAATTTGGCATATTGGTGTTATGTCAAAGTGTTATGTTTTTTATTAACTTTTGTGCAACATACATCAACTGGAAGTGGTGCTTTGCCTGAACACATTTCAAAAGTTTTCAAATAAACTGGTATAAAGTTTAAATAAACAGTTAATTGAAATTTTGTAGTGTAGTTTTTTATGTGAAATTTCATTATAAGAAGAAAAAAGAAATTGAAATTTTATATCGTCGTTAGTTAGGGTAAGAAACACATGGATAAAGAATTTCACCTTAATTGGCTTTCCAGAAATGCCAGAAATGGTATTTTAACAGATATAAGCACTATTACCTATGCATTATCTATACTAATAAAAGGCAAAGCCTTCACTGACTGACTGACTGACTGACTCACTCACTGATTCATCACTAATTCTCCAACTTCTCGTGTAGGTAGAAGGCTGAAATTTGGCAGGCTCATTCCTAACAGCTTACTTACAAAAGTTGGGCAGGTTTCATTTCGAAATTCTACGCGTAATGGTCATAACTGGAAGCTATTTTTCTATTTATACTGTAATTGAGTTGAGCTCGAAAGCCGTGGGGGGCGGAGTTTCGTGTGACATCAACTGACTGTCAACGTAGTACGTAGAAAACCAGGAAGAGCTTCAAAAAGCGCTGAAGAAAACATGCATTATATAATTGAGAAGGCAGCGAAACAATAAGAAGCAAACAAGTGACATATACAACCATATTCATGAGTGCTGCTACTTCGGAAACAAAGCACGGTGTAAACCTAAAGTTTAAATTAAGTTCATAGACAGGCTGCTGCTGGCGTTTGTCATGCCCATGGGTAATGCGGGATACAAGTTTAATGAGAGGACGCAGGATATAAACGAGAGTTGTGATCACTTTGTAACTAAGTTAAAATTGCAGGTGAGGGGCTGTGCTTATGCAAATTCCGAGAGATTGTGTTTGTGGGGGATTGACAGTTAAGGCAGGTGGGAGAGTCACGTCATCATCTCCCCTCCCATTCACCTCATTTCGATCTGAGCTGCGCTCCGCAGCTAACGCAGTGTTACGACTTTGTGAAGCTGCCACTAAATACTCACAGAAAAATCCACAAGTTAATACACACACTGTGTCTAGAGTTTTTCCACACTGAATCCTCCAGGATAGATATAGATATATACAGTATATATATATATATAGCAAAATACCCGCGCTTTGCAGCGGAGAAGTAAAAAGAAAAGGAAACATTTTAATAACATAACATGATTGACAATGTAATTGTTGTGTCATTGTCATGAGTGTTGCTGGCATATATATATATATATATATATATATATATATATATATATATATATATATATATATATATATATATATATATATATATATATATACACACATATCTACATATATACTGTATATATATACACATATCTACATATATACTGTATATACACATATACACTGCTCACAAAAATTAAAGGAACACTTTTTTTATTGGGCCTGGCATGAAATCAATTAAACCTGTCTGATAATTTTCTGGTTGGTTAAGCAGCTAAGGTCATTGTTAATCACTTTCAGCTGTATTGGTGTTCATGGACTTAACGACAGGTGCACTAAAGTGGCAACAATTAGAAAACCCTCAAAACAGGACTGGTTTTACATGTGGAGGTCATTTCAAGTTTCTCCCTCTTGATCTTTTTTGGCTGGTTTTCCACTCGTGCTAGTTTTGGCTTGAGTAATCATCTCTACTGGCAGTATGAGGCAATTCCTTAACCCTACAGAAGTTGCACAGGTTGTCCAACTTCTCCAGGATGGCACATCCACACGTGCTGCAGCAAGAAGGTTTAATGCGTGTCCCAGCACAATCTCCAGAACATGGAGGAGATTTCAGGAGACTGGCTGTTATTCTCGGAGAGCTGGACAGGGCCGTAGAAGGTCCTCAACCCATCAGCAGGACCGATACCTGCTCCTTTGTGCAAGGCGGAACAGGCTGAGCACTGCTCGTGCCCTACAGAGGGCCACTGGTGTGAATGTCTCTACCCAAACAATCGGGAACAGACTTCATGAAGATGGCCTGAGGGCCCGACGTCCTGTAGTGGGCCCTGTGCTCACTGCCCAGCACCATGGAGCTCGACTGGCATTTGCTCAAGAACACCAGAATTGGCAAGTCCGCCACTGGCGCCCTGTACTTTTACAGACGAGAGCAGGTTCACCCTGAGCAGCTGTGATAGACGTGAAAGAGTCTTGAGAAGACAAGGAGAACGATATGCTGCCTGCAACGTCGTTCAACATGCCAGGTTTGGTGGTGGGTCAGTGATGGTCTGGGGAGGCATATCCATGAAGGGACGCACAGACATCTACTGCGTAGGAAATGGTGCTCTGACTGCCATAAGGTATCGAGATGAAATCCTTGAACCCATTGTCAGACCCTATGCTGGTGCAGTAGGTCCTGGTTTCCTCCTAATGCACGACAATGCCCGCCTCATGTGGCAAGAGTATGCAGGCAGTACCTGGAGGATGAAGGAATTGAAACAATTGAATGGCCTTCACGATCCCCTGACTTAAACCCAATAGAACATCTGTGGGACATTATGTTTTGGTCCATTGGGCGCCGCCAGGTTGCTCCTCAGACTGTACAACAGCTCAGGGATGCCCTCATACAGATCTGGGAGGAAATGCCACAAGACACCATCCGTCGTCTCATTAGGAGCATGCCCCGACGTTGTCAAGCATGCATACAAGCTCGTGGGGGCCACACAAGATACTGAAAAGCATTTTGAGTAGCAGAAATTAAGTTTTTGAAAAAATGGACTAGCCTGCCATATCTTCATTTCACTCTGATTTTAGGGTGTCTACACAATTGAGCCCTCTGTAGGCAGAAAACTTTTATTTCCATTAAAAGACTTGGCATCCTTTTGTTCCTAAGACATTGCCCTGTCGTTATTTGTATAGATATCCAACTTCATATTGAGATCTGATGTATCTAATGTGTTTCTTTAAAGTGTTCCTTTAATTTTGTGAGCAGTATATATACAAATCTACATATACAGTAATCCCTCGCTATATCGCGCTTCGACTTTCGTGGTTTCACTCTATCGCGGATTTTAAATGTAAGCACATCTAAATATATATCACAGATTTTTCGCTGGTTCGCGGATTTCTGCAGACAGTGGGTCTTTTAATTTATGCAACACGCTTCCTCAGTTTGTTTGCCCAATTGATTTCATACAAGGGACGCTATTGGCGGATGGGTTAGAAGCTACCCAATCAGATCATGTATTACATATTAACTAAAACTCCTCAATGCTATAAGATATGCATCCCGCGCGGAGCTTGATTGTTTGCTTGTCTCTGACTCTCTCACCCTCTCTGACATTCTCTGCGCCTGACGGAGGGGCTGTGAGCAGAGGTGCTGTTTGCTTAAAAGATACTGACGCTCCTCTAAAAAAAATGCCGCTTTATTGCGGTGCTCGGCATATTTAAAAGCACAAAAGCACACGTATTGATTTTTGATTGTTGCTTTAATCTCGCTCTCTCTCTGACGTTCTCTGCGCCTGATGGAGGAGATGTGAGCAGAGGGGCTGTTTGCACAGAGGCTTTTTGCTTAGAAGATGCTGACGCTCCACAAAAAAATGCCGGCAAACTTAAAAGCACACGTATTGATTTTTTGATTGTTTGCTTTTCTTTGTGAGCGCTCTCTCTCCCTCTGAAATTCTCTGCTCCTGAAGAGAAGATGATCTATTTGCATTCTTTTAATTGTGAGAAAGAACTGTCATCTCTGTCTTGTCATGGAGGACAGTTTAAACTTTTGACTAAAGGGTGTTATTTCATGTCTAGAGGGCTCTAATAATGTTAACAGTGTGGGAGAGTTTATAAGAGCTTAAAATATGTAAAAATAACTACACAAACATATGGTTTCTACTTCGCGGATTTTCGTCTATCGCGGGGGGTTCTGGAACGCAACCCCCGCGATCGAGGAGGGATTACTGTATATATTAGGGGTCGGACTCGATTAAAAAAAATCCAATTAATTAGAGGCTGTGTAATAATTAATCGTATGTAATCACACATGAAAATTTGCCTCAAATCGCAAATCTTTTTTTTTAATTTAAAAGGGTTTTAGTGGGCGACAGAATCAAATAATAGACATGGGCATGAATATTGTAAACTCAAGCTCTTTTAATTTCTGAAAAAAAATGCTTTTAAACTGCATTTGAATTCAAAAGAGAAACAAAAATATCATCCCTGGTTAAAATTGGGCAGACTTAAAAATAAAGTGGTAGTTTAAGTACTTTAAGTACATTTCAGAATGGTATTGTCTTTAAATAATAATAACCAAAATTTCAACATAAAGTGCAGTTTTTCTTCTTAAAAAAATAAGTCAGAAACATAAAAGGTAATTTGACCAACTTAATCTTTAAACTCTGAGTAACCTTAGCCAAAGTTATTTTGTACATTAGGCTAAAACAGTGTGATCATTGAACATTTTGTAATTAGATGTAATTAGAATTACTAACGGTCACGGAAGTCCAATGATCCCCAGTAAGAGCCACAAAGTCCGCTTTCTGTAATGCATCTAATTTTGCTTGCTTTTCAGTGTGCACAAAACAATGCTTTTATCAAGGCTTTGGTCGGGTAGTCTTTTGAAATTAAATTTTCCTCCGATCAGTCGAAGGAACATGCTTTATTCCGACTAACATTGTTGTAGCTGTGATGTGTGCATCAATGTAATCGATGTACCAGGAAATCGTGCATTGACAAAAGTTCCCCTTTGCTTGGAATTGAAAATGTGATTAAATGCGTTTTTTTAACGCATTATGGAGTATATGCATCGAAGCTTCTCAGCTGTGCTTGTGCTAAGAAAAGGAAACATTTTAAAAATAACGTAACATGATTCTGCGTTAACCGCATATTTTTTCATACATCCCAAACCAAGGAGATGCGAGAGTAAAATGAATCGGGAAGTGCGCGTACATACACAGTGCATCCATTCTCGGGAATCGAACCTCCGATGTTGGCGCTAGAGGCGAAGCCTCTACAATTGCGCAATGGCCTGTGGCTTGTCTATTTGAGAGTATGTAGATCGGGTATATATATATATATTCGGAGCGGAGAAGTAGTGTGTTTAAAGAAGAAATGAAAAAGATAAGGGAACATTTTAAAAATAATGTAACATTATTGTCAATATACAGTATTTGTTTTGTGAGTGTTACTGAGTGTTGCTGTCATCAAGGATTTGATTATCATTATTTCTTTCAATGAGGGTCAGATTTGTATGATGTGTTGTGTTCAAGTTACATTCTGTGTTTGTCAATCGTTGTAAAGGTAAGAGGTTTCATTCATCGATTCGTTTCTTACTGCATCAATAAATAGCTCATCTTCCTCTTTATCTGAGATGTGACACACTGCATGCACGGGTTTTTTTACACTGTCTTCCTTTAGCGGGACATTGACTGTTTCCACCGTGTGCTTTGTGTCCGCTGTAGCTGCACTTATGAATATGCTTGTATGTATCAGACGCTTCATAGTTTTTTGCTGCCTTCTCAATTGTGTAATTCGGTTTTTGTTCAGCACTCTTTGGAACTGTTGCTTTTTGTCTGTGCACTGCGTCAGTTCACGTGAGCCGCTTGGTGTTCATGCGTCGAAGGTTCCCAGCTGTGCTGGTGCCTTCTTGTGTGATGTCCATGGCTGTATGTAATGTTAGCTAAGACCCGGCTCTTAAAAGTTTCTCTCGCAGTTTTGCTGAGTTTGTGCCAAACACCACCCTGACCATCTTATCTTCCTCTGCATAAGCACAGTCGTCCACCCGTGAATATTTAGCGGCAGTGTTTCTATTGGATTGCCACTGACGGACGGCCTTATATGGGCAGGCACTAAATTACAAACGCCAGCGGCAGCCTTTCTATGAACTTAATTTAAACTTTAGGTTTACACCGTGCTTTGTTTCCGAAGTAGCAGCACTCATGAATATGGTTGTATATGTCAGTCGCTCGCTTTTTATTGTTTCACTGCCTTCTCAATTATATAATGCATGTTTTCTTCAGCGCTTTTTTGAGCTCTTCCTTGCTTTCTACGTACTGCGTTGACAGTCAGTTCACGTGATTACGTGGGAGGCGTGATGATGTCACACGAAACTCCGCCCCCCACGGCCATCCAGCTCAACTTCATTACAGTATATGGAGAAAAATAGCTTCCAGTTATGACCATTACGCGTAGAGTTTCGAAGTGAAACCTGCCCAACTTTTGTAAGTAAGCTGTAAGGAATGAGCCTGCCAAATTTCAGCCTTCTACCTACATGGGAAGTTGGCGAATTAGTGATGAGTCAGTGAGTGAGAGAGGGCTTTGCCTTTTATTAGTGTATATATAGATAGATAGATAAACAGTGGAACCTCGGTTTGCGAGCATAATTCGTTCCGGAAACGTGCTCGCAATCCAAAGCACTCGTATATCAAAGCGAATTTCCCCATAAGAAATAATGGAAACTCAGATGATTCGTTCCACAACCCAAAAGTATTCATATAAAAATGATTAATACAAAATATAAAGTAAAATACATAATACAAATTAACCTGCACTTTACCTTTAAAAAGAATCATGGCTGGTGTGAGTTTCTAAACTCATGTGGGATTCCACCCAACGGGACTACACGCGGAAGAGTGTCCCAAAGCAATCGCAGTCTCCCAGCGATGTAACAGTTCGCTGTATAAGCGAATCCAAAAAGATCGCCGACATGCTATAAGCGCCTGTCGTCAATGGGTTATACAAGGGACATTATAAAGATCCCACTACATTAAATAACATCGCTGTTGCTGTTTCAAGCTGAATAAAGCTGGTGTTAAAGTACTGAGACTCAGCTTCGTGTTTTGGGGAGTAAGATGGGGACTCGCACTTCACATCGCACACACACACAGTCACCATGCTGTAGTAAACGGTATACGCTCGTACGGATGTTGACTATATGAGTGAGGCATACAGACTCAGACAGAGAATAGGAGACAATTGCCAGAGAGAGGGAGACGGGTGAGCAAGTGAGAGAGAGAGTGACGCGCTGGGCAAGCGAGCTAAGGAGAGAGAGAGAGTGACGCGCTGGGCGAGCGAGCTAAGGAAAGAGAAAGACTCGCTGGGCGAGCGAGCGAGATAAGGAGAGAGAGAGAGAGAGACGCGCTGGGCGAGCGAGATAAAGAGAGAGAGAGAGAGAGAAGAACCATCAGCTCAGTTGTGATTACATGACGCTCAGCAGACAAAGTTTATCCATACTACTCGTATTGCAAGACATCGCTCGTTTATCAAGTCAAAATTTATTAATTTTTGCTCTTCTTGCAAAACACTCGTAAACCTTGTTACTTGTAAACCGAGGTTCCACTGGATATAGATATAGATATAGATATAGATAGATATATAGATATATAGATAGACATGACAACAACGCTCATATCAAAGACAAAACAATTACATTAACAATCATGTTATTTTTGAAAATTTTCCTTTTCTTTTTCATAACTTCTTTAACAAACTAATTCACCGATGCGAAGCGCGGGTATTCTTGCTAGTTACCATTATATAAATAGATATAATTTATATTGTGTATGATCATTACAACCTTCTCTCCCCCCTACCCGATATAAAATTTGACCTTGTGGTATATTACTGATCAGAGAAAACAATCGGATTTGAAATTTCAGTTTGACTGGATTACCTGAAGTAGTTCTTTGGTATATAAACTTAAATTATAAATAAAAATAAGTAATTTAAATTTTGTAAGAAACACACAGATATGAAGTTTCATTATAATCGAACAACCACAAGTGGTATCTACTTTACCTGAACAGTGTGGTAGATAAGGGGCGCTCTCGCTCTCTTGAACCCCTGTCCACGACTCCAAACACCAGATAAAAGTCCCAATAAAGACTTTTTTAATCTTCCACAGTGCACAAAGCACCCTCTCCTCCACAGTACTCATACAAATCACAAATAATCACTAAGAAACAATCCTCCAGCTCCCAGACGCGTTGCCACCCTTCCACTCAGCTTAGCTCAGCTCCCCGTCTGGGTGCTCCCACAGTCCTTTTATATCTCCTGACCCGGAAGTGTTCCTAATCCCCAGTCCATGTGACTCTCAATCATTTCCGGGTCAGGTACAAGTTCTTTTGTTTGCCCCGGTAGCACGTCATTCCTCTTGTCCACGTGTGCTTCCGGGGCGTAGGGAAAATATCCATTATTCCTCCCTGCAGCGTCCCCTAGTGGCCCCCACGGCACATAAAAACTACATTGTCCATGATGCCCTGCTGGTCTTCTGGGGACCTCCATGCTGCAAGGAGGGCTCCATCTGGCGGCTTGGGGGTATTGACCAGGATAAACGGCCGGCCATCCACCACAACTTGTATACGGAAAGTTGAGCGGAAAACAGTCCAGATTTTTTTTAATGCTTTACGTGTGGTGCTGTACAAAAGACAACTGGCAAATTGGCACTCATCAATGCCCTTAACAAAATAACAAACTGTAGTTGGTATACGGAAGTATACTTTCGATATTTGGTATGGATCATTGTGACACATCTGGTATAATCAAAGTTTATTGCCTTGTAGGATTGATGGTTTTATGGACATGCTAGTAATGATTGACTTTTTTTTCATTTACATTTTTTTGAATTTATTAAAAGCAAATCAACCCCCACCAATGAGAAAGAGAGTAAGGCCAACAGCCAAAATAAAATTTTAGAGTAGAAAAAAGGGAGAGAAAATCCTTTTCCCCAATTTAAATGCTTATTCTAAAATATTATTGATGAGATCCTGCCAGGTTTTAAAAAAGTTTTGAACAGATCTTCTAAGTGAGATTTAGATTTTTTCCAATTTCAAATGGTATATAACATCAATTTCCCACTGACAGTTGAGCAAGATAATTCTACATGGCAATAGTGATGTAAAGGTAATTACAGTTTGTTTGTCCTTCTCCACTTTAAGCCCATCTAGGAGTACTGTACACCAAACACAGCTGTTCATGGATTAGGATAGTTTGTGACACCAAGGATGTATGAAAGGCATTTAAAGGTTTTGGTCCAGAATGATGATAATTTGCTGCATGCCCATAACATGTTGCCCAATGAGGCTGGAAATTGATTGCAATGTTCGCAGGTTGGATCTTGCCCTAGAAACATTTAGGACAATTTTAAACAAGACGGATGCATTTGATAAAAGATTTTAAGTTGAATAATTGTATGCTTTGCACCTATGGAATTCAAGTGAATTCTGTGCATGGCTGCCTTCCACTCCTTTTCTGAAATGTTAAGAGATTTTTTTCCCATCGCACTCTGGGATCTTTGAAAGGAAGGGACTTCAAAATGTTTTTATATATTACAGTAATGCTCTCTGAGTTCTTGAGACTAATCAATATTTCTTTTGGAATAGTAGTATGTGAGAGGTGAGGAAAATTGGGCACATTTTGTTTAGCAAACTTTCTAATTTGTAGGTCGTGGAAGAATTGTGTTGATGGAAAGTTAAATTTGAAGTGTAATTGTTTGTAGGATGTGAAGATATTGTCTATATGCAGATCTCTAAGTCATTTAATCCTTAATGTTTTCCAAACATTAAAAACTGTGCACGTTTGGAAGGTGGGAAAAGGTGGTTATCATGCAGAGGTACCACAGATAAAAGCTTCTCTAGCTTGAAGTACTTCCTACATTGGTTCCATATTCTGAGTGAATGAATCACAGTTGTTTTGTTAGTATATTGGTGAGACCTTGTATTTACTGGTGTACAAAGCATGGAATATAAAGAAGTACTGCAGGATTTAATTTCTGTTGCAGACCAAGCTAGTGTGTGTTCATCTATTTGTGTCAATGTCCAGGTTTTTATAGCTTGTATATTTGCCACCCATTAATAAAATTGTTAGTTAAGTAGTGCCATGCCATCTTCTGCCTTAGGTCTTTGTAGGGTTGCCCTTTGGATGTGTGGATGTTTTGAAATCCCAAATAAATTAGGTTATGATTGAATCAAACTTCTTAAAAATTATTTGTTAATGTATATGGGAATTCTTTGAAATAGAAAAAGAAGCTTAGGAAGGATCTTCATCTTGACAGTTTTAATTCTTCCAGCTAAAGTGATATGCAGTGTACACCATTTATGCAAGTCTTGGCTTAAGTTTTTCCATGTAGACAGCAAAATTTTGTTGATAAAAAGCTTGATTACTTGTGATGTTTTACTCCTAGGTATGCAAACTGATCTGCAGTGATAAATGGGAAGTGGTATGTAAACTGATCTGCAGTGATAAATTCTAATATTGTGTGCTAGAGAGTTCACTGGAAAGAGCACACATTTATTCAAATTAATTTTGAGACCAGAAATCTTTTGAAATTCTGCAGGCACAGTATTTTGTGGATCTGATATAAATAGTACCATATCATCTGCATATAGTGATATTTTCTGTTCCAGTCCTTCTCTGATAATCCCCTTTATCTCATAAGAATTTTGAAAGTGAACTGCCAGTGGCTCAGTGGCGATTGCCACGTTCTAGTTTTGAAGTAGTATGAAGTAATGTTGTTAATTCAAACTGAAGCTTCTCGACTAGTATCTAGTAGTTTGATACATGCACATATGCTCGGACCAATCCCAAAATTCTCCAATGTAGTGAAAAGGTCGTCCCATTCAACCATATAAAATTCTTTTTCTGCATCCAATGATAATATCATCTCTGTGGTAGTAGACTTTTTAGGTGAATATATTACATTAAAAAGGCGTTGAAGATTGGAAGCCAACTGTCTGCCTTTAATAAATCCAGTTTGGTCTTGTGATATTACCAAAGGAAGCACTTTCTCAATCTTTCTAGCCAGAACTTTGGAGAGTGTCTTAACATCATTATTCAGAAGTGAGATTGGTCTGTATGATGCACATTTGTAATAAGTCCTTATTTTCCTTGCGAAAGACAGTAATTAATGCTTGGCAAAAAGTTTGAATTTTATTGTCTGGGTTCTGTAAATGTTGGAAATTAAAGGGGAGCTAACTAAACATTATTTTTATTTTTATAAAATTCAGCAGGGTAGCCATCAGCCTCTCTGTGAAGAGAGTTTATAGCATCTAGTAATTTTGAGATGGTCAGAGGTTTATCCAATTCCTCTACACTGAGTATCTAGTTGTGGAATCTGTGATGCTTCCAAAAACGCATTAGGCTGTATCTTGTCTCCTTTAAACTGAGTAGAATATAACAACTTTTATTACTCTCTAAATCTGTGCATTTAATTTTATGGTCAGTGATTTTGCCTTTGTGTGTGTTGGTATTTACTGTTATGGCATTGCGAACTGTTTCTGGATTTGATGAACTTAGATCTCATTAGCCTTCTCTCTGTGTTTATAGTAATGTCATGATTTAAAAATGAGTTGTTTCGTTTCTTTTGTTAAGAGTTCGAGTTCTTAATACAAAACCTGTCTTAAACAATAAAGTGACTTATTTAGAAACCTGGTGTGTTCTTGATCTATTCTGGTAATTTCACTGATTAACCTTCTTGGTTTCCAATTTAGTTTTGTTGGAGAGAAATGAAATATGTCATCTTAAGGAAGCCCTCAGTTTCCACAGAGTATTCCTGCAGGGACCTCTGAGAATGTATTTGTCTCTAAAAAAAAAAAAAAAATATGTGCTTGGATATAAACTCTGTACAGTTCTCATCTAATAAAAGTGGGTTAACACGGCAGCTGTGAGATAAGTATGTGGGGCATGATGATTTGAGCTCCATGGTTAAAGGGGCGTGGTTGAGATAACAATAGCATTGTACTTAACAAGATTTATCTGTGGCCAAGAAATTGTTATCTACAAAGAAATTCTTGAGTAACTGTGATGCACTGATGAGTAGAAGGAATATGCTCGATTTTGGGTTTAGAAATCTCCAGGGTCTCTTAAGTTATGATCAATTACAAACTGTGTAATTCTTTTTGCAGTGTTAGGCCTGGTTTATACTTCACGCGATGCATGCTGCATCGGATGCTCCTGCTACGCAAGTGTTTTACTGTTTATACTTGCGTGCGTACTTTACATAAATCTGGAGGAATCCAGCAGGTGCTAGTGCGAGATATTATCACGGTGAGAACAGGTTCGGCTTCTCTGTGTTGTAAATTGCCTGGAACACCCATTAAATTCCTATGACACCTTACTGCAATATCTCTGAAAAGGATGTTTAATGATTAAATTCATCAATCCAGGGATGTGTTCATTCCAGCAAAGTGTTAGGCACAAGGCAGAAACAATCCCTGGACGGGGCCTCAGGTCATCGCAAGGTGAATACAAGCACACACATAAACTGGAGTCATTTTAGCGGCACCAAATCCCCAAATCTACATATCTTTGGAAGGAAACCGGAGCACAGTATGGAATCCAAGCAGGGAATACCAGCGACGTGACTCCCCGTGAGACAGCAGTGCTACTGCTACACCACCGTGTCACCCCCATGTCTGTAATTATTAACAATATTCATTATTTAAATGAAATCAGTGATTTATCTGTAAAATGTAACATACATACTTTAATGCATTTCGTCATGAACGTGATATCAAGTATAAATCTAAAGAATCCAAATTTGCAGAGAGTTGGAATATCATACATGTAATGTGTTCTTTGTGGTGATCTATTGCTGCATGCCATAGCAATTAAAAATTGGGATGATGATTACGATGGTCTGCTTTAATGATAAAGTAAACTGAGGTTGAAATGGACATTTCAAGATTAAAACCGAAATTTCCATTTTAATCACAAAATACCCGTTTTCACCGTGTCCTTAATTTTTTTCTCAGTGGCTTACATACAGCGCTGTACATTATGTTGCTGTTGTGAAGTTGCAAAAAAAAAAAAAGACGGCACAAAAGATATGTGAGGTATTTAAAATGTATCGTGTCATTACGATCAGGAATATGTGACGCTTGATTATAAAAGCACCACGAATGTATCTGTATGTCAGCATTTTGCTTCACCACATAGAACCATTCATCAAACATCGAAGCGCGCACATCAATCCTGTAGGATCCGCATAGAGGCTTTCTGTCACACGTAGATAGTAAACAGAGACTCGACGTCACGTTCCGACTTTTAGCACACTGAACCCGACTTTTTGCTGGTACTGCAACTCGTGCACGCGTCGCGTTAATTTCTGAGGACCTGCTCGGAGGATGTGTCAAATGAATGCTGGGAACGTGTGGCAGCCATGATGTGGGCGTCCATGCGTTCTGAGCGTGAAGTATAAACGAGCCCTTAGATATCATCGCCTCTGTGGCAGGAGACCTATCCAGGTCTGGATTTAAAATACAAGTCTTCGGCTATTATAATTTTATGAGGGTTCACATTAGGAATGGATGCAAATACGTTTTGGATGAAGACCCTATCATCCACATTGGGTGCATATATATTTTTCAGAATCACTTTACAGTTAAATTACACATGACAATCACATATCACCCTTCATAATCAGATACTGCATCTAATACTACAAGTGAAGTTGTTCTTTGTTGAGCTGGAGTGGAATATTTGGCCAATCCAGTCTCTGTGCAACCAAAACTGATCATTTCTTAATAAGTGGGTTTCCTGTAAAAATACTGTTTTAGTGTTTCGATCTGTTAGGTGAGAGAATACGTTCTTTCTCTTTAATTCTTGATTGAGACCTTTAATTTTCCAGCTCACAAAGTTAACTTGTTTTGTCATAGAGACATTGCTTCTGAACTTTTGTTGACATTTTGTAGTCTTAAAATTAAGACTACATTATTACATAAGATAGCTTTGACCTTTAATTTCCAGTTTTTCCAGGACTAATTGCCATGAAGCCTATTGTTATGTTGACACTTAGAATTTTAAAGATTAAAAGGATAGATTAGAATTTTAAGGTTTAAAAGGATAGATTAGAAATAGCTTGCTGTCTTTGTTTCACCCCCCATTTTGCCTCCTCATGTGAGGCAAGACAACACTTCACAAAGTCCCAGTCCTTTGATATACAGTGGAACCTAGGGTCACGACCGTAATTTGTTCCAAAACTCTGGTTGCAAAACCGATTTAGTCGTGACCCGAAGTAATTTTCCCCCATAGGATTGTATGTAAATACAATTAATCCGTTCCGGACCATATGAGATGTATGTATATATTTTTTAAAGATTTTTAAGCACAAAAATAGCTAATTATACCATAGAATGTACAGTGTAATAGTAAACTGAATGTAAAAATACTGAATAACGCTGAGAAAACCTTGAACAGAGAAAACTAACATTGCAGGAGTTCACACTATAGCCTTACGAACTGCTCACTGTAAAAACTTTTTTTTAATGAGTTTTAAGCACAGGGAAAAAAATGAACATTTGAAAAATCCATAATTTATACAAAAACTAACCATAAACAACCAAGAAAAGTAACATAAAGTCCCTCTGCGCGATGCACATCTGACCGAGAACAATGTACTGTACAGGTAGAGACTGAACATGTCCGGAAATCATTGGTGCGTACGAACCAGAAGGGAAACTGGCTTGTTCGTAACCCGAGTGTGTGGTTGTGAGCAGATGCAAAAGTTTGGCAAACTTTTTGGTCGTAACCCGATTTGTACATGTTCTGAGACGTTTCTGAGAGGTTCCACTGTATGTAGAGACAGAGCACTTTAAAGCAAAGCAAGCCCCCCAGCAGTGGTGTATAAGGATTTAAATTGAGATATCTGTTGACAGTACAGCCCATTATAAACATAAAAGATAATCTTAAACAGGTTCTGAAAGAGTAAACCCAACAGTAGCAATGGATAAGCAGATAACATTTGATAGTAAGTCCTAAAACATTAAAATAAGGGTGTGATGTTAAACAGTCCCCTTTGAATAAAAAAAATATATATACGTGTATAATTGAAAAATGACCTAGAAGGAAATAGGATGTATAATTACAACACAAGTCTTATTGCGAATGGCTCAAACAGCAGATAAGATATTCTTTGCCTTGTCAAGACACAGTGATACTCACAATCTTATTTCAAGAAGTGTTGGAATCAATTTTCTTAGCTCACTTTTTGCTTTCTGCGGAGAAGTAAAAATGTACATTTTGCCTTGAATGTCCACTTTCAATTTAGCAGGATACAAGAGGCTGTATCTAATCCCGGCTTTCCATAAGTGCTGTTCAATGTTGTAAAATGCAACACATTCAGCAACTGTTGAAGTTGAAAAATCAGGGTAACTACGAATGTGGTAATTTTGAAATATAATCTCTTGTTTCTGTCTGAGAAGTAACATTATATTTAATTTAGATTGTAATTTGTCAAAATGCACAATGAGGCTTCTAGGTTTTGAGGCATTCAATCCACGTGTGCGGTAAAATGCTGATATCTTGGTGTCCAATTTAAAGTCCTCTACAGTTATTTTAGAGAATAGTTCAGCTATGAATTTCACTGAGTCTGTACTTTCACGTTTTTCAGGGAGACCATTGATTTTGATATTATTCCTTCTGTAGCCATCTTCCAGTGTAGTTAGTCTGCCTCCAAGCACATTTGGAATTTGCAGCCATTGCTTTTCTGTCAGCGGTAGTTGCCAGTTATTCAGCTATTTCAATATGAGTCGTGAATGTTTGCTTAATGTCTTCAAACTGAGCACCAAGTGCTCTAAATTTATTCTCAAACTTGGACGCATTTTCCTGTATTATTTCCTCAATTTTTTCTAGCATAGCTTTAAAGGTTGCCTCAATGCGATTACTTAAACGTTTCTCCTGGTCTTTAATATCCTGAAGCAGCTTCACATTGGTCTTGTGTATGTCCTTTATATCACTTTTATTCTTCTTTATATTATTCTTCAGCTCTTTTATGTCCAACCTGAGAGTGTAGATAATTGTGGCGATCGTTACCTTCAGCTAAGACAGTTTGTTTCGGTCTTCCTTGTGCTTCACGGGTGGAGTAGCAAGCCCAGCTGGAATTGGTGTTGCTGGCTTGCGACAGGTTGTTGACAGCGCGGAAAATAAGGCCATTTTCTGGAATTGGCGAGTACTCCTGGCCCGACTCACTTGCACATTCGCTTTTACTTTCGCTCTAGGCTGGAGACGATGCAGCAGTGTCAAGTCCCAGGAGATCTTTGCTGTCATCTGTATGTTCCAGGTCAGTCTCTGGCAGGCCGAACCTTGAACTTGAGGCCTGTTTAGGCTTCGACGAAGCTTTACCTGTCTTTTCTATTTCTTTCTGAGCCATTTTCTGCAACTTATTGTTATATATACTAAAATTGAAGCCCCTCGGTTTCAGTAAATACAGGATACCTCTAGATGATTAAAAAAAAAAAAAGAAAAAAAACACTGCCGCTAACGAAGTTCCGTCTCTCACGTACATCTCCCTGAAACAGATGAGACCAACTCTAGACTGACAATGTTACAATATGCTTTCTTGACAGTTGGTTCTGTGATATTGTTGAAGCAGGTTTATTGATCATATTTCGACATTTAGGAACTTGTTACTGTCTTGTAAGGCAAATTGTTTTAAGCTGTTGTTATTTTAAATGTACCTTTTGCTTTTTTTGGTTTTGTGCTTAAAATACAGTACTTTTAGTGATTTGATAGTGTTTGTGAAATTTTCCTCATTGTGCTGGTTCCGAATTCCATGAAAGGTATTTAATTTGTTGGTGAAATTATGAAACTTATTGTTAGTATTGTCAGAGGTGGCTGGGGTGGCGACCCGGCTGGGACACCCAGAAGGACCGGAGGAGGGCTTGCACCTTCCCCAGACCATCTGGGGGCGACTTCCCTTGTTCCTTTGGGGGCAACGGGTACAGAGCTTTGAAGCTCCACCCTGTAGGGGCCTGTGGTCGCCGCCAGGGGGCGCCCCATGCCTTTGGAGCCCTGGACCACAGCACTTCCGCCGCACCAGGAGCAGGGACACCTGGAGTGCTTTCGGGGGGGATACAGCCGGCACTTCCGCCACACGGAGATGTGTCAGTGGGAGATTGCCGGGAAGCACCTGGAGCACAACCGGTTGTGAATAAAAGTGGTCGCCTCCTTTCATTCGAGGCTGGAGTCGGGTGAGGAGAGGACAAAGCAGGAGAAGAGAGAGTGGAGGTGGCCCAAAGAAAGGCAGAGAGTGAGAGAGGCCTGGACTTTGGGGGACTTGAAGGGGCTTGTGTGCACTTTTGGGAACTGTAAATATTGTGAATAAACGTGTGGTGGTGGAATTTCAACATGTCTGCCTGTCTGTGTCCGGGGCTTGTTCACAGTATTTGTGTTTTATACTTATTAGATTGGCTACATATGAACACTAACAGAGTTGGTAATTTTGTTTTTCACTATTACACGTTATTTTGTTAACAAAATTAAATTTTATTTTATGTTTATTTACGGTGGTTGTTTGAGCTAAATTAATATATTACAATCAATAAAATCATTGTTTTATAATTTTTCCGGTAAGAGATTATTTTTAGTTAAAGTATAGATATTCTTCACCCTGTGGTGGGCTGGTGCCCATGCCCAGGGTTTGTTTCCTGCCTTGCTCCCTGTATTGGCTCAGATTGGCCCCAGCAGATCCCCATGACCCTGTAGTTAGGATATAGTGGGTTGGATAATGGATGGAAGGATGGATAGATATTCTTTACAATTTAAAACCTTCCTGATTTTTGCTACACATTTAGTTTGTTCTTACGCTTAAATCCATGAATTGTATTTCATATATGTTTTGATCTTTCATCAATTTTGTTCTATTTTTTCTTATTTTTGGATTGCCTGAACATTTTTTTTATTACCTAAATTAAAATTTTTATTTAAATTTGAGAGTTGAAAAGCGAACAGTATTGCAAAGGCAGCAGAAAATTGATCATTTGCATACACATTTACGCTGTGATTTTAGGATATAGCGGGTTAGATGATGGATGGATGTTTCATATAAAGAGGATGAAAGAGTTAAAGACAGGGCTAGAATAATGCATAATTTTGAAAATTTCTTATTCATCTTATTAACAGATAATTAATGACGTTGCACATATTTTAGTAACAGATTATTAATTACATTGCCAATATTATTTTTAACTGTTATTTAACAAACACAAAATAACATTGTAATTTGAAATTTATCATTTCAAAGTAAAAGTATGAAATAAACTTGAAATTTAAATAGTTATGTTTCACAAATTGACATATTCATACAATTATTATATAATATCTACTTATGTGAGAAAGCCGAGTGGAGAGCACTCTAGATTTTTTTACCTGTGAAGTAGACAAACCGTTTGTAATATTTGTTAATATTGTATTCTTGGTAATTGAGGTCCTGTGATTTCAGTTTCATACATTAAATGATAACTGTTTCTTGATAACATTATTTTAATTTTTCTTCTAGTAAGAGCAAGTTGAATACATTAGTGGAAAAACTTCATGAATATTTAGCTTATTCATCAGAAGAATCTGAAGATTCTCCAACTTCAGGCAGGTATCTTGGTAAGTGTTTTAATGTGAACATGCGCAGAAGAGAATACTAAATATTAAATATTAAGATGAAAATCACTTCGCTATGTTAGCATAAGATAATAGGGAACAATGCAAAATGTTCTGTAGTAGTTGCTAAGGTTAGGTTCTATATAGAGAGTAATCAGTTTAGAATGTTAAGTGTGTTTAGCTAATGTTAGGGATGTTGAAATACAAGGAATTTGGTAAACGCTCTGTATAAAGAATTGGAAACGTGTAAATGTGTACTTTTTACTTTCAAGTTACAGCAATTCAAAATGTGCAGATTTGATGTTTTTCTTATTTTTGGTGAATTCCGCCAAGTACTGGGAAGGTCATGTGGTCCTGTGCCTCTAGAATGTCTGCTGTACTAGCATGATAGCACGCCTGCAATTTATTCCACATTTTATGCTTATGTACAATAGGTGGTTGGTGCCTAAGCTTTGGGAGCTCTGGTGAAACACATGCAGTGTGCATTCTTCGGTTTGCTATTAAAATCTTTCTTTCATGGCTTTGGACATTTACTTTGTGTGCTTGTTCACTCTCTCATTCGCTCACTTCATGCTGGGCAGACACAAAATGGCTGATAAAGTAGTTGATTCTGCCTGCTTCTGTTTGTTTTTAGGCATTTTAATTCTTTGTTTAAGAAGATGAATATAAACGAATTTTTTTTGGCTCTTTTACTGAATTTATTAAAAGCATACAACATTCCATACAATCAAGTCAAACTTAACAAAACTAAATTTAAATCAACTCCCACCCGTGAGAGATGCCAACAACCAGAGCAAAACTGTTGAGAGTAGTAAAGAGAGAAAGGAGTCTCCTCACCCAATATATAGTAAACGCTTATTCTAAAATGTTATTTAATAGTTCCTGCCAGGTTTTAAAAATGTTTTGAACAGATCCTTAAAGTGAGAATCAGATTTTTTTTTTTTTCCCCCAATTTCAAATAATATATAACATCAGTTACCCACTAACTTAAGAGGTTGGTTAGGGTTCTTCCAATTGAGCAAGACCAGTCTATATGCTGGTAGTGAAGTAAAGGCAATTACAGGCAGTCCCCGGGTTACGTAAGAGATAGGGACTGTAGGTTTGTACTTAAGTTAAATTTGTATGCAAGTCAGAACAGGTACATTATTTTAATAAATGATATTGTTGACCATCTGTAACCAAGTGCTCTGCCAATGAATGATGGGGTTTCACCTCTCTCTGACCTTTTTATTATTTCTACTTTATTTTCAATGATGATGGTTTTCTCTTCTTTACGGTATCACTACCACTTGCATCGGATTTGTGTTTCAGAGACATTGTTGAAGGGTGAAGACAAAAGGTTAAGATGAGCTCTTCTGCACAGCACTGTACAGCTACCACAGCAGAAAGGCACCAGTCATCAACACGTCTGATGTATAGGGTGGTCCAGATCTAATTATGCAATTTTCATTATGCTATAACTTATTCAGTTTATTACATAGAAAATCACCCGAAAAATCCCGGACCATCAAGAAGTGTGCGAACTGACGACATGAAGAATCGTCTTTGTGCCGAATTGGAATTGTCCCTGCATAAATCAAAAGTCATCCAGACGATCTGCATGATTAGATCTGGACCACCCTCTACTGACAAGAGACAACTTCCTGCTATGTGTGTAACAGTACAAGCAGGCTTGCTATTGAGAATGAATGGGGGCAGCGAGGGCTGGTTCATCACCAGCCCACCTCACAGTCACCTCCATTACAGTATGCTGCCTGCAGCGTATGCAACACCACTGCCCCTATTCAACACACAGCCATCCGAGGCACACTACAAGGCTACCCCCCGCCCCCCCGTTCAGCCACAACCGGGTCATTACCAGCATTACCAGCTGCCCACCTAGAATGAATGGGGCAGCCGTGTGTGGTGGGCTGGCAGTGAAACCGCTTGCTGCTGGGAGCCGCCCGAGGGACACAACACTGCGCTTGCAGCGAAACTGCCTCCGTCCAGCCACCATTTGCAGCGTCCCCAGACCGAAGATGATGGATCGGCAGTTACTGAGGCGCATGCATCGCCGCTTGCAGCGTCCCCAGACCGAAGATGATGAAGCGGCAGTTACTGAGGCGCATGTGTCGCAGCTGCAGCCCCGTTCGTATGTCGTAGGTCCGATGTCCTAACCTGGGGACTACCTGTTGTTTGTTTGTCCTCCTTCATTTTAGCCCATCCAGGAGTACACCAAACACAGCTATGAATGGTTTAAGAGTGATTGTGACATTAAGGCTGGTCTGATAGGCATTTAAAAATTCTTTGTTCAGATTGTTAATTTGGTACCAAGCCCAAAACATATGACCCAGTGAAGCTTTAGCTCGATTGCAACGTTCACAGGTTGGATCTTGCCCTGGAAACATTTTGGACAATTTTTAATGAGATATATGTGCTTGAATAAGTTGAATAATTGAATGTTTTGCACATATGGAGCTTGAGTGAATTCTGTGTGTGGCTGCCTTCCACTCTTACTGTTGCATAAGAGATCCATTTCCCACTGTACTCTGGAATCTTTTAAAAGGAAGGGACTTTTAATTTTTTTTATATATTACTTGGGGGGCAAGCCCCTTTGGTGCCCAACCCTCAGTTGCAGCCGGAATATTAGTAAAATCTGTAAATGTGTGTACAAAAGAAAAATAATTTATTGTAGTGAAAAATCACGAAATTCTATAAATATGTAAAGAAAAATTAATTATTATTTAACAGAGTAAAAACCATAAAATGAGAATAAAATATTTCTTCTGTTACCGATTGGAGTATTCCTGTTAAACTGAGTTCCACTATGCTTGATGAGTTATTTATAAGAAACTAAATAAACAAGTACTATTCTATCTATAGTAGATAGAAATGCTATTCGAGTCCCAAAGACTGATCATTATCTTGTCTGGAATAGAAATAGGTGGGAGGTGAGGGCAATTGGGCAGATTTCATTTAGCAAAGTTTCTAATTTGCAGATAGTGGAAAAATTGTGTTGATGGGAGGTTAAATTTGCAGTTTAAGTGTTCATAAGATGCAAAACATTATATACAAATTTCTTAAGGATTTTATCTCATACGTTTTCCAAACATTAAAAACTGTGTAAGTTTTTGAGGGTGGAAAGAGCTGGTTATCATGTACATGTGCCACAGATAAAATATTCTCTAACTTGTAGTGCTTCCTACATTGGTTCCATATTCTGAGTGAATGAATGACAATTGGGATGGTAGTATATTGATGATATCTTGTATTTACTGGTGTACAAAACAAGGAATGTATCCTTGTGATGTTGATCCCTAGGTATTTAAACTGATCTGCAATGTTAAGAGGGAAGGTGCCCAATCTAATGTTTGCTAGAGAATTCACTGAAAAGAGCACACTTTTATTCAAATATCTTTTGAAATTCTACTAGTACTGTTAGGGACTGTAGGTCTGAGATATACAATACTGTATCATCTGCATGTAGTGATATTTTCTGTTCAAGTCCTTCTCTATAATACCCCTTTCTTATACCACCTAGCTAGGGCTTTGGAGAGTATCTTAACATCATTATTTAGAAGTGAGATTTGTCTATATGATGCACATTGTAATATGTTCTTATTTTTTTAGGAAAAATGGTAACTAATGCTTGGTGAGAATTTTTTTTTTGTCTCTAGCTTCTATAAATGTTGGCAATAATAGGGAAGCTAACTTGACTGAATTTTTTTTTATAAAATTCAGCAGGGTACCCACCAGGACCTGCTGCTTTCCAACTCTAAAGTGAGTTTGTAGCATCTAGTAATTCTAATAGTGTCAGAGGTTTATCCAAGTCCTCTTCACTGAGAGTATCTAGCTGTGGTATCCATAATGTATCAAAAAACACATTGTGTCTTGTGTTCTTAAACTGAATAGAATATAAGGACTTATAGTAGTCTCTAAATTTGTGCATTGTATTTTCATGGCCAATGATTCTATCTCTGTCTGTGTTGGAGATTACTGATGTTGCATTGCAAACTTCCTGCTTATAGATTTGTTGGAAAGAAAATTGAACAGAGAACGAGAATCTTGATTCAGTTAGATATTACCTGTTTACACAGTTCAGATTAACAGTTATTGGTTTACAGTGTTTACCTATCATAAAACAAATGCCCTAAAGTAACTAACTGCAATTGTGGTACTAAAACAGCAGTGTAGCTGTGTCTTTTCTAGGTTCCCAATTTTGAACAGTTACTGAGTTGGCAAGGTAGGATCGCACATGAGTCAAGCGCCTAACAAAGTAACATCAGTCTAATAAAGTTTGTTTTAAAAAAAAGTTTAGTAAAAATTTTATAAAAGGAACATGTCACAAAAATAAAAGAATGCTATTACATATGCAGGGAAAAATGGTTTCTCCTTTTAAAGTTTGGTTACTTTCTATGCTTGGTTATTTTCCATGGTAAACTTGCATAATCTTCACTTCAGTGCGTCAGTATATTCAGTATGCTCAGTACGTTCAGTAGATTCAGTGCAATTTTGCAAGGCAGCTCTTAAACTGAACTAGTCTGTAGTCAGAATGATAAATAATTAGAATTTTAAATTGATAGTTTAGCTTGTGATGGTTATAATAAAGCCTGACTGTGCAGTACTATATAGGTAAATATTTTAACATATGATGGAAGTATTTCCTTAGTTAATATAACTAACAAATGGCTCTTGCAAACACCAAAGTTGTGTAATCGATCCAGTAGGAACAAAGAGAGGAAAAAGAAACTGTTAGCGTGCAAGCATTTTGGTTTTGAACACATCATTTTAAAAACTTGCATTATTATCCTTTATGATAAGTAAAATGTTGAAGAAGATGCAGCGTTGCTCATGACCAGCCTACCAACATGCATTTAAGCAGAATAAAGAGCAGCAGTCACAAGTAACACTATCAGTACTTAAAATGTTTGAAGCACTATGTGGTCTGTAACATTGAAAACTGTTATAAGTGAAGATAAACATTGCATATTGTGCTCATCATATGTTTTGATTCTGAGATAGTTTTGGCACAAATTTTTTTTTTCCTTAGCTTGAACACAAGTAAATACAAATGCTAGTATCTTAGTCTGACTATAGTATGAATTCTTAATTTCTTTGCTAAATCCTTCGCTATAGCCTCACTGCTTCTTCCTTGTCTGTGTTATAAAAAAGTGCAACTGCCAGTGAGAGAGCACTTATTGGACTAATAAGTCATGATCTGATAGCCTTTGTTATTAGAGTGTGAAAAATAGGAGGAACAGAGAGGATGTGTGTCAAAACCCATTTTATCAAGGTCTGGCAGTGTTGTTACACTTGATTTGATTCAGTTGTGAAAGTTGAATTTATAATAATTGACCTGCGAACCCCCCCAACTGGTTTTCAGTTTCAAAACAGTTTAATTTATGAGTGTTTTTTAATTATATCTTTTGGACTAAGCCTCAGACACAGACAGGTAGGCATGTTTGTTAACACCACCACATGTTTATTTACAATACTACTGTTTACAGTCACAAGTGCACAAACCCCCAAAACTCCCCAAAGTCCTGGCCTCACACTGCCTCTTTGCTTCAGGCCGCCTCCTTGTCTCCTCCAGAGACCTTGTCCTTCCTTCTCTCCCTATTCCAACCACGAATGCAGGGAGGCGGCCCCTTTTATCCACACCTGGATGTGCTTCAGGTGCTTCCTGGCAATCCTGGTGTGGTGGAAGTGCTGAGGTCCAGGGCTACAAAGGCATGGGGGTGCTCCCTGGTGGTGACCACGGCCCCTACAGGGTGGAGCTTCAAAGCTCTGTACCCGTGGCCCCTAAAGGAACCAGGGGTGTTGCCCCCAGATGGTCTGGGGAAGGCGCAAGCCCTCCTCCGGTCCTCCTGGGCGTCCCGGCGGGGTCATCAACCCAGCCACCTCTGACAATCTCTAGTTAATATATTTTTATAAATGTAGGTTTGCCTTGATTGCTAGTTAATTCTGGCTCAATATATACTTCTTTGTGAAAATTTGGACATTAATTAAAGTTTCTCTATTTGTTACCATTTACATAAGGAAACTGAACAAGCATTTGGTTTACTTTTGTGTGTATAGTCACAATTTATTCCCGTTAGAAAATTTGTAGAAAGTCTGTTTGTATTCACTTAGTGGCTACTTCATTTAGATTCACTTGCTCTGTAACACAAATTGTCTTCTGCGCCAAATGGCCAGTTAGTTATGAGCTGGCAGCACAGTGAATATAGCATACAAGTATAGTCAGCAAATCATCTTTGGTCAAATATTAGAATGATCAAATTCCACAATCTAAGCAACTTTGACCATAATGTGGTTACTAGTGCCGAATTTGGTAGTTCCAGCATCAAAGAAAACTCTGCTTCATTACTAATGCACTACAGCTTCATAAATTAACAGATAGGTGTATGATAATCAATACATACAATAAATAGTAGTCTTGTGGCCGATAAAGTTAAAAAAAGAAAAATAATTGAGAGAGGACAGAGGACAATGGAAATACTTGTTCAAGCAAATAGAAAGGTTACAAACACTCAAATAACAGTTGTTTACAGCAGTGGTTTATAAATGAGCATCTCTGAAAACACTGTGCATTAACTTTTATAGTAAAACAGTGTACAGCAGCAGAAAATAATGCTAAATTCAGCTTTTGTTACATAAAAAGGGAGGTCGCCAGTCAGTACAGTCTAAAAAAACAGCAGTTCAACATTGAAAAAAATTAAACGTAATCTGGCAAATATGAATTTTTGCTTTAACATGAGAGTAGTATGGTCAGAATTTGGCATAAGCAACATGGACTCATGGATCCTTTCAGTCTTGTGTCAACAGTACATGCACTTGCTTACAGTGTAATGGTGTGGGGAATTTATTCTTGGTTATATGTTAGGCCTCTTAATACCAAGTATCATTTGAATGCCCTAGTATACTTAGGTATGGCTGACACCACATGCATTCTTTCATGGTTACAGTTTCTCTTTTCAAATTGATACTTCCAGCAGGGTAATGTTAAATCACAAAGCATTTATCACGTCATGCTAGTTCCATGAATATTATGTTGACTTCAGTTTACTTCAATGGGCCTACATAGTCCACAGATTTCTTTGTAATAGAGCATCAAGAATATGGAGCCAAAAAAAAAAATCTGTTAGAAATGTGTAAATTTTTTCATGTTAGCATTGACATGAATCCCAGTATAATCAGTGATTTACATGTTAGGTGTTTTATTTTTTAATGTAATACCTGATTTAAAAGAAGGTAGCACATGTAATAGTAGGCATGTACATGTGTTTTCCAGAGTGCTGAAACTTTGATTACCTTTTCATTGATTTTTGGATATGCCCAATCCACTGCCACAGTCATTAGTTACAAAGTGGTTTGTGTTCTTTTTTTCCCTGTACTCCTCCAGATCTTCATTTAGAAATTTTAATTTAATTTTGTTTTTGACTTTAATTAAAAGTTTTCCATTTGTTAGTAACAGAGCTTATAGTTTTAACAGCAGTTGATGCTGGATTGTAGTTTACTGTTCTTTTACTACTTTACATGTCGTTTTAGTTTTTAATTTCTGAAATTAATTTAACATTTTAGTGAATTGTTCCTAAAAGTTTGAAATATAATCTTGCATATTCAATAGAGCTACCATACTTCCAGCTTTGGTTTCCTGGTGAGATGGATACCTCTGTCACTGTTGCTTTTTCATTGTCTTTATTTGCTAAAACAGAACATGGCTACCTGAGGATTAGTTATGCCTTGTTGAGCTGGTCACATGCTTCATGGTGATAAAAATTCCTAATCGGTATTTAACAGTAGAATTACCAAAGCCTACGAAAAAACTCATAAACCCGGCCCACCTTAAATCCTTTCACACCTCTCAGTCACAGTCTTGTTTTGTAAATGTGTCAATCAACACAAGCAGCCCATCTACTCAAACAATACAGCTCATGTCGTAATAAGCGATAAGCACAAGCAGCCTGCTATATCATCCCCCCCTCCACCGCAGAAAGGGAAAGAAGTTCTCCCAGCTCAAGCCTTGATTATCTTGGAGTGAAGTGTGGGAGTTTTAGAAGGGAAATAATAGTTTTTTGGAATACATACATTTCATGTGTCTTCCATGTCTACAACAATCTATGTAAACACACCGTTAATACAGAAACATTTTTCATTTTTTAGTAATAAATGACAAAATGTCGATATGAACTGTATAATGTGTGAAGGCTGAAGTCTAAATATCAAATAAACACTTTCACAAAAGGTGCAAGTGCATTATGATAGCTTCCGTGGTGCAGTGGTAAGAACCGCTGACTTGTAATCAAAAGGCCGCAGGTTCCAACCTGGGTGCCACGCAAATTTACCGTTTTGAGTGGTGAGTTGCACTTATTGTTAATATTATACAATAAAAACATACATTTGATTTGCATTTGTAACAGCCAGTGTAAATATATAGTACTTGTAAAAGTTAGCGTTTTTTTTCTTCACTTTCATTCTCTCGGTCATGATCACCATATACGAACCCCCCACACTCCTGCCCCCAAGATCTAGTGCTGTTAGTTTTTATTTGAAGTTGGGAATAACTAGATGCGAGTGGTGTTTTGAGACAGTGGAACTGGAAATTCTCTGATCTAGAGAGATAAAAGCTGCCACACAAACACTGCTGAATCTGCCTTCTTCGTATCTCACTGTCACTTGATTTTTTTTTTTTTCTGTTTTATTGAGTGTTCCTGCTCATGCTGAATTAGTATGCACCTTATGGTCCATGATGTCAAAGCCCCACTGACGAAAAAGAGAGACCTAGGTTTATATATTTGGAATAATTCATTTTATGACCTGTATAGTACATTTCAGAAAACTTGTAGCACTGATGCAACATTATTCATATTTTTCATATTCATTCGCATACCTTCTTGCGGTTGTAATCAGTGAACACGTCCCGTCCCCCCCAGCCCCGATCTTGCCCAGTCCCCACATTTTGGTGCATGGTGGTGTTTCTTTTGTAACCCAGGACATGCAGAGGAAAGAATAGTACAGAGAGGTCAGTTCCGCGCTATACGCAATAATCAAATTCAAATGCTAACAGTTCCCCCACACCCAAGGACGTCCTTCCTACATTTGCGACATGTGTACCTGTTGAAATGTACACACTTCTCTCTATGCAGTGGTTCCTATTACATTGAGGGGCACCTGACACTAACTAAGTTTGCTTTCCTGTGGGAAGTGGCGGTCTTGGAGCAGAAGCTTGTCGATGTTGCATCC
Organism: Polypterus senegalus; assembly: GCF_016835505.1. NCBI lineage: Eukaryota > Metazoa > Chordata > Cladistia > Polypteriformes > Polypteridae > Polypterus > Polypterus senegalus. The sequence continues at coordinate 38,227,085 of NC_053163.1, forward strand.
TTTTTTTTTTTTTTTTTTTTTTTTTTTACTACATCGCCTTTTCTTGTAAGAAGTGCCGACGAAGTTTCTCTGCAAGGTGAACCATGAACACTCTTCTTTTCTCAGTGGCCCCCGTACATGCCTTGCACAGTACATGTGCGTTCATCTCCACCAGATCAAGCATGTTGTAGCACATAGCAACCGGCCATCCGTGTGCTTCTGCTTGCACTGAATAAACTCGCGCCTTCTGGTGCATGATGTCAACGCAGCACCGGGGAAAAAAAAGAAAGGGACAAATATATGTGATATTTTGAAGAAATGATTTTATGACCTGAATAGTACCAATCAGAAAACATCATTGCACTAATGCAACATTATTTGAAAACAAACAGCGTCAGATCCGGTGTAAATTTATGCTTACGCTGTTAGTTACGGTCAAATCAGGAGGTTGGGAGAGTGTGAACGTGACTAAGAGAATAAAACTGAAAAAAAAAAAGCTAACTTTTACAAGTACCATAAATTTACACCTGATATGATGATGTTCACTGCGGTGGGTTGGCACCCTGCCCAGGATTGGTTCCTGCCTTGTGCCCTGTGTTGGCTGGGATTGGCTCTAGCAGACCCCCGTGACCCTGTATTCGGATTCAGCGGGTTAGCAACTGGATGGATGGATGATGCTGTTCATTTTTAAATACTAATTCAGTGTGAGCAGGAACACTCAATAAAACTGAATAAAAAAAATTTCAAATGACAATGAAATACAAAGAAGGCAGATTTACCAGCGTTTGTGTGTCAGCTTTTATCCCTCCAGATCAGAGAATTTCCAGTTCCATTATGTCAAAACACCACTCACATGTACATTTATTCCCAGTTTTAAATATAAACTAACAGCGCCAGATCTGTGGTGGTCGGGATGGGTTGTATCGTGACTGAGAGAATAAAAGTTGAAAAAAAAATGCTTTTGTTTACACTGGCTGTTACAGATGCAAATCAAATGTGTGTTTTTATTGTATAATATTAACAGTAAGAGCAACTCACTACTGAAAAAGGTAAGTTTGTGAGACACCCAGAATCGATCCCGCGGCCTCTTGGTTGCAAGTCAGGAGCTCTTACCACTGCACCACGGAAGCTGTCATAGTATACTTGTACCTTTTGTGAAAGTGTTTATTTAATATTTGGACTTCAGTGATCACACATTATACAGTTCATGTCCGCATTTTGTCATTTATCACTAAAACATGAAAAATGTTATAACGATGTGTTTACATAGATTGTTGTAGACATGGAACACGCATGAAATGCATGTGTTCCAAGTGACGATCTGTTATATCCCCTCTAAATCTCCAGCACTTCACTCCAAGATAATCAAGACTTGAGCTGGGAGAAATTCTTGCCTTTTCTGTGGTGGTGGAGGGGATGATCCAGAAGGCTCTTTGTGTTGGTCAACACATTTATAAGACACAAGGTGCTGATGGAGAGTTGAGAAGGGATTTAATGTGGGCCGGGTTTTACAAGTTTTTTTTGTAGGCTTTGGTAATTCTAGTGTTAAAATTTTGACTTTCTATTTATGTAGAATCAGCCGTGCTTTGTCTGGTTCCAGACAAAGACTATGGTTTAGATTCAAGTATGATTGTCTTTCTCATAGCACTGAACACCTTATGTAGAAAAATATCCAGATTTAAATTAGACAGGCATAAAATATTTTTGTCTATAGTATTTTTCTGCCTGGTATGTAAGTGGAATTTAAGTGATCATAACCTGAGATGATTACTGTGTAAGAATTCACTGTGCCAGAATTGTTCTTAGTTACGTGCTTTGAGTTATAGCCTTTCTTGACCTCTTGATAGTGGAAACTGAAACACATACAAAAAAGCAAGTCAATTAAAAAAACAGGATCGTAATTATAAGAAAGGCTATTACAAATGTAACATAGTTTTATATGTAGCTTTCCAGAATGAACTTAATGCCACATTACAACCTTTTAAATATTTTTAGTGCTAATACTTTAGTTTCTGTCAGTATAAATGCTATTTTTATATTTACAATTTATTTCTCTATTATCAGGTAAAGATTTCACTGGAAATAAATTGCACAAAAAGGACCAAATCATGGAAGAGGTGGGTCAAAAGCTTTCTTTTCTTTCATTCTGTGCTTGATAAGCTAATAAAGTTTGTATTGGTATAACGTGTTTAACAATTAAGTGATTCTAGTCTTTGAAACAATCACATTTAAAGATAATGCCAACTCCAAGCTATTACTGACCCATTAGACTTGTCTCTTTTAGGTATCATCATCCTTTTAATTCTGGCTTTATGTCATGGTAGTTGTGCAAGTGCTTATTTTTTCTCTAGTTTCAGTATCCATTGTTTGTAAATCACCACAGATAGCTATGGTGTATTATGGTAATGTTTCTGAATGACTTGCTTCTGTTGAAAGTTAAGCTTAAGGATGTTCTAATCATCCTGTGTGACTTTGAGGAGGAATTCTCTACATACTCCATCAAATGACTCAGTTTAATTATCCTAATTCTTTAGCTTGCCTCTGCTCAGTGATACAAGGTTTTTTTTGTTTTTTTTTTTTTAAATATATGCATACATACAGGAGCTTCTGACCACACTGACATTTGATTAACTTACATTACATTAAATAAAGGCGTAACAAGCATTATGACATTGCTCATAGTTATAAAGTAAACCTCATTAAAGGAAAAGTAGCTTTAGTGCTGCTTCCTACTCCTCCTCCTCTTCATCTTTTCCCACTTCCATGTAGGGTTGATGTGCTTGATCAATCCTCTCCATCCAGCTTGGTCCTGCACCTCTTTCCCCGTCAGACCCTTTTTCTTCAGATCTTTTGTTACTCTATCCATCCACCTCTACTTTAGCCTTGCTCGCTTTCTGTTCCTTTGTACTTTCATTCCTATCACTCTTTTGCCCACATATTCATTATCTTTCCTCACCACTTGTCCATACCTCTTTGATTGTCTCATTTGTCATTCTTACCCTTTTATAGCTGCACACAGCTATCTCAACATTCTCATTTCTGCCATCTCTATCATTGGCTTAGAAGAAGAGGTAGAAGGTGTTTATTCAAAACATCCTCTGGGGTGAAACTTTGAATTTTTATTCATGTTGAAAAATGATGGCATTGAAGTGATGTGCAGTGTTTTTACATCCTTCTCCACCAGGCTACATGTTGGGCCTTGGTGTTTTACAACAACAACAACAACAACAACAGCATTTATTTATATAGCACATTTTCATATACACAGTAGCTCAAAGTGCTTTACATAATAAAGAATAGAAAAATAAAAGACACAATAAGAAAACAAAATAAGTCAACATTAATTAACATAGAATAAGTAAGGTCCAATGGCCAGGGGGGACAGAAAAAACAAAAATAAACTCCAGACGGCTGGAGAAAAAAATAAAATCTGTAGGGATTCCAGACCATGAGACTGCCCAGTCCCCTCTTAGCACTAGAACAGAATGCTGTTAAACCCTTTAAAGTTATTTGCCATTGTTTTCAATGACACTATTCATACCTATGTGTGTTAAAAATGAGCGACTTAGAAAACTCCTGCATGCAGCAGTTTTTGAGCATTTTCGGCCAAATGCTTGTTCAGTTGAAATGGTAATGCTCATAAAATACTGTTAAAAGAAACCAAACAAACTTTTTGCAGTGTTTATACAGGAAGTCGGTGCCTCTTCCTCAATGAAGACGCACACTGAAATAAGAAAATAAAAAAGCTATCAAGGGACAGATTAAGGTATGTAGTTTACATCCATCCATCCATCCATTATCCAACCTGCTATATCCCAACTACAGGGTCAAGGGGGTCTGCTGGAGCCAATCCCTGCCGACACAATCCCAGCCACTGTATGGCACACACACACACACACACACACACACACACATCCACCCACCCACCTATCAGGCACACACTAGGGACAATTTAGAATTGGCAATGCACCTAACCTACATGTTTTTGGACTGTGGGAGGAAACCGGAGTACCCGGAGAAAACCCACGCAGACACAGGGAGAACATGCAAACTCCATGCAGTGTGGACTTGGGAAGTGAACCCGGGTCTCCTAACTGCGGGTCAACAGGGCTACCCACTGCGCCACCGTGCCACCCTGGTTTACAAACAAGTGGTGTTAATTCACCAAAAGTTATAGGTATAGATTTAGTTTTAACCAGGTTAAAGTGTAGTACAAATGTGTTAACAAACAGACACAGATTTAGCACAGAGTTCTTCCTCACAGCACCAACTACATGAAGTTTACATGGTTTGCCTGTGCATTTCAAAATTGATTGGTATTAATGAGTGTGCATCTAAATTAAGAAAATGTTTACCTCTTTCTGAAGTTAATAATAATAAGTAGAAAATTAATGTTCTTTCCTTTTTTCCATGTACCACTGTATCACACCATTTTAAATATATTTTGTAAATAACTGAATCAAAACTAAACAAATACATGGGTTTCAGTTACTGGATTGCACACAGCACTCTTTTCTGCTTGGCTGTGTGATAGAGCCCTGAAAATGTTGGGTGCATCATGTATCACGTGTGCTTCTTACCTTACACCCAATGCTACTGCGGTAATCACTGGCTCCCAGTGATCCTTAACTGGGCAGTTTAGAATTTACACCTTGCCACGTGCTAGATGAAATTTAAATGAATGCAATGTATGTTCAGTTCTTTTGAGATCATTACCCCATTACACTTATAACCCTTTCCTCAGTATTTGTTACTAGATGGCTGTTTCATGCTGTTGCATTAAATGTTGCACTAACAGCTGGCATTTTTTCTTGCATTATAATGCTATTAATCACCACCCCCCCAAAACACTATTTATGTGCTAAATCATCACCTGTGTGTATGGATGTTTCCTGCTTTATAGACAATTCAGAATTGCCCTATGTTGCAGAACAGTGTGCATTCAATATGTGTGCTCATGCTATTGACCACACTTCCTCTTCAGTTCCGTGATCGTCAGGATGAAAAGCAGTAAAGTCATAGACATTCTGGAAAACAGCAATAGCGTCACAACACAACACCATCTCACAACCTACAAAATTGAAATGATATCAATCATACTGGAAAAATACTCAAGATATGCTTGAAAAACATTTGTAAAGCATGCCAAAATGTGAGAAACATTTAAAACTTGCTAGCAACATGACATTTAAATGCTTAGAAAAATGCAAAACACACACTTGAAATGTACAATGATCAAGTGTGAATTAGCCCATTATCTTGTTTTTAGCAAAGTAGTATTAATGAATTTGAAGATATTCTTGATTATTAATGCTCCTTAAACTACATGAAAGTTCTTGACTGTTTTTGTCAGCTGTTTTTGCTTTTTTATTTGGTCTTCCAGAGTCTGTCTTTATTTGTACTTTTTTCATTTTACCTTGATCTTTTTTTAATTGATTTTACTGTTTTATTCAGTAATTGTCCTTTATCTGTATTCCTCCTTATGTTACTTTGTCTATCATTATTGTTGTGATGTTTTTGTAATGTATTGTATGTCCAGGATTTGCTGATAATCATTAAATATTTGCCTTTTAAAATTTCAGATGCACTTATTGTAATATTCCATGTGTTTTAGTGTAATAGTATTGTACTGTTCAATTTTTATATTTATAATAGATTATACCATTGCTAGCATTTTAAAGTGCTTTGTGTTGATATAAGCTGCTGTTTGTGCTATAAAATAGGTCCTTGCAAAGGAAGGAATGTTAGGATGGAGGAGGAAGGGACCTGAAACTGTGGAATGTGACTGCAATCATCCATTGCAGATCAGACTTGTTGGCAGTGGAGTAGTTAAAGAGAGCGAAAGAAAGCAGCAGGTCAATTCAGAGAAAAAAAAAAACACTTTTTTACTTTGCGTTGGGTGTGTAGAAGAGTCAGAGTGATTTAAGAATTAACAAAAAGAGGGCATAAGCAGTGGTGAAGGAGGACAATGTAAACACGCAATTTATATAAAGACAACCAACAAGTAATTTCTTGTTAGGAAATAAAATGAAACTGGCAAAGTGCAACAAAATGCAATTTTCACAGCCCTGTATTTACAGTGCTCTTTAAAACATACACAATAAAAATCATGATTTAAAATAGATACTGTATTTGCATATTTACAATGCATCCAGAAAGTATTCACAGCACGTCACTTTTTCCACATTTTGTTGTTACAGCCTTATTCCAAAATGGATTAAATTCATTTTTTTCCTCAGAATTCTACACACAACACCCAATAATGACAACGTGAAAAAAGTTCACAGCCTTTGCCATTAAGCTCAAAATTGATCTCAGGTACATACTGTTTCCCCTGATCATCCTTGAGATGTTTCTGCAGCTTAATTGGAGTCCACCTGTGGTAAATTCAGTTGATTGGACATGATTTGGAAAGGCACACACCTGTCTATATGAGGTCCCACAGTTGACAGTTCATGTCAGAGCAAAAACCAAGCATGAAGTCAAAGGAATTGTCTGTAGACCTCCGAGACAGGATTGTCTCAAGGCACAAATCTAGGGAAGGTCACAGAAAAATTTCTGCTGATTTGAAGGTCCCAATGAGCACAGTGGCCTACATCATCCATAAGTGGAAGAAGTTCGAAACCACCAAGACTCTTCCTAGAGCTGGCTGGCCATCTAAACTAAGAAGGCCTGATGGTCACTTTGTCAGAGCTCCAGAGGTCCTCTGTGGAGCTAGGAGAACCTTCCAGAAGGACAACCATCTTTGCAGCAATCCACCAATCAGGCCTGTATGGTAGAGTGGCCAGACGGAAGCCTCTCCTTAGTAAAAGGCGCACAGCAGCCCTCCTGGAGTTTGCCAAAAGGCACCTGAAGGACTCTCAGACCATGAGAAACAAAATTCTCTAGTCTGATGAGACAAAGATTGAAGTCTTTGGTGTGAATGCCAGGCGTCACGTTTGGAGGAAACCAGGCACCGCTTATCACCAGGCCAATACCATCCGTACAGTGAAGCATGGTGGTGGCAGCATCATGCTGTGGGGATGTTTTTCAGTGGGAGGAACTGGGAGACTAGTCAGGATAAAGGGAAAGATGACTGCAGCAATGTACAGAGACATCCTGGATGAAAACCTGCTCCAGAGTGCTCTTGACCTCAGACTGGGGCGACGGTTCATCTTTCAGCAGGACAACGACCCTAAGCACACAGCCAAGATATCAAAGGAGTGGCTTCAGGACAACTCTGTGAATGACCTTGAGTGGCCCAGCGAGAGCCCAGACTTGAATCCGATTGAACATCTCTGGAGAGATCTTAAAATGGCTGTGCACCGACGCTTCCTATCTAACCTGATGGAGCTTGAGAGGTGCTGCAAAGATGAATGGGCGAAACTGGCCAAGGATAGGTGTGCCAAGCTTGTGGCATCATATTCAAAAAGACTTGAGGCTGTAATTGCTGCCAAAGGTGCACCGACAAAGTATTGAGCAAAGGCTGTGAATACTTATGTACATGTGATTTCTCATTTTTTTTTTATTTTGAATAAATTTGCAAAAACCTCAAGTAAACTTTTTTCACGTCATTATGGGATGTTGTGTGTAGAATTCTGAGGAAAAAAATGAATTTAATCCATTTTGGAGTAAGGCTGTAACATAACAAAATGTGGAAAAAGTGATGCGCTGGGAATACTTTCCGGATACACTGTAAATGTTTCTCTTGGCCTCACCAGCAAACCATGCACTTAATGTTGTAAAACTCATTGGTGATTTTTCTTTATTCTTATTCTTTTGCCATTACTCTAACATGATCATAAGAAATCTTAATATATGAAATATGTAGTGGAGGGGGAGTAAAACTTAATTAACTTAAATATTTAATACATTAGAGTGTCCATCTCTAGTTTGCATGGACATCTGATATTTTGCATGACAAACATTTTATTTTGCACAATTTAAAAGAGTCAATTATGTTTTATTATATTGCCAACATAAGAGAATGGAATTTAATACATTTAATTGATGCCAGTTTGTAAAGGACTAAATACCTTATTTTCCCATCCAAGAATATGTCAGTTATTTATATAGTTAAGTTTTGCCTTTTGTAAATGTTCTAATTTTTTAAACTTGTGTTTGTTTTGCCCCAGTAACCGTTCTTTTTTTTTTTTTTTTAACTAATTTATAATTATTATTATTAAATTAATGAAATTTCTCAGTTTTACTCAAATAAGATATCAAGATATCCACTTGAAAAAGTGGATGAATACCATTACACAACTTTAACAAATTAGTAGCTGTTCTGTGATGGATTGCAATTTTAAATGGGAAAGATTGTAAAAAATGTGAAAGGATTAGCACTAATGAAATACACAATTTTAATTACAGGCAGTCCCCGGGTTACGTACAAGATAGAGACTGTATATTTGTTCTTAGGTTGACTTTGTATGTAAGTCAGAACAGGTACATTATTTTAATAAATGCTGTTGTTGACTGACTGTAACCAAGTGCTCTGCCAATGAATGATGGAGTTTCACCTCTCTGACCTTTTTTTATTATTTCTACTTTATTTTCCATGGTGATGGTTTTTCTCCTCTTTGCTATATCACCAGCACTTGCATCAGATTTTTGTTTCAGAGACATTGTTGAAGGGTGAAGACAAAAGGTCAAGATAAGCTCTTCTGCACAGCACTGTACACGCTATCACAGCAGGAAGGCACCCCTTGTCAGCACGTCTGATGTACTGACGAGAGACAGCTTCCTTCTATGTATGTAACAGTACAAGCATGCTTTCTATTGAGAATGAATGGGGGCTCACCACCCGCCCACCACATAGTCACCTCCACTTGCATACAGTATGCTGCTTGCAGGGTCCGCCCACCGAGAATGAACAGGGTGCGGCCAAAAGCGGGTAGTGAATTGCACACCTCTGCCCCCATTCAACAGTCAGCCACCCGAGGCACACTACAATGCTTCCCCCCGCCACCCCATTCACCCTCAATGGCCTCCGTACAGCCACAACCATGTAACTACTTGCAGCATCACTAGCCACCCACCAAGAACGAATGGGGCAGCCATTTGAGGGACACTGCAAGGCTGTGTGGTGGGCGGGCAGTGAAACTCCCCCCTCCGCCCCATCCAGCCTTCGTCCAGCCACCGCTTGCGGTGTCCCCAGGCCGAAGATGACAGAGCGGCAGTTACTGAGGAGCCTGCATCACGTCCCCCAGACAGATGGAGCAGCTGCAGCCCCGTTCATAAGTCGTATGTCGGATGTCCGTAACTTGGGGACTACTTGTACACAGCATATTGATCGAAATTGAATGACTGATAATTTAGATTGCGGACCAGAATTGATAATTGTACCAGTCATGGAAAAATTTTAATTCAAGAAAAGTTGGAACAAATTATGAACTCTTGAAAGGAGTGATTCCACTATATACTTTAGGGTAAGTAAGGATTGGTTTAATCAGTTTAAAGTGAGAGTTAATCTACATCATATAGAAATTAAAGGGGGAAGGCCTAGTGTTAATTTGTTTGCAATAAATAATTCATGAGTATTTTGATAGAGATCATGTGGGTAAAGTGGGTTGGATTATTGTGTTGAGTACTGGATAAGTATATTCAGTTCCAGGTCATAAAGCCAGTAAAGAATTGAAAACCTTACTACTTGGTGATACTGGTGAATTCAAACAATCATCTGCTAGATTACCTTCTTAAAAATCAACATGTGCTTGTAAGCATTTTAAGAACAACATCAATAGTCAATTGGAAATTTAGATCTGAAGGTCTGGATCATGATCTGGTTTTTAGTTCATATTGTGTATTTTAGCATTAATATAACTCTAAAAGTCCAACCTTCAGTCTGCTTCTAGTTTTTCATAATGCCCCTACTCTACCTGCAAGTTTGGATGATGGCCATCCAAATGTTAATGTATTTTTACCCCCCAAATACCAATTTTTTTGGTCCAAAAGTGGGTCAGTTGATCTTTCATTGCCTTTTATTTTCAGTATTGGTTCACCCAGGCTGTCTGAGCAACCTAAAAACTCAATTTTAGAAGTTATACACTATATATTATTTCATAAGGCACAGTGCTGATACTTGGAATGAAGTCCCAGGATATAGCATTCAAGTTGTGTCCTCAGCTTGAGCAGTTCAGAAGATTCTCCTGAACACACTAGAACCATAGCAAAGAAAGCAGCAACATCCTTGGGGTAGTTTGATTTAGAAGTTAATGAAGAAGTCATCACAGCATAAATTGAATGTTATGGAAAATTACTTGGCAATAAAGATATGATTCAAATGGAGGCATAGATTTATAGAGCAGCATTAAAACTGAAAATAACATATAGCAGCTCACCTGAAAATACTTAACAGGAGCTGTTAATTTACCAGAAGCAGAGACAGCAAAATTTGAAAAGTAGAACTTAAAATTCAAAAGATTTAGAAGGTGTGCAGAAAAGTTACTGAAGTAAAGGAATGTGTTACTTTAGATGACATTCAGGAAGAAACAGGATATTCTATATCAGTATCAAACACCTGTAGGATGTTTAAGCATAAGGTTGGCACACTGTACATCCCCATGGTTCAAACTTTTACTGAAACTGTGTGTGTTAATATGATTTAAAATATAATAGTTCTTCACTGTTTCATTAATACAATTTCTTATTTTAAAGATAAAAATAAAACTTTATTCAGTTTTGCCCATTCATTAATGGACATTTTCAGTATAGTTCCATCTTGCATACTTCAGCAGGATCAGAACTCTCTGTTTTGTAACTGGAGACCTTCCTGGACATAGCCACATCTGTAAACCTAATAATATCAATGGAAGAATTCCACTCACCAGAAAATAGCTGACCTAAAAAAGCAATATTTGTAGAAATTTGTGCCATTGACTAAATCACATATGAGGCAAACAACAGTGCTTCAAAATATCCTCTTACTTTTGTCTTTATTTTACAAATATGAAAATTTCATTCATTCTGTGCAGAAAAAAGTAAAAAAAAAAAAAAAAATTGTACAATTTTTATCATCTGATAATTAGAATATTTTAACATGAGAAATTTTAATTTTTGTATTACATTTATTTGACACTATTAATGCATAAAGAAAACTAACATGCTAAGTAACTTTCAGTGTTCATTTTTAATGTATCTAATTTTATTTTTTTTTAGCCTGGTAGCTCCTGTGAAAAGTTGAAGTCCTCCTCTTCCCGTTCAAAGAGGTAAGTATACCCTGTTGTTTCAATACACTAAAGGTATTTGAATGTAGAAGGTTATGAATATACAAATCTTTTAAAGTGTTCATGAATATTTAGTTGGTATTCAAAAAGTATAAATTGTTTTTTAAATAGTATATGTAGATAAAAAAAAATGTAATCAATGTGATGAGCCTTCAGCTACTCAAATTAAGTAAGATCTTTTTCTTCCTCATGTTAGACATTTAAAAATAAGAGATTCAGTTTATAAATTAAAAAAAAAAAAATGCCCTTACATAGGAGATGCCTTTGCACCAGGCATTAACATGCATTTTTCGTGATTGAATCGCAATCATGTTAACACATTACTAAACAAGGTGTAAATGTACTTGAGATCACTTTGTGTTTGAAATGCTCAGAACATTTTCATAGATGTAACATGACCACATGATCCAAATAATTTTTGTATCCACCTAAAACAAACGCAAAAGTGGAAGCTGTGATCTGTCTGGACCCAACATGGGGCCTAGAGATGTATTTTAATGCCCAATGTTCATTTAATCTGTTTAAATTAACATTTGATACAATTCAGATACAAAATGCATACTAATTCCTGGGTTAAAGGTTCCAAAGAGTCAAATGGATGATTTGAATAGAACCTGTCAGCTTTAGGTAATATAATTTTGATATAGTATACAGTAATCTACAAGGTTACGTACATTGTAAAGATATACTTTACATAAAACACAAAGTTGCATGCACCAGCATAAAAATGCAGTTCAATACTTCTATTCAAATATGTGAAACAGACACATGAAGTACATATCTAAAATCTAAAGGCCGTTATTGAAAATTTGCTTTTTCCACTTTTTTTTCACTTAAATTTATTTTGATTTTAAAAGGTTAAAGGCGAGAAAGTGTCTAAAAGGATCTGTCTTGATTTCAGCCTTTAAGTCAGTAAAAACTGAAATTTCAATAATGATTTTTGTACACTTCTTATATCCACTTTGTATTTGTCATTCCAAACGTAGCAAGTATGTTAATTATCAGTAAATACTGTATCAGGCAATATTGAAATGCATGTTATTGTAACTAATAGTTTCATCTGCTTCCTTGCATCTGATTAGCATTACCTGTTCATAGTTCAGGAAGTGAAAAACTGGGATCTTTTTGATATGTTGAAATTAATAATGTAAAAAAGTACAAAGCCTACCTTCAGTGCTTTGTAGAAAAATGAATAACTCTGTCCAGCAGCAAAGTACATTTTTCAGCAAATATAGTAAAATAAACAGTAATTAAACAACAAAAGAGACAAAAGTTTTATGTAATTCATTTAGAATATAATTGCTTTAGAATAAAACCATAAGAAGTTAATACTGGTTTAAGCAGATGAGTCTTTAAGGCTCCTGCACTTCACATTATATTGCTGCTGGGTAGTAGTATTCTTTTTTTTTCATCCAGTTTCTTCGTGAAGCTGACCAGAGCAGACATTCAGCGTGCACACTTTTACAACAGGAAGACCGGTCAGATGGTATTACTTCAACATCATTACATAAATTATCCTTTTTGATTAATAAGTTGACATACCTTTCTGAAAACATATTTTCACTTTGTTGTTTTCAGTTATTGAGTGTTGATTGATGGTCAAAATTATTAAATTAAAATTTAATGTACGACACAGTAAAGTGTGGAGAAAGTGAAGGGGACTGAACACATTGTGAATCCTCTGTTACAAGCTGTTCCACCTCATTGGTGGTAGTTGTTGTAACCTTTTGTTTAGCATCCTTAATTGTGCATGTTAACTTTGCACCCTCTGCAAATGCAGGAATCAAATATTTCAAATGACATCATCTAGTTGCTACAGTCCTACTTTACCTTGTACTGGGAAGTCTGTCTTTTATTATTGTAACTTTAGTATATGAGGCAAGCAGCTTAGACTAGGTAAATAAGCACCCTTGATTACATTCTCGTTTTTTTTAAGAAAAATTCCCATTTAGAGCGCTAATTTTAAACATGACTGTGAAAGTAGAGACTTATTATTACTGTTATTGAAAATGTGAGTCAATTTAAGATCAAGCTCAGTAACATCCAGTTTGCATCACAACTCTCATTAATAGTTGCAGAATATAAAGTAGTGATGCAGCCTCTTTACATACTGTGTGTTATTAGAAGAATATATCCAAATGATGCTTTTGATATTTTCCTTTTTTTTGCTCTCTGTCTCATCTAGGAAACCTTCTGTAGTAACAAAATATGTTGAGTCTGATATTTCAAATGAAAGTGGTCATGAAAACACCTCCAATGATAATACTTCTGAGAATAATTTGGATGTTAACAGGTTGCCAAAAGGTAAATTAGTGGTATTGACAAGTTTTTTTTTTTTCCTTTTGCATTTTGATGGTGACTGGAGTAGGTGGAATAATGACAATGACATTCCTGTACTGTAACATTTTTTTAACATGAATAACTGTCCTTTAAAGTTATGTGTTTATTTTACTGGTATGAAGCGATCCGTATACAAAAAAAGCACAATATGAAGCCCTTCATTGTGTAGTTGCAAAAGTGTTTTTTTTTAAATACACAGGATTGCTTCTTAGTAAAATCCACTTGTTTTTTGGGAGTAAGGGTATTTCTATTGAATGGGTTTTATTTCCATGCTGTCTAGAAAAATTGAACAGGTAAGAAGATGAGATTGTTTTATATGGATGTTAGTATATAGTAAAGAGAACAGATAAACAGAAATGGGCTGTGTTGCCTTATTAATCTTGAAAGTTGTTTTTGATCATGCTTCTTGTTCTTATCAGTTTAGAAATATTTAAAAAATATATAAGATAACAATGTATACATGTATTAATCCATTTCCATACCCAGTCACACAAGTTCTTTTGTTAGTATAACACATTTTTTGCAGAATTGATTGTCTTCAGTTTTGAACTATTTTTTACCTTCACATATAGTATGCACTAAATAAATGTTTTCTTAGATTTAACATTCAAAATGTTTTCTAATGAAATGTTAAGTATTAATTTCATTTCTTTTACCTTTCTAGGAACTATTGTTGTCCAACCTGAGCCAGTATCAAATGAAATTAAAGATGATTTTAGAGGTCCCGAGTTTAGGAGTCGACCAACAAAACCTAAACCAGACATTTCTAAAAAGAGAGGAGGTATATATTAAATTTAGAATATTAAACTGGTTAAATTACATTTTTTTGTATAACAATTCAACTTTAAAATATTTTTTGTGATTCTGGGTGATATAAGTTTTGATTGTTCCTTCAGTTTGAGAATTTTATCGTATTTGGGTTTAACTGCAGTAGTTTTGTAATGCCAAAGTACATTTTTGGCAGACAAGTTTTCATTTTAAATTGAATTCACTTAAGATATTTGGAAGAAAATATAGAACACAAACACTTGTGTGTAACATTGTCTCTTTGCATTTTTTTGTTTGATTCCCTCACTGTTTCACAACTTGTTCTAAGAAAACTACGTCAACTTCTGCTCTGTGTCTTCATAATCTGTGTCAGGATTACAAAAGCTTTTAAAAGGCTTTCCTAAGGCCAGGTTTATACTTCACACTCAGAACGCGTACGTGCACACATCATGGCTGCCATGTGTTCCCAGCATTCATTTGGTGCGTCCTCTGAACACATCCTCAGAAATTAATGTGACGCGTGCACGAGTTGCATTAACATCAGAAAGTCGGTTTTGGGGGTCTGGTGCAGTGTGATGTTAGGGTCTCTGTTTACTATCTACATGTGACAGAAAGCCGCTTTGCGGATCCTACAGGATTGAAGTACATGCTTCGATGTTTGATGAATAGTTAGATGTGTTGAATCGCAATGCCAATGTAGAAAGGCACTTGTGGTGCTTTTATATTAAGTGTGTCATACTCGTGACATGATGACATGATACATTTTAAAAGTGTCACATGCCATCTTCTGTGCTGTCTTTTTTTTATCAACTTCACAACAGCATCAGAATGTACGGCAACGTATTTGAGCCACAGAGAAAAAAATTAAGGACACAGTGAAAAGATCTATTGTGTGATTAAAGTGGAAAGTTTGGCTTTAATCTCGAAATGTCACCTTTAATCATGTAGTTTATTTTATCATTAAAGTAGACCGTCATAACTGTCGTCTTAAAACCAACCCAGTTGTTAATTGCTACATGCTTTTGGGGCTTTCTCCTGAACTGACAGCAGTGGCAACCAGCAATTACCTCACAGAACACATATAATTTGATATTCTAGCTTTCTGCACATTTTAAATCATTAGCTTTATACTTAATGCCACTTTCATGATGAAATGCATTAAAGTATGCATATTACATTTTACAGAGATATAAATAATACTTTTAATAATTACATATCTGGCGGGTGGCATGGTGGCAGAGCGGTAGCGCCTACTGCCTTGCAGTAGGGAATCATATCCCTGGTGTTCCCTGCCTGGAGTTTACATATTTTCCTGGTGGGTTTCCACAGCGCGCTCCCGTTTCCTTCCAAAGACATTAAGGTTTTTTGGGTTTGGTGAGGCTAAAATGACACTAATGTATGTGTGCGCTTGTGTTCACCTTGCGATGAGCTGATGCCCTGTCCAGGGATTGTTTCTGTCTCGTGCCCTATGCTTCCTGGAATGGTCACATCCTTGGATGTAATCACTAAACATCCTTTTCAGAGATATCATGGTAAGGTGTCCTTGGAATTTAATGGATGTTTCAGGCAATTCACAAACCGAACGCTTTCTCACTATGCTGATATCTCATACTGCCACCTGGTGGAATCTTCCAGATTTACATAAAGTACGCATGCAAGTATAAACAGTACAGTGGACCCTCGGGTCACGACTGTAATTCGTTCCAAAACTCTGATCACAACCGGATTTGGTCGTGACCTGAAGTAATTTCCACAGTAGGATTGTATGTAAATAAAGTTAATCCGTTCTGGACCGTACAAGTTTTAAGCACAGGGAAAAAAAATGAACATTTGAAAAATCCATAATTTATACAAAAACTAACCATAAACAACCAAGAAAAGTAACCTTTTATGAGTCGAGTTCTGCCATGAAGGAAGTGAGGAGGAACTGGGTGAAGACGAGATCACAGTTTTGAGGTAAAGTCTGTGACGATGCGGGTTCGCTGCATGCTGCCATCTTGCTTCCAGGAGCCGTTAAACCTGTCACCGTCGGTAATGTTACCGATGAACATGACAGTGAGGCACTACAATGGAGCAATTAGATGGTGCAAAAGTGCCAAATGCTTTTATTAAAATCAATAAAACAACAATCAAAAACAAAGTCTAAATTAAATAAAATGCAGTGCTTTCGGAATCCTTCAATAGATAAATGATCCCATAAAAACAGAAGTGAAGTGGAGGTTAAAATCCAACAGAAAAAAGTCCTCATTAAATACAACAAGGTTAAAACAATGCTCAAAGAAGTCTCTTTAAAAACAAGCCCAGTGCATTCTTTAACTGCCTTCTCGGCCTTACGTGGCTAGCCATCCTTCTTCTGGTCACTCCAGCTCCTTGATCGCTCAGCTGGAGTGACTGCTTCCTTCTGCCCCACTGAGTGTTGGCCAAAACACCCCTGCTTGGGCTCACTGTCCAGCTGCCTGCCTGCGAGCATGTGCTCGCTCACTCACACTGGTTCTTTCCACACTGCTTCCTGCTTACTGCCTTACTCCGCAAACTCAGTCTTTCTTTTCTTTTTCCTCCCTTTAGCCGCCTTGCGCTACTATTTATGAAGAGGACGTGGCAGCTGTAGCAATCAACCACCATGCCCCCTCTCTAAGCTGCAAGCTTGGTGATTATTTATTTAAAACTGGCCTCTTGAAGTGAGCTGTGGACCCACTATACCACAAAGTCCTTCTGTGCGATGCACGTCTGACTGAGAACAATGTATTGTACCGGGAGAGACTAAACACGTGCGTAAATCACTGGTGCGTACTAGGGAATCCATTCCTGGACGGGTTTATCCATTCCTGGGAATTCGGGAATCCCGCATATCATTCCTGGGCTCCCGAGGATGACACAGTGCACGGGCATCTCGCATGTGAACGGTTTTAGAACGACCAACACTTATTTTTAATAAAACTACTGCAATATGTTGACACCAATAAAAGACTAACCTTATCTACAAGCAGTTCATGCTGTCATATAAGTACATGTATCTAGTTAGTTAGTAATAAGAGCGTAGAAAGCACAACGTGTCCAGCGTGTGGTCGTCCAGGCGAGAGCGCACTTCATGCAGAGTACATCAGCTGCTGAGAAAGCATGCTTTGCCTCCACTGAAGCAGGCAGCACAGTCATCAGATACTGATACACTTGTTCTAAACAATGCCCGCTTTTGCTGTTGCCCTGAAACACCGCCATTTCAGCTTTTACTTATTCATCCAGTTTGTCATCATTCTGTGATGGCAAGTTTCTTGGCACAGATAATGCTGATGCAACAGACTGACGCATTGCAATTTCAAGTTGCTGTTCAAAGCTGTTCTCTGACAGATGTCAATGAAGTCTGCCCCGTCCCGGCATTCGTGAGTTGCAGAGTGCAGACTCCTCCCAGTCCACTGTGCTCAGTCTTAGTTGGAGCCGGGGGACTGACTGCTTCTGGTCTGTTGTTGACTGAATTAATCACCCTTTTAATTGCATTAATTTGAAGACCTGTAGTCATTTAATGCCGACAGGGTGCAGCACAAAATTGCTTTGACTAGGTTATTAAACCTTGAACTACAAAGAAAGATGCAACCAATCATAAAAAAGGTTATTTAACATAGGTAATTGCTAGTTGTACTTGTCCTTGGTTCTCTCTCTGTTCTGTCTCCACAGTCAGAAATGTAGTTAGGAAATGGAAGGCCATAGGAACAGTCCTTGTGAAGGAAAGATGTGGTAGGCCAAGAAAAATATCTGAAAGGCACAGCCGAAGGGTGGTTAGAATGGTCACAGACAAACCACAGACCATTTCCAGAGAGCTACAAGAATATTTGGCTGCTAATAGTGTCATTGTACATAGTTCCTCAGTCCCTAGAGCACTTTGTACCGGAAACAGCTCGGTGGAAGGGTAATTTTCAAAATGCCTCTTCTGAGTACTTACCACAAGAAGAGTCACATGAGGTATGCAAAAGTGCATCTGGAGGAGCCAGAAACATTTTGGAATAAAATACTGTGGACAGATGAGACTAAGGTAGAGTTATTTGGTCACAACCAGAGGTGCTTTACATGGCGCAAAAAACACATAGCATTCCAGGAGAAAAACTTGCTTCTTACTGTAAAATTTGGTGGAGGATCCATCATGTTATGGGACTGTGTGTGATGCTCAAGTCTAATGCTGAGTAGGTTAATAAGGTTTAGTGAAAATTTTAAAAATCACAAAAATACACCAAAAAAGTTATTACACATGCAGAATAAGGCCAAAAGGAAATAAGTTTCTTCTGTTACATTAACGTGAAAAAGCTAAGATTGTTAACTTCACTTACTTTCCCTACCTAAACGTTGTGTTACTTTTCTATTGCAGACTTAAACAGGGTTCACTTCAGTACATACAGTATGGTTTCAAACTGTTTGCCCTCCCTGCCTTACCAACAGCAAGGCAAATCATAAACTGAACTAGTTTCTAGTCAGAATGACTAGGAATAATTACAATATTCCATTTACAGCTTAGCTTGTGGGATTTATAATAGAACCTTTTGACTGGGCACTAATATATATGCAAATGTTTTTACATAACTCATAAAATACTTCTATCAATTTAACATTACCTAACGAATTAGCAAATGGTTCTTGCAGCCAGTGGCATATTAAGTGACTTCTGTTTGGAGATGATGTCAAAGCATGACTAAACAAAGGTTCCTTTTTCTATGTGGGTTCTATTTAAATTTTCTTCTTTCTTTTTTTAATCCTGGTCCCCAAACGTTTACTTCTATACATAGGTTTCACATTGTGTTCTGGGCCGAACAAGAAAACATAATATTACAAGAAAGCCTTACATTTTAATTGGACCACTATTCTGTTTCTGTTGTTTTGTGTATAGCTACACTTGGATGAAGTTCTCACTGTTATTTACTGTGTTAAATGTAATGTAGTAATTTTTTGATGATGGTTAGGTTCCTACTATTTTAACATTAGCTGTTTATTGCGTCAAGTCATAAATTATAGGCTGTCTAAATTGGTAACACCTTTCCTTTATTCACAGATGAAAGCTTGCATGGCATTGTTAGCTGTACAGCTTGTGGACAGCAAGTTAATCATTTTCAAAAGGACACCATTTTTCAACATCCTGCACTTAAAGTTCTTATTTGTAAGGTATGTAATTTCTAATATTTTGGCAGTTTGCCATCAGAAAGTGTTTTGGTTATTTACTGGAAAATTCATGGTTGCTGTAATAAAAATGCTGGTGTTTTTACTTCAGTAAGGTAAGTATTGTGTTAGGTTACTGGTTACTTTAAAAAGTAATCTGACTACATAAATCTTGTTACCTTTCACACGTTACTCTACTGCTCTCGAGATAGTGCTGTTAACTTTAGCACTCTATGTTCAGTGCATCGCCATAAATGTATTAGTTTCTGAAATATTGAGAGATTATTTCAGCCAGGAGAAAGAATAATGCAATTGCCTGAAAACTTGCCTCTGCAAATTTAATTTGTGGATATTTCCACCAGTGACTGCTGAAAGTGTATGCAAAGCAAATACATGTGCAGGTTGACACATAAACACTTTTTTAATGAGTTTTAAGCACAGGGAAAAAATAAAAATTAGAAAAATTCTTAATTTATACAAAAACTAACTATAAACAACCAAGAAAACTAACCTTGCAGCAAATCACCATGCATCTTCCTGGCTTTCTCGCATAACATGGCCTCGCTTATGCTATCCCCTGCAAGTTGCTTCTTGTTCAACCAGACTAGCAACAGTTTTTTACACCTCTTCCAGCACTTGAGGCCTCTGCTTGGTTAACACTGTAACTCCTTTTGCAACATCAGCTGCTTTAATGGCATCTTTCTGCTTTAGCATACTCGAAATCGTAGATTTTGATTTCTTGTACTCGCCGGCAAGATCAGTAACGCGAACGCCATGCTCATACTTTTAAATTATTTCTTTCTTTAATTCAATTTCACTTTTCTTCGAACCACTCTTTACTTGCATAGAGGCTGTGGTTAATTGCAAAATTAATGCAAAAGCACACGAAATAGAGCACAAAGAGTTCACCGTGAATGCACGCACGTCTGACCGAGAATAGTGTACAGGGAGAGACTGAACACGTGTGGAAATTATCGGTGCGTACGAAACAGAAGGGAAACTGGCTTGTTTGAACTTTTTTGGTCGTAACCCGATTTGTACGTACTCAGAGACGTTCATGACCCGAGGTTCCACTGTACACTGTACTAGGGAGGCAGAAGATTAAGAAGATGGAGAATTTGGATTTATCCGTTATTTGCTTCGGAACAGTTTTGGTACTGGTACTGAGGTTTGGAAGCAGGTATTGTCAAAATCTCAGCATCAATATATGACAATGACAAAACAATTACATTGTCAATCATGTTACGTTATTATTAAAATGTTTCCTTTTCGTTTTACTTGTCCGCTGCCAAGCTCGGGTATTTTGCTATATAGAGATAGATAGATAGATAGAGATAGATATGACAACACTCATATCAATAACAAAACAATTACATTAACAATCATCTTATGTTATTTTTAAAATGTTTTCTTTTTCATAACTTCTTTAACACACTACTTCTCCGCTGTGAAGCGCGGGTATTCTGCTAGTATAATATATATTTAAACTTCTAAAATCGTATAAATAAGATCATATAAATGTTTTCCTATACAGTAGAACCTTAGTTTGCGAGCATAATTCGTTCCGGAAACGTGCTCGCAGTCCAAAGCACTTGTATATCAAAGTGAATTTCCCCATAAGAAATAATGGAAACTCAGATGATTCGTTCCACAACGCAAAACTATTCATATAAAAATGATTAATACAAAATATAAAGTAAAAATGCATAAAACAAATTAACCTGCACTTTACTTTTAAAAAAAATCATGGCTGGTGTGAGTGAGTTTCTAAACTCTTGTGGGATTCCACCCAACGGGACGACACGCGGAAGAGTGTCCCAATTCAATCACAGTCTCCCAGCACTGTAGCAGTTTGCCGTATAAGCGTATCCAAAAAGATCGCGGACATGAGAGAGAGAGAGAGAGAGAGAGAGAGAGATAAGGAGAAAGAGTATAAGACGCGTGGCGAGCGAGCGAGAGAGAGAGAGAGAGACGTGCGGCGAGATAGAGAGAAGAACCATCAGCTCAGTTTTGATCACATGACACTCAGCAGACAAAGTACAATACAATACAATACAGTTTATTTTTGTATAGCCCAAAATCACACAGGAAGTGCCGCAATGGGCTTTAACAGGCCCTGCCTTTTGACAGCCCCCCAGCCTTGACTCTCTGAGAAGACAAGGAAAAACTCCCAGTAAAAACCTTGTAGGAAAAAATGGAAGAAACCTCGGGAAAGGCAGTTCAAAGAGAGACCCCTTTCCAGGTAGGTTGGGCGTGAAGTGGGTGTCAAAAGTAGGGGGTCAATACAATACAATATACAGAACAGAACAATTCCTTAATACAGCATAATAATAAAAATTTTAGAAGTCCGGTTTAACAGTAGATGATATGACATAATTAGGTTTGGATATTTTTAGAGTCCTGGAGACCTCATCCATCTAGCTGCCTCCCCATTTGGCCATTCCACGGCTGAAACGTTGCTCCGATGAAAGGACCCCTCTTTTCCATGATTCCTGTGATCCTCCAACAGGGATGACTTTACCATAGGCAGGCAAACAACTTGGCAGGTGGGCCGTGGCACCAATTGCCACATTTGTGTACCGAGAAAAGAAACAGAATAGGTGAGGGTTAGTATTCAAATATAATTATCATGTTACTTATGTTTTAGTGCTAATGACTAACAACAGAGATGCAGTATGTACAGTTAATCAGCAGCTCTAGTCAGGATATGCTAAACTGAAGTAGTGAGTCTTCAGCCGGGATTTAAAGGCTGAGACTGAAGGGCATCTCTTATGGAAGCAGGAAGACCATTCCACAGTTTAGGGGCCCTGTAACTAAAAGCTCAACCTCCCACTGTTATTTTATTAATCCTTGGAATCCTAAGCAGACTGGCATCTTGATATCTTGAATGTGCCTTTAGGTTTGTAAGTCATGATAAGTTCAGACAAGTAAGCCGGATCTTGGCCATTTAATGCTTTATATGTTAAAAGGAGGATTTTGAAATCTGCCCTAAACTTAACTGGTAGCCAGTGTAAAGATTTAAGAACTGGAGTTATGTGTTCATATTTTCTTGTTCTTGTAATAATTCTTGCAGCGCATTTTGGATTAACTGGAGGCTGTATAGAGAACAGTTTGAACAGCCAGTGAACACCGCATTGCAGTAGTCAATCCTACTAGAGATAAATGCATGAATTAATTTCTCACAATCCTGTTTATTTAGAAAGCCTTAATTTCCTAACATTTTTAAGATGGAAAAAACATGTTTTGGACGACTTTGTAATATGTGCTTTAAATGACATGCTAGAATCAAAGATAACTCCTAGATTGCGGGCTGATTCAGTAAAATTAATTGGGATTCCAACTGAGTTAAATGACGACAAAATATTGCTGTGATCAGCGTCATTCCCTCCAACAATTAACATCTCTGTTTTATCTGTATTTAAAGACAAGTAGTTCTCATTCATCCATTCCTTTAATTCACTAACACAACTAATTAAAGACAACATCGGAGAAACTTCATTTGATTTAAATGAAAGGTATAACTGGGTGTCATCTGCATACGAGTGAAAATTAACATTATGTTTCCTAATGAGAGATCCCAGTGGAAGCATGTAAAGTGAAAACAGTAAAGGTCCCAGTACTGAGCCCTGCGGGACACCATATTGAACTTCTGTGTATAATGATGTACTGTCTGCACATTTCTGTACATACTGGAATCGATTTGATAAATAAGAACTGAACCAAGCGAGCACGGCGCCTGTAAGCCCAACATCGTTTTCTAGCCTGTGCAGTAAAATAGAATGGTCAATGGTGTCAAATGCTGCACTTAAGTCCAACAACATAATTACAGTGGAGTTTCCTTCATCAGAGGATATCAGAATGTCATTTACAACCCGTGTTAGTGCCGTTTCTGTACTATGACCAGTGCGAAAGCCAGACTGGAATTTCTCAAATAAATTGTAATGCGTAAGGTGTGACTGAAGCTGACTGGAGTGTATCCATACTACTCGTATTGCAAGAAATTTATTAAAAAATTTAGCTCATCTTGCAAAACACTCGTAAACCAAGTTACTCGCAAACCGAGGTTCCACTGTATATAATTTTTCATCCATTACTTTTTTCTTCTGGTTGAAATCGGATGGCTGGGACCTACGTTGGTAGCCTGGATTGTTGGGTTAGAACCAATCCTTGGCTGCACAAATTTAAACAAACTGCACACATTCTCTCTCTCTCTCTCTCTCTCTCATATATGCCAGGCCAAATTAGAGTCTTCAGTCATTGTGGGTCTTGTAAGTATAAAAATTCTAAGAGATTTTGTGATTGGAATATCTCAAGGTACTGATAATTTGAACAGCAGCAAGTACAATGTTTTAACACTAACGAAAACGCACATTCTCAAAAATTTGAGAATCCTGATAAAGGACACATCTAAAAATGCTAAAGGAAAAAATGAAACATAAAAAAAAAAAAAATAAAATAAAAAATGGGGTTGCTTCAGAGCCACTGTGATCCAGGCCCAAAATAATTATATTCCAATAACAAATCAAATGAAAAGACTAAAGAAATAACCTAAATGCATAAATAAAGGCATTATTAAAAATGTAAAACTAAAGAGATCATTCTGCACCAGTGGTTGGTAGCCAATCTATATCACTACCACTGGTCTGTTCCCCAGACAACAGTTACTATTTTCTGTCAGGCTGGTATTTTTATTGTAGCTGCAGTGGACTTTAGAGCAACTAGAAAAATAAATATACTTTATGTTAATGAAGGTAAAGACAAAAGGATCTTTATAAACACACACACACAAATAGGTTTTTAAAATTATAAAAATAATAAACAATTTTATTAATATATACATGCAAATGTATGGACAGAGGCAGTCATTCAAAATACGCAAGGAATGCTGCATTATTTTGTGGTGTGTAGACTGCAGTATACTGCATGATTTTGAACTGCTTATGACTGGACTGTTTTGTAAAACCATCAGGTGGAGCAGTGAAAAGTTGAAATGGCATGTGGTGTATTTAGGCTTCTGTCACAAAACCCTTCAATCTGAATCTTATTCAAGGCTCATTGGCAACCTTTTCCATTTACAGAATATAACTTGCTAACTGTTTAGGCTTTTATGGACTTTAAACTCTTGCTATACTGTGAAAAAGTAAGTACAACTCCAATAAAATGTTTCTTTAACATATGTGGACACATCACTAAAGGATGTCTGTAAAAACTGTAGGATTTCATTATATGACATCACAGAATCCACAAATAGCTCTTTACTGCTGTTGATGTCAAAATACATGAGTTTTCTATTGGAAAGAAATTGCACACATTAGAACAAATTACACTTACATGGAAGGTGTGCCATGAGGAAACCTTTGAAAAAGAACATCAGGGCAAGAGTAAAGTTTGCCCATGAACACCTAGACAAAGACCAGGGGCCTCATGCATAACGCCGTGCATAGAACTCACACTAAAACATGGTGTACAGACTAAAGCGGCAGTGTTCGTACGCACAGAAAAAATCCCAGTCAGCGTGAAAAGTAATGCAGGTGCACGTGCCTGCTACCACTCCCCAGCTCCTCCCAGAAATATGCCTCTTTGAATATGCAAATCAATAAAAATAGCCCTTAGGCTCAGCGTTCTGTGACAAGGTAATGGCAGAAGCATGGGGGAAAATAGAACAATTTCAGCGAATACCAAGTGGAGGCAAGGAAAAACGTACTATTTGTTGGTTTAAACCAGTGCTTCTCAATTATTTTCTGTCATGCCCCCCCTAGGAAGAAGAAAACATCTCGCGCCCCCCGCGACTATAAATAGTATCATTTGTCTATAAGATTGTTATAAGTACACCTCTGCATAACACTGTATCCTTATTAACGTATAAGAGAATAAAAAAGAAAGAAATATGGACCAGTTTACAACAAAGAATAGCTTTATTAAATGTAACAGAAAAGATTTAAAGTGCATTCTAAATTAAAAAAAAATTTAAAAGAAAAATAAAAAAACATGTTCCCCAAGGTCAAGGGGGCGCGTCCCACTATTTGAGAAACACTGGTTTAAACAGTGGTATAAACAAGAAAAAGAAGTTGCTCAAGTGACAAAGTGTCGGAGAAACTGGAAAGTTCAAGTTCACAGTGCCTGAAATAAAAAAAAAAAGTTTTCAGATATCAAAGTCACCGTGAAAAGGCGAGTCGTAGCCCACTGTCTGAAAGTCATATGGAAGCTTTATTAGGGTACAGAGTTTAAAAAAAAAAAGGCACAGAGAGGGAAAAAAAGCACGTAACATTAATCTCGAAAATTCCGCGATAATCACAAAGTTTATTTTGTCATTAAAGTAGAACATCATAAACTTCATCTTACAATCTTTAATTTACTAGTTTCTCAAATACCATCGTAATTAAAATAGCACATCAAATGCTTTGTATTGTATTTGTTCTTCTACAGTGTGGTCCAGATCTAATTATGCAGATCCAGATCGTCTGGATGACTTTGATTTATGTGGGGATGATTAGAGTTCGGCGCAAAGATGATTCTTCATGTCGTCATTTCGCACACTTCTCGATGGTCCGGGATTTTTCGGGTGATTTTCTGTGTAATAAACTTAAGTTATAGCGTAATGAAAATTGCATAATTAGATCTGGACCACCCTATATGTGCTGTGTGTGTGTGTGAATCACTACGCAATTTTTAAATGGGCTTTCTCTTCCTCCAACAGGACACAGAATCCTTTGCATTCATGATATTAGAGCTCTCTGAATAATTTAAATAATGAGATGTATGCTTGTTGTTTTCATAATGATAGGAATTAAAGCCTGATATTAAACATGGGAATACTGTGACGCAGTGATAGTGATGAGCTGGCAACCTGTCC
Organism: Polypterus senegalus; assembly: GCF_016835505.1. Lineage (NCBI taxonomy): Eukaryota > Metazoa > Chordata > Cladistia > Polypteriformes > Polypteridae > Polypterus > Polypterus senegalus. The sequence goes on from NC_053163.1 coordinate 38,253,368, forward strand.
AGAGATTGTTCCTGCCTCACGCAAGATGCTTGCTGTGCCGTGCGTGACCTTCGATGGAATTATTTATTGCAGCAGTACTGTCTCTTTCAAACATACTAATCTCCAATTCCTGTCCTTCCTTTTCTTTCTCCAAGTGACCAATCGCCACTCAATAAGCTCAGTAATAGACATTGCCATCTGTAAGCTTAGAGCTCAGATTCTTCAAAACTTTTAAGGAACACAGAAATATCTTCGCAGTACATGTTTAATTATTCTATCCATCCAGTGTCACGCCAGTTCCAGCAAGAATACAGCGTGAGGCGGGAACAATCCCTGAATGGGCGCCAGCTTGCCGCTAGCACTGCGACACCGTGTCCTCACATGTTTAGTTATTAACAAATGGATTATTTAAATGAAGTTAAAGTTTTATCTGTATAATAGATATTTTGCTGCATTTCATCTTAAAACTGATATCGTCATCATATGTAAATACGCGCTTTATAAAGTGGCTCAGGTTGTGCAATATTATGACTGTAGTGCAAGTTTACAGTGAGGTGATTACACTAATATCTACAAACAGTTCTACAAGGAGCACTTGATGGACTGATTGAGTGCATTTATAGTTCTTGGGTTGAAACTGTTTTTGAACTGCTATTTCCTATAGGAAAGGCTCTGAAGCGTTTGTCGTATGAGAGCACTTCAATAGACCGCATGGTTGAGGCAGCGTGTGCAAGATGCTGTGTACCGATAATTCTCTTTCTGATCAGCTATAGTGAAATAAATACTTCGAGTGGTGCAGTGAGAGTAATATGGAAAAAGATGATCTGCTGTGGCATCCCCTAACGGGAGCAGCTGAAAGAAGGAGGTGCAGTGAGAGTAACATTAAACAATACAAACTAAAGTGCACATAGTCTTTAAACAAAAAAAGTGCATTTAACTTAACCAAAAATGGCTACTGGTCTGTCTTAAAGTCCAAAAGTTTAAATAACGCTTCAATTCAAATAAAATAAAACAATAATGTACAGTTTATAAAAGATTCAGTTCATATATTCCTGATTGCAGTGCAGGAACGTGAGCATTTCGACATGCTTTGGTGTGAGGTTGGCTGGCTCTCTTCTTTGAGACAGTGTTCCCAGCTGCTGAGAAGAGATGCTCAGAGGGAGTAGAGGTAGCAGGAATACATAAGAATGGTTTTGCCAATAAGGAAATAATGGGATACTTTGCTTTATTTTCTGTCTTATGGGATGGGCTGCTCTCCAAAGAAGATCAACACCTGGCATGGGATAACAGATAAAAATTAGCCAGTTGGCTACATCTGAAATGCTTAATATTGACATGTTTAATATGAACTATTATTTCAATAAATAAATCTTTAGTGATCAGTTGTTGGTGAGCATCTCCTTCAGTATTCTCACTGTCACTGTCTGTTGAGTCACACCCAAGCAGTGAATCAAGAGCTAGTAGAAATCTATACAAACAGAAACTGAAACAAGAAAACCACAAAACTGGTGCAAATACAGTGTAGAGGAACTGCAGGAATGCTTCTCCAGCACAAATTGGGATGTGCTGATATCCTCACTGAATTAGGCCACTTACACTGTCAGTGAATATATAAAATTCTGTGAGCCTATGATCATTAAGGAAGAAACTGTCAAGTTGTACCCAAACAGTAAGCCATGGAAGAGTTTAAAGCATTACAATTGGAAAAGCAGCATGCACATCAAGAAAATAAGATAGTAGATAAGCGGATTTTACAGCAAAGGATTAAGAGGTTAATTAAACAAAATATAAAGATGTATGGGGAATAAATCAAGAGGTGGTTTAATGATAACAATCTCAAGCCAGTCTGGAAGGGACAGAAACAATTACAGGACTGGGCTCTAAAAAGAATGTGAATTTTCCAGCTAACAAAGACCACAAGATTTTAGTAGATGAACTGAATAACATTTTTGACAGATTTGAAACAAGTGATTTCAGCACCCAAAATATAGAAATAAAGAAGATGCTTTATAAAAACACCAGAAATTCTGCTATGATGGGGTTCAGTTTAACTGAAATGGAGAGCTCCTAAAGTCTTGCTTTAAGCAGCTCTCTCCAGTTTTTCAGTTGCTTTTTAACTGGTCTCTGAATTGTGGTATTGTACCTAATCTGTGGAAACAATCAATCATTACCCCTGTATCTAAGATTTCTAGGCCAAGCTGTTTAAATGACTACAGACCAGTGGCACTTACATCAATTCCAATGAATGCTTTGAACATTTGGTGAAAAACATTTTAATGACAGAGACAAAATCTTTTCAAGACAACAATCAATTTTCTTATTGTGCAAACAGAAGTGTGTAAGATGCTCTGCTTGTTATCTTACATCAAATCTACACCTTTCTTGATCAGCCTGGTTCATATGTCAGAGCACTATTTTTGGATTTTTCTTCAGCGTTCAATACCATACAGCCTCATATACTAATTGAGAAATTGAACAGTATGAATGTAAACCCATTTATTACACTATGGATTCAGAACTTTCTTTTAAATCTTTCATAGACAGTTAAAGTACAGGACACTTTTTCAATAATCATTCATTCAAACACAGGAAGTTCGCAGGGGTGTGTCTTACACCATTACTGTTTACTCTGTACACAAGTGACCTGAGACAGAACAATGACCACTGTCCCATTATCAAGTATGTTGATGACACCATGCTCATAGGACGCATATCTGGGGAGGATGAAAGCCACTATCTGAATCAAGTGGTCTATATGGTAAACTGGTGCAATAAAATCCCTCTCACTCTGAATGTAAAAAAGACCAAAAAAATGATATTTGATTTTAAGAGACAGAAATCTGTATGTTCACCTATTGTAGTTCTGGGAGAGGAGGTAGAAATAGTGACTGAATATAAATACTTAGGAACTTACCTAGATAGCAATCTTAACTGGTATTCAAAAAAAATATTTTCTAAATGCAACCTGTGCTTATTTCTTCTCCATAAACTCAAACTATTTAAAGTAGACAAGGTCCTCATGTTGTCCTTTCATCGCAGTAAGATCCAGTTTGACTAGTGTGTGTCAGAGGGCAATGTTAAAGAAACTAGAAATCATCTCAACTGATGACAGTCATCCATTACATGTAGAACTAAAGTTCAGTAAATCAGGAAGGATAGTCGCTTTGAAAACCCACACAAATCACTCCAGGAACTTCTTCCTAGTGCCATATGACTTTTCAATAAGAAATATCGGAGATAATGATTAAGGTTTTGATATATATCCTGTAACCTTTATTTTTTTGGTGTAAATATGTATTATCTAACTGCCTTACCTTAAACTTTCTTGTTTCTGTTTGTCTGTTTTATTTCATTCTGTCTGTTATTAGATGTAGCTGAGAATACAAATTTCATGTTTTCTTGTGTAAACATGACTAAATAAACAAACCATAAACTTTATTTGAAGTTCTCTCAGCTGAAGTTGAAGCACCCTCATCATCTGGTCTTGTTGCTTCTTTGTGCCCTGTGGCAAACTGGTTGTTTTGAGTAATACTCCCATTCATGGACTGGAGGGCCAGAGCCCGTATTTTGTTCTGAACACTGAACCTCTCTTCTGGTTTCAGGAATTTCAACTTTCGAAAATGTTGGTCTAGTACAGTTGCGATCATCATCTTTTAAGGTGACCTCTCTTGACCAATGTGCAGTATCTTCTCTGAAGTAGCTGTATCATAAGCAGTGTGGGTGTATTTCAGAAGCCTTGAGGTCAGCTTTGAGGTAATGGTGTTGTTTCCCTCTTTGTGTTACTGTTGGGTCAGACAGAGTTGCAGTCAGTGGCCATCTTTGTTCCAGGAGGCGAGTTATCATATAAGTGCTCTTCCACCTGGTAGAGGCATCTTGGAAAAGTTTGTTCTCCTGGGTCCCCATCTGTTTCTGCTTGGTCTTCAGCTTGCTTGATGCCAGTTTGTTTAAAGTGCTCTACAAGACACATTGGTGCTCCAAGTGCTTTACTGATCTGAGGGTGTTTCAGTGCATTATTGATCACCAACTGCAAAGTGTGGCCTGTACATGTTTTTCCTGCAAGGTGTTAGCAGCCAGGACAACATTGGAGCCATTGTCATGAACAACTGCCACAATTTTGCTTGGAGGGATCTCAAACTTTTCCACAGCCTGCTTAATCCTTGTGGCAATGTTTGTCCCAGTGTGTCGTTTTTCTAATGGCATGGTTGTGAGACTGAAGCTAATGAGATTCCAATCATCACTTATAAACTGGCAAGCGATACCAAGATAAGCCTCTGTGGCAACACTGGTCCAGGCATCAGCTGTCAGGGCAATCTTGTTCTTGGCTGATTTAAGAACAGTTTTCATCTGAGTAATAGCAGATTCATACTTTCCCTCAATGAGCTTTGTAAAATGAGTTCTGGATTGTAAGGTGTAGCCTGGATGAAATGTGTTGATCATCTGCATGAAGCCCTGATCTTCAACCATAGATATAGGTTACATGTCATTGACAATAATGTTCAGGATGCTTTCTGTAAACACTTCAGCCATTTGAGCAGTGCAAGAGCCTCTCTTCAGGATAAACTCATCTAAACGCCTTTCCCTAGTACCACTGAAACATAAAGAGCAACAGAGAAAGATGTTTTAATCCTCACAATGTGAAGGAAAAGTGTTGTAGGTTATCATATCATGTACTATATTATGCCAAAATAAAAAAATAACGGACTAAAATATGTAACAAGCTAATTACTGATATGCTCCAAAACACAAGTTACCTAATGTTAGTTAGAGATGGTTTACTATGCATATGAACTCAAATATTATGCAAGAAAAGAAGAAGAAAAAAAAAAAAACTTGGACGGCTCAGCTAGTTCTATTCACTCGTTTACTATAGCTCCAAACATGTTAGCAAACATTACTGAAATTATATCCACTTAACCCTTAAACCACTGGAATCAGCTATAGTCGGTTCCCAATGCTATTTGTCCGAATGCTGGAGCTGAGTATATTTGTAAACGTACATTCGTTGAATGCCGCAACTGGCTAGAGTCGGTTTCCAGTGCAATTTGGAAGCACGCCGAAGCCGAGTATATGCGGCAACGTACATTCATTGAACTCCGCAACCAGGTAAAGTTGTTTCTCAGTTCAATTTGCCAGCACGCCGGAGCAGAGTATATTCGGCGATTGTGTATTCATTGAATGCTGTAACCGTCTATAGTCGTGTCTTGGTGCAATTTGCCAGCACGCGGGGATTAGTATATTCGGTGACGTAGATTCATTGAACCCCACAACTGGCTATATTTGCTTCACAAAGCAATTTGCCAGCACTCCGGAGCTGATCAGTCCGTACCGTATATTTGTTGAGCAGCCAGCTCACGACCACTGCCGGCTTCGGCAGAACTGCAGCACCACTGTCTCTGGGATTCGGCTGCTGCACTAGACAAGCCTGCAGTCATCAGCATTTACCCCTGCGTGTTGGCATGCAACCAGTTCAAGCGCAGTTGGCGCAATGATTTACTGAATTTCATCAGTGGCGTCAGTTGCACCTTGAACATATAATAATAGATTGTTGCAGTAGTTTTTTTTTTTTTATAGTTTTTTATAGTTTTTACAGTTCATTTGCAGTATGTAAAATGATCAGTGTTGCAGTAATTATGATGCTCTTTGCATTAAAAAAATGTGTTCAATTAAAATTTCACATTTTCTTTGTGAATTGTGACATTCACTTAAAAAGTGCAGCTAAAAAGTATTTGATGTCCAGGGGTGCATTAACCCCTAAAGTATGTGGCAGTTTAAGGGTTAACTATCATTGTTGATACCTTAATATACACATTATAGTACAAACATCAACGTTAACACGTGACACTAACTTTACACCCTCAAATTTACCTCTCAAGAGATGGCTGCATCACAGCCCCAGGATTTTGTTTCAGATGCTCATGCATCGTGGTTTTGCTGCCGTGAAAAGAAAGCTCCACTTTGCATAATCTGCATTCAAGCTTTTTTTTCCTTTTTCGGTGAGGTGCTCCCATATTTTAGAAAGTTTCTGTCTCAATTTTTTTCCATCTCCTTTATCCGACTCGTCATTGCAAACACGTTTATTTTCCTCTACATTCTTCTTCTCCTCAGATGTTGTTCTTCATTGGTAGGACTGTGTGCAGTCTTGACAAACAATAACAAACGTAACTGCCCCCAGACATTCATGTAGTGCATTGCAGTTACAAAAACCAATATGGTTCTTTGTGACTGGAGCCTCTATTGAAGGTTCTGTTTATGACGCGTCAACAAAAAAAATACGCGTCGACGAGTTTTTGTAGTCGACGTTGTCGATTACGTCGACTGATCGTTACAGCCCTAGTAATTATTAACCATTCACATTGGTAAGATACACACAAATTTCTGCCAAAGGTAATGCTGAGGTACTGTCTACTATTAACCAGTTTGGGTTTGATGAGATCATACTTGCTAGAAGGACACATGTTAGAGAATGGATCACCGATTCTGCTTTTGACACACTGCGTAACATATATCCCAAATGGTAGTCTTTGTGAATTGCTGATTGCGTTCTTTTAAATTGTAATTTCAATTTGAAATCAATTAATTGTTCAGTCCTTCTATGATTCTTGAATGATGGCGAATACCTTGGCTATCCAAGATACGGACTTTGTTGAATACTCTCAGACGAAGCTTGGAAATAATGAGGAATGACTTAACACTAGAATTATCAAAGCCTGCGAAAAAACTCGTAATCCTGGCCCACCTTAAATCCCTTTGTACCTCTCTGTCAGTGTCTTTTGTCTTGTAAATGTGTCGATCAACACAAGCAGCCCATCTGCCCAAACAGTGCAGCTCATGTCGCAAAGAAGATTCTCAGTACTTAGTGTTTATGTTGGAGGGAATTACCTGGAGATGTAGAGAGTGAATAACATATCGTCATTTGGAATACATACATTTCATGTGTGTTCCATGTCTACAGGTACAACAATCTATGTAAACACATTGTTAAAACAGAAACTTTTAGTAATAAATGACAAAATGTAGACATGAACTGTATAATGTGTGAAGGCTAAAGTCCAAATATCAAACACTCTCACAAAAGGTACAAGTATAATATGACAGCTTCCGTGGTGCAGTGGTAAGAACTGCTGACTTGTAATTAAAAGGTCGCTGGTTCGATATCGGTTGCCTCGCATAGTTACCATTTTGAGCATTGAGCTGCTCTTATTGTTAATATTATACAATAAAAACGTACATTTGATTTGTCTGTAACAGCCGGTGTAAGTTTATAGTACTTGTAAAAGTTAGCGTTTTTTTCTCACTTTTATTCTTTCAATCACAATCACAATACAAACCCCCCACCACCCCAGATCTGATGGTGTAAGTTTTTATTTCAAACTGGGAATGACTGTGGATTTGAGGTGTGTTTTTTGAGTCAATGGAGTTGACTGGCACAGAACTCTGCAAACTGCTTCTCCCACAGGAATCTGTACATCTGTACACTTGCTCAAGCGTTATCAACCTCTTAAAAAAGTTACAAGGAAACATACAATTAATCAAAATGAATTATCAACAGTTTTCTAATTAACTTTTTGCAGACAGTAATGAAACACAGTAGTTCTTTATATTCTGCATCGACTTTTTCAAAAATGCACTTCAGAACTTGTAATTACAGAGAGCTGAAACTGTAAAATTAGATCTGTGATTTTCTTTGCCGGTTTCTGTTCCATTTAGTATTGCTGAACTATCATCGCAATGTCTTTAGATACATTTAAGGTATCTTAAAATGATTTGCAAATCTCCAAAAATCTGCCTATTCACAGATATTTCAGTATGAATTTTGTGTATATAAATATTACATTTCCGATATCTCCAAAAAGTGTAGTTAATTTATATTACAATGTAATCATCCATCCATTATCCAACCTGCTATACAGTAATCCCTCGCTACTTCGCAGTTCACTTTTCGCGGATTCACGACTTTGCGGGTTTTTAAATATAGTAGTAGTATTTCCTAGTCTAAGAACAACAAAACAAGTTCGGTGACAAAGTGTGTTGTAACATGGGCTGTGATTGGTACATGGGAGGAGCGACAAATCACAGCTTCCCGCTTTCTAATCAGGCCCGTGATTGGTGCTTTGACTGATGCCTAGATCCCACAGCACCTCCCCTTGTGTCTCTGTCACGGACATTTCGATTCAAGCTTTCTCGCCGAGCGGTTTACTTTACACTGTACTGTGTGTGATTTTTTTTTTTTTTTTGTGGTTTCTTTGTATTGAACTTCGCTTCAATTTTCATCCCCTGCAATGGCTCCCAAACGTGCTCCTTCTTTCAAGGCTGGTGCTGAGCCTAAACGCCAACGAAGAATGATGACGATCGCTGAGAAGGTAAAACTTCTGGATATGTTGAAGGAAGGGAGAACGTTCGCGGCTGTGGCTGCAAGACTGGCTAAGGATCTGCAAGAATGGGAATGGAATGGAATGGAATGGAATGGAATGGGACGACGATATGGTTCGATCGGTCCAATTTTGCAACAAGGTCGACGACGTCATGACCGCCTACAAGCTGCTCTTCGACCAGAAAAAGACGCAGCGGCACCAGCTGCCGATCACAATGTTTTTGCAGCCTCGCAAAAAAGAGACAGTTCCTACTACTACTATGGATACACCTTCGGAAACCGTGGAAGAGGTGCCCCAGGAAATGGCACCGCCATCTGAAGAGACGTAAAATACAGTCATCGGCTGCACAGTAAAAATTATCTTCACCTTCATCGTCATTATTTTTACTGCACAGCATATTCATCACCATCCTCACATCATATATAGGTACGTGTACTTCGCTATACAGTAACTGTAAACTTATCTACCGATTTCATATTACTTAACAGTTGTCCCTGTTATTAACACTAGAATTACCAGAACCTATGAAAAAACTCGTAAATCCGTCCCACCTTAAATCGCTTCTAAAAATCGTTCACAGCTCTCCACCAGCGTCTTTTGTCATCTAAATGTGCTGATAAAAATGAGGCTGCAAGCAGCCGGCTATTCCATCCCCCCACTGTACTGATTACTGTATTCCAACCACAGGGTCACGGGGGGGTCTGCTGGAGCCAATCCCAGCCAACACAGGGCGCAAGGCAGGAAACAAACACCGGGCAGGACACACACACACATCCACACACCAAGCACACACTAGGGACAATTTTAGGATTGCCAGTGCACCTAACCTGCATGTCTTTGGACTGTAGGAGGAAACCGGAGCACCTGGAGGAAACGCACGCAGACACGGGGAGAACATGCAAACTCCATGCAGGGAGGACCCGGCAAGTGAACCCAGGTCTCCTTACTGCAAGGCAGCAGCTCTACCACTGTGACACCATGCCACCCATACAATGTAATCAAGATATCATAAATTCTGCTTTTTTTTTTTTTTGTGACTTAATCAATATCTCTTAAAATGTATTTCAGATATAGTATACAACAGAGGTCTCCCAACACGTCGCTTGCGAACTATCGGTAGCTTGCACCCCCTGTACAAGTAGCTCGCCAAAGGGTTAATGAATCCTACATAAATTTAAAAACTTGATTAGTCAAATTAGGGGTGGGCCATCTTTCCAAAAAATCATATCATGATCCACAATCTGAATTGCAATCTATCTTTTCAATGTTGCATACACTTAAGAGAATATCTGGACTGAAACTCATGAAGACCTAAGTAACACTTTATTTTAAATATCAAACAAAGTTGAATTCATTTGTTCTGTTGTTTGCTTACTAAGTGGAGTTAAGGAACACGGCCCGAAGCTGCCGAGTGAGTGAGTAGAGCCCCCAACCAGGGCCCACTGTGTGTTTCTCAGATTTGTGTAAATAAATCGGTACCACACGCGAACTATGATGCATAGCGAAATGAGAGAAGTCGCAAAATCAGCCTGAATGTTCAAGAAAATTATAGAAAAAAAAACCAATCTAAATCTGTTAAGTAGTTCTCTTGTTTAAAGCGGACAGACAGACATACATTGGATTTTATATATTGTATATTAGTAAACCTTCAAAATAATGTGCAGTTAAAGTCTCAACAGCATTCTCAGCATTTCTGGAGCTTAGTAAAGCCAGATAACTATAAGAATCTTCACCAAGCAGCTCTGAAAATGTCTGCTTTGTTTAGGTCTACATACCTCTGTGAGTCTGCCTTTTCTGACATGAATGTCATGAAATCAAAGTTCAGAACAAGACTGACAGATGAACATTTAAATGACTCCATAAGAGTTAACCTAAGTGGCTACACTCCACCATACACCTCTCTTGTTGACTCTATGCAGTTCCATGCAACTGGACATGTGAATACTCTTGTGAAGTGAAACAGTGACATATAACAAAATGACAAATAAATACGGAATATATGTGTATTTGGATTTGCATTGTTTTGTTTTGACAGCATTCATGTTTTAATTTAATAGTGTGAGACACTAGAAAATGCATACAAACATACAAAATGCACTTGCAGGTGAATTAAATATTTTTTGTGATGCTTTAATGCAAAATGTGAGTTGGGCACACAAACATTTTGTAAATGTTCATACAGAACAAGCTTATTCAGTTTGTTTGGGAAGTAAGCTATTAGAATAAACGTTAGAAAGCATGAGTATCTCTCGGCCATTTTCATTTTGTAAATGTAGCTCTTTGGGTGAGGTTGGAGACCCCTGGTATACAATGAATCTTATTTGAGATATCTAAATTCACTTCCTGATATCTTAAAGTGAGATGTCATAAATTACATCTAGATATTTAGAATTTTATTTCAAGATACTGAAGTACACATGAAGATATCTTCAAAATAGCAGGAAATTACTTCAAGATTACTGAGTATATTGTATATTTTTTATATATGAAATACAATTAGATATGTGAAATCCATTTTCAGAACAACTTCCTAAGCATTTGAAGATATGTTTAAAATAGCTTTTTTTGTTTGCAAATGAAAGGCTTTCTATACTTTATAACTGAATAATACATTACAAAGAATACTAATTTACAACATGTATTTTGTTCCTTATGTTTATTGACTACTTTAATTTGTAATTCATGGAAAACTTGTCATGTTCAACTGTTGAAATACACTTTTTCTTACAGACATGTTACAAGTACTACATGAGTGATGATATAAGTAAAGATGCAGATGGCATGGATGAACAATGCAGGTAAAGCTCAAAATATTTTTTAAATTAATTTGCTAATATTGCTGTCTACTAATATTTCATCTTTAAAAATGTGTTTGGCCAAGGAAATGGGGCAATGGGCCAGCAATACTATTTTTTACAGGAGACCTACTTAATAAATAAGGATCTGTTTCAGCTCAAAAGAAAATGTGTTGATGAAATGTTTAATTTTATGGCAAGAAAATGATGTTGATGTTGAAATTTATATTTCAGAAATTATTTTATTTCTTGCCACTGATCTAATATCTGTCTTTAAAAGAACAATATATTACATTTGTGGCGAATCTATACAAATATCAATTAATTTCACCTAATATATATGCACAGAATATGGATGACTGAGAATTCAACCTTAAGTTAGTATTGTTTTCTCAGTATGGCCACTCATAACCTTATTACTGGAAACGTCTGTCTGTTAAATCCAGATGTAGATAGGTACTTGGCAACTGCAGCTATGACATCTCAAACTGTAGCATTAACTATATTGTTTATTAAGGCTTATGACCTCTCTAATCCTTGGAGATAATTTTTATTATGTCATAGTTGCTCAAGAACTGGTTATTTTATTTGATTGGAACTTGCTTTCCTGTATTATATCCTAAAGATACATTATTGTTATTTCTGACTGTGCCCCTCTTACTCTGGAGCTGAGATCGTTATCTCCTGTAAAACTAACCTACACCTGGAAACTTAACAGATTAATATTAGACATACAGTACAAAAATTTGAGTGTAAATTCATTTATTTATGCTATTTTCATGCAGACCAGTGTTGCTTCAAAAACTTTTTTAGGAACACCCTAGGAAACACTGAGAGTTGTTCTAAGAGTACAGATTATTTCGTTTGTCTCACATAAACATAAATTGGAGAGTAAAAGATCTTTATAGGTCATTACTAAGATGTCTAGAGCTGATCAGGAATTTGCTAAATCTTCATATTAGGAGCCTTTTAGAAAAAGGCTTTATTTGGAATTTTATCTTTTTACCACAAAACAACCATTAACTCTTATGGGACAAGTTTTGAAAATGAAGAACAGGATGTTAAGATTTTAGCATAACAAATACATAAACATGAATCATAGATTTAAAGAGTGCTACTGGAAGTAAAATTAATGGATCACAAAGAAATAATCAGCAAAGTTAAGGAATACTATTAAATGTTTATAGACCTCACCATGTAAAAATTTTGATTTTCAAGCAACGGATGATTTTGATAAAATGCAGACATCACAGCGTAATCCTTAATACTCTAATTGTAGAATTGTTTGAAGTTTATGATGTCAAAAACTATAAGCCTGATGTGAGAAATCTATAAGCCCAGACAGCTGTCTAGTAGGTTTATAATAGAAGAAAATGTTAACTTGGCATCATTATTGTTAACAATGTTTATCAAAGCTAAAGATAATAAATTCCTACCAATAACATTATGGTAAACATCAATTTCAATCTTACTAAAGATTGATACAGATCAATAGGACAACTTTTAAAATTTTAAAATCTAGGCAAAAGATTTAACTAAAGGGATAGAGAAAGCGTTCCCTTTGTAAATTTTAAAAAATCAAACTGGAGGAGTTAAATTGGTATTCAGTTCTTTGCACTTATGTAATTTGTTCCAGCATAATCTATATTTACAGAGATTGTGCTGTCCTAATAAAGTTTTTGATGACGTTGAGGTGGGATATCTATGTACTGGATTCCCCAAATTTGAGTCTGACTCTGCATGGATTGCATTATTATATACTAGTCCTGCAGTCTTGGTTAATATTAATATGAAATATACAATATGAAACTAGACAAGGATGTCCATTGTCACCAGTGCTTTTTTCAGTTACTATTTAACCACTAGCTCTTCATCTCTGGTAGCAAAGATAAAAATGATTATAATGGAAAATCTGTAATAGAATATAACATTTTATTCTTCAGTGTACTTTCATCTATGCCACTACGAATTGGTACGAAAATTCCATAAGATCTCCAAGTTCAAAATTAATTCAAATAAAACTTTTTTTCTAGTGTAATTTAAAAAAAAACAAAAAAAAACAAACTTGCATTTCCTGATGCAGTGATGATACTTTTGGCAGCAGTTTTGCAAAATCCATTTCTGAAGCGAATTGGTTTTTAATGCAGTGTTGTCAGAAGTGTTTGATCTTGCCTTTTATGAAACAAAGTTTCTTTGCATTCCCTAATATCATGCACTTCAGAAAGCTTTATGTTACTAGTACGCATAACTTTAGGAATTATGTTCTTGAACTGCTGGGTTATTCAGTAATGCAGTTTTTCCATAAAGTGGTGAATCTTGATCCATCCCTGATTGTAAACAATAATCCTATTCAGGGTGCTCCTTCTATACCAAAGCTCCTGTAAAAGACCAAAGAAGGCAGAGAAATAATTGGGGAATCCACCCTGTATATTATACATACTGTTAGGCAAATCAAGTAACAGTACCAGAGAACTGTCTGGTTCAGTGTGAAAATAGGAACATAAAAGGAATGGAATATGCTAGGCTTTTATAGTCCTGGGTGAAGAAGAGGCAGGTCCGTGGGTGCTCAAGATGGAAGTGAGGTCAGTCGGAGATTTTGGCAGGAACTTGGAGGAGTTTTAGGCAGGTTTCTGTTCAGGTGATCTGCAGAACAGGGAGAACACTGGTTAGTGCACTTCATCAGACCCTTTCCTTTTTTCCACCCTTGATTAATCCCTTAGCCGATCTCCCAAGTGCACATATGTGACGCACGTCTTTTGGATATTTCTTAAACATTACATAATTACCTTAAATTGCCTTGTCCCTACTTTTTTTTGGAAGTGCCAAATTCATAATGGGCATGCATTTAAAGAACAACAAAGTTGCTGTGGGAGAACATTGCAAACTGTAAAATAATAGAAATTTATTAAGCTTAAAATGGATAAGAGAGGATTTGAACACCTTTGGTTTTGTTAGAAGTTTACAAAGTGTCCTAGCTTTTTTTTGGAATTGTGATGTATTGGGCTCTGTAACTGTATAGCTCTCTTGGTTGTTTGGGAATGGAAAGCTGAGTTTAAATGACTGTCTTTTGTTTTCCCTTGATTAGGTAATGCTATTTTATATTTTTTTTCTGAAATAAAAGGGGAAGCAATGAAATGGGCACAGTTTAAGCTAAGTTAATCAAGTTAAAATTAATATATAAAAGAGATGCTGTATTCATTTTCCAACTGTTTCTAAAGAATGTTTTAAGACGAGCTCACAGGTGATCCCCGGTACTCTGAATGTTATTCCTGAATTTTTATTTTATTTTCAATTACTTTTCACCTCCATTTATTTTGGTTTTCATTTTTAAAATACTTTCTCAAAGATAATTATTGGTTTAACAATTTATTTCTCAACACACTGGGCCTTTGCAGTTATTTGGAAATTTATAGTCTGTTTGTTTTAGTGCAAGGCTTCCTAAACCATTTTCTTCAGATTCATTTGCAGAATTGCTTCTCTTTGTTGCTAGCCTATACTGTATGGAAAATGCTGATAATCAGTTCACACTTGCACTACGGCAGGTACGCATTCTCGATATTTCCACTTTAATCTAGACATAAAGTCGACATTTCCACTTTATTCTCGACATTTCTACATTATTCTCGCCGTTTATCTCGAGATTAAGTTCGACATGTTGACTTTTTTCTCGTAGTTTGTCATTAAAGTACAGTAGAACATCATAAACTAAACTTCATCTTAAAATGAATGTTTAATTTACTAGATTTTCTCAAGCCCCCGTCATAAATTATGTAGCAACATATCAACTTTATTCTTGTCATAAGCGTCAAGATTAAAGTGGAAATGTCGAGGATAAAGTCAACATCTCAACTTTATTCTCAACATATAGTTTTTTTTTTCTTCACTTTGTCCGTATTTTTTTTTCTTCTTCACTGTGGCCCTAATACGCTTCTTTACAAAACCCTCAGCAATTGAGTGATAAAACTTTTGCTCAGGAAACGGTGTGTGCTGCAAGGGTTTCTGCACACTTTTTGCAATATGGACGCAGGTCCAAATATGAGCAAATATAAGAACGGCAGATGGGGTCACTTTAAACATTAACCACAGTGAGTGCTACAAGGATTTTTGCACACAGAACACACCTAATGCTTAAACAACTGTATGTCTATATATTGGTTTGCTATGTACTTTACAAGAAGAGAGCTGCTGTACGCTCAGCCGCACTATACAGACTGCGCTGACGCTAAGAACAGAGAGATCACTTCCTGACGCCTTTTTTCTGATATCTGACAGGCTGGTTTCACTAGACTTTTTTTTTATTTTATCAGACCTCCTCTTGCCTGCCCACCTCCACATCCTCTTTGATTGTAAACTGCCGCTTTACTCCCGCTATTAGCATGTACAGCCCCCTCTCGCCCACCCTCCTTTCCATACTCCTTGCAACTGTATTAAGCTGCTACACCCCCGCTATTACCATGTACAGCCCACTCTCGAAACCCCACCTCCCTATAGTCTTTGCTTGTGAACTGTGCTCTGCCTCGACACCAGCTATTAGCTTTAGCAGTATTTGCCCACCCGCCCGCTCGTCCCTTGCCATCTCTGCAGATCATTAGATTTGCCTGTGCCTGCAGATCTGCGACTGTCATCTCACAATGTCATGCAGATGACAGCCGGGCACTGAACTAAATTAGCCGGGTGGAGCGCCCGGCTAAAAGATGCTAGGGAGAACACTGCGTTATAATTAACTTACCTATTGCAATGTGCAGGCGATGTCCGAAGCATGAAAGTCTGGTCCAGTTGTTGAGTGCGACGGCTTTCACAACGTTGGCCCCGTTGTCGGTCGTCACACACACTTGTTTTTCCTCCTGAAGATTCCACGAGCTGAGGAACTCTTTTTAAGACTTTGGCTATATTTTCCCCTGTATGGTCCTCAGGGAAAAAAATTGTTTCAAGGCACTTGTTTTGTAGCTTCCACTCTTTGTCCACGTAGTGTATTGTGAGGCTCATGTAGGGGTCTGATGTTCGGCTTGACTACATGTCCGTGGTGGACGCAAAAAACTCCACCGAAGATAATGCATTTGACACCTCAGTACGGACCTCTTCATATAAAGCAGGCAAGGCGACTTTAGAAAAGTATTTATTGGTGGGCAGCTTGTAGTGTGGATCAAACTTTTTAAGCATCTTTGTGAAACCTTCTATTTCCACACTCTGAAAGGGCATCATATCCCTGGCTAAACAATGTGTCACTGCATTAGTTAGTTCCCAGGGTTTGCTACTTTTGTCATAAGGCGTGCAGCTATTTAAAGCTACGCCGATTGTTTGTTGAGTCAGCTTCTTTGGTCTCACCACCACACTAGTTGAAGCGGATGCCTCTTCACGTGCTTTAACAGCTTTGTTGTACTCCAACAAGTGCTTCTGTTCAAATGATGAAATAGATTTGTGGTGTTTCCTCCGTTCGCTATGACGGCTCACTTGCATGTTCTACAAAAAATTGTGCTTTGTTGGGTATCTGACAGGCGAAAACCAAACCAGTTTCACACCACTGAAGTTGCACCAGTTTTACAAACCAATTCTGGTTCATCTGTTTCATTCAACAATCCGCTTTCGCCCTTCTCATTCTCTGTCGCCGCCATGCTTTTTCTGCCGTGTGTGTGTTTATTTATATATATATATATATATATATATATATATATATATATATATATATATATATATATATATATATATATATATATATACATACATATATATATACATACACACTCACCTAAAGGATTATTAGGAACACCTGTTCAATTTCTCATTATTGCAATTATCTAATCAACCAATCACATGGCAGTTGCTTTAATGCATTTAGGGGTGTGGTCCTGGTCAAGACAATCTCCTGAACTCCAAACTGAATGTCAGAATGGGAAAGAAAGGTGATTTAAGCAATTTTGAGCGTGGCATGGTTGTTGGTGCCAGACGGGCCGGACTGAGTATTTCACAGTCTGCTCAGTTACTGGGATTTTCATGCACAACCATTTCTAGGGTTTACAAAGAATTGTGTGAAAAGGGAAAAACATCCAGTATGCGGCAGTCCTGTGGGCAAAAATGCCTTGTTGATGCTAGAGGTCAGAGGAGAATGGGCCGACTGATTCAAACTGATAGAAGAGCAACTTTGACTGAAATTACCACTCGTTACAACCGAGGTATGCAGGAAAGCATTTTTGAAGCCACGACACGCACAGCCTTGAGGCGGATGGGCTACAACAGCAGAAGACCCCATCGGGTACCACTCATCTCCACTATGAATAGGAAAAAGAGGCTACAATTTGAACGAGCTTACCAAAATTGGACAGTTGCAGACTGGAAAAATGTTGCCTGGTCTGATGAGTCTCGATTTCTGTTGAGACATTCAAATGGTAGAGTCAGAATTTGTCGTAAACAGAATGAGAACATGGATCCATCATGCCTTGTTACCACTGTGCAGGCTGGTGGTGGTGGTGTAATGGTGTGGGGGATGTTTTCTTGGCACACTTTAGGCCCCTTAGTGCCAATTGGGCATCGTTTAAATGCCACGGGCTACCTGAGCATTGTTTCTGACCATGTCCATCCCTTCATGACCACCATGTACCCATCCTCTGATGGCTACTTCCAGCAGGATAATGCACCATGTCACAAAGCTCGAATCATTTCAAATTGGTTTCTTGAACATGACAGTGAGTTCACTGTACTAAAATGGCCCCCACAGTCACCAGATCTCAACCCAATAGAGCATCTTTGGGATGTGGTGGAACGGGAGCTTCGTGCCCTGGATGTGCATCCCACAAATCTCCATCAACTGCAAGATGCTATCCTATCAATATGGGCCAACATTTCTAAAGAATGCTTCCAGCACCTTGTTGAATCAATGCCACGTAGAATTAAGGCAGTTCTGAAGGCTGAAGGGAGTCAAACACCGTATTAGTATGGTGTTCCTAATAATCCTTTAGGTGAGTGTATATATATGTGTATGTATGTATGTATATATATGTATATGTATATGTATATATATATATATACACTGCTCAAAAAAATTAAAGGAACACTTTGAAAACACATCAGATCTCAATGGGAAAAAGAAATCCTCCTGGATATCTATACTGATATAGACTGGGTAATGTGTTAGGAACGTAAGGATGCCACATCGTTTGATGGAAATGAAAATTATCAACCTACAGAGCCCTGTAAAAAAGTTGGGACAAGGCCATTTTCACCACTGTGTGGCATCTCCTCTTTTCTTACAACACTCAACAGACGTCTGGGGACCTAGGAGACCAGTTTCTCAAGTTTAGAAATAGGAATGCTCTCCCATTCTTGTCTAATACAGACCTCTAACTGTTCAATCGTCTTGGGCCTTCTTTGTCGCACCTTCCTCTTTATGATGCGCCAAATGTTCTCTATAGGTGAAAGATCTGGACTGCAGACTGGCCATTTCAGTATCCGGATCCTTCTCCTACGCAGCCATGATGTTGTGATTGATGCAGAATGTGGTCTGGCATTATCTTGTTGAAAAATGCAGGGTCTTCCCTGAAAGAGATGACGTCTGGATGGGAGCATATGTTGTTCTAGAACCTGAATATATTTTTCTGCATTGATGGTGCCTTTCCAGACATGCAAGCTGCCCATGCCACACGCACTCATGCAACCCCATACCATCAGAGATGCAGGCTTCTGAACTGAGCGTTGATAACAACTTGGGTTGTCCTTGTCCTCTTTGGTCCGGATGACATGGCGTCCCAGATTTCCAAAAAGAATTTCGAATCGTGACTCGTCTGACCACAGAACAGTCTTCGATTTTGCCACACTCCATTTTAAATGATCGCTGGCCCAGTTTCTGGTTTCTGGAAGTATTCCTGAGCCCATTCTGTGATTTCCTTTACAGTAGCATTCCTGTTTGTGGTGCAGTATTGTTTAAAGGCCCGAGATCACGGGCATCCAGTATGGTTTTACGGCCTTGACCCTTACGCACAGAGATTGTTCCAGATTCTCTGAATCTCCGGATGATGTTATGCACAGTTGATGATGATAGATGCAAAGTCTTTGCAATTTTTCGCTGGGTAACACCTTTCTGATATTGCTCCACTGTCTTTCTGCGCAACATTGTGGGAATTGGTGATCCTCTACCCATCTTGACTTCTGAGAGACACTGCCACTCTGAGAAGCTCTTTTTATACCCAATCATGTTGCCAATTGACCTAATTAGTGTTAATTGGTCTTCCAGCTCTTTGTTATGCTCAAATTTACTTTTTCCAGCCTCTTATTGCTACTTGTCCCAACTTTTTTGGGATTTGTTGACACCGTGAAATTTTCAATCAACATATTTTTCCTTTAAAATGATACATTTACTCGGATTAAACGTTTGAACTGTCATCTACGTTCTATTACAAATAAAACATTTGCCATCTCCACATTATTGCATTCAGTTTTTATTCACAATTTTGTTTAATGTCCCAACGTTTTTGGAATCCGGTTTGTATCTCTCTCTCTCTCTGTCTCTCTCTCAAAAGTTTAAGACCACTTGAACAAGTAGAGCTTCAACATGCAACAAGAAGAAATGGGAGTGAGACAAAACATTTTTTGTGCATGCAATTTAATGAAAACAATGATTAAACTGAAACAGGCTGTTTTACAGCTGATCAAAAGTTTAGGACCACACCTCCAAAAAAACCCGTAAACGCCCCCAAAACAGAAATCAAACTTCCAAACATGAACTCAGTAGTGAGTAGCTCCACCGTTATTGTTGATCACTTCAAAAATTCATTGAGGCATGCTTGATGCAAGCGTTTCCATGAGGTGAGTGGGAACATTTCTCCAAGTGGTGAAGACGGCCGCACAAA